>NC_132861.1:9505000-10862500 GCF_048164855.1 Canis lupus baileyi
CAAGATCTATAAAGAACTTATTAAACTCAACACCAAAGAAACAAACAATCCAATCATGAAATGGGCAAAAGACATGAAGAGAAATCTCACAGAGGAAGACCTAGACATAGCCAACAAGCGCATGAGAAAATGCTCTGCATCACTTGCCATCAGGGAAATACAAATCAAAACCACAATGAGATACCACCTCCCGCCAGTGAGAATGGTAAAAATTAACAAGACAGGAAACCACAAATGTTGGAGAGGATGTGGAGAAAGGGGAACCCTTTTGCACTGTTAGTGGGAATGTGAACTGGTGCAGCCACTCTGGAAAACTGTGTGGAGGTTCCTCAAAGAGTTAAAAATAGATCTGCCCTACAACCTAACAACTGCACTTCTGGGGATTTACCCCAAAGATACAGATGCAACAAAACACTGGGACACCTGCACCCCCATGTTTATAGCAGCAATGTCCACAACAGCCAAACTGTGGAAGGAGCCCCGGTGTCCATCGAAAGATGACTGGATAAAGAAGATGTGGTTTATGTATACAATGGAATATTCCTCAGCCATTAGAAACGACAGATACCCACCATTTGCTTCAACGTGGATGGAACTGGAGGGTATTATGCTGAGTGAAGTAAGTCAATCGGAGAAGGACAAACATTATATGTTCTCATTCATTTGGGGAATATGAATAATAGTGAAAGGGAATAGAAGGGAAGGGAGAAGTGGGTAGGAAATATCAGAAAGGGAGACAGAACATAAAGACTCCTAACTCTGGGAAATGAACTAGAGGTAGTGGAAGGGGAGGAGGGCAGGGGGTGGGGGTGAATGGGTGACGGGCACTGAGGGGGGCACTTGACGGGATGAGCACTGGGTGTTATTCTGTATGTTGGCAAATTGAACACCAATAAAAATAAATTTATTATTAAAAAAATAAGTCAATCGGAGAAGGACAAACATTATATGGTCTCATTCATTTGGGGAATATAAAAAATAGTGAAAGGGAATAAAGGGGAAAGGAGAAAAAAATAAGTGGGAAATATCAGAAAGGGAGACAGAACATAAAGACTCCTAACTCTGGGAAACGAACTAGGGGTGGTGGAAGGGGAGGTGGGCGGGAGGTGGGGGTGATTGGGTGACGGGCACTGAGGTGGGCACTTGACAGGATGAGCTCGCAGTGTTATTCTCTATGTTGACAAATTGAACACCAATAAAAAGTTTATATAAAAAAAAAAGGCACATAAAGCCCACAAAAAGGACACCCTGGGAGTGCCTAGTTCTGGTGACCAGGGAATGTACTACAAGGCTCCACAGGACACCTTCTGTATCAGGCTACTACTTTCAAGACCTAATATATAGAAACAGAATTATACAAAATGAGGGAAGAGGGGAGTATGTTCCAAATGAAAGAACAAGATAAAAAATCAGAAAAATTACTAAACAAAACAGATAAGACTTTGAAGTCATGGTCATAAACTAAACTTGAGTTTAGTAGTTTTATCTTTCTGTTGAAATTCTAAGTCCTGAACTACTAAGAGAAAATACAAACAAGAACCAGTTAGAGTTGGAGAATACAGTAACTAAAATGAAATACAGAGGGAATTAGAGATGTAGAAGAATGGGTCAGTGATCTGGAAGACAGAGTAATGAAGAGCCCCCAAGTTGAACGCAAAAAGAAAACTGAATTTTAAAAAATGAGGATAAGTTAAAGGGCCTCTAGACAATATCAGTTTTACTAACATTTACATTATAGGGGTCAGAAGGAGAAGAGAGAAAGAAAGAAGGAAAGAAAGAAAAAGGAAAGAAAGAAAGAAAGAAAAGAAAGAAAGAAAAGAAAGAGAAACTTCCTTAACCTGGAGAATGAGACAGACATCCAGGTCCGGAAGTACAGAGAGACTCTAATAAGATGAACCCAAGAAATTCACATAATATTTAAAATGTCAAAAATTAGAGAATCTAAAAAGCAGCATTAGGAAGGCAATTAGTTACACTGGAGGGAAGCCTCATAAAGCTGTAAGCTGATTTCTTAGCAGACTTAGGATATATCATGCCACTTCCTTTTGGCCTGCACAATGCTGAAAGGAAAAAAAAAACTACAGATCTTCTTTATCCATTCATCTGTTGATGCGCATCTGGCCTCTTTCACAATTTAGCTATTATTGGTAATGCTGCTATATTGTGGTGCATGTGTCCCTTCACGTCGGTATTTTTGCATCCTTTGGGTAAATCCCTAGTAGTGTAATTGCTGGGTCAAAGAGTAATTCTACCTGTAACTTTTTGAGAAACCTCCACAATGTTTTCCAGAGTGGCCGCACCAGTTTGCTTTCCTACCAACAGTTTAAGAGGGTTTCCCTTTCTCAGTATCCTTACCAATACCTGTCATTTCTTGTGTTGTTAATTTTAGCCATTCTGATTAGTGTGAAGTGGTATCTCATCATTGTGTGTGTGTGTGTGTGTGTGTTTTAAGATTTATTTGAGAGAAAGAAAGAATGAGGGGGTGGGCATGAGGAGAAGGAGAGAATCTCCAGCAGACTCCCTGCTGAATGTGGAGCCTGACATGAGGCTTGATCCACAACACTGAGATCATGACTTGAGCCAAAACCAAAAGTCAGATACTCAACTGACTGAGCCACCAGGTATCCCTCTCATCATAGTTTTGATTTGTATTTCTGTGGTGATGAGTGATGTTGATCATCTTTTCATGCATCTTATTTTAAGCGAAATAAGTCTGAGAAAGACAAATACCATATGATTTCACTCACGTGGAATTTAAGAAACATATGAACATAGGGAAAAGAGAAGCAAAAAAGAGAGAGGCAAACCATAATGGACTCTTAACTATAGAGAACAACCTGCGGGTTAATGGAGGGGAGGCAGGGGATGGACTAAATAGGTGACAGGTACTAAGGAAGGCATTTGTTGTGATGAATCACTAAATTCTACTCCTGAAACCAGTATTACACTATCTATAATTTAAATAAAAACTTGAAACAAAAAGTACACAATAAAGAAGAAAAAAAAGACTAACCTTTAGCCAGACTCATCATGAAAGAGAGGACTTGAATGAATAAAATCAGAAGTAAAAGAGAATTTACAACTGACAGCACACATTACAAAGGACAATAATAGACTATTATGAAAAATTATACACCAACAAACTAGACAACCTAGAAGAAATGGATAAATACCTAGAAGCAATCTTCAAGACTGAATCAGGAATAGATAATTTGAATAGACCAATTACTAGTCATGAAATTGAATAATCCAAAAACTCCCCAAAACCAAAAAATTCAGGACCAGATGGCTTCTTAGGTGACTTCTACCAAACATGCAAAAAAAAAAAAAAAAAAAAAAAAAAAGTTTAATACCAACCTTCTCAAAGTATTCCAAAAATTGAAGAGGAAGGAATGATTCAAACTACTGTATAAGGCTAGTATTACCCTGATATCAAAATCAGACAAGCACAGTACAGAAAAAGATTAAAGGCCAATATTCTTAATTAATATAAATATAAAATTGTCAACAAAACATTAGCAAACAGAGTTCATTAATATATTAAAAGGATCATTTACCATGATCAAGGGGATTTATTTAGAGATAAAGAGATGGTTCAATAGCTACAAAATAATGTGATAAGCCATATTAACAAGATGAAAGATAAAAATTATCATCTCAATAGGTTTAAAGCATTTGGTGAAATTCAGCATCCATTCATACAAAAGAGCTCAATAAATTGGGTATAGAAGGAATATATATCAACATAATAGAGGTCATTTGTGACATACTTGAGGATATTATCATAACAGGAAAAAAAGAGCTTTTAGCTTTTCCTCTAAGATCAGGAACAAGCCAAGCATGGGCACTCTTGCCACTCTTATTCAACACAGAACTGGAAGTCCTAGCTCCAGCAGTCAGACAAGAAAAAGAAAAGTCATCCATATTGGTAAGGAGGACATTAAACCATTACTATTTGCAGATGACATGATACTATACATAGAAAACTCTAAAGACTCCACCAAAAAACTGTCAGAACTAATAAATGAATTCAGTAAAGTTTCAGGATACAAAATCAATATACAGAAATCTGTTACATTTCTGTACTCTACTAATAGATGAACTATCAGAGAAATTAAGAAAAACAATCCTATTTACAATTCCATAAAAAAGAATACCTAGGAATAAACTTGAGGACTTAAAAGATCTGCACTCTGATAGCTATAAGACAGTGATGAAAGAAACTGAAGATGAAAAAAAAAAAAAAACCAACCAAACAAACAAAACCTGAAGATGACACAAATGGAAAGATATACCATGCTCATGAACTGGAAGGATTAATATTTTTAAAATGTCAGTACTACTCAAAGCAATCTACAGCTTCAGTGCAATTCCTGTCAAAATACCACTGGCATTTTTCATAAAACTGGAACAAATAATCCCAAGATTTGTGTGGAGCCACAGAAGAGCCCCAATAGCCAAAGCAATTGTGAGAGAGAACAACAAAGCTGGAGGCATCCCAACCCCAGAGTTCAAACTATACTAAAAAGCTAAAATAGTAACCAAAAACAGTATGGTAAAGAAACAAAAAGATGCATAGATGCTTGGAAGAGAAGGGAGGGCCTAGAAATAAACCTATACTTCCATAGTCAATTAATTGACAAGGCACAAGTATATAATGGAGAAGTAAAAATCATTTAACTAAATGGTGTTGGAAAAATTGGACTACTTTCTTATACCATGTAAAAAAATAAATGGATTAAAGATTTACATGTAAGACCTGAAATCATAAAAACCCTAAAAGAAAACATAGGCAGTAAACCAGTTTTTGCAAAGGAAACCATCAAAAAATGAAAAAGTAACCTATTAAATGGGAGAAGAGATTTGTAAATGATGTATCTGATAAAGGGTTAATCTCCAAAATATGTAAAGACTCATACAATCTGATAAAAAAAAAAGTGGGCAGAGGACCTTATAACCAAGTTGTCAAAGAAGATATACAGATGGCCAATATAGTTCAATGAAAAGATGCTCAACATCACTAACTGTTAGGGAAAATGCAAATTGAAATGAGATACCTCACACCAGTCAGAATGGCTAATATAAAAAAGACAAGAAATAACAAGGCTGGCAAGGATGTAGAGAAAGGAAGCCCTTGTACACTGTTGGTGGGGATGTATAAACAGTATGGAGGTCCCTCAAAAAATTAAAAATAGAACTACTATGTGAAATCACTTATTCCACTACTGGGCATTTACCCAAAGGAAACAAAGACACTAATTTGAGGAGATATATTGCAAGATTATTTACAATAGCCAAGATATGGAAGCAACCCAAGAATCCGTTAATAGGTGAATGGATAAAGAAGATGTGGTGGACACACACGTATGCTCTGGATAATTACACAGCCGTAAGAAGAATGAGATTTGCCTTTGTGACAACTTGGGTGGACCTAGAGGGTATAATGCTAAGTGAAGTATGTCAGGCGGAAAAAGACAAATATTATATAATATCACTTATATGTGGAATCTAAAAAACAAAAGTAATAAACGGAAAATCAGATTCAAATATAGGGAATAAATTTGCAGTTGCCAGAGGGGAGGAAAGTTGGGGTATGGGTGAAAGATGTGAAGGGGGTTAAGAGGCACAAAATTCCAGTTATAAAGTCATAGGCATGAAAAGTACAGCATATAGAGTAAATAATACTATAATAGCTTTGATGACATACGGTAGCTACAGTTATTGGGGTAGCATTCCCTAATGTATAGAAATGTTGAATCACTACATTATAGGCCTAAAACAAATATTGTATGTCAAGTATAATATTAAATTTAATATTAAAAAATTCATTAAAAAGATTAGAGAATTTTTTTTTAAATTTTTATTTATTATTTATGATCGTCACAGAGAGAGAGAGAGGCAGAGACATAGGCAGAGGGAGAAGCAGGCTCCATGCACCGGGAGCCCGACGTGGGATTCGATCCCGGGTCTCCAGGATCATGCCCTGGGCCAAAGGCAGGCGCCAAACCGCTGCGCCACCCAGGGATCCCTGATTAGAGAATTTTATATCATTTTTAAGTTTGAAAGTCAATATCTTAATTGCTTTTAAGCTACAGATGTTTTATATATTGTGTGTATGTGTGTGTAGCATTTAAAACTTACCTAGATTTAAAACAAGGAAAAATTCACTTTAAATTTACTAGATTTAAATAATTATACATAATATATATACACATGGTATGGATATATAATTTATTACTCTAAAGTGAAACATGTATTGCTTTTTAAATATGGGAAATGACAGGAGTTACATTTGCATGTGTGTTATTTTTTGAGCAGAGATGGACTAGAAGGTTCATATTAACATTTGCTAGAATAGCAAACTTTATCTTGACAACATGTCCTATCACTTGTATCAACTGTGTTCTTTTATCTAATAATTTGTAAGTCTGTGGAGGAAGCCTGGCTTGTGAAGAGGTCTTCATACCCCTCCCTTGAAATTGGCATTTAAAAGTATACTTAGAAACTACAGTCATTTCCTTTTTATCAAACCTAGTGAGAATATGGTAAGAAGGCTGTCATTTGTGTTTCCTCCTCTCCCCTCCTCTGACATAAGGTTTCTGGGGCTCCAACTTCACCCTAGCACTCTTGCTAGGATGGTGTCACGGACTCCTGGCTGGTCACGGATGACTGGCACATCTGGACCTTTAGTCCACATTTCTCTTCTGACCTCAGCTCCTCACATTTAACTGCCTGCAAGATGGCATTAAAACCTGGGCACGTCTAGTAGGCAGATTCAGTCCCTGAGCAACATGCATGGATATGCAGTGGCCTCAGTCGTCCTTTATCACCATGTCAGCTGTGGTACCATGTGCCACTTGGTCCATCTGAGATACAACCTGAACATCGCCCTCGACTCTTCCTCCTACTTCATTCCTCAGTTTCATTGACCTTTTGTGCTAAATAATCTCTCACATTTTCTGTCCCCTCTCCACACCTAGCACTTCTGTCCTGGTTGAAACCCTCATCCTTGTCTGAGCTATTTCAGCAGCATCGTGACTAGTCTCCTGTCTCCAGCCTACTTGTCATCAAATCCACCCTCCACATCCCTGCTAAAAATCTAACTAAAACATTCCCAAGCACAGTATCTTCCGTCATCTAATCCTTACCTATCTCTTGTGTCTGATTCTGGTACTCCTTTTTTTTTTTAATTTTTTATTTGTTTATGATAGTCACAGAGAGAGAGAGAGAGAGGCAGAGTCATAGGCAGAGGGAGAAGCAGGCTCCATGCACTGGGAGCCTGACATGGGATTCGATCCCGGGTCTCCAGGATCGCGCCCTGGGCCAAAGGCAGGCGCCAAACCGCTGCGCCACCCAGGGATCCCTGGTATTCCTTTTTGATTTCCATTTCATATTCTAGCAATACTATATTGCTTCTTTTGGGAACCACTGGACTGCTCAGTTAAGCATCCTACTCTTGATTTCAGCTCAGGGCATGATCTCAGGGTCATGAGATTGAACCTGGGCAATTCTGTGCTGCATGGGTAGTCTGCTTCTCTTTCCCTCTACCGCTCGACCTGCTTGTGCGTGCACTCTCCCTTTCTAAAATAAATAATTAAAAAAATAAATTGCTTATACTCCTCTTTACCACTTTATGCTCATGCTGCAGCTGCTTAATTGAACATTCTTCCTAGCCTCACTTCATCTAACTTCAACTCGTTCTTTTTTTAAATTTAAATTCAATTACCTAACATATAGTAAGTACATCATTAGTTTAAGATGTAGTTTTCAATAATTCATCAGTTGTGTATAATACCCAGTGTTCATCACACTCATTCTTTAAGAATATGCTCAGGTGTGATTTTCTCCAGAGAGCATTCTTATTTCATCCTCTTCACTTCCAGTGAATTACGTGCTTGACATCTGTGCTCCCATAATATCCAGTGTACACCACCATTATTTTACTTACTGTGTTGCAATAGTAGTTCTTCACTTCCAGGAAAATTTTGGCTTACTTGGAAGTAGTATGTTTGTTACTTTTTTTAATTTAGAGAGAAAGAGAACCAGCAGGGGTGGGGGAGGGGCAGAGGGAGAAGCAGACTCCCCACTGAGCAGGGAGCCTGATCCAAGGCTGGATCCCAAGACCCTGGGATTATGACCTGAGCCAAACGCAGACACTTAACCAATTGGGCCACCCAGGCACCCCTGTTACTTTACTTTTAAAAATATTAAGGCATCCTAATACTAAGCAGGACAGGAGAACTGAAGAGAATCAAATGCCATATAATATTTCCTTCCTATCTGAATGTAAGGGCAAGTATGAAAAGGTAAATAAATATAAAGAAGAAAAACCATAACACAAGAAACTCTTTCAAATAAGGATGTCTGGAATCCGGGCCAGGATCAGAGTGGGCCAAATGAGGCACTTTCAGAATGGTCCTCCAAATTTTGTGCCTAGGCTACAAGTCACTTGCTTTACCCTACCTAGTCCTAGCACTGCCAGATGAGGATAGAAGGAAAGACAATACATATGTAAGTCTTGTGTTTGAGCACATCAATTATATGGAAATAAAATGACTTGGACAGTTATAAATGGGATGGGGAACAAAAGGAAAGGAATGATTTCCATGGTAGGACTTGGGGTCAGGAGGTGTGTGGCTCACCTCTGGCATGGAGCTGACTTCGTGCACCTGGCCGATGAGCTTACAGTAGGATTGAAAAAGCAGCAGCAGCTGGAAGTGCAGTTTATATAATCTCTGACACAGTTCCAATTGCTAAAGAGAGAGTGTGCATGGGAAGAAACCGTTATTAAGGATCATTCTTGTATAACAAGTGAAACCTTGGTGGAGAAAAACATTTTTTTAAATCAAGGAAACATAATTAGCTGTTATATTCCAGATGAATCAGAACAACAAAACCCAGTCAATAAATACCAGTGAGAAATTCACAGTATAATAGAGAATAGTTCCTGGAAGATGACTAATTAGGAGTAGTAGCTGTAAAGGGACCCAGTGAATTACCAAATTTCCATTATACTTGCCAATTACATATCTATAAGTTATAGCTATGGTCATCTTAATTGTGGTTATCTTAGTTTTTATAAGATAACATTGTTTTAAAAAGCAAAAAAAATATTAAAAGTATATTTGAAAGGCAAAACCTTAAGTAATTCTAGGTGTCAAATTTAATAATTCAGCAATTTGGAAGGTTACTCCATGTGATAATTTTGGCTGCCATTTAGAGGGTAGACACTCATTGCAAAATCTGTAAACACAACAGTCCTATGAACCTCTAAGGTGTTGTATCAGTTTTAGTGACAATGCTTCTACTCAGTGCTCAGTAAATATTTGTTGAATTACAGAGATAAAAAGGGCCTACATATACCTACAAAAAGGAGAAATTAAGGGAACATTCAAAATTTTCTATGGAAAGAACATAAAGGAGTCATACAAAATGTCCTTGAGCTCTATAGATACCTCTTGTATTTAAAATGTTTTCATTATATGGCTTGTGTATATGGAGGGAAAAGTAAATCTTAACTCCAACACCAATGATCATACTACTCTTTGAGCTGTTATCTGCTTGTAGTGGCCTCTATATGTTGCCTGTTTTACTCCAAGAATGAGTTAGCTCCTAGGTGGTGGATGGAAAAGAGCAGCCTTCACAAGTAGAATATCCTGGCTCAGCAGTCACCATTGAAAGTGGGTTAAATATGTGGCTTCAACTAAACATGTCACTGTTCTGTTTTCAAACATGGTTAAGTAAGGATAAATAGGGCCTTTCTTTTGCTAATGGGCTATAAAGAACTCAGCTCAATATTAAGAGCTACTGAGGTCACTTAAAATTGTTCCGCCAAATCAGTTTAGGGAGAGAAATTACAAGAACTTAGGTTAGGCATTAGGAAGAATATCCTATTATTATAATCTTATTAGAAGAATCTTATTAGAATTTTGATCCTTATTGTTAAAAATCACCAAAGTCCATGCTAAGGCTATGCTGAATGAAGTTTTCTTTCTCTTGTCCTTTCTCTGGCCCTGGAGGAAAAATAACCATTCTAGATTTAGATTTAGATTTATTTGATCTCTTAATACTGATACTGAACATAAGTTTAAAGAAGTAGCTACACTCATTAGTTAACCCAAACTAGATCTTTGGTTGTTTTTGCAAAGCATTTTGTTCTTTTGATCATTTAAACCTTTATAGAAATCTTTTAAAATCTGGTATAAAAGATAGCTGCCAGAGACTTGAAGATAAATATTGTTTAAAAACATAATGTTACCTCCACAACTTAGGGGGAAACCTAGCTATGAAAAATGTGACCTTTGTTAAGTGTCTGATAAGGCTGGTTATTGTTGAAAATATCCCAGACCGTATGAGAGTTCATAGTAACTTAAGTTTCTTACATTGGGACAAAAGCAGCCCCCAATGCTACTAATTCCCTGCACATCTCAGTCTACCAAATAAAATAAAATGAAATGCAAAGGGGAGAACATGCTAAGAGATATAACAGTAACCATAAAAATAAGATTTGTTATGGGTCCATGCCTAAAATGGACAAAGAGTATGAAAGAAAGTTAACTTACTGCAAGAGATTCCATTTGCTACACAGCAAGCATGGCACAGGAAACAAAGGAAAGGAAAGAAAGTACAGGGTCAGTGTAATGCATGCAACAAAAAGCATGGCCCTCTTCCAAGAGCAGAACCGTCAGCAGTATTAGCATTGCTTGCCCAAACTTGATAAATGGTTGCACGTCTTGTACCCATTCAACATGCACAGCGGTCCAGTTAAAAAGAAGCTTGAATGGGAAACATGTCACTGAAAAATATAATTTGTAATCATTTAGATTCTCTGATTAGTTGGTTTACATTTTGTCAGTATGGGAGACCAGAAGTCAAAACTTTTTTGCTTGAAGATATTAGTGTTTAACTGTGAATAATATGTGAAAGGAGTAAAACTGTGAGGAGACCAGCTGAGTAATCTGAAAGAACTGTAGCTCAAACTAACTATACTATTGCTACCTGTTAGTTAAGGCGGAGTCTTTAATCTCTTTGGCTTCATATCTGCTAAACTATGACTATCCAAATTAACATATATAATTAACAATCTATGTGGCATTTTCTTCAGAGTCACATTGCCTTTCCCCTTAAGAATATTTCATAGGGCTGTGAGATATAGTCATTTCAAAGGATCTTGTCTCAAGTGTGAGATAAGAGAAGTAATTTTCTTGTATTTCATTTTTAATAATTTCCTCAATTTCTAAAAATAATCTAGAACTAGAGGGTAGTTTAGAATAACATAAAGCTGTAACTGAGCGATGTTCGATTATGGCTTCCATTTATTGGAGTCATCGTATCATAACCATAGACTTGGCTTTAAGGAAAGTGTGGGTGTGTGGGAAGATGATCAGAATCTGACAGAATATTAAAAAAAATCAACTTGGCCCTTCCTAATTATGGATCAATATATCTGGTTCTGGATCTGCAAAATATTTAAAGACATCTCCAATTCAGTTTCTAATCCTTGATAGGAAAAAACACTTATTTTAAAGCTCTTTCTAAAAAAAAAATCTCTGGGTTATTATCAGTTTAATGTATTACACTTAATATAAGGTACAGTACACACACAAAACTTTTAAATGATTAGTATCTTCAAGCATGAAGCCTCACCACTAGTGACCTCCCCAATCCCTCCCCCTGTCCTCCAAGGGTCTCTTTCTGGCCTCACCTGTTATTAATATCACATGAGTTGGGCACACTGATGACTATTCTGCTTTTTGAGTAGTTTTTTGGACCTTGGCCATAAAAATCTTTCATAGGTTTCAAAGCTAAATATGTGAAAGCCTGTGATGTAGATGACACAGTCCGAAGTATTTACTATTTTCAAGAAAACTTTATGCTGGGGCAGCCCCGGTGGCTCAGCGGTTTAGCGCCTGCCTTTGGCCCAGGGTGTGATCCTGGAGACCTGGGATCAAGTCCCACATCGGGCTCCCTGCATGGTGCCTGCTTTTCCCTCTGCCCGCCCCCCCCCCCCCCGCCGTCTCTCTCTGTGCCTCTTATGAATAAATAAATAAAATCTTAAAAAGAAAACTTTATGCTTTGATGTTTTTATAACCAAACCTTAAGTACTGAAAAAACTGCTATTTTTCTGTTTTCCAAAACACAGCTGTAATCCAAGAAGTTCATCAGATCAGTTAAAGCAGAATGTCCTCTGTTCAATAAAGGCAAATGAGACTTTTTGACTCCAGCTTGGTGCTGAGGAATTTTATTGTCAACGAATTCCTCCCACTCAGTTCTCAAGGCACAAAACTGTATTTCTTGGGTGATGGCCAACTTGACGCACACCAGTTTTCTGTATTCTTAAACGCTCCTTTTTAGGTAGGTTGGTGCAAGCCGCCTTGATCTTTATTATCTCAGAATCCTTCCTAGGCCACAGGCTGGGGTCTTGTCTGCATTTAGAACTTCCAAAAAGATAGTGAAAAATGCCCTTTGTGGGGGGCGTATTATGGAATATGTTAAAACGTTTTATCCCTCCTGTACTGTTTTCCGTATCCAAGTTTTAAGAATAATCCCTTCATAAGTCTTTTTTAAAAATTTTAAAAAGATTTTATTTATTCACTCATGAGAGTCACAGGGAGAGAGAGACAGGCAGAGACACAGGCAGAGGGAGAAGCAGGCTCCACTCAGGGAGCCTGACATGGGACTTGATCGCAGGTCTCCAGGATCACACCCTGGGCTGAAGGCGGCGCTAAACTGCTGAGCCACCCGGGCTGCCCCCTTCATAAGCCTTTATGAATGTATTTATGTTTTGGTGACTTAAGATTCTTTTGAAAATGTCATGGTAATGTCATTTTATTTGGTCATAAGGATTTTCTTCAAGCCTTGTTCCTGTACTGCTAATATAACTTTATTTATAAATTGGGTTTAGAGGCATGTTTTCTCAGAATGAGAAAAAAATATCAAGAAACAAAGACATTAAGAAATGATAATAGAGGGTAGCTTAAAAGCCCAGAATAATCTAATTTTTGTTCATTAACAGTATCATAGCCATTCTTGTTTTTCTGTATGCTGCTTTGAAATGAGTTCTATGCTTATGACGTAGACAGGTAAAAAAATCGGAGAAATTTTTACCATGACAGAAGCTATAATGTACTGTAATAGCTATTATTTTCATCATATTTAATCTCTGAAAGCCATTAGTTTAAACGGGATCAAATTTAGACAACCTAGCCTAATGCTGCAGCTTCCTTACCCAATAATACATAGATGCGTCTAATCTCTTAAGTAGGTATAAACAGTATGTGCTTGCCTGTTGCTAGTATCACTTGAGTCTGGCACACTGATGACTATTATGTTTGCTGAGTAGTTTTTTTGGATTTTGGCCATGGATATCTTTCAAAGCTTTGAAAGACAAATACCTTTAAGCCTATGATACAGACTACACAGCCTGAGGTATTTACTATTTTCAAGAAAACTTTAAATTCATCAGACACTTTCTTTTAATCAGCGCAGGGAAGAGGATTCCTTACACAAGAGTAATTGACTCTATCTGGAGGATGATGTTTAATGGGTTATAGTTCAACTGCAGAAACTGCAACTTGTCTTGTTCAATTTGTAGAAGAACAGAGGTTGCAGGCTTCTTGTTCATTGATTATGCAGGGACGGGAAGG
The DNA here is from genome assembly GCF_048164855.1 of Canis lupus baileyi. Lineage (NCBI taxonomy): Eukaryota > Metazoa > Chordata > Mammalia > Carnivora > Canidae > Canis > Canis lupus. The sequence continues at coordinate 9,518,647 of NC_132861.1, forward strand.
ACCTAACTGAGAGGGATAGTGTCCAAAAAGACCTAGTAATTGGAATGATGATTTGAATATAAGATGAAATGTAGTAGGGCTAAATGGAAATTATTACACTTGAATCTGAAGAGTCAAATGTTCAAGTTGTCCTCAGAAATACCTGCTGAATTAGGAGTGTGCCAACTAAAATAACATAATGAGTGAAATGGAAACAGCTCCAGCTTTGCCGGGGCCAGCTCTGCAGGACCCAGGAGGTGAGCCATATTCATTAGTTACAGGGCTCAGACTCATGGTGCCATCCTAAGCACCTGGAGCTGGGGTTCTCCCCAACCCATATTTCTGTTAACTTAAACTAGCTAGTGATAGCCACTCTAGATGAATTCCACAGGAAGTGGAAACCCAAATTCTTAATCAGAAGTGCTGTTTTAGGTCATGAATAGTTTTGTTCCTGCGCTTGTGCAGGCTGAGAAAACATGGGTAAAGCAGTTTCTGCAGATCACACTCCTTGTCTTATGTTCTAGTCAGTGTATGCTGTGTGTTATTCTAGGAGAATGGCTATTATAATGACCCAGAAGCCTAAATCATTTACTAATCATGCCTGTCTTTTAAAACAAGCCTTCCCTCAAAAATTCTTCCCAAGTATTAGAAACACTATTTTTAAGAAACTGTTTTTTACATACACTGAGAATTCTTGAAAGTACACCCGAGTAAGCAGGTTGAGCAGACAGGCACTTGCTTGCGTCTTGTATACATGGAGATGTTTCTCACACAGGCAAAGGAATAACACTCTCAAGCAGATGCTAGTGGGTGGCCCCTTTTTCTTGAAACATACAGCCCTGTCTATCTGGCTTCCCCATTTAGAGGCCTTAAGTACAGAGATACATTTTTCTATTATAAGGAAAACAGCAGTCCAATCATGATGATTGGCACCCAGCTCTTGCCTTCAGGGTTAGGAATTCAATGTGCAGTGGGAAATGGTGGACAGCAGACCAGAGGGGCAAGCTCGCAGCTGCCCTGTAAGAAGGCAGGCCCCATGTCGCTGGCTCTTCTTTTTCAGAAATGGCATACTGTTGTAAAATTTTTATTTATTTATGATAGGCACACAGTGAGAGAGAGAGAGAGAGAGGCAGAGGGAGAAGCAGGCTCCATGCACCGGGAGCCCGACATGGGACTCGATCCTGGGTCTCCGAGATCGTGCCCTGGGCCAAAGGCAGGCGCTAAACCGCTGCGCCACCCAGGGATCCTGTGTGAGTGATTTTAATTTTAACTTTTGTTAAGTTTTTTTCTCATTTAACTTTTAATGCGTCTCAGAATTGTATGACAGATTTTTTGGTCAAGTTGTTTCCATTAAAAAGTACCGATTTAAAAAAAACTAATAAAAGTGCTATACACACACAGCCATACACACACACAAAGACAAATGGTCCACAAAACATTCTCCTTTCCTTCTGAAGGTTTTACGATGCATTGTTATCATTAACCAGCTATTAAATTTAAATTGCCAATTGACACAAAAAGTTCTGAGACCATTCTTCCACCACTGATTAAGATTGGGGTGGCAGGTATTGGGGATAATATTCATTTAGCCTTCTGCTTGGCCTTGCCAGCTCCAGCTGCCTTCTTGTCCACTGCTTTGATGACACCCACAGCAACCATCTGTCTCATGTCACCAACAGCAAAACAGCCCAGAGGAGGATAGTCAAACTCTCAACAAACACAGGCTTGCCGAGAACCATATCAATAATGGCAGCATCACCAGATTTCAAGAACTTGGGCCCATCTTCCAGCTTTTTTCCAGAAGGAAGATCTATCTTCTTCCTTAGCTCAGCAAACGTGCAAGCTATGTGAGCTGTGTGACAATCCAGCACAGGTGCATATCCAGCATTGATTTGGCCTGGATGGTTCAGGGTAACGACATGAGCCATGAAACTGGCTGCTGCCATTGGTGTCACCAGTCACATTGCCACAATGAACATCTTTGACATATGTTCTTGACAGTAGAGTCTACACTGTCCCCAGGAAGAGCCTCACTCAAAGCTTCATGGTGTATTTCAGCAAACTTCACTTCAATTGTAACACTGACTGGAGCAAAGGTGACCACCATGCCAGGTTTAAGAACACCAGTCTCCACGTGACCCACAGGGACAGTACCAATAACCATCAATTTTGTAGACGTCCTAGAGATGCAGATGCAAGGACTTGTCAGTTGGTGGACAAGTTGGTGGCAGAATGCAATCCGGAGCTTCAAGCAGTGTGGTTCCACTGGCAATCCCATTTTTATGGGTGACTTTCCATCCTTTGAATCAAGGCATGTTAGCACTTGCTCCAGCATGTTGTCACCATTCCAACCAGAAATTGGCACATATGCTGCTGTGTTGGGGTTGTGACCAATTTTCTTAATGTAGGTGCTATATTCCTTAATGATTTCCTTGTATCTCTTCTGGCTCTAGGGTGGCTAAGTGGAATCCAATTTGTTAACACCAACAATTAGTTGTTTTTCACCTATTGTGTAAACCAGAAGGGCATGCCACAGGTCTGCCCATTCTTGGGGAAACCTGCTTCAAATTCACTAACACCAGCAGCAATGATCAGGACAGCCAGTCAGCCTGAGATGTTCCTGTAATCAGGTTTTTGATAAAGTCTTTGTGTCCTGGGGCATCAGTGATGGTCACACAATACTTGCTGGTCTTGAATTTCCACAGGGAGATATCAGTGGTGATACCATGTTCATGTTCAGCTTCAGTTTATCCAAGACACAGGCATACTTGAAGGAGCCCTTTCCCATCTCAGCTGCCTCCTTCTCAAATTTTCGATAGTTCTTTTGTTGATCCCATCACATTTGTAGATCACACGACCAGTAGTGATAGACTTTTCCGAATCTACATGTCCAGTGACAATGATGTTGATGGGAGTCTTCTCCTTTCCCATTTTGGTTCAGGTTTAATGGTGGTTTTCACAACAACTGTGTTTTGGCAGGAAACCCGTTGCTAGTGATTTTAATTTTTAAATATCAGGCCAATTAAGAAAATATCATACAAGCATAATAAAACATGTCTGTGAATGGGGTTACAAGTGTCCAGATCACCTGTGTAACCTTTCTACATTATTTTGATGTCTGCAACTTCACGTTAAGAATAAAAGAGAAACTGGATAACAAATATTCCACACCTAGCAAGGAGTTATACTCTCTTCTACAAACCATTCCACAGTGACTTCTCACTTATGCCACATGTTTGGAATGACCAGAAATCAGCTTGTGGCAAGGACCAGATGGCGCTAGGTAGGGCTTGAGAGTGGGAAGACTCCATACACCTATGTGTACACACTCTCCATTCTGGCAGACTGACCTAAGATCTCAAGAATTTACTTTGCTAAGTTCAGTAAACCAAGTACTAATCCTTTCCTAAAGACACATTTCTCTGAAACAGAAACACTTGTGTAACAATCATTGGCATGGTTATTCTGCAATCTACATTCAGACAATGATTCTGTGAATCATAAGGTCACTTTTCATCCCCATTCCATTTGTCTCCATGCAAAGGATGCTCAGAGTAACTGACAACTTCAAGGTGTTCCAGAAAACAGGGAACCTGACTAAACAAAAGAGTTGGAGAGAATCACTTGAGGATAAACTGTGCTCTGAGGTCAAACACTTGTTGGGTTTTACTTTGGGAGAGAAACAAATAAGTAGCTCTAATTGGCAAAATAATACCTGCCAACTCTGGACATAAGATCATTGTTTCATTGGAGTGACAACATCATCCATGGTCAAGGCCCATCTTTAGTATTGTGTAAAGATTTCCCCCTCATTTGCCCTCATAGCCCATTTTTAGCCTTGAATGTTATTTGTGATGGGAACACAGTTGTCTTTGTCTCTACAGTCCCCACTGTGCCCAGCCAGACCTCACATTTAGCAGTGGTTTAGGTAAGGTGGGTGGGATTAGAGAATGTGAGGTTTAAGCTGCATGCCCAGTGGCCAAATTACTTCCCAAGTCTACTAACAAAACAGAATTTAACGGGGTATCCCAGTGATTTAAAGAAATCACCCAGCCTTGCCTGATTCACCCTCTCTGAAAGATGGTATACAATTTGCTTTCCAGGCCAGCTTCAACCTCAGAATTGTCATATACAAAGGGCCAAAAGCATCTTCTTCAGGACATCTGTTCATTGAGTTCTCTGGTCATCAGTGTGTCCATGAGCCATGCAGGGGAACTGTAATGCCCTGAGCTAATGCCAGTAATGGGAAGAGAGCAAGGTTGGTTTTGCAAAAATGCTGGACACATCAGACTCAAAATTTGGCCTTCTGTTGACCTTTTCCTAACAAGCCCACTCTCTGCCCTGCTGGGTGTTTTATGCAGGTTCCTAAAACCATACAGACATTTAGACAGATGCTGGATATTCTCCTCTAGCTGTTTTCTATGTGTATGTTTTTACCTTTAAACTAAGTTAGAGTAAGTTTGCCCTCTGGGAGAGGGGAGAACCTGGCCTGGAGAGGTAGCCTCTTAGCTTCAACTTTCTTATCTGGGAAAACTATTCCAAGGACTGCTGTAAAAGATCAAATGAGATTATATATGTACGGTGCTTGAAAACTATTAGTTTCTTCTTTCCATGTTTGTATTCTCAAGGCTTTATTATAAAGCTAACAGAGTTGCCACGTAGAGATACTTGAGTGAAGAAATGAAGTCTAAAAACAAGAAAAGGGATGAGAAGAAACAAGACTACAACATAGATGCACAGAAAGGGTGGGATGAGGAGGAAATGAAAAAGAAAAAACCAGCAAGAAGTGAAAAGGTTAAGCAAAAACAACAGAAATCTTTCGTGGAGGAACATGGAGAAGGAACAGGTGGGGCGGGGAGGAGCAACTGAACAAAAGAAACCCGCAAAAATAAACTATAAGCACAACAGAGACACATACTTGAAAACTGGAATGTTTGGGAAATAGGATAATTTAACTGGAAGTCCTGAGTGTGTAGATTTCACCAGGAAGCTATACACAAATGAACAAATAAATAAGATTTTTTTAAACTCTTGTCCTAAAAAAAAAAAATAAAATAAACCCTTGTCCTAAAAATCTGCAACGTATTAATGCATTTTCCTGACTGAGACTTGATTATAGAGAATATAAAAGATTTAGATGATTGAGGGTAAATGTTTAGGTAACTATTTTTATAGTCCATGAGACAAATAATACCATGAGCTGGACTAGGTTTTTGCTAATTGTAAGTCATAACTTAGTAACTTTTCTCTAGAATGAATTTATTTTAATAGCGGAGAATGGGGTAGGGAAGATTAGGCCTGGAATCAGAAGGCATGGGTCCTACTGGGTAGCTAAAAAAAATCTGTAACATAGCTGGTGTGTGTGTGTATGTGTGCGTGTGTGTGTATACACACACATATAAATTATATATATATATATATATATATATATATAATGCATACTGTATTTGCCATATTGCTTCTGGGGTATGCTCATGGCACTGAATAACCAGTGAAAATCAGTCACAAGTCATTTGAGGCAGCACATCACAGATGCATACACAGGGACTGATGGAAAGGCTAGAGTCTGTTGTAGTTTGAATGGCACATTCTGCTACACTTACGGGATACAGCTCATGTGATGTCATAAAACCCATATTTAAAAAATGTAATGTAGATAAACCATTTGGTATGTACATTTGTCTGTTTCCAGAAGTTGTGGCCAGTCCATGTTTTTGCCTGTCACCTATCAACCATGAAGCTTTGGAGAAGTCAAGCTTATCTAGAATGGGGCTGCCGTTGCCTGCCTTGCTTCCCACACCCAGGAAGATCAATGACTTAGGGATATGCAAGTTTTCTGTAAGACACAGTGTGAAATATAAATGTGTCCTCAAGAAGGGCAGTGATGTGGAAATGCTACCCACATGTTAAAACCCTACCTAGATATTTGTCAGCCTTGTAGTTTGCTTGTTAAATCTTGTACTTCTTCACTAACACTTACCAAGGGGCTCTCACCTAGGGACTCACCCACAGTAAGGACAGTTACTCTTGGGACTACAAACTTGTTCAAAATAATCACTAGATTGAATTGAACCACGAGTACTCTGTTGAAAATTTTAATCCCTCTTTGTTTTGTTTTGTTTTTATACCTTAGAGAAGCACTGTTTCTAACATAGGAAGATGGTTTCTCATCTTCTGAAGGGTACAGAATCCAGAATGCTTTTTTCGGTAGTGGTGATGTAATTCCAAGGTAGCACCTGACAGGGCAGCAGCTTCCTCACCTGACTTCCCTAATCCACTCTGGCACACTTCAGCCTTTTTTTACAGTAGAATGCAGGAGCCTAAATCTGATGATCCCCACCCATTAAAACATTTCAATTGCGTACCATTGCTGTTAAGATAAACACCCAAGCCCCATACAGTCTGGCTTCTGCTAGCTTCTCCAGACTCTTAAACTTTTCTCCAAGTTGCTTTCTGCACTAGCAGCCACACAGGCTCTCTTCAGTTCTTGCAAAGGGCCATGTCCCCTTACTGCCTCAGGGCCTTTGAACAGGCTCCCTACTCACTCCCCTTCACTGGCTACCTCACTCTCCCTTCACTTGGCTCATATTTGAGATCTCCACTTAGATGGCACTTCCATGGAGAAGTCTTCTCAGAACTGCCCTCCCCATTTGATCAGGTTCCCTTGCTACCATCTTGCGTAGCTTATGGTTCTTTCCTTAATAGCACTTAGTGCCATTTGCACCTATATGATTTTTGATTAATGTCTGTCTCCCTGACAAGATTGGAACCTCCACAAAGGTGCAGGCTTGTCTGTTGTTCATTATCATATCCACCACGTGGACCACATGGGAGACACTTCGTACGTGATTGTAGAATGAATGATTTTAATCCATTCATAGTCTTCTGCCCCATTGCCTTGACAATACAGCACACATTTACAAGTTAGCTGGTCTGAGGTGTGTACTTAAAGCAATTATAAATGAGAAGGAAAAAAAAATCTGTTTTAGAGTAATTGCTGAAAGATCACCAAAGATTTCTTTCACTGAAAACAGTGATTTGGTGAAGAATGAATGAAATTTGGTTTTATATTCTAAATGAAGAGCAGATTTATTAGAAAATGATTAGTATAGTTAAATGATGTCCAGCAAAAAAGATCATTTTTATACCTCTGGTTTTCCAAAAAAGATGACTCCCCTTCCACAAATCCCATCAACACACAGTCATGCTTGGCTTGAACATCGGTCTTACTCTATTGGCTTCTTGGGGATGTATGGGGTGACCCATTGTGTGTCTTCCTTTCTCATGCTTTGTGCTTCTTGGGTGGATCAAAATCAACACACGGTGTCAGAGCACAAAAAAAGATACATTCTAACAGATTTTTATTACCTTTTCTTCCGAGTCCCCTGGTTGACAGGTAATTACTCCATCTCTTGATCCTCCTGCAAATGTTGCCTTACAGTTTGCAAGCCACTATTGTCAGAAAGATGCAGACATAGGTAAAATCAGTGATGTCCTGAGAACATTTTTATCATCAATCCTGTCAGAGAAAATTGATTAAGCTTCTAATCACAGTACTATAAAATTTTGCTGTAATAACTTTTTGAAAGTATTTTTTTCTGGTTAAAGATGAACTATTTGAGATTAAACAATCTATTCATATGGGTTCAGTGATGCTCACTTAAATATATAATTTCAACATTTCATTCATTCCTGGAGGATGGTTTCACCAGACCATTCATTCCTAATTTATGTATAAACTTGAAAAATCATATATACTTAGAAACCTTTCATATGATTGAAATTTGGAGAGAAAACCAGTACTTCCTCACAGGCTGGGTGATTCCATGGACCATGCAACCTGACTCATGGCCCACCTACCTCTCTGTTATATTGGGTGGCTTCTATGAGGGCAGGTCTACCTTAATGTAAGAAAGGCTGTTAAAATAACAGCTCAGCTATTTAGAGGTTCCGCCATCCTTAAAGTATCTGGGATAATAAGTAATACAAATGTGGAAAGGAACCTCTGAGCACAAAACAGTAAGCACTGAAGAACTGAAATTCATATCTGACATCAAAAGATTAGTTTGTTCACCAAGTAGAAAGATTATTATTAACTGATGGAGAAGCTGGAAAGCCACGATCAATAAAGAGCCCCAGAAAGAGAAGACAATGGGAATTGTTATAGTAGCATGTCAGACAGAACTCTCACCCTTGGATAGGATCATAAAAAGATCAACAGCAACAATAACAACAAACAAAAAGCAAGTGATTTTATAATGAATGTCTTCTGTGTGTGAGGCACTGGGCAGTTATATAGGTTATTTCTATTTTAAAGGTAATACTGTGTTGTGTTTAAAAGCATGGACTTTTGAATCTCATAGACCTGGGGTTCAATACCAACTTTCCACTTCCTAGCTATTAAGGACAATAATAGCAACTCCAAGGTAGTTGTGAGCATTGCATGATTTAATTTAAGAAATATAGCTCTTATCAGGTTGTTGGATACCTAGATAGGACACAGAAAATGATACATGCTATGACTATTATAATTGTTATATCCTTATAACAATTCCACAAATTAGTTATTATCACTGTCTTATAGATGAATCTGAGATGAGGAGGTAAGTAACTTATCCAAGGTCACTAACCCTTAAGTAGCTGAGCTGTGATCTGAACCCACGTCCATCTGATTTCAAAATTCATGCCTTTTCTATAGTGTTTGGCATATTATAAGAAGTGTCCCACAGATATTACACACAATTACTTGTCAGAAATCAGGGGGGTTCTGCGGGTCTGGTTTCTGGATCATTTCCGTCTCTAACATTTTACAGTCTAGAGCTATGAAGGAAAAAGAGAGTAAAGAGCAGGAGTTGAGACCAAGAGAAGCAATGGGGTCAGGGAGAGGCAGCTACTGACAGTAGTTAAAAGGAAGAAAGAGCTGAGACCCACCCCATCTAGTTCCAGGTGAGGCAAACAGTGGGAGGAAGTAATTAACAATTGTTAATTGTTAATTACAATTATCTCAGATAAGTTAATGACATTGACAAGGAGATATATCAAGCAGATACCTATGTTTCCCAGTTTCTGGGTAGGGGAATTATGGGGTTAAAAATGAAAGCTGCAGGGATCCCTGGGTGGCTCAGCGGTTTAGCGCCTGCCTTTGGCCCAGGGCGTGATCCTGGAGACCCGGGATCGAGTCCCACATCAGGCTCCCTGCATGGAGCCTGCTTCTCCCTCTGCCTGTGTCTCTGCCTCTCAATCTCCCTCTCTCTCTCTCTCTCATGAATAAATAAATAAAATCTTTAAAAAAAAAAAAAGAAAGCTGAAAGCCTCTTTCGTAGGCATCATTTCTGTATAATCCATACTGTTGACAGTTCTACCACTATTAAATTGGAATTGCAGTCCCTAACAGAGGAATAGATGAAATCTGTCTTCTTCTAAAGATCCTTTCATAGATTAACCACAACACCTCCCCAGGACTTGCACTGGTGGGGTTCATTTGATTTTAACTGAATGTATGTGCACAGAAACACAAAAACTTACTGAGAGAGTGGCTTCTTTTCTATTGTTGTAGGTATCCAAATATTCCTGCAGTTCTAAAACACTGAACTTGAGCTTGTCCAGAAGTCCACAAGAAAGGAGCTAAAGACAGGAAAATCATTTGTATATAAGCAAATAGAAACATAACCAGACACAGGCATGGCTACAGAGCTAGAAATGAGAAGTATATTTAGAAATAATGTAAAGTGGGGACCAGTGCCTCGTTTATAGTGAGTTGTACAATGTATAATTTTGCTCTACTATAAACTGCAATGGCAATTGAATACTAGCTCTCTAATCCAAATCTCCTATGAAAATACCCAGTTTTCTCTGTATTGGTACAGACACTCAAATCTTAACAAGTGTTCTGTAGGAGCCCACATTAAATACATCCATTTTATGCATGAACTGCAGTATCTTCATATAGTAAAACTCCAAGTAGTGTGAAAACAGAACTCCAAACAGACTTTCAAACTGATTTTATAGTTAATTTGAACTTTAATCATTTATGATAGAATGATTTCTCTTATTGTATTCCTTGCTGCAAGGTAGCTAACTACCAAGTTCTCGGAAAGACCAATTCTTCAGAGACTTTTGAAATCAAAGCACATCTGCATTGGTTCTGAACTCAGTAATTACTCAGCATATGAGGCGGTTGTGTGATATGCATGGGGGCATAGCCCTCAAAGAGCTCAGCCATCAGGCAGGCTTAGAGTTTTATATTCATAAAGTCATGATTTAGTCAGCCAGAGGATGTTCTAATCAACCCTCAAACTCATCACTTGCAGTTTGGGCTGGATGAATCCCTCCAGGGGGTGATCAGTCTCTATTTGAGACTTGGGAGTGAGGAAAATGAGTACATATCACCTCTGAAGACCCAGCTGGCTGGCCAACCCGGCATTGTGGGGACAGTCTAGGTGAGCTCTAGAGGTTTACTCACCTATTCATGGCTGTCAAAACCAGAGCTATTGGAGAGAGGTGCCAAGGACACAGAGGGAGTACTGAGGTAGATTTTTCTCCTGATTCTCTGAAATGACTTGGCTTTAGCTAGTAACATACAGTCATTTCTATGCAGACTCAGGCCTTTGGGGGTCATGTCACAACATGGCACTGCTCGCAAATACCAACAGTATCTTTCAGACAAACCACAACACAAGGATGCTCCCTGGGGGTTCCACACCTTAGTAAGCTGGGCTGGTCATTTGCCACCAGAGCAGGATTGGGGGTACTCACAGTTTCAGCATCCACAAAGAGTGTAGGACATTCGGAGCAGGAGGTGAGCATCTGAGAAGAGCTGACAAACTTGGACCCAATTCCCCGGAGATTGTCTCCAAGGTAACTGGCAGCATCACAGGTTAGGAAGCAGAACCTTTTCTGAATATTCTGAAAGGCAGAATAATTATCATTTTTAAAGGGCAAGTTTTAACTTAGGCACTAGAAAAACCTATTTTGTAATCTTTATAAAAATATCAAATGAGCATGGGTCCTCAGGGAGAGGCGGAGGAGATAGGGAGTAGAGTGAGTGTTGGTCTTAAGTAAATAATCACCTAGTGTGGAAAAAATTTCTTCTTAAAGTGTCATTTTCCAGAATGTAGATGCTTCTATAATCTTTAAGTAAATGGTGCTTTTCTTTTTGCTGATGCTCAGAGCTGGTCAGCAGCTTGAGTCCTCCTCACTCGTCTGTGAGAAATTACTTAGAATACGTCAATGCATGCGAGTTAGGAAAAGTCATGGGATGTAACCCTTTTTTGTTCCCCAAGATCACAGCTTCTTGAGAAGGAGCACCAAAATAGTGCCATTCAAGCCTCTGAGAAGTGGAAGTAAATGCTACGTGGGTCTGGAATAATATCTCCCTCTGAGAGCAAGTCTGCTCTGGTGTCTGTAACTCTGTCCCATAGTGTTGCATATGTTGACTCATTAATCCTCACAACAGGGTAAAGAAATCAAGGTTCAGACATGACTTACCTAAGGTCATGCACCTAGTAAGTCACAGTGGAAGGGTGAGCCTGACCCCAGAGCTCACATTCCTTCCACAAATCTACAAATCTTCCTAGGAGCTAGTTTCTCCTATACTGCCTGAGGACAAAACCAGAATTAGGAAGAATCTGAGTCATTGTGTCTGTGTCAGTGCCAAAAATGGGAACATTTTTAAGCCCTTAAGCTTCCAACAAACAGTATCTTTTTAAAAAAATTTTATTTAAATTCAATTTGCCAAAAAAAAAAAAATAAAAAAAAAATAAAAATAAAAATAAATTCAATTTGCCAACACATAGGATAACACCCAGTGCTCATTACATCATGCCAACACATAGTATCTTTAACAAAAAGAACACAATATTTAACCAAAAAATAATTCCAGTCCTAGGCAATGGCTTTCCTCAAAGAGATGTCATATCTTTTGAGTTGTGGAATCTAATCCAGGAGAAATCCTCTCTGCCCCTTTGGGAGGAAAGCAGCGTATCTCCAAACAACAGAAGGCTGGTTCTTTATACTTCATATTAGAAAAATGCCAACTATGTTGTGTATTAATGATTTTTTACTTAATAAATGTGAAAAATCTGGCATAACACATAGCATACACGTGTCTTTGTGGTGTTAAGTTAGTTTTACGTGTAGTTAGGAAAAAGAAAAAAACCTGACTGAATGTTAGAGCAGAAAGGAACTAGCAGGGCCATGTCTAGCATCGTACACCTAGTTGAGCAGCAGAGCTGGGAGGAGGATTCAGGTCTGCTAAGACTTTGGGATTCTTTCCATTTTATCTAAGGATAAGGTGAGGTCTGGGAAGCTCTCTGTCAGGGAACTTTAGAGCCTCTTATAAAGGCAGGTGATATTTAGGGGATATACACTCAGTTCTGTCCTTCCATATAAACACATCCTGTAATTGGTGGCACGGTATGATACAATGACAACATTCTAACAGAGAAGCAGCAGTAAGGACATAAGATGACTGAGACACTGGGAAAGATGTCCACACTAGACCATCAGAAATCAGTTCCTCGCTTTTAGAACCAAATTATTCTGGCAAATACTTCTTCTCTATCCTCTCCAAAACCCAACTAAATACAAGGGAAATGTGGCCTTCAGACTCACGGGAAAATGTTGGAAAACTGAACAGACATGGTGTGGACATAAGAACAGCTTAATAGACTGCATGCCTGAAATGTATTTCATTTCCAGCATATTTTATTAATACCTATTTTGTGACTAATATTGCTCTCAATCACATAGCATTGGATAACAATTGAGAGTTCTTAAGGCTACATGTGATATATATATATTTAAGATTTATTTAAGAGAAAGAGTGTGCACGAGTGGGAGGAGGGGCAGAGGGACAAGCAACCCAATGTGGGGCTTGATCCCAGGACTGTGGGATCATGACCTGAGCTAAAGTCAGACACTTAACTGACTGAGCCACTCAGTCACCCCAAGACTAAATGTAATATTAAAAACTGAAATAAAAGGTACACATTTGTATGGTTATTATTGCAGATAAGCTCCCTAGGGATTCATCTAATATATGAATGGAAAAATAAAGTCCAAACCCAAAAGTGCCCCCTATGCAAGGGCCCAGCCCCACTGCCCAGCTCATGTGACAATTTGCTGATCTACTGGCATTAAGTCAGAGGTCTGTTTAAGATTTTCCACTAAAAAAGATTCCCATTCATTCTTCCTATGTTTATTAAGCACCTATTGTATGTTAGCACCTGTGCCAGCTGCAGGGGAATCAAAGTAAGACACCGTTACTTGCTTCTCTGGGGGAAAGAGACAATAGTAATTTTTAATAGAATGCGACAGACATGTCATGTAACCGCAATGTGCTTGAGAACACAGGTGACAGAGAGGGAGAGAGAAAGGAAGGCTTCATTTGCTTAAGTGAGCTCTAATCAGGGGTTTGCGCATCACTGGTAGTATAGCTGAGGGCAAAGGGGAGTTAGCCATGTTAGGTAGAGGGAAAGTATTGCTCAAGACTAGAAAATTGAGCACGAAGAGTCTAGTGACTGTAATAAGAAAAAAAATACTACAATGGCCAAACTTAAAATATTAACCATTCACCATTATTTTAAAATCGATTTAAGAACAATATAAAAAATAAATTACTTTGTTCCTAAATCCTTAACAAGTAAATCTACCTCATGTGGTAACTTTCTCATGGTTTGTTTTAACATTTCAGTGTGGCCTAACATTAGTGTTTCTGGAGTTCTTATCTCTCAGCAAACAATTGCTTTCTGTCTTAGGCCTCACAACACCTCCCACTCCCAGTTAATTCCAGACACAACCTTAGTTTGTTCAGTCAACTTTCTAAAAGATTTCACTGAAACTAAACTGGAAACTTGAGAGAGAACAGCACAGTAAAAGTCAATGTGAGAAACCGTAGCTATTAGTACTCTTGGTATATAATTCTCCAAAAATGGGTCATAAAAAGGGCCATGGGGCTCAAAAGCAGACTTGACTTTTTATAGTAACTACACTGCAGCTTCCTGAATCAGAAAAATTTTAAGGCAGACGATCCTCCTTTCAATAGAATTCTTTATTTTCCTGCCTTTCCCCTCTGCTATGGCTCTTCTTGATGGTAATGGACCCGTGAGTGGGCCCATCCCTTGGTCCCGCCAAGTTACTGTCCCTCTCTTATGATATACTCAACAGAACTCAGCCTGTAAAATCCTCATCCATCCATTCATTAGCTCATCACTCACGTCTACTGAAGACGGGAACAACATGGTCCCTTTCCATGTTTCCCTTGTATTATTAGTGGCAATTCTGTGTTGGAAGTTATCAAATACAAGTTTGGAAAAAATGCTGGAAGGAAGGCATTTTCATTATAGGAAAATAGGAACTTGAAAGAAAGGAAAAAGAAGTGTGTGTGTGTGTGTGCACGCGCGCACGTGTTTGTGGAGAAGGCATCCATAATCTCATCACCCAGAGTAAACTACAGTGAATGGCTAGTGTAAAATCTTCACTATTTTATAGATATTTTATTTTTATTTATTTTCATTTTTTTTAAATTTATTTTTTATTGGTGTTCAATTTACTAACATACAGAATAACCCCCAGTGCCCGTCACCCATTCACTCCCACCCCCCGCCCTCCTCCCCTTCTACCACCCCTAGTTCGTTTCCCAGAGTTAGCAGTCTTTACGTTCTGTCTCCCTTTCTGATATTTCCCACACATTTCTTCTCCCTTCCCTTATATTCCCTTTCACTATTATTTATATTCCCCAAATGAATGAGAACATATAATGTTTGTCCTTCTCCGACTGACTTACTTCACTCAGCATAATACCCTCCAGTTCCATCCACATTGAAGCAAATGGTGGGTATTTGTCATTTCTAATAGCTGAGTAATATTCCATTGTATACATAAACCACATCTTCTTTATCCATTCATCTTTCGTTGGACACCGAGGCTCCTTCCACAGTTTGGCTATCGTGGCCATTGCTGCTATAAACATCGGGGTGCAGGTGTCCCGGCGTTTCATTGCATTTGTATCTTTGGGGTAAATCCCCAACAGTGCAATTGCTGGGTCGTAGGGCAGGTATATTTTTAACTCTTTGAGGAACCTCCACACAGTTTTCCAGAGTGGCTGCACCAGTTCACATTCCCACCAACAGTTTAAGAGGGTTCCCTTTTCTCCGCATCCCCTCCAACATTTGTTGTTTCCTGCCTTGTTAATTTGCCCCATTCTCACCGGTGTGAGGTGGTATCTCATTGTGGTTTTGATTTGTATTTCCCTGATGGCAAGTGATGCAGAGCATTTTCTCATATGCATGTTGGCCATGTCTATGTCTTCCTCTGTGAGATTTCTGTTCATGTCTTTTGCCCATTTCATGATTGGATTGTTTGTTTCTTTGGTGTTGAGTTTAATAAGTTCTTTATAGATCTTGGAAACTAGCCCTTTATCTGATATGTCATTTGCAAATATCTTCTCCCATTCTGTAGGTTGTCTTTTCGTTTTGTTGACTGTATCCTTTGCTGTGCAAAAGCTTCTTATCTTGATGAAGTCCCAATAGTTCATTTTTGCTCTTGTTTCTTTTGCCTTCGTGGATGTATCTTGCAAGAAGTTACTATGGCCGAGTTCAAAAAGGGTGTTGCCTGTGTTCTTCTCTAGGATTTTGATGGAATCTTGTCTCACATTTAGATCTTTCATCCATTTTCAGTTTATCTTTGTGTATGGTGAAAGAGAGTGGTCTAGTTTCATTCTTCTGCATGTGGATGTCCAATTTTCCCAGCACCATTTATTGAAGAGACTGTCTTTCTTCCAATGGATAGTCTTTCCTCCTTTATCGAATATTAGTTGCCCATAAAGTTCAGGGTCCACTTCTGGATTCTCTATTCTGTTCCATTGATCTATGTGTCTGTTTTTGTTATTTTATAGATATTTAAAAAAAAAAAAAGAATACTATACCTACTGGTTCTTTAAAGCTAACTTTCTCTTAAACTCTATGGTAACCATGCTTCCATGCCAGTAAAACTTTACTAAAACCTTCTCTCTCTTTCTGGCTGAGTATTATTCCCAGCACTGCCACTTTCTAGCTGGGATCTGCTTCAAATACAGTTACAGGGCCAGTTAACTCCAATGCTGATGGAAGACCTTTGGGTTTCTTAATAAGCTGTGTTTCTCTTCTTTTGCTGCCTCCCACCTCTGCCAATCATTTAATGACATTTGGAGAAAGTTCAGAGCAAGATACATAGAGAATCTGACAGGAATTTGCACACCAACAGACAGGCAGGCATAAGAATAAACCTTTTCACCCATCAGAAGTCGAGTCCCCTGCCTCTCTTTGGTTCAGTAATTGTTGTGTGTTTGGGGATAACAAGTGAAATCTGAAGGCGTCCACCCAGCAACTGCTACATTGAGCTGTGGGCAAGATGCCACTTAGTGCCTGGCAGAGGGATGGAGAGCCAGCCTTCCCTCTGCTGGCCAAACTCAGTACTGCAGCACTCTGGAGGAAGGGGCACCTGGTTCCCATTTGTGCAGAGGTGGGACAGACTAACTAGCCAGGCTGTGGTTCACCCAGGAGAAGCCAAGTATGACCTGTCATGTGTTCAGAAGCATCTACGAGGAGAAGCACATATTCATAGCTATGGCTGACACGTTTAAGGAATTCATTGAGGGGGTGGCGGGTAGGGAGAGAAGAAAGACAATGAAAGGATAAACAAGAATAATGAAGAAAAACGAGAGATACGGGAAGTGTCAGAGGAAAGACGGGATGTGGGATAGGCTTGGCAGAAGACACAGCTCAATGGTCTAGTTTCATGCTTGCCTGGGACTCATGACATCAACCAAAGCCAGAATGGCCTAAGTGAACAGTACGGCAATGAAGACTACATCTATGCGGCCTTGGCCTTCGCAAGATGAGTGTGAGAAGGTTGAGCAGATTACAGTTAAATGGAAGAAAGACTGAAATTAGAGGCAATTGAGGGAGATCTGGAGTAGAAAACAGGGCAACCCTGGAATGAAACCACCACCCCTCTGGAAACCAGAATCGGCTGCCCCCCTAGGAGATGCAGTCCTCTCAGCCCGAGCCCCATACCTTAAACAAGGAGGAGAACACATGAAATGTATACACAGCACAGGAGCCATCCGAGTCGCACATAAGCTGGTTGATGTGGCTGCGCCAAGCTTCCTCTGCATCATCACAGGCTGCCGGCTGAAATGCAGCAAGGATGGCCGAGAAGAAGGGCGAGGGAGGAGGGGAAACTCCCCTGTCCCCTTCTCCGAAGCTAGGAAAGATGAAAACAACCCTGTCAGGAGGTGCCATTTCCCTTCTGTACTTGGTCATCTCAGCTCTAGGCCTGCCTGCTGTCCTGCCCACTCTGCTCTCGGGGGTGGCTCTGGGGACTCATCTCTTTTCCGCATCTTCCACATTCTTGTCTGAATCTAGTAGAGAGAATTTTCACCTCTAGAATTTCTGGGACCCCTCCCCTTCTGACTTCCTTTATAGTGAGTCGGGACCTGCCTTCTCATTTTCCCAGTGGCCATTCTCCAGACACATAAACATTACTTTTGGCACTTTGGCTCCTTTTCACTTTTCATTATGAACCATTAGAACAAAAATTTGGAATCTTTTAACTTGCCCCTTGTGGGGGTGATTATTAATGACTGCACATGCATGAATGCCCAGGAGGGGAGGGTGGAGGGAAAAAAGGAAATGAAAGGACAGAAGCGCAAGGTGAGGGACATATTGAGGAATGAAGCAAGGAAAGATAAGGAACATGGGTGAAAGGTCAGGTTCTTCTCTATGCACTATTACTTTCAGCTTTCCCTTCCAAGAGCAGATACTGCTCACCATAACAGAAGGTCTTTGTCTAGCCATATCAAAAGCTACTAGTTCTATTACACATTCAGAAGAGAGATACTAGGATTCTGACTTTCTTCTCCAGAAGTAAATCTGTAGCTTTATCACTTGTGATTTATTCTAGACACTTCAATAGCAGTGTTTTGTTTTGTTTTAAGTGGGCTCAATGCCCAGTGTGGAGCCCAATGCAGGGTTTGAACTCATGAGCCTGAGATGAAGACCTGAGCTGTGATCTGAGCCAGACACTCAATGGACTGAGCCACCCTGGCGCCCCTGCATTAGTGTTTTTATCTATTCCTCTCTATTCTTGTTTATTTGTGTTCTCTGGCTATATCTCACTAGTCTCAGGAATACCAGCCACTGAGCTGAAAAGCCACCCACTTAAAAAAAAGTAGGTATGTAACTTATAAAGAGCCTCCTGTTCTTGTCTTTTAACTCAGAGTGTAAAGAACTCCTCATTTGCAAGGTCTGCCAGTCTTGCTTATCTTCAAGGCTTGCAAGGCTTGGACCAAGTCCCCAGGCCCTTCTTTGGCTTTTGAGTTACTCTACTAGGATTTATGTTGTTCTGTGTTACTCTCCGGCTTTAGGAGGCACATGAGTACCGGTTTCAGTTTCACCTAAGGTCCTGTGCCTAGGTTGGGGGACTCTGACCAGCTGAGAGCCTTCGCGGAGTCAGAAGTCAATTTGGACTCTTGATTAGGAAGTCCCAGCAATGCCCATGTGACCTTGCACTTGGGATACAATAGTGAATGCGATATAATGTGCCCAGTACGCTGTCACCACTCATTTCCACCAGGGGCTTCTCTACCTTGCAAGAGTAAACTGGTCCAGTGCTCTATTGCCTTTTTCTTCTGCCTCAGTCATATCCAGGCTAAAGCTACCACTGCATTCGAAAGTTGCTGGGAGTTCATTGACAGAACTAGAAAGATCGTCCTCATGTACGGCCGTGTCCTCTCCCTCCTGAACAGCTTCAGCCTGGAAGAAGAAAAAAGGGAAAGAATCCCCAGCATGTAAGAATAGATTTGGGAAAACCTATTAAACTAAAGGAAAAATAAAAGAGACAAATCCTGACAGTGAGAGAAATCAGGGACATTGATTTTCCAGCTATAACTGGACTTGGGATTTCTCCAAAATACTGTTCATTCTTTACCTTCTTTTCCATCTTGTCCACAATAGTTTCCAAAGAGGTTCTCAGGAAATTGCCATATCTGACCCAGGATTATGGGAGTATAAATGCTAAACTTGGAAACAACCACAGAGACCCTCGGTCCAGCCCTCACATTTTATAGGAAACTCATGTGTGGGAAAGGGACTTAGCCAACACTGAGTAGATAAATGAGGGCCTCTGGATTCAGAGCTCTTTCTACCATACGACCCCCACTTCTAACGTGAGCCTATCCAGAGGGAACTCTCTGATACAGAATTCCTTTACCTATGGAAACTGGAATTTAGAATCATCAGTGATTGGTATGTAAATGCTCAAGATAACCTGCAGGGTGAATAAGTGGTCCATGGTTGTTCACTGCACCTACCATGTTGACAGGCCTTTCCATACTGGAAATCCTCTAAGGCCCATTTACATACATGCTTTGCTCTTGGAGCCCTCCCTCCCCTGGAGATAACGGATAAGAGAGTCTGCTCTCACATTGCTGAAGATGTAGAATGAGTGGTGAAATGCAAGAGCTCTAGGTCAGGCAGAGCTGGGATCAGTGAGGGGCAGGAGACAGACACAGCGAGAGCAATGGAAAAAGAGGCTGGGTTTGAATGTAGGCCAGGAGTAATCAGTTCGAGAACTGACTGTTCTGTAGGAGAGGAAGGAAGGCAGCTGGGTTACAGACCAGAAGAGGAGAGGAAGACACGTTTCAGTGAGTCATTTTCTTAAAACCAGGGCAAGGCGAAAAGGAAATATGTATGAATTTGAGCATTATCACAGGTTGCTGTCTGGCCACCCAGTTAGTATTTTGAATCTAGGATTAATAGAGAAATTAAGAGGGGTGTTTAAAGATATGTTAGGGAAACAAGATATCTCATGTCTTTGAAGGAATTGCTCATAAATAGCTGAGTTTCAGAGCTTATCCGTATCTGCTTTTTCCAGCTTTTTAAAACTACAGTGGTGCCATCGAGACTGGCCGCCGGTGACTGGTCTGGCTTATTAGTGTACATAAACTTCATCTATTAGGGGAGGACTGAGTTCTCACAAAAATGTCCTTTATTTTCCCTTTCTAACATCACAGCTATATCACACATTGCAGAAACCCAGCTCATGTGGAAAACAGAGAGAGCCTTTCAGAAATAAGACTTGACTTTTCCTTGATCAAGTTAGATGATTTCTGTGTGAGTTTATAAATATATTACCACTCAGGCAGTGCTTTCTATTGGAAATCTATGTAGTTTAGCAACCAAAATAGAAAAATTGAGAAAATGGCTATTCTAAGGCTGAGAAATATCAAAATATCAAATGTTAATAACTGCACATTTATGTCCTTTCCATGAAATTTAATTTCTTAATCTTAGGATTCTGGCATTTTAATCTCAGACAAGTTTTCTCTCTGGACCTTTTTTGGCTAAAAAAAAAGGACTGTGCTGACTCTCAGAATCCTGACTGTATTCCTTTTGCACTGAGGTTCTCTTAGAAATAATTCCTCAAGCATCAAAATTTTTAAGTGATTGTGATTCGGTTGGCTGTCCTTTGTTTAAAGTGACATAGATTTCCCTGGACCTCAGATCTGTTTTAAGTGCACTGTAAAAGAATACACAACAGCCAGTATATATTTTTCTCATTAGAAATATCAGAAAGAATATACTTTTATACATGTAAAGAATTATAACTTTCTCTTTCAAACTTGTACTACCATAAGCAAACTCAGGATAAAGGACACCTACTACCAACAGCAGTAGGTTATTTTGGTATTTGTAATATAAGAAAATAAAATTCTATATTAATGGCATATATGTGGGCACTTATTTGAACACAGTGTGAAAGTGGATAGTTTTATGGTTAGGATAGTTTAGGGAAATTTTGACAAGATTGACTTTAAATGAAATATACATTGTTAGCTTTTTAAATATCTAATCTTTTAAATAAGAAAACTATATCCATTACTTACTTTTCTCCTCAGTCTGGCTAGAACAGTTTTGTTTAAATCTGGCATAATATTGTGATTAACACTGAAAATTCCAATAGTATCCCAAAAGGCCAGAATGGAATCAATGTACAAATTGTATAACTGGTTCCTACATAGGAAAAAATTTCCCCAAATACATGCAGACACCCACACCTCACTTAGCATATTGTTTTATAAAAGTCATGACAAAGAACAGCAGTTACCAAGTCACAGCGATCTCAGACCTACACCGATTTATTTTGCCATTAATCAGCAGTGTTCCTGCTCTATGGAAAATACAAAATGTCTCATTTGACTGAGACCTGAAATAAAATCTCTTTCAACCAACAAGAAGATGGCTGCTCATTTGTAAGGGTAAAACAACTTTCAGGACATAGGCTCAGGTGCACAAATTCAATGATTTCAAAAAATTAAGAAAGGAAAAAGATAAAGATAGTCCCTCCACTTACAGCCCCCTAAGATTTCTTAGAAAATTGGAAGTACTATTTTCTTTAAGAAAACTAAAACCACAATTGCCCAAATCTCTTCACCTTTGAGCCCTCAGAAATCTGCAGATTATTCATATCAGACAAAGATGCATCAAAACTAGCCATTCTGGTGTTGAATGAATGAGGGTCAGCAGGGGTCATGTCACAGGCTGTGGTGAGCGATTCCATGGGATTAGTCTCCTCGGAAGGGGAACGAGTCATGATCTGGAGAGAAAGCAAAGCAAATGACACTGTAGAGTTTCTTAAAAGGCTCAAATTATTCTTTACGTAAGAGTACAAACCATTGTCTGAGTTTGTTGTTGGTTGATGGATATTATTTAACGTGCATATTTCACTCTGGTTAGAACTTAAACACAGCAGCTGGCATAGGGCATTAGGGCACAGAACGCTAATAAAACACGAACACTCATATTTGCAGATAACCACATCCAAAGGTTCGTTATATTTCCTCAAACTTCAGATGTCTCAGGAATTTTTTTTTTTAAAGATTCTAGCCTAGTAAAAGTTATTTGAGGAAAGTCCAGTCCTTAACAGATTTGATGGTGTTCAAGGCTTCTATAAAAACCCCCAGTATTTGGGTCCATTTGCAACCTATAGACAAGAGGCTTGTTACAATCAGTTAGACACCACCTAACATTTCAGAGTTTAGGTTAGCAGCTATGCAAAGTTTCTCTAGCAGCAACTGGAAACCATGCTACTGCTTCAATTACAAAAATAAATCTCCTGTTTCTCATGGTGGGAAGGTTCCTACTTACTAGGTCGGAGTGCTCCAGGATCTGGCTGGTTGTGAGGTCCTCCTCTTCAGAGGATTCATCGGAATCCTCATGGTTCATTTTATTGAGGCTGGGAGACCTTCCTGAAAGTTGGCGCTCCTCCAGAAGCTGCATGTCACACTTGTCCAAACTATCCAGAGAACGCCTGCGCACTCCCCAGTTGAAATTGTCCATACTCTCACCCTGAAATCACACCATCAGCTGGTTTTTATGCCAGAATCTTCCTGCGCTCACACCTTCACACATTCAATTAGTCATAGCTTAGAAATAAATGCTTTCATTATGAACTCTCAAGCTCTCATCTACTTTGGTTCCAAACATTTTGTTTACATGATGTGACAGGTAGTAAAGCATACTATTTTCACCTAAACGCATATTAAATCGTAGGTAGAAGTGATTACACACTTTTCTTGGGTCTGGTGGGTGATATCATGTTTCTTAAAAGGTGACTTTGGTACACTCTATAAGTATCTAAAAATCTGTAAGAAAGAGACTATTAATATTAAAACAATCTCAAAAGAGGTGTGCCCCTCCCCGGCCCGTTTAGTACTGTTTTTGGAAGGAGAAAAGTAGGAGCTATGCTGTAGCACATTCCACATCCTTTGGGTATTAAGTAGAAGAGCATTAGGTAAACATTCCAGCCTGTTCCTGCTACAGCGGTTTTCGCAGATCAAATGCAGAGTTAAAAGAATATTTGATAGCAGCTGGGCAAAGTCTGACGGATCATGCACTATGCAGAGGCCAGAGCAGCATGGCTTGACTTTTGCTTTAGACTCATCTTTAAATAATTGTCCCAACATAGAAAATAGTTGCTTTCCTGGACCTGCAATGATTGACTTGGTACCAAACCCTATCACTGACTTGAACTTTTAATTTACAGAGAACTGTGCTAAGTGGCAATGCAAGTGTTAAGTTGTATCTCAGACTTTCTCTATAGACCATCTCACATTAAGTGTATTTTTCCAGCACAAAAACCTTTCCTAGAAAGTAATTTGGGTTTTATTTTACTCTCTGTTAAAACAGGAATAAGGAAGAGAAATAATATCCAGCTTCTTGATAAGCAAGTTTTAACCTATATAAATAGGTAATTTGAACAAAATCTAGCCCAGATCCTTTCATTTAGAAGTCACTTGAAACACTGTCTGAAGGTTTGTTTGCTGAAACAAACAAACAAACAAACAAACAAACAAACAAACACCTTATTCTGGTGAGAACTCAGTAAGTCGATCTCTCATATAATGGATGCTTAGCTTTTCTGAAGTCTTTTTTGGCTACTCATGGTAGAAGGCAATAGGTAAGAACCTAAACACATTCTGGATCTGATACAAAGGTTACTGTCATTATTTATCCCCATGTATGATGTTTATGATTGTTCTTTGGACTATTTGATTATAAAGAGTAACTGTATCTGCTGTTTTATCTGTATCTATACCTTTATCTGCATCTGCTATGATAAATTGTCATCAAATATTTTATTTCCTAGTAGGAAAGGTTAATTGTTGTGTTGGCATTTTAAAATAGCTATTTCAGTGAAAAAAAAAAGGGTGGAAGAGGCAAGAGTTCTGGAAAGAAAAAGAAAATGCAATGTGTAAAGAAGTGAAAAAGATCAAAAGAATAAGAACACAGAGAAAAAGAAAAATGTGCACATTGCTGGAAGAAATATATAAATAAAGATTTAAAACATAAATCCTAAAGCTGATTCTCTTGCACCAAATCAGTGAATGGGTTGGATTAACTATCTAAGGCAAAAATTCTGGAAGTCTCGCACGCTGAACCCGAGACAGAACCATGAGCTTACAGAGAAATATAGGTGTCTAGGGTCAGGGAATGCTACACTGGGCACGGACAGCTGCTCCTACTGATACAACTACACCTCTGATGAAGACCTGAATGAACCAGGCATGAGAACTAGGGGCAAGGGAAGGCTGCTCCTACAGGAAAAATATCTGGATGTCTTTCTAGAGGATTCAGTAGCTCCATCAGAGGCAAGGTGTTGAAACTGTTTTCCTGGTGGTGGCTGAAGAATTGAGATGCAGTAGTGCTATAGTCTAGCTCAAGTTCAAGTGTCTGGTTATTAAAAGTCAATAGTGCTACGGTCTAGCTCAAGTTCACATGTGTGGTTATTAAAAGTCAACAAATAAGGTTAAAAGCCAAAACAGTGTTTTATTGATTATGTTGGATTTTCTATGTGTGAGAAATTTAGGAGATGGCTAATTATTCAAGACAATCTGCATCTGTCAGTTATCAAACTTAAATAACTACTCAGGATTTATATTGAGATGAGAAAATATTAGTGATTGAACATTCTAGAGATATTGGAAATAATATTTGAAATAATTTTTTCCATACTAGAATTCTGTCAAGTAAGTATGGTTGAAAGAACATAGGTATACCATGACAAAATATATTTTCTCAAATATACACTTTCTCAGAGTAAGTCTGACATGACAGAAGTATAGTAGGGTGATCTTAGTTTTCCCATGATGGTCCTGGTTTGTGCCTGTTGTCTGGATGCAATTATTATTAGCACCCCCTTTTACTTGAGAAATGGTCTCATTTGGATGAAACTTTATATAGTCGCCAGAGATAGCTCCTAATGCCTGGAAAGGATCTGATTGCAAGTGTTTGTGGTATATTGTTAGATGCATCTTGTTGACTTCCCCTTTAATACAACACAACCAAACTAGTTGTATAGCTGCCTTCCCAGAAATTGTAGGGTTTCCACAGATCATATTTAAAACTTCACTTTCTCTCAAGAGATAGACTTATGCAACTTTTAGCCTAGGTGTATCAAGATTTTAAAAGTATCTTGTATTTATAGTTTAGAAATTATTTTCCATACTGGCATAACAAAGAAAGATACTTTTTGTATCACACACACCTTAACGTAAATATGCACGCAAATAGGCATACATAATGCTAGAAGGGAGGAAAAAAGCAATTATGTTGTTATAAATCCGCAATGATGCAAAACATCTACTTAGCGTATCTGAGTTAAAGATAGCATCATCTTACCTGAAGTTCCTTGGAAGCAGAATGAATGGACAGAAAAACAAATAAGAGGTCTATTTAAAATGATTATATTAAAGACACTCAAGTGCATTTATCTTAGTTTTAACACAATAGCAATAAACAGGGCTGACAATATAGCCTCCGGTAGATGCAATTAAAAAAGAAAAAGGTAAAGATCTACACAAACCCCCAAAGAGAGAAATCAGTACCAAACACCAGAAATTCCAATCCTCTTAGGGGCGGATAGTGTAGCTGGGGTAAGAAATCATAAATACAATTTCTGAAATAGCTTGCCACTTCAGTGACTGGCAACTTGTGCTCAACACTTTTTTTTGAGGTGAATGCTTACATTTTTATTTGTGAGAAAACGAATGATGGTCATCAACTGGGAAAAAAAAAGGTGGCATCATCTGATTCATCTCACAAGGCTAAAGTGTTTGTGGTCATGATGTGTTCACTGCTGATGTGCAATTAATAGCAAGGACACGGCATCTTTTAAAGATTCTGAAAAGTTCTAAGGCAAACCATTTACAGATATGAGTCAACAAATTATGAGACTATTTAATGAAAAGAAATAGACATAAAAAACTTGTCTTTTCTGATAATTGTTTTACTCTAGATGCCAGATATGTTTGGCTTTCTCAGAATGAGAACATGCTGAAATTATTCACCAATGACGGTACAAAGGAACACCTGCTATGTGCCTGACACTATGTTAGAAGCTTTAATCCCCCCATCAACTTCATAGGCAGCTATCCTACCCATTTAATAGTTGAGGGAGCCAAGAGAAATTGCACTCACGTTTAAGGGTATGAAGTGAGGTCAGTGGCAGAGTTGAAATTCCAACCTGGACCTGCCTAAACCGAAAGCTCTAGCATTTTTATTCCACCACTCTGTAAACTTGCTAGAAGCCCTTATTATAATCTTATTGGGAAGAAGCAAAACATTCTCATATAGTTTATTTTATCTGGGTGAAATATATATTTTCACACTCTTAAGTTTCTTATAAAATCTTGATCCTGTAAGATAAAATAATCACTATGCTTTTGTAATTCATGCCTGCTAGGATAATAATAGAACACTAGAAGGAAGATGAAGTATTTCTTATTTATTGTCTCTAGAAAACATTAGTATAATATTTATTTTCAAATGAGAAGCACCTCAGATTTTCCTTCCTTTATTTTAACAGAAATCAAATTTGTTAGTTCTGAAATTGTGTCTGATTTCTTTAGTTTATATCACTTCTGCTAGGTCACATCCCATAATACATTTTTTTTCCTTTTGGCTGAGACTGGAAAATGATGCCCCTCTTTTTTTCATCAAGTTTTTCCCTCATTACTTTAACTTCTAGAGTAAAGAGGTAAGTTTGAATTCTAGCCTAGGAACAAAGATTAAGTTGGCGGCCCAAATCAGGGAGGTAATCTTCTGACATTCCATTTAGCTCTGGCTGAGGCATTTCGAAAGTATTCTAAATGGCTGAATTTTGATTTAGACTTTTAAAAACAATCCTCACCATATTCAGTGATTAATTTTGTTATCACTTATTAAAGTTAACAGAAAAGTCTGCCATACTTTTTACAGGTTCTAGAATAATTCAAGGTGAAAAGCTGACATTTGTTTTAAAGATGCTTTACAGTCAGTGCCTTTATACTCTTTCAGGACTGGGTCTGCTAAACTTGTTTTCTACAGAAAGAACAGGTAAAGAAAACATTCTTCATTCTGAGGACATAATTCTCCCCAGATATCCAGGGTAGGCCATGGCTGAGAGGAACAAAAGCAGATCACTTCTTGGCCTTATCTCAACATAAGAGGGTTGGTCTGCAATCATATCCTTTTAGGGAAGGTAAGCAGTGGATGCACCATTTCTCACAAGTTTATAGTTAGTCAGGAGGCGCCTACCCATCATGGGATCCAATAAACTTTGAATATGGGCCTC
Source organism: Canis lupus baileyi (assembly GCF_048164855.1). Classification (NCBI taxonomy): domain Eukaryota; kingdom Metazoa; phylum Chordata; class Mammalia; order Carnivora; family Canidae; genus Canis; species Canis lupus. Next base: position 9,545,779 of record NC_132861.1, read on the forward strand.
CATTTTAACTGTAAGACCGACAGAAAGCCCTTTCTTTGGGAAAATCAGTGCGTTTAGTTAAATGTGAAGCAACACCAGAGCCAGCTCAGTACCAGGCATTTTGACATATGGCAGTCTCCCAGTGGTCAATTTTGTTTTCCTCCATGGGGAGACTATCTACTATCCTACTTCTTGGCCCCAGCTGGAACATGCCCCTGAGCTACTGAAATGAGAGGGTCAGAATGATGCCCCTCCTTCTAATTCCAGTTTTCAGAAGCATGATTAATAACCGAAAGCATCCTATTTACCATAATTATCATTCAAATCCATGAATCTGCATTTGCCAGTTGAGACATGAATTCAGCTGCTCCAGGTGTCTAGGAACTCTAGCTACCAACCCAGAGCAGAGCACGGAGCTCTCCTGGGTCTTATGTCTTGTTTTCAAGATGTAATGATTTCATTAAACATCACAAAAATGCTGAAGCCCTTAGGCTCCTGTCTCATGTTGGAGCAGGCAAGCTCTGAAGTAATCAAATTAGAGTAATTTTGCTTTTAAAATAATTAGATGCTTAGCATATTTTACCCAGATACCTGAGAACAGGCTCAGAACATGACTGTTTTTGAGATTTTTTTTTTAAGTTCACCTTTGGACTGCACATAACACACACACACATACACACAGTCTTTGTGTGGTCATTAAATGTCAGATCTTTGCCATTTGGAAATAACTTGGCAGCTTATGCTGTGGACTCAGACAGGAAGGGTGTGGTAACTTTTGCCCAAGTTAAGCTGCTGTACTTTGAATAAGTTGATTCAAAATAAAGTTTACAGCTTTCCAATTAAAGACTTAAAAAACCTCATTATTTAGCGGGTAAAAAGAAACCATTTTCGTTAGTCAAGGAAAGGCTGAGTGGGTTATTTTTACAGAGAATAGACTGTACCTCTCCATCCTCCAGCTCCACATCTAGGAAATCGAAGTCTCTAAAGACTCTAAACTGCTGCTCGCTGTTTGTGTCATCCATGTTCTCCTGCTCTCGGGCGCCGTCCTCAGAAGACACCAAGCTCGTCTGGTGCTCAAGTAGATCCAAGTCCCCACACGATGAAAAAATCACCTACAAATCACAAGAGTCCTCTCCTGAGAGACCAGTCTCCCTCTGGTTGTTTGTGCAACAAAAACTGTAATTGGCTCTTCATGGACCTCTATTTCCAGTACACACCTAATTCCTTAAGTGGGTATTTTTAGAATGTTCTTTTATTATTTATGTTGGACAGGTGCCTTCAAATTAAACTCATTGCAAAGATGCAAGTTCACACAGGAGTCGAGTCACATTGCTGCTGCTTAATGGATGAATACTGGATCCCACCTGGGTGTGTGTTTGTATGTGTGAGTGTGACAACTGAGTGTGTGTTCACAGACCAACTAGGGCAGCCAAGAAATTTTCCACTGTTTCCGAACTGAGGTTAGAAATTGTACACATGCACGTATATTTCACAAACATACTGTCACATAATATTTTAAAGGCTACCAATACCAAGATATGTTATTGTAGAATGACTCGTGAGGGCAAAGGATTTAACCATTTCAGAGATAAACCAGAAAATGCTGAAGAATAAGAAACAGAAGCCAAAAAGTATAGTCCTTGCTCATTTGAATTAGACGAGTGTCTGAGCAGCCATGCTTGTAATTTATATTTAAATTCCTTTCCTGTTGATATAAACAGAACAAAACATTTTTTTCCTATTGAGATCTTATGCATGTTAACCTTTTCAACCTCTCTTCTGTATTTAGGTTCTTTCCACTGGGACATTTCAGCAGAACTTTCTAGAAATGAACTGCAAATGAACCTAAATGTTTTGCTATCCAGGCTCTCCTGCACACAGACTGATATATTTTTTTAATAAATTTATTTTTTTATTGGTGTTCAATTTACCAACATACAGAATAACACCCAGTGCTCATCCCGTCAAGTACCCCCCTCAGTGCCTGTCACCCATTCACCCCCACCCCCTGCCCTCCTCCCCTTCCACCACCTCTAGTTCGTTTCCCAGAGTTAGGAGTCTCTCATGTTCTGTCTCCCTTTCTGATATTTCCCACACATTTCTTCTCCCTTCCCTTATATTCCCTTTCACTATTATTTATATTCCCCAAATGAATGAGAACATACACTGTTTGTCCTTCTCCGATTGACTTACTTCACTCAGCATAATACCCTCCAGTTCCATCCACATTGAAGCAAATGGTGGGTATTTGTCATTTCTAATGGCTGAGGAATATTCCACTGTATACATAAACCACATCTTCTTTATCCAGTCATCTTTCGATGGACACCGAGGCTCCTTCCACAGTTTGGCTATTGTGGACATTGCTGCTAGAAACATCGGGGTGCAGGTGTCCCGGCATTTCACAGCATCTGTATCTTTGGGGTAAATCCCCAGCAGTGCAATTGCTGGGTCATAGGGCAGATCTATTTTTAACTCTTTGAGGAACCTCCACACAGTTTTCCAGAGTGGCTGCACCAGGTCACATTCCCACCAACAGTGTAAGAGGGTTCCCTTTTCTCCACATCCTCTCCAACATTTGTGGTTTCCTGCCTTGTTAATTTTCCCCATTCTCACTGGTGTGAGGTGGTATCTCACTGTGGTTTTGATTTGTATTTCCCTGATGGCAAGTGATGCGGAGCATTTTCTCATGTGCTTGTTGGTCATGTCTATGTCTTCCTCTGTGAGATTTCTCTTCATGTCTTTTGCCCATTTCATTATTGGATTGTTTGTTTCTTTGGTGTTGAGTTTAATAAGTTCTTTATAGATCTTGGAAACTAGCCCTTTATCTGATATGTCATTTGCAAATATCTTCTCCCATTCTGTAGGTTGTCTTTTCGTTTTGTTGACTGTATCCTTTGCTGTGCAAAAGCTTCTTATCTTGATGAAGTCCCAATGGTTCATTTTTGCTTTTGTTTCTTTTGCCTTTGTGGATGTATCTTGCAAGAAGTTACTGTGGCCAAGTTCAAAAAGGGTGTTGCCTGTGTTCTCCTCTAGGAGTTTGATGGAATCTTGTCTCACATTTAGATCTTTCATCCATTTTGAGTTTATCTTTGTGTCTGGTGCAAGAGAGTGGTCTAGTTTCATTCTTCTGCATGTGGATGTCCAATTTTCCCAGCACCATTTATTGAAGAGACTTTCTTCCAGTGGATAGTCTTTCCTCCTTTATCGAATATTAGTTGCCCATAAAGTTCAGGGTCCACTTCTGGGTTCTCTCTTCTGTTCCATTGATCTATGTGTCTGTTTTTGTGCCAGTACCACACTGTCTTGATGACCACAGCTTTGTAGTACAACCTGAAATCTGGCATTGTGATGCCCCCAGATATGGTTTTCTTTTTTAAAATTCCCCTGGCTATTCGGGGTCTTTTCTGATTCCACACAAATCTTAAAATAATTTGTTCTAACTCTCTGAAGAAAGTCCATGGTATTTTGATAGGGACTGCATTAAACGTGTATATTGCCCTGGGTAACATTGACATTTTCACAATATTAATTCTGCCAATCCATGAGCATGGAATATTTTTCCATCTCTTTGTGTCTTCCTCAATTTCTTTCAGAAGTGTTCTGTAGTTTTTAGGGTATAGATCCTTTACATCTTTGGTTAGGTTTATTCCTAGGTATCTTATGCTTTTGGGTGCAATTGTAAATGGAATTGACTCCTTAATTTCTCTTTCTTCAGTCTCATTGTTAGTGTATAGAAATGCCATTGATTTCTGGGCATTGATTTTGTATCCTGCCACACTGCCAAATTGCTGTATGAGTTCTAGCAATCTTGGGGTGGAGGCTTTTGGGTTTTCTACGTAGAGTATCATGTCATCGGCAAAGAAGGAGAGTTTGACTTCTTCTTTGCCAATTTGAATGCCTTTAATGTCTTTTTGTTGCCTGATTGCTGAGGCTAGGACTTCCAATACTATGTTGAATAGCAGTGGTGAGAGTGGACATCCCTGTCTTGTTCCTGATCTTAGGGGAAAGGCTCCCAGTGCTTCCCCATTGAGAATGATATTTGCTGTGGGCTTTTCGTAGATGGCTTTTAAGATGTTGAGGAAAGTTCCCTCTATCCCTACACTCTGAAGAGTTTTGATCAGGAATGGATGCTGTATTTTGTCAAATGCTTTCTCTGCATCTAATGAGAGGATCATACGGTTCTTGGTTTTTCTCTTGCTGATATGATGAATCACATTGAGTGTTGAACCAGCCTTGTGTCCCAGGGATAAATCCTACTTGGTCATGGTGAATAATTTTCTTAATGTACTGTTGGATCCTATTGGCTAGTATCTTGTTGAGAATTTTTGCATCCATGTTCATCAGGGATATTGGTCTGTAATTCTCCTTTTTGGTGGGGTCTTTGTCTGGCTTTGGAATTAAGGTGATGCTGGCCTCATAGAACGAATTTGGAAGTACTCCATCTCTTTCTATCTTTCCAAACAGCTTTAGGAGAATAGGTATGGTTTCTTCTTTAAACGTTTGATAGAATTCCCCTGGGAAGCCATCTGGCCCTGGACTTTTGTGTCTTGGGAGGTTTTTGATGACTGCTTCAATTTCCTCCCTGGTTATTGGCCTGTTCAGGTTTTCTATTTCTTCCCATTCCAGTTTTGGTAGTTTGTGGCTTTCCAGGAATGCGTCCATTTCTTCTAGATTGCCTAATTTATTGGGGTATAGCTGTTCATAATACGTTTTTAAAATCGTTTGTATTTCCTTGGTGTTGGTAGTGATCTCTCCTTTCTCATTCATGATTTTATTAATTTGAGTCTTCTCTCTCTTCTTTTTAATAAGGCTGCTAATGGTTTATCTATCTTATTAATTCTTTCAAAGACCAACTCCTGGTTCTGTTGATCTGTTCCACAGTTCTTCTGGTCTCGATTTCATTGAGTTCTGCTCGAATCTTTATTAATTCTCTTCTTCTGCTGGGTGTAGGATCTATTTGCTGTTTTTTCTCTAGCTGCTTTATGTGTAAGGTTAGCTTTTGTATTTGAGTTCTTTCCAGTTTTTGAATGGATGCTTGTATTGCGATGTATTTCCCCCTTAGGACTGCTTTTGCTGCATCCCAAAGATTTTGAACAGTTGTATCCTCATTCTCATTAGTTTCCATGAATCTTTTTAATTCTTCCCTAATTTCCTGGTTGACCCTTTCATCTTTTAGCAGGATGGTCCTTAACCTCCACGTGTTTGAGGTCCTTCCAAACTTCTTGTTGTGATTTAGTTCTAATTTCAAGGCATTATGGTCTGAGAATATGCAGCGGACGATCCCAATCTTTTGGTATCAGTTCAGACCCGATTTGTGACCCAGTATGTGGTCTATTCCACACAGACTGATATTATATAAAGTGACTAATATGATTTTCTTAACCATTATATTGTCTGGTCTTCCTTGAAAAGTAGGCAAATCATTTATATGCATTTAATATAACAAGTGTCTCTCAAAAGTAAAAAAGAATGATAGGTTTTATTTTTATTTTTTTAAAAAGATTTTATTTATTTATATATTCATTCATTCATTCATCCATTCATTCATTCATGAGAGACACAGAGAGAGAGGGACAGACATAGGCAGAGGGAGAAGCAGGCACCCAGTGGGGAGCCCAATGCGGGACTCGATTCCAGGGGACCATGACCTGAGCTGAAGGCAGATGCTCAACCACTGTGCCCCCAGGCATCCCGAATAGGTTTTAAGTATACTTTTTTTCTTCCAGTGTTTGAGAATAGTCCTGTGATTTGCATTACATTCTCATAAAATGGTCCATGGCACACAGTTTGCACAGGGATTGCAAATGGCTCTATGAGGGGAACAGCACCGAGGGCCAGGCAGCTAGTTCATAAGAGATGGGGCTAGAATTCGGATTTCCTCAGTTGGAGGCTCCTTTTCCCAGTCAGTGCTGTGTCTCCTATCTGTAACATGCTCCAGACAAACATTTGTAGCTAGAAGAGCCTCAGCACAGAAAGCAGGCAGTTTGGATCTGAGCAGGAAGTACCAGCCAGAATGGCAGTAGGAGATGGCCCTCTCTGGAAAGCTGCCCTGCAGAGGCAAAGTGCCCTTGGTCCCCTTCCTCCCTCTGCCCCTGCTACTATTGCCTTGTTCCCTCCCTGCTATGTAATGTCGTGGGAGCAGTAACAAACCTTAACTGATCAATAACATGAAAAAGGTGACTTCGGTGGAAGCCGAGCTCAGCTGCTGGCTGGCTGGGGCACATTTCCCCAATGATATGAAACACTAATCTGCACTTGAGTGAATATATATGAGCCTCTAACATTTCACCTGCTCATGAATTACACTAGTAGATTCATTTTGAGATTGGAAAGACAGCTTCCCAGAACAACTCTTTGCTAATTCTTACTCGATTTGGGAAATTATTTAGTTTGCTATTTAGTTTTTTTGTTGGTAACAAAGACGCAAAGACGCTGAAATATAGACAAAATAAAAATACCCCTGAAACCAGACCCTGAGATTTTTTTTCCTTTTGCTACAACAGACTCCCAGACAACTTGAATTTTCTAAATTATTTAAAAGCTTCAGAAGCTAAATTCTAATACTGTGATTATTCATTTATTCCAAAGCCCAATGGCATGTTGTTGTTTTAACTGTAACACCAGTGGATGTTTAAAAGAGAAAAACCCCATAATGATATATCATTATTTCCATCCCTATTGTGCATAAGTAAAACAATGACATCACAGGAAGAGGTATGCATACACAGGGCAAAATTACACTGCATAGGAATGTATATTAAATATGGTGGTGCAGGAGAGAATGATGTATACATATTTTAAGGATATCTGGGCATATTTATAAAAAATCAAGAAATTTTAAACAAGGAAAAGAACTATTTGCAGAAACTAGAGCAACAAAATCATTCATTGTTTCTGAACTAAAGGACGTTAAAAAGCATAGGGTGGAGAGAAATAATGTATGGGTTTGATCTAGATGGTGGATATCATACCTATAATTCACAGCAGACTTCTTTAAAGCTAAAAGAGATCAAAGGTAAAAAAAGATATGGTACCAACATAAACATGATACATGACAGAACTTACTGATGGATTTTTGCTTAATCCTACTTCTTGGCCACACAGAGAAAGGACGTGCACCAACTTCTCTTTTGTCCTCTTCTGGAAAAGAGACACACAAACACATTTTAATCACGGGGTCCTGTGATCAAATCTGCTCCAATACTGTAAGCCATTAGCCACATAGGACTATGGTCCCTGGAATGTGGCCAGTGAGAACTGAGATGTAAAATACACAGAGACTTGGTATGAAAAAGGAATGCAAAATATCTCATTAATAATTGCAAGATATTGGCTGCACATGGAAATAATATGAAATATATTAGTTAAATAAAATGTTATTAAAATGATTTTTACCTGTTTCTTTTTAATTTTTTTAAAGTGACCATTAGAAAGTTTAAAATGAGGCACACTTTGTGTTTCTACTGGACAGTGTTGATCTAAGCTTTCCCAGGGAAGGGGGTGAAAATCAGCCCCTGGGTTCTTCAGCAGATACTCATGACTTCCCTTGATAATCTTTTCTTGTCTGTTACAACTTTCAGCATTAGAAATGCTTTCCTCATACCTACATTAAATCTACTATGTTCTAACACAAATCTATTTTCCTCAGACTGTCCATGGACACCATGAATGGAGTGTGTGCCTAGGAGACAGCAGTCAGAAGGGCTACTGGAAAGCAAAGCATTTGCACATCTTAGACTAAGCGCAGGCCTCCCAAATGTCCATTCATGGAGCAGCAGGTAGATCTGACTACTTTCTACCCTCTTTTTAATTCCTGACTCCTTAGCACATTTGCTAATCTCTTCCCTCCTTCCTTCCCTCTCCATCAATGTAAGAATTTAGACAATTTTACTAGTTGAAAAAGCAGTGTGGCTTGAGGAAGCAACTGTAAAGGCAGATTCTGTATTCTTGTGCAGCCCTATCATGTAGAACTGGTTGGGAGAACTAAGAATGCATTGTTTGGAGAAAAGAGAACTCATTTGGATGAGTGGCAGAGAGGGTGGGGTTTCTTTATCCATTTGAAGGGCTGCCATGTGTAAGAGAGGTCTCATTTCATCTAAGTCTTAAGAGAACTAGGACCAACAGGCCGAGGCAGCAAATGTCAGACTTCAACTCAATGTAATGAGCTGTTCCAAGATAAACTAGGTTCCCTTGGAATGCCATAAGATCCTCATCACTGAAGTGTTGATGCCCAGAAGATGGGCAATGTCAGGCTGGTGCTGGAGGAAACCCTTATCACGTGGGCATTTGGGCTCATAGGTCCCCCTGAACTCCTTTCCAATCCTGGAAGTCTAGAATTCTATACCTGAGAATACTGAGGCCTTTTCCAGCTTACAGGAACAAGAACATTGGAATTGGAGCCTGATGAAGTAGAGGATGTGCTCCTGGTAACGGCCATGGCCCTGGGCTTCCCATCCCGTCCAGAAGAGTTCTGTAGCTCATCGTATCGCCTCCCGATGATTGGTGTCTTGACAAAAAAAGGAATACAAAAGTTCATGTTCTATCTGTTTGATAGTTCTGTGTACTATGGGAGCACTCTACCCAGCAGCAGCCAAGCCCTGCTTATTTGATTAAAACTTAGACAAGTTCAGTGTCATAAGTAGACTCATTTTCCTGATGTTCAAACACATTCTAAATCATTTTACATCTTCAACATTTTCCTACCCTCGTTAGCAGCTGAAAACAAATCCAATTGCTTGTTCTTAAACATACTCTAGAAACCACTGATAAAGATGAGAAGCAAAACATTCAGGAAAGCAAATAGTTTTCAGATATTTGAGCTTAAAAGAATTCCTTATTGTTATAACCAGAGACCAGAGTTCCTTCCTTCTTCTCAACCTTTAAATCTTAGTTATTTAAAAACTCATTTAAATTGGTTCTATCTTTTCAGTTTTTATTTATTTATTTATTTATTTATTTATTTATTTATTCATTTATTTATTTATTTATAGATTTTATTTATTTATTCATGAGAGACAGAGAGAGAGAGAGAGAGGGAGAGAGAGAGAGGCAGAGATACAGGCAGAGAGAGAAGCAGGCTCCATGCAGGAAGCCCCACGTGGGACTCAATCCTGTGTCTCCAGGATCACACCCGTGGCCCGAAGGCGACGCTAAACTGCTGGGCCACCGGGGCTGCCCCTTTTCAGTTATTTAAATGAGTAAATTCATGGCCAGGTACTTGGGCAACACTTTAGAAGTTTATTTCCCGAGAATTCCTTTCTCATGCTGGTGTGTGGTGGCTGGGTAGTCAGCCTTGCTGCAGAACCCTGTTTGTGGGCCTGCCCCTCTATCCCCAGGTGGCAGACACCAGTTGGAAATTCTTCATCTGGTTCTCCAGCTTTTTATTCTGGAGCAGCTCTGTTCCTGGGGTGTGCAGCCGACTGGCTGCTTCTTTTCTGTGCCCCTTTCGAACAGAACTGACTTCAGTCAAGGAGTAAAAGTAGCTTTTCCCTTCAGCAATGTAAAAAAATGTTAAAAATTTAAAAAATAATTGATTGGATACCTTAATATCATACACATACTAAATACAGATGCAGGAATCATGAGGGCAGCAAAAGAGTATCTCAACCTTGGTACTGAAGGGGCAATGAGACCGTTGTGTGAAGAAACCCAACCTGGCTACAACCTACTTAATAGAGCAAATAAGTTTCACATAACCAGATCTGGTTTATTCTTTCAGTGAATTTATTCATTCAGCAGTTCTGAAGAATATTTGTTAAGTACCGTTCTTGTACCAGACCATGGTTACAAAATGGACAGAAAGTAGTTTCTGCTTTGGCGAGGTTATGGGGCATGGGGTACACGAGACAGGAAAGTAAAGTATTTGCACATCTTAGACTAAGTACAGGCCTCCCAAATGTCCATTCAAGCAGGAGCGGGTAGGCCTGGCTACTTTCTGCCCCCTCTTCTCTCCCTGACTCTTTAGTTTGGTTCACTGGTTCCTTCCCTCCTCCCTCCCTTCTCCCTCGAGGCAAGACCTTAGATAATTGTACTGGTTTAAAAAGCAGCATGGTTTGGGGAAGCAACTGTAAAGGCAGATTCTGTATTCCTGTCAATCTCAGTCATTTGCTGGTCCGGCTGGGAGTTTGGACAGCAAAGTTGTGGATATAAAGATAGGACATGACACCTGTCGGGTAAAGAAGGAGTGAAGGTCATGCTTTAAACATGCTTAAGATCATTCTGTTTTTAAAGTTATCTTTTAAAAAAATCCTTTAAAAAATAACGGGTGCTCACTTCTGTTTTTAGAGGCTGTCAGCTGAGAGCCCTAATGAATATGACACTTGATGTGTTCTTAAAAAACAACCTAATTTAGGCCTTAGAAAACTTAGTTTGAAATAAACATAAAATAAGTGTCTGTTTCCCAGGCAACTAGTTGTGATCTTTGCTATTAATTCTCCCTGCTAAGGTTGACAGAAACAGATAACATACCTCTGAAATATCGAAGTGAAAGTCTAGGGTTTTTCCAGGTAATTCCTTAGAGGCACTGGTCCACACTCGATGTATTTCTATCTTTGAGAGGTCACTGTGCTGATAGGAAGGCAAAACAAGACTGGCAGATCGCGACACTACCAGCTTCAGGATATTCAAAGCTTCTCTCCAGTGAACACTCTGAAGAGAATAAAACATTCAATGATCAGAAACAATTTCATTAAAAAAACAAAAAACAAAAAAGAAAAAACGAGTCTACTGCTAGCAACTGAACCTTTTTTAAAAAACATTTAAATTCAATTAATTATCATACAGTGTTTTATTCGTTTCAGAGGTAGAGTTCAGTGATTCATCAGTTGTATGTAAGACCCAGCTCCTGAAACTTCTCACGACCAGTCAGAATTCCCTGATGGAAAACAGTGCCTCAAATTCTATCTTACGTAAAAGGCCAATGACACAAAAATACAATTTATATGTAAGAGGGGATACATTTAGGAAATAAGCAAATAAAAAAATAGCAAATTCTGTCCATATTCAAATAAACAGAAGTTTAAAACGACAAGGAACCATTTTTGCCAATAAGGTACCTCCTCCATTTGAACAAAAACAATCCCCAATGCATTTATGCTATTGACCACTCACTCTTTCTCAAAACTCTCCCTGATTCCAGCTTCCAGTCTTCCTTAGTTTTTCTCCTACTTTTCTGGCTTCTGCTGCTTCCTTTGCTCCCTGGGCGCCTCTTCTCTTCTCACTTCATACCTTCCTCATGATCTAACCCAGGACTCTGGGAGGCATGGTTAGCTCCCATCTTTTCATCTTCTGTATTCCTGCTGGCACTGGATCAGCTGAATCCTCTCTGGCCTCTGCCTGGACTATTTCAATGTCCTCTTAACTGGTCTCCTGGCTTGCGGCCTCTACTGAAGTCCAGCATACCCACCCCAACTACAGTGATCTTTCTAGAACTCTTCAGACCATGCCCCTTCCCTGCCTAAATTTCTTCAAGGGCTCCCTCTGGTGGGCAGGGTGGAGTCCACACTCTTTAAGCACAGCCTACAGGAGTAATATCCCCCACCCCAAGCTGCCCCTGGAGATCTTCACACTAGGCAAGCTCTCTTTGCCATTGTGTCTTTACTTATGCTATTCCCTGTCCTGGAATGCCCTTCCTCTCCTTATTGGTTTATCACAGGCCTACTTTTCCTAAAAGACTCACTTTGTTTTGGAATCTTTGTCTCCCTGACAAACCCCAGGCCAACTGGGCTTCTCCCACAAAAATACTGAGCATAGATAAGTTAACTTGATAAAAGTTATTATTATTATTTACCCAGCCTTTGGAATAAGAGCACATGAAATAAACCATATTTCCTTCACTGTTAAATTCCGTACAAGGGAGGTCATGATTTGAATGTGGAATTAGCCATCATTCAAGATAAGATATCGAATAACAGAGATAGCCCACAGGCCTGAGTGAGAATAGGCAGCCTAGTAAAACAATTTTTTTCTTTTGATCAAGGGCACATGATTTGTAGAAAAATGTGAACCAAACCCCTGGCTCCCAGGACTTCCGTGAAGTGAGAAAGTGTTACTGAATGCTTACTACCTGCATAAATGATTTTTGGAGAAATGAAACTCGAAAAATAGAAACTAAAAAAGGGGGGATCCCTGGGTGGCGCAGCGGTTTGGCGCCTGCCTTTGGCCCAGGGCGCGATCCTGGAGACCCGGGATCGAATCCCACGTCAGGCTCCCGGTGCATGGAGCCTGCTTCTCCCTCTGCCTATGTCTCTGCCTCTCTCTCTCTGTCTCTCTGTGACTATCATAAATAAATAAAAATTAAAAAAAAAATTAAAAAAAAAAAAAAAGAAACTAAAAAAGGCTTGGAATCATATTTAGCAGTAAATAATTTCTGCAAGCAATGTGATGTTGAAGTGACAACAGGGAAAAAATATCTAATTTACACTGTATGGCTTTGTGGATGATTTTAACCAGATAGAATCTAGCATCTGCCCTTGAAGTCTGCAACTCACAGAGTACACCCCTGCATTTGTTTTTTTGTAGTATTTTCAACACATTTTTGCAAGTTGTTTAACCTGACTTCTCTCAACTCCAAAGTGATCATTTTAACCCCTGAATTAACACTTTGCATGTGGAAACACCTGGCCTATAACCTAGCACACCTAAGTTCCTTCTCTCTTCTCCTTCTTTGAAATAGGATACTACAGATTCAACACTGCTGCCCTTCCCAGCCAGGTGTTTGCTTTTAATACCCAGTCTGTAGGCCCCAAGAGGCAGAAACACATTTCTGAGGGCTCAGAAATGCACCAGAGCTTGTCCTGTCTTTCTTCTTACTGTACCACTTGGGGTGTGGTCAACCACCACAAATGACTGCTCTCAGTGGGTTAAGGATGCCAATAAATTAATGTGCAGCCTGGCACCCTGATAACTTTGCAGCCAAGTACAAGCTACAAATCTCCAGTCTTTCTAGAATGACTCTCTGGAAACATCCTTGTTCATAAGTGAAGTCATCCAGATACTCACTTGCACATATTTTTCAATGGTCTTCAGAACTTCCACATTAAACTGCTTTACAGGGACGACTGACAAGTCCATGTAGCTGAGGAGACTGTAGATCACCTGGAGGAGGGGCTGCTGCATACTGGGGAGACCCTTCTCCAGCAGCTGTGGGAGGCAAGGTACAGTGTCAGTTGGTGTGTGACACCCGCCTTTTCATACAGAAGGACCAGTGTCTCCCAACACCTTTATGATTGCATTTTTCCTTAGAAAGGAATGGAAAATCCTAACCACTAAAGAAATGAAGATATCATTAAAGGTAATGTAGGGTACCTGGATGGCTCAATTGGTTAAGCATCTGCCTCCGGCTTGGGTCATGATCCCCAGGGTCCTGGGATTGAGCACTCAGCAGGGAGCCTGTCTCTCCCTCTCCCTCTGCCCCTCCCCTTGTCCCCTACTCATGCTCGCTTGTACTCTCTCTCCAATAAATAAATAAAATCTCAAAAAATTAAAAAAAAACAAAACAAATGCAATGTAAGCACACCTGAATATATAGATACAATATTCATAAATGGAATACATACAAAATAAATCTCAAAAGGAAAGCACCAAATACCACTAATTATTGAAAATTACAAATTAAGACAAAAGGCACAAGTTATTAGTTATCAAACTGGCAAGGTTTCCCAAGTGATAACAGTCAGTATTGGTGGGGAGTAACTTGGATAATTTGGCAATTGACATCAAGAGTATTAAAAACAGTTTATGTCTTTTGAAATAGTGATTATACTTCTAGGAACTTTTCCAAACCTAGAGATAGACACTAAGATTTATATGTAAGATTTCACCAAAGCATTATTTTTAATAGTAAGACACCCACAAAAAAAACTAAACAAGAAAGCTCTATAAGCAGTATAAATGTTGAACACTAGGGAAATGGATAAAAAATTATGCTAAATTGTCTGATGAAATACCACATAATCAAGAGGATGACATTTTTAAAGACAGTAAAGGATATCAGATAATACTAAATAGTGAAGGAGGAAGGATATACAATTTCTGTATAATAGATGATGTCAAAGTCTAAGTGAATGGGTGGGTGTTACATGGAAATAACAATGGAAAGAAATTGAACAAAATGCTAGCAGTGTTTCTCTCTAGATAACTATTTTGGGTGATTTTTCTTATCTCCCCCTCCTGTTTTTTCCCCCCACTTCTCTGTACCTACGAAATTTTCTTTTATGGACATATACTATGGTATCAACAGTATTTTCAAAGAAGAAAGCAAACTAATGAGAAAATTTATGTGACACACATCATGATCAAAGGTTACTGTTCCAAACAAAGAAGTATAGAGATAATTCAAATAAATGTTCAAATTCCACATCAAAAGAGGCCAAAGGAAACAACTGAGCAGTTAACACACAAGGAAATGAACAATTATGCAAATCTATTGTGTGGGAAAATGAACACTATTCTTAGAAATGAAATACATAAAGGGAATAATTTTAAAGTTTTAAACAATAAAAATATAAAACTGAAAAGAGGCATAAAAAGGATAATAAAATATAGTGAGGATGTGGGAAACCAGGTTTATACACTGTTGGCAGTATTGTAAATAGGGGAAATCTCTGTCAAGACCAATTTCCCAAATGTGTAGAGAACCATAAAACACATTCATGTACCCATGCCCTCAACCTGGATAAGTTACTTTTGAAAACGCCACCAGAAGAAATAACCTGGATATTATCTGATAAGAAGTCTACATAAAAGGTCCCTTTGTGATAGAAAAAAAAATTATGAATATAAGCAACAGGGGAGATGTTTAAGCACACTGGGTTACAATAACCTGTTAGAATCACAGTTGTTGAAAGTGACACTATATGAGCTATGCCAACATATGAAAATACACGCACAGAATTAATGTCACATGAACAGAGCAGGTTCACAGGCAATACTGATCATAGCTACCTAAGATTATACGTATGTGCCTGGCCAACACCTGAAAGAATACATGAGTACCTGAAGTAGGAGTTAATATGTACTATGCTTGGTGGGAAGTTAGGTTCATAATAAGATTTTCAGTGACAGTTTGTGACAAAGCCTGAAGAGGACAAATTAGGTAATCCATTCTCATTTATTTATTTTCATTGTGGTAAGATGTATATAACATAAATTTGCCATTCTGACCACTGCTAAGTGTACAGTTCAGTGGCATGAAGTGTATTCGGACTGTTGTGTAACCATCACCACTATTTATTTTCAGGATTTGTTCATCATTCAAAACGAAGACTGTTAACTGTAAAATGTGAAGTTCCCATTACTCCCTGTCCCCAACCCCTAGGGATCACTATTCCACTTTCTATCTCTACAGATTTGCCTATTCTAGGTACCCCGTACAAATGGAATCCTATTATATTTGTCCTTTTGCATCTGGCTTCTTCCACTTGGCATAATGTTTTCAAGGTTCATCCAGGTTGTGGTGTGTGTCGGTGCTTCCTTCCTTTTTTGTCTGGATAACATGTATGTGTGTATCTGCCACATACCATTTGTAGTTTTGAAACTTTTGTCTAGTGATCCGAACAAGTCTTATCTTCTTGCTAGCTTACGTTTCACTTTTAAAATTGTCATCATCTGCCTTTGTAAGCAAGGGCACTGGTGTCAGTTATCTGGTATTTCTTACGAGCTGAGGTATGTGTGTGGTTTCTTAGTAATTCTTGTGGGGACAGATGGGACCAAGGTGATTATCCAAAGCCACAGGGTGGCATATAAGAGGGGCTCCTTAAAGTGCCAAAGATGGGGTGTGGAAAAACCCTTGGCTGTTGACAGTCTGAATGCAGCTTATGTATTGCTGACCCAGATTGCAAATCAAAATCCTGCAAGATCAACTATCAATGTTGATAAATGGGGCAAGGACCCTCTCTACCAGGTACAAGGGTGCAGTCTTGTGGAGCCTTGCAGAGAATGACTGATACTCTAACCTGTCCGCACCCTGTACTCATGACATAACTATAAGAAAAGTGAGAATGTACTGTCCTCATCACTTCTGAAAAGGCCCTAGCGAGAGGTATGCATGCATGTCTCCCAAGGAAAAGCAATGGTGAACACGCTAAACCAAGGTGGCTGTTTGAGACCATTTCTCTCATAGATTTCATGACCTTGTGTATTAAGGTAGTGAGTGGCCCGAGGTGTTACACAGAATACATTTCATCACTTGTCCAATATGCTGTGTATTTCCAGCATCAATGGACACAGGGCCTTGGAATGAATGTACTAGAAACACACTTGTATAAGGATGAAAATCCCTTTCCATTTTTAAAAACAAACTTAAAGATGAAGATAAAAGGTTTACTTCTAAATATATGCTTTGTTAAGTAGTTCAGAGCAAACAACCATTAAACATATCAATCCACATAATAACTTTTTAAGTAAGATTTGAACACCTGGAGTAATTAGGATAAAATTTCCCCATTTCTGGAATGTACTGGCAAGCATTAGCATAGGAAAAAGAAGGAATTTAAGTTTTTGAAGCAGGTATAAAGGCTGGCTTTGCCACTTTAAACATATGGCAGATTATTTCATCTGGTTTGGCCTCAGATTCTTTGTTATGATAGTATCTGAATCACTGAATTGTTGTGAGGATTTAAGATGATTCCATACAGCATCTATGATAATATATAATAGACAATAAATGAAGATAAGAGATTATCCATTCCATATAAATATTTTATCCATGAAAACTATAATAGGCTTATCCTTAATTGAAGAGCTTACCTCGGCCAGGTAGGTCACCATATTCAAGGTAATGTCGGCATATGCTTCATGAAGGTATCGGCAGACCACATTGACCCATGTGGCACAGTCCCTCGTGTAGCTGTGTGTTTTATAAAGGGTCATGACGTGTGCAAGATTGGAAAGTTTGGGGTTCTTCTCTTCCAAACACACCTTTTAAGAGAAGATAATAAATTAGGGATAAAATAGCCTTATGAATAGGAAGATGTGTTAGCAGTTTTGCTATAAGATATGTTTGCAATTTTGCTCTGGAATCTGGAAAACATATTGATACTTTTTATTTTTTTTTTTTTTGCAAGCTGCAGAAGTACTTATCTTAATAATTAGCTAATAAGATTTTCACAGATTCTTTCCACCTGTCTTATCAATAATGAAACCACAAGACAATGTGCATTAGCTACTCAGAAATATAAATTACCAGCCATATCAGTTATGATTTTCAGGTTTTGTGAAACTCATTTCCCTTTTGGGGCAATCTCTGTTTAGCATTGGACCTTCCTGAAGGCCTGTATGGATCCGCCTGAGTATGGAGCCAGAAATCATACCTGAGCAATCCTTTCAGCTATATCCTTGCAAAACTGGTTGGGATTTTCAAAATGCTGGATCAGCTGGGGCAGGAGACACAACACGTTCAGTGGAAATCCTGGATCAGAGAAGATGCAGTGGACATACTGAATATGGTGCATTTTAACTGTTAGCAGTAGGAAGGAATATTGCAGATTTTATGCTAAGGTGATGCAAAAGCAGTCTTTTGAACAGTTTTACTATGATCTAACACAAAATCCAGGAAAAAAATGTACAACCACAATGACACCAGTTACAGAGGAGGCACTGAAGTAGATCTGTAATTCTGAGACAGTGACTGTATTGTTATGGACTGTGAATAAGGATGACTGGCACAGATTTTAAAAAGCAGATTAAAAGGAACTGAAGCTTTGGTTTAAAACTTTTATCAAAAACCATATTTTAAGAAAAGCTTGTATGAGAAGACATAGGCCAACCAATTTAAGTCTCACTCATGTAATGTATCAAACAGGCTTTTTAAAATGCTAAGTAATGGCTTAGTACCATCATGTTAAGTTCTACCTTCATGAAAAGAAGTCTGGGCCCCATGCCATGGTATTAAAAATATGGCTGGTGATTTGGCTTTATTCAAAATGATGAAATCAAGAGAATTTTCAAGAGGTGATAAAAAGGTAAGAAAACAAAAAAGATTTAGGAATTAAGAAAAAAAGAGCAAAAATGTTTTATTTGTACAAGAATAATGGAATAAATTGACAGTGTCTGCAATTTCATCTGTAAAGCACAAAGAAATAACTAATATATTGCTTCTGCCCCTTTTATGCTATTGCTTTAAAAATGTCTTCTACAATTTAAATAATTTTAAGATTTATATTATGTATAGTTTTGAAAGAAATGACACTATTCCCAAGAACCATTTTAAACAGAATTGTTGAAAGTACGAAGCCCATTATCTTATTACACTAAATGTAAACACAACCACTTCCAGAACTTCAGGAGAATGAGTGATGTTGGCCTTACCAATGGCCTGGGATGAATCCACCATGGATACTTTGGATACTGGTGTGAGCAAACTGAAAAGCTGCAGGGTCAGGTCAGTGGTGGTGAGGGAGGTGAATCCTTTGAGCAGCAGCTGCTGCAACCCTGAGAAGTCTGACCACTTCAGCTGTGCCTGGAGTTTCTCAAGTTTTTCTCGGTTCTCAACTTTATCAAGCGGCATATGAGCCAGTAGTCTGTTCAACAGCCTTAAGGCCATTAGGTATTCAAACTCAAAATCAGATTCCATCAAGGCCACTGTGACCCAAAAGATGGTGGCTAATAAGTTCGTTGGATGATTTATGTGAGACGGATCCGAGAGACTGTCCTTCAAGGAAGATGAACTTCTGGTTTTTGAGGAGAGGCCTTGCTGGGTACAAGCCTGAATTCTATCCAGGGTGGCACTTCTAGGTGGGTCTGAGGATCGGTCAACAACTCCAAACTTCTTGGGCACAGAAAAGCTTCTTTGATGCCGGCTCCGTTCTGTGGTTGTGGTGTTGCCACTGGCTGTCCCAGGGTTTACATTTAGTTGTCCTGTGCTCTTTCTGCTTGCTGTTAGTTTAGTGCTAGAGCTTAAATCTGGTGATGAAGAGCTGGGTATAAACATAAAAAATTAAAAAAATTTCAACAGAAAGCCAACATGCTTCAGTAAAGTGCCAGTCCTTTTAAGATTCACTGACAAACAGTAAGGGAGAGAAATCATTCTTTGGAACAATCCTATCTATTCTTTTTTCCCCATACCCTTAAACCTACAGGAATAAATTTTCTATTCCTAAACTTAAAGTTATAAAAAACAAAACAATGAGAACCTTCACCAACAAAGCAACAATCAAACCTAATAATGACTTACACTTACTGAAAAGCTAAAGGAGAGCAAGCAGTTGGTGGTAAAGTTTACTGATCATTCATTTATTTTTTTGTTTGACTTTGGGCAGGAGTAATTTAGAAATAAAATATTCCTGATAGGCACAAAGCTTAATATTCTATTAACTGACCGATAAGAACAGAAATGAAAAGGATATTATCTAGAAAGAAAAAAGTTAGTAACTGCATCAAAGGAAATTTTTTATGCTTATAAAAAATCTACAAGGAATGATCTCTAAGCCCATTTCAGGCTGAATAGATAAAACTCTTTATCAACATTCTTGCTAAATTCTTACTGACTTAGATAAATCTGTAGGTTTATATAGAAAAATATGAATGATGTTAGGAATCATACTAAAATTACCTATCCATAAAAAATGCTCAACTTAAAAATGAAACAAGGCTCAGTGTGATTTATGATAACATTACTGACTCAATTTCAAGCAAAATGAGCTCAATTATATAAGCAGAATACAAAATTGTGAATGATTTGAAATGGGTAATTAAACATTGGCAGGAGCAAAAGGAACAAAAATAAAAAAGAAAGATCTAAGATAGGAATTTATTCAAGTAAAATCAACATTAATTCCAGCTGTTTTTATAGTGCAGGTTCAGATGAGTTTTGTAGATATTCATTCAAAAAATAATATTTAGTTTTGGTTTCTATCTACAATGCAAAAAGTAGGATAACTATTATATAAAATTTGAAAAAGTACTCAGAGACATAGAACAAAAAATGAAAAAACAAAATATTTCTATTTTTTAGAAATAGCATTTCTTCTCTATCTTCCCGATGTTCAAAAATACTTATACGGGTATATATGAGTGTGCCATAACTTTTTTTTTAACTAAAGAAAAAGTACCAAACTTTTCAAACATCAAAAACTAGATTTTTTCCTTTGGACTTTGCCCAAATCCAGGTATCTCTCAAATATTCAGTCCAGCATATTTGATTTCAAAAGTCATTAAGCTGCTTCTCACCGAGATAATACCGTTAAGAGATCACTGTTCTTCAAGCAGTCAGACAAGTTATCCACAGCAGCTTCCAACGTAAGGAGTGCTTCCATTACATAACCCTGCCAGACATGCAAAGATAACATTTTGTACTGCTCAAAACTCCTGTTCACATCCTGAAGATAAATTTAATTAAAGCAAACTTTATTCAAGTCTAATGTTAATACCATTGAGTGCTAGACAGTCATTGCTACTTGAACTTACTGAGTCTAAAAACAAATTTTAAGGGCCATTTAGGAAATTCAGATAGCTTAATAGTAAGCAGGTAATCACAAAGATTTATGTTCCTAGATATGAGGTCCTGAACAGATTAATCTCATTTGAAATCCAACAGGGGGAGGGCAAGGTTAAAGGGGCAATCATGGCTCCTTGCTGAGGGGGATGGTAGGCATTTGAAATGCAGAATGGTAATGTCTGACCAGAGATTTAGAGTTAAGATATGAGAAAGGCTGGGCCTTAGTGGCATTTTGAAAAAAGCACATCCAATGGCCAGAAAGAGGAAAAGAGGCTAGAGTTAAGAGGTGTGCAGGATAAAGTAACTTCTCTAATGGAAAACAAAGGAAAGAAGGGCTTGGCCCAAGCTACAGAGCCAGCAATGTTCTTTGCTTTCGGCCTGCTCCCTAGGCCTTGGGCTCTACCTACAGAGTCTTCTTGTGGTACCTACTCTCTTCATTAGTTCCTTCAGCTCTTCTCAGTGTACTGAAGGCTGGCTATACAGAGAAGGGTAATGCTTTGCAGAGATACAACAGAGATCCCTTCTCAAGGTGGGGAGACTGCATCAGTGCATCCTAGGTTGGTGGCAAAAAAACAAAACAATACAAATAATTCCTCAGTTCTCTGTCAAATCAAACCAACAACAAAACCACCAAGAAGGAGTCTCCAAGGGCTTCTCAGTGGTTGGCTCAAGAAAACAATATCCACTGGATTTCTAGAACAATGCTCCTTGAAGTATTTTTTGTAAATATAAAAAAGCTAACCTCTAAAAAATTTTAAAAATAAATTGTATATTCCCAAATGGTTGGGATAATTGGCAAGAGAAAGAAGGCTCAAAGGAAGCTGTTAAGGCCTCATCTTTGACATGCGAGAATGAGAATGACTTCAGTGGTCTTTCCTTCCATACCTGAATCTCATCTCCATGTTCTCCAATCACCTCCACTAGTCTGGAGAGAAGATCAGACAAGGCGTGTGCTGACAGAGGTTGCTTGAGTGCCCGGAATATCTGGAAAGACCGACCAGCATAGTGCCTCGAGGAGCTTGCAAGGGCTGTCTGCAAAGCAACTTCACTCAGGTGTTGCTCCAGATGGAAACCTAAGCACCAAGAGGCCACAGGTAGGTCAACCGGTACTCTGCAAACCTGGGACATCAATGCAAATCAGGCCACCTGCACAGAGCTGCCTCCTGGTGGTATTGTCTAGGGTTTAGCCATTTTAAAATAAAACAAAATAAAACCCCACCAAATTTGGATAGATCCTAAAGAGGCATAGTGTAGTAGAAAGAATCCAAAGTTTTAGAGCAAGATGGTCCTGGTTTTGAACAAGGGATTTTGGGACTCTGGGAAAGAAACGTATTCTCTGTGAGCCTGTTTTCTTATTTTTAACTGGAGAATCATAGTATCTATCTCCTAGAGTTGTGGAAATTCAACAATTTAAAACATGCTTAGTATGGTGTCTGATACATAATATCGACTTACAAATGTCTTTTTGTTTATTGCACTGCTATTTTTTCTACATTGTTCTTCTGAACTACTTTTTGCATGGAATACTTTCAGTCCAGTTTTCATGAGAGAATTTGTTATGACCAAGTTTTCAGAGTACTTGTGTATGTAGAAGAAAGCTGTTAGTGGATCTAGTCAACTCAAAACACAACCAAAGCCTATATCAAAGTCATCGCTCTTCAGAGTAGTCTATAAACATGCAGATATTGAAATGTAAGTGTTGCCAAGTAGGCAGCCATCGTTTAAACTCTAGTCTGAATATAGGTTCTTCCAATAGCATGAAGGTCATCTCAGTCATCAGAAAACCACTTGAATCAGATGGAAATAAAAATGTAAGGCAAAGTGCATGATTGAGTTCTGGGCCACGATCTGTACTCTCTGCTATGTCTCTCTGCAGGAGGAAATCTGACTACAAAGTCAGAGGACATGATGAAAACAGTGATTTTGACTATCTCTGTGATCTAGAGGGCTCTGTGGTATATTTGATCATCACATAAAAATGAATCAGGAGGGATAATTTAATGTCATTGTTCTTAGCTGCTGCCTGGCTGTTTGACCCTAGGGACTATTTAAGAAAATGTTCCTGCAGAGCAAACAGAGTCCTGAAAAATGGACTTAGGTGTGTATATTCAGGGTAGTAAATACAGGATTAAACCCATACAGGCAGTTCACAATTTTTGAATGGATATTTTAAAACAGAATTTGTTACCTTTATTTTATTTTCCTACTTAATTTTATTACGTGTGGGGTCAGGACCTCTGTTGATTAACAAAAACTTAATTAAATCACAATAGGCCTGAAGGCTAGACCTATCCTTGCAGGACTGTAGAGCACCAGTACAACTCTGACAATGTCCTTAAAGAAAGGCTATTTGATGTGTCACACAGCACCCTGCATTTCCCAGGCTTTCCTGAGGTTAGGTGTGACCTCACGCCTGAGTTCTGGCCAGTGGAATGTGGGAAGAAGCATTGGATGCCATGTTTGAGCCTGGCATGCTGCATGTTCCTCCGGAGTCCTTCTCCACTCACGCTCTTCCTCCACTGGCTGGCTGAATGAGGAGGGTTGAGGAGAGGCCACTGAGCAACGGGAGTGACAGGGGTGATGCGGGTGACAGACCCACAGGTTGGAGAGTCTTTGAAGCGCCATATGGAAGGCCATTGGAAAAACAACTACACTGATTCATTATGTGATTCAGAAGTAATCTTTTCCTGTGTTAAGCCTCTGAATTTTGGGGGTTGTGTGTTATACCAGCTATGCTACCCTGACTAATACAAGCGTTTCCATAAACACATGTATTGTGCTACAGTGGAAATGGCAGAAAGCAGGGCTGTACAGGGAAACCAGCACCCTCTAAGGACACAGTAAAGGGATTCGTGTGTTTTCTCATTTTTCTTATCTTCATATAATCAGAAGTTTTAGACAAATTAATGTCTTGCACACAAACAATATACATTTCTTCCTTTGGGTTCCTTTCAATTATTAAATGACTTTAAGTGAGGGAAATACCGATAGAAAAGGTCTTAATATTTCAAAAACATCCCAAAGGAGAAACTCCAAACAAGAAATGTCAATCCTCTTTCTGAAATGAGTTTCTCATGTTAGTTTATCAGTATTTTTTGTTTTTTCGAAAGCACCCTCTGATACTGAGAAGAGATGTGGCTAATCTGGAATGTTTTCAATTGTGAGATGTGCTAATTATCAGAGCAATGGGGAAAGCCAGTGAGCTATCTTTCATATGGCCAGCCTGATGTGGGGGAAAAAGGTAGGGACAGTTGTTGCATCATGCTGGGGAATCAAATTTAGATTTCACACACAAATCAGCCCAGGCCAAGTTGAATCTGAATGGTATACAGCTGAGGGCTTAAACATCATGATGCTATGATAGTGTAAATAAGAACCACACTGTGTTCAGAATACTGAATGATCATTGGTACAGGAATTATTAGCAAATACTTTCAGAGTTAAAAACATTTGATCACAAGATACTGTTTTGTAACCAGTTTTCAAGTCTCACTATTTTTCTCAGTTGAGTCTTGATACAGTCAATAATTATTACTCATGTTCTTTTTTTTTTTTTTGACAAAATTTTAAATTTGAGTATACTTGACATACAGTCACATTAGTTTCAGGTGTACAACACAGTGATTCAGCTTCTCTATATGTGATACTCACCATAAGGGGAGCTGCCATCTGTCACCATACAACACTATTACAGTATCATTGACTATATTCCCTATGCTGTGCCTTCTATCCCTGTAACTTATTCCTTCTATAACTGGAAACCTGTATCTCCTGCTCCCCTTTACCCATCCTGCCCATATCCATATTCCCTTCTCTCTCATAGTCTTCAGTTTGTTTTCTTTATTTATAGGTCTGATTTTGCTTTTGTTTGTTTATTCATGTTTTGTTTTCTAACATTCCACATATGAATGAAATCATATTGGATTTTTTCCCTCAATCTGACTAACTTCACTTAGCATAATATCCTCTGGGTACATTCATGTTGCCATAAATGGTGAAAAAAAAACACTCATCCTTTTTATAGCTATATAATATTCCATTATATAGTAAGTTTATTATGTATATCATATATAATGGAATATATATGGAATGAATATATATCTACATTTATATCCATACATACACACCACATTTTCCTTATCTATTCATCTATGGATGGACACTTGGATTACTTCCATATCTTGGCTATTGCAAATAATGCTACAATAAACAGGAGGGCTTGTATCTTTTCAAATTGGTGTTTTCATTTTCTTCAATTTCTTTTTGGATAAATGCTCAGTAGCACAATTACTGAATCATTTGATATTTCTATTTTTAATGTTTTGAGGAAATTCCATACTGTTTTCCACAGTAGCTGCACCAGTTTACCTTCCCACCAACAATGCATGAGGGTACCTTTGCCTCCACATTCTTGCCCACATTTGTTATTTCTTGTCTTTTTGATTCTAGCCATTCTGACAGGTGTGAGGTGATATCTCATTATGGTTTTGATTTGCATTTCCCTGATGATTAGTGATGTTGAGCATCTTTTTTTTTAAGATTTATTTATTTATTCGTGATAGACATAGAGAGAGAGAGACAGAGAGAGAGAGACAGAGGCAGAGACACAGGAGGAGGGAGAAGCAGGTTCCATGCCAGGAGCCTGACGTGGGACTCGATCCCAGGACTCCAGGATCGCACCCTGGGCCAAAGGCAGGCGCTAAACCGCTGGGCCACCCAGGGATCCCCTTGAGCATCTTTTCATATGTGTGTTGTGTCAAGGCCTTCTCTAAATAAAATTAATATTATAAGGCATAGTTTAATTCCAATGAGGTATATGAAGCAAGGAGAACAGTGACCTTTGGGAATTATTTGATAGAATATAATGCAAGAATATGTGACATTAACAATCATTCAGTTAGGCACATCTGAACTAAGCCTCAAAGCTCCCCTATGAATATTCTTCTGCTATCAATGCTAAATGCAGAACCACACACACACACACACACACACACATATATGAAATGTGTGGTTATAATGGGAAGAATATGCTCCATTACAGAAAATGTTGTAAGTGACATTTGGGGAAATAGGATAAAGTACCTGATTTGGAGTCTTTAAATACGGATACAACATGACGTAGAAAATTAGTGAGCTGTTCAGCACTCTTTGAATTTTGATTTTTGGGTGTGATGTCCTCATGGCACCAAAGTGGACCAAATGCCCTTAAACAAAACATACAAAATGTTAAAAAATATAACTATATGAATATAATCATTTTGCATTTTTAAAACCATGTATGCTGTTGTAACTCCAAAGGCGCAGTATGGATTTTTATATTTTACTGATTAATGTGGGGGTAAATTTTAGTCTTATAAAGCTTAAGAGCATACTCTTATGTTTTACTCACAAAATGAAAACCTCACAAAATTCACCCACAGAATTAAAACCTCTCAATTCACCAGAACAGTGTTTACACATAATAGATACATGTTTGTCAAAATAAAATGTTAATTTTATTTGTACATTTAGATTTGTACATTTGTACAATCTATTTGTACATTTTAGATTTGCAGAGATAATGCTTTTATCAGAAGCATATCATTAGGCTGCCAAATATTGCAGAAACAAATTAAAAATACAGCCTCTCATAGCTACTTGGTTTTCAACAAGAAGAACAGGATGCAGCCAGATGTGAGAATTTCAGAGAACACTCTTCCCAACACATGGTACTGACAGTGTTGAGTGGTAAGCATACTTTCATTCTCCACAAACCATTCAGGTCTTTGAGATACCCTGGTTGTAGGCACTATCAACCCCTTTCGAAGCTTCCTGTTCATTAAATCCTATATTGAACTGAGAACTGCAAAGAATACTCTGAATCATTAATTGAGGAAAGAAAATGCTTTTTTCCTTTTTTGCACTAATTGGTGCATTTGTGGAAGACAGAAAAATTATGTGGGTATCAGATAACATCTATACAGACTACACTTTGGGATTTAATGCACTGAGAAAAGATAGCACTCCTCCCCCCCATACAAAGATAAGCATGGTTTTCTTAATACAAATACTGGACCTTGGGTGCTAGAAATTCTGAAGCTTTACAAACTAAATTGTTCAGCAGAAGAACCAGAAGACTTGAAAAAACAGGATTGCTTTCAGTCTTTCTTGATTTTGATCATCAGTTGGCTTCCTTTCCTATCATGCTTCCTATTGTTTCTGACTTCCATTTATAAATGACTCTGGATTAAATGAGCAGACAATGATCCCCTCTGCAGCTGCTCCTGGGTCGACTGTGGCTAATATATTTGGTTTCCAGAGTGATGTTCTCTGCCAAGTCTCAGAACTCCCAGATACTGGCAGCTCTAATAGACAATTAAAGTCATCCCTCACCGTGGGGCACTACTGTGTCCTGCCTCCATCTGCTGTGTTGTCTTTGTACGTGAAAATTCCTGCCCATCAACTGTGCCATCAGTGGGATCTTAGACAACTTCTGCCAGGATCTGCCTGGTACACAGACTATAGCAGATACAATTTAGAAGAGAAAAGAAGGCTTTGCTAAAACCATGGGCTTGCTTTTCCACCTGTGTGGTTTTAATGTGATGACATTTCCCCAAAAGACCAACCCAGAAACAGGCCCCTGTCTTCTGACCCCTCACTACCTGGTTGTCAGAAACTCAATAAGCTTGTTTGCTTTCTCATCTGCTTCAGCAGTTGTATCCGCATCCTCCACCTCCTGGGTCATCTGAGGGAGGTTCCCACTGCTACCCCCCAGGCTGATGCTGGACGACGTGGAACTGGAGCTCAGCCCCGAGTCTGGCACTGGGGATGACTGGTCCTCTCTCAGGAAGTCAAAGCCACCTGGTAGGACAAGAAAGTCATGGTAGAATGTGCTAGGCAGGGTGCTTAATGAGGTTAGGAGGTGAGCAAACAGAAGTGTGTAGTTATTTAAATGTTTTGGAGAAAAACATTTGATTTTGGCTGTGCTTATGATGAAATGAGGCTGATATTCTTTCCTTGCTTATGAAATAGTTGCACTGCCATGTAAACCAGAGTGTTTTTGGTAATAGGAGTGTGATTTGCTGTTTTCTACTCTGATGTTTGAGTTGATGCTTTCTACAAAAGAAGTGGTATGTGTGCATGTGTGTGGATGTACATATGTGTACATGCATCTGTGTGCACCTGCACACACGTGTGGATAGGCCCACAAACATTTCCACTATACATCTGGATTCTACTGTGTTCATAAATTATTCCTGGGTATTAGACTACTTAAATCGGTAAAATGATACCATTTTTGAGGATACCAGCACCTAATAATTGATGAGCTCTACATAATATTTTGAGTAAATGAGCTTAAAACTGTGACTATTATGTGCATATTAATGTTTTAATAAATTATATCTCATCAAAGAAATATGGTATAAACAAATACTATGTTTTTTTCCCCACCTCATATTTAGTTATCATTTTATATCTCTGGGTATGTTGTTGGTTTGAAAATGTATATACATAACCATCTCTTTCATCCTACTTAATAATCATAAAAAGTCCATAGTTCTGGTGTATCTGATAGATACCCTGAAATAGGAGTGAGGAGCCCTGGGCCTGAATATCATCTTTGCCATTTACTATGCAATCTCAGGGAGTTTATATAACTTCTCTGTACCTTGATTTCCTATTATAATAAGATTAAGACAATCATTTCTATCACACAAGTTTTTAGTTTGGATTTGAAAGCAATCATAGTTGAAGCTAGGTGTTCAATAACTATTAATAAATGTTTATGAAGAAGAGACATTTTCTAAACTCTTTGTACGCCTATTCCATGTATGCTACAGATCCAATCATTAGCTATCTGCTGTCTTGACTATGGTATGTTTTGTTTTGTAAATCCTCACTTTATGCCACATCGGTGGTATAGTGAATACAAAACTGATGCACTCAGAGGTATACAATTTAATGGACATTATTCTATTCTCAGTCTAAGACCATGTACTTAATGGAATACATCCTTATACTGGGGAGTTAGGACAGCCAGAGGTCTTCAGATTCTTTTAATTAAACACCTATAGTAAAGAGAGTTTTGTGTCTCTGGCTATTAATGGGTTCTTTTATTTTTTTTTAAGATTTTATTTATTCATTCATGAGAGACACTGAGAGAGAGGCAGAGACACAGGCAGAGGGAGAAGCAGGCTCCCTGTAGAAAGGATGCCCTGAGCCGAAGTCAGATGCTCAACCACTGAGCAACTCAGGTGCCCTGATGGGTTATTTTCAATAACATGCAGCTTGTTTTAAAATAAAGGGCTTAAATGAAGGTCGGTAGTCCCTGTCTCAGACTTAGTGACTTCCTATTTGTTTTCCAAAGAAATATCTTTTTTTTTTTCCCAAAGAAATATTTTAACATCTGTCAAAGGACAAGAAAGCACTGAGTGTAAGGCACATCCTTTTCAAGATTATGAATAAAATACATGGTGACACAGGAAGTACCACACCATATCCAGTGCCAAAATTATGTACAAAATATTCAGGAATGTTAATTCATTATCATTTTAGGATATATTAAATGTTTCGATTCTAAATGAAAACCACTGGTCAACCCTTTGGGGAAAGTTTTCATAAATACCTGGACACAGCAGAATTTGACTCAAACATGATTCAGCTAATGCTTCCTGTTCCCATTTCTAAGAAAATTTTGGTTTCAAAACAGCAATGATTCTTAGTAGACTTCCAGTCATGGTGCCTTCCAGAAAAGTCAGTAACTTAATAAAGTGAAAACTCCCCCAGGGAAGCTGGAAAGTACACAAATGATACATCTGGCACCCTGGCAATGACCTGCTCTCAAGGTGATGGAAAAGGTCACTGTTTTGTGGATTCTCATCCTTCAGTGTTTGAGACTGATGCTCTTGACCAAAGGACATCTTAATTTTCAGTGTATCAGTAGGAGCATATTTAATGAGAGTAGCAATAATAATAATAAGGAAAAAGACATTTGAAAGTATTCAATAATGAAGAAGGATTTTGAGAACCAAGTTAACCATCAGGTGAGATGGTGCATATTTATCGTGCTGCTACTTGCTTGCTTGGAAAGTTGGATGGTGATCACACTAGGGGAGTTAATTTGGGCTCTGCCAACACCCCATCTTTGCATTTGTGATTCTGTCTCAGGCTCTCTGCCACTCCTTTTGTTACCTGTGTAGAGATACTCTGGTTGATAAGCTGGCTGAACTGTTAGAGTCTTAGCTTCGCCCATCTCTCGAGTCTGTAGAAGCACAGAAGCAATGGTATGAAAATTGCTGTTGCAAGAGAGGGCAATCAAGAGGTGAAGAAGCAATTTTTTGCTGTGTTCAAAGACTTCAGGCCGGTAGTGGTCCAAACCTGGAACAAAACAGTGAAATCTCTTAGTACAAACAAGTTTTAAGCTTGCTTAGATTCCAGGGATAGTAAAGATTCCAAGTCACTCAGGAGGAACATGTTAAAAGAATGTTCGGTTTTCTTTGTTATTGTTTGTATTACCAACATAAAGAAGTTGGGCTTAGGAAAAATAGAATGCTTTATTCCTTAAATCAAATGTTCTCATTAAATGCTGATAGATGGACTTTTCTTGACCTCTCAGTAGCATTTGACATGGTTAGCATTCCTTCTTCCTGGGATGTTGTCTTCCCTGGATGTCTCTGCTAACTGAAGGATTCTAACTTTGTTCATCTTTCTGTAACTAAACTTCTGAGTCTTCCTGGCTTGTTCCTCCTTCCCTTTTTTTTTGCTCTACAATTTGGCTACTTTAAAATCTCAGTGATTGGCTGGCTGTGCACTATATTGTTTCTCTCTGTGCACCAACAGTGTCTCATGGCTTGAAACTAATCACAGCTAGCCAAAGACCCTCAAAGAGCCCCAACCTGTTTTGGGTATCTTTATAGGTATAACATTAGAGAGGTACCACTCTATAGTGCAGTAATAGGGCAATTTTAAACAATGGCTGATCAACTAAAATTGCAGAGCAGATGTCACATAGAAGCAATGAAAAATGGAAGAGACTAAATATTTCAGAAATGAGGAAAGCAGGATGTCAATGTAAAAGAAAAGCTCTCTGGATTACATCTATAAGTTTTTGACCCTATTGGCTAGAATTCCTCTTAGAGCCAATCTTACCTAAGAAGACAGCATGAAGTAATAATGGTAGATGAAGAGCCCAATCTTCTCTCACACTGTGATCCACCACCATCTCAGTCATAAAAATAACAGCAATATTGCACCTAATCAATGACATGATGAAATTAATGTAACTTCCGAAAAGATGGAAATACATTGATAAGTTATTAAGTCATAGTTAAATACAACCTGTAAGCCCTGCTGAAGAATTATGTAAGACCCTTGTTCCAGGGAAATGGAGTTTAGTTTCTGACATAGCACAGAACTCCACAAAATGAAGAAATGTTGGCTGAGCTGATCACACCACAAGGAGTCTTACTAGTCATTTGGTAATAAGAGCTGAGGGAGGAAGAGTTACAGCCTAAAATACATCACAGAATGCATATCCATATCCAGATTGCATCAAGGAAAAATTTTATGTAGCAAGGGCAGCTTTGCACATTGGTTAATATTCAACCAAACTCTACAAATATGCTGAGAGCTGCAATTCAAGTAGTGCATGGTCCCTCTGATTTAAAGGTCATTTCATTTGGTGGGACCTGGAATGATTTCTCTCTTCTCATAGGAGTAAAAGTCCAGCCAAAGTTTAGCAGTCATTTTCCTCTACCCACACATGCCACTTACCTGTGGAGGGGACCCCGGGGAGTGATGGTTTCTGGAAGATAGTCAACCAGAGGGGCCCAGCATCCTCCAGTACAAGGCATGGGAAGGGGCTGTGGCTGTTTGGTCTCTGTAATAGTCAACAGCCAGCCCGTATAGGGAGAAATTGGGTCATCTATAGGGTGAGAAAGACAAGCGTGTGTTATTTTAGGAAGAGATGATTTTTGTTTTCCCTATTTGGTGTTTGTAGAAAGAGTCTTACAAAATTTAGGCTAGTAAAAATAACTTTCTAACCATCCCATTGGGTGAATAAATTATAGGATCAATGGGTTAGAATTACTTGATTAGATTTTTAGTTCCTTTATTTTTTGATAATCTAATATACAATTATGCATTATAGAGCAATGGAAAATACAGACGCACAAAGAAAACACTAAATCATGTAAATCCCCACCACTGTGAGAACTTGGTCTTTCTCCAATCTTCCCCATTGCAATAAAATATAATTCCATATTTCCATTTTGCTCAGGACAGGAGCCTTAGAGCTATCCCTGACTTCTCTGTCACATCTCACATCCAACTTATCATCATCATAATGATGAGGATAAAAGTAATAATAAAAATAATAACAAAGAGTAAACACAGAGAGTACTTCCTTTATACCAGGTACTGCTCTATGTATTGCACATCATTTTTTTTAAAGATTAATTTATCTGAGGAGGGAGGGGCAAAGAGGGGGAGAGGGATAGAAGGAGGAGAGGGAAGAGAGAGAAGAGAGATAGAGACACTGAGTCTCAAGCAGACTCCCTGCTGAACTCAGAGCCTGACATGGAGCTTGATCTCAAGACCCTGAAATCACAACCTAAGTTGAAATCAAGTCAGATGCTCAACCATCTGAGCCACACAGGTGCCCCTGCATTGCACATATTCATAGCCCAAAAATAAGTGTCTCTTATTGCTACTTTACAGAGGGGAAACAGAGGTTAGGTAACTCGGCATCATATTCAGTGAATGCTACCTTCAAAACATCCAGAATAAGACCACTTTTCACCATCTCCAGCACTGCCAATGTAAGCCACCACGTTCTTTTACATGGTGACTGCAATGGCCTCCGTACTATGCCCTCCTTCCATCCTTGCCCTTCTACAGCCTGTTTTCC
Organism: Canis lupus baileyi; assembly: GCF_048164855.1. Classification (NCBI taxonomy): domain Eukaryota; kingdom Metazoa; phylum Chordata; class Mammalia; order Carnivora; family Canidae; genus Canis; species Canis lupus. Next base: position 9,578,082 of record NC_132861.1, read on the forward strand.
AGAGCAGCCACAGCAATCCTTTAAAAACAGAAGTTTATTTATGTCTTTTTCTCTGCTTGATACCCTCCACTGGCTCCCTTTTCCATTCAAAATGAAAGTCCAAACTCTACACCCTGCCGTTTAAGGCCTTTCAAGGTCTTCTTGCTGTTACTCTCTTGGCTTGTCTCCTACAACCATCCTCCTTGCTTGCACCACCCTGGTCATTCTGGCTTTCTTGTAACAACAAGTGTGATCACTTGAGGTACCGTCCAGCTTCAAGGCCTCCATGTCTAGCATTCCCTTTGGCTGCAGTGCTCTTCCCTGGAGAGCCTGTGGCTCTTTCACCTCACACAGGTCTCTACTCAAGTATCAGTTTATCTCAGAGGATTTCCGGGACCACTCTATTTAAAGTCCTCCCCCCCCCACCCCCGCCCGGCTGTCATTTTCTAACCTCTCATCAGGGTTTAGTTTTCCTTCCTGGCACAGATCACCCATTCACTGACTCTGAGTGCCTCCTCCAACTCTCATATAAACTCCACCACCCCAGAAACTTTATTTTTGTTCATGGTTTCCCTAGTACCTAGAACAGTATCTCACATGCAGCAGGGAATAAAATATTTTTTGAATGGATGACCTCCTCAACATATCTTTAAAGTAAACACAGCAGCGAATTTCAAAACAACGAACCTTAAACCTGAAGGAGCTAGAAAAAGATCAAACCCCAATCTGGGAGAAGGAAGATGAAATCATAAAGTTAGAGAAGAAATAAAGAATATAGAAACTTAAAAAAAAAAAAAAAAAAAAAAGAACAGATCAATGAGACCAGGAGCTGGTTCTCAGAAAAGATGAAGAGGATTGATAAACCTTTAGCCAGACTCATCATGGAGCTCTTTCTTATAATGCTCTCAGTAGAGTCCAGGGGCATTCAAAGACAAGCAGTTCCACTGGGGGCCACATGAGTCCAGTAGATGGCTTCAGACAAGCTGGCTCAATACTGGGATAGCTTGTAGTGTATTAAGAAGAAGGATGTATTAGATCATCTTCAGGCAATTTCTACCATATGAAGTTTTTCTTGGCAGCACTTTTAAAAGGCAGTGAGAGGTGACAGATTGGAGGCTGCTGGTCCTACGTAGAATGCTGGTCTTCACGGTTAGCAGAGCCAGTAGAGGGGGTGTCTTCCCATTGTGAAGATTGGGGCTTGGAGCAAGGGCAGGCATGAGGACACAGCCCATTTCTAGGATGTCAGAGAAGGGAGTTTCCAGGGGTAAGGTCAGGATTTGCCTCAGAAAGTAACTGTTGGTTCTTACTAACACACCAAAAATTGAGCAGCTGGAACCCTATAAATTCTTGGCCATTGACCTTGGCCACAACAGGTTTAGCCCAGAAAAAAATGTAAAGTATATGTGACAGCTCTTCATCTCAGACCTCCCATTAAATTACCTACGGAAAGTTTCACTTTCAGCAAATTAATGTTTTGAGTAACCATCTAGGATAAGCTAATTGCAAAATGCACTCGTAAGTATTCAGCTGCTGTATAATAAAACTTAAAAGGAGAGCAAAAGTGGGAAGAATATCAAAGAATTAAGAAAAAAATAAACTTGTGAGATTTCTGATAGGAAAGGATATACCTTTGTTTCAGTGATGTTCTCAGATACACATCTGATCAGCAAAAATGTGCTGGATTTTTAGTGATTGGATTAGGAATAAGTTGGCCTGAAACTGCTTTTCTACAGTTAGGTCTAAACTATTAGGACTCAGCTGCTATCTAGCTCAACTAGTTTTATCCTTATTATAGGGTTAAATACACCAGCATATGGCCTTGGAGAATAATCCAGATATTATAAGTAGTTCTAAAAAGGCTTACATAATATTGGTAGGAAGATCTTTATAGATCTAGGCCTAAATCCTGTTTGTTTGTTTGGTTGTTTTTTTTGTCCATTTTACTCAAGATAGTACAGGTGTTGTTGGTTTTTTTTTTTTTTTAATAATAGAAAATACTCTCAAGAGGCTGTACACAGTCCTTTCATCTGGGTAAACACAGATTATGAAGCCTTAGGGCACTAGGTCTCTCCTGATTCCTTCTTATTCTTCCTATCTTTACTGATCTTCCCAGGAATTCAGGGAGAAAACAATTGCCCTTAACATACACCAGATGCTTGGCCATAAGGTTTTGGAATTGAGCCTACCAATCTTTGCTTTTCTTATGGCATAGGCCATTTCCCCCACTGTGTAGATAGAACCAAAAATACATCAGGGAGGACCCAGTTACCAAAGTCATAAGGGGATTTGTGCCCTATTAAATGTGCTGCTTCCTCCAGACAACCAGAGTTAAATTCCCTTACTTAAACACCTGAAAAATGATCTTAGTATATATTCTCTGGGCTTTTCAGTGATGAGAATATGTTAACTCGATTTCATTTTCTCTTATAATGAATAATTTAAAATATAAGCTCTCAGTTTCCAAAAGACATGCTATGAACTTGAATTTCTCTGGTCAACAACTGTATCCTGTAAAGGATATTACTGACACATGACTCAACTGAATGCAAATTCTTTTTTTAATTTAAATTCAATTAGCCAACATATAGTGCATCATTAATTTCAGATGTAGTGTTCAGTAATTCATCAGTTGTGTATGACACCCAGTGCTCATCACATCATGTGGCCTCCTTAATGTGAATTCGAATCCTGTACCAAAATTTTGCCATTAAAATGCTGTTTATGCTGGCACAATAAATTTATAACACAACATTTCTAGGTGAAATAGAGGCCATGATGATAACATTAGACTTCTTTTTATGACTTTCATAACTATTCACTACAGGTTTTTTCCTCTTCACAAATATTTCTATTACTTTTTCTTTTTGTCCCTTTAAGCCAGTGATATGAGTTTGTATAATGACATAATTATCTTGTTTTATTATAATTATCCTCTGAAATTCACTATTTATGTATTTTCAAAATGATTAAAATTACTTTATTATACCATTTCTATCAAAGTCTATGTCCTGGACCTAGAGAAAAGAGATACACTTTAAAAGAACCAACTGGCAAAGACAGCAATATTCTTGATGCAAAATCCACAGTCATAGAGTATTATGTTTTGTTATTATGTTCGTCACATTCTGGGGTGGGGGGAGGGTCAGGATTTGATGGCTTCACCTTTTCATGATGCTTTTTTCCCCCTTCATTCTGAGTTACTAATTATTGCATTGTAACCAGGCTTTTCTTGAACCACAATTCTCAATTTCTCAATGACTACTCTCCTCATCTGTAAAATCTAGTCCCATCTAAAACTGATGGTCAGTACCCCTGAGATTTAAGACATTCAGTGTTTGGATGGTATGGTCCTCTGATGGGGCAAAGAGAGAAAAGAAAATACAGCTTTATTATCCCTCAGACTTATGGTCCTAGTAAGAAGCTATATAAGGACATAGTTGAAACTCAACCTAAGTTAAAGTATGGCAATTATATGTGGATTTTAGACATCCTTCCAATTGGTATTTTCAATGCTGAAGAAGGGCCTATTTGTGCATTACGAAGCAGAGTCAGGGCAGCTGAAATATGGTGTGATTACAACTATGTAGGTCTTACCCACTCTGTACATTTTCCATAAAACAGAACAAATCAGAACAACAGCTATAGCTACAAAGGTCCTATGCATTGACAAATGAACCTAACTCATGAAATACTATCATATTTACAATTTCCACAAAAATAGACAGATAAATAGTTTATCTGATTTCCTCAGCATACTGAAATGTCACAGGGAGTATTCTTTGGTTCCAGAATTTCTGCAACTTGTGACCAAGTGATATCCTTTACCTGCCCAGTATCCACAGAAGCTGTTCAGGCTTACACAAAATGAATGAATGCATTGACCTCTTTGGTGTTCCCACCTTCCCAGGGTATGAAGAAATTCCTGTGACAATTCTATCTCCTAGTTCAGTGAGGTTTTCACTCGGCTACTAGGACTATGCCATTGAGAGATTCAATGTGAAAACAGATCCTACCCTGGGCAAGCTGACTCACAGGGCTTAAAGGTCAAATCCATTCCTAAGATAGTTTGAAAAAATGAACGGCAACATTTGTTCTCTAACAGGGCAATTCTTAATAGTGTTTTCCCACCTGCATCACCAAGGAAAAATGCCAAGAATATAAACATACAGATTTGGGCAGTAGTTTGAAGTCTTCTAATTTTTATTTGTCACCGTGTGGCTTTTTATTTTTAAGGTGCTGACTATGCTCACCTGCATAGTTGGATTACATGGTTACTTAATATTTATGGGTCTTTTCTGAGTAATTAGAACAGGAATAATCAAAATGCTCATTTTTCCACTCCCCAACCACCTGTATTCCATCTGAACAACCTGCTGGTACTTACTTTTATCTTCATCATATGATCCTCCAGAGCTATTGCTGTATCTTGACTCTAGGCGGGTGTGGGCTCTGATGACGTTACTAAACCTTCAAATACAAGAACAACCGTTGGAAATACTGATGTGTGTATGTGTGCTGTTGCTCATGAAAACATACCACTATTTAGTGGCTGAGTTTCTGGCAACGTGTTCCAATGATGCTTTTCTTAAAGGAATACTATAAGAATTGTACCTGAAGCATTTTGTTCTCCTTGAGAGGGCCAGTGCTCACCCTTGCTCAGAAGCACAAGTTCAAGCCTTGCCAAGATAACTATTTTAAGGCTAGTACTTGAATGGAGCCAGAAAATAACATTTGTTTGGAAAGAAAATGGGAATGACACTGAATCATTTGAGTCCCCTATTCACTGAACAATTTGAACCCCTGATTCACATGGTAGCCTGGCAATAGGTCAATAAATAGTTGCTGATTGATTAAGTCAAATTAAATAGAATTGGAGATATACAAAAGTGATTTCATAACAAATCTTGGACTTTATCAGCTTTACAGTTTCCCTTAAAAATGATCTGAAGAAAAAAAAAATGATCTGAAGATTTTCCCAAACTGTGAAACATCCAACTATAAGATACTAGTTATTATATTTCTACCTTGAATTTCTAGGTTGTCTTGCCTTCCCTCTTCAGGGCACCAAAGGCTTTCAAATCAATAGTATTTTTGTCATCTAAAGGCCTACAATGTAGGGCAAGGATGTGGTTGAGGGGAAGTGATGATAAAACATTGTCTATGTTTATTTTATATAAAATGATACAGACATGTTTCATCATATATATATATTCTACAATTAAGAATTGTAGAATGGATGACAATCCTTCTCTTTTCCCTTGAGATACATCTAAAGCAGTGTGAGGCAGAGGTTATGAAGCCAAGATGAATGAGAACAGCAAGCCCCTTCCATTATATATATGCAGTCAAAGCAAATAATTAAGGCTCTATAGAAAAATCTGGGAAATTCAAACCATAGCAGGTATGCTCCCCTTCATTACTGACAAGTGTTCTGCCTTAATTGACAACAGATCAACACTTATTTCCCTCTAGAACACTGGGGAATGCAGGGCTATAACTGTCCTCTAGTATGGAGAAGAAGATATGCTTTAGGAAAAAGCACTGGATGTGCCATTAAGATTCCTACCTTGTATAACCTCAGAATATTGAGGTTCATCACTGAGTCATCAGTGGCTTAGATTTGATGAACATGGAAATGTAAGACTATAATAACTTTAGTTTTATTCACCTCTTAGATGTTTATAGCAGCTTTTTCTTTCCCGTGACAGAGCCATATTTTCCCTAATAACACTGTATTTCAAGCTTTATTGTCATATCTTTTGGGCTATTGCTTTGTGAATCCATAAAACAGAACAGCTAGGACATCTGCTCAGTCTGTCTATATCAGACTGAACTTATGAAATTAGGAAAGTGACAAACTTATCACTTTTTAAAAAGATTTTATTTATTTATGAGAGACACAGAGAGAGAGGCAGAGACATAGGCAGAGGGAGAAGCAGGTTCCCCACAAGGAGCCTGATGTGGGACTCGATCCCAAGACTCCAGGATCACACCCTAAGCCGAAGGTGGACACTCAACTGCTGAGCCACCCAGGCATTCCAACTTAACCACTTTTTGAAGATGTCCTTTAATCATACTTGTGCTGATTAAATGCCAAGTAAAAAACTTTGTATGCTTGAGCCCAGACCTCATTCAGCAAGGAACAAAATCAGGGAAATGAAAGAATTCCACATCTGGAGATTTCTATGGGACAGAGGGCTCATGAACCATCTAGTCTATGCTGGCCTTATAATCATGTTCTGGAAGGACCAGGCAGGAAAGAACTGTAGAATGGATGACAATCCTTCCCTTTTCCTTTGAGATGCATCTAAAGGGGTGTGAGGCAGAGGTTATGAAGCCAAGATGAACAAGAGCAGCATGCCCCTTCCATACTATTCTCTTTACTCTGGGAAGGTCAAAACTATAATGTAATAAAGTGTAAGCTTGGGTCGGGTTGAGGGAGTAAAAACTGGCTCCTAAGAGTAAAATCTGCTATTTTGCTTTGCTTTCCTGACTTGAAGAAAATAATTTTTGGTTTAGGGTTTAGAGGAATTTGAAGGACAAAATGTTTCTCTAAATTTTCTCTTGCTGATTTAGCTCAAATTAATACTTAGGCAACTTTTTGTAGATTATTAATCTCTACCCCTGTGTCAACAGAGATTACCAGAAATTTATACATGTGAAGCTTATTGCTTTGCTCCCTAGGAAAAATCCTTTCATGGAACTATAAATTTATCAAATAAGCACTTATTAAGGGTTGATGTACTGAAAATACTTATGGAGTTTGGTTCTGCATATTTTACCAACTGCTATAAACAGCTATTTTAATAAAAAATGTGTTCACTTGTTGTTTAATAAAAAATACTACTCAATAAATCCTTCTTTGAATTTAGGGTAGTTTCCATTAGTAGCTTCCAATGAATCATTTTCATTTATTTTTACATACTGAAAGTTATGAAATTCACTGTATTCTTCTTTGTTACTTTGGCTATTGAAGAACTCAAGGTTAGGTTAATATTAACTTTTACTAGTTTTCCTTAATGAGGACTTGAAGACTTTTGACACAACTATCTTCCTCTCCCCTTAGCTTGGCTCTTATTCTTTTATTATTGTTTTAAAGGTATCAGACCTATCCAAACATTTTGTTAGTAGATATGATAATATTAAATAGTGAAATACATCAAAGGACCATTGACCTAACCAAAAAAACATGGCATCAGGCCTGCTTTTTTGCACAATTATATGGCGCCCTCTGGAGCCCAATAATGTATTTTGGTGACCAGTACCCCCAGGAGTTGGGTAACACAGCAGCCTGGTCAGTATTTCTAACCAATTGTATCTGTAGACTCTTTGCCTACAAGGACTGTAAAGAACAGAGGAAGTAACTGTCTTCTGTAATGGGGTTAGCAAGAGGGAGGGAGATAAGTGTTTGGACAGCTTATCTCTGGGGCTGTGAGATTTCTCCCATTTTCATTCACATACTGAATAAACATCAAAGAATTCCGACTATGTGCAGCATAGTAGGCTAATCATTAAGGATAGCAATATGTATACAAGATGTATGGTCTCTATTTTCCAAGAATGAAAATCTAGTGGTTGAGAAAAGCATGTGTACTAGTACCTATAAATCAACCTGACAGGGTCTACAAGGAAGAAACAGTAATGAGTAGTTCAAGAGACATATGGTATTTTACACTGAAGGCGCAGTCTACTTTCATAGAAAAGAGAGAATGTATTAGAGATATAGTGCAGGTGGGGTATAGGATCAATAGAATAATGGTATCCTTTGGGATAAAATATTCATTTATGTATGACATATGTATATAAATATGACCAATAAAGCTACAGGTAAATAGATATAGCCATTATAAAAGAACCAGATATATATAGCATATATATAAAAAAGTGTGGGTACATACTGGCTTTCCAATGGCCAGCACTGACAGAGGAGGAAAGCAAGAGTTAAACAAGAAAGCCTCTATTGGAGGTGCTCTCTGGTCTTGATATTACAGAAATGACTGACTTAATTTCAAGAGCCACCACTAAAAACTTGGGCAGGACACTCAGGACTCTTGTCCCAAAGGGGCCTTTGTAGTAAGATGTTAATATATAGACATGTATCACCTTTCTACCCTAAATAAAATTAAGATGGAAAATTCAGTCTAGACAATAAATGATAAAGAATGTTACACACCAACTAGAAAGAAGAAATATCTTTAGAGAAATATAATGTGATTATTCACCATGAGGAAGTTTTCCAAAGAAGGTACTAACAAATACAGATTAAAAACATGTTAATATTCTTGTATTGTCACTGACATACAGAGTATGAATACCTTTACTCATTTCAGAGTAAATTTATATTCTAATAAAGGCCTTCAGAGAGAAAGGCCTTTATTAGACATCTGTAAAGGACGAGGTCTATGATCATGATCCACTGGGTTTGGGCTTTTAGCCTGAAGGAAGGCTCATGTGGATGAGCATCTGCCTAAAGGCAGTACAGCAACCCAGGATTGAATGTACTGAGGAATCTGATAAGGGTCTGAATTGCAAATAAGCCTTCAGAACTCCACAGGCAGTCCCTCTTATGTCAGATACCTTCCACCAGCAGCCCCCCTGCCATATTACCATGCACAGGTTGAAAGCCTGAGGATGGTCATGAAACATCTAGAAACATTATTTTCATTATGTGATCTATTGCATTTTCTCCATTATGAATTTGTGAGTATATTATCCTTGCCACTAGTTTCTTAAGTGAAAGGGCTCCTCAGGAGTTTTCACTAGAAAATGCTCAGCCTAAGCAGTTTCAACACTAGGAGAATCATTCTAATTTTTATTTCATTTTTTAAAAGATTTTATTGATTGATTGATTGTGCAAGTCGGGGGAGGGGCAGAGGGAGAGGGAGAGCATCCTTAAGCAGACTCCCCTCTGAGCCCGAAGCCGGAAGCAGGGCTCCATCTCATGATCCTGAGATCAAGACCTGAGCCAAAATCAAGAGTCGGATGCTTAACTACTGAGCCACCCAGGTGCCCCATCATCTGTTTTTTAATTTGAGTCCTATTTCTTTCTTTTTGTTTGTTTCTCTGCTCTTCACAATTAACTACAGGAAACAGTGATGCAGATTTTATTTACTTATGAGTAGCTTCTGGGCAATGTAAAGGGGCAAGAGAAATACCATTAAAGAGCTAATGTGAAGGGGATAGAGGCTTCTTTTAGCAGAAAAAGGCAGTGCTGTTAGTTAACCAAAATTGACAATGTAAAAATGAAATAAAAATTATGACATTTCATTGAACTCACCCCCAGACAACTGCCCAATCTCTAAGCAATCATTCTGCAATCAGATTTGAAAATTTCACATGGAAATTCCCTCTAATTCCAGAGGGTCTGTGCCCTCTAACAGAACAACCAGTGGTTTTTAGTAAGCCCTGCATAAGTAAGTGGGATCCAGCCACCAGAATGACATCCCTCTTAATCTTTCTCTCCTCTGGCTTTTCTCAGGGAGAAATCATTATCTTTAGGGATATACAGAGCAGAATCAGAGTCCCTTTGTGTTTCTAAAAGCAAAGAAGAATTTAATTGTATATGTATAATTTATGAAACACCACAAATTCTTACTGATCCCTTTGTATATTGCTAAAAGTTATACTGGATATTAAGCCAAATTTGTGTACCAACCTCTCATCAGATTCTTTCAGTATCTTGCTCTCCTCGGCATCTGGGAAACTGTCCTGGCCAGCAACCACTGTGTTGCTGCTGGAAGTGGTTCCTATAGGTAGGATTAGAAAAAAATGTAGGGGTAAGGGTTTAAACCCAGGTCCCAAGTAATTACAGTGAAGGATTTCTCATAAAATCTCATGTTTGAAAGATTCCTTACATCTTCTATACAATCTCAAACATTCTAAACAAACTTCTACGCCCACAGTACTGAAATGAGAGAATCCCAGACATGTGTTATGCTCAAACCAAATTCCTTAACTCTCTTATAAAGTGAGGCTACAACATTCTTGAATCCCCTTCTTCCTAACCACTTAGGTAATGAGCTTATTTATAGTGGCTGACCCTGCCACTTACTGCTTTAGTATTTCTGGGTCCAGGAGTTATTAAACTAATGTTAGTGAAGAAAGTCCAAGTACCTAGAGTTTCTGATCCCTGGGCCACTGTTACTCTGTGAGAACATGTCTGGCAGCAGGCGCAGGGCAAACAGAGGGCATAAGAGACCAGGAGACAAGGGAGATTTGAAGGTGGTTACAATATTAGGAAAATCAAAAGGAAGGAACTTAAGGAGGATGCTATATATTTCATAAAATGATGCCGAGAAGCCAATTTATTGCAAGTGATAATACCATTGAGGAGCATTTTAGTTAACCCTGGGAGACTATTAGCCAAGAAAATTCCATAGATACGAGAAGGAGGGTCTAGAAATGAGATTCCTAAGTGATTGCTATGTCCTGCCAGGGATCAGTCTAAAGTATAAAGCTCCATGGCTTACCAGTACCAGGTCACTGACTGATGGTCACCCTTCTAAAATGATTTTATTAAACAACAATGCCCTTGAGGAATCTCAGCTATTTTGAATCTATCTTTTTTTTTTTTTTAAGATTTTATTTTATTTATTTAATTGAGAGAGAGAAAGAGGGAGCATGAGATCAGGCATGAGCAGGAGGAGGGGCAGAGGGAGAAGGAGAAGCAGACTCCCCACTGAGCAGGGAGCCTGATAGAGGACTTGATCCTGGGACCCTGGTATCACGACCTGAACTGAAGGCAGACAATTGACTGAACCACCTAGGCGCCCCTAAAGCCATCTCTTAAATGAAAGTTTATACAGGAAGAAGAAAAAGTAACATACACATACACTCTTATCCCTTCAGTGCTCTCCATAAAGGAAAATCCAGAGATCCAAGACAAGATGCCCACCCAGCTGCCCTTCCCCTACCAGAGGCTGCTGCGGAGGCCTTGCTGCTGGCTGCAAAGCGGTAGAAGGGCGGGTTGTCACAGTGCTGGACAATGGGGTTTACTGGCTCCGTCTGCTGCAGCTCAAAGAGAAGCTCTTCCATGGTCTGAATGGTGTTGTTACGGCACAAATATATCGCCACCTTTTTAATCTGAGAAGAAACACGGAACACAAGGGATGTCTTCTAGAGCCTCGCCCACAAGAATGCTAGACTGTAACCTATTCCTTTCAATGAATGTGTCATCCTCAGAGCTGCCATCCTGGTGGCTCAGCTTTGCAGTCTCCTAGTGTGAACCAAAATGTTTGGATTAAAATTTGCCTCTCTTCACATGCATGTCTGATAGGGCCACTTGGTAAAGGCCTGAACTTCCCTAGTGGCCAGGTTTACAAAACTTATGGGGCACATGAATTCTCTCTAAACTGAAAACTTGCCACCTAAGGCCTTATCTAGAAAGAATTTTATTTGTACAAACCGCGGGAAAAACTGCTAGTTATTTTTGTTTAAATAAGGAATCCAGCCCCCTGCTCTTCTCCCCTAGAAAAAAAAATTAGCTATTTGTATGGTTTTAAATTTTAAAAACAACTCTGAATTAAAGCTCTGAATTACTGTGGCCCTCACAGTCAAACCTAAGGCAGGGAATCTGCAGTAGGGCTTAGGTGGTTCAAAGAGGCAGGCAGGCAGAAAGTCTCTTGGAAGATCAAACAGCACACAAATGCCAATTGAGTTAGGGTTTAAAAAAATGCTGTTGTCTCATTGATCATATCACCTTTATTTGATTTTAAAGATTTTATTTATTTATTCATGAGAGACATGCAGAGAGAAGCAGAGACATAGGCAGAGGGAGAAGCAGGTTCCTTGAGGGGAGCCTAATGTGGGACTTGATCCCAGGACCCCAGGATCAAAACCTGAGCAGAAGGCAGACGCTCAAACACTGAGCCACCCAGGTGCCCTGATCATATTAGCTTTAAAGACAAACACTAAATATCATATATCTCAGGAAGATTTCTCTCTTATTTCTCTCCTACCACTTACATGTGAAGAGAAACACTTGGATACTCTCCATTTTTATTTTGTTTTAAGAGCATCAAGATGTAACCATGAAACATTCTTATGAGCCATAATACAATGTTTTGCTGAGTTTCCCTTACATATTGGGTCTACTGTTTACAGAAGGCAGCTTTTAGTAACTCTTAGGAAAATATCTACCCCTTAATTCATAATAAGTTTCTGCATCCAAAGGCTTAGAAAGACGATGACAGAGGTGTCACAGGACACTGTAGCCTGCTTCCCAGGGGGCAGAAGGAAACTTTTTATGTAATATCTAGGTAAGCTCACAGGAGATTAGGGTGATGGACAAAATTTGACATCTCCATTTTCCTCAGTGCCAAGAGCATATTGTGACTTGTAATTGCAAATACAACTGACAGGATCACCGACTCCTGAAAAGTCTGAGGCACACTTACGTAGGGCAAGAGGAGCGTGTCACTGCTAACTCCACACAGGCTGATCAGGAACTGCAAGGTGATCCTCAGGTTGTTGCTCCATTTCTCGTTGTTGGCTAACGCATTCCAAGCATTTTCCATTTCCGGGCCAGGAACTTCATCTCCGTACTAGAACAAACGAGATAAACATTGGCCCAGGAGGCATGTGGGGAAAATGTCAGGATGCAAAATGTTTGATTAAAACTTGTTATAAGGGTCATTGCTATCTCAAAATCCTAAGAAGGAGTAGACCTGGCCAATCCTCAGAAAGAGGCCAATTTTCAGTGATTTATAATGCACCAATCAGTAACGTATGTGCTTATTCTCATGATTTTTAATATGTTAGGGTTCTCATTTTTCTTTTCATTATTACCTTTAAAAATCATGGTAAAGTACACATAACATAAAGTTTGCCATTTTAAGCATACAGTTCAGTGGTATTAAGTGAATTCACATTGTGGTGTAACCATCACCATGGCCCATGCCCTTGTCATGCGATTTTTTAATGGTAAGTGCTATTCATCCTGAGTTGGCAGCACAGGGTTTGGTTAACCCAGAGATTTTCCTGGCTGACAGATCCATGTCAGTGAGGCACGTATTCTCTGAGCTTACCTTGGCTGTCATGTACATGAGGTTGTTCAGGACCAGTGACGTAGCTTCAGGGGAGCCCCAGCCACTCCCTCGCAGCCCATGTGAAGTGGTGGCTTCTCCTTCCCGATCCTTGACGTCATCCTCTGGGCTGCTGGGGCTTGACCCTGGGAGGAGGAGCCTGCTGTCCACCAGCTCGATGTTGTGCAGCCAGGGCAGCAGATAGGTGAGCATGATCTGACGCCCATTCGGATGTGTGGTGGGGAATCGCTGGCTGACTTCTAAAGCGAATGGCAGTAACACAGAGCCCTATGTTACCTCATCAAGATAAACTAAGATATTAACATAGATCAAACAATGACATCAGTTTATAAAGCATTTTCATATACAGCAGCTCCTCAAGGCCTCAAAATCTTAAAACTGAGGCTTGTCCTCAAGCATCTTGCATCTGGCACCCTGGGGAGGGACGTCAGAGGGCACAGTGGGGAAAGCATAGGGCTTGGTAAAAGTGGGGTGAGGTGCAAGGCTATGGGAGAGGTGCAGCATAGGGCCCAGAACAAGGGGCTGGGAATCAGAAGGACATGGGATTAGATCCCAGGTCCTCCACATACCAGCTGCATGAAATCTGTGTTAGTTACCTAACCTCTTTATTCCTCAGTTTTCTCATCTGTGGAGTGGGACTAGTTGGGCTGCTGTGAGGATTAAGAGATAGAATCACAAGGTATATTATTATTATTATTATTATTATTATTATTATTATTAAAGATTTTATTTATTTATTCATGAGAGACACCCAGAGAGAGGCAGAGGGAGAAGCAGGCTCCCTGAGAGGAGCCTGATACAGGACTCAATCCCAAGACCCTGGGATCACGACCTGACCCAAAGGCAGATGCTCAACCACTGAGCCACCCAGGCATCCTTTATATGGTATATTATATTGTCAGCACAGTGCTGGTTATCCAGTAGGCTCTTCATAAACAGTGGTTAGGACTATTGTAACAGTGACTATTATCTTTCTGCTATACCAATATTTTAGCAGATGTCCTCCACAAACTCTTAGATGTAAAACTGAGAAGTGAAACTCCAGGAAGAACAGACCAATGTGTGGACTCATGTTCATGGTATCTACTTGAAAACCGTCAACTATGTGGAGGTGCATGCTCAATGCTGCACTTCATTTTATGAAATAAATGAATTAAAAGGGTAAAACGGGACATCCAGTCACCATTATTCTCTCTGATAGCATTTTTGCATTGTTTCACTGCCAGCAGCATTTAATTTTATGATCTGAATAAGCTTTCTATAGAAATAAAAGCACAGCATTACCTATATGTTCCAAGCTGCTTGTAATCTTTTATTTCTAACATCTAGAGAAGAAACGGTTTTATCCTAAGGGAAATTTGAAAGCATGGTCTGATGCACTTGTTATTATCCAGTGCAGCATGTAATCTCGTTTGGAGGGCTCTTGGCTGCTAAACAATAGAACAACACAGATGCCAGGAATTACACCAAGATAATCCACTAGATCCTGAAACAGTAGCCTTAATTGACTTGGCCCTTTTCCTAAAATTACAATTTTTTTTTTATTTTTAAGACTATGAATATATTTAATGCTGTGCCACAATAATCAGTGTTAAGCTGTGATGTTCCCCATAGCTCAAAATCTCAAAACTGACTTAATTTCTATACTTGATGGATGTGATAACTGCTATCATGAACTTTCCTGACACATAATCAGATCATAGGACATTTATGTATTTGACATACAGGGACTTTTCTGGGTGCAAGCCATTGTGCCAGGCACTATGGAGCCAGTAAGGACTCAAGGTTCAGTTCGCATCCCTGAGAAGGAAGCTCTGAGCAAGTTATGTTGACAGGTAAGCCTGGGGCAAGGTAGAAAGTGACAAAGGAGACAGAAAGGAACAAACAGTGATGTAGAAGTTCGGTGGAAGAAAAGGACTTCTGGTCATAGGGATTCAGGGCACTTTATGGCAGAAGAACTATCTTAAGTCTGCTAGCAAGGATCGGGAATTTGGAGGGGAATAAATCCTTCCAATCAGAGGGACAACTGCTATTAAAAATACATCTTTTAGCAATGGCATAAAAACCTGTAGTCCTTTTTTGTTCTTTTTTTGTTGTTGTTAATTTTTTTTAAGATTTTATTCATTCACTCATGAGAGACACACACACACACACAGAGGCGGAGACAGAGGCAGAGGGAGAAGCAGGCTCCATGCAGGGAGCCTGATGTGGGCCTCAATTCCGGGACTCCAGGATCACACCCTGGGCTGAAGGCAGACGCTCAAATGCTGAGCCACCCAGGTGTCCCTGTAGTGGTTTTCTGAAGCAATGATTAATTTCTAACATATCACATGATTTGCTTATTTATGATGTTTATTACACCTTGACTGTCAGATCTAAGGTCCAGCTGTGTGAGAGTGGGTGGGGGGATATCTGTCTGAAGCATCCCAGGCACCTCGATCAGGGCCAGGATTGTAGAAGTCTTTCTGAAGGGAAATGAGGAAAAAAATGCCACAGGCAGGCAAACAACCCCCATGCACTCCTCCAAAAACAAATTAAAAAAAAAAAAAAAAAGAGAAGATGTCAGTGGGCTGCTCTGTCCATTTTCTGGCTCCTCTGGGAGGGGCCTGTGCAACTCGCCTGGCTACTTACAAGGAATTAACTCATCTGAAGTTACAGGCAATAAAAAAAAATCTTATCACGGGGTTTTTAGTGGGAAAACCAGTGAAAACAAGAGCTAGAAAATCTCTATAACACCTACACTCAATATCCCAAGCTGAGCTCATGATCTCTGCTTTGTCCTTAGCCTCCCCTTCTCGCTGGATTGGCTCTTGAGGTGGGGTTATCACCTACTACCTCCCAGATATCGTACCAGGGACTCCCTTCTCTATACCCTGCATGGTAGCCCTTGACTCTGGTCTCCTCTTTTTACTCCTACAAGCCTCATAATTTCCTCCGTGGAGCACTGTCATTGTTTCTCAACTGATCTCTCTTTTTAAAAATTTTTTATTTTTTAAAAGATTTTATTCATTTATTTGGCAGAGAGAGAGAGAGCACAAGCAGGGGGAGTGGTAGGCAGAGGGAGAGGGAGATGCAGGCTCCTCACTGAGTAGGGAGCCTGATGCGGGGCTTGATCCCAGGTCCTTGGGATCATGACCTGAGCCAAAGGCAGATGCTTAACCAACTGAGCCAGCCAAGCATCTCTGATCTTCCCTCTTTAGACTGGATGTTCTTTTACCCATCCTTCACATACAGTCAGTCTTTCTAAAATGCATTCCAATCTTGTCCCCCCTCTCTTGTTTGAAACTATTCAGTGGCTTTCAGAACCCAATCAGTTTGTTGGACACCCTCCCTGTTCCCAGAGCTCTGGAGATTTCAAGAAGCACCTAGAGATCACCGTCCTACAAACTACTTAGGGCACAATGCTAAGCCTTCCAAGATTTGACTTCCATTTGTCTGCCCATGACCATCTCTAACTTTCCCTTATCCCTGCATGTTGTAGTAGTCAAACTGACCAGTACATAATCTCTCAAATGCAGCATGTTATTTTATACCTCTAAGTCAACCCACAAGCTATTTCCTTGGTCTGTAATACCTATCTACTTGCCTAATGTAATGTAAATTACTTGTCTGCTTTGCAAATTTCTACTCCTCTTTCCAACTGCAGCTCAGGCACTAACTTTTCCGGAAAGTCTTGCCTGATATTCCTGGCCCAGTAATTGATTATCCCCTCATCTTCTATCTCATACACAGAATATGCTTTTTATTGCATTTGTTGCTCTGTATCATAACCATATGGTTGCACATCTTTTTTTTTTTTATCACTAGATTATGACCCATTGATGGGAGACAGAATGTTTTATTCATGTTTGTGCTCCCAGGACCCAGTGACTGGCATATAGGTGGCATTCAAATCTTAGTTGATGTGAATAAAAATACATTTTAGTTTTCCAAGAAGAGAACTAGTTTATCAAGAAGGCTTTTCTGGAGTCCCTCCACTGTTTCAGGCATGAGGCAATGATGTGACTAATTCTTTTGCAGATAGATGGAGAGGTGTTCATAGTAGAAACAGATTTTCAATTAGGTCTTTTTTTTTTTTTAAGATTAAGATCTTTTTGACTTAAAAGATTTTATTATTTATTCATGAAAGACACACACACACACACACACACACACACAGAGGCAAAGACACAGGCAAAGGGAGAAGCGGGCTCCATGCAGGGAGTCTGACGTGGGACTCGAACCCGGGTCTCCAGGATCACACCCTGGGCTGAAGGTGGCGCTAAACCACTGAGCCACCCAGGCTGCCCTTTTTTTTTTTTTTTTTTTAAGATTTATCTTAATGGTAGAAGGCACAGAGGGAGAGGGAGAGAGAATCTGAAGCAGACTCTCCACTGAGTGCAGAGCCCAATGTGGGGCTTGATCTCATGACCCTAGGATCATGACCTGAACTGAAATCAAGAGCCAGATGCTTAACTGACTGAACCGCCCAGTTGCCCCAGATTTTCAGTTAGGTGTTAAGAAAGACTGGAGTTAGGAAGGAGAGAAGGGCCATTTCTGGCAAAGGGAAGGGCATGCACAGAAGCAAGGACTGACAAAAGGGCCTAGCTTATAAAAGATCAATTGAGGGATCCCTGGGTGGTGCAGCGGTTTAGCGCCTGCCTTTGGCCCAGGGCGCAATCCTGGAGACCCGGGATCGAATCCCACGTCGGGCTCCCGTTGCATGGAGCCTGCTTCTCCCTCTGCCTATGTCTCTGCCTCTCTCTCTCTCTCTGTGTGACTATCATAAAAAAAAAAAAAAAAAAAAAAAAAAAAAAAAAAAAAAAAAAAGATCAATTGAGGTGAAAGTAGAGGTTCTTTGATGAAATAGCAGAAAGCAAGTTTGGAAGAGGAGTTTTTTGTTTTTGTGTTTGTTTTTGTTTCCTTGTTTGTTTGTTTTTAAATTGGTGAAGGAGTTCCTATTATTTAATGTCACTAAGCCTTCGTATCTCATCTGTAAAATAAGAAGGATGATTATAGTCATGATGGTCATGGTGGTGGTGGTAATTCCATGCCAGAACTAAGGTAATTGCTTGCGTTTATCAGCTTATTTTAATCCTTGCACCCTCTGAGGTAGTTACTACTACAGATTAAGAAATGGAATATAAGAGGTTCCATGACTTGTCCAAGGTCAAACAGCCAGCCAATAGCTGGGCCAGGGATGAATCCAGGATGTTAAGCCCAGAACCTCATTTCTAACCACTACTGATGGGGTTGTAGATATCAAATGATAAATGAAGTATACATAAAGTGCCTAGTATATACCACTCAATGGATGGAAGCTGTTATTATCAGCAGTTATTTTTAGGACAGCTGGGCAGAGCAGTTTGAGCAGAGAAGTGCTGTGCATATTTGGTTTTGTGTAGT
This sequence comes from Canis lupus baileyi, assembly GCF_048164855.1. Taxonomy (NCBI): domain Eukaryota; kingdom Metazoa; phylum Chordata; class Mammalia; order Carnivora; family Canidae; genus Canis; species Canis lupus. The sequence goes on from NC_132861.1 coordinate 9,596,489, forward strand.
GGGTGGATTGCAGTGTTGAGGACTGCAGGCAGAGGATGTTGGGACAAGGGTGCATGAGGTGACTTATGAAGATCTGGACTAAGGCCCTGGTAACATAGATGGAAAAAGAGGACCAAGTAGGGAGACGAAAAGCAACCTCTTGGCAAGGTGTTCCTTAGGCAGGAAGTTAGTTGACAAATGTGATTCTTTCAAAGTGGATTTTCACAAAAATTACTCATAAAGACTACTTCTAAAAATGTACTAAAAATTGAAACTCTCAACAACCTATGTATTTAGCAACACACAAGGTACAAAACACCATCGCCATCACCACCAAAAACAACTTGCAGCAATTTCATGAATTAGAAGTTATATCATGCATATTTAATTTATTTGGGAAATTTTACACACATAAGGTATGTAGAAGGATTAGGACTAATCTAAGCATCTTTGCATTTGTCCTGTGTTTATTTTAGATAAAGTTATGCTATTTTAAATAGACACATTTTTTATATTTAAGTATATTCCAGAATTTACTTTTACACATAAATGTAATCAGTCCAAAGCAACTGTGATCTATAAATTTAGCATCAATAATTTTGACTCTAAAATGATCCTAGACTTGGAAAAGGAAGATCCTGGCCTCCCCATTCTCTTTCTACCCTCTTGAAGCCTGTGGGAACTGCTGGTAACAGGACCTAAAATAACAAGTATATCTGGAAGGCTGTGGTCCGAGGCCATTTTCCATTTTTGCTAGCTATAATAGGGGTCTCTGGAACCAGAAGGAACACACAGCTCTTCTTATGATTGAAGAGGTTTATGCTTGAGATGAAACTAAATTTTATTTAGGCAAGAGATACTCTTATGCGTACAAAACAAAACAAAGAACAACACAATGATTCCTAGAGGCAAAAAGAACAAAACCAGAGTAACCTTGGGAGTAACTCTTGCTCATGGAAACAGCTGCATGGTTCATGCCAAATTCTGAAGCAACCTTCCTGTGAAGGCCCTTGGACACAGAACCTACGTGATGCTGTACCCCTCAAGGATTTAAGCTTACTGAAAAGTAAGTAAGTAAAAATGTTGTATTCTTCTCTTGCAAAAAAGTAAAATAAGATAAAATAAAATAAAACAAAGGGAAGACGACTTAGTGCAGAAATGATCACACATGACATTGCATGGTACCTGAAAAGAGTGGGAGGGTGAGCTCGGGGTACATCCTGGCCAGTTCACACGACAGGAGGGCTAGGGACACACTGTAGAGCGGTGGCAATGGGCCGTGTGTTCCGTAGAGAATACTGCCCGGTCTCTGTTCAGCTATTTTCTTTGAGTATACGAAAAGCTTTGCTTCAAGGATCTAGAGAGAGGTAGGAGAGTGAGAAATGATATGAAAGAACATCAGCTAGCTGTCTCAGGAGGATTTATGTTTCATCAAGTTTCGTAGTAACCAAATTAATGAATGCATATTTTAATTAGTATTAAAAGTAAAGCATCAGTTAGTTCCTGTGTTTAGAGAAGATTATGTAACGGTTTTCTCACTCCTCTATCTTCCCACCCAAGGATATACAGGAAGAAGCAACAATCCGAGTATCGACCACCCTTTCTCTGAAGTTTCTGTGTAAGTCAACGGTACGTGCCTGCATGAGCTGCATGGAGATTTCATAAATCTCTCTGTTGGTGTCAGAGGCCTTGAATAGAACAAGGTTTAACAGCGTCACTATGTCGAAAGGATAGTTCCTAAAACAAAAAACAAAAACAAAAACAAAACAAAAACCAAACAGCATAGTTTATGAGACAGCCTGGTTAGTAGTTTTGATAAATCATTACCTCTCAAAATTCTAGATGGTGAACGACCTCAGTCACACTTACTGATGACATTTTCATGCCCATTTGGTCATTGCACTGCACCCCTCATTCTTTTGCTGTTTTTTTTTTTTTTTTTTTTTTAGAAGAATAGAAATAGCTCTACTTTCATTTAACACTGAATATTGTTGCACTGGGCTAAATAAGCACACAAAAATCTATCTAATGTAAATAGTTTTTAATGAAAACCAAATAAAAATGGAAATAACAGAAGAAAATATGTCTACATTTTGCAGTAGCTCACTGATTTAATATTTTCATTCAATCCATCTAAATGTAGCAAGCACAAATACACACATACCAGGAACAGTTGCACAGTACTAATGACACTAAGTTAGTAAGGCTGGTCTCTTCCCTTGATAGAGACTTACTGTATAGTTAGGAAAGTAATCTATGCAGTCTAGTTAGGATGAGAGTAGCTACAGCAGGCTACAGAATCCCGATAAGGGACATCTACACCAGACTTGGTGTTAGGGTAGGTTTACAAGGGGGAAAGATGTAAACTGAGATTCGCAGAACCAGAAGTAAACTGAGATTCGCAGAACCAGGAGACATTGGCCAGGCCATGCAAAGGGTAACATGGGGGAGTGTTCTAGGCAGAGACAACTGCTTTTTGAAAGATTACAAGAGTGAAACAGCAAGATTCCTTCTGTAAAAGAAATAATCTCTATGTAGCCGACTGAATGAAAGATGGACTAGGAACAAAAAGGAACAAAAGGAACAAAAGGAACAAAAGATGGGACTAGGGTGATAGGTGGGTTCAGAAGATAACCAGCTTAAGGACTTCATCCTAAAACTTAAGGAGATGAGAGGAGTAAGGGAATGACATCATTTTTGCAGAAGCACTGTGAATGCTCTGTGGAGAAGGGATTTGTGGGGGGTTCAATATTGGGAGCTGTTACAATACTCCAAAGGGGAGCTGATGAGGGTTTGAATTAGGACAGGAATGGTAGAGACAGAAAGGAGGGGATAAGATCTGAAAAACACTAAGGAGATAAAATTGGCAGGATTTGGTAAGTGATTGCATGCATGGGATGGAAGCTGGGGAGAATGGAGCACCGCAAATAGGTTATGTGGCAACTAGGAGTAATCAAATGGAATGTGGAGCTTAAATTCATTTCCTTTTCTTGCTAATAATACTCCTTAAAGATGATTTCTGTTTCTTAACTGTATGTTTTTTCTTATAGTGGAAGAAAGGTCATAAATAGAAAACTTTTGGTGAGATAAACAATTAGGGAATGGTCCATAGTAGTGAGTGACTGCTATTTATTTTGAGGCAAACTTCAGAAAGCAGAAGATGGGTTGCAGGTGGAAAAAAATTGTTTTTGGGCAGCTCGGGTGGCTCAGCAGTTTAGCGCCGCCTTCAGCCCAGGGCCTGATCCTGGCGACCCGGGATCGAGTCCCGCGTTGGGCTCCTTGCATGGAGCCTGCTTCTCCCTCTGCCTCTCTCTCTCTCTCTCTCTCTCTCTCTCTCTCTGTGTCTCATGAATAAATAGATTTTAAAAAAAGAAAAAAAAATTGTTTTCTTGTGGGTTCCTTTTTTGATTCTATAATATAATTACAATTGTCTAACAAGTTCTGTTTTGTTAGAACAATCACCCTTTTAGAAAGGCATAATACTGTTATGAATCTATGTCCATCTTACAGTAAGTTTAATAAGAGACAATAGTTAGCATTGGTTAAATATATAACAAATGATGGTTTTCACTTATTTTTTATATTAATCAAATTTAATTTTTTATCTTACTAGTAATACATGAATACAACTTCTTAAAAAGTAGAGCCAAGCAACACATAGAACCAGAAGATCTATTCTAAAGATGGTGCTGGCAAGTTGGTGCTGGCTGTAGGTAAGTGTATAAATTATGGAAATGCCTACTTCCTTTCTCTCCCTCAACCGTTAGAGGCATCCACCTTTCTCTAAGTATGTATATAAATAAGTACACCTCCCCATTACACAGGACTGTCAATATAAAGGATATTATACTCTCTATGTGTATTATGTGGAGATGCTTTTTCAGTGAATGAGGCTTACCCCCAGTGTTTCTTAACAGCTGCATAGCATTCCATAGTATGGTCATATCATAAATAACCAATCTTGTTGTAGATGCTGTGATGTACTATTTGAATCCCCCTTTCAAGACTGAGGCACTCAATCCTCCAACTAGTGTTGAAGGCTGAGATCTCTGGATGAATCCCTCCCTGGGAATTGCCATCAGCCAAAGAAATTGGCCTAGGTCAAGGTCATGCCTATAGCCAGCAGCAGCCCCTGGGACAGGTTGAGGTCTCTTTTCCTCTGCCCAGTCCTACTTCCTTCCCTGTCCCACAGATATTGATCTCAAAGGCACCCCTAATTAATGTCCAGCACTCAAATCTCCATCCCAGAGTCTGTTTCCTGAGGAATCCAGCTTTTGACCTGCAGTAACAGACATTTAAAGGTTATTTTCATTTCACTGTTACAATGTCTTTCACTGTTGTTGTTTTTTAAAAGATTTTATTATTTGTTTGAGAGATAGAGAGCATGAGTGTGGTGAGGGGCAGAAGGAGAAGCAGACTCCTCACTGAGCAGGGAGCCCAGGGTAGGGCTTGATCCCAGGACTCTAGGGTCATGAAGTGAGCCAAAGGCAGATGCTTTACTGCCTGAGCCACCCAGGCACTTCGTTTTTCACTGTCGTAACACCAAATGTGCAAGTACTTCTTTGGAAGGGATTTCTAGAAGAGGTCATGTAGGGTCAAAGGGCACATTTAAAATTATGGTAGATCTTACCATATTGCCCTCCAAAATGGCTATACTGTGCTCCAAAATGATTACTTTCCTAGAGCTTTTATTTTTAAATGAATAAAAAAGCATGAGGTTGATTTGTCAGATGAGAAATTAGGGAAAGCCTCCTACATGCTAGTGGTAAGGATAATGAAGAAATGATGGATAACATTTATGTTACGCCCTGCCTACGTTGTGCTGGTTACTCTGCCAAGGCTTTTACCCAGATTTGTTATTTTATCTTCACAACAAGCTTAAAGGCTTAGAGATGTTAAGTACTTGCCCAAGTTCATGTAAATAATGGAGCCTAGACTGCATTTTGGGTAAGTCAGACTCTAAAGAATTAACTTATCCACAGTACTATCAGCCTTCAGGAAAGTCCGCAATAGCATATTGCAAAGCCAGTCTAATTTGGAGTTCTAACAAACTGAAGTAGCTGGAACGGACTGGGAAAGTAGAAAGGATGTTCCATGAGCCCCACAGTGGCGGTGATATCTTCTCTATGTTGCTGTCTCTAACATGGAGATTTTTTTGTTGTTGTTGAAATATTTTATTTATTTATTTGAGAGAGAGAGACACACAGAGAGACCTAAGGCCTAGCCCATAGTAGGCACTCTGTAACACTCTTATTATGTTCATGTTCACACATGAACAGGCAGAGGATCAGAGGGAGTGGGAGAAGAATCCCCACTGAGCAGGGAGCCCGATGTAAGGCTCCATCCCAGGACCCTGAGATCATCACCTGAGCTGAAGGCAGATGCTTAACCTACTGAGCCACTCAGGCACCCCTCTAACATGGGAATTTAACACATATACATTTTTATTTAAAAGAGCACTGACTGGAATTTAAATAAAAACATAAAGAAAGAAAAGCAACATTGGAAAATAATGCTGGACCATTGGGGATTTAAAGGCAGGAAAAAGGAAGATAAAGTCTCCCTCCTATGCAGGACCATGCACTTGACTATGTAATTAGGACATTCAATTAACTGCTTAGGACTGAGCTATGAACTTGACGGAGAACAATACTGAAAGAAATAACAACAGAGATACAGAAAATGAAAGAAATCCAGAGAAGTGAAAAATCAGAAAGATCTCAAATGAGTGAAGGAGTACAAATAAACATCTGTACTTAGATGTTTAAAATAGGCTTAGAAACAAAGTCTTATGCCATCTAGTATTAGATGATCCAACGCAGGCAGTGGAAGGGTAAAACATAAAGACAGCTGTGATCATTCGGAATAAAAATCAAATTGTAAAATAAATAGGAAAGGCAGATACAATTCAGAAAACAAGCAAAAAAAATTTTTTTTGTTTGTTTGTTTTTGTTTTTTTTGTTTGTTTTTGTTTTTTTGTTAGCCTAGAAGAGAGGAGAGTTTGAAGAATTTGGAAGTAACCACTAGCTCTGGCTTATGTAGAATATGAAATGACAAAGCTCAGGATAACTTTGAGGTCTTCTGGAGAGAAACAGATTTCATTAGTTGACAGAGGGGATTACATCATACTTGCTTCTAATAGCTATTAAATAATAAGAGTGTTACAGAGTGCCTACTATGGGCTAGGCCTTAGGTCAAGAAATTGGATTTATATTTCACAGATATCTTTCATGCTTCGATATACAGATCCATTTTTAAGAGTTTGTTTAGAAATGATGTAATTTATTTACTCATTCCCCTATTAATGGACTTTAGGTTGTTTTTCACTGTTTTAAAATACAACAGTAAACAACTTGCATGCATTTTTGTACATGGTTGCAATTCCTGAGGTTAGCCTGTACCCTATTAAAAGGAAAGATTGGTTTAATTTAATCCTTAATGTAATTGTACTATCGTTCTCATTTTACAGATGAGTAAGTGTTTAGAGTAACTTGCTCAGGAGCACATGGCTTGATTAGAGGAAGAGCTAAATTCAAACTCAAGACTGCACCTTTCCTGAGCCCAGATTCCTAAACTCGATGCTCTCTTGAAATACTCCTGCTGACAGACAAAACCAAATGAGGTTATCAGTATCACCAGCGAGCGAGTGTGATCAGGATTCATGAATCATAAGCTTCCCTTGTCTTCCTTGGTAATAGATAGACGATATTTCCTTACAATAAGTGGGACATATACTTTTAATATATTAGTTTGCTGGACCTGATTTAAATTAGGAAAGATTGATTAAGAAGTTAGCTTAAGGCAAAACAGACACACAAACAGCAATGGCAACAAAAATCACCTCCAAAAATAAACCCAACAAAATTCTTTATAAATTAAAACTCTGATCTTATATATAATTCTAAAACACTTATTAAATATAGTAGTATGTTGAGGGTAAAAGTAAAAACAATGGAACTCTCATGTATTTAATTAAATGTGAAGAGAATTCTGTTAAGCCAGTAATTAGAAATGGCCTACACTTTTAATATAAAGCGAACTATTTACCTTAATTTAGAATGTTGAAAATTCACTTAATCTCTTTCTCAATTTCTTTATCTGTTCTGTACTGATTTATTTTAGAGTTAAGGGGAAGTTAATAAGAATACACACAGAAGTCAAATTGTTATTTGAGTTAATGCTGCCTGACAGGTGAGCTATTTCCTTTTGTCCTAATTTATAGCACTGAGCTACATTTAATAGCGTTTTATAACATACAAATATATTTTATAGAACATTCTTTAAAATTAATATTTCCAGATCTATCATCACTTTCTCTTTTTATCCTCACTTCTATGGGTCCTATTCAAGATCCATGCTGACTTCCAAATCTCTCAATATCACTAGATATATCAGAGTTATAGTTACAGTTTCAGTTTTGACTAGATTCCAGCAAGTTCACAACACACACACACATACACACACACAGGTCTAGAAATAAAAGAAAAAAAAGTATGGAGAGAACTATTTTTACTCATTATCAAGTCTGATTAACACAACAAGTGATACATGAACTATGCAAAAATGGCTAATTTCCTCTTCTAAAACCAAAGGTAGAATATTTAATCAAGAGCGTTTAAAAAAAGTTCAATTTTTTATGTATTTCATAGTCAATTGTAAATGGTTCCTTAATAAACGAGTCTGGTTGTAAACTGTCATATTCCATAAAAATAAATCCAGCATATGCTCATTTCTATTTGAAAAGGAAGAGGTGATTCTTTACTTTACAAGAAAGTTTCTTTCCTTTAGAGTATGCCTTGTAGGAGTTACTGTAAGATAATTTGAGAAAGTTAAAATAATAAGTTTAGGTATGACTTTTCAGGAAAATATTATTTCATAACATAAGGTATTTTGGTGTTTTTAGAAGTAAACTTGTGGAAAACAAAGCAAAGGCAAAAACACCAGAATTGCTTTCAAAAGAAGTACTGAAAACGTAAGTGCAAAGATTATTCAAACAAATCTGGAGGTTTATCTAGACTACTCAGACTGAGGATTTATGGGAGAGAGAGAGCAAATTTAAGCCACAGCTGAAATTTTAAATTCTGAACATGCCCTGTGGTAACAAATGACAGAAGGGTTGGCTACTGTCTTAGTGGACAGGTTGTGGCCATGTCATTGCCTGGCCTGCAGGCAATGGTGAGGGTTGTGAATGTAAGTTGATATGAAGTATTTGTCTAAGAAAGCAGAATTGTTTAGAATGATATCTTAAAAAATCTAAATGTGAGGAGTTTTATGATGTAATATTTTTGTGCCTGGAGATCTTACTGAAATTGAGATTATACAGCTAAATTCATAGACATTTATTTGTGCTCCCTAAGGAAAAATACTTAGACTCATTCAGAGGAATGCAGCACAATATTTTATGAGATGGCCATGCAATAAAATAAATTTGACTAGGATAGTTCATGTCGAGTTCACTGGGAGGAGGGCAGCAAAGAGAAGAAAATTTTATTATTTTAGTTTTTGTCAAAGGGATCTATGGTCCAAGTCATACTCTAAATACATTTTCAAAATCAAAGAGTCATGTAAACATGAATTTATTTTTAAAATGTCAAAATATCTGAAAATAAAAACACTGGAGAGAGGGATTTTTGCAAGAAAAATGCTATATTGGTAATATTCTATAGGTATACTATTATTTCATAATGTTAACGTCATACAATAAAATGATGGCAAACCAGACAGTTTAGATTATATTCATCTGCTGTAACTTTCACAGAGATTAAAGCATGTAATACACATTCAACTATTAGGATTATAGAAAATGTAAACTTTAGAAGTGAAATGTTACCTACTATCTTCAAAAACGAAAGATAAAAATTTTAAAGAGAAACCTCTCTCTTGAAATAGCATGTTCATTTTAGGTTTATTGAAAGTAGAGTTCTTCTAATATTTGGTTCTTATTAATTTAGAACAGAATAGGTTATAATAGGTCCAAATTTAAAGCTAATTCACTTTATTCCCTTCATCCGGTAACTCAAGATAGCTATTTAAAATGTAACATTTAATTAAAAAAGAAAAGAAAATCGATAGTCTATTCGAGTCTTTTCAAAAATTAACTTGAGCTGCCTTCTCTCAGTTTGTAATATATAAGCTCTCTCTTGGGAATAGTGTATGTACTTTGCAGTCTTCATTAACCCTTCATCTTAGCTATGAAATTATTTCAGTGAAATAGTAAGTTATTTCACTTAATAAATTACAGTGCTGAATGACTTCACTGAGCGACTAATTTCCATAACTAGGAAGGGTGGTTTTACAAATATCCATGGAACTCAGGGGGTCACATTTTCTTTCCTTTTCTTCCTTTCTAAAGTTTTGGGCAAGAGAGATATAATATTCTTTCATTCATTCATTCATTCATTCATTCATTCATTTTTTAAGTAGGCTTCATGCCTAGAGGTAAAGCCCAACACGAGGCTTGAACTCACAATCCTGAGTTCTAGACCTGAGCTGAAATCAAGAGTCAGATGCTTAACTGACAGGGCCACCCAGACACCCTCTTTTACTCTCTCTCTCTCTTTTTTAATAGATAGGTGTAACATTCTTAGACCGCTTCCTGAGTTTAGTTTGTTCTCAGGATGGCTAAAGGATTTACAGTTCACACCTGTCACAAACATTTCTAGAAATTCCTTTAAGTCCTTTAATGTACCTTCTTTATCATTTTCAAATCTTGTTCTCCTTTTTCCCTGTGAATTTCCAGGCAAATAAAAAGATGGATGCTGTAACTACAAATCAATCTGCCAGAGAATGAGAAAAATCATTGTAGCTGCAGACTTACAGGGAGTGGTCTATCTGCTGGAGAAATATTGGCCATTTTGTATTTCCTTAGAATTTACTCTGCTCAGATAATTGCAAAAACAGTCAGCCCTCATATTCACATCGTGAAGAACAACCTTCATTGTACTTGCTACTGACTAGTATCTTTCACTTAGCAAGAATTCATACCTGCTTCCACACACAGTTGCTATGGCTTTGAAGCAGCCAGATGCGAGCTGGTAGGAACCTGTGTAACATCGGTCAATCGCCCAATTAAAAAGATTAATTTGGTCTGGATTAAGTTCCAATAGCAAGACGACAACTTCACAGCCAAGCTGATGAACCTGAATACATGGAGAAAAGCAATTATTCATGTTTAATGAAAGGTTATTCCAGGGAAAGATACAAAATCATGCTTGGCCAATATAAACTGGGTAAAATGAAAGTTTTAATTTTTTAAAGATTTTATTTTTAAGTAATCTCTACACCCAGTGTGGGGCTCCAACTCATAAACCCCAAGATCAAGTTACATGCTCTACTGACTGAGTCAGCCAGGTGTCCCTTCATCTTAATTTTTATTCCATGTAGTCTTTCTTAAGAGGATGCAAAGTTGCAACTGAAAATTGAAATGTATGCCTAAACTAAATTGGACTCTGTGTAAATCTGTCATATACGGTTCGCTTATTCTTGATTTTTAATTCTGAAAAGGTAACAAAGACTTTGTTGGCAGTGTTTTCTTATTGCATTTAAAATATTTTTGAACAGGGATCCCTGGGTGGCGCAGTGGTTTAGCGCCTGCCTTTGGCCCAGGGCGCGATCCTGGAGACCCGGGATCGAATCCCACATCGGGCTCCCGGTGCATGGAGCCTGCTTCTCCCTCTGCCTATGTCTCTGCCTCTCTCTCTCTCTCTCTCTCTCTCTCTCTGTGATGACTATCATAAATAAATAAAAATTAAAAAAAATATTTTTGAACAATATGTGTATTTTGTTAAAAATTAAATATGCACAAGGATGGTCTTTATTTATGCAAGTCTTTGAGGAAAAAAAATCAGAATATGTTTATGCAACTTGATTACTAAGCTTAGCTGGTAATGTTTTAAAAAGAAATGTAGTATCAATAAATCCTTCTTGATAAGAGACTCTCATATGAAATGATCATCATACTAGATAGAATTAATAGGATCCTTTACTGACATTTCCTGAAGCTACTGTCAAATACTGGATGGTCACATTTGTCCAGGAGAAGCCTAGTGCCTGGAGGCCATATTCCCTTCAGGGAGTTAACATCTTCCTGTCTCCTCTTTCCTTCTTTTGCCAGGTGCAACCAGGTGGAGAAGGAAAGATTCTGGCTCTTTTTTTTTCTTAATTAATTAATTAATTTTTGCTACAGGGTATGGGCTAAGATAGAAGCAATATTCTAGTTGGATGGTCAAACATCATCAGCCTAGTTCCCCATAGGCTTAAGTAATTATCAGCAGATAAAAGCTAATGATACTATTACAAAGTACTTAAAAATAACATTTCATTAAAAAGTTAGTTCTGACTTGAAAGAAAATCAGCAAGTTTTTATTTAGCTTTAGAAACTTTATATTGAAGTGTAAGATACATAGTATACAATTCACAAGTGATGAGTTACTATAACTGAACACACCAGTGTGAACATCAGATTACCAGTACCACTGCAGCCAGCCTTATGTACTGTCCTATCACTTGTCTCTCTCTCCTTTTCAAAAGGAACCATTATCCTGACTTCCACCACCATTGGTTAGTTTGGGCTGTTTTAAAACTCTATGCAATGGCATCATATAGCATATAATTTTGTGTCTGTTATCTTTCATACAACTCATATTTGACAGTCATCTATGTTCATTCAGTTTCTCTGTTGCATTCCAATAAATGATTATTTCACAATGTATTCATTCTATACTGAGGAACATCTGGGTTGTTCCCAGCTTTTGACTTCGTAACACTGCTTTGAACAATTTTGTATGTGTCTGACGTTGTACATACTGGACATATGTTTTATGAAATATATATCTGAGTATGATGCAATTAGTTTTCCAAGGTAATTATTCTGATTTCTACCCTCTGTAGCTTTGTGTGAGAATTCCTATTGCTCTATTTCTCACTGACATTGTTCATCTTTTTAATAATAATAAAATTGATGCAATTTGTTCCTTAAATGTTAAATTCATCAGTAAAGACATCTGGTCCTAAAGTTTTCCTTGTAGGAAGATTTAATTACAGATAAAATTTCTTTATCACTTAGATGACTATTCAGACTTTCTTTTCTTCTTGGGCTGTGTTTTTCTAGGAATCTGTCCATTTATCTAAATTTTCAGGTTTACTGACACTAACATGTTCATATGTTTTCTTTTATTTTTAATAGCTACCATTTGTAGGGATGTCCCCTTTATATTTCTGATGTTGGTGACATATGTCTTCTCTTTCTTGATCAGACTTGCCATGACTTAATTTAATTACTAATTAACAAATTTAACTTTTGGCTTAAATGATCATCTTTATTAATTTTTTCTCTTTCATCTCCATAATCCCCTTCATTATTTTTTTTTCAGTTTGATATGCTATTCTTTTTATAGCTTCTTGAGATGGACACTTAGGTCATTAATGATCAACCTTTTTTTCCCCAGTATTTCCTCATAATTATCACTATAATTTGTATAAAAATGTATTTTCAAGTCTAATCCTATTCATATCCTCTCCCATTTGCTTCAATTGAATCCTTCATATATGTGGGCAGTTACAGAACAATATCCACTTCTAACCTAAATTTAATACCATTTTTTAGAAATATGATCAGTAATGGCAAGTACCTTTCATGTGTTAAATTTTCATTGCCTAGAAATCTCAAAATTGGCTTTCTACAATAGTCCTAAAATGGAAGACCTAAAGAAGTCTTAGTGTTTATTGAATTAATGTACCAATTATGTGAATACCAAAAAAAAAAAAAAAAAAAATCAACTTTTTTTTTTCTAGTATATATACTTAAGGCTATACATTTCATTCTAAGACTTTATTTGCAGCCCACCAGGTTAGTATATAGTATTTTTGTTATTCTTCAGGTGAAAATAATTTTCAGTTTCTATTGCTACTTGTTCTTTGACTCACTAGTTATCTAGAAGAGCATTTCTTAATTATCTTATTATTGATTATTAGCTTATTGTCCTTGTGATTAGAGAAAATAGTCTGTATCATTTCAATCCTATGACCTTTGTGGAGACTTGCTTTCAGGCTGGTTAGTGGTCAACTTTGTGAATAGGTTGTGTTTTTTATCTTGATGTACCAGTGTAAGATGGGCAACACAAAACCTATACTTCTGTGGCTGATGTGTGAAGATTATGTTGTGAACAATGCTTGGGCACCTTAGTAACCCGATCAAGGCAGAACACCCTAGACATTTAAAAACAATGTATTTGGGATCCCTGGGTGGTGCAGCGGTTTAGCGCCTGCCTTTGGCCCAGGGCGTGATCCTGGAGACCCGGGATCGAATCCCACGTCGGGCTTCCGGTGCGTGGAGCCTTCTTCTCCCTCTGCCTGTGTCTCTGCCTCTCTTTCTCTCTGTGTGACTATCATAAATAAATAAAAAAAAATTTAAAAACAACGTATTTTTGGCTAGTACTTACTCGTAAATCTTGACAAGCCAGAATGTTGTCAAGCCACTTATACAGGTAGCCATCTGGAGAAAGGCCCACATTGTCAAACACGGGGCCACAGCACAGTACTGCTGACATTGCCTGATAACAAAACAACCAAACATATGAATGAAACCTGTAATGATCTAATAACATTCAACTGACTTCCTGAAACACAAGTACCAGATTTATAAATGATGAGGATCTACTAAAGCAGTTTTTTCACAAGATTTTAAAGTATTCCTTATTAGATTCAAGAAGAAGGACGATTCTGAATTCTGGATTTTTAAAGAAGAATTAAAAACCATAAAAATTTAACTCCATGGACATAAAATTTTATGATTATAACAAATCTTTGTGATGAAAGAGTAAGATACAACAAAATTAACATTTCACAGGACTTAAAATTTACCTTCAGTGAATTCAATGAATAACTTCTGCTTGTCAGGTAAATATAGCTTTTCAAATTTTGCTTTGATGATAAATATTTGACTAATGTACTAAATTGACAAACCATGGAAAATATGGAAATAGATAATTATGATTCTTAGTCAAAGAAAAAAATTAAGAATATAGACCTTTATTACTTGGAGGAAGAGAGGAAGGGAATGTAAGAGAAGGGGTGATCTTGATTAACTTTGTAATTAGTAGGTCAAAATGACTATGAGGGCCATGGTTTAAATCAGCTCCATTGAAGCAAAGTCATCTAGAGAGTCAGTAAACTTCCAGTATATACGACAGAGCTGATACACAGTTTTTTCAAGGTAATGAGGCTATAAGGAATCATGCTTGTGAAAAATTTGAACAGTCCTAGTAGTGTGGAAATTTATTTTTGGGAGTCTTCTAAAATAGGAGCCTAAAAAGAGAATGTGGCTCTTGCTAGGCTCTGCACTTGAGGTAACATACATATCTTTCAGGTTGTAAGTTAACTGACAAGGCAGTTACTTACAGGGTAAATAAGTAGAATCGTGTGGTTCTCATGCACTCAATAAAAGTAAGAGCTTGGAAAAGTTTTGTATTTTGAAACAGAGAGCCCAACTGGAATATTTACATATTTATACATAGCCATCTATCTATGTTGATGTGTGTATGTTTTAGAATTTAAAAAATCAGCTTATGTATTTATAGGTGAGTGTGTTTGTTGCATATGCAGGTATATTTTATCATATCATATTAGTTACTTTAACTTTATTTAAGGCAAGGTTGTCAGCTTAAGGAAAGGTTGTTAATTTAAGGAGAGACCATTGGTCTGACAAAAGTCATTCCCTGAGACAAAGATGCCCTACCTTTAATGCACAATACTGGTATCTTGTAATCTGATGATTTCTATCACTGTAGCGATCCAGAGGAGTAAACATAATGCTGAAAGGGCCTGCCCACTGGCTAAATAAGATGAAAAGATGATGCCTCAAGCTCTGCTGGGGAAACAGAAATCTTCGGTGGTGAACTAGAGAGAAAAACACAGAGTTAAGAGTCTACTAGACTGAAAAGTATAGTGAATACAGTTTATGTCACTATTATATGTGATTCATACATTTTGAAGAAAGGAGTAATTTTATTTCCTAACTCAAGTTTTCTTTAGGTAATGAAACAAGTATTTAAGAAGTCAAGCCTAATTTTCTCTTTAAGTGTATAGTCCTCTCCTCATGCTGCAATCAATGGCACCTTGTCCAGAGTGGGAAGCAGAGAGAAAAAGTGGACTCACAGATACTGCTTTCTAATCAGTGTCTAGGAAAACTGCAACACCTCCCACGCAACTGCTGCTCACATAGCAAACGTTCTCTCAAATGCTGCTATCCGTCTTTAGAAGTACTGTGAAATATAATGTATAGACTTCTATTCTAAGCAAACATACTTTAACTGAAGAAGTCAACTCAAATCCTAACTTAGGGTCATCCAAGAGGAGGAGGATTGGAAAGAAGAAGGTTTTGCAACACAGAAATAATGAAAAAGTAGAACCAGTTGCATTGTGGCCTTTTGTAATTGTGTCAACACTTTTAATTACAGTAATTAATTTTTACACCAAACTGGTCAGCTATTTTTATTCTTTATGCTTTTATTAGATGAAAGGGTTTCATACCCATTTGCGCTATGAAAAAAACCCAACTCTCAAGAATATAATTTACTGAGCTGAATATAATTCTATAGAATGTGTTGCTTTGGATAGTCAAAAGGAGGACTACTGTGGGGTTGGATCACATGTTCACAGATGAGCACAATGAGAAGGAAGAAATGAATCATCTGTGAATGCTCCCCCTGAATTACTTCCTTCCTACAGAAATTGCATAGATTTATTTTCAGATGGGAACCCAAACAAAGAATAGAAATAATGGGATAGGGGCACCTGGGTGGCCCAGTTGGTTAAGTGTCATGAGTGTCAGCTCAGGTCATGATCTCAGGGTCCTGGGATCCAGCCCCATATCAGACACCCTGCTCAGCAGGGAGCCTGTTTCTCCTCTGCCTCCCTGCTCATGTTCTCTTTCTTTCACTATCTCTCTCTCAAATAAAGTCTTAAAAAAAATAATGGAATAAGCACAAAGCCAAATTTAATTCCTATTGTTCCCTTTCCAACTCTGCGCTGAATAACCACAATCTGTTCTCATGTCTATCCCCAAGTATTTCAAAATAAATGAACAATCCCATCCCAGACCCCATCCTGTATAGAGGCCAGCAGGATGAAGGAGGAAAGCACAGCAATGAGGAACACAAAAGGTTTTTCAAGCAAGGAAGGTACTTTGAAATGACGCATCACTGTACCTGGAACGCACTGAATCAAGTTAGCGACCATTGCACTAAAATGTGCCCGGATATCTTTAAGAATTTCTACTTCTTTGTCGTTTTCAGCTTCTAGAAGCATACGGGTCAGGTCCACATATTCTAAGAACAAAGCTCCAAGAGCTAAAGTATCCCGTTCTAAAGCTCCATTTGTGCTGGAATAATTAAAAAAAAAAAAAAAAGAAAAAAGAAAAGAAAAGAAAGAGATTAAGCTTTTTAGATGGTTAGTCTTCATGTCAAAGGAGTACATGCTTCATGGAAAATAAGATTCATTGTCAGAATTCATGTGCTAACTTTGTTCTTGACCCATGGGCAGTATAAATAGAATATAAAAAAAAAACACCAAGAAGAAGCCTTTTTTGACTTTCCTGAGTAAAGTTAAAGGTAACATATTGAAAAAGATGTAAAAGTAAGAAAGCAAGCAAGCAAGCAAGGAAGAAAAAATACAGGGAGAAAGAGAGACAAAAGGGACAATTTGGTGAGGAGAGATGAACTCATTAGAATTTTCATCCTACCTGTCACTTATGACACCCGCATCAGCCAAAAGCTCAAAAATTCGAAGTAGTTGTAGCCTTAACAAGTCCCGTCGTTCTCGGCGTTTTTTGTTCTGTGTGGAAAGAGGTAACACCACTTATGCATGTGGGCAAAACAATATTAACTTTGCTTTGGGAAACTGTATGAAAGAAAAGCATCATCTAGCTATTTTCAATTCCCTAAATGTAAAAGACAAAAGCCATTTTTCCTTCTTCCAAATCCTTAGAGAAAATTCTTGCTATTACAGGCTATAAAGGAAACAGATCCTAAGTAGGTCAGTAAATATTTACAAGGTGGCAATATGGAGAACTAACTAAACGGCCTCATTTCCTAGGTGCTCCTGGCATCTACTGAAAGACAAAGTCCCTGAAATAGCAGGAAGGGATAGTGGACATGAAGAATACCACCAGTTCTGGTCTTGCAAGTCACACTGCTAAAATTCTGCTACTTCTTGCAGCTTATCTGCTATATGGAAAGCTTCTTTTTCCATCTTATTCTTTATTTTTGTATCCTGCTACATCATAAGTTTGTCCTTTTCAGAGTTCACTTCAGGGAAGATAATGTTGAGGAAAATTCTTCCTATGCTAGATGAAACAAATACTATTCATGACCATCCAACTCCTTGTAAAAAAATAAGCAAATAAGCTAAAAACCAAAATTCAATCAACTCAAACCTCCTGCAAAAGAATGTAATATTTTTACATACATATGACTATTGAGGTTGTTTTGCCTTCATGAGTTTGGAACAAAATCTTTAAAAAAGGAACCATATTACTCTAAATAAATGCTGAACAATAATAAAAATAACAAAAGTTAAAATATTAAGATTCACTGTTAAAAGCATGTTGGCTGTTTGTATATTTTTTTTAGGGGAAACCATTAAGTGTAATCTAAATTTATACCATTGTCCAAATAAACTGAGGCATTAAGTATTTAAATTAAAGATCTTACCTCTGGTCTTCGTTCCAGAGCTTCTTTCATTAATGGATGAAGTTCTTCTACCAATTCTCTATGGAGGAAAAAGGTCAGCATTTAAAATTCCTTATTACTGACACCGAGTTTGTTACCAAATACATCCATTCAATCCTAAATCATGTGCTTTTCTCCCTTTGCTTTTGACTTCAAAATCTGCCCTGGCCTTTCTGTGTCTCAGTCACATGGTGAGATGGAACTAGGTATTGCCCTATGCTTTGTATTATTGGTTCTCATCCCAGTGTTACGTACATAATTTTGGTTCAATACATATTTGTTGACTTGATTTTGATTTCCTGTTCTGGAGACCTCTACGGCAAAAAACCCTCTCTAAACAGTTAAACAATATTTTGCAAGTGATTATTAAAATCAAAACACTTTACTACAGGCAGTGGGGATGGAGATAAACAAAATGGAGTCCCTCACGGATGACATTTTCAGTGTAATTAGAGCAAAAGAGACCATGCAATTGCCATGGCATTACTTTTGGGATCTGTGCTCCGTGAACTAATAGTTGATCTTACAATGAAGTCTTTTTGGAGGTTCAAAAATAAAACCTTTATTTAAACTATGTGATAAATGCAAATTATAGCAAGTATTACAATAATAAGGTTTTCATCAAAATCTTTTCTCGTGAAGTAAAAACAAAAGTTTGATCATCAGTCCATCCATCCATCCATCCATTTATCTATCTTTCACCTGTCCCCATTATCTCTAGTTCTCAGCTTTATATCTGCTAATTTAGTTATATGCCTTCTTTGGGAAATATTTTAGGAAGTTCTATGTCAAGAAGACAAAATTATGAACTCTAGCCTGCTGCTAGGTATTCAGTCTACAGCCTACTTTATGCCTGAACACCTTGCAATATTCTGACAGGATGCTTTGTACTATTAGACATCATCCTTCCAGGGAAATACAAAGTTAGGAAGGTAAATTTCATGGCATCCTGTGCTGGGACAGAAAACTTGCATTCCATTTCAGATTTCTCTAACACAGATACTAGAGTTTCTTCATCAAAGGAATGGAAATAATATTAATGATCTCCTCCAAAAACAACCATTTACTGAATATTTACTAAATCTATTTTTACATTTAATCCTCTCAGGAAATCTGTAAGAGAGATTCTATAATTATAACAGTTTTCATTTTTTGATTAGATACACTTTATTTGTATTTATTATAACAATTTTATAGGCAAAGGAACTGATACCCAGAGACCTTAAGCTTTCCAGACCCACATGGCTAGAAAATAATATAGTCTTACCCTCCCCTAGGAATATTGAGAGGATGAGATGTACAAGAGCTTTTGTCCTTGGGAAAGAATGTTAGGTAATTCCAGGAATTGTTTTTCTTATCTTCCTGTAGTATATCTATATGATTCATTGTCTTAACTAGTTAAGCAATAAGTAGTAAAACACTGGTTAACTGGGACTCAAGTATCAGAACTCACAATTACTTTTTATAAAAATAAAATCTGACTCTACACATGAATAATGCAGCAGATTATTTCTCAATGGCCTCTAAAATGTCTCATTAATCTTTCTTTTTTGACTAGGGTTTCTCACAGATACTTGGAGCCTTCCCTTTTCTATCTACATAAAAAACGTCAGGATTTTACTTTAGCTTATAGGCTTTCATCGCTTAGCTGAAGTCATCAGAGGCAGTCCAAACTAACACTTTATGATGGCTCTTTCAAAAGGCTTTGACACTGCCTCAGATGGAATGGTTATTTGATTAAAGGCGTGAAATGAGTAAGGAATACAGAAAGTGAGATACGATGGTTCTATGAGGGAAGATAAAGCACCTTCTAAAAAGATTGGCCAGTGTAACAGAAGACTCTTGAAAGAGTTCTTTCAATGCTTAGCCTTTGAGAGCCTGTTGCACAAATGGCTGATGAGCAGACCTCATTGTTTTGACAGTGAAGTGTCTGAACAGTTTGGCTAACTAGCGATGGATGCTGAATTATCTTCATTGATACTTCTCTAAAATAAAATAAGCTTGCACACGAGATAAAATCTGAGACATAAAATCAAAGGGGAAAACCAAGGCAATTGCGAGGAATGCTTGCTCCATGCAGGTCACACACAATGCGGTCACAAAGGAAATGGCGTGAAACCTATTAACTCCTCAGGCACATGCCCACATGCAAACTCAAACTCGAGTTAAAGATAGGAACTATGAAAGCAGCAGCAGAATGAATTTAGAAGAACTCATTGAGACTACTGTACCTGAAAACAAGGGAATTTGTTCTTCCAAATCCTAAAACTAAGGACTCTGTGATCTCAATGCCCTCTAGTCTCATCAAAGGCACCAACTGCTTTAACAGAACTCCCACCGATGGGGTGCCTATGGCCTGAAACAAGTTGATTAAAAGTGAAAAAGAGGTAACATGATAACTGATGCTTCCTTTAATCAAATGATGATTCCATTATAACAGTTTCAAAGTACCAAACCACATCCCAAAGCACTGCCATCATTTCAGAAAGAAAAAAAAAACAAAAAAAAAAAAAACAGACAGACATAAATTTTAAAACAGCACAATGAATGTAATTTTTTACCCAGAACCAAAAAATTCTAAAGAATATTTTTTATTGTAACAGTTTTCTTTAAAAACAAAAACAATTATGTCTACAAAACCATTCTTTTTTTTTTTTTTTTTTTTTTTTTACAAAACCATTCTTAACAAGATCATTTAATCAAAGCATGGTTTAAAGGCAAATGCTTGGTGAGGAGTGAGCGAAATGTGGTATGTAGAGCAGAAATCAAACCTCAGGGTCCTAATAAATAGAAGTCCCTCTATCATCTCAAGTAAGTTTCTTAACTTCTCTTTATCTTCAGTTCTCCACGTGTCAGGGAGGAATAATAAATTATGCACATCAACACTCAATGGAATTTAGAAATGTGTAGGATGAAAATCTGATCCCATATACTCCAGATGGCAGGCACAGTGCCATGTGCACTGTGAACTCTAGACAAACAAGCTAAAAAAAAACCTTACAGAATAATTCTTCTGAAGCATGTCACGTCACCTTGTTATCGTAGCTCACTGTACCATCAGGTGTGGTCGCCATTATTTCTGGAGTGGAAGCTCTTAAGTGTCCCGGGCTCATAATGCTGGGTTTTGCAACTCCAAAACAAAGAATAAGGTAATTTCTCCATAATGTAACATAATTGTCTCCGCTGCTGGCAGTGCTGGTTTTCTTGGCATTGATTGGGCTACTAGAAATACAGAGTTGAAAACAAGAGTGGAAGTAAGTGCTGGACTTTAAATATCATGTATTAAAATAAGATCCTAGGAAGTGCTCAGATAGAGTTGAACAATTGTCTGCCAAGGGTTGCCTATGCTGTTAAGAACCGTTTGGACAGGAATGCCTCAACTACATGGGAAGTTGAATATAATTTTAAGACTATTTTCACCAGTAATGGTCTGACATTCTATACTCAATCATCTGTATTATTATTATAATTATTTTTAAGGTTTTATTTATTTATTTCTGAGAGACAAAGAGAGATGGGCTGAGACACAGGCAGAGAGAGAAGCAGGCTCCCTGAGGGGAGTCCGATGTGGGACTTGATCCCAGGATCCAGGGATCATGACCTGAGCTGAAGACAGACGCTCAACCACTGAGCCACCCAGGCATCCAGGATTATTAATTAAAAACAAAAAACAAACTAGCTCTAGATAAGAACTTTTGACCTGTTTTCACTCAATGTTCAGATTTCTGTATTAGGAAATACAAAGACTAGAGAGGATTATAATATGCCCATCTTTTAGATAAAATGAAAATGTAAGAGGGCAAATGATAAACAAAACAGAGGAAGACAGTTTCCCTTACTTGGGGTCTACCAGGGGCATGATAGACTGGAGCCGAGTGAAGGCGTATGGCCAGGCGTAGCTGAGGGCTGTGGGGCAGTGTTTGGGTAAGTTCTCCTGCCGCAGGAAACTGAAGAGGCAGAGGACCCAGGGGTCTTTGACAGACTGAGCGAAGATCCAGACATGGGAAGGACTCTTTACGTCGTAATGGCTATTGACCAGGACTGCGTTCCACTCCACCAACCACTGCAGATCCACACTGTGGGTCAGTGGTAATGTTGCCTGCAGGTGCAAAAAGTAGGCAATGAATTGATGATGAACTGCAAATTACACATCCGCATCATGGCTCAGCCTAAATGCCCCTTTGTCCATACTGCTTTTTTCGACCACCTCTGCAATGGGCAAAAGCTTTGAATCTGAAACACCCCTCCCACACCTACCACATAGGACGTTGGTTTGTAGCCACTGTTGTTTCCTATGCTAGACTGCAAGTAGCTGAAGTACAGAGTTTAAGGACATGCATCATATTTCATTAATGACACATAGCACTGTGCATTAGTACACCAAAGCTGCTCCTTAAATAGTTGTCAAAAAATATATGGTCTTAATTAAATTAAAACCGACCCTGGATTTGCCATTTAAAATTCTTAAAAGCTATTAACTTCTGAGATTCATAAATGTGTTTTTATTCCTGTAATTAGCATCCTGAGCTTTTTAAAGCCATAATCCTGTTTGCTTTTACCTGGACTAGAATACATTCCCTTTGACTTAGGGAGATGTCAAAATGCAATCCCTTTCATGAAGGGCATTTCACTGATGATTTTTGAGGTAAGAGACCTACTTGTTCTTGTCCTGTGATATCAAGCCAAAACAAAAATACATACTAAAACTTTTTTGATCTATAACTCCCATAAGTTTGTATGTGTCATTGTCTTTTAAGTCCAGAATATCAAAGTTTAGGGAAGGTCAAGTTTCAAATAATCTAGCAGTTGTGCCAGGAGAGACAATTGCTTTTATGACAGTCAGGCAGTTAAAACCATCCATTTTATCTGTTGGGTCTCCAGATTCCTGTGAGTAAATGTGCATCACTAGTGATCACAATGGTTAATGGGTATAAGGGGGCACAGCTGGAGCTTCAGAGCCAGAGAGGAGATTCCAACACAGCCTCCATCCAAAGCTCATGATCTGAGAAGAGCACAGACCATCCCAGAGTTTCTGTCTGGGAGATGTTAATTTATGGCTTGGGAATTATAATGCTAATATCACCTAATCTTTAGATGAATTGTGTGAGATGAGGAATGTAGAAACACCTGGCACAAAGCAGGCACATTCCACTTCTCCCTTTCCTTTGTATATTCTTAAGTACAGCATTGCTGATCTAGTTACCCTGGGCTCAAGATTTTGATTCTGATAAACAGACCAAAATCACATGAATATAACCTGCAGGCAACTAAGATCTGTATACTAAACAATTTAACTAGACTTCCATGCCATGTGAAAGCAAACTGAAGTTCTAAAAGAAGTAGGACTAGGCAATATCACTATGAAAGTCTGCATTGCCTGGCTTAGCAGTTTGAGAAATGATCATCATTACTACGATCATAAGCAAGAACAAGGCCACTAAAGGTAGGAATCTGTGCTCAGTCTCAGAGAAAGACCACAAAAAAGCTTTGTCTTCTTTTATAGCTATGTGTCAGATATGTTGATATTCATTTATAGTTATTTGACAAGAATATACAAAGGGCAACAGCAATGTGGGTACTGCAAACGTACACTGCCTCTTTTTAGCTAGTGAGCTGAAATTAACCCAGGTCCCCTTACTGCACTATACCGATTTTTTAGAAAATCAGATAATTAATATCAGTTTCAATTTCTCTTCTGTTTGTTCAGGAAATTGAAAGTTGCCAAGATGCTCTCTAAAAAGGGAGAAATGTATTTGTATGGCACATAAAGGTGTCCTAGGTTCAGACTCCAACTAGGATCAAACCCAGGCCCTAAACTTGTCTGTGTGACTATGGTCCTGCCCCTTAATATTTTTGAGTTTCAGTATTTAAGAGGGTCAAAAAAAATGTGAAAGCACACTGTAAACTGTAAAGCACCATGTATAAGTTACATAATGATGTCAGGCATGATAAATAATTAATTTTCTTAAAGAATCCTGAGCAATTCTTCTTGAAATTGTAGTTTGCAAAATATTATCTATATTTCTAAGGCTCAAATTTTGTTTGAACTTTATCTGAATGTTTTCTAAGCTATTATATGAAAAGCTTGTCTTGTTTTCACAAGCACTGTTGTGTCAGTTTATGAATCAGACGTGAACCCCCGAGAATTCTTCCACATAGCTTTTTTTGTCTCTTTTTCAGACAGGTTCAGAGCTTACACTGAAGAACAATTGGGAATCAGGATCAAATGTGTACTTACCGAATCTGAAACTGCTACATGAATGAAACTTTCAAGAATGGAAGAACTTAGCTGATCCATGACATCAATCATAGGCCTGTCATCATCCTGTACAAAGGGTGGGCAGTTACTCTCCATGGGGAAATGAATCCTTCCCACCCACCCAATTGCCCTTGTTCAGTACATGAAGCAGAATAGCTTGCAAGATAGTGATAAGGGTTTTCTCACAGAAAAGTGAGTGCCGAGATGGTGAATGGCAGTAGATAAAATTCCCTGTGATTCTGAGTTTAGTCTTTCAATTTTCAGTGGAAGATGGTTAGAGCTCCAATTTCATGTTGTATTGAAAAAACATGGACTTGAATTTCAAAAAGTTGCACACGTATAGCAGGATTTAAACACCAGTGCCATACATCATCCATTGGAGTGTTCATGTTGTCATAAATTTTAAGGAATGGAAACACCACAAGAATATGGCTTGCCAGACCACAAAATGGTACTAACTTAAGTCACTGGTCTGCTACAATAAGTGATAAATTGTTGACTGTGATTGAATTTTAGTTTCAAAGAAAATGCACTGGAGACTGACAGTTGGTACCTGTGTATTCTGTGGTATACTGTTGTGTGTAGCTATTTGGTAAAAGAAGTAAATTTCCATCTACAGAATAAATAAGCCACAGGGATGCAGCTTGGTGACTTTCAGTGATAATAACATACTGCATATTTTAAAGGTGCTAAGAGAGTAGATCTTAGAAGTTTTCATTACAAGAAAATAGTTCTATAACTCTGTATGGTGATGGGTGTTAATTAGACTTATGGTGGGGATCATTTCACAGTGTAAACAACTATAGACTTATTATGTCATACCCTGAAACTAATATAATGTTGTATGTAAGTGATACCTCAATAAAAAAATTATACAAAAACAAAGTTGTGGTTGGTGGAAGAGAGCAACATAGGAAAAATGTTCTTAACACAATCTTAGTAATTATTATCATTCCTATCATAGAGACTTAATGGAAGTTTGTCAAAATACAGCATGTCTTAGACATCCATTTACCAGATACTACAGATGTCCTAAAATATATTACAAAGCTACCTGAAGAAAAGTGAACAGAAAAGGACTGTGATGAATTAGAAAATATTTGATAAAGACGATGACCATTTTGTGGAACAGAAAACCAAGTTCAGTGATTTAAAACAGGAACATGGAAAGTAGGATTTTTCTAAAGAAGTACGTGACATAAAGAACTGGTCCTTCTTTCATCAACTTAGGCAACTTTGATTCAGCCACCTGTATTGGCAGGTGATGAGCCTTAACATCTGAACATGGCAGACAGCACTTGACCAAGCATGGAGGTTAACTGGCCGATCATGTCTAATAATTGGCTTACTTCTCCTGTCTCAAGGGGACATATTTTCTTGTGATGCCATTTTAAAATTATTGAAATTAAACAAATTTCAGTTAGCCAGACTGTTTGATACCTAGATCATTTAAATGAAATGATCATTATTTTCTCAAGTTCACTCTTTAATAGAAATGTAATAATGTCTTCTTAATTTGATGTATGCTGAACATTATTCAGGAAAATGACCTACAGCTTAATCTTAAAATTCTTCACTTCTTAACAAAGGACCATCTCTTAGAGAATCAAGAATGGTCTTTCCTATTGCTCTTAGAATTTATGAATTATCTTTTGAAGATCAACAGTGCTATTTCATAATCAAAAACTCATGGTGAATCAAAAGTTATTTTTTGACATCACGTGTGATATGAAAGTACATAAAAATAGCAATGCCTTATTTACATGTTTTAATCTCAACTTCAAAGAAAGAAGTGAATTAGTAAATTCAGAAGGATAATCCATACCTCGGGCTGTCCCAGGGCAACAAATAAAGCTCGAATTTCCTTGAGTATTAAAACAGACAGTTTGCGTGTGGCCACCTGGAAACTGCAGAGTAAAACCAGAGCAAAGCCTTCCACAGCGTGAAGAACACTGCAGTGGGGGCCTCGTTCTGACTGGATTCTGTGACTGGAGCCATTTGCAATTAGCTGTTGGGCAATAAGAACACATTTGATATTTAGAAAAATAACAGTGAAAGAAGAAACTACTCATATGTGCATCTTTGAGCATGTGTGACCTCATAATATTAAAATTAATTGCAATGGCTTACAACCAGACACAACTCTAAATTCATAATTATTCATGACATACCATAGAACCCTTTTTTTGTTAGATTAATTGTTACTCTGGAATACCATCAACCATCTGCTACCTCTGATAAGAAATAACTTTCAAAGGCTATTAATATTGGTAAGAACAAAACTGCTTCCATCCATATACTACTTGAGATTACACCATAAATTTAGCCGAAGTGGCCTAATTTGTTTTGACTCAGATTCCCTATGGACTTTTGGATACCATACAATTGAATTTTCAAACATTTCCTTTCTAATCACACTTGCTTCCTTGTTTCTTGAGTTCGATTTTAACCTAGGTGTGTGTACATTTATGAGATAGGTTCTGAAAGTTCCCAAGCCACAACCAAGTGAGCCTAAAATAAAAGCAAGCTGGACAACATGGCAGATTCCACATCCATTTCATTTTTCCTTTGAGGAGCACACATAACTCTTGTTTTTCCACCTATTAGCCTTTAGCATGTTTACAATCCAAGGAAAGAGGAATGATCTAGAATCTGGGATCCTGGCTATCTCCTCAGTGCTGTTGTACTTCCCTGAGCCTCCATGTGCCTCAAACTCTCACTGGTGCTCTTCCTCTGCCAGGCCCTTTCTCCATCTGCTCATTGCCAGTGTCAAGTCACCACTGCCCTCCTCTGACAACACTTCTCCATAACCTGCTCTTCAAATTTTAGCATTTAGGACTGAGGTGGGAAGGAATAAAAAAAATCCTAAGTCTGCATTTTCTGTTCTGTGGATATTGGACAATGCAATCAATGGGCTAGGAAAACAACAAAAAAACTGGTGGGTTACTAACTTTTAGATATGCATGTCCACATACCGTTCGATATGCATATCCATACCCAGCTCTATATCCATGTTTATAATCACCTGTTCTTAGGGATTTATAATCATAACTCTCTGAAAAAAAGCAATTTCTATTCCCTGAATGGCCTTTTGAATGATGACAAATCTAACCTGATGGCATAGCAACCCTGAGTTTCTTGGTCACAATTTATACAAGATGGAAAAATTAAGGGCCACCATCAGGGAGAAAGTTCCTAGGTGGCTGGAAGTAAGAACTCCAAAGGTTCTCCGAGCTGCAACTTATTTATACATACATGATATTAGGGAATATACATTGGTGGGAAGAGTGCGAGAATCACCTCTGAATTTCTGATCTTGTTGGCTTGTTCATAGGCTTTTCCATGAGTTTGTATGACCAGTTTCCATTGGGTGAGCAGCTGGAGCAGTAACTTCAGGGATGAATCAAGGAGCGTATGATGCATATCATTGACTTCCCGGAGTAGGAAGTTGGTAAAACCAAACAGTACATCTTCCCTCCAGTCTGAGAAGTCAACAAGTAAACCCTGAAGGGAATTTTGTGCAATATGTCGCAGCTCATCGTCCATATGAATAGAGAGCCTGTGAAATGAGTAAAAGACAATAAAAGCCTTTATTAACTTTTCTTCTAGATCTGTGATGGAACAAATACAGCTCTCTGTTTTTATTTGGGTCTCAAAAATGGATCACCCTCTGGTCTATTCTTCATTCAGCTTCCCTAATGTTGACACCTTATACAACCAGGGTGGCTTTATCAGAGCTAAGGAATTAACCTGGGTGCAATGCTATTAAGTAAACTATAGATTTTATTGAGATTTCACCTGTTTTTCTCTAATGTCCTTTTTTCTCTTTCAGGATTGAATCTAAAATATTACCTGACATTCTGCTATATCTGAATACTTTTTAATACAATGTTGACTACAGAATAAATTAGTATCACACCCTATCACTTAAGGACAGTAAAATTGAGAAGCAAAGAAACTAAGGGACTCACCCAGAAGTTCAGTGAATTAAGGGTTAGATCAATGGTCTGTAATTGGTTTTGTCCCACCAAGGGATATTTGAGACATTATTGATTGCCACAACTCAGACAGTGCTACTGGCATCTCTCTAGTACATAGAACCTACTGATGTGGTTAAACATCCTAAAATGCACAGGACAACTTCCCTACAACAAAGAATTATCTAGACCAAAATGTAGATAGTGTCAAGGTGGAGAAAACTCAAGTCAACTGAAGAATACCAGGGTATTGGTAGCATAACCTAGAATACTATAGTAATATTAAATCTTGACATTGGTATGAGCCATCACAGTTAATGTCATGTTTTATAGATTCTTTTATTCATTTGGATTCATTTTATTTAAGAAACAAATATTTTTGAGACTCTCCTGAAATTCAGACACACAACCCTTCAGATATGGAGTTCAGTATGGCATGTCTATCGGGTGAGGTGCTTGCAGAAATGAGGGGTGAAATGGTGCTGGAGAGGAAGCAGGGGTAGCTCGGGGAAGTGTCTGTGGGCCACCCTGGAGGCAAAACAGTGGGGAAGTAGTTACGGGTATGTGCTCTGGAATCAGAATGCCCATATCAGTGTCTTGCCTCTGTCACTAACTACCTATGTGATCTCGTGCTAGTCAGTCAATGGCTCTAAAGTCTCAGAGTCTCATTTGGAAAATGAGGACAATAAATGTACTTGCATTGCATAAACTTGTGAGGTTCATGAAGTTGACCCGCATACAATGTGTAGCATGCGTAGCACTCAGTAATTGATAACTATTTCTGTGGGGAAAAAAATGAACAGTATCTTGAAAGTTGTAAGGGAAATAACATGATTAGATTCACATCTGAAAAAAAAAAATAGGCAGGAATATGGAGGATGCCTTGGAGAAGCAACCAGATTTGGGGCAGAGACAAGCTAGAAGGTCACTGCAGTGACTTAGGCAACAAATGGAGTTGGGGGACTGACCCAAGGCAGAGGGAGAAATAGAAAGGGAGACAATTCAAAGGTACTGAAGAGATAGAATTTCCAGCACTCAGCAGCCTGGAGGCGTTCAATGTCAGAGAAGAAAATGGCTGAGTCACTGGGGGACCCCACAAACAGGGCAGGTATCATCCTCAACGAAGGGAAGAAAACACTGGGATCCAGACTGGTGTAGGAACTTGCTCAAAGTGCAGGATTCCAGCCCAAGACTTCTAACTCTTAAGCCAGTTTGCTGCATTAAACAAGTCTGGTATAGTCCTCTGTTTTTGAATAAACATGATTTTAAAACTTGAAAAGCAAATACCTTTCTTCTTCTCTGAAGCATAAAGCACACTAATTGGTCCACATTTGACAATATAAACCAGGCAAAAAGCTCTCTAATGAGCAGATATATATCAAGTCAGGGAAAATATATTTTCTGTTCCAAAAGCAAGTGATGTTCAACAAAGATGCTGAGAAGGAAGATCTAAGCTGATTTTTTCAGGTTAGACTTTAGCCGCTAAGTCTAGAGTTCTTACGGGGGTCACAGTTGCGAAAGGAAAATGTAGAGATCTTTACCCTGGGCTTCCAATGAAGGACTGTCTATGGCAGAAATTTACAAGCTTTCTTTGTGTTTCAATTGGCAGCTCTATTTTTTCCCCCCAAACCTTTAAGTATAACTCTACCACATAACACACAAAATCTGAGTTGCAACTGAGGAAAGGGACTGAAGTCCACCCATTTGGGAGGAGACATTGCCCTATAAGCACCATTGAGTCATTTTGCAGGTTTAAAAAACACTAGTTTATTTAAAAAAAATAAAACAAAAAAACACTAGTTTATAAAAAAAAAAAAACACTTGAAGTCATCTTCTCATCTTACGTTCATTATTTCTATGTATTATATTTATACCAATCTGTGGTCCTGAATGTTTTAGAGAATAAGTTTCTATAGATGATGAACCACCTTTAGGACAGGAAGGACAGGTACCCAATAAATATTAAATGATGGTAACATGCCAGTGCAGAGGGTTCTGGAGGCCCTGTTTTCAGTGATCTAGAGGGGGTGAGTTGTGTGATCACAAGGGCATGTGCTATTCCCACAAATTCTTATTGAATAAGTAAGGATTTGTGTTAAAAGGGGGAATAACCAGAACTTAGCAAGGCCACCTTCTTGGTTGGTCAGATTAGACAAATGGCTTTCAGAGGAAAATACTTTCATAAAGATGAGCTTCAGATTAACATGGGATCAGTTTAGTACTCTTGAGTAATTTTTGCTGTGGGCAGGTACACAAATCAGAAGGGATTGACTTCAAATTCAAAAACTACATCCAGAAGAAAAAGATCCATTAGGAGAAACAGCCTCTTCTAACTATGGCAGAATAAACAAAGGGTATTAGGAAGATATGGGAACCCACTGCCCTATAACATCGTCAAGGGCAGCAGACACAGTTTTAAAGTCAAGCCCAGGAGACAATGGTTTTCAAAAGGAGGGATCTACTGACAGGTGGATGGCTAGCCTTTGGAATAGTTCATAGAAGTGGAATGTCTTCTATGCAGGTATGAAAGAATGAACTTCCATCTATGCACAGTGTTCTGAACTGCATTTCAATTAAAATAAAATAAATTAAAATTAAGGTAATTAAGTGGTTTATTGAGGTAATATATGCAGTTGAGACTATAGTTATCAGTTAGCTACTCAAAGTAAACAGCCACCTTCCACTATACAGATATAGAACGAAAAGTGAATGGTAAATGGTAAACAACAGATATTTTTCAGGTACCCCAGAAGATCATGGAATTGTGTATGCCTTAGCTCATAAATTGCCACAAATTAAAAGGAGACACTGCATAAAAAGTATTTATCTGCCTCAAACCAATGACATTTGTCATTGCCATTTGGCTTCAGGAAAATTCTGTACATTTGAGCAACCAACTTTACTTTTTTTTTAATTTTTTTTTTGATTTTACTTTTCTGAAGTTCAAATCACCTTCTCTGAAATAGGAATAAATATGTGCCCAGCTTTCTTAACATAATGTGTATGAAAACGCATTGTATATCATGGCATAATCTGTTATTCAAATGTAAAGATGCCTAAAAACAATAACTAACATTTGCTGAGAGCTTACTGTGTTCTAGGCACTATGTGAAGTGATTTATATGCATTATTTGATTCTCACAACCTTACAACAAATTGTTCAAAGGGGAGGCCTGATGCTGAACAGCATATGTAGCCCTGCGGGAAGTGACAGAGGACAGGAGCCTCTAGACTGTTGAGGGAAAGGTCCTTCCTGTGGTCAACAGACAGAGCAGGAAACATTTGGGAGGACAGTAAGAGAAAAATGATGCCTGTGGCCAAGGACATGAGTAAGCTCCCTCCTATGTGGAGAATCTCGGGAGCACCCAGACAACTGGGAAAGGGTAGGCTCTGTGAGAGCAGGAAGGAAATCCTCCCCAGGGATCTTGCCATGATACCAGGATCGCCTGTGTAACTTCCATGAAGTCTGAGTAGAAAGATTCCCCAACCTTGGCCATTAGAAGTGGGCTGAGCAATACACATAAAATCAGAAATGTAGTAGCTTGGACAGAGGAGTTTGCCAGTTCATTCCATATAACACTATCTTGCTAAACATACTAACAGAAGTCTGAAGTTAGAGTGTCTGTGATATTTAGCCGTTACCTGAAATGTCAGGAAGGGGCCTTGGGGGAAAGTCAAGTGGGATATATCCTTGAAACTCCTTATTCAGGAACTGAGCTGGGCGGGGGGGGGGGGGGGGGGGGGGGGAATGACCCGGCATGAATGTTGGTCTTATTTTGCCAGTTATAAAGAAAACTGTGGGGCACCTGGGTGGCTCAATCAGTTAAGCATCTGCCTTCAGATTAGGTCATGATGCCAGGGTCTTGGGATTGAGCCCCACATCACCTGGGAGTCTGCTTCTCCCTCTCCCTCTGTCTCTGCCCCTGCTCAAGCTCGCTTTCTCTTCTCTCTTTCAAATAAAATCTAAAAAAAGAGGAAAGAAAAGCAAGTTTTCTCCAGTGACAATATACCATGGATGTAACCAAGAGACATCTGAACAAAAATGTCTCATATCTCTTAGACTAGACTGTATGTATATTGTCTCAGGAGTCAACTCAGTCCAAATGTGAATGGACTATGGGGGAATAAGGTAACTATAGATTTGAAAACCACATTTATTGCTGTTGAATTTCTTCATTTTGTTCTCTGACCTTCTCAAGGAGATCTGAGAGGTCAACAGGACCCAGTATGTAGGTCGAGTACTCCATTATCTTTCTCTTGAGGAGAACAGCCTCAAGCTTTTTAAAAAGTTTATGGAAAAGGCCTCTTCATTGGCTTCCCATATAAGTACAGTCATCTTCTTGATTTTTAAGCCTTGAACTCTGAAGAATGTTTATTTACTCTTTCCCCTCATAAAAACAGTAACCATTGCTTTGAGCTCTGTAAGAATGTACATAATAATAAACACGATGCACCATAAATAGCATTGACATTCCAACCATGTCTAACAGAATCCCTTCTGGCATGCCTGGCACCATGGTCTACAGATCCAGGCGTCACTGGATTTGGTGATCAGAGTAATTCCAGAGGAAGAGTCTTGTACACAGAGTCACAGCGAAATAGCCTCTGAGATTGTACCTGAATGCTGCATGACATTTAAAAAACTTAGTATTTCAAAGGCCGAGTGCACATCACCATCACCAATTAGAACTTCACTGACATCAGGGAACTTTCTTTCTGCTTCAATTTAATGGATAACTGCTTTTTTCCCTGCTGACATATTTTCCCCGGGATTAACCAAAGTGCACATCTATGAAAGTGCACATGTAGCCTTCTCAATAGTCTTATGAGATAGGCAGTATTATTCCAATTTTATCAAGGAGAAAAGTCTGATTAAATAATTTGTCTAGATCACATGGCTGGCAAAATGGCAAAAGCAGAGATGCAAAATTTAGGATTTCCAAAGAGTTCCATTTCATTCTCATTTTTTGGCATTTCCTCCAAATCTCTCAGATGGTACTCTCTCTCTCTCGTTACCTAGTGGCTCACAGGTCATGAGGAGAGGTCTGCTGTCTCTTAATTTCTGATGGCCACATCTAGCCTCTTTACTCAGCAACCTCTCCCCTGTGCACACTTGACTCCTATTTACCCACCCCCTCCACTGCTATCCCTGCACATCAATGGGCTGCTCACTCTTACATTTCTGGGTACCCTTCACACCTGGCATCTGCCTCTCAACATTTCCTTACTCTGTCTTAGCCAGCATCTTGGGAGACTCAATATTATGGTATCTTAGCCTCCTATTCTGCAGCTTCCCCCACTCCCAAAGCACCATGTTTCTTATTCTTTGGGAATCTACCCCTTGTTCCTCTTTAAATCTTCTCACCCAGAGCTGGAAGCCCCACTGTGACTCAGGCTTACATTTCCCTTTTTTCTGCTCCTTCCCCACTTCCAGTGAATATTCTCTTCCCTCACATTCTCGTCCTTAGGCTGCAGCAAAAGCCTAGGCTGCAATTTTTTAAAAACTTTATCATCTTCTTAAAATACATCCCAAACATGGAATGGCAGAAAGAAGAAGGATCCACAGAATGTAGGTTGCTGATTACAGGAAAGAAGAGGTTCCAGGTAGCAGTGACCAAACCCAGCTAGAAGGCTGGATGGTTTTGGTCAGAGAGCAACAGGGTTTGAAACCGTGGTTTTCAAAGTCATGGTCAACCTCACAATCCAGCACTAGCCTGTGCTAGTGATGACTGGCAGAAGGAAATGGACAGCTGTGTTTATGTTTGGAGGACAGAAGGCTGCAAATGATACTAACTGATCTCAGGGAGTGATCAATGGGACTTTCAACCGGCCGTCCAGAGCAGAAGGTCTGATGACCACAATAACCAGGAGCATGATGCTCCTCAGAGATACTCTGAAGCTGTGGGGCAGCCTTGGTGGTCTGCAGTCATGTGGGACGAGGGCTTGGGTTATTTCATTTGAATATTGATGGATATAGCCCTCTCCGAGGGGTAAACGAAGTCATGCGTAATGTATTTTTCAGTCAGCATTAATATTTATTATCCTTCTCTGGGCTCTCTTCTATTCCACCATTATCAGATTAACCAGCCTAAAATATTTTTTATCACATTACTCACTCGCTTAAAACTCCATCGGTCCAAATGTCTCAGCTAATAGTATAGATTAGCTGAAAATCTACCCCTACAGTCTTATTTCTAGGTCTTATCATTGGCTTTCTAAATTTCCTTTCTTTCTTTTTCTTTCTTTTTTTAAAATTCAAATAATTAAGGATGATTTTGTTCTTCCTCATTCCACTTCCTTCATGCACCCCATATTTCTAATGATTTCATATTCTAAATTGCTTTTAAGTAATGTCACTTTTGATTTTTAATTAAAGACACATGTAACTGTCAACTAGAACTTCAGATCAACATGAGAAAAACAACACATTTCAGTAAAATGACCTCATTTTGCTCAAAGCAAATTAACTTGAGGTTCTAGTTGAACGGTGCATTCTCACGGACAATGTTGGGAGGGTGATAAATATGACTTTTGGCAGCTTCCCGAAGCACTAAAATTAGCTAAGGATCCCTATCATGTACCTACCTTCTTGGCCCCCTGGAGGTCTGTGGGTATCAGAATGGGAATCAGACCCTAAATGAACTCTTCTCCAGGCAGACTTACGTCCTCATTTCCCGGCCCCACCTCTGTGACTTTGCTCATGTCACTCTTCCTTCCTGAGTCCTGTTTCAACTTCCACCTTCTCCAAAGACACTGATTGGCTGACTTTCTCAGTCCCCAGTAATTCCCCTCTCCACCGAACTCACATGTATCACACTTTTTGTGCCATTAATCTGCACAATTTCAGACCTTACATTGTTAGTTACCTTATGTGCTTATGTATTGGCTTCTATATTGGATTTTAAGCCCCTAAAACATTGGGAACAAAAACAAAAAACATTTTTTATTCCTCCTTGCCTATCTGTAGTTCTGACAATAATGCCTCATTTAGTAAATATCTGTCAGTTTTTAATAATCATTCAAATTTCTTTCTTTCTTTCTTTCTTTCTTTCTTTCTTTCTTTCTTTCTTTCTTTCTTTCTTTCTTCCTTCCTTCCTTCCTTCCTTCCTTCCTTCCTTCCTTCCTTCCTTTCTTTCTTTCCTTTTTTTTTCTTTCTTTCAGGAATCATGACAAAGGATTATGATCAATTTAATCAAATACACCCACGGCAGTTCTCACTTACCTCGCCAGCAAGTCAATAAGTTCAAGTTTTGACATCCCATCGGGAAGCAGTCGAGGGATAGCAGCAACACAGGTCCTGAAAAGATCTATTTTTGGCTTTCTCTCACCCCTTTAATTTAAAAACAAACAGGTCAAAGGCTATAAAAAGTTTTTAAAAAAATCAATCAAATATGTGACAAAAGACTAGAATCTATGCCTTCTGAATCACTGTGTGGTGTTTACCGCGTATTATTCTCAAATGTTTCTGATCTTTATAGCTTGGTCAGTTCTAAGAGTATTCACAAAGATTTGAGAAATGCCAATGTCACCAGAATTCTATCATACAGTTTGCCATTCATTTGGTTCCACGGAGTTTGGTTCCTGTGGACTGCATTTAAAACACTGACTTCACTAGCATGCTAAATGCATCAGCATGTAACACATACATTGCACTCATTCCTACATTCAGCATTTAAAAATAGGATTTTTAGCATATACAAAGAATAGTGCCTCTTATAAGCATGACATCTGGAAGCTTCTCTCCCTAGTGAGTTATGCTTCTACTCTAGAGTCCACATTGTCATTTAAAAAATTAAGTGTTTCCAAAAATAAGTCTTTCTAATGTCAAGTAAAATCCTGAAATGTATATATAATTGTGCATTCAATTGTGATTTTTAAAATTACAATGATGAGCCTGACCTCTATGGAGATTCCTTCCCTCTTTTTATTGTCTTGAGAAGATAAATTAAGCATTTATATAATTAAATAATATAATATATAATAAATAATAATAATATATAATATATATAATATATAATATATAATATAATATATATAATATATAATAATATATAATATATAATATATTAATATATATTAATATATATTAATATAATATGTAATATATTAATATATAATATATAATAAATAATATATATTATAATATAATATATTATAATTAATGTCTTCTATATTATGTTGTAACATCTGAAGGAACACTTAATTTTTGATAAACTACTTCGATTTTTAGTTGTTTAAATAGGTAACTGATTCTTAATCACATATTTTATCAATAACCTTTATGAAAAAACTAAAATACCCATCAAATCCTTCAAGGAACTTAGATAATAAAATATAGCAACATATTTAATTAAGTTCTGATAATTCAATCTTCTGAGAATATAAAACTGTCATGAAATTAGTGCTATTGTAGGACACAAATACAATGATGAAAATGTAAAGTAGTATAAATTCTTGGGATAGTAGCTGTGGTCAGGATAGATATGCAGCAAGCAGAATCCACCCTCCCTATAATCAGACAGCAATTCTGCTCTGTGACATTACTTTTTAGCCTGACTTTGTCTAACTCTGTTTTTGCAGAAAGTTGTAGGATTATTTTCTTCCCTTTTCCATGGTCCTTTCTGCATAGAGGACTGGAGAAGGAGACATTGCACAGTGGTGTTTAATCAGGTGAAGGAAAGAGGAGTCTTCAGGTGACATCCTCAAATAGCTGTACTGAGTGATGGCTCCTAGTTTTTCATTTGCAACGTGGTGAGTCCTTTAAATAGTTCTCCTAGCTTGCTCACCAGATGTTTTGAACAGCTGGGATTATTTTCATATTTGTTGGAAAACAGATGACCCCATTGACCTGAATTTGTAAGGCAAATTCTGCCAGGCTTCCAAGCTGATAAAAGAAGCCTAGATTAGAAACTCTCATAGGTACATGATTTCCTTTTATTACTGTAGTCCTTGCTCTCTGGGCTATTAAAGATTTATTTATTTATTTTAGAGAGTGAGAGCAGGGATAGGAGTGGGGGGAGTGGCGGGGGGAGGGAGAGAGAAAATTTCAAGCAGGTTCCTTGCTGAGTGAAGAGTCTGACACAATCCTGAGATCATGACCTGAGCCCAAATCAAGAGTCAGACACAACTGAGTCATCCAGGCTCCCCTCTCTGGGCTTTTATAGGAAGGAAGTGAATCCCCCAATAACATCATTTTATTAACAGATATTGTTATTATTTGCTGTCATGTATGACAGAAGGGATGAAGAATGGAAATGAAGCAACCATAGAATGCTAATGTTCAAGTTTATACCTCAAGAAGGATGCAGGAAAATAGAGGACTGAATAACAACTCCAATGATGGTTTCCATTAGTATGGTGTGGACCTCAATACATAAGCATTTGTTTCTCCCAAATGCTTATGTTGCTTTAATGTTTCTTTTTGTCTTTGGAAAATGTAGCAATGAGTTATTTCTCACTGGAGGATCTGTCTTAAAATGTAGCAAGGAAAGTATTCTAGCTCTATATTGGGGTCTTAAGATGACTGAATAGGGAAAAGTAATGAAGCATCTTGGAAAACCTTTAAGGTATTGGTTAAAATACAAACAAAATGTTTACACTTCTATTTAAACCTGTATCTTTTTTTTGGTTTTGAATATATTGTTTCGGTTCCAACCCTATCTTACGATCTCTTGATTAAAAATATAGTTTTCCTTTAAAAGTCTTTCTTTACTATTTTTAGGGGAAACAACTACAATGCAGAAGTTTTAAAAGCATTTCTTGTATCCTCTACATTATCAATTTAAAATTGCTTTAATATATTCAAAAGGTATGTACTAATGAGGGTAAAGGTTGCTATCTAGCAGCTTGTGAGGTAAGAACTGGAGCTGGTGACAATACATCTAATGTTACTCATCTTGGTCAATTTCAATTTTTATGGTTATTTAGGGTGAAACCTAAAGCAATGTGATCACTTAAATCAAATGAATGGCAAGCTGCAGGATAATATATGTTATATGATCCCATTTTTGTGCAACAAATACATATCTTGGTTTTGACATAGGGAAAGTTCTGGAGGGGATCACACTGCATCAAGGAGGGTCACAGATATCAAGTGGAGCTCTGAGGAGGGGTTTTCATTTTAACTTTATATACTGCTAAAAATGCATTTAAAATAATTCTGTATGTTTTACTTTGTTTATTATGTATTGCTTTGTTTCGCCATACTTCATATTTCACATGCTGCCACTCTAATAAAAATACACACCCACGATATGAATTTTCCCCATATCTGACTAACTGTGGTATTTAGAACTGAAGATGCTGAGGAACAAAGGAGGCTTTCCCAATTATATTTTTGGAAAATTATGCCACAGGTGCCAAATAGAATTTAATTCATAGTCCAGCAACAAAGTCTGAATCTTCTTAAAAGGTAAAGTTGTAACCTAATCCTAGTTCCTGCCATAATGAATCAAAAGCAGCAAACTCAAGTTGTGTGAGTTTCTTCTGCAGAACTCTACGTACAAAGCTACATCTTAGAGTTTGGCTAAGAACATTTGATTTCTACATTCAAAACTATAAATTGTTTTTGTTTTTAATATCCCATATTGCTATGACAGTTGCCTAGAGATTATTAGGCACATTTAACTCTCACAATTCAGAAATGGTCACTAGAAAAAGTGAATTTGAAATTTATAAAGATGAACTGTCTGTAAACAGGTGATGTCACTCTAGCACACAGGCTGTGACAGAGCTTGGTAGCAAGATACCACTTCTGACAAACGTGGACCAGTGAAAGAGTCTTGGGCTCCATTTTTCAACTTACTGGCATAATGATACTTGAGATACAACCAAAACAGATCAACCTCAGGTTTGACCTTACTTTTAGAGTCAAATACTGTCAAAAAATATTTTTACTATCCTTAATAACTCTTAGAACTCTGATGCTAGGAAGGGGAGAATAAAATACAGAAAAAGTGGGAAGAACAAATGAGAAAAATCTTTGATGGTACATTTTGAGTAATTAATCCTTCATTAAAAACTTAGCTTTCACTGTACTCACGTGATCATGTCTTCAGGTTCTTTATTTAGCATCTGAACATTCGTTAGCATCATACACCTTCCTACTTCTTTATCAAGATGCCTTAAAATGTTGTCCACAGCTTTTCGTACTTGAGAGTAATATAATGACATGCCTAGAAAACATGCATTATAGCGACATCTTTGACTAAATCCATCAAGGAGTAAAATCCTAACCATCTATGGGTCAATGACTTCAATAAGCAGATCCTAACTCAATCCCTTTTCCACAGAACTGTTAGCATAGTGTTCTGAACTTGCTGGGTGCTTACCAAATAATCATTTAAATTAAATAAATATTTAAATTAAATAAATGGGAATTCTAATACTTAAGAGGGATTATTTTCAGGAAGAGTTGAATAAAAAAGAAAGTCTTACTTTTGAATTTTTATGCTTTTGGATACTACAGAAAATTCACCGTCATTACTGATTGTGTGAATAAAAATTCTCATTTGGGGGTAGGATTTTAATAACTTTATTCTCAAATATATGTGTGAATTTTTTTAGTAAAATAAACAAAAATGACTCACATCATAAATTTTAAAATGAAGGAAATATATTTTAGCTATAGTACTTTTACTTCTCTCATTTAATACAGGGTCAGTGTCCCACTATGGAAAACAAATATGTATAGCCTATGTATTTCATGTATGTATATGCATTTTATTTCTTTACGTATATAATACAAATGAAAAGCAAATTGCTTTGTATTTAAAATTTGTACTTTAATAAAATAATATTGATTATTTCAGATGATTATATCTTTCTTTTCTTTTTTTTTCTTTTTTTTCATTAAATCTTTCTGAACTCATTTAAGCATTGTCTATTTAAAAACAAATATTTTAAAATGAAAAGTCTCAAGTTTCCTTCAGGTCTTTGACATCAAAATTATTTTAACAAAGGTTGTGGTTGGTTTTGAAATTCTAGTATTTGACAAGAAATAATTCATCTCTTTGGGTTAAGATAGCTAAACTAAAAAGAAAATAATCCTATGTAGGCTAAACCCACAATATAACATGGCATGTGTGGGATCTGGAATGTTTAAAACATAGATTAAACTAATTTTACTGAAAAAAAAAAGAAAGGAACTATAAAAATGAACGAACTAACAAATGAATATTTATATGGTCGCTTTATAAACAGGATTATCTACCAAAGGATACAGCTGGCTTAGAAATTTACTGTAAAATGTAGATAATCAATACTAGGAGTTTGGAAAGACCATGATAAAAGTCTAACATTTAAATGGCAAAATGTTTACCAGGAAGTTCCAGAAAGTTTAAAGGGCAGTAAAACAAAGCACAGCATGAATCAATCAAAACAATTAATGTTGGAATGCCTCACCAGTTACTTCTATAAATTTTTTTTTTAGCAGCACATCTCACTAAGGGTAAGTATCCATTGGTCATTAGAGGGGCTCTAACACATCTTTGAAACCCACCTATCATTTTGGCTTCTTCTTCAGTTAGCGTTTTACTCAAATATGTTTTCTTCACTCTCAATGTGTTTCCTGATGGGAGAACAGCTCCTGTCACCGGCATGGGAGGCTCACCATCTTTCTGCTGCAAGCTATCAGCTATTACTAAGAATGCCCGTAAACCAATGTTCATTCTCTGTAAGAGATAATGTGCTCTTGATAAAAAGAAAAACCCAATTATTGTAGTTGAATTAAACCATTAGTCTTTGAGAGAAGTTAGCATGGCTTGCTATCCAGATTAGTATGAGCAAGTAATTTAAAAGGCACAAGACGGGCAGCCCCCGTGGCTCAGCGGTTTAGTGCCTCCTTCAGCCTGGGGTGTGATCCTGGAGACCCGGGATCCAGTGACACATGAGGATCCCTGCATGGAACCTGCTTCTCCCTCTACCTTTGTCTCTGCCCGCCCCCCCCCCCCACCTCTCTCTAATAAATAAAAAAAAATAAAATCTTAAAAAATAAATAAATAAAAGGCACAAGACTTTAGGCCAAACCTATGAATGTAAAATTGTGGTTTCTGTCACTGTTTCTTGGTGCATCACAAATAAACAACCAGAAAGATTTTCATCCCACTCAGAGGGGATGTTTGAGATGGTCATACTCCTGCTGTTTGGGAAATCCTGGTGCACCTCACAGGGCACAGCAGCCAGCCTCTGAAGCAGCTGTAACTAAAATAAACTAGGCAAATGAGGGGCTTATATGTCCCCTGGAGGGAGAGAGAGAGAGATGCCACACGTGTTAATTCACAAAGACCTAATGAAAACAATAGGAATTCCAATGTGAATCACAAAACAAAAATGGCCTGCTCTGAATTGCCGGATGATGACTCCATTCAAAAAGACTGGCAAGTTTGACTTCTCCCTCTGCCTGTGTCTCTGCCTCTCTCTCTCTCTCTCTCTCTGTCTCTCATGATTAAATAAATAAAATCTTAAAAAAAAGACAGGCAAGTTTGATAATGAGTTTTAAAAATTCAGTGCCACTGAACTTGTTACTTATCAAAACACGTGAGCTTATAAGAAGAAATGCCATTCTGGGCCAGATTGTTATCTTCCTCGGGCTCAGGTAAGGCATAATATTGGCTTTGCAAAATGACTCAGTGAGTTAGTTGCTACCAGCAGCAATGTCTTAAAAGGTCAGAAGGTACTAAACATCTGTACTTCCTTAACAGCCACGTGTACCACATGTATTTATACCCTTATTTTCATGAAGTAATACATGAATACATATTATATAAAGTAATAAGTTTCTGTCACTGTTTCTTGGTGCAATTGCAATTCTGTAGTGTTTCTAATGTTTCTAAAGTAGGCTACTACCTACAGCAGCAAATAATACTTATCACTACCAACAATGATAATCTAGTTACAATTTAGTGAGTCCCTAAAATGTATCCAGAATTGCTCTCTTGCTCATTAACTCTCACTTTTAAAACAGCCATGCAAGGAATGTATAATTAGTCCCATATTTCAGGTGAGGGCCATATAAGTAGCAGGTGGAAAGCTGTACATGTAAGTCAGATTTGTCTAAATTGTCTATTTTGTGGCACATGATTACATTCTATAACAAAAAGTAATATAGACTTCTATTGATTTTAAAACTATTTATTTAAGCCTTAAGGAATAATGATATTTCAGCCAGGATTTGGTGAATATTTCTCTGGCTAATTTGTACCAATGCAATGTGTACTTTATGGTTTTATAGCCTTTAGTAATATTCTCTTTCCAGTTTCTAGAATGAAAGAATATTAACTTTAAAAAATTCAACTATGTATGAAAGTTCATTCATTTACTCATTTATTTTAGCAGTTCATGAACTGTGTTCTACGCTTGTATATTTTTCTCAAGACACAGCAATGTTTTGGGTGAGGAAGTAGGAAATGCAGTATCAGTAGAACAACCCTGGATTGACGTAAATGGTCAAGCGTTAATTATTTGCAAGTGGTATATCCAGTTTATGAACCACCCTGGCCAGTTTTCTCAGTTTTCCTTCCCTCTGGATAACACTAAGGGCAGAGGTAAGATTGGATAGTTTGGGACATATATTTTCAACTTAATGTTATAAACAATTTCTTTTGGTATTTTATATAGTTCTGTATAATATCTCTCTCTTTTATTATTTGTCTGGTCTTAAGAAATTACTTAACTTTTCCAAGTCCAAGTCCCAGCTTCCTTTCTATAAAAGGAGGGTATTAATACCTACTGATCATACAGGGTGGTGAGGAATAGTGCCTGAAAAGTTCTTGTTGGTAATTATATATTTGTAGGTTAGAATCTTCACTTTATTTTTTTTTTAAGATTTATTTATTTATTCATGAGAGACAGATTGAGAGAGAGAGAGGCAGAGACATAGGCAGAGGGAGAAGCAGGCTTCCCACAGGGAGCCTGATGCAGGACTCGATCCTGGATCCCATGAGCCAAAGGCAGATGCTCAACAATGAGCCACCCAGGCGTCCCTCCATTTTATTTTTTAATGTCAAGTTTATTGAAACATAATTCACACAGAGTAAAACACACTGTTTTCAGTTGTACAGTTCTTTGAATTTCAAGAAACCTATATGGTCAGGTAACCGCTATCACAGTCAAGATATAAAATTATTTCCATCATCCCCAAAAAGTTCCCTTGTGCCTCTTTACAGTCAGTATGTCACCCAACCCACCATCTGACAATCATTATCTAATTTCTGCCTTATTGTTTTGCTTTTTTCTGAATGGAATCAAACAGTACATAGCCTTTTGTGTCTTTCTTCTTTCATTTAGCATTAAGTTTTTGAGATGCTGCAAAATTGGTAGTTTGTTCATTGCTGAATAGTATTCCACTGTACTGATGATGTGCAGCTTGTTTAGCCACTCACCAGCTGTTGAACATGAACTGCTTTCCTATTTTTAGTGACTAGCTGCTATAAATATTCACACAAACCTTTTTGGGCTTTTGGAGTTTTAATTTATTTGGAACAATACCTTGAGGTAGAAATGTTGGATCATACGGTCAGTGTACGTTTAATCTTAAAAGAAACTGCCAAACTCTTTTCTAAAATGATTGTCCTTTTGCATTCTCACCAAAGTCGTATGAAGTTCCAATTGCTCCATATCCTTCTCAGTGCCTCTCACTATGGTTTTAATGTGCATCTCTCTAATGACTAATGAAGTCGAACATCTTTTCATAGGTTTATTGGTCATTTGTATTTCATCTTTGGGGAAGAGGCTCTTCATTTTGCCCACTCAAAAAATTGGGTTGTTTATTTTCTTACTGTTGGGTTGTGAGAGTTCTTCATATTCTGGATACAAATGCTCTTTCAATATGTATTTGCAAGTATTTTTGCCCAGTGGTTCTAAATCTTAATGATGGTGTATCTCTTAATGTGCAGGCATTTTTAATGTTGATGTTTAATTTATCAATTTTTTCTTCTGTAATTTTATGATTTTTGCATCCTAAGAAATTTTTGCCCACCCAAAGATCACAAAGATTTCATCTTCTATTTTATTCTAGAATATTTATAACGTTGGATTTTACATTTAGGTGTATAATTCATTTTGACTTAACTTTTGCTTACTGTGCAAATTCTGGGCCAAAGTTCATTATTTTGCAAGTGGATGTCCAATGGTCCAGCACCATTCATTGAAAAGACAACCCTTTATCCACTGAAATAACTTGAAAATGTTGTTGAAAATAAATTGATCATATATGTGTGGATCTATTTATGGATTCTCTATTCTGTTGATTGGTCTTTACATTCACTCCTCTGACAGTATGATACTACTGCAGCTTTACAGTATTTTTGAAACCAGGACATGCCAGTCCTCCAGTTTTATTCTTCTTTTTCAAAATTATGTTGGCTATTCCAGTTCCTTATATTTTCCATATAAATTTTAGAATCAGTTTATTGATTTCTACAAAAAATGCTATAGGGATTTTAATTGGGATTATTACT
The DNA here is from genome assembly GCF_048164855.1 of Canis lupus baileyi. Classification (NCBI taxonomy): domain Eukaryota; kingdom Metazoa; phylum Chordata; class Mammalia; order Carnivora; family Canidae; genus Canis; species Canis lupus. The sequence goes on from NC_132861.1 coordinate 9,640,887, forward strand.
GGGATTACAGATTAATATATAGATTAATTTGGGGACAGCTGACCTTTTTGCAATCTTAAATCTTTTGATCCACAAACAGTATTTCTCTCCATTTATTTGGTTGTCTATGATTTTCCTCAAAACTTTTTGGTTTCCAGTATATGAATCTTACACATAATTTGTTAGCTTTATTGATAAATATTTTGTTTTCATTGCTATTACAAATTGTTCAATTTCTAATTTTTTATTATCATGATATAAAAATACATTAATTTTATATATTTATCTTTTTTTTTAAAGTAAGCTCCACACCCAACATAGGGCTTGAATTTACAACTCTGAGATCAAGAGTTGCATGGTCTACTGACTGAGCCAGCTAGGTGTCCCTATATATTTATCTTGTATCCTCCAAACTTTCTAAAATCATGTTAGTTAAATAGGTTTTTTTGTAGATTTTTTTGGTTTTCTACATAGGCAATCATGTTGTCTGTAAATAAAGAGAGTTTTATTTCTTCATTTCCAATCCATATGAATTTTATTTCTTCTTTTTGCCTCTGGGACTGGCTCCAGGTCCATGTTATTTTAGGTGAAGGCAAAAATGAGACAAATGGATGACCTAGAAACTTTTCACAGATGAGTAAATTCTTATGACGATAAGAATGCCTTATAGGAAACCATCTTGGTCTGAACTAAAATGAGACATTTAACTGGAAATTATCTAACTGTTGAGTGGTGGTGCACTATAGATTTTGTAGTAAGAGAATCCTTTCCATCTCTGGGCCTTTTTCTATATACTATTTCTAAAATATTACTTAAGGCACAAATTGAATATATTCCTTGAGAAACTGCTGTACAACATATTTTATCAAGTGTGTGACTTCTGCTTTATAGACTATCCTTGTGTGTGCTATTGAGTGGGTTCATAAATATGCTTTTAAGTTCTAATTCCCAACTGCTGATAAAATCTCCCATAACCCTATAAGCTCAAGAAAAATGGGAGAAGATATTCAGTATCTTTTTGTAATTTTTTTTCTTTTTGTAATTTTTAACATTAAAAACCCTATAATTCCAATTGCTCTGCACAAAGAGGTTAATTAATCACTGACTGAGGAGGTTTTTTTTTTTATTTTAAGATTTTATTTATTTATTCATGAGCGACAGAGAGAGAGGCAGAGACACAGGCAGAGGGAGAAGCAGGCTCCATGCAGGGAGCCCGACATAGGACTCGATCTCCTGTCTCCAGGATCACACCCTGGGCTGCAGGCGGCGCTAAACCGCTGTGTCACCAGGGCTGCCCTGACTGCGGAGTTTGAGGGAAGAACAAGGGGTAAGTTTCATACTTGGTGATAATTATGGTAGCTTTTAATATGTTATTTTTAGACTAATAACCTGGAAATTCTGAGGACTATTAAAGATGTTAAAGCCATGACTCCTGAGAAGTGAAAAATATTCTGAGAAATTTCCCAGAAGGACAAAACTCTTTACCATTGGGTGTTGGGCATCATTCTAGCCCAAATGCTCTGGATTTGCAAAGAATTTGTTCCTCTCTCCTTGGCCCACTGACCCTGGATGCAGCTATTTCATAGGACTGCTATATCATTAGACACCAGACAAAAACTCCCAAACTCTGATTTTGGGGCTCCTTCAGGTGTCCTTTGATACATGGCAACCTTAGCACCAAGGAGAGAATATAGGGTGTGTGGGAAAAGGTATAAGGATACCAGGAGACCTGGTTCCTTGTACTGCTAACCAGCTGTCGATTTTGACCTTCTGTCATTACTGACAGAATGAAGAAGTCAGACACTATCACAGTGAAGATAGGAACCTTTTTTTTAAACAAAAATTTTTTTAAATTTATTTATGATAGTCACAGAGAGAGAGAGAGAGAGGCAGAGACACAGGCAGAGGGAGAAGCAGGCTCCATGCACCGGGAGCCCGATGTGGGATTCGATCCCGGGTCTCCAGGATCGCACCCTGGGCCAAAGGCAGGCGCCAAACCACTGAGCCACCCAGGGATCCCAGGAACCTTTTTTTTTAAAAAAAAAATTTCTATGGTATATTTTTGTTTTTTTGCTTAAGAGTCTGTAATGTCATAATATCACAATTTTTCCATGAGGTGGTTGAGAAAAGTATTTTGTTCATTTTACTAACAAAAAAGCTGACGTTTAGAGAGATAAATGTCATATAGCTAATAAAAGTGGTAGAGACTGTGCCAAGTGCAAATCCAATATTGCTGTCTTCTGGTTCAGTGTTCTTTCTACAATATCATAGGGAAAGGATTGCAAAAAGGTAGCTTGCCAGGCAGAGTTCTGTTGGCCCACAGTATTTTTAAAGTTTCTCATTTGGAGAATGAGAATGTGCTTCTCATTTGGATAGGTCACTCCAACTGTGTCATACCCATCATTTCCATGATCTGCCTGGCCCTTGAGTTGTGATGCTGCCACAAAAACATATATTCATACATGATTCAATTCCACTAGATTTTAGTATTTTATTACATGTATTTATTCTCTGTTTCACCACTTCCCAATACTCAACTTGTTAATCTGCATCAAATTAGTTAGAAGTACTGACTATTTAAATATGTATTGACTAAAACAACCTGACTTGTACTGGCAGATTATCTTTCTGGGCAAGCTATACTCTATTATAAAAGAACAGAATATGGTAGCATATCAACCTGCCATCATCCGGTCTACTCATCCAAAATCTGACTTATGAAATTCCATCATCTATACTATTTAGTCATATAACATGGACAGAAATAAACAGAAGACTTTTTAGAGAAATGACCTTTGCCCTATTCTCCAAAGTTGCAAAGCAAAGGTATATCTCTGTCAATACATGCCCTGTGAGAAGTACATAAAATGATTATTCATACCTCTGGATTGAGACTGAAAGCTTTTGCTGGTTTTCCCACACAAAGAAAATCAAAAATAATTTCTTTCATTGCAAAATCTAAACGTTCCTGTAGTGAAAAAGAGAAAACAAAACAAAGATGTTAAAATACAAATTCAACATGAAATGTCTATTTTCATTAGGCACCAAACAGGTGGCTGCCAAAAGAAGCAAGATACTGCTCAATTGTATGCATTAAGAGATTCCCTGAAGGAAGATCATGTCCCCTGGAACCTCGGGTGAAGGTTCTGTTTTCATGTGGTGTGTAAAGATGCTTTCATTATATAACATGTGGAATTAGCCTGTAAAGCATGGAATGGCTAATGACAAAACAAAAAACAAAAACCAAATGCCCAAAAATGAAAACCCCAAACATTTGGAGTGTCTGGGGCTTATTCACAGTCTCAACACTTCCTGCTTGTGTTGCAAATGTTAATAACTTCTTGAAATTCAGTTTAAAATGTATTTTTAAAAATACCACTGCAAAATGACCATTTTATCCTATTCTCTAACATTTCACATCTTTTGGCTCATATTATAATGGACAATTCTGCAAGTGAAATGAATAATTAATAAATAAGATATACTATGGCTATTTAAGTAAGAAAGTATATGCCAGGTTCTAATAATTTGAGACAGTAGCTACTATGATATGATAGGTTAATTTTATACAACATATTTCAGAATTCAAACTATATTTTCAGCCAAATGATAACTACATGCAGAAAAATCACATTAATTCATCTACCTGCAAAGCGAGTAATGTCTTTTCCCTAAGTACACATATTACAGAAGCATCTCATTATACCAAACACACAGGGAGATATCAAATATTAAATAGTCTGTGAAGTAACAACTGAACCTTTCATCTTTATATCAGTATCAATTGTACTTAACAGTATTTTCATGCCTATACTTTTCCTTTACCCACACAGGCTTCTGAAGTACACTGGGCAAGCATTTAATCCACATTTTATAAAGAAACGAAAGAAAGATGCTCTCTGACTTGCTAAGGGTATAGAGCTGGCTGTGGCAGAGGTTGAACTGGAACAATTATCTTTTCCCATTGTTCCGTAAATCACAAGGAAGCCAAAGTTGGGGTATAACAGTTTCCCATAAAGTGTTTTAAAAAGTAAAAATCTTGGGTATAAACAGTAAACTAAATATTAAAAACTATGTTTATTATTATTGAACCCAGATTTTAATGAAACTAGTACCTGTAAAATTCTTAGAAAAGTTCTTGGCAAAGTGTAAGTGCTTAATAAATGCTAATATTCCTATTTTATTCTTCTTTCTCATAGGGCGAAAAAGCATTTTTATTTACTCTTCAAATTTCAATATCTGATTTCAAAAACCAAATTGATTTCCTCCAAACATCAGTCTCTTTGCTTCCTCCTGACTTGCAGAATCCAGGGCAGAGACTAGAAGTCAAGAGACCCTTTTACTAATAGGCTCTGCGACCTTAGATGAGTCACTTAAACTCTTTCAGTTGCTCATTTGTCAAATGCTGAAAATACTTGATGTACCTATGTCACTATTTGTTTTGAAGCAAAAAAAAACAAAAAAAAAAAAAAAACCAAAAAACAAACAAACAAAAACAAACCCAAAACAAAACTATGTGTGAAAACACTTACAAAACCATTCTGAAAAGTCTTTGCACATAAGATATTACTTTAGACTCTTCATCTGGTAGTATTTCCTAGGAAGGAGACTGGCCACTTGAAGGCAATTAGATCACTCCCACTGCCAGAAGCTTCTCCATTACCTGGGCAATGAACTGGATGATTTTCACAAAGATGTTCAGAGGCATATCCCTTGGCACCACACCACGGGACCCTTTGGGGAAAAGTGTTGTGATGATGGTTATAAGACGGCTGAAAGATAGGGAGAAAAAAAGAGAAGACAAGCAAGATTGGCTGAGCTCCAGTTCTGAAAGGGAAAATGGCAGATGTTTCATTTTATCTAAGTATCAGAGAGAATTCAGAAAAAGAAAACAAACCACTTCATTCCTTTTTCATTAGCATAATTACCCTATGAAAAGTTTTTCCGGAAAACTAAGAACAGTTGGAAAATTATAGCCATTTGCTTTGCTAACATGGTGAATGCAAGCTTGGACATGGAACCTCCTGGTCCTGGTACAGGCTGAAATTTCTGTAATGGGCTGCTGAGCCAATGACTAAGGAAAGCTTGAAAATGTCCTTATCACTTAGATCTTTTAGAAACTGTCAACTTTGAATAGTTTCTAGTTTGGTGAGTACAGGTATCAATAAAACAAAACATCCTCTTCATTGGCTAAGAAATGGTTACCATTAACTCGGTGATGTAGTTACCATTAACCCAAACCACCTCCTTACCTCTGAGTAGCTGTGTTGCTTTCACATTTAATTCGAATCATGTAAACCCAAAGTAATCTGTACAGAGATTCCAGTGCAACTCGAGCCATCTTGGGGTCTTTATTCTACAACAGAAAATAGGATGTAAGATAGTGTTATATTTAAGATTTAATTAAGCATAAGTGGGAAAAAAAGTTAAATAGTAATATATGGAGGTTATTCTTTTCTGAATGCCTAGAAATGCAGATCCCCACACCTGGGTGGCTTAGTGGTTGAGCATCTGCCTTCAGCTCAGGGCATGATCCTAGAATCCTAGGATAGAGTCCTCCTTCAGGGTCCTTGCAGGGAACCTGCTTCTCTCTCTGCCTATGTCTCTGCCTCTCTATTTGTGTCTCTCATAAATAAATAAAATCTTAAAAAAAAAGAAAAGAAATTCAGCGCCCCTACAAGTCACCTGCATCATCTGGGACTTATGGGTTATTTGCCTTCAGGTGCCCACTGGGTTAATAATCAATGAGGAGGGCTCTAAATAGTCATGAGGACAGGACAGAGTTGTTCAGGAGGAAATCATGTCATTCTCTCCTTTGCCAAGGTGAATACCTGAAATTGCCTTCTTCTTCCAGCCCTGGGGAACCTGTATTCTCTAGCACTAAGAGAAGAATCAATCTCTTCTTTCTATTGTTAATTATGTGCTTTTTGCTTTGATTCCCCAAGCTCCCCAGCTCCCCATTTCATTACCCAACCAACATTTGTTGAGATGAATGTGTACTCAGCAGTATGTTAGAGCACAGGACATACAGATAAAAGATAATCCCTTTCCTTAAGTTGTTCACAACCTCTGGGGGATGGGAGATGGATAGTAAGCAATCAACTCTTAAGGCAGTAAAAAAACCTGATAGGGACAGGAGCTAGAGAATAGAAAGAAGGGCAAGCTATGGAAAGCTCAAGGGAGGTCAGAAAAAATTTCCAAGGGCAGATGAACACTCAGATGAACTTGACTCCATTCATTTACTCATGTGTTCATTCAACCAAACATCTGGGTGGCTACAGTAGGCTAGGTACTATGCTTGGCATAGTGTAAAACTTTGAACAGTGTAGATAGAGGATGGGAAGGAAGAACACATGGAAGCTAAGAGAGCTGAAGAATATGGGTCATGTCTCAGAACCTGGGAACAGTTAATATGCCAATGCATAGGGCCAGGTGAAGGGGCAGTGGCTGATGAGGCCTGTGAGGAAGGCAGGGGTCACATGTGGGACGCTACATGCCAGGCTCAATAAGGGGACCATGGTTCTTATGATGGTGACAAAAAGCTACTAAGTCCCTGCGGGAAGACCCTGCCTACATTGTGGGGAAAGGAGTAGAGGTAGGGAGACCAGAGGCTACGGCAGAGCTGCTGGCTTCCGGGCCATAACAAGCCAGAGAGGAAGGAATTGATTCTTTTCCTACTGTCCATCTTACTTGAATTACATTCCTCTTGATTTAAAAATCATCGACTGGGTGGTTACCCTGATGCGTGTGGGATCCAGGTAGCATTTCTTGGCATGGTATATAACCGACCAGTCAATATGTAGCTCTAACCTACCTTTTCTGCCTCCTTTCCTGCTACCCTCCCACAAGCTCCTGAAAGTCTAACTAGGCTGTGTTCATTCCACTTACATGTCAGGAGTGGGTTTCCTCACCCACTGCATCATTTTTTTTTCTAGCAGGTGAACCCTTCTCCTTCAGTCTACTTGACTGTCCCCCTCTTTTGTGCAGGCTCCTTGGTTCCTCCCCAGGCCCTCAATCCCATACCACGAAAGCTAACTGTTTTTGTCCTGAGTATCTTCTGACCTTTATACAACCTCTAGTATACAGGCTTCTTTAGATGTCTGAAAGAAAGGGTCATTGTTCACCTTGACATCTATTAGAATTCCCGCCATTCTTCAGGAAGTCAATAAATGTTTGCTGAACAGTCTTTAAATGCCATTCTTAACTTTCTCATACTTTTTTTTTCCTTTTATGTGACTTCTCTTCCTTTATTCATTTATTTATCTTGTCATAATTGGTTTAGTGGTTTTATTTTTAGTGCAGATAATCTGGATACTGATTTTTATAGAATTGTGTTTAGACATTACCACAGATAAAGCTTATTTTTAGACTTCATGTAAATAAATTCTATGGAAAAGGTGATAGAGAATGATTTTTTAAGATTTAGGAGAAATAGAATACATTTTTGGTGGGATCATTATAAAATTCTAAATTTCTATATGCATTCATATCTGTTTTTAGAATTTGTTTTATTAGTCTGTCTATTCATGGGCTAAGACCACATTATTTTAAGTTTTGAGGCTTTAAAATATGTTTTATTACTATATACTGAAACTAATATTACACTGTATATGAACTGGAATTTAAATAAGAACTTAAAAAATAAAATAAATGTATCTTATTATCTGGTATGGACTGTCTCCCATCCTCCACTGGTCTTTTCTTCTTTTTAAAGGGTTTTCACAGATATTTTTTCCATGTTTATTCTTTTGAATAAATGTTATAACTACTTTTCTAGCTATAGGGAAAAACAGACCCAAACTTTTTTTTCTAAGACCCCAATTTTTTAAAGCATACATTGATATATGATTTGTATGTTTGGTTACATAAAGGAACTTTACTAAACTGATAAAGTGGAATTTAAAATATTCCATCATAAAAAAGAATTGGGGGAATTCTAATTATCCTCCCCACAATCACTCCAAATTAGCAAATGCCTATGATGTGCTTACATGGTTGTTAAAAGCAGATTCTAGACACACACTGCCTGGGTTTGAATCCATCCTTGTGCTGCAATTTATTAGGAGTATGGCCAGCCTCAGGAAAACTAATGTCTCTGGGCCTGATTTTCCCTGTCTGCAGATGATAATCCTACCTACCTCATAAGAATGTTGAGAATTAAATGAGTTAATACATATGGGATATTTAGCACTGTTCTTGTCCGTAGTAACTATTATTATGTACAAGTTACCAGGATCTAGCAGCTAACATGCTCTGATTTGGGGGCTCTTCCATTCCAGTGGAGATGTTTACTCCTTTGTTAATTTCCTTTTATTAGTAAATGTATTTTATATTTGCATAGTGTATCATTCATAATTCTCTCATGTGACTTATTTCATATTGTGAATCATGATGGGGTAAGGCAAATATCACCTAAGTTTTATTAAGGAGATTAACAGAGAGCTCTAGTTTAAACAATTCATATTGCTGTCTTCTGGTTAACTTCAACTTATTTTACATATTTTTTCCTGTCTCCCTACCCACAATTCCCTTTTTGGTTATCTTGTTGTGACTGATGTTCTTTTACTCTTAAGAATATGCTTGAGATTATCTATTTTTGTTTTCACAGAGATTGATGAGCAAAGTGGCTGACTTATGTGTTTACTTTGTTTTACCTTTGGATCCTGTTCTAGTACTTGATTTTTAGCATTTCAAGGTGATATTACTGGTTGCTACGATTGCCTCCTCAAATGATTTTCTTGCCTCTCTTCCGTTCTTAAATTGCGAACATAACTGTTTACTTCTCCACATTTAAAATCCTTAAGTGGCTTCTAATCATCTCCTGGACCATGTCCAAATTCCATGATGTGGTACATGAGGGGCCTTTGGCAATCTGGCTCCCCCATTACTACCTCCTGTCTCCACTTTGGGCTTGGTGCACCGCATGCCATTATATTCCTTCTGCAATCTCCTAAATGCCTCAAATGTCTAATTGGAAAATTTCTACTCCCTGGCAAGATTCAGTTAGGTGTCATCTCCTCTATTAAATCCTATACTATTATAATCAATATTTCTTCATCTCAGAGAGATTGCCAAGTGCCTCTGCTTCCTGCTTCCAGAATGCTATTCTATCCCCTTACTTGTATATTTCTTAGACTGTGAACTCCAGAATTCTCGTTTGTTCATTTTTGTGTCCTCAATGACTGCCAAACAGCAGGTTATTAGTAAATATCAATTAAAAGAAAACAGACTGTGTGTAGCAGCTGAACAACTTGATGCATAAGATATCTTTATATAGAACCTATACGAGGAGACAGTTCAGAAAAGTGACATAGAATGATCCTGAATTCACCTCCTTCTAAGTAAGTACACAATAAATCCATAGCTATATGTGGAATAATTTCCTCTGGAAAGAATTTGAGTACTAGCTGAACAGCTACTTTACAACAAAGGATAAAAAGGCCACATGAAGACAGGTAGACAGTCTTGACAAAAACCCCACCTCCAGAGTGGTGACCCACCATGGGGAGGGGACTCACAAATTGGAACTCCTCCTTGAAGAGCATGGACGTTTTGCCCCACATTAGCCACTCTATCCCTTAGGGCCTGCACCATAGAAATGAGCCCCGAAAATGTGTGACTTTGAAAACCAACAGAACTTACATCCAGGAGAGTCATAAGGCTGTAGGGAAAGAGAGACAGCCTTAAAAGCTCATATGCAGATTCACTCTCCCTGGGACCCAGTACAAAAGCAGCAGTTTGAGAAGAGCCTAGACCATATGGGAAGAAGATAAAGTTGCTAATATTAAGGCATCTGCTAGAGGAGCAAAACCTGTTAGGACTCTGTGCAGGGATGGAGGCACTAGTGGGTGACATTTTTACATTCACTTTCTACCTTGCTGGTGCCAGCACTAGGAAGTACTATTTTTGTACTCTCACTCTAACTGACCAGTGATAACCCCCATCTTCCATGCCACTGCCGTGGCCTTGCACCCCTTGTGTTGCCTGCATAACCCTGTCCCTGCCCTCCTCGATCTACCAAAACCAGCAGGCATACAGAACCCACACAGGGGATGCCCTTGAATGTCAGGCTCTGGTAACCTGGAGAGTTGCATTTCTGGGCTTAATGAGGCTTAAACAACCAGAGAGACAGTTCCAGATACAATCAAGAGCTAGGGCAATGTTAAACAATAAGATTCATTGCCTATATAAGGCTATCCCTTTAAGAGTGGGAGAGAGAGCTGTTTTGTCTAACACATAGAAACAAACATAAAGTGTCAAGCAAAATGAGGAAACACAGGAATATGTTCCAAACAAAAGAATAAGATAAAATCCCAGGAAAAAAACTTTAATGAAATGGAGATAAAAAATTGTCTGATAAGGAATTAAAGTAATGGTCATAAAGAAGTTCACTAAACTCAGGAAAAGAATGGAAGTACACAGAATGTTTTTAGCAACGAGATAGAAATTATAAGAACATACAAAAAGAGAAGTTACAGAGCTGAAGAATATAATAAATTAACTGAAAAATACACTAGAAAGGTTTAACAGCAGACTAGATGAAGCAGAAGAAAGAATTAGTGATCTGGGAGATAGGGAAATAGAACTCACCCAACCAGAAAAGCAAAAAGAAAGAAAAAATAATTAAAAAAAATAAGCATTGCTTAAGAGACCTCTGAGACAACATCAAGCAGAATAATATTCTGATTATAGGGCTTCCAGAAGGAAGATAGAAAAGGGCAGGAGACTTATTCAAATAAATAATGGCTAAAAACTTCCCTAATCTTGGGAATGAAACAGGTATCCAAATCTAGGAAACCCAGAAGGTTCTAAACAAAATGAACTAAAAAAGACCCACACCAAGGCACGTTATAACTAAAATGTCAAAGTTAAAGACAAAGAGAGAATCTTAAAAGCTGTGTGAGAAAAATAACATGTTACGAACACGGGATATTGGGTCAATGCACAATGAACATAAGGTTATCAGCAGATTTCTCAACAGAAACTGTGCAGGCCAAGAGAGAACGGCATGATATATTTAAAGTGCTGAAAGGGAAAAAAACTTCCAATCAAGAACATTCTATTTAACAAGATTCTCATTTAGAATTAAAAAAGTGATAAAGATTTATCTTTAGCAAAAGCTAAAAGAGTTCATCACCACTAACTGGCCCTAAAAAGAATGTTAAAAAACAAAGGGCACTAATTAGTAATAAGAAAACAGATGATAGTAAAAATCTCACTGGTAAAGGCAAATATATAGTAAAGGAAGTAGACTAATTATAAAGTTAGTATGATTGTTAAAAGACATAGTAAAAAGTAACTATATATTCATTAGTTAAAGGATACAAAAACCAGAGAGATGTAAAATGTGATATCAAAAACATAAAAATGCATAGTTTTAGAATGGGTTTAAGCTTAACTTGCTATCAACTTAAAATAGACTGTTAAATATATAGGCTGTTAGATGTGAGCTTCATGGTGACCACAAAGCAAAAACTTATAATAAATACACAAAAGATAATGAGAAAGGAATCTAAGCATAACATCAGAGAAAGTGACCAAATCACAAGAAAGCAAGAAAAGAGGGAACAGGGAGAAACTAAAAAACAAAAAAAAAATTAACAAAATGAAAATCAGTACATACCTGTAACAACTACTTTAGATGTAAATGGACTAAGTGCTCCATCAGAAGACACAAAGTTGCTGAATGGATAAAAGACAAGACTCATCTATATGCTGCCTACAAAAGATTTACTTTAGCTATAGGACACATGCAGACTGAAATTGATGGAATAGAAAAAGATATTACATGCAAATGAAAACCAAAAGGGAGCTGGGGTAGCTATACTTATATCAGACAAAACAGATTTGAAAACAAAGAGAGAGAAGGGCATTACATAATGACAAAGTGGTCAATTCAACAAGAAAATATAACAATTGTAAATATTTACGCACCCAGTGTAGGAGCATCTAAATATATAAAGCAAATATTGACAAACCTAAAGGGAGAAATTGACAAAAACACAGTAACAGTAAGGAACTTTAATGCTTCACTTATATCAATGGATAGATAATCCAGACAGAAAATCAATAAGGAAATATTGGCTTTAAATCTCATATTAGACTTTAAATGGCACATTAGACTAGATGGACTTAATAGATATATACAGAACATTCTCTCCAGTAGAAAACACGATTCTACTCAAGTGCACATGCAACATTTGCCAGGACAGATCACATATTAGGCCACAAAAGAAGTCTCAATAAATTTAAGATGATTGATGTCATATCAAGCATCTTTATCAACCATAGTAGTATGAAACTAGAAACTAATTACAAAAGAAAATTGGAAAAATCACAAATAGGGGGAGATTAAACAATATACTACTGAATAACCAATGGGGTCAAAGAAGAAATCAAAGGGGAAATTTTAAAAATACTTTGAGATAAATGAAATTGGAAATACCATATACAGTAAAAACAGTTCTAAGAGGAAAGATTATAATGATATAGGCCTATCTCAAGTAACAAGAAAAATATTAAATAAACAATCTAACTTTAAATCTAAAGTAACTAGAAAAAGAACAGTTAAAGCCCAAAGTTATCAGAAGGAAGGAAATAATGAAATAGATACTAAAAAGACAATAGAGAAGATCAATAAAACTAACAGCTGGCTCTTTGAAAAGATAAATAAAATTGATGAGCTTTTGGCTAGACTAAGAAAAAAAGAGAGGACTCAAATAAATAGAATCAGGAAATAGGAGAAATTGCAACTGATACAAAAAAAACCACAAAGGATCTTAAAGGACTATTATGAACAGTTATATGCCAATCAATTAGAAAATATAGAAGAAATAAATTAATTCCTAGAAACATACCATCTCCCAAAACTGAATCATAAATAGAAAAATCTGAATAGACCAAATACTAGTAAGGAAGTTGCATCAGTAATCAAAAACTCCCAACAAACAGAAGTCCAGGATCAGATGGCTTCATGAGTGAATTCTACCAAACTTTCAAAGATTTAATACCAATCCTTCTCGAACTCTTCCAAAAAATTGAAGAGAAGGGAATACTCTCAAACTCATTTTATGAGGCCAGAATTACCTTGATACCAAAACAAGATAAGGACACACACACAAAAGAGAAAATTACATGCCAATATGCCTGATTAAGATAGATGCAAAAATCCTCAACAAAAAATTAGCAAACCGAATTCAACAGCACATTAAAAGGTTTATACACCATGATCAAGTAGGATTTATTCCAGGGATGGAAAGATGGTTCAACATTTGCAAATCAATTGACATGATAAACCACATTAACAAAATGAGGGATAAAACTCATACGACTTCTCAGTAGATGGAGAAAAGCATTTGACAAATTCAACATCCATTTACGATAAAAACTCACAACAAATTGAGTATAAAGGGAATGTACCTCAAAATAATAAGAGGCCATATATCACAAGCCCACTGAACATGATACTCAATGGTAAAAACTGAAAGCTTTCTCAAGATCAAGAACAGGACAAGGATGCCCACTCTCACCACTTTTTAAAAAAAAAAGATTTTATTAATTTATTCATGAGAGACATAAAGAGAGAGGCAGAGACACAGGCGGAGGGAGAAGCAGGCTCCCTATAGGGAGCCCAATGCAGGACTTGATCCCAGGACCCTGGGATCACAATATGAGCCAAAGGCAGACGCTCAACCACTGAGCAACCCAGCCCCTCACCACTTTTATTCAACATAGTATTGAAGTCCTACCCAGAACAATTAGGCAGGAAAAATAAATTCAAGTCATCAAAATTGGAAGAAAAATGTAAAACTTCCATTATCTATAAAGAACATAAATTAATACACAGAAAACCCTAAAGACTCTACCAAAAAACTTAGAATAAACAAATGCAGTAAAATTGCATGGTACAAGATCAATATACAAAAACCTGTTCCATGTTTATATACTAACCACAAACTAACAGAAAGAGAAATAAAGAAAAAAATCCTATTCACAATTTCATCACAAAGAATAAGACACCTAGGAATAAATTTACATAAGGAGGTGAAAGATGTGTACATTAAAAACCATAAGACATAGATGAAGGAAATTAAAGAAGACACAAATAAATGGAAAGATATTCAATGCTCATAAATTAAAAGAATTATTATTGTAAAAATTTCCAAATTACCCAAAGTAATCTACAGGTTCAGTGCAATCTCTATCAAAATTCCAATGGCACTTTCACAGAAATAGAACAATCCTAAAATTTGCATAATACCACAAAAAATCCCAAGTAGTGAAAACAATATTGAGTAAGAACAAAGCTGGAGGCATTACAGTCCCTGACTTCAAACTATGTTAAAAAACACAGTAATCAAACAGTATGGTACTGACATAAAATCTGACACACAGATCAGTGGAATAGAGGGAATAGAGGGGAATAGAAATAAATGCAAGCACACATGGTCAATTAACTTACAACAAAAGAGAACAAAACAGAAAATGAAGAAAAAAATCTTTTCCATAAATGGTGCTGGGAAAACTGGACAGCCACATGCAAAAGAATGAAATTGGACCATTTTTTACATTGTACACAAAATTAACTCAAAATAGATTTAAAAAGGGCTTAGGGGCACTTGGGTGGATCAGTTGGTTAAGCATCTGCCTTTGGCTCAGGTCATGAGCCCAGTGTCAGGCTCCATACTCAGTGGGGAGCCTGCTTTTCCCTCTCCCGCTCCTCCTTGCTTATGTGCATGTGTGCTCTCTCTCTCTCTCTCTCTCTCTGTCAAAAAAAAATAAAATAAAATCTTTTTAAAAATTAACGACTTAAATGTAAGATAAGAAACCATAAAACTCCTAGAAGAAAATACAGGCAGTAAGCCCTTGACATTGCTTTTGGTGGTATTTTTTTTTTTTGGATCTGACTCCAAATGCAATGGCACAAAAACAAAAATAAACAAATGGAACAACATCAAACTAAAAAGCATCTGCACAACAGAGGAAACCTTCAACAAAATGAAAACGTAACTTGCTGAATGGGAGAAGATATTTCCAAATCATATATCTGATAAGGGGTTAATATCCAAAATATATAAAGAACTCACACAGCTCAATAACAAAATACAAATGATCAAATTAAAAAATGGGCAGAAGATCTGAATAGATATTTCTCTAAAGAAGATATACAGATGGTCAACAGATACATGAAGAGATGCCCAACATCACTCATCATCAGGGAACTGCAAATCAAAATCACATTATGATATCACCTCACACCTGTCAAAATGGCTATTATCAAAAGGACAAGAAATAACAAGTGTCGACGAGGATGTGGAAGAAAGGAATCTTTGTATACTGTTGGTTGAAATGTAAACTGATGTCGTTATTATGGAAAACAGTATGAAAGTTCCTCAAGATATTAAAAATAGAACTACCATGTGATACAGCAATTCCTTGTGGGTATTTATCTGAAAAAATAAACAAAACACTAATTCAAAAAGATATATGCATCTCTGTATATGTATGTATATGCAGCATTATTTGGAATAGTCAATATATGGAAACAGCCTAAGTGTCCATCAATGGACAAATGGATAAAGAAAAATGGATTAAAGTGTGAAGCATTACTTAGCCATACAAAGAAAGAATATTTGCCATTTGCAATAACATGGATGAGCCTTGAGGACATTAGCTAAGCGAAGTCAGTGAGACAGAGAAAGACAAACACCATATGAATTCACTTATATCTGGAATCTAAAAAATAAGACAAGTGAACTAACAAAATAAAACTCATAGATAGAGAAGAGGCTGTAGTTGCCAGAGGGGCAAGGGGTGAGGGTGGGTAAAATGGTTGAAAGGAATCAAGAGGTACAAACTTCCTTATAAAATAAATATGTCATGGGGATGTAATGGGGACTATAGTCAGTAACTTTGTATTACAAATTTGAAAGGTGCTAAGAAAGTAAGAAAAGTTCTTATCACAAGAAAAAAAATTTTGTAAATTTGTATGGTGACAGATGTCTAGATTTAATGTGGTGATCATTTTGCAACATATACAAATGCTGAATCATTATGTTGTACACCTGAAACTGACACAATGCTGTACATCAAATATACTTCAATTAAAAAAGGCAACTATGGTTATGTAGCTAAAGTTAGTCTACATGGTATAATGGTATTACTAAGCATCTTACACTCGTAATGGCGTCTTGATATTTTTTCAAAAGTGCTTTCACATTCCATGACATCAGTTGAGGGAATTCATCATTGTGGGGGGCAAAATGACTTGCTCAAAGCCATTAGGGTAGTAAATGACAGTGGGGATAAGGAAATGACTTCTAGACTAAGTCCTATTTCTTAGAAACTGGATTGCATATATAACATGGTGCTTACTGTATCAGGCATTGTTATCAGTGATGTACATATACTAACTCATTTTAATTCTCACAACAACCTCTGAAGTAGATAACTGTCAGTGTTCTTACTGTGCAGATGAAGAAATCAAGGCACAGAAATGCTAACGAGTGGCATTGCCATAATTTGAACCTAGACAATCTGATTCCAGTGTCTTTGAAGCATTAGTTTTTCTACTGCAGTTTAATATTATATGGATGCCACTCCAATATGCTACTGGTGCCTACTAGATTTTACTCTACCGGAAAACAGGATCTCTTCCTCAATGGCTTTGTATTCCAATAGCAGCCAACACCATAGGGTTTGATACAGATTCTCAGGATGTAAACACTTTAGCATATGTCTCAAACCATTGATTTTTGTCAAAAATCTCTACTTCAAGATTGAAGGACTCTTCTCCCGTTGTAATCTGCTTGTCTGTTAATTGATTAACAATAATATATTAATACATTGTGGCTGTGAGGTTACCCCGATAAAAGTGTTCAAGAAACCAGTAGGCTTCAGAGTGGGTCTTCCTTGTACCCCTTCGTCTCTTCTCAGTGCTGGTCACCAACACTTTCACGTGACATATCAGCTGGCCAAAACCATGCCCACCTTCTTTAAATGTAATTAATTAATTAATTAATTAATTTTTGCTTTTGATTTAGTTAAAGCAATTCAGTAAGAAGTAGGGAGAATTGAATTCATTGGCAGCTTGGCTGGTGACATGGTCACTGAAAAAACCAATGTTTCCCAAGGTCCCTTCCTCTCTCCTCAGTGCTGGTCACCAACACTTTCACGTGACATATCAGCTGGCCAAAACCATGCCCACCTTCTTTAAATTTAATTAATTAATTAATTAATTAATTAAGTTTTGCTTTTGATTTAGTTAAAGCAATTCAGTAAGAAGTAGGGAGAATTGAATTCATTGGCAGCTTGGCTGGTGACATGGTCACTGAAAAAACCAATGTTTCCCAAGGTCCCTTCCTGTCTTCTCAGTGCTGGTCACCAACACTTTCACGTGACATATCAGCTGGCCAAAACCATGCCCACCTTCTTTAAATTTAATTAATTAATTAATTAAGTTTTGCTTTTGATTTAGTTAAAGCAATTCAGTAAGAAGTAGGGAGAATTGAATTCATTGGCAGCTTGGCTGGTGACATGGTCACTGAAAAACCAATGTTTCCCAAGGTCCACCAGCTGACCATTTGCACTAAGTCGCATGGGTTTCTTATGAACATGCAGATTCCTTAACTGCACTTGGACATTTGAAATCAGAACCTCTGGAGGTAAGTTTTGCAAAGTTGCATTTGAAACAGGCTTCTTTGGAGATTCTGGTACATGTTAAGGTAAAGCTCTACTGACAGAGATTGCTAAACAATTTTAGTCATCTTTTCATCTTGTTATACTCAAATACCTTCTAGGTCTCTCTTCCACATCAACTAGACCATATTACCCAAAGAACATATGTGCAAGGAACATTAGGTTCAGGATAACTTCTAATGCCACTAGACCAACAATTCATACATATTATTTTCTCTTCAATGTCTGAATAAATAAGGCACTCATGGAAAGTAAGGGCCCTGTCAGCTGATTCCTAATTTTTAAACCTGGTTCATGTGCGCTTTTAGAATTTATAAATCCCACTTTGAAATATGTCTTGGACAGATCTGAAACAGATGAAAAGAGATTTTCTTAAGTTTATAGAAATGAGGTTAATAGTAAAGCAGAACAATTGCTTCTAGAAAATTACTTAAAACAGCCAATACTATGTCATTTAATTTTGATACTTACAAAGAGTAGTTGTTTTAAAATAAATGGTGCCATACATTTTAGTGCATTCTACCAATCAATGACTGTGGAATCCTTAATAATAATAATCCTCAATCTCTACTGAGATAAAAATATCATTAATTATCTTACTATTATATGAAAAGTCTTAAAAAAAGTACTACTTAAACTTTTTTGTGATTATTACATGCAAATATATATTATGTGCTAAAGACAAGCTTCAACAAATATATTTATGGCAACCACACCATTTTTGATATTCTTAATGGAAATCAAAAGACCTTTGCACCTCTCTTCCCTGCTCCTCCTGAATGTATCATTCTCTGTTAACATAGCCTACTTCATTTTATTTACACCAGTTATCACTATCTGAATTTTTCTTCTTAACTATTCACTTACTTGCTTATTGTCTGTCGCCCCAACTAAGTTACAAGGTCTAAGAGGTTGGAGAGTGCTACTGTCATTCATCACGTACTCCCAGCACCTAGGAGAGTTACTGGTAAACACTTCTTGTAAGAAATTGTTGACCAACTGACTGACTGGATAAATAAATGCATTCGAGCCTAGTACAAGAAGTGACTGAGATAAAAGGAGAATCATTTTTAATTCTGTATTGCCTAGCCTTCAGATAAAGTATTGCTATTGGGGCAAAATATTTAACAAAGCATAAATAACATCCATGAGAAAGCATGAAGAGAGTTCAATGGAGCTTATGACATTGTCATGATGATACATGACAAGATATGTAAACTCCTGCTATTGGTTTGGCTCATAACAGATCTTCAATTACTGAGAACTATTGTTGTTATTAATACATAGTAAACACATTTTTTAACTTTTAAGTTTTCTTTTATGGCTTTGTTTTGTTTTTTTATAATCTGGATCTCTGGTATATTATATTCACTATTATAAAATTTAAAAAGTTAAAAATTGTTCCAATTATATCCATTTTGAAGGATGAGAAACTAGCACATAGTTATTATGAACGCTTAATATATACTACATATTAATAGAACTATTAATAAATGGAGATTAACAAATAAATAAATACTATTAAATCAAGTTTTAAAACATTTTCTTTTTTTGGAATTAGGTATATTATGGCAGATGTAAAAGGAATGTATCAATTCCTAATTGCTCAATATGTTCATATTCTGACATAAAATATATAGAAGAAAAAAATACTGGTTACCACTAAGCAAGAGTTCTTGAAAGATATCAGTGTTGTAGTAAGAAGTTGCCATAAATTCCCCCCCATCACTTTACAAGATTATATCGCTAATATATGGTTGATCACTTAACTAAGTGTAAATAAAGACTGCAAGTTTGTGTTACCAAAGCAGCCTGCCTCCTACAGACTGACTCTGAAGATAAACTAGGGCACTGACATTAAATGAGCATTGACCTGAGAGGTTTACTTTGAAAGCAGCAGATTTTTCACTTTCACACACACTTCTATTCTGCTATATGTCATGCTGCCGCCTTGATGACTCACCTTTGTAGAACACATCAAACATGGCTACCAAGCTCAACATGTAGAGTTCAAACACTAGGTTCATTATACTTAAGCATGTGTAGGGGAGTGGGAGACAAGGAGGATAAGGGTGCTGGAAGGGAAAAGGGGAAAGGCAAACAGGGGGAAGAGTTGGTCTGCTGGTCTTTATGAAATATTAGTTGGCTCTAACTCCCATAAAATACTGACACTATTCAAGACAAAGTACACTTTTGAAGCCATGTCAGTTTTTCCTCACAGACTATTCATAAGGAGGTTTGGAAGGTTTATTTATGACATTTTAAAATAGTCTCATTTAAAAAAAAGATTTATTCACTTATTTTGGAGAGAAAGAAAGAGAGAGAGTGCAAGGAGGGTCAGGGTAGAGGGAGAGGGAAAGAGAGAATTGCAAGAAGACTCCCTGCTGAGTATGAAGCCTGAGGAGGCAGGGCTCAATCCCACAACCCTAGCAGAAATCAAGAGTTGGAAACTTAACCGACTTAGCCACCCAGACACCCCTAAAATGGCCTCACTTAACTGCTACTGGATTTAGTTCTAAATATATGTAATACCATTTTATTCCACTTGTAACTCATCAAGGATCTCTTTATATCTTTTAGCCTTGGGGTGGTGAATTCCAACAATTCGTTACCCATAAAGTAAAATATCATTGACTTAACTTGGCCTCATAACTATTTCTTTCATGCTTCATGGGGTCTCTAACTTCCAAAAATGGCACAGGTATCACTCTACTCTCAACTTTTATATCCCTCACTCTCTCTAGCATACATTTTGAAATTTTGTTACATATCCCCCAATGAAATGCTAAACTTCTCAAGGACAGAGACTCTATTCTATAGCTAGTTTTAATATAGTTAACTTCCCCTATGTGTCCCACTTCCAGCACCTTCCCTAGCACCTTACGCAGTGGGCACTTCATACCTACTGGGTGACTTCAATGGAATTCTGGAATTTGGTTCAGCCTCTACTATCAACTCTATATAGTCTTTCTGATCTCACCATGGCCATTCTCGTAGAAATCCTAATGCTGAATGTTTGCATAGTGATATACTATCAGCTTGTAGCCCCACTTCTCACTGGGCCATTTATAACCGGGTTATCAAGTCTTTTTGGTGGGTTTTGATTAAAGAACCAATATTTTAACTTTGAAGCAATAATATTCCAAAGTAAGATTATGCCACTATGTTTCAAAAGCTCATACTTTAAACAAAAAAATTTGGTTTTTTGGCCACAACAATAAATCGTCATGCAAAGTATTATTTTAATTCTAACTAAAATTCATCATAAACATACTGAGCATAATATATACAGGACAATGCACTGTAAACATTGTTAATTAATTCTCTTCTTTGTTGTGGGCAAAATGACCACTTCTACCTGTGTGAAATGTAAATGAACAAAAATATTTTCAACTAGAACTAATAACTGAGTAAGTTAAAAGTGGGCCAAACAACAAAATAACATTGAGCTGTGTGTTAGAGATGTATGCATAAATCCCTAAGTCAAATCTCTGAGACTGGCTATTATATAATTGTTGATAACTCTAAAAAGCTTTTTGTTTTTCAGAATACTTAAAAGCTTAATTCTATATCCATTGCTATTATATTTCATTGCCAATTTGAAGAAAATCAATGATTCTAATCTTGGATTTCACAATCAGTGCTTAAAACAGCTCTAATGCAGATTACTATATAATTATGGTAAATGCCAAAATAATATAATTAATCTTAACCACTCATTTAAATTAAAGTGTCTTAGAACAGAAAAGATAAGGCAACATGTATAAGCACATACAGGATTGGATAATTATGTATATTTCAAAAATTCTAGAGCAGTAAATATCAAACTCATAGAAGAACATCAAGACACAACTGGAAACAACTGGAAAATGTACACTGTTTGCACTTACATTAGGGTTGATTCATTTAGTTGTCTTTTATCAATAGGTCACTAAAACTTAAAATATGTTTACCACTTAAAAGTTATAAAGCCAATTTTAAAGCTAATCATTATGGTAGTTTTAACTGTAGGTTCCTCAGTTTTAGGAAAGATTACTTCATCTGTCTCACGACTCAGCACCTGTGTCTATGCATAATAGACACAGGTGCTTGTTCAATGCACAGTGCTTGTTCAATGGATGCCTAGGGCTGATGGACTGTCATGTGGCTTGAAGAGAATACCTTCAAATAATTACAAAGAACACTGACAGGAAATAAGTATTCTCTGTGATTGGGGTCAATCCTCCCACAGAAAGGAACTTCTTCCCTCAAATATATTCCTAGATGGGGGGCGGGGGGCAGAGGAAGATGCAGGAAGTACAGGTGAGCTTCTGAAATCAATTCACTTGGTTCTGCCAATGAAGTGGGTCTCCCCCCACCTTTAAAAAAAATCATTTAGATACAATGTGACAATTAATACATATACAAGGGTATTTAATTTTACCCTTAGAGTGATCCTAATTAGGAAAGATTTCCCAAATTTGGAGTGATTTCTCCAATCCCTAGTCATCTTCTAAGATTGACTATATTTGGGGGTGCTTGGATAGCTCAGTTGGTTAAGTGTCTGACTCTTCATTTCGGCTCAGCTCATGATCTCAGGGTCACAGGATCAAGTCCCACGTTGGGCTCTGTGCTCAGTAGGGAGTCTGCTTGAGATTCTCTCTCCCTCTCTCCCTGTGCCCCTCCCTCACCCCAAACTCTCTCACTCTCTCTCAATAAATAAATAACATAACATAAAATTGACTATATTTAATAAGGAGAACTCAATATTTTTTTCATTATCTCAAGAGTATCAGATAATTACCCTGTAAACATCATGAATCACTCTCAGAAGCACATATGTCAGTCTCAGACACATATTTAGTTTATAAAAGACTTTTTTGAACTGACAAATACTAACTTTAAGGTTGGATAAGCAGTTGTTGAGGAAAATATGCCACCTGTTCAGGAACAGCTGCTTTTGACTGACACAAAGAAGACAGGTCACCAGTGGGTACAGGGCCTGAGGAGAAAGAAGATGAGGTCACAAGATGATTTATATTTCAACAAACCAGGTAACACATGCTCTCTGGAATTGCTACCTATCCATCTCCCTCTGTAGGCCAAAATAAACAGGACGCTTTATAACACAAGGCTCAGTGGGGGCCATGCAGAGGTAGGCATTTCACAAATGCTTTCTGATGATGGTGGGGGTGGAATTATCTAGAATTATAAAGTGTATAATAAGTTTCATGTATAATAAGTGGAAACCTGATTCACTGATTTAGAATCTTCACTTAAGAATTTTAAAAACAAACTCATTATCTTAAGATCATTCTCAGAAAGAAAGAAAGTAGGAAGGCATACTAATTTTAAAGATGTTATTGGGGTTTTTGCTCATAAACATCTACTAGCTTGTCCTTGTTTTAGAGGTAGGTGTATATATTTTCTTTTGCATGCAATCTTCCTGTAATTAAGAAAGATTCCTAAAAGAATGTTATTGCATTGGTAAACTCCACCAAGACAAATTTAACCACAGGAGGAATTTGCTTACGAGTGAATAAACAGAGGTGCTACTGTGCTTTTCCTGCCTAACTGGGCTGATTTCCCACAGTAACTGGAGAAGATAGAAAAGCTGATGAGTGGCCACCCAAAAAATATATATGCAGAACCCATTGCCATTCTACTGAACCAGATAGCATATACCTTTATGGTACCTAAAAAATTAGGGCTAGTGAAGATTCAAACAAAAATAAAACTGGCTCATCCATTAAGCTGAATTAGCAAAAGATTATTGCCACAATGAGATTCAGTGCTTAACAATCCACTAACTTAATTTTTTTTAATTCACTTGGTTTTAAACTGACTTTGAACTATGCTACCATTGAGTGTAACTCTAATTCTAGCCAGTCATCTAAAAAAAAAAAAATTCTAGTGGTTAGTCACAATGACTGACCATAGAAGTAGAAAATAAGCATATCTGTCACCACTGCCAGCAAAGCAACTCTCAATAATAGCTCAAATAATGGTGGCTATGCTCATATTTTGAAGACTGGCATAAACTGTGCCAGCTAAGTAACCTGCTTCCTCTATACTATCACAAGAATAGCTCATATGTCATGTCGATTAATAAACCAGAGCCTTATTTACCACTGAGGGCAAAAGGTTGTGATAATTTAAAAGACTTGTCTCTCTCTCAACTCCCTTTGCTGCCTGCTTCCATTTTGATTTAGAACATAAGGATAGGAATGAACCAGTGAAGACTTCTGGGGATCGAAAAGATAAACTATTATTATAAACTTTGACTTTTAGATTGGAAAAAATACTCAAAACAAAAATCAAGTTAATCCAGTCTTGAAAATAAAGAACAGAATCTTAGGATGAGAAGGGTCATCTGAGATGACATGGTCTAATCCCCTTCTATTATCGTGATCCAGTTATGGTCAACGTTAAGTGCAAGCTCCAAATTTCGAAACACTTCCTTTTTTGGGCGAGAGCTGCAGGTAATCCTCCCATTTGAGGGACCCTTATGACTCTCAAATAGATTTCAGCCTAAGGATTTTATCCTCTATAGTTTTGTGTTTTGGATTTTCTCAGAGTTACTAACCAACGAATGCTTCTTTCGAGAAGAAAGTTCCAGTGTGGTGTCATATAGGCTTTCAACAAAGTTTCTAAGGCAGGGAACATTTACTTCATTTTTAACAGCCTAAAAAAATAGAGACACATGTTGATGTCAAATTAATGAAATTGGTGATTCTCTAATCCAATTTGAAGAAGTTCTTAAAAACATAACTCACAGCAGCAACTGGGACGAGAATTTCAACAAAAAGCCCAGCCAAGGCATGCTTGATATCTTTGTCTTTGACCTCGAGGAAATAATGTGCACATTCCTAGGAAGCAGGAAAAAGCATAAAGGAGGGAGAACAGATTGAAATGTGCACAGAAAATGTACTAAAACAAAT
The DNA here is from genome assembly GCF_048164855.1 of Canis lupus baileyi. Lineage (NCBI taxonomy): Eukaryota > Metazoa > Chordata > Mammalia > Carnivora > Canidae > Canis > Canis lupus. The sequence goes on from NC_132861.1 coordinate 9,665,483, forward strand.
TAAAAGAAGCAGCTATTAATTCAATCATACACACCAACATAGAATATTCCATAATCCATTAAAGAAAATCACTGGATTCTAGCATTTATACTTAAATTTAAAATGGCCTCAAAACAAACAAACAAACAAGCAAGCAAAATGGCCTCAATGACATTTTGCAAAATTGGTTTTCTCACTCTCCTCGTTCTATCTCAAATAATTGTGCCAAAAGGAGAAAGCATCTACAACTAGCAAGCAGATATTCATCCACTGACTTATTGATTGATCCATTCAGACATTCATTGCTGACAAATTTCTATTGACCACCTACTGTGCGTGGAGCCCTGGTCCTTGATTAATCCACAAACACAGATCCCCAGAGAAGGTAAACATGGGAAGAGACGCAGAAGATATTAAACTTATTTTGGGCCCTGTGACAGCCCCAGGCACAGAGCTGTTTACTTTTTAGCTCTGACATTTTAGGTGTGTTTATTATTCAGATAGTTTCATAAGCAAGTCTGGAATGCTTTCCTCCCCCACCTAAAGCAAGAAACCTTTAGAACAGTTCCTCAAGCAAGGATATCTTTGGCTGGGGACTACTATCTATGAAAGGGTATTTTTGGTGGCCCAGAAAATCATTTGTAAGTAAATTTAGAATTTTAATGTTTAGAATTCCACCAGCCCCTTTCTCCTTCCTGGCCTTTTTGGTAGTAACATACTGTGCACTTTTTTAGGTATTGTTTTCATGGAAGGGTCCAAGGCTCCATGTATTTGTGGCAATATCTTAGTATCTATATTAGTATCTATATTAGTATATTATACTTACTTTCAGTCAATCCTGGGACCTTTGCCAACAAAAGTCACTAAAATTCCTAGTCTACTGATTCTATGCTAAGAAGGGCATTGCCAACATGGAAAGTCACTGAGATGGCTTCCCTAATACAGAATGGTGCTTCATGGCTCCTAGAATTGCAGTCCTTTTCATACATTATTTTGTATATGTGTGTAAATATTCTTTCAAATCATCATTCAAATACATGGATACATGAATTATTCATATCAGAGGATAAAAATAATTAACAGTTACTAAGTGCTTACCATGTGCCAAGAATCCTCAGAGCCACCTTCTAAAGCTAGTGCCATTATCACTACTTTGCACAAAGGTAAGTGAGGCTGGGAGAGGTTAAGGGTGACTTTCCCAAGGTCCCAGTGCTGAAGCTTGAATTTAAACCCCAAAAGTTTGATACATCTTTTTTTAAACAGCTTCACTGAGATATAGATCACATAACATGCAATTCACTCAGAGTGTACAATTCAATGGCTTTTAGTATATTCACAATTGTACATTTATCACCATAATCAAATTTAGAACCTTTTCATTATCCTCCAAAGAAACTCTGTACTGTTTAGCAGTCATTTCCAACCTCCCTATCCACTCTCCCTTCCTCCAAGCCCTACACAATCACTTCCTGTCTTTAAGGATTTGCCTATTTGAGATATTCCATATAAATGGAATCATAAAATATGTGGCCTTTTGTGTCTGACTTCTTTTACTTAGCATAGTATTTTCAAGGTACATTCATGTTATAGTGTATATCAGTACTCCATTCCTTTTTATGGCCAAATAATATTCCCTTATATGGATATACCACCATTTTGTTTATTTGTTCATTGATTGATCAACATTTGGGCTGTATTCACTTTTGTGTTATTACAAATAATACTGCTATGGACATTTGCATTCAATTTTTTGTATGAATGTATATTTTCATTTCTCTTGGATATATACCTAGAAGTAGAATTGCTGATTACATACCAATTCTAGATTTAACCATTGAGGAACTGACAAACTATTTTCCAAAGTTGTTATGCCATTTTCTATTCCCATCAGCAGTATACGAGGGTTCCAATTTCTCTACATCCACACTTGCTGTTATCTTTTTTATTATAGCCGTTTTAGTGGGTATGAAGTGGTACAGCCTATGCACACAATCCCCATGTCTAAGCTCTTCATTGATAAAGACCCTCACTTAATCTAGTTCATGGAAGCATTAGAGAAAGTTCTATAAATTCTAACAGAGCCAGGTGCTCTGCAAAATCCACATTAGCAACAATTCTTTTGTTAGTACATAGTATGAGGAACACTGCATCACTGACACCTAAACCTGTATGGTTTGGTAGATTTTTTAAACACTGATTCTCTTTTATAGTGGGAATAAAAAAATCTTCATTATTTAAAGTTCTGATGCTATTAATGTTAATAGCCACCGTGGTGCTATCAATTATAAAAAGTAGAAATTCAGCTATATTTTATTCATAGATCAATATGTAGCTGATGTGTAGAAAGAGGAAAAAAAAGTCAACAAATAAGACATTTCACTACCTCAAAAGTGATATGAAAGCTTAAAAGTGAAATTATCTGCCTGCAGCTCTATTACTTGGTTATAAAGCACGTTATGAATTTCTGAGGAAAAAGTAGGACTTCTCCCACACTGACAGTGTGGATGTGCTTTCACATTCCAAGCCAGTTATTCTGATGACAGGAGGTGTTCAGATTGATAGCCCCTTGGTTCTCCTGCCCAAGGTATTACCTACCTGCATAAACTGAAGAGAGGCCTCAAAGTCCTCCACTGGATACATCTTAATTCGAAAGAATTTCATCCCCATTATCAAGCTGATAATGCTTTGAACAACATATGGGCTCTGCTCTTTGTACCGTAATTCTTTGAGTTCTGCCATAAATTTCTTCTTTACAGCAGGGAATCTAAGAAGAGAACAGGAGTGGTTTATCAAATAATGGGTATGGAAGTGACCATAACAGAGGCCTCCAGCATCTAGGAGAGCCAGGGCACAGTGACAGGCATCCTTTGTATCAGTTGAAGTACACGGTTGCCATTTTGTAAGGATTTGATATTGGGGATTTGGTAAAGAATACCATCTTCTCCTTTCTTCTCTTATTCTCTAAGATGTTCAATATTTCCTTCAGGCAGGGAGAAGATCCAGGGTTATTCAGATCCTCTCAAAATGCCCCAGTTCTTAAATTGAGTAGGACAAAATTCTCCATTTCCTCAGGCTTAGCAATTTCCAACACACTTGTAGACCCCAAGAGCCTGAAGGATCTCTAATTATAAGCCTCTGAGCAATATCACAGGCCAGCTATTTCTGACAATGACAGCAAATACTGCCAAGAAATGTTCCTAATCCATTTCCAAATGGAATTTCCGAATGAATTCTGTGGATTTCTGTTGTTGTTTCTTTTATAGTTTTAGGTTAATGATCATTGGAAAAACTGTTTTTAGGGTGTAGGAAAATCTAATAAGAAAAAATTAAAATCAAATCTAAAAGATGAATAAGCTTCTTCTACATGCATGGGACGTTACAACTAAAAAGACACAGTCCACAAGGAATTTAAGGCATCCATATTGTTTAAAGTAAAATATTAATTAATAATATTAATGATAACATTATTATATAAGATTATTAAAAAAGAATAGATCCAGGGATCTCTGGGTGGTTCAGCGGTTTAGCATCTGCCTTTGGCCCAGGGCGCAATCCTGGAGTCCCGGGATCGAGTCCTGTGTCGGGCTCCCGGCATGGAGCCTGCTTCTCCCTCTGCCTGTGTCTCTGCCTCTCTCTCTCGTGAATAAATAAATAAAATCTTAAAAAAAAAAAATTAAAAAAAAAAATCTTAAAAAAAAATAGATCCTAAGAGGATGGAAATAGTAGCAAATCTGCAAAGTACCCAAGGCAGAGGAACATTTACATAAAAGTGATCCCAACTATTTCTGAAATGGCTGGTTAAAAGAAAAAGGAAAGCATTCTAAAACTCATTGTGTTTTGCTTCCTGAGACTATCACCCTGAGGCTCTAAATATGTGAAAAGGTCAATTAGAAGCAAGGCATGATTAAAGAGGATTATTATGATTATAAAAATTAAAGGTCAACTAACAGAATCCTGGAAGGTTGAAATAACTCTTGACAGCTCAGAGTAGACACTTTAGGACAAATAGCGTAGACAGTAAACATGAAGATATTATTTCAGCAAAGGAAGTACAAGAGGAGAATGATTGGCAAGTTGGTTTCAGAGACTTGATGACAGCTGGCCATTTTCTTGTTCTTGGCTCAGGTGCAGGAGATTACATGGTGCTCATCTGGTAATAATTTGTCAAAACCGTATTTTTCTAAACCAATTTACAGATTTTTCTTCATGTTTGCTACATATATTTTACAATAAGAGAGGTTTCTAAGAAGGCATTGGGGCAGAAAATATAAAATCCAAATTCCAGTGTCATCTTTCTTTTCTACTTCTTATGGAGTAGGAAATAATCTGATGCTGAAGACGGTCATGATGACAGCTACAAGCAGATATCCAGCACGTATAATATGCCAAGCAAAGTTCACTGAACCCCACATTTCATCTTCATGATCATTTAATCCTTACAACTTGAGCAAGGTACTATTATTATACCCTTTTTACAGAAAAGGAACTTGAGGCTGAGACTTCTTAATGTGATAAAGTCACACAGCTGGTAAGTGGAGGAGCCAGAATTTCAAGCCAAATGTCTGGCTCTAGAGTCCCTATGCTTAATCTCTGTGCTATGTTGTGTCTGGACCAGTGGTTCTCAAACTGTTGCCTCCAGATCAGCTGCATCAGCATTGCATGAGAACTTGTGAGAAACTCTCATTATTGGCCTACACCACACCTACCAAATAGAAACTCTGGGGGTGAGTTCCAGTAATCTTGTTTAACCACCCTAGAGGTGATTCAGATGTGCTAAAGTTTATGAAGTCCTGGTCTGGACTAGGAATAACAATAAGGTATATTTATAAGATGTTTTCTATTTTATGTACATTATATTCTTTTTACATTTTTACCTTCACAAAAATGCACTGATTCAGGCAGTGAATGCATTTCCATTTTACAAAAGAAGAAACAAATTTGGAAGATCAACATGACAAGGAAGACTCACCCCCCCCCCCCCCCAAAAAAAAGACTCAAACCCAGGTCTTCTGACAAAAATTCCAGGAATTTCCACTATACTCCAGCTCCTTACCATTGTCATGAACTATGAAATAAACTCACTGCCCTAAGAACAGTGTACAGTTTGATTGGGAAGATAAAATAATGTAGAGTCGACCATGAACCATGCAACTAATAATAACAATAATAATTATTATTGTTTATCATGAGTTATGAAATAAAGTCACTTCCCTAAGAAGACTGCACAGTTTGGGAAGATAAAACAATGTAGAAATGACCATGAACCATGTGAATAATAATAATAATTATTATTATTATTATTTGTGAGGTGTGTTCTCAAGTGCCTGACCCTTTGCTTGGATCTCGCTGATTTTTCCAGGAGGTGGAATGGTCAGGCTCGATCACTTTCTCATATTTTACATTGCCTTTTATGGGAATTATACACTTAAAGAGGCTGTAGGGCATAGGAGAATTAAAAGACTCTTTTCAGCTGGATAATTAGAGGAGATTTCTGGGCATTGGAGTTTGGGTAAAGGCTGAGTCTTTAATCAGTGATGATAAAGGATGGGAGGCAGAGATTACATTATTGCTAGTAAAATAAAAAATAGTGATTTTGCTAAAACTTAAAGACTGAAACTAAGAGTTAATAAGTAAAATCATAATGAAGAAAATATTTCATATGCATTACTACTGAGAGCTAGATGTAAAGTCTAAAATTAGAATTGTTATATTACTTCTTCATAAAAAAAAAAAAAGATAACTACCCTGTACTAGATAAGCATACATCCTTTCCCCGCCTGAGAACAAAGGAAACACTACTTTTCTAAGGCAATGACAAAGTAATGTTTCTGGCATATTCATGAAAAGGAAGCAATGTGATAATTTGGATTATGACACCAGTTTAAGATTGTACTATCTATCAGTAAAGATTATCTATACCTTGACTGGTTAAGAATATCATTGTGATTACTATACTTTACTGCAGTTATTGTAAAAGGACTGACCAAGGGGTTCTCTTATGACTGGAAAGTACTGGAGCATCGTCCAAATTGAGACATTTCATATACCCGACTATTGCAGAATTGGGACAAATACTGACATCATGGAAATTAAAATAAGCCATGGTTGGCAGGAAAACACTAGCTTAGTGGATCATATAAATCTAGCCTAATACAGAGATTCCTATAACCTTAGAATGTTGCTTAGTTATGCCATTGTTTTTCAATTCATTCACAGCCAACTCAAAATCAGTATTGCTAAGGAAGGTCATTCTACAGTAATCTATATTGTTAGGCATAATTCACAAAAACTAAAACCAAAACAAAACAAAAAAACACAAAAGGCCATTTTTGGCAAATTAAATTTTCCAAATGATAGTATAAGAGAATTACAGAAGGGAAAATTACAGAAGGAATTACATTGGAATATGTCCAGATTTTCAGGATTTGACACAAATCAGCCAAATACATATCAAAACTCATTTTTCTTATCTTTTCTAGGAATGGGGTAAGACACACATAAATCAGCTTGCTAGGTAATTGGAGCTTCTCCCTTCAAAATGCCAATACTTTTATCATTCAATTGCAATAGAAAAAGATGTATTGGGCTTTTTTTTTTTTTTTTTTTGTAGATGACCCAGGAACCACAGTTATGACAATGGGCTGCAATAAAAGTGCAATACAATCTCATGCAAATGGCTCAGATAGCACTACTATTTAGTTCTTATGTATGCTTTGGCTACCTCTTTCGTCTCTGTTGCTGCCAGTCTTTGAGCTTGAGATTTCTCACTGGCATCAGTGTATCTACCTCTCTCCCATCTAACACTGATGTTTTATGTGTTAGAAGAAAAATACCTAATTGATATGAATAGATAAACCTGCTTGGGGTAAATAAGTCACATGGAAGAGTTTTGGGGGTCCTGTTTCTTGTCTGTTTTGGCTAGGTGATGTTGCTGAGTAAGTACTTTTTACAAAATTTTGTTTTGTTTTGTTTTTTATAAACTGGATATTTCCATGCATGCTACTAAGTTAGGAAATTTCATCTCTTGGAGGACTTTCTGAGGACTGCATTGCACAAGCACCAGGGCATCACTGTTACTTTAAGTTCACCTCTTGGCCTGGATTCATATTTTGTCTCTGGCTCATTTTGCCTAACCTAGGCATTCAGGATTTTGTCTGATTTGCCTCAGGGTGGAATAAGATGAAGACGGGTGAATAAGATGTGACATCACTTTTGGAAGAAGTATATTATTGCTAATAGTCTAATACCACTTTGTTCTAGCCTGCTAAGTAGTGTTATGGGGCCAGATAAATTTAGCAATGAGAATTTTCCCCCAACTTGTTTCCATGACAGAGTCTGGGACATTTTTAGCTCAGCTGAATTAAATAAGGTCTATAGTAAAGGGACATTCTAGAATGGAATTTTCCCATTCACAGATGATTTATATTTTAACTGCCCACTCATGGAATATAGAAAACAAAACTTCTAAAACCGGTAAACTTGTTTGGAATATTTGGGCAGAGAGAAAAGTAATGTGGTTAGTCCATTTCTTTCTTTGATGTCGTAGTCTGAAAAACTCATGGACTCCTGATGGAACCTGGCTCAACTGCCATGTAAAAAAGATTATGGAGAAAACAATTGAAAACAGACTCAGTACTTGCATCGAGGGAGCTTTTAGTCCATCTCAGAGACATGGCGCCCAAAGCTAAAAGGACCCTAGTTCTCTGCAAGCTCACACAAAATCCCTTCCTGAGAGCAGGGCTGGGCTGTAATAGAAGAGGCATTTGAGTTCTTACTGTAAAGGACTGATGTTCACTTACTTAGCTTGTGCCAACACTCCAATGACTTCTGCATACAGGTCTGCCACAATGTGCATATTGCCAGTGTTAGGACCAAGGTACCTAAATAAGATATGATTAGACAAGTGAGAGATCCCCAGTCATCCAAAAATAGCACACTTGTCTTAGAGTCAAGTACCAAACTTCAAAATTCTAAGGAGAGAAATTACTTTACCCTTCTTTGTACTTAAAGTGCTTGAAAGCCAAATTAATAACATCATGTATTAGACTGTCTATTACAGGATGAAGTGGAATCTGAAAAGAAAAAAAAATTAGATGGCTCTTAACTTGGAAGAGAATATTAAAGATCAAATCAGTAACAGTACTTCTAGAAACTATATATGGCCTTTAGCAATCAATAAACATAGTTCACATGACCCAGTATTTGGAATTCATGAACAACTTGAAACAGATTTTTAAAATGTAAGTGGTTTTCAGATAAATTCTATCTAAAAGAAACATTAAATTACTGACCTGTTTCAAAACTTCTATTAATACTAAGGAAAAAATAAAATCAATGGCGAGGTCCCGTCTTTCCATTAAATAATCTCGCTGTTGTTCGTCACTGTAAAATTTAAAATATTCACATTCAGTGGCATTGAAGATATTTTCAGAGTGATTCAATTCATCAGACATCGAGGGCTCATTCCCAATGGACTGCACACCACTTCTGCTATTACAAGACTGCAGTGGTACACATATGCTAACGCTTTTTATAATCAGTGAGGTGTAGGGAACTCACATCAGATCAGAATATTTGACTTCAAATTTCAACTTTTCCACAACATCAACTTGAGTGGCTACTTGAGAATCTACAACCTCATTCCATGGACTTTTCTTCCTTCCTTCCTTCCTTCCTTCCTTCCTTCCTTCCTTCCTTCCTTCCTTCCTTCCTTCCTTCCTTCCTTCTTTCTTTCTTTCTTCCTTTTTAAATAAATATTTTATTTACTTATTTGAGAGAGAGAGAGAGAGAGCACACAAGCAGGGGAAGGGGCAGAGGGAGAAACAGAATCCCAACGTGGGGCTTAATCCCAGGACTCCAGGATCATGACCTGAGACAAAGGCAGATGCTTAACAGATTGAGCCACCCAGGTGCCCCTCCATGTCCTTTTCTAAGATGACTTTCTGGAATTCTATCATTTATAGAATGGATATAGACCAGGGCAGGGCTGCCATACTAGAGGTGGATATTAAGAAGATCCTTATAAAAGAAGCTACACGATGTAGGGGGAAAAAAAGGACAGAATACAATTATTAGCTACAGCAGGACTACAGAGGGTGGAGAAAGGTTAGGAACAATTTTTGTTGCTGTTTCCATGCCTCTTTCCTCTTGACCTTTTGCCACTTGAGATTGATGAATGAAGAAGTGAAGGGGCAGTGGAGGCAGAATGGTTATAAAGCAGGTGGAAGAAGAAGAGGCAAAGTGGAGTCATTTGAACTCACTCAAAAGATAGGGAGCAGAATTAGCACTGTCAGAAGGACAGAAATGTTAGTCTACTCCCTCTCCCATCCCCACCCCTAACCCTCAGTTGCTGCTTCTCTAACATACTGAGGGCTAATTTGGAAATGAACCAAGAAAGACAAATAACATGATTGCTGAGATCCCAGCACAGAACTGTGGCTAAGAAGGTTGGCTTTGGTGTGCAACAGTACTGAGTCAAAATGATGCTTTTTCTATTTACCACTAATTGCTCCATCTACGAAATGAAAATAATAATAGTAATTACAGAAAGGTCTGCTTGAGTATTAAATAAGATAGAGTGCATAATATATTTAGCATAGTCTTGAACATGTAATTGCTCAATACTTGCATATTAAAAAAATACTTGCATATTAAGGAGAAGCCATGAGAAAGGATGGCCAAATACAGGCTTGTCAGGCAGGTGTTTTCAAAATAAATCAAGAATATTTTAAATACAGAATGTTTTTCCCTTTAGTCAAAGGGAATGAGAAGAAAGGAAGGTGATAGTTAAGATCTAAAAAAGAACTTCTGGAGAAGCTCTGTAACCTTTTTTTTTTTTTTTTAAGATTTTATTTATTTCATGAGAAAGAGAGAAAGGCAGAGACATAGGCAGAGGGAGAAGCAGGATCCCTGCAGGGAGCCCAATGTGGGACTCCATCCCAGGATCCTGGGATCATAACCTGAGCCGAAGGCAGACACTCAACCACTGAGCCACCCAGGTACCCCAAGAAGTTCTGTAACCTTGAGCAAGTCGAATGAAGGCTGGTGAATGAAGAATGGATTAACAAGGGAGGTTGCAGCTGTAACTCTCAAGGAGAAATATATGGACAGGGTAGGAATTCATTCAGGATCATTGTGAACAATCTTGCTGGGAGGAAGAGCACTGGCCCAAACCATCTATCTGAAGTCCTGGAAGACCCACTAGAACTGGAAAGAACTTCTTCCAGCTGGAGGAGAGGAAAACACATGGAATTGAATTAAAAAAGAGAACATTCATTAGTCTGACCTAGAGATTATATTATGGAATAAGTCAATAAGAAGTTTGAAGACTGAAAGGAAGGAGAACTTTCAAAGATGGCCAGCAGCAGGAGACAGAAAATTATTGCGTTGGATGGCCAACAGGGGTCCTCTCAAGAAGACTTTGAAAAAGTAATAGTTCCTGGCAGGGAAAACAACTTTTAATCCCTGATTCTATTTTATCTAATAAGCCAATTTATGCTTTCCAATAAAGTAAGACCTATAATTTTCCAATAATGAATTCAACTTTATTGCTGGTTTGAGGTCTAACTGCCAGGAGTCAGCAGCATTTGACAAATTTATTTGGCAGTCAAAATGTTGATATTATACTAATCTTAGAAATCATAACCTTAGTACACATATGTTACATTTGACTGTTTTTGGTTGCTTATGCTTCTCTCTAAAGTTCCTCTTTTCTTTTTTTCTAGTAACAGAAACTCGCATTATCACATACATCATTTTCTAGACACCCTCATTCTTTTGGCTTTCACCCAAACACACATTCTTATTTTGAACTTCCAAATGCTAATTAAATGCTGCTGAGTTGAATTTCACTGTCCTGATGCTGTATTTGATCTTGGCAATTACTCTGATCTCCTGAAAATGATCAGTAACATGATTTTTAAAATATTATTTTGAATCCATACAGAAATAAATTCATGAAAAATCTAGTTTTATTAACTACATTCTGACAAAACAGAGAAACAAAATTAAGGCCCACTTAATTCAACTTACTAAAACTATCCCATTCCTCCTCACTTCCCCAAGGAAATGTTTAATATCTGTTTATAAACTAACATGTAATTAGAAGAATAATAAAGTGATGCCATTAATTAATTAGTTAATTTATTTTTTTTAAAGATATTATTTGTTTATTTGAGAGGGAGAGAGAGAGAGCATAAGCAGTGGGGGAGACAGGAGGGGAAGAAGAAGGAGACTCCTCACTGAGCAAGAAGCCAGACATGGCTGGATCCCAGGACCCTGAGACTATGACCTGAGCCAAAGTCAGATGCTTAACCAACTGAGCCACTCAATGGTATCACCCCTGATACCATGAATTTATTAATCATACAGTCTGAACCACTTTTAGACACAGAATTGAGATTTTACCTTTAAAAATTGATACATCAAAAAAATTTGTAAGAAGAGACTGTTAATTAGTATGGGTTTCTTTGCAGGATGATGAAATGTTCTGGAATTAGTGGTGATGGCTGCACAACCTTATGGATATACTAAAACTACAGAATTACACACTTTAAAAGAATGAATTGTGCCATGTGTAAATTATATTTCAATAAAAAATTCCTTCTCAACTAAAAAAATGATTCAATATGAAAAAGTTATTAATTTCTCTCCCAAATGATAAATAAATGATTAAATCTTGCATAAACTCAAGCATATTATAAAATGAAATTACAAGTTTGGATGAAATATAACTCATTTCATGACATTAAAAAGTGGATATTAAAATAATATTGAAGTATCAAGAAAAATGAGATAAATCACTCACAAGAAGTAGTTAATATCTGATGTTCTGAATGATCCATTTTAGTTTACTGCCTTTAAAAATGCATAATCAATTCATATAGAGAAGTCTGCTTTTAAAACAGCCTTTTTTAAAAAAAGTAAATATGGGCAAATATTTTTTTCTATTTACCTTTATTTCAAACATATGAACTACATATATTTATTTATATAAACTTTTGGGGGGTGCACACTCATTTGACAGTGTAAGAATCTTAAATTTTACAGTTGCTAAAGTGTTTCTGTAGCAGTGAGTTCTACTTTTCAAATCCATAAGAGAAGGGGATCACAAAATAAATAAACAAAATTCTCAGCCTCAGGGGAAGTTCAAGATGGTGTAATCTGACTTCCCTGTTTTGCTCTTGAAAAGACAAGTCACACAGAGGTGGTGAGTTGTCCAAAGTCACAGAGCTAATTGGTGGCCCCAGGCCTACCACTGATGTCCCCTCAGCCTCTTCCCCACAACAGCACACTGAGCACTGAAGGTGACTAACAAGGACTGGGCAGCATCCTGCAGGGCCTGCAACAGCCCTTCTGCTTTTAGGTATCCACTGGAGGAGACAGGGCTCAGGAAAGAAGCAGGCAGGAGGGCAACGTGGGGCCCTTTACACATGCCCCAATGTCAGTGACTAATACTCCCACTCTAGACAGGGGGGCCCCCCACAGCACCTGCCAGGTATCTATGTGCAGACAGGCAGATGTAGATAATGCATAAATCCCATTTTCACTTATGTTCCAGAAAGAAAAAAGAAAGAAAAAGAAAAAGAAAGAAAGAAGAAAGAAGAAAGAAAGAAAGAAAGAAAGAAAGAAAGAAAGAAAGAGAAAAAGGAGATGGGGAAGGATGAACCAATCTCATATTCCTACACAAAAGAAATGTACCTTTTTGATTTATTGCTTGTTCGTGGTCTGTATTCATGTGATTCATCCTCGATGCCATTTTGCCTTTTATACCAGTCAAATAATGTACGCAGAATGGAAGGCAGGCAGTACTCAGAAAGGGAGCTCATGGAGCTGATGACCTACAGAGAAAAACAGGTGATAAGAAGGGTTTGGTGGCCTGCCAATTAGTGAGAAACTTTTCATTTCACAAATAACTCCAAGCTATAGTCACCACAAAGTCTTCTTATTTATCACATCTTTTCCTTTAATAATCTTTATTAGTATATTCCTAAGGGCCCAAATCTCTTAATGCTGACAGATGTTCCTTACATTAGAATTTTGTGGTTCAAGAAAGTTAATTACTTCAACTTCCTTTCATTCTAGAAGTCAGATGTTAATTGCATACAGGTTACTCATGGACCACAGAGAAATTATTTTTCCCATACTGTCCAAGAAGTACAGTGCCTGGTACTACTTAAGTCTCAAAAATGTTTGTTGTATAAATAAATGTATTAACACAATTACATTAGTTGTTTAGCTGAAACAAACAAATCTAGCTCCCAAACAAATAACCTAAATGGTAATATAATGTATGCTTTTCTGCCAATAATAATTTATCTACTCATCTGAGGTATGCCCCAAATTAGAGTCAAGACATAGACCAGTAGCAATAATTTCCTGTGTATCACCTTAAAGGCAAACTCCTGCTCTCTTTTTTAAACAATAAATATATCTTTGATAGATGAGTTATTTTAATTTACTTAAGCTGGAAAGATTTGTAATCTTTTATTAATTATCATGAGAAAATAAACCCCAATTGATATCTCATGCCATGTGCAAAAATTAACTAAAAAAAATCCTACTATAAAAACTTAAGACTATAAATCTTCTGAAGAAAACAGCAGAAAATCTTTGTGACTCTGGGCTAGCCAAGGATTTCTTAGGTGACATACCAAGAGCAACCTCCATGACAATCTGATACTGAAAATCATCAAAATGAAATGTTTATGTTCTGGGGATGAAAGGATGGTTCAATATTCACAAATCAATCAACATGATATACCACATTAACCAAATGAAGGAAAGAGTCATGTGATCATCTTAATAGATGCAGAAAAAGCATTTGACAAAATTAACATCATTTATGATAAAAATGCCCAATAAAGTGGGTTTAGATGGAACAAACCTCAACATAATAAAGGCCATACATGAAAAACATACAGATAACATCATACTCAATGGAGAAAAACTGAGAGTTTTTCCTTTAATTAAGATCAGGAACAAGACAAAGATGTCCACTGTTACCACTTTTATTCAACACAGTACTGCAAATCCTAGTCACAGCAAGCAGGTAATAGAAATAGAAATAAAAGGCATCCAAATTTATAGGGAAGAAATAAAGCTGCACTATTTGCAGATGACATAATATATATATAGTGCCATGTCTATCAAAAAACTATTAGAAACAATAAATGAATTCAGTAAAGTCACAGGATACAAAATACACAGAAATCAGTTGCATTTCTTTACCCTAATAACAAAGTAGCAGAATGAGAAATTACAAAAACAATTCCATTTACAATTGCACCAAACAGAATAAAATACCTAGGAATAAATTTAACGAAGAAGTAAAAGACCTGAACTCTGATAACTATTATGACATTGACAAAAGAAATTGCAGAAGATACCGAGGAAAGATATTTCATCTTCATGGAATGGAAGAATTAATATTATTACAACTTCCATATTACCCAAAGTAATCTATAGATTCAATGCAACTCTTATCAAAACACCAACAGCATTTTTCACAGAACTAGATACTAAAATTTGTATGGAGCCGCAAAAGACCCTGAGTGGCCAAAGCATTCTTGAAAAAGAAGAATAAAACTGAAGCTTTCACAATCTCAGATTTAAAGATAAACTACAAATCTCTACTAGTCAAAACAGTTTGGTAGTGGCACAAAAATAGACACATAGATCAATGGAACAGGTTAGAGAACCCAGAAATAAACCATGCATATATGGTCAATTAATCAAGGACAAGGAAGGTAAGAATACAAAATGGCAAAAAGACAGTCTCTCCAATAAATGATGTTGGTGGTGGGAAAACTGGACTGCTACATGCAAAAGAATGAAACAGGACAACTTTCTTATGCTTTCTCACACAAAAATAAACTCAAATTAGATTAAAGATACCTAAATATGAGACATAAAACCATAAGCCTTTTAAAGAAAACACAGGCAGTAATTTCTCTTACATTGGCCATAGCAACATTTTTCTAAATATGTCTCCTCAGGCAAGGGAAACAAAAGCAAAAATAAACTAGTGAGACTAAACCAAAATAAAAAGCTTTTGTAGAGTGAAGGAAACCATCTACAAAATGAAAAGGCAACCTACTGAATGGGAGAAGATATTTGCAAGTGACATAACTTAAAAGGAGTTAATATGCAAAATATATTTTAAAAACTTGCACAACTCAACCCCAAAAACTCCCCCAAATAATCCAATAAAAAATGGACAGAGGATCCAGACAGACATTTTTTTTTTCTGAAGAGAACAAACAGATGGCAAACAGACACATGAAAAGATGCTCAATATCACCATCATCAAGAAAATGCAAATCAAAACCACTATAAGATATTACCTTAAATGTGTCAAATGACCATAATAAAAAAGATAAGAAATAACAAGTGTTGGTGAGGACGTGGACAAAAGGGAACCCTCATGTACTGTTGGTGGGAAAAAAAAATCGATGCAGCCACCAAGATATGGAAGCTTGAGTAAGTGTCCACCCATAGATGAATGGATATAGAAGATGTGGTATATACATATACAATGGAATATTACTCAGCCATCAAAGAGAATGAAATACTGCCACTTGCAACAATATGGATGGACCTAGAGAGTATTATGCTAAGTAATGTAAGTCAGACTGAGAAGGACAAATACCGTATGATTTCACTTGTATGTGGAATATGAAAGACAAAACAAAACAAATAAAAAGGAGAACCAGACCCACAAATACAGAGAAAAAGCTGATGATTGCCAGAGAGGCGGAGCTAGGGGGATGAGCAAAATGGGTGAAGGGAGTGAGAGCCACAGACTTCCAGCTATGGAATGAATAAGTCATGGGGATGAAAAGTACAACAGAGGGAATATAATCTATGATACTGTAATAGTGCTGTACAGTGACAGATGGCATCTACACTTGTGGTGAGCATAATGTCTAAATTTGTGGAATCACTATGCTGTACACTAGAAACTAATGTAACATTGTATGTCAACAATACTTCAATAAAAAAATTAAGAGCTTCTGCTTTTAGAAAGACACTGTTAAGAAAGTGGTGAAAAGAGGCTGTGGCCCCGGAGAAAACACTTGCAAACACCCATCTGATAAAGGCCTTATAAAAAGAACATGTAAACCTACAATGAGATAGGTTTTACCTATCTATTCACAAACACAAAATCACAAAATTTCTTTTTTTTTTTTAAGATTTTATTTATTTATTCATGAGAGACACACACAGAGAGAGAGGCAGAGACACAGGCAGAGGAAGAAGCAGGCTCCATGCAGGGAACCTGATGTGGGACTTGATCCCGAGTCTCCAGGACCACATTCTGGGCTGAAGGCAACACTAAACCGCTGAGCCACCCAGGCTGCCCTCACAAAATTTCATATAAGCAAATTACAACTCTTCATGCCAATGAGACAGTGATAAAATAGGTATGTTCGAACACTACTGACATGTGAAAAAAAATTGACATAACCCATCTGGAAGAAATTTGGAAATGCAGATCAAGAATCTAGAAAAGCCATTCTCAATAAGCCCATTCTTAGAAATTTATCTCAAATACATAATTAGAGGTGAGTAAGAATGTTCAGGGCATTATATATTATATAAAAAATGACAACACTCTAAATGTCCAACTATGTGCAAATGCCTTAATACAATGTGGAATGTAATGTAAATTACCTACGAAACCATTAAAAATCACAGTTCAAAAATATTTAATGACTTGAAAATGTTCATAATATGTTAAGTAGAAGAAGAATTTAAAAAAATAATTTAATTGGTAAGATTCCAACTTGAGGTGAACACTACGTAAGTTTGCATATACAGAAAACACAACCAGGAAGGGATACACCCCCATACTAAGAGTGCACTTAAAACCAGGAGTCCACAGGACAGGGAGATCACTAGAGGGAGAGGTAAGTGGGAGTTTAAGAGAAATGAAGGTAGGATTTTAACCTATGCCTTTTTTTTTTTTTTAAAGCAAGGGTAGAAATATGAGTCCAGAAAATAGCTAAGCACACTCAATCCAGGAAGCCTATGGTAATGAAGGTGCAAATAATTATTTGTTCATAATAATTATAGTGATTAACTTAATGAAAGTTTTTGAGCAAACAGAGGGAAGAAATATTTGGCTGGTGTAGGGACTTTGGTATACCAGAATAAAGAAAAAAAACTGTTGAAAATTTTAAGTTGGAACTAAATCATAGAAAGTACTTTATGCTAGTCTGAATTTCAGCTTTCTTCTCTAGAAAATGGAAAAGATTTCCAAAAAGGAGAATAAGCCCATTGAAATGTTGGGGAGGGTTAAACCAGCAGTGATGTGTAGGCTGGACCAAAGGGGTTTGCCAATAGGATCAGTTAGAAGTACACACACACACACACACACACACACACACACAATGAGGTTATTGCCACAGTTCAAGGCACACAATGATCACAGCTTGAGCCGGGAGGTGGCAGAAGAAATGGAAAACCTTACCTAACTTAAAATGTTTCTGTAGTTGAGCAGGAGAGGCTTAACTTCTTTTTATAAAGGAAACTAGAGAAATGGAAGCTGAAGTGGTTCGCGTCAATGGGACTTTCCACTGTCAGCTTTAAGAGAAGCTCTGAGATTGAACAGAACAATAATACGTCCTTCCTCAGGTTCTGTTCCTTGAGAGCCTTATTTCTTGCTGTCCCTTATGATCATGATTATAAGGACATATGCAAAACTGTACATTATCTTTAGCTATGGGTCAATATTAAAATAAATAGGCTATTTCATTCTTCCTGCTTTGTGAACATAATCACCATGAGTTTTTTTTAATTGCAAAATACCTATTTAAAAAAAAAAAAAAAACAGCCCTCTCCCCACACACTGTAATATCCACAGCCACAACATATTTTCCCATTGTCCCCGGGCACACAATGCGGGAAATTGGGGAGGAAAGCAAATTATGGCATGTCAGGGGGGGCAATTCACTAGTTCTCTCTAAAGCTACCCCAGCATAAGAAAGGGTACTTCTCCAACCATCACTATCTTATCTCATATTTTGAATTGAGAAATGAAGGGGGTTCCTCCGAGAGGGGGACAAAAATCAGGATTCAGAGTTCCTCACCATAGGTTAATTCTGCACATTGCGTATGTAATGAAATTCCTAACCATCTACTATTATACTTAAGTAATTTAAAAATACCTGTGTAAGTCTGAGTGAGACTTACGGAGGCATGATGACTAAATATAATGTGGTGTCCTAGACAGTTTCCTGGAACAGAAAAAGACTATTCGGGAAAAAAATAAAATACAAATACAGAATTAGTTAATAATAATGTACTGATGTTGGTTTCTTAGTTGTGGCAGATATACATGGTAATGTAAGATGTTAATAAAGGAAACTGGATGTGGGGAAAATGATAACTGTACTATCTTCACACCTTTCCTGTAACTACTCAAAAATAAAAAAGTTTATTTAAAAAGAGACCCATAAAGGTGATATAAACCTATGTTTGCCCCCTAATTATCCCTGGGTAGAGCACATAATGTTCAGCTACTTAAACTTACTTAGATGTAACCCGCCTGCTCCGTAGAGGACATCAATAGCATTCTTTAAAACTCAGCCATAATAATTTTTTCTACCCATTAAAAAGTCATCTTGAAGCCATTCTTGGTATTATATCTACTGGACATACTTTCCATGGCAAATATAGTGAGACCATCTTAGAAGAGATGAAAGGTCAGCAAGGAGGGGATGTGTGTGTTTTTTCCATCTCTCTGTTACTGCCCTTCTGAGCCCAGGATTTCAGGAAGGAAGGGTGGAATTTGCAAAGACCTGGCCCTCAAAGCTCAGGAAGGGAGGAAGGTCTAGTTGGCTTCTTGGTTACTCAACTTCTTCATTTACAGGAAGCAGAGCCAATGGTGAGATGAATTCTAGCTCTGTGCTGCTGTTGAAAGGGGGCAGGCCCATTTACAAAGATGTTCTTGTTGCATTTAAATGATCATATTCTTCCATCATAGATGAGCTAGGTACTGTGCAGCTTGAGGAGGTGAAGTGCCCAGAATCACAGAACTATTTCATACTGGTGTTTTCTTTGCAGGGGGATAGAGGGGAATACTAAATGTACTTTGCAAATGTTTCTTAATGTTTATTTTGGCATTTTATGGATAAATAGGCTAAAAGAGACTGTCCATTATGCTGTAGGTAAGACATTAATTTTTCATAGGCATTTTATTATACTTGCTGAATGCGAAGAAGGAAACTTTACCTAAATATTTGAACAATTACTCAGTGGAGTCATACCATATCTTACAGCAGTAATAAGGCTGACTTGTCCTGAGTGATGCATTTTGTGAATAAATTTTAAACTAACTTCATTGACAGTTTAATCTCTCAAAGTAGTTCAGATGGCCAAGCACCTGGGGGTCAGGGTGCTGTCTATGAAATACCATAAAATGCTGATTTTTAAAAAGTTATTCAAATGTAATTTTTAAAATTTGGTCATATACTATTGCTCGATAATCTAGCATTCAATCAGAGGTGACATACCAAAGGCTTAAGAATAATTTATTATAAAAATTTAAAATTATATAAATCTATACTTTAAATATGTTTTTCCTGCAAATTAGGAAAAGGTCTGTATTATTTGACTTTAATATCTAAGTCCATTTGATAGAACACAGTGCTCCACTGGAGAATAATTTCAGAAACACTAAATGACACTAATATGAATGCAATGCCAGTTAGTTTTTTACCCTAATTGCTTATATTTTTCATTAATAATAGATTTTGATGAGTTGTAGCATTAGAATCAGTGTTGAAGGTCTAGAATTTCATCTGCTTCCTTTTCAGAAAAACTACTGCTACTCAAAATGGTAAAAAGTTATTTTCAGTCTATTATAGATGTATGGATTTATTTTATCATGTGTTTCCTGTTTATAGTTGGCATTTTTAATATATTAAGAAACTAAGGCACTATAAAAGTATGTAAACATTTAGCATCTAGAGGAAAACCCCAACCAAAGTTACTTAGAATGTCTGAGAAAATTATCTGGAATTTATAGAGATGATACTAGTAAAGAATACGTGACTGAATTGCAAATAAGCTGCAACTTAAATAATGTTCTCAGAACACCCTATGTGATGATTGATGCTTCACAAGCCATATTTTTGTAATTTCATTCGTGTATTGGGAAGATCAGATGGTCCTGAATTCAGGACCTTATTGTCTGTATGAGCCTGGCCATATCCACTCCTCTGAAGCTCTCTGTTTCCAGTTATAAAATGGGACTGAAGAGTACTTACCTTGCTGGGTTTTTTATGAACAGTAAATGAGATACTATAACATGTGAGAGATATAACAGACCTTCAAAATGTCTATTTCTATTTTTCTCTTCCATTTCTAAATATTGAAACTGAATCCCAGACATAAACAATTCTGACTTTGAGAAGATCGTGGGCTAAGCTAATGACAAAACAAGTGATAGAAATTGACAGAATTTTACTGATCAGAGTTGATATTGTTAAAGAAAAAAAGAAAGAGAAAGAAAGAAAGAAAGAAAGAAAGAAAGAAAGAAAGAAAGAAAGAAAAGAAGAAAGAAAAGAAGAAAAGAAAAGAAAAAAGAAAAGAAAAGAAGAGAAAAGAAAAAGACCCATCTATCTCTTATCCAAGCACAAACTACCAGGGCCTCCATTAGAACCCCGATAACTTGGTTTGTGTTCCCACAGTTTTCTGGCTCCAGCAGATGCAAACACAGTGTCTTCCAAATGCTTACTGTTGAGGTAGGTGTTCAAGCAGTGCCCCTATATTAGCTCCCTAAGAGAAAAGTAGGGAGCACCAGGCTCCTTGAGTTTGCTGCAGGCAACAAACAGCTCACTCTGAGAAAGGATACTGGGATGGCTACTTTTCTGGAACAAGAATCAGTTGGTGGAATAAAACCAATTATTGTGAGCCCCACTTATGTACACATCAGACTCTCAGGAACTTCAACTGTCTGAACACATTGAGACCAAATATAAGTGAAGAATGGACCCAACCATTGGCAGACAGGCACAGTGTGTTAAGCTCTTATATTTCGTTCAGCACAAGAGGGTTCCATAAAACACACACTGGCTTCACTGGATTCTGCTCTCTTCTCCCCCACCAGATGACCTGCCATTGTTATGCCAAATTCTCAATCAGCCAAATATTGGTGATGCTTCCTCTTCCTGCCTCACTTCTTCCTCTCTGGAATCTGATTTCTCCTCTTGCCACACTACAGATAACTTTTATATAAAACATCAGAAAGGGCTAATCTACTGGCCAACTAATGGCCTTTTGCTGTCATTCTCCCTCAAGCCTCCTGAGAAAATGACACTCTTTCTCAGGTTCTCCTTGAACTGCTCTCCTCCTCAGGATTCGGCGGTGTTGCCAGGCTTACCCTATACTTTCTCTTACCTCCCATATACTTATTTATGCAATGCCAAGGCACAGTAAGACAATTCACCTGTGAAAATAAGGACTTGGATTCTTTTTTTTTTTTTAAAGATTTTATTTATTTATGAGAGAGAGAGAGAGAGAGAGAGAGAGAGAGAGGCAGAGACACAGGCAGAGGGAGAAACAGGCTCCATGCAGGAAGCCTGACGTAGGACTCAATTCCGGGTCTCCAGGATCACACCCTGGGCTGAAGGTGGCACTAAACCGCTGAGCGCTGAGCCCCCCGCCCCCCCACCCCCCGGGGCTGCCCAAGGATTTGGATTCTAATTCTGATTGTTCTGGCCCTAGCTCCTTTGGGGAGTAATCATACTTTACTACACACAGAGGAAATGACTTCCATTTACTGTATATGACTGTTTTAAGAAACAAAGCCATAGCAATCATTCAAATAGAAAGCATTACACAGCTAACAACTGTTTGTGTCATATAACTTATTGCATGTTTAGGTCATTATTAGAAATAAGCAAAAGTTTAAAAACCAAGGGCAGACAATAGATAAGGAAGCACATGAAGCTGGAAGGTATATGAAATGATAAAGATCTGGTGACTCCTTTATTCAACAGCCACAATTTTCATCTCTGTGTAGAAATTTATCTAGTGAGCATCAGTGCCTCCTTCACCAGGTGAGGATTACACACTTTCTTAGGCGAGGCTTACTTTGGAGTACTGTTTTTCACTTTTTAAAGTGGGTTAGTACAGTATTTCAGCTGCATCTGGTCACCATCTACCCATGTCCGTGCTCATCATAGGTTAGCTACTGATGCATCTGAGAATCCAAAATAAAATGCCTTGGCTTTAGATTTAAAAGGGATATCTGTCAAATTTGCTAACAGAAGAAAGTCACTTGAAGTTAAAGGAGGAGCTCACCCTGCCTTTCATTCATAGGACCCTCCACAGACCATCACTAGGGGACTCATCACTAGTACTATGACTGTGTTTGGGCACACTGCTTTTTAATTGAAGTGTTTCCAGTCATAATCAGCCAGCATAACCCAGCTGCAAAAGTAAGTCTCTTAAACCATTAATATTAATCTATCAACTATGAAAATGCACTCTACGAGTCAATGAATAACACTGCAGCAAAAGTTTTTCTCAAAGCTGGTTTCCAGTGAGCAACTAACTGCTAATCTGTCATTTTCTGTGAGGATCTCTGTATGGCTGCCATCACGGACCATCCCTGCCCTGGAAAGCTGCATCTTCTGAAGCTTCTTGCACTTTTTTGTCCACTTTTTCATCTGGGCATTCTTCTGGCATCCCACTTATTGATCTTAAACTATGTTTCCCTACGATATTCTTTACCCATTTGATCTAGTCTCTAATTTTTCAGCGTCTGTTGAGCAGCCACATAAGTGAATGAGCCCCAGTAATTTCTCCCGAGATATTCCACCCTCCCTAAAAATCCAATATGTGTAAAATGATTTATAACTTCTCATCAAGTCCAGCATTTCTCTGTTTGGAGCACTTTTTTAGCTATCAAAAGGAGTCCAGACTTCACATTGTGACTCCTATGGCCCTGGAGCAATGAGTTCCTGTATGCCTGTCCCGCTTCAGCCCAGGCCACTCTCAGTACTCTGCTCTTCACAGCTCAGCTTCTTTATCCACACAGCTTCTTCTGCCTGGCATGATCCAACCCATTTCATGCAGATAACACATATCTTTAAAAATGCCACTGGGCCCTGATTGCTTCCTGACCACCTTCCGAGCATCCTTAACTGCTCCCTTATCTGAGTTCCCATAGCATTTGAAATGGACCTCTGTTACAGCATTCACATGGCACTGTTATTTGTTTGACTATCTGTCTTCTTCCTGGTATTAAGAATTCCTTAAGGGCAGGAACTCTATCTTTTGTAACCCCAGAACCTTACACAGATCCCAGTATGCTTGGGCACTCAATATTTGTTGATTGAATAGAAATGGTTCCAAACCATGGTTTTCAACCATTGATTCTTCTTGTACAGTTTTACATAAAATTATTCTTTCTAGTTCCATTATCTCTGTTTTAGTTTGGGCTCTTTTAGTCTCAAATTTTTCTCAATGGCCAAACTCCCCAAATGCCTCCAAACTTCAAGGATGTCTTTATTCATGAACACTGCTACCTCAGGGTTAACATCAAGTTGCTACTTTAATGAAACTTATCCTGGTATGTATGAGCTAAAATCCACCCACTGCCATTAAAGTCTTCCACAGTCTGATCCCTTCTTTCTTGGTCTCTTCCTCAAAACTTCTAGTCGGTAGGAAAATTTTGTGTCTCAGTAGAAAACTATGCATCACTCAGATCTCGCCTTTCTAGGGGTTAGCTAATTTGAGTCTGTGGGGGCTCTGCATCCTTTAATGCCTTTGAGCTATTTTAAAATTGTGCATATGATAGACTACTGATAGCATGATAGATACTGATAGCATGATAGATTCCTGTCTACAGACAGAAAAAAAAAAAAAACCCTCTGCCCAGTGAAGGTTCAATTGACTTCATTCTCCCACTGTGGAAGAAGGCATTTTGCCTGATAATGCATTCATTTCAACATTCCTGACTTATAGATGTATCTGTTCTGGAGTTCTTTTCTAAACTGGTTGTAACTTCCTCATTATAAAGTGAGTTAAAGGGACATCTGGGTGGCTCAGCGGTTGAGTGTTTGCCTTCGGTTCGGGTCATGATCCTGGAGTCCCGGGATCGAGTCCCATATCGGGCTCCCTGCAGGGGGCCTGCTTCTCCCTCTGGCTCTGTCTCTGCCTCTCTTCTCTGTGTGTCTCATGAATAAATAAATAAAATCTATTTTAAAAAATGAGTTAAATAAAATCTCTCACCTGTGCTCATTTTATATTTCTATGAGAGTCATGATGTCACCTCTTTTTTAATATTATCTTTTAAAAATACACATCTTCTGTCTCAGCTGACAGACCCATTCATGTCCTCTTCTACAAAGATTTTTCTAGCCATCTGGCCCTGAAGTGTGTGTCTTCTGTTCCTTGAAATCTCACAATGTTTACTGTCTGCACCATCCATGTGGCATTTCTAACACACGTGGGCCCCTGTCAGAGCTCTTTGTACCCTGCCTTATCCTCTTCCAAATCTGAAGCTCCTGGAACGCATAGACCACATCCTTGTATCTCTTTGTCCAATACAGAGCTTTGTGTGTGTATACGCGTACACACACACACACATTCCTTTAATAAATTTGCTAAATTTATTTAGCTAAAATGAAGAACTTTATATCAGGACAACTTTTCATTCATTTTACTTGAAGCCTTGACAGTTAATTAGGCATTTAAAATAAATTACTGGCAGTATACATTTTTAAAATGCTATTGGAAATCTCTTCCAGCTTTATTAATTCCCATTACTGGTATGACTCTCTCATTAGCAGGAACTGAAACCATTGCTGGCTCCCTAGTATAGGGCAAAGCTTGCTCTCCCGGGGCTCACAGGATACTAGGTCCTTCCTTGGTGAGCTTACTTACTAGCCTGAGGTTATAATTTGTTTGATCATACTCCTTCTTTGTTTCACCCATTAGATTGCCCCACCCCGACCCCAGTGCAGGCACCATGTTTTTTCATCTTTATTTCCATAAGCTGGCATAATACTTGGTAAATCGTTGCCACAAAGTAGGTGCTGTATAAGAATGGGTTAAGTTCATACTCATGAAATTTGTAAACAATGAAATTCTGGGAATAAGGGTATAAATTCCAAGCTTTCCAATGTGCAAGGCAGTTACTAGTTCTCCCACTAATACTGAACTTAAAAAAAAGACAATTCTGTTTAGACATCTTGTAATTTATGAAACAATGGGGCTTTTTTCCCCAGGTTTATAGTATATAGGGTTAGATGATAATCAGATTAAATTAAGAGATATGAAGCCAATAGTTAATTATATACAAAGAATATTAAAAAAATTTAGGAAACATAAAGCTTTAACCCCTAAATACACATATTTTAAAATTCACACTGTAAAATCAACAAATTCTAAGAATATTCCACAGTGAACAAAAGAGGTATACAGAACTGTAAATAGTATTCTTTTGGGCATTTGGCAAAACTCTACTATGATATCTAGCAAAGATAAGTAATACCTAATATCTAGTCTATTCTTCTTCCTTGGTTATAAAATACCTATTTTTTTTTAAGTAGGCTTCAGGCCCAGCAGGAAGCCCAATGCAGGGCTCAAACTCAAGACCTGAGCTGAGATCAAGAGTCAGACGCTTAACTGACTGAGCCACTCAGACACCCCAATAAAATATCTGATTTTTACATAGACAAATAATTGTCCAAAGTAAAATTTCCCAATCTTTCCTACAGCTATAGGTGGCTATGTGATTAAGATCTCACCAACTGAATATGAGCAGAAGTGGTGTGTGCAATGTTGAGACGTTCTAGTTTTTAATTTTTTTTCCCTATAATTCTTTTTAGCATATAATTCTTTCTCCTTCCTGTTGCCTGGAATGTAGACATAATGGCTTAGCTCTAGAGGCCAAACTGGACAATGAGATGACCTTGGGAATGTAAGCCAAACACAAGCAAACAAAATAATATATAGATACTAGACTGATTTTCTTTGTATTTCTTGAATGTGAGAGAGAAAGAAGCTATCTTGTTCAAACTGCTGTTATTTTATGTGTCATTTGTAGCCAAACCTAATCTTAATTGATACAGGATCTGAGATTCCTTCTCTGTTGAACACTCCCCTCTAAATTCTCACTACCTTAGGTTTTAGATATACAAGCATTATAGAGTAAAAAGCACTGGTTTTATGGTCCGAACATGTGAATGCCAGTCTTGGCTCATTCAGGCTTTAGTCATATAGTGTTGGGTAAGTTCTCTGAGTCTTATTCTCATGAAATGTGATATAGAAATGATGATGATGATGATGATGATGATGATGATGATGATGGCTTCTTCTTGAGGTTTTTGGAAGTAGCAAATGATGTCAGCTGAGATCATGCATGAGAAGGGGCTTCATAACTTATAAAGTATTATATGATTTCTTTTTGCTTCTATTTCTAGCAAGAGAAAAATGAATCATGGGCTTGTTAAGTGGAGGAGTAAACAGGGCCACCCAAGATCAGGCACAGAAAGCACAGAAGCTCAGCTTTCTATAGTCTATCAAATATGCCAGTGATATTTAAAAGGAAGAAATTGATAAAAAATATTCTCTAAACAGGGACTGGCTGCATACTGCTCAAAGGGGATACTTAGCATAGTGTCTATCCTATGGTAAGTACTACATGAATACCACTTCTACTGTTACTACTGCTCCCATGATCATAGCAACAGAGTCTACACCATGTAAGGTGGTATCACCAGCATGTTCTTTTTGCATAGACAGACCTCTGTGTGAATCCAGATTAAAATCCTCCTGCTTGGTATTAGAACAAGGATAATTATGTAATTTGGATGTCTAATATCAAAAGACTAAGAGAGCTTGATACATCCATGGCATTGCCAATGGAACCTTAATTCTCACATTTTGCTAGTTAAAATAATAGTAGGCTAGCACAGGTGGATCAATTTCTGTCAAGGTTCCTGGGAGTCTTGCTATCTCTTTAAAGTGAAATAGACTTTGTAGGTTGCCTTCTCTCCTGGTTCATGTGTAAATTTATGATTTAATGATGAGAGGATAATCTTATGTGTCTTATTTGAAAGTTCTCAGTGTCCATCTTACTACTGATTCACTCATGAAGTGTCTTTAATATATAGAGATGTGTTACAGAGCAGTGTTGCTCAAGCTTTAATGTCTGTGTGGGTCATCTGGGGATCCTGTTAAGCTGCAGAATCTGATTCAGTAAGATCTGGGGCAGGGCAGAGATTCTGCATTTCAACATTCTATGCAACAAGGTTAAAGGTATTATAGCTAATTAAGTGGCAAAATCAGGATTTAAACCTTGTCTGTCTAATTCCAAAGGCCATCTCTCTCCCACAATGCTGAAATGCAGAAATAGAGGGCTGAATACAAGTGGGAAACTGTGTTTAAGCCAAATCATTTGGGATAGCAATTATCTGCAACGATAAAATTAGATGTACTATTTTCCTAGAGAATAAAGAGAGATACACATTAAGCTGGAGAAATAATTTTTTTTGAGGAAAAATCAGTTACATATTAGGACAGGTATATCTAGGATAGAAACAGGATAGAATACAGAGAATATAAAATAGAGTGAAAATTTATGAATGACAGATGATAAATATTTACATTCTTGAGGAAAAGAGAAAGAGCCATAACTTGCCCCATTTCCAAAATAATGACTCCTAATGTCCTCTCAGGATCTCTGCTGCCCTAGTATCTATCAGGTGACAACTAAGGACAATATGACGAGAGAAGCTCTGTGCCACAGAGAGATAAAGCACATACCCCATTTCACCAGCAATCCAGAAAAGAGCCAGCTCTACCAGCACTAGAGTGAGAACCCAGCGCCACACCAGCCCTCAGATACTGACTGTGAGCACAAGCCGAGTTTCCCTCAGTGAAGAGCTTATACAATAGAAAATGCAAAATTCAATCTCTATAATCAGTCCTTACAGGGTTTTTTGTTTTGTTTTAAAATATTTTAAAAATTTATTTGAGAGAGAGAGAGAGAGAGAGAGAGAGAGAGAGAGAGAGTGCGAGCAGGGGGAGGGGCAGAGGGAGAAGAAACAGACTCTGCTGAGCACAGAGTCTGCTGATGTGGGATCCCAGGACCCTCTGACCATGACCTGAGCCAAAGTCAGAGGCTTAACCTACTGAGCAGCACAGGCACCCCAGTCCTTACAGTTTTGGACTGAACAACTCTGGACTTTAACAGACCGAGAACTTTTCTTCTGATCCCACATGAAAGGTAATTTCAAAGCCCTGCTGAAAGTGCACTCTCTGTGTTCTTCATAAGACAATAAAACCCCCACCATATTAGATCAGACTATAGTACATCCAGCAATATTTTGTCTCTACCACTGGCTCAAAGTGAGGTTTTTGGAGAACGTATTGTCCTCTCTGTCATTAACTGCAAAAGTTTAGGAAACATCACAAACATTTCTCACTTCCTCTGATGCCTTATTACTCATCATTCTTAAACGTACATGAGGCCTTTCAATATTTACTGAACCAGATCCTGATTTCCTATATTTATTACCTGCTGTTGAGAGTGTGATGCCCTTTTACTAATCCAGATCTACCTTCAAAAGACTTTCTTTGTATTTATCCTGCCTTAAATTGTTTTGTTCATATATCACATTCTCTATTAGAATCCAAGTTACTACACTGTCTTATAATTATTAAGTGATTTCTTTCTCACAATACTGTGAAATCTTGAAGAGCTAGAACTTGTATATTTTGTAGTGTTGTGTCAAGCAAATAGTAGGCATTCAGAAAAAGCTGGATGAAACCATGATAAACTCCAGTGCAGAGATCTTTCTGATCATTACAGAGTAATGATCACTTATTCAGAGCCATCTTACTAAATTTTGGAGTAGAAATTCCTTTATCTTTTCTTAGTTTCTTTAATTCTGGTATACAAAGATTTAGGGAACAATCAATTGATGGCCTATTCTTATTATTCCAACATATTCCTATTCTTTCTGGTTCAAATCAGTAGACATCCACTGAATGTCTGTTTAAGCTATAACTGTAAAAGCTGAAGGACACAGTTTCTAAGATCATTTCCTTATAACGTCTTTGAGGAAGTTCATCAATATACTAATAATGAGCAACTAGCCCTTACCCTATGTGCATAATACATAAAACCAGAATATGAATATATATATATATATACATATATATATAACTTATTATTACATACTTGGTCAAATTGGGGATCTTCTCCACGTTGTAGAGATTTTGTCAATGGCTTTTCCTAGAAAGAAAAAGAATAATTATTAGATGCTCTTAAACAGTATTAAAAATGTACCATTATTCTTGCAATTTTTCTAATTTTCTTCTCCCTTGAGGGATAGAGGTACCAGTTTTAGCCATGGTATCCTTAGCTATTCTGATCTTAATATAAAGTATTTGAGGGCAGCCCTGGTGGTCCAGCAGTTTAGTGCCGCCTTCAGCCCAGGGCCTGATCGTGGAGACCTGGGATCGAGTCCCACGTCATGCTCACTGCATAGAGCCTGCTTCTCTCTCTGCCTGTGTCTCTGCCTCTCTCTCTCAGGAATAAATAAAATACTTAAAAAATATATATAAAGTATTTGATAGTTAATACCACTATTCTTACTATTCATTATACATATACCTTTTCAACTAAAACCTTAAAAAGCTGATGCTATAAGTGGCCCAGAGTTCTCAATGGAAACTACATAATAAAAACTATGGAATTCATGTGAGAAATGTTACTATCTATCATTGGACTTGACATATAATAAAAAGTAGAAAAAAAAAACTATGGCATTCATATGAAAATTTTGTTAGCTATCCGGACTTGACATATAATAAAAAGTTGAAAGAGATACACTATTCCAAGTCCCTAGATTTAGAAACAAAGTTCTAATTATTAGACTGGTGTTGAGGGACACCCCACCAGTAATGCATTTACTGTGTAACTTGTGAATTTGGGGCATGTTATTTGACTTATACCACATCCAAATCTCTGCAGAAATACTTTGGGTAGTGACAAAAGTCTACAGAAATAATTTTTTCTAATCATTACACCTTTGTTTACATTAGGAAGCCTTAACCTACTTTCCAGCAGGACCTTTTAAGGACAAGAGTTTATCCTTACCTGTCCCTTTTCTTTTCTATTTTTGGTATGAGAGTTAATACTGATTCAAAATTTGGTTCAGGGTGAGAAACAATGTAAAAGTTATATATGAAAAAAATAGTAAGTTTTACTTTAGCCAATGTAGAAGTCCTGTTAAGACTCCATTTACATGTTGCCAATCACATAGACCCTCTCTCTTTACCTCACTTCTCTGATCTCTTCCATCTGAAAAGATAATATATACCTAAGGAAGATGGCAAATCCACCCCCACTCCATAGAGTCTTTGTTCCTGAAGAAATGCATGCATGTGGTGGCTCAGTCTGGTGTCTACTGTTTTATTGTGAGCCATATGAATCTGTCTCATTTGCAAAATACACAGCTTCAGAATGTGTTTTCATCTAAAATAAAGAGAAAACTATGTTCTTAAGAGCTAATGGACATTTTCTCTTCGAAGTATACTATCTAGAACACACTGGTGGGAGAGTGGATACAAAAATGTAGGCGAGAACACAGAAGAACAATTAAAGAAGCACCAAATTCAGTTGATGTTACAAGAAGACAAATTTAGCAATAAAATTGTGAAGCATTTCCTGTATATGCAAAAGTTATAATGTGATCCAAAGTTCTTCGTAAAAGCAGTTAAATTAAAAATATGAAAATTAAAGAAGTGAAAACAGGTGGTGCCAGGTCTCACAAACATCCTTGGGAAAAAATCCAGCATAAGCATTTCTACTCAATGTTTTATTTATTCGCCACTCAACAGTAACCAGCGGCTCTCAATGTGCCGAATGCTACCTGTGGGTGGGGTGCTGAAGAACACATGGTTCCTGACTTAAGGAGAAGAGTCTGAAATGGAAAAGTAGTCAATAACCTCTTATGAATGTTGTCTATACTCATTCATTATTCAAATCTCAGCCAAACTGTTACTTCCTTGGGGAAGTCTTTTCTGAGTCTTAACACCAGGACTACCCACCACCCCCTGCAAAGCTCTGTATACTTTTCCCTTCCTAGCACTCACCATAGTGTAAAGTCACATCACAGTGTAGAATCATGTTATATGATTACACATGCATGAAGGATGAGCTAAGTGCCCCCTCTAGACTACAAGTTCCAGAAACAGGAAGCTCTGTTTCTCTGACACTGAAAGTTAACAGAGTAGAGTCTTTCTTGGTGATGGCTAAATATCTGCCAAAATAATAAAAGCTCTAGGCCAACAGCATCCAGTTTCTTCAAATACAAAATCTCCTGGTTTGCATATAAGTTAAAATATGTTTTCAGATATTTTGTTTTTTTATTATTTTTTAAAGATTTTATTTATTTATTCATGAAAGACACACAGAGAGAGGCAGAGACACAGGCAGAGGGAGGAGCAGGCTCCCACGGGGAACCTGATTCAGGACTCAATCCCAGGACCCCAGGATCATGCCCTGAGCCCCAGGCAGATGCTCCACCACTGAGCCACCCAGGCATCTCTGGTATACTTTTTAATTGTGGCAAAATATACGTGATGTAAAATTTGCCACTGTAACAATTTTTAAGTGTACAATTCAGAATTCAGTAGTATTAAGGATATTCACTATGTATTTTATAAAGACTCCTTTTAATGTCAAAGATTTTTCAGGAATTCCCAACTATAAAACACACATTCACACCTCCCGACATACAAGATTGTAATTCTATTTTGTATCTGTTGTTTAAAAGTATACATAATGAGAGAGAGCTAATACTATGACTTGGATATTTTTAAAAGGTTTCATACTATAACAGCAAGAGTATTTTATATACATTAGAGAAAAAGGAATACATCTATATGAGAGACTGTAATTTACTCAGTCAAAAGATAATGCTTGGCACACCTGTAGATCTGTAGACTTTTGCAGTAACTCAGGAGTTCATCTCTTGGGAACTTTCACTACTACCTGAAAGACAGGATCCTGCTGCAGTGGGAGAAGGTGACCATGAACCTCCCACACCCTGAAACTTCCCATGCTTAAAAGTTATTTTTTTTCCCACTATTAATTGGGTGGGAATGAAGTGAGGATGATATTTAAGTTTACATCTATTTTGCATACATATGAAGGAAACATTGATATGGTTAAGTTGTAACTAAACACAAAAGTCAGGTTCATTAGCCAAGAGCTTGGGTTCAATGCTTCAACAAAATAAGGAAAACAGTGTAAAGATATGTTAACTATTTTTACACAAATATGCTGTCTTCATCATATTCTTTGAAGACTTAGTTTAAATGTTTCTTCCAAGATCAAGCCCTTTTTCAGTTCTTCCTCATAGAGCCACCTGTTATTTGTCACATGGGACTTTTCATCTATTCTTGTTAGCATTTCCACTATGTTGCAATTTGTCTCTCTCCCCACACGCCTAGGACATAGTTGGGCCTTATTGCCAGGGTTTGTTAAATGACTGAATATAGGTCTATGCATTTGGAAAAATAGCTCTGGGCACAGAGAATCAAGTCACATTTCACCATTCCCAAGTAATTTCTTTGCATCAACACAGATTTTTATCAGTGTTAGGAAGCTTAAAAGTAGACCTGGAGAAAAAAGTATTATGCTGGCTAAATAAAAAGAAAACAGGGACACGTGTGTGGCTCAGCGGTTGAGCATCTGCCTTCAGCTCAGGGCATGATCCGGGGTCCAGGGATTGAGACCAGTATCAGGTTCCCTGCAGGGAGCCTGCTTCTCCCTCTGCCTATGTCTCTGCCTCTCCCTCTCTGTGTTTCTCATGAATAAATAAATAAAATCGTTAAAAAAGCCAAAAGGGCAGCCTGGGTGGCTCAGCGGTTTAGTGCTGCCTTCAGCCCAGGGTTTGATCCTGGAGACCTGGGATAGAGTCCCACGTTAGGCTCCCTGCATGGAGCCTGCTTCTCCCTCTGCCTGTGTCTCTGCCTCTCTCTCTCTCTCTGTTTCCTATGAATAAATAAAACCTTTAAAAAAAAATTAAAAAGCAAAAAAAAAAAAAAAAAGTAAAGACAGAAGAAAGGGAAGAAGGTAGGCAAAGAGGAGAGAAGGGAGGCAAACATGCTCCAGCTCAGAAGAGTGCCATCTGAATACAAAGCGAAGACCAGGAAGACTCTTGAACTTAAGAAAAACTGCAGAGGCATGCTTCTGCTTGAAGTTCTTCTGCAGAGGACAGCTGCATGGAATCCAAGGTCTGCATATTCAAGACATCCTGGTTCTCAAAGAGCATTAAATAAGTAGTAAAGTGAAATCAACACAGAATAAACAACAGGTAAAAAACAAGTAGAGATAGACTATGACAAAGGTAGCTCAAAAATAATGGTCTCATTCATCCAATTACAACAGTGTACTTTTAAATTTTTTAAAAATTTGTCATTTAATAACAATTTTACTTATTGACTGAAAATTCATTAATTGAATTGAATGAGATGTTTATTTGTTTTTAAATCATTGTGAAAAAACTTAACTTTGGGGTGACGGATCTTTGAAAATTCTTAGTGGTCCAAAGCTAGGAGACCTTATCTTTTGGCTCAGCCTTGCCCTGAGCTCTGCTCACTGGACAACACTGAACAAAGAGCTAAACAAACTGAAAAGACTGGGAGACTTGGCATTGAACATCAGTGGCTACTAACGACACAGAAAGAGCAAACAAGACATTAAGTCTTTTGATGAGAGCAAACACTATGAAATAGTCTTGACCAAAACAAACAAACAAAACTCCACCAAACCTAAATCTGACCAAGCCTTAGAGGCAATGTCCAGTTTTTAGGAAACAGAAGTTAGAAGAATATGTTATACTATGCCAAAGGGATGCAATTAACAAAATCCAGACTGAAGGGAAACTCTGAAGGAAAGAAAAGTGTTTTTGTTTGTTTGTTTTCCAATAAATAAATTGTGAGGGAGAAAATGAGAAAGGTGGTGGGGGTGGAGCCTACTGATTTTTTAAAGAGATGATTGCAATGTGTGGATGTTACCTGGATCTTGATTTTAAAAATCTGTTTTAAAAAAAGTATGACATTCACGAGACTACTGGTAATTTGAATACTTTTTGGCTATTTGATGAAGTTTAGGGGTTATTGCTAATTTTTTAGGTGTGGTGATGATACTGCAGTTTTGTCGAAAAGAGAGTATCTTTTAGAGATACTTGGTGAAACATTCCGAGGTGAAATAATATGGTTTCTAGTATTTGCTTCAAATAAGATTCAGGGGAGATGCAGGGAGTGTGTGACAAATCGGCTGTGAGTTGATAATTGTTGATGTTGGGTTCATTTTACTGTCTTTATACTTTAGGAATGTTTGAAATTCTCCATAAGAAAAATAAACAAAAAACAAAAAAACATGACACATCCCTTCTGTTATCGCTTTTTTTTTTTTTTTTACAATATTTTGCTTTCAAGATAATTTAAGCTACTTCTTAAAACTTATTTTAATAGCACTTATCTAACAACTGATCTTTTCCTAATGGAGTTGCAGAAGGGACCCTCTCCCCATTGCTTTCCATTTACAGATAGGATTTGGGTAGCAGATATCTTGCCTGCTGTGTGAGAAGTAAGACTCTGTGTCCACTGTGGGCTTTGAATTTGCTCCCTTTGAATCAAAGAGCACTGCTGTCCTGACCCATCCAAGAGGGATTTTTCTCAAGTGTTGAAGAATCCTGTAAGGGCTTCAAGTATTTCCATAAGAAAAGAAAAAGGTCCCTGTTTGTGCTTCTCACACCTAGGGAAGTTCCAACCTCCCCTCCCTTCCCCTAAGAAAACACAAATTGAAAGCTCCCTGTGTCTGCATCTACCTGAAAAGGACAGAAGAAGGCCACTGACTCAATTTCCAAACAATTTCAGTGTATGCTAGCTACATTTTCCCTTCTAGTCTTTTCACACTTGGCCTCTCTATAATCTAGAGGAGAAAAGACGGCCATACATGACAGGACATGGGCAGTTAGACAAGTCTAGGAAAGTCTTATGTATGAAAAGGTGCTCTATTTGTGGGAAGCAAGGGGCTTATTTAAGAAATCATTTTCTACATCTGAATGTTGAATGGCCTAAAAAAATCCCAAATGTGTCCTGTAGAGTAGGACTTCACTCATCTAAAAAAGATCCAAACTCTTGCCCTCAAAGATATTTCTTAGTAAAGTATGTAAGCCAGCAATGTCGTTACAGTTAGTATGAGATTATTCAATTTGTTAAATATGTCACCAACCTTGCTTAAGACACTCTTTTAATCTTTTAATGATTTTTAGCAGTTGGATGTGCATGGGCTTTGGTGTCAGAGACTGAAATTTGAATCCTATAGGTCCCTTTATTTACAAACATAAGAATTTTATTTAACCTCTGTAACCTTCAGTTAACTTTTAGGTAAAATAAAGATAAATTATATAAACCTAATCTCACAAAACGGAAAGATGAATACATAGAGTACTCAATAATTGATAGCCATCACCATTATTGAAATTCCTTTTAACACCATTATTACTGGAATGAGATCATATTAAAACATATAACCTCTTTCATAATGTTTAGGAGCTGAAACTAAGTTCTACCCATTTTTTTTCAGGGTAACATACACCCCCACTAACATTATTTAAGCTTTAATTTTAGCTTCCTGGAAATTTCCAAGTATGGTAACGTACACCCCCACTAACATTATTTAGCTTTAATTTTAGCTTCCTGGAAATTTCCAAGTATAACTAGAAACCTGTATTACAGAGAGTAGGAAAAAAACATTATAAGGAATAATTGCTCCCTTCTCTTAAAAAATAAAAGTCTAAGATTATTACAGTGATTTTAATTCTTGATATGTAATTTAGAGGAAAACTTTTAATTTAATGGTGGGATGGTTTACAAAACAACAACAACAACAACAACAACAACAACAACCACCAAACTTCTCAAGTCTTGACATGATGGTGTTTTTGATTATAAGAACATGTTTTGGCATGGTTAGCTCAGGGTTTTGATGCTATCAGTAGTGAAATTTTATAATCTACATGTCTAGTCTGAGTAGTTAACAATTTTCAGAACTGAACCACTGCAATTCGGGTCTCTCTTCAGAACATGAGGAGGGGGAGTAGCGAGCTGCCCCATCGTGTGGTGACAGCTCTTCAGAGCAGGGAGCAGTGGGCTCTACTGTTGAAATGCCACTAAAGCATTTCATCCAGAGCCACCAGCTTATAGCAGCAGGCACCCTATTTGGCCTGAACTAAACAAAAATGAGATTCAAAATATCTTCATGTTTGATACATTTTTCTCTTCAGATATTATTTGTGCAGCTTTGAGTCAACTTTGGAGACAAATCTAAGGAGTGAGCCTGAGAACTCACAGTTCTGAGTTCCGGATCATTTCTCCTCAAAAAACTCTCCCTACATGAGGGGCAATCAGGGAACCATGGGGTCTGAATCACCCTGAAGATCTACTCTGGTCATTTTGATTTCCTGCTGAGATAGTTGAACTTTTAGGGGGAGACTGGGTGGTCTTGAGATCTGCCCCAGTTTGTCCACAGGTAATAAGAGACATCACCCCCTGACATCCTCACTGGGCTTCCAATAAGACTCATAAGCAGGACTTGGAACAGCTTGGAGATCTGTGGGAAAAAGGTGTTTACGGAAACTGATACAACCATGTTTCCCTTTATTCTGTTCAGTAATTAAAAAAAATTTCCTTAAACAATATATGCTGATGTTCACCCAAAGTAATGAAAAAAAATCCTCAAATTAGGAGAATGATACAGGGAATGTCTCAAATCAGTTAAGGTATTAGCAAGTAACATGTTGCGTAGTACCCCATGATGTGAAGATAGATTCAAATCTGGAAGACTATTTTGACACTTAAAAAAAACAAAACCTCTAAAAACTCTCAAGACAATCTGTCCTATTTGTGGTTGGCTTTGCAAATTTCAGTGAAGCTTATTTCCTTGCCAAGTCCAACAGTTCCAAGTTCAAATCCATTATTTGAACAGTAGAGGGGAAACTTCAATTAAACTCAGCTACAAAGTTAATCTTCATTTTAATTGAACAAAAGAGCTGTTCCCACAGGTGTTTTTTTTTTTCTTTTTTGAAACTAAGGCAGCTACCAGGAAGTATAAGATATCACCTTCACTCATCTGGTATTTTTATAGTTTTGGTTCTAATATACCACACTAATGGTGCCTGCCTACATCCATTAAGTGGGCATTGAGTGCATGTGAATGGATTTTTCCCTGCCTCCTCTGGGACCTTGTTCCATCAGCCAGCTCCTCACTCACCCCAATGTCACCCTCCCCCTTCTGCAGGTTCTCTTTCTCTCTCTCTCAATTATCAACATGCTTAGACCTTTTCATTGTAGTGCCTGCCTTCCCCACGTACACACTGTTTTCTTTCTATGTCCTTCTCATCTTTAGTTCTTCTAAGACCGGTCTATATGTCCTGTATCCCCTTCCTCCCCTATTCCTTCTTCAACCACCTGCAATCTGACTCTTTTGTCACCACTAAAAATACTCTCCCTAGCAGCCCCAGTGACTTTCTAAATGACAAATCTGGTGGCCATTTTTCCTTTGAGATCTTTCAGCTGCCATGAGACTCCCTTTTGTTCACTTGAATCACCCCATTCCTTCATCTTTTCTCCTCCTACTTCTTTAGGCATCCCTTCTCTGTGTCCTTCATAGGCTAGTCTTTCTCTTAAAACGTTTATATTCCCCAGAGCTGTCCTTGGAGACTTGAAATCAGTCATGTTCTGATTTTCTTCTGTCACCACTAACATATCACTCTCTCTCTCTCTCTCACACACACACACACACACACACACACCCTTCTCAGACCCAACCAAATCACCTCTCATCAAAATATCCTATTTGTCCTTCGAGGTTCATTTATCTCACCACACTTTCCCTGAGCACTGCTATGAGAAGTGACAGCCGAGTTTCACTCTTCAATAGCTCTTCTGGTACTCTCTAGCTCTTGTGTACCCCACCAATCTCAGCCTTATTATTCATGTACATATCATTTCCCAAGTAGATCAGAGCTTGGACTTTGGAGTCAATCAAACCAGGATTTGAATTGGGGTATTAACCCTAACTACATCACCTTTGTTATGTCTTATTAAATCTCTCAGGTCCAGCCTCTGGACCTGACTAAAATCAAGTCTCCTCTGACTAAAAATGAAGGAGACCATGAATATAGCAGTTAAAAGCAAGACTCCCAGAAATAGATGGTCCAGAGATAGTCTGCTCCACCACCTGTTAGGTGTGACTTCGGACTACTTGTTTAAATTCCTTGTATGTGAAGTAGAGTAGTAAGAGTAACTACCTTATGATGTTGACATGAAGATGAGGTGAGTTAATACTATTCAAGTATTAGGAACAGTGCTTAGCATTCGGTAGGCTGTATGTAAACACAGACTGTTATTTTTACCCACATTCTAGTGTTAATGTGAAGATTAATGTGCCTGAAATATGACAGATGAGCAAAAAAATGGCAGTCATTCTTTGTCTTTCTTTTTGTCTACACAGCATCAGTCACTTGTATTTGGAAGTTGTAAAATACTATCTATGTATCCATCTCTAAGCTATTATCAAAAATACCTTATAAAACATACATTCTTATCATTGTTAGCATGATCTGTGGATATCAAAACTTGTGCTGGTTAAAACTGTACTCAAAAACTATTTGTTGACCCAAATGTCCATCAGAGGGTGACCACATAAACACATTGTGGTCTGTACATTAAATGGAATTCTACTCAGCAATGAAGATGAACAAATGACCAATAAAAAATAAAAAATGGATCTCAAATACATTACGCTGATGAAGAAAATCAGACACAAAAGAATACATTTTGTATGCCTCATTTATATGAAGTTCTAGAAAATGGAAATCTATACACAGATCAATAGTTGCCTGAGGCCAGGGGTGGTGGTGTATGGTCCATCTGCACAGGGCACAGGGGAATTCATCAGGATGACAGAAATGTTCTGCAACTGGGTTGTAGTGGTATAGACACATGTGTATGAGTTGCCAAAATTCATCAAACTATAGATTTAAAATCCCTGCAGTTTAATGTACATAAACTATATTATAATGCTGATTTAAAATAAAACTCTTCATTGGATGAATGAAAACAAGTATCCTCAATCTGTCTGAATGGCACTTTATTTTCCTGGAGATCAAAGGGAGGACGGGAGGTAACTCTGACAGTAATAATTTAGCTTGAGGAATGGGAGTCACTGCCTAGTTCCCACTCTCTATTGCCATAGATAGTCTATCCTGAGCATGAGCATGGTACTGTTTGCCTTTGAGAAGCTCATAATATGTTATTCGGCCCCCTGGGAATCCCAAGAAATCTTAGGCAAGTGGGTATGGATGAAGTCACAAAGTTGATATTCATGAGGTGAGACATTGATCCCAGTGTTATTCTGCAAGTTTGGATTTATTTAGAACACCTTGACTAACCAATTTGGTATGTATGGAGCACTGTTCAGATAGGAAGGAGTCCATGCTACACACTTTCTTAGGGTGTTACTGATAGGTCCGAAGCTCACTTTGGTGAGCAGAGACCATTTCACTCAGTGCTACAGACAAGTCTCCTTCTGAGGGGAATTTGGTCATCTGTCATCATCTGAACCAGCAGCTATAGCAAACCTCGAGTGAAGGGGAATGCCACCATTCTGGAAGAAGATTTTGGCACACATAGATAAGCATTTTCATTTCTGTTGAAGTTCTACAGTCCATAAGTATCTTGAATTTTTGTTTTCTACATGAGCTAAAAGAGGCAATTTCATAGACAGCAACTTCTTCATGATTATCAT
Organism: Canis lupus baileyi; assembly: GCF_048164855.1. Taxonomy (NCBI): domain Eukaryota; kingdom Metazoa; phylum Chordata; class Mammalia; order Carnivora; family Canidae; genus Canis; species Canis lupus. Next base: position 9,705,318 of record NC_132861.1, read on the forward strand.
TATATAAAATTCATTACATACCCCAATTCATGTAGCAAAACAAAACTTCTTAGTCAAAACTTAAATGATCCAATTACTTTGGCTAAGAAAAAGAAAGGTTTGGTTTTCTAGTAAAATAAAAGGCAAACTCTGGAGGTAAAGGATAGAAAAATAAGTATATCAAAATCTATTTACCTACTTTATCTTTTAAAGTGCTATTAAGAGGGGCATCTGGGTGGTTCAACTGGTTAAGCATTTGCCTTCGGTTCAGGTCATGATCCCAGCATCAGGCTCTCTACTTAGTAGAGAGCCTGCTTCTCCCTCTCCCTGCCCTGCACCTGTGCTCTCTTGCTGCTAACTCTCTCTTTCTCTCTCTCAAATAAATAAATAAAATCTTAAAACAAAAATAAAGTGCTATTTAAAGACAATGCTCTGGAACTAGATAGTGGTGAGAACTGCACAACTTGTGAATACTCATTGAATTGCTCTCTTTGAAAGAGTAAATTTTATAATATGTTAATATATCTCAATAAAAAGCAATACATCCATTCTAGGTCAATCAACATTATTTAAAGATTTTAGTATCTGACTTTCTTGTTGTCATTGATTCCTGGGCTCAATGACTGAATCATCTTGGAAAAGCTCACTAAACATTCCAGCCCCACCATCCCCCCAATTTATGTGATTACAACTTATGAATTGAGTAGAAATCCCCAAAGGCATCAGGAAGTACCATCAAATGGAATACTGTATGTTATAAAGTTATTCAAGCCAGGGAGTCTAGATATATGTCAGCAACAATAAAAAATATTTAATAAACATGTTTATTCTTAGCATGACCTGTGGAAATTCAGACTTAATTCTGGTTAAAATTACTGTAATGCTACAGTAAAGCCTGCTGCTACCCAAAACTGTATTAATCACTTTCAGGAATGTCAAAATGCAAAATGCTGTGCAGATACATAGAAATATTGTATCATAGTGAATGTCCAGATGGGCCTTCAGTGTTTATTACTACATTATATTATTGAACTTATTTTTATTCAACATTTCCTGTTACTTTAAAATATATTATATTTTTAAATATTCTTTTGTGTTAAAATGAAGTCTCTATAAATAGTAAAAAGCACATAATCTAAAAGATTCAGACTGAAAATAACTTGAGAAACAATCTTCCCCTGGTTTTATATTCTCAAGAAGAAGAAACTTTGATAATCTTCTCATAAAGTCACTGGACATAAAAATTATGGCTCTACCCACGGATAAACTGAATTGGATACTATGAAATTCAAGGAAAAAGGCCCTAAGATTTTTTTTTAATTACTTCATGATACTTTGCATATGGTTTGTCTCTTCTAAGTTTCAACTGAAATTTTACTATCATAGTGCATTAAATTTCATTTTATCACTGAGAACTCCTACTTAACAACCACAAAAGAAATGCTTTTTGTCTATATGATTCCAAGAATAGTCATAATAAGGAAAGCAAACTTTAATTTGAACAGTGTACAGAAAAATGTGAGTTTGTGAGCTCATCTGAAAGATCACTTCATTCAGCAGCTAAATGAAACCATTCAACAGTTATCTCTGGCTTTAACTACTAAAACTATTTTGTTTCTGGTTAGGGTGAGTTTCCAGATTTCCGGTGGATGCCTTCATAGATTAACTAAGGGGTGCCAGGCTGAGGTGCTTTGCTAAGAAATCACTATTTTTAGTTATTTATTTGTAATTTGGGCAATGAGCCAGTACTTTGTCAAGTTTAATATAAGTATTTCCCACCTGACCAGAATGGTTTCTTAGTCTCCTTTCAGGACAGCATTAGTTTGATTCTATCACTACACTCAATAGGGAATTAAATCTAGAAATTATTTTCATTTTCTTTCTATTTCCCTTATTAGATTTACTGGAGCAAGAGAGGCCTCTATTTAGAGAGGAGTGTGGCTAAAAACACTAGCTGGTTGTTCTTCTGGGAAGCTGGCTAAAATCCACAGGGAGGATTTGATGCAGAGAGGCATTAAAGGGGATGTTCTGCTATTTACACATCCTTAGTCAACAGACATGTAACATTTGGTTAGAATAGGAAGACAGGCATATACAACAGTGCAAAAAACCACCAACTTGCAAATTTGGGCACGATGAATTATCATCATGAAATATCACATGGTGAGGTTTGTGAATAGCTATCAGGCCATCAGCATGACTAATTATAATAGGTTTTAGGAAGATCTACCATATAAAGATCCAAACTTAATTAGAGGCAGTAATTCCTTTTAACAAAAAAAAAACTATTTCATTTATTCATGAAAGACACACACACAGAGAGAGGCAGAGACATAGGCAGAAGGAGAAGCAGGTTCCCGGCAGGGAGCCTGATGTGGGATTCGATCCCAGGATCCTGGGATCACACCCTGAGCCAAAGTCAGACGACACTCAACAACTAAGCCACCCAGTCATCCCTAAAGGCAGTAATTCTATTCTTCAATTAGTACAGCATGATTTCTTAATTCACAAATTCCTTAAATATTAAAAAGGTTCCTGATGAAAAGGTCTGACATTTTCTGATATCGAGCCGTCTGCAGATAACTCAGGTATCTAAAGAGGTGAGATACAGGATTATGGCTGAATGTTCAATTTTTGTATGTGGTACAGGTGAAAAAATAAGCTCTTTTATAACTACAAATAGACTGTATCCTAACCTTGGTCTGTTAACTCATTGGATCTGGTCTCAAATCTTGAGAGGAAGCTAGGGTGAGTGTGTATTTCACTTGCCAAAGGCCTTGATTAGTTAGAGTCACAACTGAATTCATTAAAACTTTTAGAACAACTCATCATGTATAATCTTCTGATGGTGGGCTGTATTACAGTGCAATGGCCTGCTCAACCTCACTGTTACAATGCAACGTACTGCTCAATTTCAGGGTTAACAGGAGAACTGTCCTGATGCCAGCCCTGTGACATCAGCACCCAGGAGGAGCTGGAAGCCTGAGACACGGGGCCAAGGAACAAAGGTTTGTCAACAGACGTTACTGCCTGAACCTAGAGCAACATTAGTGTCCAGTAATGCTGTCATTAGCTAATTGCTTGGCCTTTCAACATTTGTGCCAGCTGGCCATGACTAGTGTTCACACAGGTTTGGTCTTCAGGCATGACATATTTCATTAGAGATTAATGGTGTGTGGTGCAACAGAGACTGGCACCCTATATTCTTCAAAGACTTGCACAACAAGAAAATATTTTGTGGTACTGCTAGTTTACTTTTAGTCTTATATTAAAACAGAATTGCCTTGTTTGTTTTATGTTAGCAAACCTGCTAGATCATGTTATGTTATGAAGTCTCCATTCCAGAACAACATAGTTAGCATCATTATGAATAAGTGTCTATCTCCCCACACCTGTGGTCCAAGCTCAACCCAGTGATAACATCTGGAAGTTCTTGCCTGTATCTAGCCCATTAACTATTTTGCGAGCAGGGGCTATCAAAGCTCATGAAATCCCAATAATAAACTCATTTTCACATGACTGTTCATCACAAACAGGTTTTTAAATACCAGGACATGAGACAAAGGCAAACACTGCTCTCTTGCTCAGTCACAGGCTCTGCTAGTAGACAGGATGAAAGCTAGGTGGGTTTTTTTCTTTTGAAGTTATGTGCTCATCTTTTCCTTTTCCAGGTTTCAATTAGAGTAGAGAACAAATGATTTGCTTTCTGAGTAAGTCTTTGGCAAATTAGAATTTCTTGCTCTTCTCGTTGACATTTTATGCTGATAGACTGTAGATCTAGATGAAACCCCTAGGCCAAACCCAATTTAGTTTCTCCTGCAGTTCCTTGCAAGGACACTAGAAGCTTAAATCAGGTTGGATTCACTAAGACATGACTTAATAAATCCAGACGTGGAGAAATGATGCTTGTATTCATTATATCAGAATTAAATCTGCACCTGGTTGTCAACATTTTTCCAAAAAGAAAATAATGATAAATCATATTTAAATGCCTTTTTAGAAGCAGAGGCTAGTGCCAAGGCTATGATGAAAAATCAAAAAGAAATTTTTTTTTTTGGTCATCTTAGAGGGAGGAAGGCAGACAAAAGAGGCAACCTCAGGAGGATGATTGAAAATTCTTGGAAGTTATACCTTCCAGTTATAACACAAATAAGTCCTGGGGATATAATGTACAGTATGGCAACTCTAGTGACAACACTGTATTGTCTATTTGAAAGTTGCTAAGAATGTACATCTTAAAAGTTCTCATCATAAGAAAAAATATTTATAACTGTGGTGACAGATATTACTACATTTATTGTAGTAATCATTTAGCAATATGTATTTCAAATCATATGTTATATACCTAAAACTAATACTAATCCACCTAAAATGAATTCACCTAAAGCTAATATGTTACATTATAGCGTATGTATATGATATGATACATTTATATGTGTATAAATTATATCTCAATAAAATGGGGCTAAAAAAGAAAACCAGTTTGATCTTTAAGAAAATGAGATATTTTTCCCTCTGAGGTTTTCAATAAATGTAAACACATGAATGAGAAAAAGAAAATTCTTGAAATTTTCTGAACTTGCTTTACTTAGTTGAATAATACAGCCTTTCACATTTTGGGCCACTGGCTTCCCAGTGTGGTCTGGCATGAGATGTTCCTACTTGTTTTTGAGACCCCTAACCTCAAGAACTCATGACATTTCTTCTTGGAAAGCTTTTGAAAACCATTCTGTGTGGACTCACTTCAAATCCTTGATTTCATTTCCTAGGTTTTCACAATTTATACATGGGTAAGCCTCAAGTATTTTCTGGAGATACAGTGAAATAGTGGAGGTGCTGTCTTCTCTTGTATACTTTTATTTGTTTACTTCTGTCACCTCCCAGAGTACAAGTCCCTAAAGGATCCAGACCAACTCTGCTTAAACCAGCTTTGGCTGTGCCTGTCTCATAGCCACAGCAGAATTCAGGACAACCATCTGACAGTACCAGTGAATGGCCAACTTGGCAGGCATCCAACCGCCCTGCTCAAGCTTCCATTCCTTTTGAACAAACATGAAGAAAGGTTGCAAAATAATGACTTCCAAAGAAATAAACCAGATTTGGTTAGTTGATATCAACTCTTTAGTGATGACAACGATGATGATGCTGCTGCTGATGACGACGACAACTTGAGCACTTAGTAGGTGCTAAATAAACCAGATTTGGTTAGTTGATATCAACTCTTTAGTAATGACAACGATGATGATGATGCTGATGATGATGACGACGACAACTTGAGCACTTAGTAGGTGCTAAGGTGCACATTACCTCTAATCCTCTCAACTACTCTTTATTCTAGGTTCTGCTACTCCAATTTTGCAAATGAGAAAAAAGGGAGATTGACTGACTGGCTCAGGGGCACATGACACTAGAGAGTTTGAATCCAGATTTAAAATCAGGTAAGACTGAATGAAAAGTTGTTTTATCTTTACCTTTATCCATTCTTGTCCATTAAATCTACAAAGTCAAGATTATGGGTGCTCTTGATTTTGAAAAGCTGGAGTCTTGTTTTTTGGAAGAGTTTATTGAGAAGGTAATTGCCTGTGACTACAGTGACAGATGCTATACAAATGGAGAGACTCATAGATAATGAGAACACATATTCCGAGACTCTGTCCAATTGCTAAGAGTCAACCCGACTCTCCTCTTCACATATTGCTAAGGTGAAGAAGGGAACAGGTGATAATATCAATGAATAATGAGGTATCCTTAGATGCCCCAAAGCAGAGGGCTGAGAATTAGTACTTCTTGTACTCAGCAGATTTGAGGACATCATCTGCTGAGGAGTACAAAGGACAAAACACAATGTATTGTTATTGGTTTAGACGTTGGCAAGATGACCCTCAGAAGCACAGTTTCCTACAAAGACATTCCTTTTATGCTACTATATTGTTTGCTTCATCTATTCATCTATCTATCCATTCACTCATTTATAATATAGCCACTCATTCATATATTCAAAAACTATTTAATGCCTATTGTATATAAACAGAGTCCTAGACATGGAAACATGATGTGTGTGTGTGTGTGTGTGTGTGGTAAAGATTAATTAGATACAGTTATTGCCTCAAAGGAACTTATTGACTAGTATAATGTTTCTTCAACTTTAAAAAACGTGGATCCCCCACCCACCTGCCATAAAAATATGTATTTTATATTATGATCTTATATATATACATGTGACTCAAAGTTTTATAAAGCATTATTTAACCTTTAAAATCACAGCAAAATAATCCCACCACTTAAAACACAGCTATACAAAATAAGAGGTGAAAATCTCCCCCTACAACTCCGCCAAGATAATTTATGAAATGATTTATTATTTATCTATCCATTTTTTTGTTGTTGTTATTCATGGGAGACACAGAGAGAGAGACAGAGAGAGAGAGACAGAGACAGAGACATAGCCAGAGGGAGAAGCAGGCTCTCTGAGGGGAGCCCAATGTGGGACTCGAGCCCAAGACCCAGGGATCACAACCTGAGCCAAAAGACACTCAACCACTGAGCCACCCAGGTGCCCGCAAAATTACAATTCTTAATGGGCAAGTTAAAAAAACAGATTAGATACAGCCCAAGAGTGTTAATTGAAGATGGACTTTAAAAAATTATTCAGAATACAGTAGCAAGAGACAAGAGGTAGAAATAATAAAAGAAGGGTAAAAAAAAAGATATGAAATATAGTAAAAGGTCCAAAATACATCTTATAGGAATACCAGAAAAAAAAGTGGAGGAATGGCAATATTCAAGTAATTAGTGGCTAAGAATTTTTCAGAATTAATGAAAGATATAAACCCTCAATTCAAGAAGCATGGGAGTGTCAGACAAGAAAATAAAAATAACTCCACATCCAAACAGAGTGTAGTGAAACTGAAGAACACTACAAAGAGAAAAACCATAAAAGCAAACAGGGAACAAAGTCAATAATCCAGAAATGACAAATCCCCAAAAACTCTGCCACAGCAATGATAGTGGGAACATTGTGAAATATATCACCAAAAGTCTAGAGGGAGAATAAATGTCAAACTAGAATTCTATTCCCAGCTGAAATATCACTGATAGCTGAGTGAGAAATAAAGGCCTCTTAGATAAACAAGAACAAATAATTTGCCATCCATGGACTTTTACTTAAAGAACTACAAAAAACTTACTTTAGGAAGAAGGAAATTTAAACAGAGGGAAAGAGCAAGAGGCAAAATCTATTTGTACTTTTTCTGATTTGAAATAAAAATATAAAAAAGCCACAGATGACCCAATTTATCTTGTCTAAAACACTTTGCTTGGGAAAGGTGAAATAATAAGACTAGAAAAGAGCAAATTTTATTAACTAACCCCACAAAACAATAAAAGTAGAATAAAATTATTGACTAATACATAAATATTAATAAATATGACCTGACCATCTTTTCAGCAAAAAGAACAATACTATTGACCCTGTGAAAGATGCTTACAAAGAAAAAAAATCTAAAATTTAATTTTGGTAGACCATCTTTATTCTTGTTCTTTTTTTTTTTAATTTTATTTATTTCTGAGAGAGAGAGAGAGAGCGAGAGAGAGAGAGAGAGAGGCAGACACAGGCAGAGGGAGAAGCAGGCTCCATGCAGGGAGCCCGATGTGGGACTTGACCCTGGGACTCCAGGATCACAGCCTGGGTTGAAGGCGGGTGCTCAACCGCTGAGCCACCCAGGGATCCCTTGCTGTGCTTTTTTTTTCATCAAAGTTAGCTATTTGGATATTGAAAATTCATAAATACAACTTTAATTTAATATTGTGTATAACTGATTCCACACAGTCTAACTGATGTGGAATTTTGAAGAATTTAGTGTTTTAAGATTTTATTTATTTATTCATAGGCACAGAGAGAGAGGGGCAGAGACACAGACAGAGGGAAAAGCAGGCTCCATACAGGGAGCCTGATGTGGGACTCGATCCCGGGTCTCCAGGATCACATCCCAGGCCACAGGCGGCGCCAAACCGCTGCACCACTGGGGCTGCCCAAGAATTTAGTCTTTTAAAAGTAAGCTGAAAAGTATAGATTACTGAGTATTGCCGTAAGTTATAAACCTATATTTCCAACTTTTTGAAAATTACCCTTTCTATTTCCATAGAAGTTTTAATTAAAGATAATAGAATACAATTTTGTGATTTGATATAAACCTACATAAAAAGGATTCAATGTCTTTCACATAGACCTAACTCAGCAAGAGAAATAGTAGGGGACATTTATTGGAATTCACTTTAACCATATATATATACATCAAAAATAACACTCTTGCTATGGCTACAGAACAAAATGCCAAATAGACATTAACATTTACTTGAAAGCCAGTGGCAAACCACGGAATCTACTCACATTTATTGTCCCATATGTATGCAAATACAAGGACAAAAAATACTAAGCATTTTCCAGCAGACCAGAAATGGATATGGCATGGAAGATCGCATCTCTGCCAAAAAATACAAGGTGAATAAATAGTCCCCTTTTATAAAAAGCAACAATACTAAAAATTGACTGATATATTTCTCGAGCTAAAAACATAACGTCCATCTACTCGGCCCTTAGCATCTAGTAGACTCTCACCCTCAGTGCACCATGAAGATTTGCTGATGAACAGGACTAACACTTTTTCTTTTCAATTTTTTTTTGTTTGGGAACATTTAAGTTGTTTCAACAAATGGGAAAAAATGCCTACCTCTGATTAAAGAATGCTGTGGCACATATTAGCTGTTCAGACATAATGTTTACTCCAAGAAGAAAATGCCACACAGATAAATTCCAGGCTAGTAAAGATGAAAAAGTTAAACCCAAACCATTTTACTTTGTAAATTCTCTAATAATGGCATATAAACTATTATTTTGGTAAGATGGATGGCTCAAAAGGTGTCAGGGCCTCAGCTTGTTAGCATCTCTTTCAACTTTTGTACAACTTCTCAGTTCCTTAAGGCATTCGCCATGACAGACAATTTCAGAGAGGCCCAATCTGCCATTGTTAAGAAGTGAAATGACCACTCTCTTCTCCTTAAATTTCCCCATGACCTCCGGAGCAAGGTGGCTTCCTATCCTCCACCGGAGGAGGCAGTCTGGGCAGCTCCAACAGCACTCAAGGTGCTTGGAGGAACATTCCCAGGATCAGCACAATTTTGGACAATGAGAATCTGGGTACTTGATTTTTGACCAATTCAAGTTATAGGGGAGCCCTGTGTTGGTTTGTTTTAAGAAATTAAAGGAGGTATCTCCACATGAGGATGACCACATAAAGACTAGCAACAGAATGTAAAGGGTTCACGGTGAGCTCTGAAGGCATTCAGCCTGAGTTCAAATCAACACTGTGTGACTTTAGGCAATTACTTTGCCTTCTCTGTGCCAACATTGCCCATCTGTAAATGGAGCTATAAATACTACCTACCTAAAGTCACAGTAAAGATTATAGGAGACAATAAATTAAGCCCAATGCCTGGCACATAGTAAGTACCTGAGGAATATTAGCTATTACGAGCAGTAAGAGTAGCAGAAAAATTTAAAAAAAAAAAAGAGCAAATGGGGGAAAACGTACTGTACTAAAGTTTAATTTAAAGGATTAAAACTACAAAACATTCCATAATAGGAAGCTAGAATTTATGAAGATGACGACCTCCATTGATCTAAAAAACTTTAAAATGTAAAATTTGTAACTTTCAGGCAACCACATGTTTAATAAATATTCTTGAATTTTGATTCCCAAATCCTAAGTTGTGATTCTTACAAAGGTCATTTTTCCCTTTTCTTTCTTTTTTTTCTTCCAGAGAGGGAGAGTAGGGGAGCTAAAGGAGGGAAAAGGAGAGAGAGAATCTCAAGCTGACTTCATGCTGAGCACAGAACCCAACACAGGGCTCTGTCTCACAACCCTGAGATCCTGACCTGAGCCAAAACCAAGAGCCACCCAGGCACCCCACAAAGGTTATTTTTAACAGTTAATGTTGAGCATCATACATTAAGTGTTTTTTAAAGACTTGTGTTGTGGGTTCAATAATTTTGTATTTAATAATTTTAAGCCCTGATGCTATAAAGCCAACCTCACATAGTCCTCTTATGCTCTAGTATCCTCTCAGGAGGTACAAAGCCGAGCTTCATAGAAAAAAGCTGTGTCACTCTGAATTCCTTTCCTTTTCTCTTATTGTGTGTGTCCCACAAAGGTCAGAAAACAAGTAATCTGAATCTACCAATTGGACTTTGTTCCTTCCTGCCTGTCCTTTTGAGATTCAGGACTGTCTGTAGAGCCCTTGTTACAGCAATTAACATAAGGCTGAAACACATGCCTTATTTTGTAGCAGAATCATCTGCAAAGAAAGATACTGACGTCCAAGGACATTATCTGTCTAATAAGGGACCTAAAGGTAAGTGAGCCGAGAATTTCCTGTCCTCCAATTTTCAGAAAACAAAGAGGTGTTTCTGAATGACTCACCAAATAACTTCCTCAGACAATAGATCACTGAGCCCATATGTTCTCAAAGTCCAGGCAGCCACTTGAAGAATGATTTTTTTTTCTCGTTTACTTTAAAAACAGACAAAAAATTTTGCCTAAAGTATATATACATAGCAGAGACTCTGACCACAATTTTTCTAGGATTCAAACTTCTTCTTCTTAAATTATGCTTATTAGTCTTAAATGTAGTAGTGAAGCATGCTACTTAAATGTATTTGCCAAGGATTGTTCTAAAGTCTTTGACTCATTTCTTTTTTCTTAAATCAGTAAACTTAATTATAATCTTTAAAAAATTACCGATAGTATCAGAAACACCTTTGGAAATCAGGGGAAAAGCAATCCATCTTTTCTTAGAGCTGTAAAATCTACAATATTTAATGTAAAGATGAATTTAAAAGGGTGTTGTGGCATACTCACCAGAGGTTCTGCCATAATGATGCGAATCTTGCGCTCAGCCTGAGTGGTAAAGTTGACAAATAAACTCTTGAGGACATATTCTCCTGGTTTGCTGTCTGGATCCACACTGATGGGTAACATGGTTGGCGGTCCTTTCTCTTTTTGTGTGCCAGAAACAGGTGGAACTGGAGGCTTGATATAACCGTTGCCAACTGGAGAAGCTGAAAAATATAACATATGTTCTTAACTGCCTGAAAATAACATCATAAATATCCAGATCGGTCGTATTAAAACATAAACATAAGGGTATGAATTATATCAAGAATGCTGCACTTAACGTTATAAATTGGCCTTTTTCCTTAGGAATGGTGTCAGAATTTAATTATTTTGATCACATTAAGTTGCATTATGTCACATTTGATAATCTCAAAGTACTTCTGGTTACCACATTGCTTTAGGTAAGTTTCCTTGTAAGCATGCAGTATAACTGAGAAATCCTACACCATTTACGATGTTTTTGCTTCTTTTTTTTTATGTCACAGAGAAATGAACTAAGAAAATGTATATGGAAAATAAATGATTTCTTTTTCTGGTTCTCCAGAAATGGCCAGCAGCTATCTGTGCTTTATTCTAACAAGGGAAAAGACTCTGGGAGTGGTGGCTTCCAGAAGTTTCCATGAACCCAGAAGTTTCAGAAACCCAGCTGGCTCTTGCTGCTGAAAGATAAAGGCTCAAGCAGTGAGCAATGGCCCATCTATGCCATTCAAGATAGGTTTAAGTCTCCACTCGTGCCACTCTTTGGTTCAAGATGGGATGCCTCTTCTCATCCCTCATGAAATGTGCAGATTCCCTATTTGGATTAGATCTTGAATAGAGGCAGTTGTCACAGTCCCCAGTAAGTGGCTCCTTTCAGAGTGCAACTGAGTCAGACAATTATTTTAATTTGAGAGAGAAAAAGAATTTTATTCATAAATGAAAATCTCCCATATCTCCAGTTTGCACTACACTTCAGCATATCAAACTCTAACATGTACCACCACCTACTTCCACCTAAGAACTTATGAGATGGTCAGGTATGACAGTCAATGAAAGAAACATTAAGAGTTAAATGCGGCTTAGGACAGAGGCATCAGAAGTGCTGAGGATGGGATAATGATAAGGTAGACTTTTTTAAAGGAAGATGATCTAGTTCTAGATGACTAGATACAGCAATTAAGGAAAAGAGTGAAGAAAAAAGTGAATTTCCAGTTTGGACACTGGTTTGGATATCAACAGGATGGTGGTGTGTCACTAATAATAGAAAACAGTCCTGGATCCAGGAAAGGTGAACACTTTTATCAAAAATGACAAATAAATTCAAGGCTTCTCTTTCCTTGTTTCTATCCCAAGCAAAATTCTGAGGGAGCCAAGCAAAAATTTTATTTATTTTATTGAATGACAAACCTGTCCTTGTGTTAGGTTGTAGGCTCTACCTCCTGTTTCCTCCTCTTTCCCTATGCCCCTTCCTCTCTATTGCATCGAATCTGCCATACAGTTGAGCACGTCTCTTATATCTGAAGGGTCTTCCCATATCTCAAGTACCACTAAACTTTATGGCCTCTCAATTTATAAATATAAAGTATACCTTATGTATAGCATTCCATTCCTTCTCCATTCTTAGGGGCTCTGTCCCAGACCAGACCCTTGGAAACTTAAGGCTTGATTATTATTGCAGCCCCTCTGCCAACTTTATTTCATTTATTTTCCATTCCAAACTACTCTTTCTTGCCCATGGCTTCCATTATAACACTTTTATTTATTTTTTGCTCAAGATTTTCAATGGCTCTTAATTACCATCCAGCCTCAAAAACATGACCTGATTTTGACAACCTTCCATAGATAGCCTCCACCTGGCACCCACATCATGCTGATTCCCTGGCTGGCCCATGAGCACACTGTTCTCCCTTGGGTCTCCCTCCTTTCTCTCCTGCTGCTCCTTACCACCCTTCTCTGCTCATCTAATTCTCTTGTCCTTTCAGAACCATGTCTAGATTCATCTCCACAAAACCGACATACCAGGCCACTCTTCACCAATCAGTTTGTATTGCAAAATTTAAACATTTAGCTCATGCTTTTTGGTGTTGTACATCTGACATTACCTTAATGGACACTGATGATAGCTGACAAGTGAAGTAATTATCCCATAGTTTTTCCCAGATGTGGCCCTGTAACTAAACCATCTATTCTGCTAAATGTATCTCCTGAAAGTTCCCCAACAAGACTGTAACCTCCTGGTCTAATAGAGTTCTTCATACAGATAATACTCAGTAGGTCTCTTTAAGATTTTATTTTTTTAATTTTTATTTGTTTATGATAGTCACAGAGAGAGAGAGAGAGAGAGGCAGAGACACAGGCAGAGGGAGAAGCAGGCTCCATGCACCGGGAGCCTGACGTGGGATTCGATCCCGGGTCTCCAGGACCGCGCCCTGGGCCAAAGGCAGGCGCCAAACCGCTGCGCCACCCAGGGATCCCAGTAGGTCTCTTTAAATAACTACCTACATGACAGTTACTTTATTTCTGTACATCTTTTTTTTTTAATTTTTTTTTTTATTTTTTATGATAGTCACAGAGAGAGAGAGAGAGAGGCAGAGACATAGGCAGAGGGAGAAGCAGGCTCCAAGCACCGGGAGCCCAACATGGGATTCGATCCTGGGTCCCCAGGATCACGCCCTGGGCCAAAGGCAGGCACCAAACCGCTGCGCCACCCAGGGATCCCTATTTCTGTACATCTTAAAGTGATTCATAGAGAGGGAGCTCCCAGAGAGGAATCTGTAGTTAGAGTCTTTAAAGGAAGAGGGTGCAGTATTTGCAACCAAGAGCCATTAGTTAAATGGCTCTACAAGTAGTTCACTAAAAGGCACGACTTACTCCAATCAGACATATAAAAATCAAGTGATGAAAACAAAGTGCTGGTCACTCCTCTGCTTTACCTGTTTGTCTCTCAGGCAGGTGTCTTTTGGAAGTGGGAAGCATCCCAAGGCCAACTTACAGAAGGACATTAGGTTTCCACAAGCTATCTTCCTAATGTTATCAAGGGTATTGTGCCATAGGACTAGAGATTAGAATATAAACTGAGAAAGCCTAAGTGAAGGGCAATCTTTCATTATCTTTAGTTTTCTGCAGGATTTAATCCATTTCTAGAAGACAGAATGAATCAGGTTGATGTAATATGTAATTGCAAGATCATATCGATAATTATAAGACTCTGGGACCTAAAAGTCATAACCACAGTGAGAGGATTTTCAGAAGAGTGACCTCTGGCAGTCCTCCTGCAACACTGCATTTTGAAACCAGAGAGCTGAAATCCAGATACCAGAATGTCTCTCAGACAAATATTCCATTTAAATGGCCAAAGTACCAAGTCACTGCTGTCAGAAAAAAAAAACCCTTAGTCTCCTGTACTTCAAAGCCAGACATCATTGTGAGTGCAAAAGTCTGCATAGCATTAGTAAGCTGGAACTACTCTAGCCCAGCAGAGCCCCTTGCCAGAGCTGAAGGAGATTCAAGGGGAGGGGGCCCATCATTCCTGTTTCGAACATAACAGCTGGGCAGATGGAGATGCAGTAACATTTAATGGGGTAAGTGTCCTTGAACAAGATCCACTCTGTTTTACTAGCTCCTCTTCATCCTACCATAATTAATTCATAATAAACCCTAGCCTTTTGTCAGAACGATTTTCAAAAGTAAACATATGACATAGTACCTTTCAGTAACTCAGTTATTTGGTGACAGTATAGTTGAGAACCAGGAAACACATGTTCCCTGGTGTCAAAATTGAGTCCCAAAATCCATACTAGTCCAAACATTAGAATATGACAATGAGAAAAACATCGTTAGACTTTCCTGCTGCAATTGCTTGCTTTTAATCTACATGCAATTAATGTCAGTTATCTAGTTTTTAAGTTCACAAGAGTCTGGGAACAGAAAATTACCAGAGAAAGATGCAACACCTGTAGGTACAAACTCTAAGAGCAAAAGGAGAAAAATGGCCTACATAAAGTCTCCTGGACCTAAAAATGCAGTTGCACAAAGCCATTGGCACGGGGCCACAGAATCAGACACTCTGACAGGTGTGGGGGCAAGTGACATGTCCATCCAGCATGTTGTCACAACTGAGATTCATGATGAAGACCTTCAGTCCCATGGAAAGGCTACAGTAAGTTTGAGATCTAGTTCTATATTTGAGAAGGTGGGGAAAAGAGTGATGTAAATTTCCAAAAGCTAAGCCTACCAAAAAGGTTTTGGTGTATAAAGAATTTATAACTAAGCTTAAGAATTTAGCTCTGAAGAGTTAAATCTCTTTCATCATAGGTCTGATCTTTTTTTTTTTTAAAGATTTTTTGTATTTTATTTATGGGAGAGGGGGAGAGAGAGAGAGAGAGAGAGAGAGAGAGAGAGAGAGAGCACAAGCAAGGGGAGCAGCAGAGGGAGAGGGAGAAGCAGACTCTCCATCCCAGGACCCTACGAATATGACAAGCTGAAGGCAGACAATCGATTGAGCCACCAAGGCATCCCTGGTCATAGGTCTGATTTTTAACAGAACTTATTTTTGATGGAAACAGACAAACCACCAGTTCAGGAACAGCCACACATCCAGCCCCTTTCTAGCTCTGCCAATGCAGGCTTAATGTTTGAATCGATTCTTCCCCATCACAGTGTTTCCACTGCTTTCCATCCAGCGGGACAAGCTTCAGGATCCAGGTCAGGATTCCCTCCCTGACCTGGAGGGGTCTGGGCTATGCAGCCACACCCGGCAGGGCTGCCTCTGGAAATAGGGATCCCTGCTCATGAAAGGGTCCTGACAGGTCACTGGTACCTTCCCCACCTAAAAATATATGTTGAAGGAACAATTTAATTTTGCTGGATTAAAAACTTCTCTCAGTTATATTTACTGCATGGGATACATTTTTGAGCTTCACCTCCATCTGCTTTTATCTGCTATCCTTTTCTTCTTCAGCTCACCTTCCCATGTGCACACATCAGCTCAGTGATGATAGGGAGGCACCCAAACTGGAGTTCCTGTGGGTGGGGAGTGGAGATGAGGGCCTGAAGAAGAAGAGCATCATGTTCAGGTATTAACCAGGGCCCTACTTATTGAATCTTTCAGAAATTTGCTTGCTTTTTAGATTTTCTCATTTACATTTTTTTTCTCCATTGCATTCTTATACCTTAAAAGGGTTTTGTTGATGTTATTATTTTATCCCAAATTCTCTTTGGTTTTGCTGGATGGCTTCAGGGTCTGCTTTCCCTGAGTCTCTATTTCTTATAGTGAACGGGCTCCATTCGTTAATCTGTCGAAGTCTCTTTTTGGTTTTTATGGCCCATTCATTACCTCTTTATTAGATATATTTCTGACTGCAAGCGATGACCATATCGAATATGACTATTTTTTCCCAGTGTTATTGCCTAATAACTTGTCTTTTAGGCTGGCCACTTTTAGCTGGCTGAAGTCTTCAGTACACTTTCCCTGAATTACCAACATTTCCAGGAATTACTAACTTCCTAACTGCAAGAGTAATACAAACACCCCACAACTCAAAGCTTAGCTCCATTTTTACTATGTCACTGAAAGGAAAGTTAATGTCATAATGAGTTTTTTCATATGAATGTCCCAGAGGCGAAAATGGCACTATTTGTGAGGAAAACAATTGATTTTCTCAGATTTTCAGAGAAGTTAGTACCATCACTCATTACAGGCTCTTTATTCATTCATTCATTCATTCATTCACTCACTCATGTACTCCTTCATTTCAACCAATATTTACTTAATGAGTATTTAGGTTTCATGCATGGTTCTAGGCACTAGAAGGTAGCAGGGAAGAGAATAGATGGTTCCTGACCTCACGGAGTTTACAGTTTGCTAAGGCAGGGCCACACAATTTGTGTGTTAGAATTTGACTGTGTAGTCAAATTGCAATATATTTTTTTTTTTAAAAAGCAATAATTAAACAGAGTGAGGGGATAGAGGAATGTTCAAATATATAGTTTGGAACTGCCGTGGAGAGGAAAGAAAGCTGTGTGTCTTACTGGTATCTAAGAAAATCCAAAAAGCATTTGGCTGGGCAGGATCTACTTTTCCAACCCATCCCTGCCCATTTCTGTGTCAGTTCTGGTTGGGAATGAGAACTTTAACCAGGCAGCAAAGGGCACAAACTAAATGCACCCCCCCTTCCCCGACAAACAGCTCCTCTGCCTTCCTCCACAAAGTATGTGACTCAGGAAAGAAGGCCACCTTTTGTCTGTTTTTCTCCACCTTATAAAGATGGACAAGCACAGAGCCAGTTGTTCAAAACACTCAATGCTTTCTCTGATGTTTCCATAACTAGAGTCAGACTCTGAGCATTTGAAATTAAAAAAAAAAAAAAAAAAAAAAGATTTCCTTTTCTTTTGAAGTGTCCCTGAGATTACATGGTTCTAACCTGTTCAAAGTAGCAACTCCTCTTAGAAATGGAGGTTCATTTAAACAACTTTATTTCCTAGAGATCAATGTAACCTATCTTTCAACACAGGAGTAAATTGATTAGTTTCTTTGTTCATAGCTGCATATATATTACTCTTTCTGCCAGTTCTCAGTGATTCATACTTTGTATAGGTTCTGAGGGCAAACCTTGTTAGTACCCAAGTGCTGGGATCCTTCTTTAGGACCTGATGTTCCCCCCAAATCCCAAATCTTTTCCTGTAAGACTTATTTTGTTTGCTGGTATTACAGGCACATTTCATAAAACATAACAAACCAAGAATGACGCAGCTACTGTGAGAACATGTCACACTGTGTATAGAACTATAATAAATTGTCCACTAATGCATTTATGAGGGTGCTTAAGAAATGTCATTTTAAAAGGTCCTGCAAATACTCAAAATGACCAGAAACTTTAAATGTCATGCAAAATAAATTGGGATAAAAAGAAAAAAATCCTCCAAATGTGATAGGAAGAATTATTTTCCTCTGAAGAGTATTATTAAGAAATGGAAAATGTTGGGATAAGAAGAAATAATTAGTTTGAGCAACAGAAAAAATATTTCATAACAAAGAGATGGATGATTCCTATTTTATATATTTCAAAATCAGTCAAGGAGACAATACAAGGTAAAAATATTCAGAAATTTCTTTTGCCTTGGAAGAGAAATATAATCAATGACATGTTAAGTTCTTCTTAATGAATTTCTATATAATCCTGGTAATGTAGAAAGTTCCTCCCACTTTTGTTAACAAAATATTCTTCTTTTCTCTTCCACTACTTTGTTCTCTCAATCCTACAGTTCTTAAATTATGTTCCTTCAAGTTTCAGGGTCACAAGATATCTCTAGGATGATTCATGTGTTTAATCCTCCAAAATACTCCTAGAAGGCCAATCTCACTTTTATAGATAAAACCATGCAGTTTGAGAGAGATTAAGTATCTTGCCTAAGGTTACAGAGTGGCTGACCCAGGATCTGATCCCATGTTTCTCTGACAGCATATATTTTGAGTTTCCTGCAAGATTCCCAATTAAAAACAAACCAGTTGTTTATGATGAAGACGGAATGAAATTAGTTCCCTTACTTTGACCCTGGGATAAGCAAGCTAGGTTTTGGACTTTAGGGAATGAAAAAATAAAACACAAATGTTGTGACTTGGAGAATGAAACTTCCTATAGATTAATTAATATAGTTGGTGATTTTCTAGAAAGGCTAACATAACTGCCAGCCATGGAGATCCCTCCTGTCAAGTTGTCGCAAACCTGAATACATCTTTTGGCCAGTAGAAGGGCTTTGGGAAGGGCAAGTTGTACAAAAAGAGTTAAGAATGGAAGACGTATAAAATACATGAAATCTGATTATTGACACACCTTAGAAAGGTCTAGAGACCTTCCCTTCCTAGATATACTGATGATATGAACTTAACTGATTGTTACTCGAACAAGGAACAAGTGAACTTCTGTTCAGTCTGTGACCTCTCCAAACTATTTCTGTTTCTGTCTTTGGTCTCTCAGGACTGGATACCTGGGAGAGAGGGAAGGAGTTCAATAAAGAGAACAGAAGCATCATGTCGCTGCTCTGTTCTGTTTTGTTTCGTTTTGTTTTTCCCTCTCTTCCTGTGCCTTCCGGTATTTTATCTTAGAGAAATGACAGTAACACTTCAGTGATTTCCTTTATAAATGTCTGTCATCTGCTAAGATGCAATTACATGGATCTTTCCCAATTTTCAATGTAGGTACTGTCATCAGAGCCTGCAAGAATGTCTGCCAAGATCAGTAAGCAAAGGAAGATGAGGGTACGTTGACCTTTCAAGGTCCTTTCTCATGGAAAGGAGATTTAATAGCCTGCTAGAGACAGGATAATCCTGAATTTCAACTTTCCTTCTTCTCAACGGAACCAATGAACGGCTCTCATTTGTATGTCCTTCACTGGCCAGCTTACCTTCTATCATTTTCTTTTCCTTTCCATTTCTTCCTCTTTTAGCTGATTTTGTGCAGCAAAGTCCCATTAATTTGCAACCCATTAAGTCAAACTTGATGATCAACTGGACAAGGCTTTGCATTTGTTCTTATGTTAACTTTGAAAAAGATACTCCGACTTACAATGTGAATCAGTGGTGATCAGAATTGGGGCTCAATAAACTGCATTTTTAACCAGCCCAGGTTATGCCAAAGCTGCTGTCCCGGGACTATAGTCTGATGCCCCTGATACAAATAAATGGGAAAACAAAGAGGACTAATTAATCCAGTTAATAACCTTGCTTTTAATTCCGTTTGCTTATAGATAGGCTTCATTAACTTTAAGTTAATAGTCTGCAGGCAAAACATAGGAAGAACAATGAAAGGGGAATCAAAGGTCCAAGTATGGCTCCATATGACCAACTGGGCTTCAGTTTCCTTATCTGTTATTCTTAAAGAGGCCAGGTCAGCTTGTCCTTTCTGCACCAGTTTTCTAGGACTATATAAAAATATCCACTGAAAATTCATAAAACATCACTAATTCAAGACTTGCACAATTCAAACAATAATTAACAGCTAGCCATCTGCAGACAAATGGATAAAGGAAACATTATATATATATCATGAAATATTACACAGCCACACAAAGGATGAGATCATGCCATTTGCGACAACATGGATGGACCTAGAGGTTATTCTGCTAAGTGAAATAAATCAAACTGAGAAAGACAAACTCCATGTGATTTCACTCACATGGAATCTAAATAAACAAACAAATGAATAAGGAAACAAAAAGCAGTATCAGACCTATAAATACAGAGAATAAACTGATGGCTGCCAGAGGGGAACAAGGATGGGCAAAATGGGTGATGGGGAGTGAGAGAGGTATAGGCTTCCAGCCTTGGAGTGATTAGGTCATGAGGATGAAAGGCACAGCACAGGGAATTGAGTCAATAGAACTATAATAGCTTATATATATATATATTTTTTAAAATTTCATTTATTTATTCATGAGAGACACAGGGAGAGGGAGAGGTAGAGACATAGGCAGAGGGAGAAGCAGGCTCCATGCAGGGAGCCCACGTGGGACTTGATCCCGGGTCGCCAGGACCATGACCTGGGCCGAAGGTGGTGCTAAACCGTTGAGCGCCCCGGGCTGCCCTGTAATAGTTTATATGGTGACAGATGGGAGTTCCACTTTTGGGGAGCATAGCATATAAGCTTGTTGAGTTACTATGTTGTATACCTGAAACTGGTGTAATGTTGATGTGTCAAGTATACTCACAAAATTTAAAAAATTAACACTTGCCTTCCCTTGAATTAATGCATTAGTGGGATTCTTTCATCTATCCTTTCTATGGAAGAAAGCATTACAAATGATCCTAACCCTTCCAATTCTTCTCTGGCTCCACTCACCTTCCTGAGCCTGGCAACTCCCTACACTACAGGTGGACACGTGAGAAAGCCTATATTTATTCCTAACTGTAAACCCAAGACTTGTGTTAACATTAAAAAAGAATTATATACCAGATATTATGGAATAGATGGCATTTGACCCATGTCTTAAAGGACAGGTAGGATTCTGATGACAGAGAGGAGAAAGGGGCAACTCAAGCAGAGGGAATAGCATGACAGGTGCATGGAGGCATCTGCTAAGAGTCTCTCCGTGTCCTTCCCTCACTTCACCCTCCTACCACACAGCCCTATCTTAGCACACATGTTCAAACTTCCTCTTCACTATGGAACTGTAAAATCCTCATGAACAGGACTACATATTGTCTTTATTCCATGCATGTAGCATAGTGCCTGGCATAATTAAACAATTGTATTACTTAATACTTGTTGAACTGAACCCATCTGACTCTGTAACACAGCCCTTGTGTGAATGAAATAATTGAGCAAGTATATATATGAAAAACTTAAACTCTTACATCCTATAAAAATGTATGTTTCTAATTCTTATGATTAGAATTAAGGTCTTGAATGGCAAACCAATGAGTTTAGACTCTATTTGGAGGACAACTGGGAGCTAGCAGGTTTCTGGGAAGAATGTTGACCTGGTGTTGTTGTGTAGGTGGGCTACAGAAGATCTGTTTAAGGGACAATACAAATTAAAGACCATTGCATCTACTATGAGAAAAAGAATGAAGATGGGAATCTGGATGGAGTCTACTGAAACAGGAAGTTAGACAGTAAGTGCATCTTATACAAATGGACCTAAAGTCCAGTCATATCACCCTTTTGCAATAAAGAAAACATGCAAAATAGGTTTCCTGGTGAGATATTATAATAATTAAGCTGTTTAAGAAGAATGTTTAGAGTACTAACTCTAGAAACTTCCTCAAAATTCCTGCCAGTAAAAAAAAAAAAAAATAAAAAAAATTCCCTACCAGTGGTAGGATATTGGTCTGAATTACTACACCCAACCACTAAAAGTGATGTTGGCTATGCATTTCTGCATGACAGAGTGGCTTTCAGGCTCCTACCACTGGAACAGAAATGACATTGGCAGTGTGGCTGAGAGAGGGAGTTGTAACTAGCCCTATGTCCATGTCTGTCAAGTTTTCAAAACATTGTAGCTAGTGCCCATTTACAAGAAAACAATGGGAATATAGGAACAAGCTAAGTGTCACCCTAAGGAAGCAAAGAGATAATTCAAAGTTAGGTACATTTTATAAAAAAAACTGCACTAATTTCTACAAGTCAACGGAGGAATTAAAAATGGGTAGGATGATTAATGGTGAGAAAACCACCAAATGTAATGTGTGGACCTTGTCTGAATCTTGATTGAAGCAGCTCAACTGTTAAAAGACATTTTTCAATATGATAATCAAAGCACCTTGAATATGGACTGGAGATTTGGTTATGTCAGAATTATGGTCCATTTAGTTAGGTTGAAATTAACACTGTGGGTAGGTAAGAACATATCCATATTTCCTAGAATGCATACTGATTATATGGAGTTCAATGAAATAATGTCTCTGTCTGATTCAAATGCTTTAACAGAGGGAAAGAAGATATAAATGAAGCAAACCTGACAAAATCTTGATAACTGTTGAATGTGAGTGCTGGTGATACGTTGTGCATCATACTATTCCTTCCCCCTTTGTCTTTGAAAAATTTCATAATAAGACACCTTTTAAAAGATAAGGCTCAGTTATAAAAAGTGCCCTATAATGGCAATAATGAAGGAATATTTCATTGAGGAACTAAACTAAATTTAAAAACACATTAAAAAATCAAACACCATCTTTAACCCAGGTTTCATCATAGAGGTGTGAATGTTCACTCAGATTTCAGGTCCAACTACATCCTTCCACATAAATGTGTGGGATGAGTGGGAGGGGTCTCAGAGTGTTCATACTTATGACACATGACAAGGATGTATGGTGTCACTTACAGAGCCATCCTTTATCATACCTATATCACAATATAGTTTGGGTCCTTTCAGAAATATTTGGGTTTCAAAAGTTTATGAGTGAGATCAGTTAATCATTTCACCATATAACAAATTTTCATTCACCCTTGATAGGTATGTTACTCTGTAAAGTTCTGGGGAGAATTCACAGATAAATTTAAAAAGACAACCTGAGACCTTTAAAAGGTGTAGTTACAAGATGCCACAAGGCAGTGTCAGGTTGGAAGAGCACATAAATTTAGGAGAGCATCCATTAGCTTTGCTTATTCATTTTCATTTCTTCATTTATTCTTTGGCAAATATTTACCAAAGGCCCACTCTACTCTAAGCACTGTGCTAGCTGCTGAGGAGTTGCTAGGGGAGCTGGTAGTATGCAGGGGAGGCAGGCATTAGAAAATAAACACACCCAGGATATAATTACAAAATAGAAAGTGCTGTGAAGGAAAAGGGGAGACATATCTGTGACTGTGGGGTTAGGGCAGGACTCTCTGGGATGGTGACATTGAAGTTGGGACCTGGAAATAACCAATGATAGATATAGTCAGAGAAGGTGTCAAGGCGGAATAGAATTTGGACACTGGCGTTGTAGGAATTCATATAAGTAGGGAAGAAAGGACAGTTGATTGTGGTTCACTCTCTTCTGGTTGTATTAGAGACTGTTCTGGCCAGCCATTCTCTGTTACTTCCCTGTAATCCCTTTACCCCACTTTACCCTCCTGCAGGGCACTGACCTCCTGTTGATATATGATGACACATTATATATTTGTTTTCTACCTGTCTCCCCACTGCACTTAAGTGCAGCAAGGGCAAGGAATTTGTTTTATTCCTTTCATATCCTCGCCTTCTAGCTTAATACTCAATAAATATTTGTTGCATTAAGGAGTAAGAAAGCATTAAAATCTATAAGGTCATGAATTGTCTCCAGCTTAGAAGCCTGACATTCAACCCAAGACTCCCATTAAGCCTATTGAAAGAGCTATTTCTGCAACCAAGCAAGATGCTGACAAATAAAGCACCAATCTGCCCAGGAGTAGAATATAGTATCACGGATGACAGCATGTCATTTCAGTAGAGAACTTGACTAGTGGTGTGTTGAGAAGGCCTGGCTTATGAAATCTTTAAAGCAGTTTGTCAAAGTGCAGCTCGTGACCTGTTACTCGGTCATCAAACCTATGTATTGGGTGCTAACCAGGATGAGTTCAATGCGATAGAATAGAAAGCCACAGAAGAGAAAATAGCAGGATGCTGACATCCTGAGGGCAAGTGAGCATTATTTCATTAAACTTTTGTTTTCAGTCTCTGCCTGTGTCTACAGATATGGGGTGTGTGTTCTTGGGTCATAATGCAAAATATGTTTTTTTCTGTGGGTCGTGGTCAAAAAGACTGTAGGGTGAAATGCCTGAGTGGCTCAATGGTTGAGCATCTGCCTTTGGCTCAGGGTGTGATCCCAGGATCCGGGATTCAGTCCCACATCAGGCTCCTTGTAGGGAGCTTGCTTTTCCCTCTGCCTATGTCTCTGCTTCTGTGTCTCTCATGGATAAATAAATAAAATCTTAAAAAAAAAAAAAAAGACTCCAGGGGCTGTGGGAATAGCAGTCACTTGCAGACCATTATCTGGGCATTAGACTCAGGCCTACCCTAAATGACAAGTCCAGCTTCCTGAGCCATTTTATTAGAACCATATTGAAGCTGGGCATCAAGGGAAAGAGAAGAACAGCTTCTTACAGGAGTTTTTTTTTTTTTAAGATTTTATTTATTTATTCATAGACACAGAGAAAGAGAGGCAGAGACACAGACAGAGGGAGAAGCAGGCTCCCTGCAGGGAGCCCGATGCGGGACTCGATCCCGGGTCTCCAGGATCACACCCCAGGTTGCAGGCGGCGCCAAACTGCTCCGCCACCAGGGCTGCCCCTTACAGGAGTTTTTGCCACTATGCTAGTGGGAACATTATACAGGGGATCCAACTTAAAGGGACAGTAAGGACAGTGCAGACTGGATGTGCAGGGATGGCCACCAGGAGCAGTGCCAGAAGCTGCCATATTTTGACAAAGGAAGGTCATAAAGCAAAGTTTTAGCTATTTCTCTGCAGGATCCCCTTTCAGATTACATGATGAAGGCAGTGAGCTAACACAGAGTCTAATCCTACATATATCTTTGTTAATACATATTATATTATAAAATGCATACACAGTTACAATATATATTACAATATGTATTCTACTAGAAAATATATATACATACATATACAATAATATACATATATGTATGATATAGGTGTTATGTATATGCATTATATAATATAAATGATAATACAAGATACACTTCCAACATCTATAGTAACGGAAAGACTTCCAGTGCAAGGTATACAGGAGAAGCTCACTCAACATCTGTTAAATACATTCACCAAATAAGTGAAATCCTTTGTAGTCTAGTTAGTTTTTTATTTTGTCAACATCAAAACACTTATTAAATGCCTGGTTCATATGCACTAGTTTATTTAAATGTCAGCTCATTTAATAAAAAAAGATTTTAGGTTTCATTAGATTCTTAAATATTTTTGGAGGCATACAGTGACTACGTAAAATTCACTTAATACATGCCTACCAGAAGTTTATGATCTAAGACTGTGATAAGTCTATGAACTCACAGAGACATACTTGTTGCTACTGATCCCTTATAAAAGTTATGTTTAGGGATCCCTGGATGGCTCAGAGGTTTAGCGCCCGTCTTTAGCCCAGGGCGTGGTCCTGGAGTCCCAGGATCGAGTCCCACATCAGGCTCCCTGCATGGAGCCTGCTTCTCCCTCTGCCTATTTCTCTGCCTCTCTCTCTCTCTCTCTCTCTCTCTGTGTCACTCATGAATAAATAAATAAAATCTTTAAAAAAAAGTTATGTTGGGCAGCCCTGGTGGCGCAGCGGTTTGGCGCCGCCTGCAGCCTGGGGTGTGATCCTGGAGACCCGGGATCGAGTCCCACATCGGGCTCCCTGCATGGAGCCTGCTTCTCCTTCTGCCTGTGTCTCTGCCTCTCTCTCTCTCTCTCTCTGTGTCTATGAATAAATAAATAAAATCTTTAAAAAAAAAAAAAAGTTATGTTTATATACTATGAGCAAGAAAGACTGTGAGTAAAGAAGGAATTGAGATGGCTGTCGGATCATGGGAGTGGTCCATTCAGTGGAAACACAGTAAGAGCTAATAAGCAACAAAAATACTACGTAGTTCACAGAAGTCCTATTATAATGCAACATTTTTTCCAAATACATGAAATTATAAGTTCTATTATTTAATTTGTATACTTGTTATACATAAAAAAAAAATCTCTTAGAGGAAAAAAAAGTTCCCTAACACACATACTCAACTTTTATAAATCACAAAATACGAGCAAATTAATGACTAATAGAGATTTCCTTCCTAGAAACAGAATGGTATCATATGTAAATATCTAATAGTTTCATTAGAGATGGTGCAGAATAATTAACAAGTAATGAATTCTCCCAAATCATTAATAAACAAAATGTTTCTTCTCTATTAGAGCAAGATGTTGTGCCTTTACCATTTACAAATTAACTTTTACTACCTTCATTAAAAAGAAAGTTAAACCATCGATAGCCAAGGTGCATGTAATTAACCCTGTGTCATGGAAGTTTCCTCTCATTAATTTTTCTGAACTCTTATACAATATTGCTTACAAGGTTATGCTAGAACTAATGTAACCAGGCTATTACTCAGATAAAGGAAAAGCAGAGGCATGCAGTTTGGACCCATTTGATATTGGTTAACCCATGGTATCCTGTTCTTTAATTCATAAACGATAAAAGAAAACATTTTATTTGTACATGTTGGAGAAGGCTATGCCAAAAGCAAAGGAAAAACTACCTCAGGCTTATTTCAATGCTTTACATCAAATAAAGAGTATTTGCATTAATATTTAGAAGAAATAAATTATAAATCCTACCTCTTTTGTAATATAAAATGCAGTGGTATCTATTTTCCAATCACACACTAAGCTATTTTTACAGATTTCAATTTTGCAGCACAGATAGTTGTACTGAATCTTTTAGTGAAAACTTCAGTGCACAGAAAAATTCCATGACATCACAGCTTGTTGTTCTATAGACTTACATACAAAAATTACCTCTGAAATACTGCAATTCCAAACAGAAACTTAAAAAATAATTCCTGCCTCTGAAAAGGGACATTATTAAGTAAATCCCTGCATGCAGATGCTATTGGCACCTCTCCTCCCACCCTGCATCCCCATCCATTGAAACCTTTAGGAGAATCTTCCCTACATTAAGCATTTAACAACCAATGATCCACGCCATACTGATTGCCAGCCTTTCATACCTACCAAGCCCTTTTATGAAGCTGATCACACAGGATCGTCTCCAACAAGCTGTTGTAATCTCCATGAGCTTGAAAGGAACCCAAACGAACAGTCTGGAACTGCTATGGAGACTATGTTCCAAAGCAAAAAAACATAATGACGGACTCCATGATCCCGTTGCTCACTCGAACCATAAGTGTCTCAGCCACAAGGTAGGGTTCTCTTATTTTTGGCCCAAGGTGTATTTTTAGTCAGGTGCTAAAGACCTACAGTAGAAGACAAATTAAAACAGGCCTTCTGTCCAGGGCAGACTCTTCATACCGATGGGACAATTTTTAGCTGCACAGTAAGACAGTGACCTACAACTCACAGAGTGCCCGTATGTCTATATTTATCCACAAGAACATACTATGCTGACAGATTAGTAAAGCTGCTCAAAGCACTCCAGGAACATGAGCCCGACCCACACAGCTCACCATAAACAGTCCATGCATACCGAACACACACACTCCCCACAGATTTACCTCGCCAAGGCTGTTGTGCTCTGTGATTGAAGAAATAAATGTAAGAGCACAGATAACACAGGGCGGGTGATAAACCGTTGCTTTGGGAACTAGGAGCTCTTGGCCACAAGTACAAACAGCTTTAAACAGCTTAAATTCTTACAGGCAAAACTAAGAGCAGAGAATCCCCACGTGAAGCCAAGAGTCAGTGAGAAACCATACACCCTTAAGGAGAAATGAAACACTGAACATCTGTTGATACAACTAGTAAAGAAAAGTGACCGCGTTTAAATCCATTGTTCAATTATTTTAAAGCACAGCCTCAATCAACTGGTTAAAAACTTAATTGAGAAGAGCAAGAAGGAGCCAGTATTGATCGGTGAACATTAGGTATCTCACCTCCAAGAGAAAGCAGATTTAGACTAGTGGAGAGACGGAGAAAGAAAACGCAAAGTTAACTTAAAAACAAAAGTGTAACTAATTGATCTTTCAGTGGCCATTATTTCTGACAGAAGACTTCTATGAGGGTCAGTGAAAATCTATGTCTTCACTACCATGGCCTCAAAGAGCATGAAACCCAAGTAATTTTCTGTTCTTGATTTACTCAGGGTCATTGAAGGTTTTTTTTTTTTTTTTAGCAACATAGGTTGGAATTACAAATGGCGCAGTGTGGGGAATTGCCTGATGAGCTGAAGCCTTTCACAGGAAAGAGAATCATGTCTGAGTTACCCACATGAACACTTCAAGTGATTCAGGCAAGCTAAGGTGCCGGCAAAGATGCCCCATGTTACCGCTGAGTCTTACATATTTGAGGTTTGTAACCTTTTTTAAAGAGTTGGCTGGTGGGCACATGCAGCATTTGGTTTATGTTTTACTAAAAGGGGTCCAAATAATTACAATACAAGGGTCTGCCTATGGAGGTATCTGTGTTTTTGCTAACAAGGATTCTTTCTCAACTCTTCTTTCCACGTCTGAACTGGAATCAAGACTTGACTGAAAATTTGCACTTTGTCAGCTTCCAATCTCTGGTGCTATTATTAGACCAGCCTTCCAAATGATGTGACTGTCATTCAATTAAAAGAACATGACTTAAAGCAGCTTCATAGAAATATGAAAAGAAGTATTTGTCATTTTATTGTTCACTCTTTTTACAGATACCTCTTCCCAAACCACATTTGAAGGCAGTGTAAGGAGGAAAAAAAGGGCAGCAAAGAGTGTATTAATGGGGCACTGAACTAGATTCAGCTACTCTGCTAGGCACTTTTCACATTTCACAGGGGCCTCACAGTAACCTTATAAGGTAGGCATCACATCTCCATTTTAAGAGTCCATGGAAAGGAATAAAAATAAGATTGCCCAAGGTCATTCAGATGGAGGTTTGTAGGACTCCCAGGGTCACTGCATTTATTTATTTTTATTCTAGTACTTCTCTTAATATGAATTGGAACTTCTTTTTTTCTGCTTTTTTAAATTTTTTATTTTCTCTCTCTTTTTAAATTTAAATTCGTTAGTTAACGTACAGTTTTGGTTTCAGGAGTAGAATTCAGTGACTCGCCACTTACAAATAACACCCATTGCTCTTCACAAGTGCCCTCTGTAATACCTATCACCCATCTAGCCCATCTCCCTACCCACTTCCCTCCATCAACCCTCAGTTTGTTCTCTATCATTAGGAGTCTCTTATGGCTGGTTTCCCTCTCCTTTTTCTCTTTTCCCCCTTCCCATATGTTCATCTGTTTTCCTTCTTAGAATCTACATATGTGTAAGATCATATGGTATTTGTTTTTGTCTGATTGACTTATTTCACTAAGCATAATACACTCTAGTTCCATCCACATTGCTGCAAATAAAATAGCAAGATAGCCAAACTATGGAGAGAGCCCAAATGTCCATCAACTGGAGAATGGATAAAGAAGATGTGGAATGTATATATACATATATGTATATACACAATGAATTGCAACTTCTAAGCAGTGGTAACCTTAGCGTATTTGTCTTTGTATATGTTTAAGAGCAGCCCTCAAATAATCTACTTTTTAAAAAATTTTTACCTAGAAATTTCACTTATTCAAAACCCTGCTGAATTCTGGAGATTGCAATCTTATTTGATGCCCTCCATGATCTATTTTTCCTTCTGTGATAGCCAGGCACTTACTGCTTTGGGGAGTGTCCTAAGGGCATGAATCACATTGTTCTCATCTTTGAGTTTCTAAAGTCTAGTAAAAGTTGAATTAATGAATAATTAAAGGTGTCCTTATAGTCTAAACAGATGGCACAAA
Source organism: Canis lupus baileyi (assembly GCF_048164855.1). Lineage (NCBI taxonomy): Eukaryota > Metazoa > Chordata > Mammalia > Carnivora > Canidae > Canis > Canis lupus. Next base: position 9,735,172 of record NC_132861.1, read on the forward strand.
GTCCTTCTATTAAAGTTCAGTCTTTGATACTAAGAGTTCCTACCTCACCTCGTTCATCTCCACTCAGAGCTTACTTCTCCTCAGCTGGACATTATTTTAACATCATAATTTCCTCCTCAAATTATATTAGATTAAAAGCAATCATGGATGGGTGAAGGCTCCTAAAGTCTTAAGTGACAGCTGTCAGCTGATGGCTGATAGTAATTTAAAAATCAGGAACAACAAAAGGCAGACATAAAACTTTTGAAGGACAGGAAGTTAAAGATAATTTCGTATAAAGAGTTGACCTTTAACATTTCAAGAGCTCCAAAGGTAGCCATATACTGTAGAATTTTTAATAATTAATATACTTGCTGATGATCTGAATTCATTTAGATATGGTTAAATTATGTTAGCATCCTATAGCCACAGACATAATATAGAAAATACTAAGGTAATATACTTGCTGATGATCTGAATTCATTTAGATATGGTTAAATTATGTTAGCATCCTATAGCCACAGACATAATATAGAAAATACTAAGGTAATAGAATTCTATTCAAAATTATTAAGTTAAATGTTTTGACACTTCAAGGGTTAAGCTTCATGACTTGGAGAGGATTGCTCAGAGATCATTTGTTCCCTGATGATGCTAAATAAATGTCATGCATTTTAAACTATATTAATATAATCTAAATTTAATAAAATCAACTGGATTACTGGCATGTTTAATTGATAGTTCCATAATAACCCTCAAATCTAAATTAAATTATTACTTTAACAGTTAATCTAATATTCATAAAAATTTCCTTTATGCTTCTGGGTGGCCTGGTGGCATGACTGCAAATATTTTTAAGAGCAAATAAAAGCTCAAATCCGATCCTTCTACCTTCACAAGCTTAGAAGTTACAAGGAAGTCCTTGGGTGTGTTTAGTTTACCTCACTGCTTCAGGAAAGATTGTTCTTAGGCTACTGGTCGACTGATAGCTATTTTACTAGCACGAAGGTTAGATCATATAACCACTCTCATTAAAGGTAGCCTACTGGCCTATTCATTTTCGTTAATGTCAAAGTCAATCCACACTATTCTATTATGGGAAGCAAGAAATATCCTTTAGACATCAACCAAGAAATTTTTTCCAGCTTGAGGAAAAAGCCAGCGTTTAAAATGATCACATTAAACACTATATCATTCAAAACCCTTAAGTGACAAGAAACTTAAGCTGATGATGATTCTTGGGTTTTTTTTTTTTTTTTTTTCATTATTGGTCTTGTAAATCCAGTATTTCTTACGGAGGCTTTAGAACTAGCTTGTGATATAGTTAATGAAACATTTCAGTAATAAAGTGGTTACATTTTATATGTATAATAATTAGTCTTCCTGGAAACATAGTATATACAAGTGTTAAAGTATTATCACAGAAAAATGGCAGGTAACAATAGATGCCAGTGCCAAAAGGATTATACCATTTCACTCTTTTTCCATGAGATAACATAGTACAGAATATACTCATTCATCTGTATTAATAAATCTTTCAGAGACAAAGAACCTCTGAGGCTGTCTTAAGGTAGGAATCAAGTAAAACACCAGAATTAAGTAACCATAAGCAAACATCACCTGCAGCCTAGTCTTTTCCTGGTAGAAACCATAATAAGATCCAGAGAACTTCTAAAAGACAATGTGTCATTGTGCCTGGAAGTAGTGGCTATCAAAGAGGCATCTAGTAGTAGGTAGTGTTTGCCAAGCATGTCATTGCCTCGACATATGCTGCAAACAAATGTAGCCTAAAATGTTTACCCGGAAGACCTCTAGGAAAATACCAATGTCCTGGCACAGGGTGCCTCTGGAGGCAAGCCACCACTAAGGTGGTGTTCTACCAGACAGGTGTGCTATGCTTATTGGGTACAGATTGTCTCAACCTACATTGAGACCCTCTTTAAGCCTCCATGTATTACCCATGGCATAAATTACCAGGTAGACTTAAACTCAGCCTTGGGGAGGAGAAGCAGAAGGGATTCTACGTGAATGAGAAGTGAAAGAACTTACATATTACATGTTCTTATGTACTCTAAATGCTTTTTCTCCAAAAAGTTTCTCTCTTGATTTCCATTAATCAGCTTATAAATATTCCCTTGTTTTACAATAACAATCCCCAACTGGATCTTTCCCCTGCCTACAGTCTTTAAATTATACTATTTTGGAGGACTATTGTGTTGATCTTGTTTCTTGAATTTAACTCTTTTATTTTAGGGGAAAGGGGCTGACAAAAGCCCAGAAATAATCCAAAGCTGGGGAGTTCTATAAAAAAAAGTACAGATTCCAGAGCCTCAACCTCTGGTGAGACTAGAATCCATCTTTTTTTAAAAGCTCCATAAGTGATTCTGATGTACAGCCAGGTTTGGAAGCTACTGATAGCCTCTGAGAATATGTAATAATGAATGTGTAATAATGAATGATAATTGAGTATTCTGTTACTGTCTCCCTAACAGGGGAATGCAGAAGAAAGTTTAAAATAGCTAACTGTTTGAACAGAGCTATCAAGCTGGTAACCTCAAACTTCCAACTTCCAACATAATGAAACATCAGGAAGTAAACCTAAAAAATCTTAAGTTTTGCTTATTCTTTCCTTAATTTGTGTCTTACCTTAAAACAGCCTCATGTAGTGGAAAGGGAGGTGGGCAGGGAGGGGGTTGGGGTGACTGGGTGATGGGCATTGAGCGGTGCACTTGACGGGATGAGCACTGGGTGATATGCTATATGTTGGCAAACTGAATTCCAATAAAAAAAAAAAAAACAGCCTCACAAGTTCCTCTTTTCTGCTCCACATAGATATCAATCCCAAATCTAAGTACATTATACACAGACTAACACAAATCCTCACTCCAAGTCTAACTTTTATTTACACTCAACTCAAGCAAATGGGATACAGAAAATAAAAAGGCAAGATGTAACAAATGATCATTTGATGGATGCAAAATGTCTTAAAAGCACTCACACAATTAATGACTATGCCAACAAAGGCAGGGCAATGTCATTTAGTTTAGAGTCAATCTCCTGGAATCCATTAATAGTCCTTAAATACATTTCTGAATAGTTGCCCAGAATAGAAAAAAAGGGTGTGTGCATATGTGTGCTGGAGGATAAAGGGTGAAAACTTCTGAAGGATTTTCAGAATTTCATCCAAAATATCTAAATACCCAGGAAAATAAACCTGACCATGGGAGCTCAGTTCCGATTGACTGGAGTTCAGGCATGTCTAGTCAGAATGAGAGTAAATAACTACTTGTATCAAAGAGAGCATCCTTTAAAGCAAGACTTCTGAATTCGAAGTTTTGACTGAAGACATTAACTTTCTCTATAAAGTTTGCCAACTCTAGTCACATAGTTTATGCCAGGAGCTCAGGAAATTAGCCCATAGTCTTTTATGCTACTTTTTAAGAAAGCATATAGAAGGATCCCTGGATGGCTCAGTAGTTTAGCGTCTGCCTTCTGCCCAGGGCGTGATCCTGGAATCCCGGGATCCAGTCGTGCGTTGGGCTCCTTGCATGGGGCCTGCTTCTCCCTCTGCCTGTGTCTCTGCCTCTCTCTGTCTCTCTTTTGTCTCTCTCTGTGTCTTTCATGAATAAATAAATAAAATCTTTAAAAAAAAGAGAAAGCATATAGAATCCAACAGTGTCTAAGAACAAACTATCCTGAATGTTAGGGACCCACACAGCTAAGTATCCCATCCATTTCCATTCAATGCTTATGAATCATCTATACTGGTTTTATTTAGAAGCAAAGAGAAATTTGCAAAAGAGAAATTTATACACAGTAATGTATAGAGTAAGAACACCACTATTTTGGGGGCTATAATTGGTTTTCTGCCAAGTTAAATTTTGCCTTTCCAAGTACAGTGAAGGAGTAGGGAGAGAGAAGGCACATAGCTTTTTACTGTTAAGGAATCCTCTTTCCCTACCACCTTCATTTCCATAATCTTGCACTGCCCAAAAAGGATTCTTTGAGACAACTCAGTTTACAACATGTTCTCCTTGTATTTTGGGTTATTGATATTTTTGAGAAGCAAAAAATATGGCCCAACAAAAGGTCCTTCTTCAGGTAAGATGTTGTGTCCAAAGCAGGGCATCAGGAGGAACCCACCTGTACCTAAATGAAGCAAAATATAGCTTCTGTGGCAGCATGGACTGATAAGTCCATGTTTAAGGGCTGTTTCTGCCATACAACTAGCCATGGGTCCTTGGGCAAGTCACATAGCCTGAGACAGACTATTCATTTGCAAATATGAGAAATTCAGACTTATACTATGAAAAAAACAGCAATCCTGCAGCATTTTAGAACTAACTAAACATTCCTTAGGCTAATCTAGGTTTCATTCAAAGAAGATCTCATATATCTAGCAGGCAGAATGACAAGCTTAATGTCAGAAGGCACTACTAAGCACAGTCAGTGTAAGGCAACTCCCAAAATGAAATCCAGGTATAGAGTGTCTTTATTTTATATTATGATGGTGAAATGCCTTAAAGTCCAAGATCTTATTGAAAAACAATTCAAGACAATTTCTTGTCTGTGCTGTTTCATATGAGCCACATATAACTATTGCACTTCAACTGTGACCAGAGCAACTGAGTTACTGAATTTTAATTTGCTTAAATTAAAATAAAAAAACTGGTGCTCGATTCACTTATTGAAAAAAATTTAGGTATGTTTGGAAGAATTGCATATGTGAAACTATATTTAATTATAAATTTTATGAAATCTAAGTAGAAATCAAGTATTTTGACCAATTTGGTATCCACAGTTAGATGTGCTGGAGGTGCAAAATAAACATTGGATTTTGAAAAAGTATTCGCCCCTCAAAATGTAAAATACTACTAATAATTTTATGCTGATTACATGTTGATAATATTTCAGATATATTGAAATAGGTAAACTATTTTATCAAAATTAATTTCAGATGTTTTAAAGCTCTGTTTAATGTGGCTACTAAAAAACCTAAAATTGCATATGCGTCTTGGATTACCTTCCTATTATACATGCTGTTCTCCAGATCAATTATTACTTTATAAGACAGATATCTGGGAAACCATTTTTGTGAATAAACATGGAAAGCCATTTAGAAAAGCCACAGTGTTGCATATTCATGAATTAGTAAACACCCATAATCAGATATATTCACAAATGATAAAAATATGGATTTATTGATTTAATAAGCAAACATCTATCAATCACTTCAAAAAGTATTAGGCTGGGGCTGAGAGATGATTACCCTTATCCCCACTTGACAGCTGAGAACATTAAATTAATCTATCCAAGATAGCACACTAATAAATGCTAGAGAAAAGGACCCAAATACAGCTTTTCTGGCTTAGAAGTTTTTACCCTTCCTACTATACCAGTTTGCTTCCTAGAAGTCGAGAAGTAAAAACACCATAAAAGATATTCAATGCTTCCACATGGTGCCCAAATCCATGTAACACCAAAATATAAAACTAACTAGAGAGCAGATTTTTAAACATCTTAATACTATCTTAGCACTATTATCATCTACATTATAATAGATGACACACTGATTTGTAAGAGCTCCTGTATTGCCATCAACATTCTCACTAAATATCTCCTGGATTTCCACCTTGCCTGCCTCTTTGGGGTAGTTACCTCACATTTCTTTGCACACAGTGGGTTCTCAATGAATATTAGTTGATTTCTTTAAGTTTTTAAATTTTAAAATTTTATTTATTTATTTTTAAAGATTTTATTTATTTACTTGAGAGAGAAGAGAACGTGAGAGAGCACAAACAGAGGGAGCAGCAGAGGGAGAAGCAGGCTCCCCGTCAAGCAGGGAGCCTGACAAGGGGTTTGATCCCCAGGCCTTAAGATAATGACCTGAGCCAAAGGTGGACATTTGACCCACTGAGCCACTCAGGCACCCCTATATTTTTAATTTTTTACACCACATTTCTATGGGAAGGAAACCTATAAAACTGTGTAAGATTGTGACTTCCTAAGACAGATTCTCTTTAGGCAAACAGGCACACCACTATTACAATTACAGAATAATTTCATCATGTGCATGTCATGTAGTGGTCTTGGAGTTTATATCCACTTGAAAACTCAGGAGGAATTCATGTGCTAGGAGAATGACCTCAGTATTTAGCTAGAAAAGCTAAACTGACAAAAGTGCATATGAATTTTTAGTAGGCTTCCTTTTCATTCTGACATGCAGTTCTGGAATTCCCTTCCATCTGCTATGGCCAGTCATCAAGCCACTCTTTTGCCTTGCTTCTTCCACGTTGAACTATACTCTTCTTTACTTGACATTCCTTTTCCTCCCAATCATGCTGACCCATCTTCTCTTTCAAAGACCTTTTAAAAATTCCACTTGTGTCACAAAACCTCCCTTTAACCAAATAAGAGGGAAACAGTTATTTTCCTTACGCAGTTAGATCCTGGGACACAATAACTTTGAGCTCCCAAGTTCGAAAGGGGTAAAAATATTTAAATATGTAACTATATGAATGGAGTTTTATTATTGCAAAACCTTTTGGCTTGAATGATTATCTCTGATGTCAACTATATTGCTATAGGGTTCCTCTACCTGAATAATTCTCATTCTCAGGCAGCCGCTCTAGAATCTGTTGACATGCTGACCTGTCTTTCTGAAATACTGTGTGGTGGATATATAATTATAAAAATTAATTTTAAGTTCTTTATTTTGCAATATTTATGCAGAGAATTCAGAGCACACAAGACCGTAGAAGTTTTTTATAATCATGTTAGAGGTGCATGTCTGCCTTACTTTCCTAAGTGATGATCCACATGCCATTACTTATTAACTGTTCTCTGTAGCATTCTGAAATAGTTACTGCCATGCCCTGGCAGCCCATGAAAGTCAATGCAACTTCTAAAAGTTCTGTCATATAAGGGCAGGGAAGGAGGCATTGGAATCAGAATCTGATTCAACTAGCCTTAATGGGATGGAGTTTGAATTGGCATAAAAACATAGAAAAATATGTCATCATCAAGTTGCCTAGGACTGGGAGAAATTTCCTCCTAGAAGAATTTATAGAAAGTTATTTTTTTAAAATTTTTTTTAATTTTTATTTATTTATGATAGTCACACAGAGAGAGAGAGAGAGAGGCAGAGACATAGGCAGAGGGAGAAGCAGGCTCCTTGCACCGGGAGCCCGACGTGGGATTCGATCCTGGGTCTCCAGGATCGCGCCCTGGGCCAAAGGCAGGCGCTAAACCGCTGCGCCACCCAGGGTTCCCCCTAGAAGAATTTATATGGGTATACATGGCCCCAGAAAGCTCACTGCTCTCCTTGAGGAGGGAAAAGTGAAACAATTGATAATTGTCTGTCACATGGGAGCAAACCACGTGTGGCTATGAGTACAGTACAAAGCAGCTAAGAGAGATCATCTTGAACCTCATTTCTTAAGAAGTGCCAATGTCAGGACCCTTCATGGTGCATTGGTTTCCTGTGACAATCATAGTACACATTCCTAGGAGACTTCCGTACGTACAAACTTAGACAACTTAGATGAACTGACACCCCAATGCCATCCCAAGGGATTCCAGTGAGCTGTGAGGCATTCATTAGATGCTGCTCCATACATTCAAGTGATCCAAGGTCATTTGGTCATCTAAATTATATATTTTATTAAAAAACAAAACCAAACCAAAACCTGTCAATCTGTAACCTGGGAATAACTATGAAACAAATTCCTCAGAGGCTAGACACAGCAGCTGCAAAACCCTTCTGTGCTATCTCGGTGCAGTAAATCAAACGAGTATTGTCGAGAGAGAACTCTACCATCCCTTTTTATGCTCAACACAAATATTCTATTTAAAGACCACAGTTTCTATTCAACGTATAATTTCAAAACACTGTTCCTCAGGTAATTGTTCCTGTCTCTTTCTCTTTCAGCAGCTTGCATGAGCTATATAATCATATGTGTTTTGTACATGCTTAATAGAGCACATACTGGATCGAGGGTAGAAAACAAATCCTGGTGATTCTACCTCCAATAAATCATTTAAAACTGCTTTCTCCTCTCCAACACCTTTTCCACCATCTTGAGATCCTTGTCAGCTCTTCCCTGGATTATCTCTGAAGTGACTCTCCCCACCTCCATTTTTAGTTAAGGCTCCAAGAATGAGCTGCAATCCCACCATGTTGCTCCCTGCCTAGAAAATCAGTGGAGACTGCCCAATACTTTCCAGATGAAGCCGGGACCCTTCAGTAGGTCTTTCAATGTTCCTCATGAGCTGACACGACTTGACCTATGTCTATCACTATCTGTCAGGGACCCTGGGATCCAGCAGTCACTGCCTGACTGGCCACATCCACACCTCCCTGCATTTGCTCACATTCTTCCCTCTGCCCCTTCCCTCTTCTTCTCTGTAGCATGCTTCAAGGTCAAATGTCACAGACTATTGGAACTATTCCTAGTCTCTTCTCTCCCACTTAAAATGATGAATCACTTCCTCCTCTTGATGATTCTGTATGTCAGTCTCCCTAAATCCAAGCACAACGGCTGGCACAAGTAGAACACCTATTTAATCAGCATTTTTGTTCTGTCTACAACTTCCTTATATCTCCTCTTTCATCAAAGCAGGAGGTGCTTGACCATAAAGCTCATGGAAGGAAAGAATGGGACCTGCCGAATACAGTGCATTCTATCTACCATGGCGCCCTACACAAGGAGGCCTTTAATTAATTACAAGAAGGAAAGAGAAGACTGCTCATTCCCTCTCAGAGACTTCCAGTCCAATTTAGGCTGATGTTTTGAGTACATCCATCTCATGATAAAATTGTGAGAAAATCTTTGGGTTCAAGACTTTTTTCTCATAAGGCAATCAGTTTCTCCAAATAAATATGAAACAGCAGCAGTTCCCACATAAAAAAAGTCCTTGATCAGTAAAAATTACATTAACTAAGTAGATTTCACCAAGAATGATCTCCTTCTAATTTGGCAAAAGTGGCTGGAAGGTTTAAAAGCAAAGTTAGATTAAATTATTATACCTTAAATGACATTTGGGCAAATATTAGTATTTGTTATTATTTTTACAGAGCAATCTTTGAAAGGATTAACAGATTTAAAACAAAAACAAAAAGAGGGGGATGCACAAAATGGGTGAAGAGGAGTGGGAGATACAGGTAGCCAGCTGTGGAATGAATAAATCATGAGGATGAAAGGCACAGCATAGGGAATACAGTCAGTGGTATTGTAATAACGTTGTGTGGTGACAGATGGGAGATGTTCTTATGGTGAGCACAGCATAATGTAGAGTTCTTGAATCACTATGTTATATACCTAAAACCAATGTGACATTGTGTGTCAACTATACTTCAACAAAAATTCTTTTAAAAATAAGACAAAAGCAAAAACAATCTAACAGAAATATTCTCTCAAGTTGGCTGATCACTACATAAATAAAAAATTATTTCACTCTAACTTCATTTTCATTTTCATGGACACATCTCCTCAGAGTTCTGTGAATGTAATGGTGCAAATGACCTTGTTGAATTTACTCAAAGAAAATAGGTGAGGGTCATCGAAGGAAAAGGACTTTACAGCCAAGCGTAGATGTTAAGTTCCTGTTTGAAATAAAAGACTCTGAAATACAAAACATTTGGTATTGCCTGCTAGAGGTTGATCTACTAGTGGGATAAGAGCTAGCTAAGTTTGGCTCTAAACCTCCCATGCTTACTCAGGTCATTTTATCCAGTCTGTTAAACATTTAACAGTTTATTAACAGCTAATGTGCCCTGAAATGTGCTGGGGAATCTGACAATGACAAAATGATTGATTTTTACCCAGTTTTGGGGGGGGGTACCCAGACCAAAAAAGCACCGTTATGCAACAATGTTACTGTTGCAACAATGGAAGTGTGTGGAAAGCATAGGGGAAGTGGGGCAGTAAGAGAAAACCTCACTCCAAAGGAGACATTTGAATTCATTATACTTGGGAGGGGAGTTTGGCTCAGGTCCAAAAAAACATATCCTTGACGTTTAATTCATGTAATACAGAAAATGCTGCAACTGTAACATATACAAATACCTTGCAATGTTATCAGTCATTCTACACAACTCTAATTTGAAAGAAAGGTATTTCACCTTGAAAGTCTTCAGATGGTGCATTCCCTGAAGTTCCAAAAACATACCTCTTTACCAAAGCGTCTACTAAATGAAGCAGTAAAGATCAGACTGCCAAGCCAAGATGATGTCAGAAAGAACTTCAGGACTCTTCAGGTCCTGGTCATTCTGTCTTGGCATCGAGAGGACGAGATAAAAGCATTCACTCATAGAGGAATTTAGACAAGCATGAAATAGGTAAATTAATAATAGTAATGGCTACCATTTATTAAGTGACTGCAAGTGAGGCTGTATACTAAACACTTTATAAACATAAACACATTTAATTGTTATGGCTCTGTGGGTAGATACATATACATACTATTTATTTATAAAGACCTGTATGCTAGATAATACCTTTTTAGGGGATCAGATTAAGTAATTTCCATAAGGTCACGTAGTAAGAAAGTGGTCAAGGCAAATCATATGTTTATAAACATCCCAAATCATATGGAAAAAGGAAATAAAACAAGCTTAAATACATTCTTTTCCCGTTTTGTATTATAATAAAAAATTAGTGAATCCTGCGGTCAAAAAGGCAGAAGAATAAAGAAGAGACAAAAAGTCAATCATGGCTCCTCCATGTAGAGGCTTCACATTTAAGAACCACAGCCCTGTGTTGCTTCCCAGTGCGGGTATTTAAACTCTCCTTAGGCCAGAACACAATAAAAAGCTAGGTTTGCATAATGGGCCTTTTTTCTTTGTGCCACGTGACCAGTGTTGCATCATTTCCCTCTGCGGCATGGCTCAGTGAAGAGTGTGATTCACTTCTGTTTTCAGCAAGGAAAAATAAAAAGCAAATAACCCAAATGGGATGACACTTCTGCCTGACTCTTCCAGAGTTGGTTCACTTTCCAACCATTTCTTGGTTAAAATGGAGGAGACAAACACTTGCACTCAAGTGCTGAGCTTACATGACTCTGCCAGCCCCAGCACCACTGGGCATGGATAGGTCTTTGACATTAATTTAACACTGCCTGCAAAGAACATTCTAACCTTTTTTCCCTTCTATAGGTCAATAGCAGAAACTTTATGAAAACACTGAGCTGAATAAATCAGCGTGCAGTCCTCTTTCAATCTAAAACAGCCCAGTAAGATGCAGACTGAAATGGGGAGGGATGTCTGAGGGACAGTATCAACAATTTATCTCTATCCTTTTCCCAAAGAGCATTTTCATTCTCCTGGCCCAAGAAGTGACAGTCTCTTAGTCACTCCCTAAAACAACAGCCTTGTCTGGCAGAACAATATGATATTTAATGAGCTCATTGCACCAGTTTGATGGCTGTTATTTTGTGGATAAGGGACACTTGAGAATTGATGAGTGGTCCTTCCCTTACTAGAGTGTGTACACTTCATGATGAGTTAGATCCTCTGCCTGAGCAACCTTTACCAGATAATTATATCCAACTTTTGGTCTTTTTCTTAAGTCTAGGCAACCTTTCCTAATTTCTGCATCATGCCTATCAAGTCCAGGCTCTTCATATCTCACTAGCTTAAAAGTGTACAGAATAATATATTCTAGCATGACAACAATACTCTCACTCCACTCCTGGCCCATGACCCTGAATACAGACTGTCAGTCAGGTGCCGGGTCCATTTTTTCATTCCATAGAACTCCTAATATCACAAAAAACAAATGGTTTGGATATAGATGGTCTATAAAATGAATTCAGATAATCACTCTCAGTTCATAATGACAATTTAATTACTCAGTGTGCTTGCAACTATCAACATCACTGATCCCTGGATAGGGAATCTCACTCTCAATGCCAACACACCATTACAAAAGCAAAGGTAAGATCAGTGCTCAAAGCTGTGGGAAGGACCAGACTGTCCTGGAAAGGCGGTTGGCAGCAGAGAGGCAAGAAAGGAGGAGTTGTGGGTGCTCCAGATAGGATGCTCCACATGATGAACACCTGAAACCAGGTGTTGGCAGAAGTGATGGTGACAGAGATCCAGATGTGGGAAGCGTCATTTGGGAAAGGAGGCATGACAAGTTTTAACAATGTCTTCAATGAACAACAAAGAAGGGCTGAAAAGGACACCAGTTTCTTGCCTGGGACTAATTGATCATGAAATCTGGCATTTACAATAAGGAAGCTGAGCAGAATAAGGGACCTGGAGGAGAGAGATAAAGTCACAGCTTCACCAGGCTGGTGAGAAAAGATTCAGCTTTGGAGATAACTATCAGCAATATAAGAAAGTAGTAGGGAAGATCTGGCCTCAAGGGTCAATGAGTAATATTTATATATAAACCAGTCACTCTTACTTATAACATACAATTCATCTTTCAGGGGTTGATTACTGGTCATACTTTATTGTAATTATCGATTTATGTCGGTCTCCTTCACTAAACAATCTTTCCTTAAAAGCAGGAACTTGGCTCATTGTTCAGCTAAAAGTCATCTTAGGGTATTTGAACTCAAATTTTTTTTTTCTGCTGTCTACACAAACTGCGTCCAAAGGCTGAAAGCAGTGGGTTAATCAGAATAGCAAAAGATGCCTTTCTACTGTATTCAGGAAGAAAAATACGTTCCAGAAATTCCCCCAGAAACTTGAATCACAGTTGCAAGCTTGTGCTGAAGGCTGAGAAGAAGTGAGCACCTGCCTCTTTCAGACATGCTGGGGAAGATGAGCTCAGGAGGGAGGTGGGAAAGGCTCCTGCTGGGCAGCCAATAAGAATAGCAACTCTGGAGCCACCAGTCAATTTGAATGAAGGTGCCAACACTTAATGATGCACTTTCCCTAGGGAAGTCATTCATTCATCTGCTCATTCATTAGTTTCTCACCTATATAATGGTATTTGCCTCAGTAGGATCTGATGAAGTTTAAATGAGATAGGGCTTAGAAGAGTGGCTGAAACTCAGTAGTCTTCCATAAATGCTAGCTACTCTTATTAGACTATTCTAAGACTTACCTGAAGGGTACTATGGGGAGGTAGTAAAGTGAGTCAATAAAGCCCTTTTGGATTAATAGCTGAATCTGAACAATGAGACCGAAATCTAAACCTCATTGGAAAATACTGATATTTCTAAATCTCTGAAAACAGGAAAACATTTTGGTCATTTTGGGGGGTAGGGGGGTAATGACAAAGTTAAGGATATTTCTCTTACTGCTATTGGATGGCATTCAGACAAATTATTTTTTTTTGTTTTTGTTTTTTTCATTCAGACAAATTAATACTGTATTTGCTCAGTTTAATATAATGACAGATTTCAATAAACCTAATATATTCCTGTTTTCTTTCTCTTTCAACAGACAATTGGGTACAATCTTGAAGGGATCAGGTTTTTGACCTAGTAATGTTCTTTTTTGTAATTTGCCTAAAAAAAAAACAAAAACAGACTCAATTTCTTATTGAATGGGCATAAGAAAAACATCAAGGAATGTTCCTTTTTTTCTGAAACTAGAGGCAGAGAGATACAGAATTTTTATTTGAGAACTTTCAAAACTCTTTGCCATTGCTTTTTGATGTTATATTACTGTGGTAACTTAGTAGGGACTATATGTCAATATCCTTCTACTCCTACTGGAATTTCATCAATTTCACCTACTATTAATCAATCTCTTGATCTTGCAAAGAATGATGAGAGGTAGCATAGTTTAGTGTTTACCCTAGACTCTAGGTCTGATTGCTGGCTCTGTCACTTACATGTGGTATGTGTAAAATAGAGTCATGGTGAAGATTAGAGGAAATGATGCAGGTAAAGCATTTAATACAGCACTTAACACTTCGTAAGGGCTTATAAATATCAGCTATTATTACTACGCTTAATGTAATGTTATGTAACAAAAGGTGGGGAGTTATTAATAGTCATCTACCATTGCATGGCTTATATTTTATGGCAGTTCCTATTGTTGCTTACCCTTCTTCCTTGGTAAGAATCTCTATTTTGTTCAAGTAGCAGGTTGAAGTTTCTTGACCTATAGAAAGTGGACCTGCCCCAGTCCAAGGGCATGCATCATAGTTTGTCTAAGCCAACGTGGTAATTTTATTCAACTTTGCCAGTGTATCATCCAACTCCAATCAGGAATGCAAGAGAAAGTTTGCTGGGGGTTTTGGCAAAATTTTCTTTTTGCCAGAAGAAAGACCTAACCTGGACTCCCTCCCTTCCTGACTCTTCTTTTTTAAAGATTTATTTATTTATTTATGATAGACACACACACACACACACACACACACACAGAGAGAGACAGAGACAGAGACAGAGAGACAGAGAGACAGAGACACAGGCAGAGGGAAAAGCAGGCTCCATGCCGGGACTCAAGGATCGCTCCCTGGGCCAAAGGCAGGCGCCAAACTGCTGAGCCACCCAGGGATCCCCCCTTCCTGACTCTTTTCTTTTTTTTAAGTTTTATTTATTTATTCATCAGAGAGAGAGGCAGAGACACAGGCCGAGGGAGAAACAGGCTCCATGCCGGGAGCCCCACGTGGGACTTGATCCCGGGTCTCCAGGATCACACCCTGGGCTGAAGGCAGCGCTAAACCGCTGAGCCACCAGGGCTGCCCCCCTTCCTGACTCTTAAGTGAAGCAAAGATGTCTGGAACTGAGGTGGCCATCTGTGATCATGCAGTGACAAGTGTAAAGATTGGATGGTCTGAGTCTTTGAGCTTCTGAATCCACCTATAACCTCCCATCTCCAGACTGTAGGTTAGGCAAGTAAATTAAAAGTCTTTATTTTTCAGCCATTATGAAGTTATTGTAGTATTTATGGCAAAAGCCTCCTAAAATGACATACATTTCAAATTACTAGACGGCAAGAAAAAGTTCCATGTATTAACCACACTGTTATATCTGTGAATAGTAGGCATATTACTGTACTATGATTAGTAATGAGAGGGATTTAGGATTTAGAATGAAAGTCACTGATCAGAGTCCTACTCTATCATTTCTAATTTATGTTTCTTTTCTTTTTTAAGTGGAATAGTTGGCTAATTTCAAAAGGCAATAATTCAAATTTCAACTCCTTTGCCCCTCTAGGAAAATGACAATAAGCACTGAAGTGACCAACAAAATGGCTAACAAGAGAAAGAAAGAATCTAAGTTAAAGTTGAAATAGATTTTTGAGTATTTAAAATGTGACAGAATTTTAGAGAGAGAATTTTTAGAGAGAATGAAAACGAATTCTCAGTCATAATTTCGACCTTTCTTAAAATTCAACTATTTAGCATTGTTAAATTTTTTTTCAGTTGAAAATGACCAGGTTTTCAAACACCTTCAAAATCGATATCTCAAATGGCATAAGGTAGGATTAGCTTTCCCATAATGATAAGGACTGGGGGTTTGTTAGTAAATAGGACACAAAAATCAATAGGGAATACTAAATTTCTCTTACTTTCCTATTTTCTTGGAACTGTATTCAGTCAAATAAAATAGAGAAGAGGTTGTCCTGAACTCTCACTCTGGAAGAAAAGATGAGAACAGGACTCAGGGCCACCAACATTCCGTCAGAGAAGTGAAATAAGGCACCCAGTGTGGCCCAATGCAGGGCTGGACTTCTCTCTAAACTCCCTAAGGAAGCTAAAATACCCATTAGAAAGGTAGAAGTTTAATTTTGGAATGCTGAAATAGTACAAGTGATACTAGAGCTAAGACCATGTTGTCATTCAATAGCAGGATAGCAAGGCCTCATTTTTAGGGGAGATTCACTAAAAATGTGGTTTTCAAAAACTGAAAATTGAGAAGCTGAGTTTTGTTTTTTTAGAGAAAGACTGAAATTTGTCTTCTAATTGGTGTTCAAACTTGTAAATTTTAAACTAACTGCTTATAATTTGCTAAAGTTGTAGGTGATCTACTCAGTTAGAGCAACTTTTTTAGCTGTAAAACTCTTTAAAGCTGTCACAAGTTTTCTACCTAGTTGCACGCATAGAGTATTGGTGGATGGTATAACAAACCAGTGCTTCAGACACATTTTTAAATACTATCTTGCATCCTTATGACCTTTTCTTTATTTTCAACATGGCTTAAATGAAACATAATATCTACCCAAAGCTAAGAGAGTATCCTTTGACTGTATTACCACATGCTAAAAGCTTCTAGAATGCCAGCAACTTCTATAAGCATCACATCACACCATGTCGAAAGAAAATGCTTGTCTCTTGATCAAGAATGCCAGTACTTCAGATTGGAGACAACTCCATTCAATTCCACTGAGTTAGATACACAGTCACTTAATGTAAAAACAAAACAAGACAAAACAAAACAAAACAAAAACAATAGAGAGAACCTGATAGGCTGTGTAGTATGACACCTATTGCTTATTCAGAGTACTTAAAAGCAGACTAGTCCAAGAAACTGATCAAGCTTAGAAAGCCCAAGATGCAGTCTCTACTTATCAGTCAAGTTCGTTAATGTACAACTCAACCTCCTTCAGTTTGGCTTTCATGGCACAGGAGAAATAACGGACACATATTATGATGTTTACACAAACCTTATTTTTCAGTGGAGGCCTTCAAAACCCTTCACATTAAACAGGCAGAGACAAGGTGTCACATTTGTTCCTTTCACATAAGGAAGTGGGGAAAGGAGGCAAATCAAGGTCACACACAGAAAAATAACAGAAAAATGGAAGAAAAACTTAATCTTGTGTTTAAAGAATAGAAATATGCTATTGATTTGACTCTGATGTAATAAACAATTTTCTTGATTTGCCAGATCCTTCCTACATAAATATAGCATTTGAATGGAATTTTACAAAAGTTTCTCCCTAGTTAATCTAATACCCTATCCTTTCCAAGGCTGCCAAAATACATATTTACCTGTTTAAGTCTAAATTCAAAGAAGTCGGCCTACTGTCTCTTAAAATCAGGCAAAAAATTTTAATGGAAATTTAATTTTATATTTGAAAATATACATGATGTTGTGTTTGTGGCATTAGCTGAGAAATTCTGGAAATTTCAAAGCTGTCTTCCACTGCTAAACTACTTTGCACTTTGCAATTGATTAAGAACACCAGAGGCAGTCAGAGTTGTATATCAAATTAGAGCTGATAAATGCTCTTAAAATAGATCTGAATGCCTTCTTGAAAAAGATTTCAACTCCCTTAAATCGACATGACAACAAATTCTTACAGCAGCATAAAAAGTATTAGCTGAAATGTATGGCTTTGGCTTAAATTTCCATCTGCAGCTCATCCAATGACTACACAGTAGAAAGGAATTAAACCAAAATCAGACTCATTATAGAGTCTGATATGCTGGCAGAATAAAGACTCTCACTGCTTAGCAGCTGGAGTGACTAATATTTAAATGCCTGTGCTTGTATGTTCTGTGAGAAAGAAGAAAAGTGTATGTAACCATATAGGTGAGAGGTAGGATCGTGAACCTTACAGAAATACAGAATTGTCATACACACACCCTTCTCTTTACTCTCAATGTTCTGAAGGGTGAGAGGACGACTCGAAATGAAGAATGACTAGCTTTAAATTAGTCCCAGATCAAAATTCTGATAAACATGGAAGTTGTCTTCACAGTTTTCTAATGTAAAGAATGCCTATTTGAAACACTTGCTGCTCCCAAAACTGACATCTAGTCAAGTGTTTCAGGCTAAATAATTTACATCTCCTTTTCTCTCTTTTCTCTATCCTGCTAGAAGAGTGTTCTTATAGGAATTTGCCTGCAAACACCAGGTTTCCAACACTCGCCTGATGCCATGGAAGTATTAATCCATAAAGTTAAACTCAACAGAATCTATGGAACATACTCTCCCAAATAAAATTCTTTAGGGCATATACTGTCTATGAAATACCATTAGGCACTTTTTTTCTACATTAATATTTCTGAATTCTTTTGCATTAATACTTCTGAATTCTGAAACTAACCAGGAAAGAAGGTCAGCTCTGAGATCCCTGATGGAAGGATCCAGGTCTAGGTCTGATTCAGTTCTGAAGCTCCCCAAGCAGTGTGTCTGGTGTACAGTGCTCAAAAAGAAGTCCTGAATAGTGTCTGTCTTGCTTCCCTTACACTGTTTAGTGGCAAGGAATTTAAGCAACCACCAAGAAAAGCTGATGCTAAGATAGTAAGTTTTTGAATATAACCCAGTATCGAAAAGTAAAGATGTTCTTATGGAAAAAGCTATTTCTATTGCTCCTTCAAGCCTGAGAGATACTTTTCAACTCAAAGAAGAGAACATTTTTTTACTTGTGTAGCCAACAGTTCTACAGTGGAGAGATATTTAAATGAATATGATGAAAGGAATCCATCAAATGACAGAGATTAGTAAGAAAAAAGATGAGATAAAGCTGTGCACTTTCTTACTCACAAATGCCATTCACCTTTCCAGGAATCGTTGCTTGCTAAATCTTCTGCACTGGATTGTGTGCAAACAGGGGCTGATTCTCAGAAGGTATCACACTGCAGAAAATTAGGCCTGTCTGAGTGCTTAAAAAAGATGACTAAGAAATGGTAGGGTACAAGTAAATCCAGAAAATCATAATATGTATGTTTTGAAAACAGACTCCCTCTGTGTATTTTAATAGATGCCAATATATATTGCTTTTTTTTTTTTTTAAGGTCGTATTCAAAGGTAAAGACCCTGAACTGAAATCATTATTTGTTCATTTGAATCTGATTTGAAACCTCACAAAATATACCTACTTGATGCCATCTGGGTATCTCAGACCTCAGAAGCTCAATTTGGGGGGAATTAAGCCTTATCATCCCAAACCAGGGACATTTAAGAGGAAGGTAGTTTATTCATAATCAATGCATCTCATTCATCAAATGAGGTAATGTTTTTAAAGGTGCTGGGCAAACCACAAGGCACTAAATAAATTTTAGATGCAGTACCAGCAAAGAACATGCACAAGAGGCTTGTGTATGGGGCTGACAATCCATAGAACAGTCCCAACTCAGGAAAATGTCATTTCTCAGCCCAAACTCACATCCAAGCCCTATCATGTTGACTAACACATGAAGCTTAAAAATATAGAAGTTACTAATAAGATGGTCAAGACATATATAACCCATTCAATCCCTTGAACTGTATCCAGAAGTGAACTAAAGAGTCATAGGTATTAAAATGTTTTGAAACAGAGGTCTTTTAAATAAAGGGAATATTTCATGTTATATCATCTGAATGTTTAGTTGAAACATCTGAATGCTGGCAACTTTTTCAAATATTCTAGGCTGTTCCTAGATTGTAAAAGTATCCAGGTTAAAAAAAAAAAGTGTCCAGGTCATCTCTCCTTGCCTACCACTGTTTGCAAGTCTGCCTATTTCAGTTCTTGTTGGCACCTTCACCAAGCAGCATGCAAAAGTAGGCAAAGAAGTTGAAATCAAATCATTTTGTGCTGCCAGCCTTGTAGAAGGTTTTGTGGTGGCCCAAATTGGTGCTATCAGGTGAACTGAGATAACTGAATTACAGATTTCCATCAGTCCTGGAGATATTCTCTGTGTCCTCACTGCCAAAGATGAGGAATTTGCCACTGTTTCCTAAACAGAGATACAACATATCAGAGAAACCTCAGCATAGTAAGTAAATGACCATTCTAAAAGAGGTAAAGCTTATTAGCATCTTTTTACCAAATCCATTTAAATTATATATTTATATGTAGTTTTAAAAGGAGGGAAAAAATCAACATGAAACACTCCTAACAAATGTAGCTTTTTACTATGATCTTTTATGTGTGTGTTGTATGTTCAATCAAACGACCATAGTGAACGAACTTTATTATTTGTAATAGTAACGGTGAAGACGTCAATTTTTAGGTTTTTCAAACAGGCCTGTGCTAAGGAGATGGTGCTCTTCAGCAGGTTCTTGGGGGAAGTGGGTGGAGGGAGGAAGATTATGAATAAACTAGCTTCCTCTTTGTGTTCCTGGTTTAGGATGATAAAGCTTAATTCCCCCCCAAGTTGAGCTTCTGAGGTCTGAGATACCCAGATGGCATCAAGTAGGTATATTTTGTGAGGTTTCAGATCAGATTCAAATGAACATATAATGATTTTAGTCCAGGGTCTTTACCTTTCAACAGGACTTTTAATAGAAGGTGAGAGGAGAGAGAGAGAGAGAAACACTCACACACACCCAAGCCTCAGGGGTGCACAGGGAGGAAGTGGGCTAAGGGTCGGCAGTGTCACCGGCCAAGAAGAATGCAACTATCTATAAAGTACTAAGATCTTCAATGTTCTTGATCCTTTTGATCATCCTATGGATAATTTTTAAAAATGTGATTATCAAGTGGATTGGGGGAAAGATTTATGGCAGTTACTAGCATCCTGACTTTTAGCAAATCACTTTCTCAACTCATTTTTTTTCATCTGTAAAGTGTGGATAATAACATAAACTTGCAGGGTTATTGGAAAGAGTGAAGATAATAAACACAATGATCATATGGCCTCCTTCACCTGTGGCAGTCCCAGTATAATTATTAACTTTCACTCTCCAAAGTGTCCAGTTTGCACAAATAATGATGTGGTTGCCCTACATATAAATTACCAAGCATAACATTTGACAGATAGTGGGCCCCCAGTCAATGTGACAGTTTGTTATTCTAAAGTTGTTCAAGCATTTTAACAATGACAAAAAAACAATACACAAAACAAACAAGCAAAAATCCCGCTTGTTATGTATCTTCATCACAAACCCAGGAACAGGCTCCTTCTATTTGGAGTAGATGTTGATTTGGGGTTTTATTTCTCATTAGGACTTTAAGCTACTGTAGCAGCAGTGACCACGACCTGAGCAAGCGCACACACAGTCAGACACGTGAGTGACAGGAATGTGAGTAACTCTCCCCAGAGTGCCTGCTTGGCCCTGGGTGCTTCCTATTGTTTCAGAGCTCAAAGGGAAGCATGCTTGCACTCCAGCAGTACTGCTCTGCTGGTTCAGGTAACTTGGTTAACTTCAGTTTTCCGCTTCTTCAAATCAGTTCCGCAAAGAACTTAAAACTAACACCTTGAGGTTTCTTTTTTTTTTGTTTTCCTTTTTTTTTTTTTTTTTTTTTTTTTAGGTTTCTCTTAAGCTTTTCCTGTAGGGTCTTTGAGCTACACTGACCACATTAACAGGGATCAATAAGTGCTGCCTTGTACTCAGTCAATAGT
The DNA here is from genome assembly GCF_048164855.1 of Canis lupus baileyi. Lineage (NCBI taxonomy): Eukaryota > Metazoa > Chordata > Mammalia > Carnivora > Canidae > Canis > Canis lupus. The sequence goes on from NC_132861.1 coordinate 9,756,333, forward strand.
GTTTCCCATCCCCATGTGCATTTGATCTTTCTCTGCTCCAGGGCTAACCTGACACTAACCAGCATTTCTACGTTGGACAGAAATATTGTCCTTCGTCACCATAACTTAGCCCACTATGATATATCTGAAAAATGCCACATCCAATTCTCCCAACTGATGTTTCTTGATAGCAACATTAGACATTTCACAGTGCACAGCAGCCCTTCCAGGACAGGCAAAGGGCTTACTCAGTTTCCCAGACCAGTTTATTTGTCAATGGAATTCTTGTTACCTGAAAGAGTTAACAAGCATTCAAAAGTTCCCCTCTCTGGAGTAGCAAGAATTGACAAATGTAAGAAAGACAAACTGCACTGGAAAGATCAAGATGTTGAATATGTTTGGAATATACCTGTGTTCATAGGGCCCTGTGTTCGTTTGGACACCAGGGCCAAGGAATGCCAGTGAGAGGTTTCAGATGGTTGGGAGAGCCCCTACACTAGCTCTATACATCAATAAAAAGCACGCCTTTCTTTCCTCTGAAGTAGCTTGGAACTATCTGCTCCAAACTTTGTAGCAAATCTGAAAGGCCAAGAGGACTTCCTGCCACTGAGGACATTGCCAGGACATCTCCTGTGCTGCCCAAGGTATTTACTTAGGGAAGGTAGGAATATTCTAATAATAGCTGAAGTAGAAAAGGAAATAATGGTAACAAATCTAGAAAAGAAATGGCTCAAAGTAAACAACTATTTCTGGCATATTCACACAGTTCCCCTTCTCTAGGGGTGTAGCAAGTGTTGACTACTCATAGAATAATCCACAAATAATGTCAATACTAGGAAGAAAAGGGGCCTGACCCTGATTTTAAGTGGGTTGAGAAGTGAGGGGAGTCTTGGAATACATTCATATTATTTTAACATTTATTGAATGTTTATGATGTGCTAGATATTATTCTAAGTGCTTTAATCCTTAAATACCCCATTTACTTCTGTGAAGCATCTGTTATTTTTGCTTCCATTTTACTGAGGAGAAAAATGAAGCAGAGAGAAGTTAACTAATTGTCAAAGGCCAATGCAAGTGCAGGAGATAGAGACCTGAACCAAGCCTATCTGGTCCTGCAACTTGTGTATTCTAACAGAGGGCATGCCAGATCAGGGGGCTGGCGTGTGTATAGGCACAGGGTAGGGCACAAGTTGGTAAAATGCACAAGAGGGATGAGCCGATTAAATCTGGCTGGAAAAATTAAATAAATAAATAAATAAATAAATAAATAAATCAATCTGGCTGGAGCAGAAGAACAGAGAGAGAGGCCCAATGAGGAGTCCCAAGAGGGTCTTGAATGGTAGTCACAGACTCAGGGGCAAGAGGGAGAAGTGGTCTGGACTTCGAAATGCTGGCAGAAGCCTCTTCAGAAGCCCCCTCCGCATCAGGGGGACCTTGACGCTCCAGGGAGACCACCAGAGCATTCCAGGTTAATCTGAGAAAGGCCTGTGGAAGCTATGGCTGTGGCCCCCAAAGGGAGCAGCTGTGAGAATCACTAAATGGCTGTGGGAAAGTCTAGATATGACTGGGGAAGGAGCACAGGACTTAAGGGGAGGGGGGTCCCAGGGACTAAGGAAAGCCTCCCCCAGCTAGGTCTACAAAGGACATTTTATTTCCAGACATCAAGGCCATTTTAATTCCCAACTCCATTAAAATGAAAGGGCAGCCTGACAGAGTGGGCATGTCAATGAAGAAGACTGTCAAAAGGAACACTGAATAAAAAGCTAACACATCTCACCAGGCAATGACTGATTTAATTGACTTGTTAATTCTTCAGAGGAGACAGATATACACGAAATTACATTTCCTCCACAATGTGCCCTTTAAAAAAAATGAATGGAAATCTTAACGGGCATGCTCTTGGAATCCTCTCTCCTCTTACTACCACCTTGTTAAGCAGTCAGCCATAGTTACACAGTTTGTTTTATTGCTTTTTAATTGTCGTACTTTTATAAATAAGCACCACTATATAATTAGGAGCCTAGTTCTCTACTCAGGTATGTGGGCAGGCATCCTGGCCTCTCAAACCTATGATGCTGGCCGATGGGCTGCTGGCTCCATGATGCAGCCTCTCAGCCAGGTTACACTGAGTAGGTCAAAGCCCCGAGGCTACTGTTTTCTACACACAGACAAACTCCTTTCTCTCTTTGCTACTGACAATATGTAAAACCGAGAGCTAAGCTAGGTTATAAACAAGTTAGTGTTGCAATAAGCTTAAAGAACATGAAGCATAAAGTATATTTCCTCTTCCTCTTTCCAGAAAGGACTGAAAAGCATTCTGACTTCCAAAGGAACGCTAAATAGAATCACCAAGTTCACTCTCCTATAATGAAGAAATGAAGAGAGAGGGCAGGTATGGTGTCTTATTCCCCTTTGTAGCCTCACAGCCTGACATAGTAGATGTTGAAGAAATATCTGCTGAATGAATTGAAAGAAATCAAAATTGTGTCCCGGATACTCTCAAAGTAGATATGAACAGTCATTTTGAACCATTTCCTGATGTGAGAGAGTGAGCGTGCCTCTGTGTGTGTGTGTGTGTGTGTGTATGTGTGTGTGTGTAGGGGTGGGGGTGAGTTAGGAAAGGTGGAGAGAATGCACACTTTGTCTAGAGTAATTTGAAAATTGACAAGGGGAGAAAGATTTTAAAAGAAATCCCACTGGCCTCAGTACTGTCACACATAATTTTCTCTCTAATGAGACAATGACAAAAATTGATAGGAAATCATCTGGCCTTGGTGTACTAAAAATGAGGATTCAAAACCATATACTATTGTCAAACTCACAGTAAGTCCTTCCAGTTATTGGAAAACTGCTCCATTAAGAACTCTGGGTGTCAGATCCCTTTCATTTATCAAAGAATGGATAAACAAAGGAAGATTCATCCTTGAGTGTGAAGTATTATACAAATAATGGATCCAAGATAAATGAATTACGACTACAACAAATAAAGGAATGCTACTTGGGTGACAGTATGACTCCCAAATGGCTTCCCACTTGTAGAAAAACAGCTTCAGACAAGCCTCATCATGTATACAGTGGTGCAAAATTACCTGGGGAAAAAATGGTTTCTTTGGATATCATTTAGAGATACATATCCCTGAATACCTTAAGGCTGAAGGTACTCTGGCTCTTTTCTTAAAGCAATTATGGCACAGGTTCTCCTGCCCAGGTTCTGTTTACATAAGAACAATCTTGGCCACAGGTCATCTGGGTAGGGGATAATTAATTGTCAGCTCTTTGAGCACAGGTCGGTTAATTAGCATGCATGTAATACAGCATCAGAATTTTTCTTGGAAGGTTTTTTAAAATTTCAAACAATTAAGGATCTGTAATACCTGCGGGTCTTTATCCAGAGCAAGCACAAAGGCTGATGGAGAAATAGAGGAGACTTTGTTTTTGAACTATTCAGAAAACACGGACATCACTGATCACCTGAAGGCCTCATTTTAATTTGATTCCAGATCCATGATGCCTTAGAGGCTGTCCTTTTGAAATATGTTATTGCTAAAATCTTTAAGTAGGTCAGTAATGGAACTTCAGAAGCCATAACATTCTGATATCCTAATAAATGATCCGGGTCAGAACCTTGTTTATATTTCAGCAAAGCTTGTTGTTAGTTTGGACTATAACACATCAGGATTTTCACAAATCCAAATATTAAATAGCATTCTGAACATCATCCACATGGACAAGGGAGAGACTTAAAAAAAAAAAATCCTGCAAATGCCTCTATATACAAAAGAGATGACTCCAGGTTTTGGACTATAAAGTACTTTTTTTCTGCAGACAATGCCCTAATAAAACAATTATGAACTACTCTGAAACCCTGCCACACCCCTTCGATTAAACCACACTTCACAAAATACTTAGATAAACCCTTATCAAATAAACATTAAGGCAGAAAGTGCAGCCTAGAATGCCCCATCCTGAGCCCTGCCAGAGTCTGAAGGGCCATCTCACTTGAAAATTTAATCAAACAAAATCTACTGTGATTCCACTGCAGCCTTTGCACTTAAGGAAAGCTAGGTCAGTCTCTGACATTTTGATTTTCATAGCAGACCGAACCAAAAAAACTTCCCTGCTCACCAGCTTATGCCTCCAGTTGAGATTTTATTTCTCGAACCTTACGCAACACCCAGCAAACAAACAAAAAAGGTTATTTTCTATTACTCACTATTACTCCAGGATTTCAGTAAATATTTGATACTGATCTCAAAGAAGCCGGAATCCTGCTGGCTGGCCATGTCGGCGGTATACAAAGAGGCTCCCGGGACTGTACTGGGAGCCGCTGGCGGAGCAGGTACCGGGCGTGGAGATGTGCCTGTCACAGGTTAGTGATGTAAGCGGGGGTCAGCCGCGGAAAGGAAGGCTCTGCAGATCTACCTCCGGCTCGGGCAGGGAGTCCTCATTTAAAGGACACCAAGGAGCAGGAGAGAGATGCTCGGCCGCTCCTCCTCCTCCTCCACCACCACCACCACCACCACCACCTCCTCCTCCTCCTCCTCCTCCTCCTCGGGGTCCAGGACTTGCTTCTTATTTGCTGGGTGCTGATCTGCCTGCAGCCCTCAGAGGCGGCGGCGGCCGCTGCTTTCATTTCTGGGCTGCCATAACCAGAGCCGCCTGCCGCCGGCCGCCCACATGCTCTGCTCCAGCCAGGTACGCTACCGAGGAAGTCCCCACCTGAACTGTGATCCGTTTTCCCTCGGGAGGGCGGGTTTCCTGGCTGGCCTCCCTGACACGGTGCAGACAGCTCAGCCCACACAGCTCTCCGCTGGGCTGAGGGATGGGCTGGGAGCGCCGCCCCCGGTCCCTGCCCCTGCCCACGGTCTCAACCTGAGCCACCACTCAGCCCCGGACTCAGCCGGAGGAGGAGGAGGAATTTCCCAGCTTCTGTGGCTCCTCTCTCTCCAGAAATGCTTCCAGGGAGCAGCCCGCTCGTGAGCACTGCCTGCTACTTCCCCTTGTGTCTGTCCCTGAAATATACACAACTGCATGGCGCTGCAGCAAGCAAAGCTGCACCCCTGGATCTGGTTGCAGTGACGTTTTTTAAAAGCCCCATCTGTCAGCCTTGTTGCAGTACGAAAGCTAGGCTTTTTCTTTCCCTTGCACTTTGTGCTTCTCCCTCCTAGAAAGGCTTGTCGTTTTGAGGCACCCCACCAGTAATGTGTGTGTCTGAAGGGGATGGATGCTCAGTCCGCTTGTTTACCGAATGTCAGGCTCCACGACAGATCTGTTTCTCAAACCTATCATTTCTAAGAATCGTACAGGCCAGTGAAGCTTATTTATTTGTATTAGAAGGATAAGAAGCAAAGGCATTAGATCCCTTTCTGTACAATGGCTTTTTTAGTTCATGAAATCTTGCTATCAGGTGTCCTGATTTCGGTTAGCTTCATTTTGTGTTATCGTATAGCTTGGCCCGGGGATTAAATAAATGCATTTTAATTCTGACAGGCTGCCTTTGAGTAGATGGGATTTGGCCAGCCGCCTCATGCACCACAGAATAGTTCTCCCTTTCCAGTACATTTCTGATTGATATTTTCCAAGGCAATGAATAAAGCCATATTAATAATTATTGAACATAAAAAATGTTGGGCAACTCTGTTCCAGTCAACACACAAATAGGACTTTTTAGACTAACAGTGCTTTTAAGACATGGGAAGAGTACACTATAACTTTAAGGTGAAGAATTTTTAAAATTGAGCACTGAAGAGAACTAGTACCATGTCCTGAAATGCCCCAAGGCACCATCAATATAAGCTTTTCAAGCTCCTACACTTACACAAAAGCCAAGCCCTCAGCCACTAAGGTTTCCAGCTCTACTCATAGTAGTGCTTCATTCCAGTGAAGTCTCTTATCAGATGGACTTCCTTTTCATTTTCACACGTTTTAGTTGATAAGCTAATTATGTTTTGTCACCTGTACTTTGAATGTATGGATTCCAAGTAAAACAGCACCTGAAGGTTTTACCTCAAAACAATAATCACATCCAAAAACAAAAACTAACATCCATACCCAACTTTCTGAGGCCTCCCCATGGTAATGAATGAATGGGGAGGTTGCATCGTGCCCTGGAGTTAATGAGCACAAAGTCTCTCTAGACAGGCCCCAGATTCCTACCTGGCTCCAGACCTTACTAGCTAGGAGACCTGGGGCAAGCTATTAATGTCACTAAGTCTCAGTTCCCTCACCTGGAAAAGGGGGATAATGATGGTGCCGACTTCAGTTGTTGGAAAGATTAGATGACATTATGAATAAAGTGCTCGGCATAGTTTGGCTTGCATATAGGAAACAATTAAGCTTTAGCTATATTGATATTTCTGATGAACCCTTAGTGACATCAGAATCAAACTTTGGAAGTTATACACATGGTTGTACCACTGGTATGACCTGGAAGGTCATATCCATATCATTTTTGGACACCAATAGAAACAATTTGGGGCTAGCAAGTTGGAGACATTTCAAACAGCTGCAATAAGCAAGCATGCTATTATATATCATTACTCAAGCATACAAGGATTATCTTGGTCCACCTTATAAAAGAGATCTTAACTGGCTTTTCAAAGTTTTCAATCCTACTATAAACACATTAATTGTCTGAGAATGCCACTCACATATACTTCAAGAGGAAACGATTATAAAATTTTAAATGCTATTGAGAAAAGAATGTTTTTAATGGCATCTCATTTTCCCTGTGAAGAGGGAATCAGTAACTAAGAGCCCAGTTTCTGACCGTTAGAATCAGAAATCTTGATCATGTGTGCTTTTTCTTTCCTCCTCATTTGAGTACCTTTAAAGAGAGCATATAATGTAAAAGAACAGAAAAGGCCTTTTGTTTTGTTGAAAGGCCTACAAATCAAATAGAATGACACCTGCTGCAAGCTGGGATAAAACATTTATCTTTTTGTCTCCTCTCTGGCGGGGGTGGGGACACTTATAAAAAAAAATGTAGTCAGAACAGGCACCTGAACAGAGGGACCTAAAATACAAAATAAAATTTGAATTTGTTTCTGGCTTGTTATGAGACTTCAGATGTCATTTAAGAGGAATGAGGAGTCTTTCCTTAATAATCTTAGGCAACTATATAATGAATCTTTAAGCAAGGGATTAGGCATAGTTGTTGGAGGCTCAGAGAAAAGTAGCAGTAATACAGAAAAGCTGAAAGGTCCTCAGGAAGTGGTATCCAAGAGTGGGAAAAAAAAGTCAGAAAGTGACCTGAGACATGATAATAACATCACCTACATTTATTCAACATTAATACTATGTTTGAAAATACCTATCTTATCATATTTAAACCTTACCCCCAACCTATGAAGTATTATTAAGAGTCCCATTTCACAGATGAGAAAATGGAGGTTTAAAGAGGCACAGAATAAGGTTAAGGTCATAGAGCTGGCAAAATTTAGGTCTAGTAAATTTTAGAACTGGAGTGAGTAAGTGAGTTATTTATTTATTATCATAAGCAAGGCAAGAATCAGGGTTATCAACCTTCTTATCCAAAATTCAGGAAGAGATGCTAAGACCCTTGTTATCACTACATAATAGTAGTGCTTTGGGCCGCATTGGCTCTCCAGGACTGCTTACTGCCTTCCTGTTGGGCTCCAGCCTGGAGAAGAAAGTGTTCCCTGGGGCCTTGCCCCACCCCAAAGGAATCTAGAGAAGAAGGCTGTTATTTTTCACATTATTTTGATTTGTTGTACAGGTTGTGGTCTGTAGAAGGACGCCAGACCCAGGGTGAGTGAGAGTGGCAAGCTGGCCTGAACTCTACTCTCTAAGTTGTAAAGGGATGAAAATGGGCTGTGTCCACTCTGGTGTGTGCTACACCATCTGCCCAAAACTCAGGAAAGGGCACCTAATTGTGATCCATATAGTGAATGGACTGGTGGTAGCCCAGGTGGTGCAGTAGGAACTAAGAAAACAGTATTCCAAGAAGGCAGAGGCCAACCTGTGTCTTAGCTTGCTGAGTAGTACAGTGGGATGAAGGTGGTAAAAGGTGCATGGATTGTACATCACAGTTTGTGGCATTTAGCCATCCTGCATGAATTCCTACTCTATACTCTCTCTTCAGAAGAGCCATGTGTTTCTCAGTTGTGTATCTGTCACAGTCCCTAGCACACACTAAGTTCTTATGCAAAAAAAACACAGAGTGAGCCACTAAATGAACAGACGTGTCATGCATGCCTAGTGCTATCTGTTGCCTGTGGGGAAAAAATGTACAACAGAAGTGCAATCGGTTTATGTTTTAATTTATATTTAATTTTTCTTTCCTAGCATATCTGACAATTTTTTTTTTTTGAGACTAAAACGTGTGGTGTTCAAAAAAAAAAATGTGACAACAAAGCTAGGCAAACAATTTGGATGCTTGCCAACATCAAGAGCCATCTCATAATGGTTTTAAAGAGTCTGATTGAGTTGATTGGGTTAGGGTTAGAATCCGCCCCCTTTCCCTGTGGATGGCTGCACGTGGGCCCACATGTGTAATTATTGTCAGAGTGACATGTACATTCATGCATAGAATGTATTAGGCAGAAGAGAAATGTTTTCCTAGCATCCTGAGGAAACAAAGGAAAATCACTTTGTAAGAAAAACTGCTTTATCAATTTTTGCTCAGTTTAAAATTCTAAAAAAAGCATTAAATATATTCTATTCCTATAATTATGTATTGTTGCTTAATAAGAATGGTTCCAAGTCAAATTAAGCATCACCTGAGTTCAATGATGACAATTATGGAGAAAGAGCTTTGTTTCTCTTCATGCAGGATGAGGTCCTTTAGAGATAAAGTATCAAGATGAATCAAAAACCTTTTTGATATATTTTATGTGTATCATTTGGGTTGATCTATCTTGTGCTAAAAACCAGCAGAGAAAAAAATATGAAGTGATGCCACATAATGTTCATTTCGTAAACAGAAAACTCAATAATCATTCCCTTAAAAAATCCAACCCACACACGCAAATCTTCACAAAAATAGATCCTGCAAATTTTGAAAACGCTTACTCCATTACTATTCAGTACAAATAATTTTTTTCAAAGGAACTGAAATACATTTAAATTTTCTGAATGCCCCAGACTTCATTAAAGCATGGCTTGTTGTTGCACAGATTCAGACGCAAACAAGGAAAATCGTATCTCTTAAAATTGTTTTCATTAAAAATTAGCAGCAGAATCCATTTTTCTTTCCCCCTCACCTCCTTTGCAAAGGAGTTTTATGAAGAACTGTGAGCCATGACAAAGGAATCCGATGTCAGTCTAACTAATGGGAAGCCCTAGAAGGATTTAAGTAGTGAAAGGCATTAGATGGCAGTGAGATATGGCAGTGAGGAGCAGGGTCAAGCTTGAAGTCCATCCTCCTTGCCTCTCCGCACAAGGAAGGCCCCCTCCATAAGCCCATAGTCACCTAGGGTGCGTTACAAGTTTATCATAGGGTACGGGAATTAACATAAATTGAGCACTTGAATGTTGAAATACTGCTAGGCTGTATTTCAGAGGACCTGTATGGACAAACACCAGCAAAGGGTCATTTGCTGGCTCCTGCAAGGCACGTCTCAAAAAGTGGCACTGATACATTGTTACAATGAATTGGGACTAGGGTGTCTGTTAACTCAGGTGTCTACTCCAAGCATTATCATAACTGGTGAAACGAAAATTGGGCCTCTTTCCCAACACTTTAATTTTCCCAATATTTGCTCTTGAATTGTTACTTCAAGAGCAAATGTTCCACAGATATTGATTAGAAGGGCCACAATATAGTATGACAGAACCAAAGCCCTGCTCTCCCATGTAGAAGTTATGTTGCTTGGCCACTGAACATCTCCTAATCTTATTTTATCTGTAAAATAATATTTATCTCATGGGTTCTGTTATGAGGATTAAATGAGCACAAAGCCAAGGGACAACTGTGGAGTGGCAAATCAGAGCGAGCAATGACCCCAGAATACCCAGCACAAAATGCTTCCTTAACTCCAAAGTCAGAGGGGGACAGAGACTGTTCATCAGAGGGCTCCCATCTCCAGCACCCCCTGCTGGCTGCCAGGGTAAGACTGAAAGTTTGTGAAAGTAAAGAAAGCCTAAACTTGTGCACATTTATTTAATATTTTAATGTTTCTAACTTTTGGTGCCTAGGGTAAAGGTGAAAGGAGGTTCTGATGAGCTTACTATAGGCTCTATATTTACTTGATTTACATTTCTTATTGACTTCTCGAGGTAGGGCCTGCATATTTGGATATTAACCTAGAGCCAAACCAGGAGATGTGGTTCATACATATTTCATACATACAAATATAAAGATTTGATCTCAATCTTGGCACAAGGCACAAGTAGTATTTAAAACTGTATTTAGGTTGTATGTAAAGAGAGAATACGGGTTTCTTCCACAGCCTTTTATTGTGAAAGCACACAACAGTGCTGAAAACTTTATTACCCTGTTTTCACTTTTTTTTTTATTTTTTTTTTATTTTTTAATTTACGATAGTCACACAGAGAGAGAGAGAGAGAGAGGTAGAGACACAGGCAGAGGGAGAAGCAGGCTCCATGCACCGGGAGCCCGACGTGGGATTTGATCCCGGGTCTCCAGGATCGCGCCCTGGGCCAAAGGCAGGCGCCAAACCGCTGCGCCACCCAGGGATCCCTATTACCCTGTTTTCAAATGCCACCAGCAACCAGAGAAATTATTTACACTGGATACAAAAAGGCCCAATATCAAGAACTGCAGTAAGAGCCAACAATTAATTCATGATTATAAAATATTAAGTCCTTTCTGAAGAAGTAAAAATATGGCATTTGCTTTGCACATAATTATTTACCAAAAATGCACAGATTGATAATACTTAGGATAAAAAACAATCCTGCTAATCACCACTCTTCCGAAACACTGGTTGCTAATTAAGAAAATAGTTTTTTGGGACACTTGGGTGGCTCAGCGGTTGGGCGTCTCCCTTGGGCTCTGGGCATGATCCTACAGTCCCGGGATCGAGTCCCACATCGGGCTCCCTGCATGGAACCTGCTTCTCCTTCTGCCTGTGTCTCTGCCTCTTTCTCTATGTGTCCCTCATACATTAAAAAAAAAAAAAAAACTTTTAAAAAAAGAAAATAGTTTTTCCCTATAAAAATGATAATTTAACAATAAAAAAAGATACATTCTTGTAGTTGCATTTAAATGTTTTGGCTATGGCAAGACATTTCATTATTAAGTGATTAAAAATTAAGTACCTAGGGACCCTGAGTGGCTCAGTGGTTGAATGTCTACCTTCGGCTCTGGGTTTGATCCTGGGATCTGGGGACCGAGTCCTGCCTCGGGCTCCTTGCAGGGAGCCTGTTTCTCCCTCTGCCTATGTCTCTGCCTCTCTCTCTCTCTCTCTCCCTCTCTCTCATAAATAAATAAATAAAATTTTTTAAAAAATTAAGTATCTAATTTTAGGGTAAGAACAAATATTCCCACTAATGTTCCCAATTTCATACACAGAAGTAAATATTTGGTTTTAAGTCATAAGAGGCAGATCAACTTTTCCTCAAAGGTACCATTTAATGTTTATAGTTTTGAAATCTAGAACTTTAAGGTCAATGAAATTGGGAAAAATTGGAAATTTTGATTAGTTTTTTTTAATACACTTGCTACTTAAACTTTACACATAGTAAATATTTTTTACTAAATCTTTCTTTTAGGTATGATCACATGTTTGCAGTTACCAACCCACAAAGTCTGATGGAATGGGAGTCAAGAAACGCTTTCTCCTGCTCCTTATTCTGACCCTGATACTTTCTACTAAATGTGGAACGCGGCTTCTAATCACCAGATGGCCTCATCTCCTAGGGCAGGACAGCCTTTGATATTCCATATTATTGGGAGGGACTCCGGCTCAGGGAAAGTACACTGCATAATAAATTATTTGATATCAGTCTTTGGCATATGTTACTCGAATTTTTTGGCAACAGATTCACCTTCTCAATTCTGTTTTGATAAAGCTAGTATCAAAAGGATCTCATATAAAGCACACACTGGCTGACTAGGAGGAGCAGCTGACATGGGATCAAAGAGTAATTGGGAATTAGAAAGAGGTAAATCAATATGAAAATGATCGAGTTGTCTTCTGTGAAGTTAATAAGGCAGTACCAACGTGCTTTGGTGTAGAGGAGAACTGATGCACAGTCTACAGCTGGCCAAGACCCAGAAACCAGGGCTAAACCATAGTTGAAAACCAGGTCATTGTCATTGAGATGAAGAGTTGAGCTATGGAATTAAAGATACATATAACAGCCCTTCACTCAAAACTAAAGCTCTGTTTTTTAAATTATTTCTTAATTTAAATTCAATTAGCCAACAGTACATCATTTGTTTCAGATGTAGTTTTCTATAATTCATAAGGTGTGTATAACACCCAGTGGTCATCACATCACGTGCCCTCCTTAATACCCATTACCTAGTTCCCCATCTCCCCACTCACCTCCTCTGTTTTAAAAAGAAATGTCTACCTCACTGAGCATCACTGATTAAACCTTCAAAGTGACCATCTGTTCATGAAGCTGTGTGGTTCAGACCCTCTGATCCTGCCTTTAGAGGAGCTCGGCAACAGTGACGTGGAAAAATACGTACATCACCTTCTCCACCCACAAGCACAGTTAAAACGTGGTAGAAAATGTCACTCTGAAGGCCCGAGTAAATTCTGGAGGATAGAGAAAGTCTTGCCAGGCATGTTTTTAGAAAGGGTGGAGAAATCACCACCCTATTTTGACCAGACAGGCAGGGCTTTGTGTAGGAGGGTGGGGCTGCTAGAAACTGTCTGAATGATGAGAAGGAACAGTTTAACAGGCTGGTGGGGAGAGCAGTTCCAATTGCATGGCTCAGCTAAGGAACCAGAGAAAGAATAATGATCTTTGCAGATGGTCAGGGTAGGTGAGGTCACTTTGAGCATCCCAGGGAAATAGAGGTGGAGGGTCATAATTCCGATTAGTTTTGGAGAGACCCAAGCTCATGTCAGCCCTCATTACATCAGGTATTGGGCTCAGTGATCCACTCCTGAGTTCAAGCTATTTCTTTCTCATTTATAGAGTCTAGGTGATACTGTATGATCTGCTATTTACAGAAGGTTATTTCATGATCTCAAAAGGAAAGTTATTTCATGATCTCAAAAGGAGATTCTGTAGATAAAAGGGCTTTGTATCCCCAAGGTGCCCGTATTAGGCTGCTCAGGGGCTCCAGAAGTATAAGGATCACCCAAAAGGACAAGAGGTCCCCTCTCAGCTCTTCCCTCTTAAAGAAATATATCATCACTTTCCAGCTATTGTGGAAGCCTGCTGGACTTTAGCTTTGGGAATAGGGATGTACTACGGTTGTCCTGCTATTTACGTGGCCATTTGTAAACTCCAGGAATGTGCTGGTGGTTTGCTTGTGCCTTATCCAAATGCCACTTAGGTCTCTGGATAAATACAGGATGGGTGGCAACTGTAGTCCTGCATACTACTCCACCCTACCTCAAGATTTATTTTCCATCTTCTTTGCTCTTCAAGAGAGTTTTTTTTTTCCTATCCTTTATAATTTTTTTAAAATTTACTGTCTATAAATTCTTATTTCCTCATCTTTATATATTACTTCCACAAATATAATTTAAATTTTATGTTCATTAAAAACCCTCAACCCAGCAGAAAAGTAAGGAAAGGGGACATGGATGTGGACCTTCTTTTGAACTTTTGGATAAGATTTCAGGACATTTCTGATAGTAAGAAATGTATTAGCAAGAAGGCTAAATCTGGAATGAACATAGTAATACTCTCTCCTTTGTATCTACTCATACAGATGAGGACATTGAAATTTATGGGGAGCTGACAGCTAGGATATGGCAGAGTAATGATAACAATGATAATGAAGATAATTGCTGGTTATATGAGAGAGCCAAGATTGGAACTCAGATCTGATGCTAGGCCAGGCATGTCCAATAGAAATAAAACACAAGCAACACATGCAATTTAAAATTTTCTAATATGTACATTTATAATGTACATATTAGAAACAGGTGAAACAGGTGAAAATTAAAGCAGGTGAAAATTAAATATATTTTATTTAACCTAAAATACCCCAAATATGATCACTTCAATATGTAATATGTATAAAATTAGTGGGACACTTAATAGTTTTTTGGTACTAAATATTTGAAATCTAGTGTATTGTTTTACAGCACATTTCAATTTGGACAGCCACATTCCATGGCTCAATAGGCACATGTGGCTAATGGGAACCTCTAGGAGGTTCTTAACTACTTTGGAGCTTGGCTGTCTGGCAAATCCAACAGGCTTCTTCTCAGAACGTGAATGAGATAAATGCATGAGATTACAATGGAAACCAGTTATTTTGAAATACAGTTATCAAATTATTTTAAAAACCATAAAACTGTGGTATTATAGAGACATATTTCTTTAATAACACATTAAAGAACATAACCTAGAGGTAAGCCTAACAATAATAACTTTTCAATAAAAAAAAACAAACAATATTGAAATCCACCTAAAGCAACTGTAATGTGATGAAAAAACCCTGTAATTTCAATTGGTAATGAAGTCAAAGATTGCTAATACTATTTTTGTTGCCTATATTAGTACTTGAAGAAAAGAGTAAATTTCAGTTAGAGGTTAATGAGAAGCAAAATGTAATTTTTTCCCATCTTAGTCCTTGGATACCTGGAATCCTACCCATGGATTTGCTTGAGAGCATGTGTTCTCACCACCAATCTCTATTCCTCCCACACACCACTCCTTCCAGGAGAGCTCAGTTTCAGGTGATTCTTGAAGATGGTCATAAATAATTGCTACACATTGGAGAAGCTTCTTATGCTTCCCCCCTCCCTTCTCTTGATTTTACTTCTTTCTCTTCTTCTACCCCTTGTTCTACTATGATGCTCTTTGGTAGCTTACTCTACTCAATTGGGGTGTTCAATAAATGATAACGTGTATCACAAGGCTTTTCCCAGAAGCTACTCACCAAATAATTTGTTGCTGGACTATAGAACCTCAGCTAATTACATTCCTCACACTCCAACAAGTGCATGCAATACAACTCGCATTTGTGTGTGATCTAAATTGGCCATGTTTGAGAATATGTAAAATGTCATCCTCATGGTTTCAATAATCTCCCCTTCTCAAAACTTACATGTATTGATAAGTTGATGAATGATATCCTAAATTCTTTGACTATCCAAATGGAAAGGAGATAGGTTATATTATTATGTACACTTAAAATGGTACTCTGATCTTCACAGCTACTTTGATTTTTAAGATTTCACTTTGCTTTGAGGTGTGGAACTCATTTGGTGTATCAAAATCAGCATATGTTTCTAATAAAATAGACCAGGAAGGAACACCTCAGAGTGCATCATATAGTAACAGGGGTGAGTATGGTTTCATATAACTTTGTTTATATAAGATATATTCATACATACATATGTATTATATGAATATATACACATATGTGAATGCTGGGTTCTGATATAAAATGTACTTCTTATTGTGAGTCATGCTCAGAAAAGTTTGAAAATCTTATACTTTGGTGGTGGGGATGTAAAATGGTTCAGCTGCTATGGAAAAGTTTGGCAGTTTCTCAAAAAGTTAAACATAGAATTACCACAGGATCCCACTATTCCACTCTTGGCATATACCCTAAGGAATTGAAAACAAGGTCTCAAATGAATACATGTGCATCCATGTTCATAGAAGCACTATTCATTGTGGCCAAAAGGTGTAAAGAGCCCAAATGTCCATTGATGGATGAATGAATAAACAAATTGTGGAGCCCCACAATGGAATATTCAGCCAGAGGAAGGAATGAAATACTTACTGATCCATGCTCCATGGACAAACCTTGAAAACATCATGCTAAGTGAAAGGAGTCAGACATAGAAGGCTGCATATAGTATAGTATGATTCGATGTATAAGAAATAGCCAGGATAGTAAATCCATAGCAACAGAATGCAGATTGCTGCCAGGGGTACAGAGAGAAGGGAATGGAATGAACCTGGTTAATGGCTGAGGATTTTACTTTGGAGTGAGAGAAATGGCTTGGAAGTAGAGGTGGTGGTTGTACAACATTGTGAGCATATTAAATGCCACAGAGGTGGTGGTTGTACAACATTGTGAGCATATTAAATGCCGCTGTATGTCACTTTAAATGGTTAATTTTATGTTATGTGGATGTCACTTCAATAAATTATTGAAAGAAGAAAAAAAAAAGTTTGAATGCCCTAGCTCTCGAAGGCTTCTCATTAGGTCTACTTTTCATCTGCTTGGTGTCTACTTGTGGTGCTGCTACATCCCCACCTAGTGGTGAATGTGCCTTCCGTCTGGACTCAAGGACTAGAGAGGCCTGATTGCCAAAACAGCCAACCTCACATGAAAAATAGTTCAATACCTGAAGCAAGTCAAGGCCCACACCCTAATCTGGGGTGTCCACCTCTTGAGTGTCCAAATGATGCAGAGTGATAACCTGCAACCACTTTGAGCTTTTAGGCAGGGAAGAAGGATGGTTTCAGTCCTAGTTCTGAAATATTTCTCAAGAAGTCTCTCTGGGATTCATTTATCGGTCTTTAAACTGGGACTAGCAGCCCCAACAGCAGCATAAGGATTAATACAAGATAGCTAAGGAATGCACCAAATATTAGTTTCCTTCCTAATCCTTCTTTATTTCTAAGGATACTTGGTATGGACTTATGAATCCCAAACAAGAGGACTTGTATCTCCAAGGGAGCTCCCCTGCTTCAGACTGTCAATGGAAGAAACATAAAGACTGTGGGTGTCTGGAGCAAAGAGACATGGATCTGGAGGGTACAACCAAAGAACATGCAGCAGGAACAACGTAACACAAAGCCAGGAAGCCAAAGCATCAAGGAACTGGTGAGTACCAGGTACATAACAGGATGGGAAGAGAGAAAGAAAGGAAAGATCTAGCAGACATTCTAGTTATTGCCACAAATATTGCCTGACTGGAGAGAGACAGACAGAAAGACAGACACCGTCCACCGGCATGCAAGCCGGCTTACGTGAAAGATTCCAACTTCATAACGTGTTTTGTAAAAATGAAATGCAAAGTAGACTGAAGTGTGGCATGTAGTTACAAAAAACCAACCAGAAAAGACAGGCACAGAGTCATGTGCTTTTCAAATTAGAAAGCTAAAGGGTATAAGCAACTCAAAGGGTAATAAAAAAGAGAAAGAACACGGAGGGAAGGATCACAGGATTAATTAGAAATAAAACAGTGAGGAAAAATTACCAGAGCAAAATATACTGCTGCCAGGTCTAAATATTCAGGATGTATAGGAAATTATAGGAGGTGGTGTGATTTGGCATTGGAAATAAAATCAAGAAATACACTTCTTACATACTTACAGGAATCCCGTGGGATCGATGGGGTGGGGGTTGAGCAGAAAAGAAAACCCTGGCAGCAGGTATGTGGAGCCTGGCCACGCCCCCAGGCTGTCTCAGGGCGGCTGTGCTCCCAGGCTCTGCAGCCTTCCCTCTTCCTTCCACCCATCTCATTCTCTGGGAAGACTTTGCCTCATATGAATGCTCCCATTTTTCTGCCACCAAATCCCTAAGACCACCTTCCTGACCCACTAGATTGGAGGAAATGCCTATTCTCACCCCATCTCTGCTCCTTGCCTTGGGACCTCACTCCCTCAGCCTCTTGTATCTCAACCTTTTTCTTTCTGAGATCATTCCAGTCTTTATAAAAGCATTTAATACGTCTCATCTGAAAAGCAAACAATAAAACAAAACCTTCCTTATATTGCTCATTTCCTTCCAATTTCTTCTTAGCTTCCTGAATTCTCAATCACAGCCTAGTGTTTCAACACAGCTGCCCTTCATGCAACCTCTTCCCATTTCCCTGTTAGTCCAGTCTAGTCGGTCTCCTGTGGCCACACTCCTGTTAAGGTGACCAACAGCCCCCAGTGAGCCAGTGGGCACTTCTTAGTCCTTAACAAAAATGGCATATCTGTATATTGGATACTGCAAAACCACACGCTTCTTCTTGAAACTCCTTTTTTTTGCTTTCATGACCTCATAATATCTTGATTCTCTTGCATGGTGAGCCCTGCCTCCCCTCTTCGAATTTTCTAGCTTCCTTGCCCTCCTCCAGGTCAAGGTGAGCGGTGCTGCTCCAACTGGCCACAGACTCCTCTCCATTCTTTTGCCTTGGCTAAGTCCTGCTGTCCTTCCATCAGTCCAGATAGCACATCTTCAGAGAAGCCTTCCCTTAATATCCTGGTCTAACTCCAGACCCACTGTTAAAATTCCTCACAGCTACTTTTACTTGTCTTAACTTATCATATGCAGTTATGCATTTATGCAATCATGTTTTTTTATATGCTTTTCTCCCTCTTTGGACTATCATTTCCATTGGGGCAGAGTCTACATTTATCGTGTTCACTATTTTGCTCCTTGTGTCTTAGGACACTAGGCAAGGCAAGCACACAGTAGGCACTCAGCACATAATTTTTGAATGCACAGCTATTTGGATAAATGAAAGATTCTAACCAATGGCAGGGAGCCTAAACACATTAGTGACTTTACTCTGGCTGCTTCGGGTCATTTGGCCAAGAGAAGTATGAGAGAGAGAGAGCAAGCTGACAGCAAAGGGAGGTGAAAAGTCAAGGGGAAAGTAAGCTGGTAGGAGAGTCTCTCTGTTCTCAATGTTTGATATTTTTGCTCCCCTAACACCATCTCTGACCAGGTCAGGTGTAGATGGGACTCTTTTCTAGCAGTGGCCTATGGACCTGGAAACTGCAGAAGTTGCACTTATAAGAGAGGCAAAGCATGAAAAGTATGGGGAAGGGAAAACAAAAAGAAGCTTTAAAGACAGAATCAAAGTCCAGAGGACCTGGAAGGGTGGGTAGGTCTTAGAAGCTACCCAGCCAAATATACTCCTTATGTAGATGGAAAAGTCAAGCCTAAGCTCCAAAGGAATCACCCCAAGGTCTCCATTAGCAAGAGAACTGGGGTGGACTAAATCTCATGCCCTTTTGCTTCTGTATACTGTGGCTGGATTGTTCAGTAGTTCCTATCACTTTGGGGACAGAGCTCAACCTTTGGTGGTCATCCTAGATCCTTTCCTATTTCTCCAACTTCATGCAACACCTGCTTCAGTCATGGGGAACTATCTGCAAATCCCACAAACATCATGCAGCCTCATGCTGTTATGCTCTGCACCATGTATCCTGCTTGTTCTTCCCACTTTCCCCACTGGAAGCCTCACACATTCTCTTGAGAGGCTCTGACAGTAAAATGCTCCCCATCTGGCTCCAGTAGCACGCACTACATGGTCATGTAATTATTAGGTGACTTGTCTGCCTCCCACTAAACTGAGAGCTCCTTGATGGCAATGGAAGGACGCACCCCTTATTGCTGAATCACCAGCACCTAGCATGGTGCCTGGAACATAACAGATTCAAAAACGTGCTAGCTGAGCTTTATTTTTGTGGGTGAGCCCACAAGTAATGGATATAATAACATCATCCTCAATACATTAAATGCATAAAATGTATTCTTTTGCTGTACATCTGTCAAGTGATTGCCTATGGAACTCTACAGAAACAACAGAAGAAAGAACAATTTATTATTTGATACAAACCAAAGATGAAAAAATCTCATGACAGTATAGGATAGTTTGTTTTCATTAACAGCCAATCAGACAGATAGGTCTAAATTCTGGAGTTAATTTTGAAATCTTCTGCCATTACCACAAACTTTCCTTAAATGCCACAGGCTCAACCCTTAGCAAGCACAGGGCAGATGAAGAATGTGATTCATGAAATCTTCGAATGCTCTGCAAACACCTGTCAATGACAAGACTTAATTTTACTCGAGCACACTTGGCTAGCTGATCATTCACAGACAAGCAGCTCCAACCAAAAAAGAGCACCACATAACTCACCGTGACTTTCTTTTCCATGAAGGGACCAATGAGTTAACACACCTTCACATCACCTGAAGGTCCACCAAGTCTATGAATTTCACACTTGCAGAAGCTGAAGCATTTAAATAAAATGCTTATAGCCAAAGAATCAGTCCAAATGCTGTTCTTATATTTGCAAACTTTCCTCTCAAGACCAATTGTAGTTATGCTGGTGACATTTCAGAATCTAACTATGAAGTGGTGATAGCTTTATTCACCTGCTCTTCTGTACCTCCAGTGTTCTGGTGTTCTCTGAGGTCACTGGCAGGTTGGCGGACAGCCATGGCCCCACTGGGATGTTGGAACCACTCCAGCTGGACAAACTGAGCCAGGCTTGCCCGGCACAACATCACCTTCACACACTCTGCTCCCGACACAGGTGGCCTCTTAGAACCTGATACATGGGAACACCTAGAAGCATAAGTGTTTGCTTTGTAACTGAAAAAATTCCCAACATTCCTCAGGATGCATAATGCCCAGAGATGGGCTACCAGGAGCTCAGATAAGGCCCGCTGTGCTGAGAAAGAAGAGTGGCCTCAGGAAATAACCTAACGCCATGTTTTGCTTATTAAATTGTCTGCCACCAATAGGATTGCTTCTGCGATAAACACAGGTGTGAGGAAACTTGTAAAGCATCAGAGTTCTTAAATTTCAAACTACTCTGGCCCTTCCTCAATTCCTGTGTTTTATTTGGAGGATGAAAAGAATAGCATCTGTAGGACTGATTGCTAATAACAGACTGCATAGTAGACTACCAAGGGTTTTTTAAATCAAGTAGATGGCTAACTTCACACTCTCACTTTTCAACATAAAAATGTATATTTTGGGGCACCTTGGTGGCTCAGTCTGTTGAGTGGCTGCCTTTGGCTCAGGTCCTGATCTCAAGGTCCTGGGATAGAGCCCCATGTCTGGTTCCCTGCTCAGCGGGGAGTCTGCTTCTAGCTCTGCCCCTCTCCCTGCTCATGCTCTCTCCCTCTCTCTCTCTCAAATGAATAAATAAAAACTTTAAAAAATGTGTGTCTCAGCTGCGCTTCTAATTTCATTAAACATGTATATATGCGTATATACATAATATACACACACACACTGGAACTAACTTCTCAGCCATTTAAGAACACAGACTTAGTAGAATCAAAATATTCTTTTTTCATGTACTTTCAGTTAATGATAAACACAGCAGCAATAACAACACAGGGCAAGTCTAGTGAAGCATCAATCTGATTCTGTTATACTTTTTGAAACACCAGCAATGCAGAAGCACTAGCTCCACTCCAGCCACAGAGGCCTCTTTGCTGTTCCTCAAACAGGCCAAACCCAGGGCCTTTGCACTTGCTTTTCCTTCTGCCTCAACTCTTTCTCCCAAGATGTCCACATGGTTTACTGCTTCTCTTTCTACAGGTCTCTGCCCTGAGTATTACACACAAAGTAAGATTTCATTCCCATCTCTGTATCTTCCTTTTTCGCTTTATCTTATTTGAAGCATGTTTCACTTTCTGAATAATATGTATTTACATGCTCATAGTGGGTCTCCCAAACCCACCAGCATATAAGATCTGAGAGGGCAGGGATTATATCCGTTTTATTCCCTACTCCAATCCTAGTACCCAGAACAATGCTAGGTGCAACAAGACAGATGCTCATGGAAGACTGACTGAATGAGTAAAGGAATGAATTTTGTCACAATTTAACTTACTCTATGTATACTGTGGAATATAATGTGCCAAATCGATACACAAACACAACACGTCAAATAATATATCTACATCAACAAATGCTCACAGCAGTACCTCTCTGCTCATGAATCTTGACAAGCTATGGTCCATGCTAAATTAAAGGTCAGGTTTGACTGTTTCTGAAAGAATTTCATTTTCTCTACTATTGTCAGTGTGCTGCCACAGATGTGAAGATGACATCACCTTGGGGTTGGTAGTCCTGTGATGGGCTCAGTTGATGTGCCTGCTGGATGCATTGCTCAATCTCCAGTGCTCCAAATTTGATTGAACTCTCTCTACACTGAACATTAAGAAAGCCAGTTTGATAGACTGACAGCCAGGAGATCTGGAGTGCCTTTTACCCAAATACCAGGAGTGATGACTCAGGACAAACATGGGAACTATAACTGGGTGCGGAGGAAGGAGACACCAAGTGGGACCTGGGCAGCAAGTGCAGAACTGGTAGTTAAAGCCAAGGATGCCTAAGGGAAGAAGAGAGAGGACCCCAGAGCTTGGACCCATGTCATCTCAGGCTTCTGGAGTGGGCCTGCCAGGGTCGGTCAGGTCCATTTAGAAGAAGCTGCTGGGTATCACCTTTGAGCCATGGCACTAGAAAAACACAGACATTTTGTTTCGCGAATGGTGTTCTTTCCGCTTAGATTGAGAACAATTTCATTTCCCCACGTTATAAGTGAAACTCTTTAAGTGGACTTGACCTTTCAAGTCATCAGACAGACAACTCGAAAGGCCTTTTGTGATAAATGTGGCACAAGCAGAGGAATACATTCCTTATACATAAGGCTCAGACTAGTTATAGAAAACTTGGCAGTGGGCAGCTTGACTCTTGTTAGTATTTCTTATTAGAGTCCCGCTTTCTGTATGATGGCTAGATCTTTATCTATGAGTAGCTAAGGATATTATTTCTAGTTCTCTGACCATGGCAGTACCATTCTGATTTTTAAAGCATTTTGATTAATGATTTGGATGAAGCTGGAGGTATCATACCCATCTCACTGGGAGAATAAAGTGAACTGGGAATGGGGCACATATATAATAAACGATGGCTAGGATCTCTCCTGGAAATGACTAGAGCATGGAATATGGGCCAAATCTAACATGTAATATTTTATTTCAAGGTTAATGCAAAATCTCTGTACTTTGGCCACCCTCTAGAATGACCCAAAGTAGGGTGCTTCTCTTATATGTTCATTTACTTCATAGCATGTGCCAATTTATAATTAGATACTTGTTTGTTCACTTGTTTATCAAAGGCTGCATGGGTATAACTCAAACCTCAGAGAAGGTAGGGATGTCTGCTGGTCCCTGGGTGAGGGCAGCACTTGCAACCCAGCAGGTGCTCAGGACACATTTCTTGAATGAACAATTGAATGAAGGATGGAGGAAAATGTGACTGAAAAATGAGTCACTTAAAGATCTAGCATTTCTCTTTGATGGCAAGCTCCATGCCAGTTAGCAAAGCTGAGGCTATGAAAGATAATATATAGACGCCTAGAATATGGCTTGTGACTATTGGCCTGATTCTTTCTGTGAGGTCACCTGCCTGCTTCTGAGTGTTCCAATCTAGGAGGATATATCTTAGGGGCTGAATTATGCACCCCTCATTCCTGTGTTGAAGTCCTCATGCCCAATACCTCAGAATGGCACTGTATTGGGAGTAGGGTCTTTAAGGAGCTAATGAAGTTAAAATGGGGTCACTGGTGTCCTAATCATATATGACTGGTGTTCTGATTAGGATACAGACGCATAGAGAGAAAAGATGATGTGAAGACAGAAGATAGCCATCTGCAAGCCAAGGTGAGAGGAGTTAAAGAAGCCAACCTTGC
Organism: Canis lupus baileyi; assembly: GCF_048164855.1. Taxonomy (NCBI): domain Eukaryota; kingdom Metazoa; phylum Chordata; class Mammalia; order Carnivora; family Canidae; genus Canis; species Canis lupus. Next base: position 9,779,835 of record NC_132861.1, read on the forward strand.
CCACCCCTTGATCCTGGACTTCTAGCCTTCAGAACTCTGAGCCAACTTCTGCTGGTCTGTGGCCCTTCATTATGGCAGCCCTAGCAAACTAACACATATAAGTAACTGCTTAACCAACTGCGAGTGTATAATTTAAAAGTGAGGTGAATTAAGAGGGCAGTGAACACATTCTTCAAATACCTGAGCAATTATTGCATGGAAGAAAACATACAGGAAAACTCATTCATTCCAGTTTGGGATGTCCCTTTTGGTCAGAAAGTTTTCCTGTATGTTTTCTTCCAATACATAATTTACTTGTTTATTGACTTTCTTGTTGACTGGTTGACTCCTCTGGCTAAAAGTAAGCTCTGATCAGACAGGCATATAGTAGGTGCTCAGTAAATATGCCGAGTGAATGAATTCCACTGGAAGTACTGAGTTTCCTGGAAGAGAAGCCCGGCACAGCCTCTATAAGGATATTATTGAGAAGTTTCTTGCAGAGGACGCAGGGTCAGGCTACTTCACCATTGTTTTTCAAAGCTGAAATGTTATTAATCTGATTCTACTGTTGATGAATGAAATACTGGTACTCCTCATAATAAAGGTCCACCTTTAAATATCTGTCTCCATATATACATTCTAGTCAAACTATAAGGACCAGACAACTTATGTTCTACATTTCCTCATCCTGAAGGCATTATTCACCCATTGTATCTTCCAATACAAGATAAAAACACAAATTTTAAGTATAGTTTACTACATTTTTTCTGAAAGTCAGTCCTTTTTTTTTTGAAAGGTAGATAGACATATCTGTTTCTTAAATCTGTTTAATTTAGAGCCTGAGCTCCAACAGCAGAATACTGTGGAATCTTAATAAATGTCTAATGAAGAATAATTAATAATATTAAAAATTATCATCTTCTTCTCCTCCCAAGAGCAGTGGCAGATGGTGAATTCTGGCTGTGCTAATTCTGGCTGTGCCTGTGGCTGCCCATAGATCTTTTAAGAAGCCAGCATTCAAAGAACAGAGTGAAACTCACAAGAATCTCATGAATTTTGCTGTTGTTCCAAAGGTTCTTTTGGCACGGACACTGCTCTAACAGATGAGCCTGTATACTTTCAATGACAGGATTCCAGTTTAAAAAAAATCAGACAATTTTACAGAGATTTTGAAAAATAGACATGTCCCAGAAAACAAAAGAGTAGGAGGACAGGACATCCTCCTACTTCCACTCCATTGAAGAATCTGAGTCCTAAAATCTTGATTTTAAAATTTTAAACTTTTGCATAGCTCAGAAAACTGAGGTGAGCATCGTGATGTTCAGGTAATTGAAAAGCACAAACATTTTCAGTCAATAAGAGTTTTGTTTCATAATTGATTTTGGCAGATGTTTAACATTTGCCTGCTCCCATAAACTTTATTTCCAACTTGCTAGAAGTCTGCCAAGTGCCAAGAGCAATACTACATATGCAGCCAAGATGGCAACTTCTACCACCCAACATATGTCTAGGTTTGCAGTACCTATGCTTTCATGTTTGTTTATATTCTAGCTGTACCTCCAAAGTATTTATTATCATAAGGAATATTAACACTCTAAATGGAACCAAAGAAAGGATTAACACTGATTCACAACCATGTTAAAAAACAACACTGTGAATAGACAGCAGTAAGTTGAACATGTTTACAATCCCAGGTAGCAGTGATTAGTACTGTGTTGAATAAATCCTACTAGTCAAATTTCCCAGCCCACTCCCACAGCCCCTATGTCAGCATGACGGTATTGGGAGAAATGCACTGATGACAAAAAGGAGCTGCTGAGAATCGGGTTCTCTGTTCCATCTTCATCATTGCGAGAGCAGGGCTTGTACTGGGCAGGACTACCATATAAAGGGTTACTTGAAGCTCTAAGATCTCAGTAGATGTTTGCTATTCTTTTCAGTGGTTTGCAAACTGTTCTATGAATCATTTTTTAAGTGGGGGTTTGAAGGAAAGGGTAATCTAGGCATGTTATTGGTGACCCTGAGCAAGTCATCTGATTTCCCCATTGTTCAGGCTCCTGCTCATATAAAAATAGGAACATTAATAAATACATAAATACATACATACATACATACTGGATGTGTTAATTAACTAGATAGAGGAACCCTTTTACAAAGAATATGTATATCGAATCACCACAATGCACACTTTAACTATCTTACAATTTTGCATGTCAATTATACCTCAATAAAGCTGAAATACCACTTAGGACTGTAACAAAGATAGAGACAGTATATGTGTATAGCATGTAATAGGGCATCATAATGATATTAATAGACTATGCGATGATAGTATTTTTTTAAAGATTGCTATGTGTTAGGCACTTTTCATGCATTATCTTAATTCTTGTAATAACTCTATGAGTTTGGTATATTATCCCTATTTTATAGACGAAGAAACTGAAGTTTAGAGAATCCAAGGGCACTCAGATAGTAAATATTTGCTTTGCTGATGAGATGGAATTTTTATGAACTTAAGTAGTTCCATGACTGAACACAGATTGCACCTAACTTTAAAGGGGTGTATTATCTTAGTTTAATCTAATGAGTAATAATTAGATAATTATTAAGTACCTTTTATGTACCACATAATGGCTATTTTACATGCTATTACGTTTAATCCAAAGACCTGTGTGTGTGTTTATGACTGAGGTATTGCCCCTATTTTAAAGATGGAAAACTGAGGTTCATCAGGTGGTAAGTTACTGCCTAAGGTGGGAGAGCTATAAGTGACTTTTTTTTTTTAAGATTTCATTTATTTATTCATGAGACACACACACACAGAGAGAGAGAGAGAGAGAGAGAGAGAGAGGGGCAGAGCACAGGCAGAGCGAAAAGCAGGCTCCACGCAAGGAGCCCGACATGGGACTTGATCCCAGGTCTCCAGGATCACACCCTGGGCTGAAGGCGGCGCTAAAACTCTGAGAGCCACCTGGGCTGCCCTATAAGTGACTTTTGATTCTAAACCAGGCATAGCTCAGCACACAGCCTTCCTCTAACTTTGTGTTCTAATATCCTTAAACATAAGTTATCTGAATGAAGGCAATTCAAAAAATAAACTATAATAAAATGAAATAACAACAAAAGTTAACATTCTCTCTTTTCTTATTCTACTAACTACTAAGCATTCATTTCAAAATCTGACCACTAAGGGGAATGTTTTTTCAAGATGTAACATACAGGGGGGCTTGAGTGCCTCAGTAGATTAAGTGTCTGCCTTTAACTCAGGACATGATCTTAGGGTCCTCGGATCGAGCCCCATGCCAGGCTTCTTGTTCCGTAAGGAGTCTGCTTCTTCCTCTGCCCCTGCCTTCTGCTCTCTCTCTCTCCCAAATAATAAAACTTTTTTTTAAAAAAAGATGCATATATAGTTAACATTGAGCCTTTTAAAGTAATTCTGGTCAAAACTAAATATTCAGTTTCGTCTCTGTCAACCAACTTTCTTTACATTTTTCCCCAACATGCAAATTTCTCTTTCTACCCACCATCACCAATACCGCTGCCCTCTCTCTGCCTTTACCCTGGCCACTCCCCTGATGCCTCCTGCCTACACCCGTCATGGTCACTGCCACCTCCAAACCTTTGCCACATTCTCCCTTTGCCTAAATTGTGGTCTTCTTCATCACTTCCAATTCTATCCACTACTTCAGATGGTACTCAAGCCCTCCTGTCCTATGAGCTGTTGGACTACTACTTGATTATTAGCCTAAACTATTATTGGTTCTAGATGTGCAGCCCATCTCTCCAAATGGACAATGATGACCTTGGGGATAGGCTGTCTTTATTGTTTTAGTCCACTTTATTACTTCCTCTTTCTCTTTTACATTACAGATATAAGATATAGACATAGGCATTTAAATATAGATTTTTTAAAAAGCTATACAGATAAATGAGTTGTATTATCTCTGAGTTTCATTTAAGGATAGTAAAAGAGATGTGACAAAATATTTGTTATAAAAAGGAGAGTTGGAGTAATGAAATAAGATGAAAACAAAGAGGGAGGCAAACCATAAGAGACTCTTAATTCTAGGAAACAAACTGAGGGTTGCTGGAGGTGTAGTAGGTGGGGGGATGAGATAATTGAGTGATAAGCATTAAGGAGGACACTTGATGTAATGAGCACTGGGTGTTATATGCAACTGATGAATCATTAGATTCTACCCCTATAACTAACAAAAAAATAAAGATTCTTTATATAAATAAATAAATAAATAAATAGGAGAGTTGGATCTAATAGGCTGAAAATCACTAGTTCTAATTTCTTTAGGAAATTTAAAGACAAAATTCCCAACATTAGGAGGTGAAATTCCTCTTTTGAGTTGTTTCCCTTTTATCTTTGCATACCATGAAGGAGCTTCCTATAGTCAGCTGTGCTTCCGCATCATGGGCATTTTTAGCAGATCCCACTTGATCTCTGAGTTCTTCCTGCAGTGAGTGGCACTGGTGTGGATTTAAGGAAGAAGAAAGGTGGACCCGTATGAGGAGAGAGAAATTTTAAACTGTTAAACTGAGAGGAATGAAAATCAAGAAGAGGAGACAAAAAGTAAGAAGAGGGCAGCCCCGGTGGCTCAGCGGTTTAGCGCTGCCTTCAGCCCAGGGTATGATCCTGGGGACCTGGGGTCGAGTCCTACATCGGGCTCCCTGCATGGAGCCTGCTTCTTCCTCTGCTTGTGTCTCTGCCTCTCTGTGTGTATGTCTCTCATGAATAAATAAATAAAAATCTTAAAAAAAAGTAAGAAGATATAATGATATAATAATTTATACTGTCAAGACATATTTATTAAAAAATGGGACTCCAAAGAGGAATAAAATAGGCCCTTGCCCTTCAGTGTTTATAACAGAACTAAACATGCAAACACTATTTGCAGTTTCTTGCACGCTAGGAATACCCTGATGCTAAACATGCCGAATTTCATAGAGAAACTATGTGTGCTTCATGTGATTTCCAGGGGATATTCACTGGGGGCCGCCAGGCAGATGGTTCAATTAGAGAAGTGATATATCCTGAAACACAGAGACAGAGGAAGGACAAGGCATAAGCAGCAAAGGGACTGATTCACTGAGAGGGAAAGGTGACATGGGGAATATTTACATGAGTGCTATAATTGAGCTGACCGCTTTTACATCAATATCAGAATTAGAGTCGTATATACATATATTCAGGAAGTAACTCTAATACAGACTCATTTTGGGCAGTTCTGCAATTTTATGTTTATTTTATTTATTTATTTTTTTAAATTTATTTATGATAGTCACACAGAGAGAGAGAGAGAGGCAGAGACATAGGCAGAGGGAGAAGCAGGCTCCATGCACCGGGAGCCCGACGTGGGATTTGATCCCGGATCTCCAGGATCACGCCCTGGGCCAAAGGCAGGCGCCAAACCACTGCGCCACCCAGGGATCCCCTGCAATTTTATGTTTAAAACAATTTTACAGTAAGTACAGATAAGATCCTATGCATTCCAAACAGAAAACTCTTTGTTTTAACAAATGATCTGTTAATTACTTGAGGGTACATGATTTTGGATTTTTGGATTAATATTTTATGTTATCAAAAAAAATTTTATGTTATCATAGGAAAGTTTAAGCGGAAACTGAGCCACACTGAAATTCATGGCACTTCAATAAGGCTAAATAAAATCACATTAGTTTGGCCATAAAATCTGGCAAATTAATGATCTGAACAAAAGCTACAGCTCAAAAATTATTTTATTGAGAAAAAAGAAAAATGCTAATTCACAAAAATGGTTTTTTAATATGTTACTGGCTAAGCATACATTTTGTACATAAATCTAACTCTAACTGGTTTTTGGGGTAGAAAATGATGTCTTTTTGGAAAGACGATTTAACTTTTCCTTTTTTTAAAAGGTTCGTCTGACTGTAAGAAAGCTGACCCATCCTAATAGGTAGGCATTTTTAAATCTTTTTTTACTGCATTGATTTGGGCTGCTTCTAAGTGGAGAGCCTCCTGGCCCACTGTCCATTTCTGAAGTGACACTTGATGCCTCCTGTTGCTGCCAGGTGAAGTCACTCAGCAAACTTAATCTATGCAACTAGGCCACTCCGTCCTGGCCCTGACATGACACTTGCTGATGTTCAGGCCACAAGATTTGGCTTACTGTGTTCTTACAGCATTCTTATAACTATGTAACTCACATTCTAAAATATTCTGGGAAACAAAGCAACCTACAGGGGAGAGCTTTTGTCATGCACAAATAAGGCAATCGGTGAAGGCCAGGAAACATATTTCCCCCTGGCCTCTGCTCTTAAAATAATCTATTTTGCATGATTAAGAATTTATCTTAAAATGCTCTCTCATATACTAGGTTGAATGAGGATGTCAGCACAGCCTCAGGAGTAGAGATTCTCACATTAAATGCTATCTTAAGAGACCATTGAGAAAACCCCCTACTTCTCTCTTTTCAAAGGAAACATAAAACTCACAAAATACCTGTCAGGAAGAGAAATACAATCTAGATATTTTAAAAAGAATCTGAAAGTAATTATTTATCACAAAATGGCCTCATCTATTTATTAAAGCCACATCATAAGAGATATTTACAATAATACCTGGTATGAGATAATGTATTGTGGTTTAACACATGCATGACTATATATTATCTTGTTCAAGATTCACAGCCTTTAAATGTTTTAAGCAGAGAAAAAATTATATTCATTTCACAAAGTAGGAAAGCAGAGCTCTGAAAAACCAGTTCCTCCTTTAGAAAGGTGGCCACAAAGGTGAAAGTGCATTCACATATTTAAAGGGCTGGTGACTTGCCACTACGACTGTTTTCCTGTGACATGCTTCCATCAGACTGTCCCTGGGAATACGATGGGCTCCAAGCACAGACCCAGGGGAGCACATGCCTCCTGGGGAGCATGGTGGTGGCGGCGAGATGCCCCAGAGGATAGAGTCTGGTCCCTACGCCTGCATGACTATGAATCATGCTCTGTTATATCCTAGCAATGTGACTGGGAAAAATCACTAAACCCCCTGTGCCTCAGTTTTCTGTAAAGTGAGGTAACAATAATAGCATATCTAAAAGGGTCACTACGAGGATTTTATATATAATACCCCTACACTACACACACACACACACACACACACACTCACATACTTTTAAAGATTTTATTCATTCATGAAACACACACAGAGAGAGGCAGAGACATAGGCAGAGGGAGAAGCAGGCCCTATGCAGGAGCCTGATGCGGATTTGATCCCAGGATCCTGGGATCATACCCTGAGCCAAAGGCAGACACTCAACCACTGAGCCACCTAGGCATCCCTGAAAATCCTATTAATACACAGTAAAAACCTGAAAATCTCATCCATCACTATTATTCCTCTTTGCAAGTACTAGAAATCCCTCTCATCACCAAATACACTTCTAATATAAAAAAATAAACCAACTCAGGACTGTCAATGGCAGAGCCAAAACAGGAAACAGGATCTGATTATAAATGTTGTTAAAAAGGTATGGGCATCTGCACAAATGACAGGATTTTACACTGCTTCATGCATTTATGTTCTAGATGCGAGCTGAAACTCACAGGCAAGGACAGATAGGTCCTCACTCAAGAAACAGGTCCTGGGGACGCTGGGATGCCTCAGTGGTTGAGCATCTGCCTTTGGCTCAGGGCGTGATCCTGGGGTCCTGGGATCGAGTCCCACATTGGGCTCCCTGCATGGAGCCTGCTTCTCTCTCTGCCTGTGTCTCAGTTTCTCTCTTTCTGTGTCTCATGAATAAATAAATAAAATCTTAAAAAAAAAAAAAAAAAAGCTACCTGACCAGGGAACAAGTTTGCAGAGGGAGGGTCCCCTCCTGGTGGAGGACACTTGTTTGTCTTTACATTTTCTGCAGCCCTTGGCTATCTGATCTAATCATTACATTATCTGCTCAGGTAGATTTTTTTTTAACAAAACAAAACTCATTTGTTTTCCTGTTATTTCTTCCTATTGTAATGCCCTTTTAAGAAAGTCACAAAAGGTTGCAGACTCCAGCTTCTGGGAATAAGTCTCAAGATTGACTTTCTCATAATACATTGGTAAGAAAAAAATCATGTATGATTCATCTTCTACATTTTTCTCTATTTTTTTAAATACTGAAACATTCCACATACCATTAAGTTGCTGAAATATCAGTGATCTCCATACAGAGATTATATGAATTAATAAAATATACCTTTTAACTTGTGAAGTCTATATTTTCCTTAGTGGCATTGGTTTGTACAGATACAGGCAGTTACTTCTAGAGAAGTTTGATAATTAAGGTCCAGTGTGAATAAAGCATATATGAACACACATTCCTCTCATTGTAGTTCATGTCACCATAACATATAATAAGCATAAATTTAGAAATGCCATCTTCTAAGCATGCTCACTATATCCCACCGGAGAGAGCTCTTCATTGCCAAGAGTTGTCTTTTAAAAGTTAGCTGTGTTCTATTAGCCACCTGGTAGGTAGGCCTGGACACAAATCTCCTGCACTGGCTCAGCCCCTTGTGCCACGTTCCTGATCTGGTAGCCTGGGCTCCAACACGTATCTAAAGTCCATTTGTTTGACTCACTGAAGAACAACTAGGAACATGGTCCAGGGCCTGTGAGCCAAGTTTGACATAGGCCTTCACAACAAAGAAGCTTGAACCCTACACTTTTATTTAGGGTTTTGACTTTCATTCAGGTTTATCTCATCCACTCCTTTCTCAATGGTGCCAAGCCACACAGCTGAGGCTGGTAAAGCAAGAAGACACTTTACTTCCCTACCAAAATGAACTGGGCCACAGATTTTTGGTGAAGGAGGTGCAAAGCACGACAGAGGCACCCCACCTTTCTACAACCCCACCCCCAACTGCACTGAAAATAAGATCCTACCCCTAAGCAAATGTGTGGCTCACACTTTTGGAATAGTTGGATTCCTCAAGATCGCTCCATGCTTCTGAATCTCTCAGGGAGGAGGAGCTTCGCATTCTGGAATCCACAACACAGGGGGTGCACAGATTCCAATCCAAATCAATCCCAGAGGACAGAGTAAACAGCCACAGGGAGCTACTCTTCTTCCCAGCTGTTGCAGTGACACCTAGTGGCAGCCAGTATTAAAACCCCCAAGAAGAGAGAGATGGTTATTGGATGCCATTGAGCAGTTTCCAGCTTGTGAAGAGTGGAGGTGGATTTCAAAGTCCAAATCGGTGAATATGTGCTCATTCCAAGTCTTTATATTTGCAATGCATTTTTATGCTTACATAATATACATCTAACAATAATCCTGTGAGGTGATGGTGATTTCATGATAAAATTATGTTTTCATGAAAAAAGAACTCCTTAATTATGTCACTTGTTTCTTCCAAAAGACACGTTGTAGGCAGAATTTCTAAAATTTCTGCTCAAAGCTATCTGTCTCTAAACCCCAGAACCCATGAACATGCTGGGCTATCACTCCCAGGATCATGCTATGTAATGTCATGGTATCTGGCAGAAATGACATTAAAATAGGAAGATTACCCAAGTGGGCACAAGCCCTATGAAGTAGAAAGCTTCTTCAGATTGGTGGCAGAAGAAGGAAGCAAAAGATTGGAAGCACAACGTGCTTCAATGAGCCATTGCTAGCTTGAAAATAGAATGGACCATCTGAAAAGGAAAAGCCCACAAGGACTCAGGGATCTCAGTTCTACAACTGCAAGGACCTGGATTCTTCCAACAACATGAATGAACCTGAAAGTGAATTTGTCCCAGGTGCGTCCAGCTCAGCCAAAACCTTCATTTTGGCCTATGAGAGACTTTGAGTAGAAATCAAGCATTGACCCATATCTCACTCCTCTCCCAAGGAAACTGTGAGATAATAAGTAGATGTTTTCAATTACCAAATTGGGAGGGGTGGGGTGCCTGTGTGGTGCAGTTGGTTGAGCATCGTACTCTTGGTTTGGCTCAGGGTCATAAGATCTCAGGGTCATAAGATCAAGCTCCATGTAGGTTCCACACTCTCAGGGTCATAAGATCAAGCTCCATGTAGGTTCCACACTCTGGGAGAGTCTGTTTGGGATTCTCTCTCTCCCTCTGTCCCTCCCCCATGTTCTCTCATGTAATCTTTCTCTATCTCTCTCTCTCTCAAATAAATAAATCTTTAAAAAATCAATAAAAAATAAATTGCTAAATTGATGGCAACTTGTCATACAATAATAGGAAACTAACACAGATGATTATAAAATTTTGGGGTTATCCCAAAGTAGAAACTACAGAATTAGGACTCCATGTTCTCTCTCTCTCTCTCTCTCTCATACACACACACACACACACACACACAACCACCATCCTCACCTGATGCTAAATCCTACCTTAAGCTAGTTATCATACTTCCCTGCTCCCTTATTGCAGTGCCCACTCACCTCCTTCACTCTCAGTATCTCCTCTCTGGATTCTTAGCTGGCTTTCTCATGCTGCTAGATTCAGTTTCCTAATATTGCATATCTAGACATTGTTCTCTAGAAGAATGCTGACAGAATGAAGTACATGGTGGCAGGAGTAGTAATAATAATAGGACAATGTAGTGAGTTTTTTCATAAAGCTAAATATTTTACACTTGAGAAACTTTTCATTCTATTTTTTTGGTAAGATGCTCTTTTTTTAAAATGAAATGATTATAATGGTAGTAGGTTGCAGCCTAAATGTTCATAAATTTCTTCTTGTTTGTTTGTCCCTTTGTGATGGGACTTAGTAGCTCCTCCAAGAGGAGGAATCTATTTCTCCACCTCTTGAATCCCGACTTGCCTCAGTGACTTGATTGTGGACAAGAGGCCTTGTGCACTGGGGTTTTCTCTCTTGCTGCTGAAAACCCTTCAACCACCACGTGAACATGCCCTGGCTGGCCACTTGGGATTAAAGACCACATGGAGAGAGACCCTATCTGTCTCAGCTGTCTACACCCAGAGCCCAGATCTGTGACGGAGACATCCTGGCCCATCCAGCCCCAGGCAAGCAGGTCCAGATAAGAGGAATCCCAAAGCATGACAATAATAAATGCATGCTGTCATAAGCCCCTGAATTTGGGGGTGTTTCTTATGTAGCAAACTGATACAACAGCAGAAACTAGTTTAAGGTAGTTTTAAATATATATATTCTTACTTAGAAAACTAAAAAGTAAATAGACTCTTTGTAAATGCTTTTAATTTTCTAAACATTTAACTGGTCCAAGAAATTTTTAAAAATCTCGGAACTACTGCCGTAACCCACAGCTCCAAATAGGTCTTGCTTTGTCTCGCTCAAAAGGCCATGAAAACTGCTCTGCAGAAAGAGCTTTGGATGCCTATTTATAGACAGAGATTTTTCTGCTTGATAAATGATACCAGCCTAGGGGAGGAGAGCAGAGGAGGAGCAGAGAGTTCAGTGGATAAAGCTGCATCGTGAGGGGGTGGAAACCATGACTGGGGCACTAGGGTTGAGGTGAAAGGATATGCTGTCAAGAGCTCAGGGAACTGCAGAGAATCCTAGTTAACCGAGATCTATGTTTCTTAATGTTTTCTAGGGAGAATGTCTGCTGGCAGGCATAGCCCTTTGCTCTCTGACTTCTCTGGAATAAAGCTCCACTGTATTCCAAAGAGTCTACTCGACACTCTGCTCCCCTCCCAAACTCAGCCCTACCCTCTGACTGCCTGACCTTCTAGTGGGGACAACTCTCAGTACCAAGCCAGAGACTGAGAGCTCTATATACCTTATGGAGCAGCAGACTGCATGGCATCAGTCTGAAGCTGTCCTCTGAAAAAAGGCCAAGGTGGTTGCCATCCCTGTTAGGCAGTTATTGTACAATAAACGTAGAGTGAGCACAGGTGCACAGTGTAATCTCCTAAAAGAAGTAAGTTAGTTGCTTCCTTAACCATATTCTAATTTTCATTGGCTTAATTTTTTTTCTCCAAGTTGCCAATTTTACCAAATTCGAAACAAAAGACTGAATTGGTAAAAACATGGGGAGGGACTTCTGCTTTAGATAATATGGAGAATATGTACAGGAACTGACCCTCCTCCTGAAAACAAATGAAGTATTCTGGATAAATTATTTAAATTCTTGGACCTAAAACCTAAGTGAAGGAACTTGGAGTTAAACAGAATATCGCAGTTGACTTTCTCTCTGGGGGCACTTGCTAAACTGCATAAATTTTAGCTTTGATTTTCAGGACCATACAGAGGGCAGGCCAAAAGCCCAGAGATTGCCCCCATATGTGGAGGAGTCTAATGTGAGCTCCTCTCCAACATAAAGTTGAGACTGAAAAAGGCTATGTGCTCAGTGTATGTGAATGGAAAATGACACCCACCCCCACACCAATAAGGGAATACCAAAAACAACAACAACAACAACAACAACAACAACAACAACAACAACAAAACTATGCTTCCAAATAAAGGCACTAAGCTGAGAAAATAGAATCATTACTGAAAATTTTGACTTACGTGCTGGTCCTCATTGTTTGTTTGGAGCTGTAGTTCACACTGCTTAGTGTGAAAAATATTTCAGGCCAAAAATTTGATTCTGAGTGATCCTTGATTGGTAGTGGTCTCAGATAGTGTTCTGGGAGAAATAAATGCCATCTGTATGTCTTCTTTGGAAAAATGTTTATTCAGGTTCTCTCTCAATTTTTAAATCAGATTATTTGTGGGGGTTTTTGGTGCTGTTATATAACTTCTTTATATGTTTTGGATATTAACCCCTTAGCAGATATATCATTTCAGATGCTCAACATCACTAATCATCAGGGGGATAAAAATCAAAACCACAATGAGGTATCATGTCATACCTGTCAGAATAGTATCAAAAAGACAAAATCAAAACCACAATGAGGTATCATGTCATACCTGTCAGAATAGTATCAAAAAGACAAGAAAAAGAAGTATTGGTGAGGATGTGGAAGAAACAGGACTCTCATGCACTATTTTGGTAGGAATATAGATCAATGTAACCACTTGGAAAACAGTATGGAGGTTTCTAAAAAAATTAAAAAATAGAATTATCATACAATCCAGTAATTCTACTTCTGGGAATTTACCCAAAGAAAACAAAACATTAATTTGAAAAGATACATGCACCCCTATGTTTATTGCAGCATTATTTACAGTAACTAAGATATGAAAGCAATACAAGTGTCCACTGATACATTAATGGATAAAGAAGGTGAGGTATATATACCATGGAATATTTCTTAGACACAAAAAGGAATGAGATCTTGTCATTTGTGACAACATGGATGGTATTATGTCTAGATGACAACCTAGAGGGTATTATGCTAAGTGAAATAAGAGAAGACAAATAGCATATGTGAAACCTAAAACACACACACACACACACACACACACACACACACACACACACAAACAGAAACAGACACATAAATATAAAGAACAAACCGATGGTTGCCAGGGGAGGGAGGTAAGGGGATGATCAAAATTGCTGAAGGGTATTAAGAGATACAAACTTCCGGTTATAAAATAAGTAAGTCATGGAGATGGAAAGTACAGCATAGGGAATATAGTCAATAATACTGTAAATGCTGTATAGTGACAATAGTGACTACACTTACTGTGGTGAGATAGTATTGTCAAATCAATATGTTGTACACCTGAAACTAATATGACATTCTATGTCCACTATACTTCAAAAATAAAAATTCTGTATGCTTGAACTTTATAAGTACGATCTGATTTAATCTTCATAATCCCAAGAGATAGGTCAGTCACCAACTGGATGCAATTGCCTCAAGATATGATGAGGTTTTGAGAGGTCAAGTACCTTGTCCAGGCCACATGTTTAGTAATTGGTAGGACTGAGATTCAAACTCAGGTCTCCTGATTCCAGAGCTGGACTGCCTTAGAGAAATAGTACAAACATGATTTTTAAGGAAAGAGTGGAATCAATGCTGGATTTGGAGTAAAAAAAATTGATTGAACTTAGAGCTCCCATTTCTGACTGTTTCTTAGTAAATTACATAATCTCTCAGAGTCTTGGTTTATTCCATTTGTAAATTGGGGATAGTGATATTACCTGACTCTGGTTCTTAGTTTGATAATTAAATAAAGCAACGCATGTGAACGTGTAGTATGCTATACAAACACTATTATCTCTTATAATTTACACTGCTCCAGGTAGACCTATTTGTTTTAACCAATAATATTCTGAATATTCTAGAAATAATGGTGGAAACATCACACACAATCTAACCCTGGTGCAGAAAATTCGAGGTAAAAACTATAAACCAAAAGATATAGTATGCGGAAAAAGTTTTTTTTTTTTTTTTTTCTGGTTGGAGGTAAGTCTGAGATGATGAAATTCTTTCCCATAAACTCTAGGGGCTAGGAAAATCAGTAAAAATAGACAATAATTAAGTCACAAACAGAATGCTACAGACAGAAGGTAATTTACATTCCAGAATTTACTTTCTCATGTTAGGTAAGTTTCCACATCATCTATTTACCATTGTCCAGGTAATGAACCTAAAAGAAACTACTTCCTTCTCGTGACAAGCATATTAAACATCTCTATAGGAAAGAGCATAGCTTGAAAAAAAACAAGTGAAATCAAGCATAGAAATCACAGAATTTAAAGTGACATATTTTATTATTATTTTTCAAAACAAATATACTTTAGCTAAGAGAAGACCACTCATATGTGACTGGAGAATGGCTCAGCACCTCCCCAGATGTCCCACCACCTCCGTCCTTTGGGACACCATCACCTTTGCCCACCCAGACTTAATCTCTTTCAGAAATCAAAGTTGTAGGCTTCATCCACCTCCTATAGTTTTTATCCTAATTGGATACGGTCCAACACATTGTTTTCCCTCCTTTGGCACCTATGTTGGAAGAGAAAAATCAGTATGTTTACATGCTCATATCCAGATTTTCTCAGGTATTACCCATACGCTGTTTAATGTCTTATTTTGGCCAAATCATCTCTCCCATGATGTACTGTTTTAGGCTTTGCACGTTTCTTAATCAAAGATGCAATGGGCTGGAAAAGGGGATTTTGAGTGGTCCTGCTTCAGAGTCTGTGGCCCTTTAGCTATGGTATTTACTAAAAGGCATAAGGTACCACAACGGCTGACAGAATTCTTTTGAATTGTTCAATATTTTAAGCAAAGATGGGATCAATGAAATAAATACAAGTCTTCAAAACATCTTTTTTTTTTTTTCTTCAAAACATCTTTAAGTCATTTGTACTCTTGAAACCCTTCTAAAGAGATGTAAATAAGCACCAATTAAATCAAATAACTGCAATTAGAGGCAAACCTTCTTTTTTGGGGGGAAACTTCCTCTCTATTTCTCTTAGAATTTCAGGGCTTTTCTGGGTCCATGCTCTATTTCTCTTTGGATTCCTAGGACAAAGCATAGTGCCTGGTGTATTTGTTGAATATTTCCTGGGTAAATGAATAAATATACCAGGCCAAGAAATGGCTAAGTGATTGACAAGATGAAAAGTGAGATTTTTTTTTTTACTGAGATAGCAAATATTTATATGGTGTAGGAAGACACCAGGTTGAGGGGTTGAGGGTAAAGAAGAAATGGGGATATTAGAACGGTAACAGATGAACAATTAATAAACAGGTCTGCTCTTCGACGGCTCTTCCCCTCACGTGGAACCCATTAAAAATCCCAAACAGTCATCTAACAGAGATATCCAAACAGAAATGACATCAGGGACCAGCTATGGAACCAGGGTAGCTGGAAGATGATAGGACAGGAGACTAGAAAGGATTTAGAGCTTCACATAGAGTCTGGAATACCATTAAAACTCTTTTAGCTTTTTTATTTCTGTAGGCAGTGGAAAGCCATCAATATTGTTTAGAGCATAATGGATATGCATTGCTCCACAACCCTTGAGGGTCAAGTGATACCAAACTTCTGTATTTTCTCCAACTAAATCAGAGCCAGTACCAGCGTCTGTCTGTTCCTGCTCTTATGTCTGTCTCTAGTGTTCCTCCTCTTTCTTTGGATCATTTGAGAATCCCTTGAAGCTTTGACCACTCGAACAAGAGGATTGCCACACTTCTAGTTTCAGAGAACAGTTAAGTCCTCACCAATAAACCTTTTCTTTTTTTAAGTGCAATGAAATTCACAAGCATAAAACAAACCATTTTCAAGTGAACAAATCCCACTAAGTCTTCTGACCCTTCTGTTGCCCCACACACTGCTGTTGGGGTTGGAGCCCCTTTGGCTGTCTGATGCTGCTCTTCCATGTGGAGGTCAAGTCTCTCCTGCCCCCCTTTCTGCCTCAAATGGTGGGAAATTTGGAAGTGAAGTTCCCCACAGGGACTCCACCCCCTTTGCCTGATCTCAGATTACCCTTGCTCAGACTCTGAGGTTGAAGTGCCAGTGCTTGGCTATAGGGGGCCCAATTCTTCTGAGGACCTGTCTCACTGAGATGGATTCAAGCACCACCTTGGGCATCTACCTCTCCCAGAACCTGCAACTCTGTTGCCTTCCTGCCCCAAAGAATCAATCACACCCACACCGCTCTGCATTTATTTCCACCCCACCCTCCACTCAGACCAAAAGATTACTTCCATTCCTTTCTGACAGCTCATTAGGAAGAAGGTCCAGCCTTTAGGCCTCCATCCCCACCCCCCCCCAAAAACCCACCCTATTTTATTTTTAATCTTAGAAAGTACAAGTAGTGTTCTTGATAAATTTTAATTCTTCCTCCTCAGTTAATTCATCCTCCTCACCCCATAAATAAGACAGACAGCAAGACCTTGTTATATGAAAAACAGACACACATACAGAAGCCTCAATTGTTCAGGTCTTTGATGAAATTTTGCTCTATTAGTTTTATGTAAAACTTCAGACCATTTCTGGAGGACACTTGATAGGGAAAGAATATAGAGAACACAGGTGTTTGAAAGGGATACTGGAAGCTTCATTAGAGGAAGGAGCACATAATGGGAAGATGGTGACCTCAACATGCCGTGGAGTAGGTAGGGAGTGTGTGCAATTGGCAGGTCCCCTACATGGAAAGTTGACATTCTGTTAAATGCCTGGGGTAAAATAATGGAGGACACAGCCCTCAGCATATTTTATACATTCCATAAATGCAAAATAAATAAATTCTATGGGAAGGCAAAAGGAGCCTCAGTGGTTTATTCCAGGACACTATCCAAGCATCTCTCTCTCTCTTTTTTTTTTTTTTTTTTGTATTTTTGATTGGAAGCTTCTTAGCTTTTCTCCTGAAAACAAAAATTTAAGTGTTCAGTTTTTTTTATTTTGCAGATGACATTTCATATTACATTTTCTAATTCACCTGAATATACATTCTGTCCCAGGAACTGTCAACCTGAATCTATAGGCTGACATCAATTTCTTGTTATAGGGACACTGAAATGTCTGTGAAGTCTTTCCTGCATATGGGACCATTAGGACAGTTTCCATTCCACCATCAAACATTACTCTTTTAATTATTCAAAACTTAGCACTGTACCAATAAGCAAACAGAAAAAAAAATTAGATTTGGAACTTTCAAGAGACACCTCATATAGTCATGGAGAAAATGTTCCCTTCCCAGGGGGTTAGATTAGTAGGTATCTGGCAAGCAAGTACCTTCTGAGTCTGCCTTGGGAACTAGCCCAGAAGAGACTTGAAGGCATTCTTTAAATTCAATACCTGTTTGTTCAGGTGTGTCCTCTTTAGCCATGTGCATCCCACTTGGCCTTAATGATCTTTTCTAATAACTAAAAGAGCAACAAATCAGTCCTTTGTCTCCACTCAGTAAAGGCTGAGCTCTACTCTTCCTCCCTAACATTCTTTTATGTTTGTTATCTTGCAACATTGTTTCAGTGTTAGGACATTTTGAATGGGGTCAAAGGTGGAGAAAGAATCCACATCTTAAAGAACCTTTTGTGTAAATGGGTAGAAACCTAGAATAAATTAGTGCATTCTATTATTCTTATCTTTTGTTCTTTACCCTGGGGCATAATATCTTTTATCTAAATGCTACATAGCCAGGTCTCAGTTCCATTAAAATCACTTGATCACCTTGAATAGTGATATTTCTTTTGCTAATTTCTTATTGTATCCTAAATAGATTATGCGTACTTACATGCACTATATACAAAATTCCTTTTATTTCCAGTGAGGACAGGCAGACAGTAAGACCTTTCTTGGACATGTTGAATTATAAGCAGATTTTAGTATATTTGATAGTCTGCAACATCTAAATTTTGATAAATCAATGAGAACTAAAAAACAAACAAAAAAGCCAAAAAAAAAAAAAAAAAACAATCCTAAAACATCCCTTTTATTTCTCTAAAAAAGAAATAAAAGAAAGAGCTTGACTTTGGATATCAGAAAGCCAAATACTGATTCCTTCTTTTACTCTGTATTTCTACTGCAACCAACCTAACCTTATAGAAATAAATATGCTTGCAGAATAGAGATAGGCTGAACATCAGGAAATGCAAAAGAAAAAAAAAACACCTTAATAAAGATGCTCCTTGTTACATATGCATGGTGACTTGCAGATTGCCTCTTTCCACTTGCCTACTTCCACATTTATTATCTACCAAATGCTAGGCATTGAGCTTTGTGACAGGGACACAAAATAATGGTTTATGTCCTCATTGGGTCACAGCATAACCCTGTACTAATCCAATACTGTAGCCACTAGTCCCATGTGGCTATTGAACCTTGAGTTGTGCTGTATGAAAGATGCATCAGATTTCAAAGATTTAGCACACAAAAAAAGAATAAAAAGTACTTCAATAGTAATTTTTACATTGATTACATGTCAAAATGGTAACATATTGGATATGTTGGATTAAATAGAAAATATTAAATCAACTTGCCAGTTTTTTTTTCTTCTTTATTGTGGCTATTAAAAATTTTAAACTTACATATGTGGTTTGGGTAATATGGTAAGAGTTGTAGTGATAGAGGTAGCCACAGGGAGCCACATGTAACTTAGAGAGGGGCGATGAGGACAAAGAAAGCATTCCAGTTAAGGGAGTGTGTATTATATGTATAGCTCAGTATGTGGCACATAAGAAGTGCTCAATATCTGAAGGCTTTTACAGACATTGAGAGGAGATGTGGCATGGAGAATGGTAGGAACTGGAAGTAACTGGAATAAAAAAATTAGGGAGCAAGAAGTGACAAAAGAAGAGACTGGAGAGATGGAGGAAACAGACCTTTGCCAACAGGGAGTTTAGTTTTTTATCCTGTAGGTGGTTGATACGTGAAGGGTTAAGAGGGTGACTGAGATTTTCACACCAGGGAACACAGCTGATAAAGGATGAATTAAGGGAGACAAAAATGCAGGCAGGGATGAGTTAAAAACTCACAAAAGGTCAGATACAAAATGATGAGGACCTAAACCAGCTTAGTGATGGTAGGGGGTGCAGAGTCCGTTAATATTTGGGAGGTAATGGGAAGCCATTGGTTAGATTTGGTGGGGGAGGGAGAGAGATGATTCAAGGACTACTCCATTTCAAGTTTGGATGATTAGGGGCATAGTGATGCCACCAACTGAGAGAGAGGGCAAGGAGATATGCCAGGGTGGATGGGAAGCTGGGCTCATTTTTGAGCACTTTGGCTTTGAGACAATAGGACTATGAGGATCCATGTCTTTCAGGCAATTGGATAAACAGGATTAGAACTGTGTAGACATCTATGCTGGGGCTCTAGGTTGGGGATTCTTTTGTGACAAAGAATAGGACAGGATCAGATCCAACTTACCACTTACAAGAGCAGAGTAAGAATTCATGTACATTATTTTACATCATAAAACAATTCTCTAGATGTCTTCATACCGGAAGGACTCTCACAGTTTACTAATACATGAAACCCTGAAAACTGCTGCCATAGGAAAACAGGGGCCCAGAGAGGGCTTTTCCGTTTATTTATTTTTAATAATGTTAGTAGGAGTATGCTCATGGGCATAAGGGAAGAAATAGAAAATGACATGCAGAAGATTCAGAAGGGCAAGAGGATGACTGGGGAACCAAGTCCTGATTGATTTTGGAGGATGAGATCAAGGCCTAGAATATGAGAATGGGCACTTCATGCTCTGAAATTAGAGAAAATAAGGTAAGCAGTGCTGTGCTCCCCACTAGGATATGAAAAATGTCATAGCTATAGGCATCAGAGAAATTTTTAAAATTTTGGGAGAGTTATGAGTGCATAATAAGCTGTAATAATTAATTTAGACAATACATTCTGTTGGTGAGATTATGGCAAAATAGGACTGTCATACGTTACTAGAAGGAATATAAATTGATACATATCCCAAAGGAGGTTAATATGGCAGCTTCTAGCCAAACTATAATTACATGTAATTCCACTTTTGGAAATTGGTTCTACAGATACACTGGCTCATATTTGTTTATTCACTGGAGCAGTATTTATCATAGCAAAGTGCTGGAAGCAACATAAATACCCATCAATGGGGTAGTACGTAAGCAAATAATAGTACATATACCAGTGGAATATTCTTTAAGCAACCACAAAGACCTCTCCCCATACTGATTTGAAAAAATTTCCAAGATATATGAAGTGTTAGAAAGCAAGTCAGGAAGCCAGCTTCATAAAATCTACCTTTTGTGTTAAAGAGAGGTACAATAATCTATATTTATATTTACTTGTATATGTATAAAGAAATCAGTAATTGTGGTAATGTAAAGAGGGTAAGGACTGGATAGATAGGATAATACAGGGAAAGAAGGGAGGCTTTGCACTGTATAGTTTTTACATCTGTGTTTTATATAATGGATATGTTTTATATTAAATAACTCACAGAAAACATAAGCACTAAAACAAAAAATCAAGCATATTTGTGATAGGGAGCTATCAAAATGTAAGGTCACTTACGACTCCTTGTCATATATTGACTAGCTTCAACCAATTGCTGTTACCAGACCATGGCCTGTTCTTTCCCACATGAAACCTGTAATGCTTCTCCCCAAATATTTGCCTGAAGTTGTTCCATATTCTTTTCTTATCCTTTATTACTATCTCAAAGAAAATATGAGTATTATTTTCACCCAGAGAGTTTAAAGAGAATACAGCTTAAAAAAATAAAATGTTCTGAACCCGTGTCCCAAATGATCCTCATGAGAAGTAAAAACAGAGACATACAAAGGTACTTATGTGGTAGCCACGCAATCTCTCTAGGGAACAAGAATTTCAGAAGCAGATATACAAAAGCTTGATGAAGAAATAACACTAATGAGGCACAAATCTGTGCATTTGGGCAGGAAGGCTAGAAGTCCAGGATGAACCACAATTAAGGACCCAAAGGAACAATTTGTTTGTTGAGCTAAGGATGTTTGCTCCAAGGTACATCCTCGGCCAGCATCTGGAATGCTGCTTGCACTCATAAATACCCACTGAATGAAGGAGGAATGGATTCAGGACTGTGGTCAAAGTACTGAATTCTTCACAAGCACTTTGTGTCTGTCCTCTCAATCAGTGAGCCTTATTTTTAAATTATAACAAACATGAGTTTAAGGGAATAAAAACCCAGTGTAAGTAAGAGAGAATAAGAGAACACTCAGACACTCTGGGTTCAAATCTTCAGACTCAGATAAATCATAAATGAGCTTTCTGAAAAATCTGTCAGTGTGATCACAACTGACAGATTTTTAGTCTTGGAGAAAGAACAGCGAAGGTGAGAAGTAGTCAACCCCAAAGAAAGAGGAAGAAAAGTATAGTTTAGAAGCTGTAAGACTATAACATGGACTTTCTTTTATGTCCAAATTACAGAGCAAATTGTAAAACAAGTCGTTTTTAAGTGCTTAAAAAGAAATTAGTAATCATTTAGGAACCAATAGTTATTTACTACATTGACCTATTCTCATATCACTGGATTAAAAACTTAAGAAAATGTAGTAATGGAGTTCACAAAAAAGTACATTAAACTTTCATTGATAACCTAGAAATACGCCAGCCTGGTACCATACTTAAGGGGCTGCTGAAACTACAAATGAATATCTATTATGTGCCATGCACATAGAAGGTTCTCAGTAAATATTTATTGGTTTAATGAATGATTAGCCGTTACCAGTTTTCCCAGGCAGTTAATTCTCTATTTTTTATGTGTTTGTCACTCCCATTAGAATATCATAAAATCCTTCAGCTAGAGCCTTACTCATCTTTTGTCCTCAGGGCCCAACATTGTGCCTAAAACAGCATGGTGCTCAGTTAGCGTTTCTGAATTTAAAAAACAAACAAACCCAAACACAGAATAGAAATACCCAAAGCTCAGAAGGTCGGGAATGAAAGTACTCAACTTTTTTTTTTTTTTTTTAAAGGATTTATTTATTTATTTATTTGAGATTGAGAGATTGCAGGGGGAGGGTAGATAACAGGAAGAAAAAATCCCAAGCCAACTCCCCATTGAACATGGAGCCCAATATGAAGCTTGATTCCAGGACTCCAAGATCATGACCTGAGTCAAAATCAAGGAGTCAGACACTTAACCAACTGAGCTACCCAGGTGCCCCAGTACTAAATAAACTCTTTTTCTAAACAATAACATGATAGGACTACCTTTCAAAAAGAAATATAATCTTGAGCTGGATGAATAAAGAGCCCACCTGTCATTCTGCCAGGGCTCAGACCACATCAGGAGGTGTTGCTGCATATTTTAAAGGGGACCTTGATGAACTGAGTCCCAGGATATTGAAAAGTATGAGAATAAGCTCCAATGGAGAATAATTTGATTTTGGGAGATATTGAGGTTAAGAAGAGAAACTTAGAGAACCATGGGCATTTTCTTTAAGTATGAGCAAAGTGTTGTCACAATGAAGAAAGACTGGACTTATTTCATGTGTCTTCACAGCACAGAATGAGGTAGATGGTATAGGTGGTTGCATTTGTTTAAAATAGGAGGTAAAGGTTCTAGCAATTAGAGTTGCTCACTAATGGAACGGACTGATCTCAAAGTAGGAAACTCTTTTTCTCTGAAAATTTCCAAAAGAGTTAAAAGAATCCCATAACAATCCAACAGATGTATTGAAGGTATTATGGAGGGTATTCTTGAATTGGAAGAAAAAATAATTAAGGCCACCACCCACCTTCCTTCTAATGTATGGCTTTTATTGCATTATTCCTTCAAATGCATGATTTTATTATTGTCTTCAGTTTATATATTCCATTTTTCTGCATAATTTCCATTACAGGCACCATGTTTTCTATCTTAAAATTTCTTCTTTTACTTTGGTTAAGCTGTTTTGTTTTTTTTTTTTTAAGATTTTATTTATTTACTCATGAGAGACACAGGGAGAGAGAGGCAGAGACATAGGTAAAGGGAGAAGCAGGTTCCCTGAGGGGAGTATGGAGGTGGGACTCAATCCCAGGACCCCAGGATCATGACCTGAGCCAAAGGCAGATGCTCAACCACTGAGCAACCCAGGTGCCCCTGGTTAAGCTGTTTGACTCTAACTAATTCTATACTATGCTTAACTATCAATAAACACATTAATGTTCAATTATTCTTTTTCATCAATAGATATTGGTTTGTTTGAATTTAAGCACTTCCCTATTTTTACTATGTAAGCAAAGAGATTATCTTCTTTCCACAAAAATATGCCATTGAATTGCCATTCTGTACCATACATCCGTTTTCCTCTTCAAAAACTCACAACCTATTGACTTCTAGCTACACTCTAAACACATCTCACATCTTCAAAATATTCCCAATAACTATGCATACAGATACCTCCACAGTACGTCATTAAGAACATAAATATAGGGATGTCTGGGTGGCTCAGTGGTTGAGCATCTGCCTTTGGCTCAGGGCGTGATTCTGGGTCTGGGGATCAAGTCCCACATTGGGCTCCCTGCAAGGAGCCTGTTTCTCCCTCTCTCTGTGTCTCTGCCTCTCTCTCTGTGTCTCTCATGAATAAATAAATGAAATCTTAGAAAAAAAGAACATAAATATATTTGAGTAAACCAACTCAAAATGTAATTGGTTAACTATTGTATCTTTATCTGTGATTGTTACTGTCTTTACTAGAAACTACTATGTCTAAAAGAGCAACTTTTCTTTGTGGAGTTGTTTCCAACTGTTGCTGAATTCTTGATATTTTCCTTATGATATCCATTTGAGAAAAGAGAAATAAATGGAAGTATCATTTTTTGAAGAAAATAGATGGAGGATAGAGAAGTAGTGAGTATATATCAGTGACTAACTAGATTATAAGGAAGAATGAAATTATTCAATAACACAGAAACAAGTAAATAACTACATCAAAATATGCAAAAGTGGGCAGCCCAGGTGGCTCAGTGGTTTAGCGCTGCCTTCAGTCCAGGGCCTGATCCTGGGGACCAGGAATCGAGTCCCATGTCCAGCTCCCTGCGTGGACCCTGCTTCTCCCTCTGCCTGTGTCTCTGCCTGTGTGTGTGTGTGTGTGTGTGTGTATGTGTGTCTCATGAATAAATAAATAAAATCTTTTTTAAAAAAAGAATATGCAATAGTAAATTTAAGGATCAGGATATTTGAGATTCTATTTTAGGAACATAATTTTTAAGTTCTTAAAGTTTTAATAGAGCTGCTTCCTGTATGGTCCCATGACACATTGACCTCTACTGGAGTAATGCTTATAGAGTTGTGATTACTACTAGGGACTATCTTCTTGTCCCTATTTTGCAATTTCAGTCTCTGCCTTGTATAGGGCTTGGAACATCAGAGATTCTAAATGTTTGTTGAATGAATACATAAATGTAGCTGGATCTAGAAATAGGTCAGTGGCATAATTGAAAGGTTAAAACATCAGTGATAGATACTCCTGATAGTTAAATTATATCAGAGAGGTTAAAAGATTCATATTGGTATTGAACATTCAATTTTACTGATATGAAACTTCATATCAGTAAAGACATGAAGAAATTAATCCCAAGGAAACAAAATGGCTTCCAGGGAACAGAGGAACAGGTCACTTAATACCCAGTATAAATTAATAAGGTGAAAATAGTGTGTCTATGGAAATCAGGTGGGCATTTGTACCTGTACTAATGGAAACAAAGTTACCACCCGCTACATTTGGAAAGGTATCTTCTGTGTACAGGCTCTTTAGAGATGAAGAATTCATGAGGTTACCACACCCAATCTCCACAAAGCTCCAAATAAAGAAAACTGCAGACCACAGCATCTGTATCGTAACCTATATCATAGTCATATGATGGCATTTTGAGGCAGCCCAGGATCCTGTTGTTTGGTTTGGATGTCAGTTCAACACTTTACTGGGACAGACTCCAAAAAAGTAGCTCAGTTACATCTTCTGCTCGGCAAGGACCTTGAAGGTTCACCTGTCCCCCACCCTCTCAGGACTGATAGACTTCTACCTCAAGGTTTCCATAAACTTCCAGAATCACTTGTCAGGGTTATCCCATCACACTCCCCTTTCAATAGGTTCTTTATGTTCCATCAGAATGCCTTCCTAAGATTAGGTTTATCCCATAATGCATTTCAAAGCATTTTAGAATGGGGAAATACAAATATGCAGTTCCATTTTTTTTAAATTGAAGAAGCTGTAGTCATGGTTCAGAACTCAGTACAATCCTTAGTGCTAGCAATAGGGAGTTGGCAGTGGCACTGGTGGCATTGTCGGGGGGGGGGGTGTCCAGAGTGCCCTACATGTAAATCACACATTATGCAACTCCCAGGGTAAGCTGGCATTGATGACAGTGTGATTATGCGCTGGTATGGGGCTCTGGGCGGGGGAGCTCAAGGTACGTGTTATCTCCACTAATTTCACAAAGACATTTAATCAGGAAAAATTGTAAATTACTCAATGTTAGTCCTCAGTTTGGCTAAAAGCCCATTATATTCCTTAGGTTTCCTGGCCTTTAAGCAGATAACAAGTAGATGTAGCAAAGCATTAGAGGCATTGGAAGGTACAGGTGAAACCTGGCCCTGGGGACAGAGTCCCATGCCAGGTTTTCTAAAAGGAAAAATGACTCTGTTAGAACAGAATGTTTCGGGTGAAATTTGACTTAACTAGGATTTCTAGTTTTATCCTTCCAGTAAGTGGTCAGATTCATCTTCATCAAAGTAACCTACAAAGTAAGTTACAAATAATCAAAAATTTGGCAGTGGTCTTGACTAAGGAATAGATAAGGGCAAAAGAAGCTTTGTTAAGAAAGAAACACAAAACAGCCATTATTAAGAAAAAGAATGCAAGGTTTTGAGGCTATTTGCTAAAAGCAACATTTTCACTTATTAAACAAACACTTTACTTTAGGGTCCTATGTGTCGACTTTTAGAAAATACCTATGGTCACTTTGGGAAGCATTCTTAACAAAAGAAGCAATGAAGGTTGTTTTATAACAAAATTGCTATAAAAATTTTTTATGCAGTGTTATGCAACACTGAGTTAATATTTTTATAAAAACCCTTTTGTCAAGGTCCTAAGTACTTGGCATCTCACATTACAGTTCCTAACAATCACAGAATCTTACACTTATGAGGTGACACAACTGGGCAAATTGAGACCTGGGCGATTCATGACTGTAGATAGGGGTCCTGATAAGTGCTCATACCAAACATGGTCTTAGGCAGAGTCCCATTAGAACATTCCCACAGACATAAAAGGATTACTGCAAGAAAATGGTCTCTGAAAATGAAGCCACGAAGTAAACACTAGGGTGAAACTACAAGATACTGTTGAGGAACAGTGGGTGGTCTTGACAAGCTGGGAGTTTGAGGAGCTCTAAGACCAGTGTGGAGACAGGAAATAAGGGCTTATGACAAGATGTATTCTTGTGGATACATACATATGTCACAAACCTACTACAATGCCTCATAGGAATGAAGCACACCAACGTCAGGAATCCATTGCTAACTTTTGGGAGGGACAGATGGGGAAAGGATGGAGAAGGATGTCTCAGTGCACAGATGGTACCCAACTTATGATGATTCAACTTAAGAATTTTTTTACCTTATGATGGTGCAAAGGTGACAGGCATTCGATAGAAACCATGCATTGAAATTCTAATTTGGATAGGAGGTGCAATATTCTCTGATGATGCTAGGCAGCAGCCACAGCTTCCAGTCAGCCAGGCACTTGCAAATATAGCCAATATAACTACAACCATTCTGTTTATCACTCTCAATACAGTAGTCAATCAATTATATGAGATATTCAACACTCTTATAAAACAAGAGTTGTGTTAGATGATTCTGTCCAACCATAGGCCAAGGTAAAGTGTTCTGAGCATGTTTTAAGGTAGCTAGGTTAAGATTTGATGTTCAGTAATGTATCAAATGCATGTTTGACTTATGATATTTTCAACTTATAACAGGTTTATCGGGATGTAACTGCATTGTAAGTCTAGGAAGATTTATATATGAAAGGTTTAATTTCTTAAAATATTATTACTTGTTTTGAAAGTGGATGCATAGGTATCTATGATATTATTTTTTATTCTTTTTTTGACAAAGTGCTTCATAATTATTTTTTAATTTAAGAGAAAAAAAAACCTGAACACTATATAAACCACAAATAAATCAAAGAAAATATATGTTACGAGTTAAAGAGAAAGGCACATCCATTCTTGGGAGAACCAAAGAAGTTGGTATCCTGATCTGATGACAATGAAGATCTTGGAAGTCTGTGTAGAAGCTGATAGGTTTTTTTTTTGTTTTTTTTTTCTTAACCAATGTTCACTTTATAAGGTTGGAGTGCTGTTTAAATAGATGGAAGAATTCTTTAAAAATCAGAAAAAAAAATCTCTACAGGAGGCCCAGCATTGCCAGCTATCCTCAAGTATGAAACAACAGAAGAATAAGGAGGAGCCTTTGAGAAGATCACCATGGGAAGAGCTCAGGGTGCTGTTTTTATGGTTGTCTTTTAGTTTTTGCTTTTAAAGAGTCCTTACCCAGTATCTGCACTATGTAACATTATTTGACCAAAGTACACCCACCGACCCACCCACCCACCCACCCACACACACACACACACACACACCACGTCTAAATGAGATATACTATCCCTAAAAATAAATAGGATTCTAAAATTCCTATCAAATTGTACTTTCTATTTTACGTCAACTTAATCTTCTAAGGAAATTTCTAGGAAGCACTTTGCAGACCAAATGAGAGTTCCAAAATAAATTTTATGATGTTCTAAAAAGGGGCAGGATCTATTAAAGACAATACTTCAGTGTCTCAATGTTATAAAATCTGTCTCTTATTTAAGTTATAACATACCTAGAAGTAAAAAAGAAGCCAAATTTTTAAAAAATGAGATTACCCATACCAGGGATTAAGATCCAACAAGTGGGAAATACCTAGTCAGTTTTATAAGGATTAGAAATGCTGGTTCTTTCACTTTCTATTATATTTCTGGTGAATTCCTGACATACTTTATTTGTATTTTTCCTTCAGTTCTCTCACTTTGGGATAAAGTTATATTCCTGAACACTTCTCTCCCTTCCTCTTACCTATTTACTTTCTCTTACCCAAGACATTGTTCTGCCATAGGCAATCTTTGGATTTTCCCATGTGATGACCTCCTACTAATCATTACACATCCAAACAATGTACAAATCACCAGGCAAGGTAAATCAGATTGTCCTTGTTTTCCATGATGGTTCTAAAGCTCTGAGAGGTGAAGTCACTTATCCAAGGCCAGACAGGCAGTAAGTGATAGATACAAGTTTCAAACCCAAATCTTTCTTTCTTTCTTTTTTTAAAAAAGATTTATTTATTTTGGAGAGGGGGAAGGTGGGGCAGAGGGAGAGAGAGAATCTAAAGAAGACTCTCTATTAAGCATGGAACCTAATGCAGGGCTCAGTCTCATGACCCTGAGATCATGCCCTGAGCCAAAACCAAGAGTCAGACGCTCAACCGAATGAGCTGCCCAGGCACCCCACAAACCCAAATCTTTCTGATTTCAAAGCACATATGCTCTCTATTCCACTATGACTTCACAAATTCAGCACCTATTATGTGTCAAGTAATATGCTAAGTGCTTGCACATAAACTACAATAATAGAAATGATCCTTATCATCACATAAGCAACAGTCTCCTCTCTGACCAGTCTCAAGAATCTAGATAGATGTTCAATGGCTCTGTAGTTACCTGTGCCAGAAAGCAGACATCAGTGACACCAGCTGGCACTTTTTGTTTGCTTGTTTTTTAAATTCCTAAGATTTTTCAGCATTAAATTTCCCTGAGGACCATTAAAGAATTCAGGAAAATTTTAGTTTAGGGCTACTTCCTCCTTTCACAGACCTCACATGATGTACATGGCCCTGTCTTGACAATTTCCCCCTGACCTTCTTGTGTAGCCATAAGAGATGCCAAATTTCACCAGATTGTATTTTGTATTCTAAAGTGGTATGGACTAGGGGTTCTTCCTCTGACTGTCCTCTGTCTGAGTTGTTGGATATGGGGCATTTCCCCCATAGGGCAGATTACCCAGTTAATGAGGATCAGGACAAGAACCCTGTCATAGCTAGTCTTTTCTCCGATGTCCATGGCCTCTAGAAACCATAGAAATAGTGCTGAATGCCTGAGCCCCTTGATTATTTTGCTGTTAAATAACTGGTGTGGCTTTTGTGCTGAATTTCTCTTTCTGAAAAGCTCAGGAAAAGTCAAAGGAAATCCCCAATATATACAGATATTTTCACCACAGTATTGTTAGAGAGAAACAAATGTCCAAGAGTAGGTAATTGGTTAAGGATATCAACTCACCTAGAATACTATCATCACACCATTAACCATTATGGTTATAAAGACAAGGTAGTAACATAAATATAAATACAATATAGTGTTAAGATAACAATTATATATATATAGGACTTAAAAACATTTTCTTAATGAAAAAAATTGAAAATATTCACAGATTTGTGTTGAGGATTTTAGGTGATTTGTTTTTCTTTTTTCTATTAGTACAAATAACATAGTAAAAGAAAGGCTTGTAGCTATTCTTTTAGCATGGACAATTGTGACACATTTTTATGATTAGTAGCCATATAACTTCAAGTATAGACTGAGTGTAAAGGGCTCAACAAATCCAAGGTTGAATCTGTGTGCATGGTATGATCTTATTATTCAAACTCTCAGTGTCTCAATTCCTCATATATAGAATGGAGAAAATAAAGATATCTCTATCACAGAGTCTTTAAGATGATTAGATGAGCAAATGCTTCAAAAAAGACCAAAGCTATGCCTGGCACATGGAAGGAACTTGGTAAGAGTTAGCTATGATCCTTGTGTCAATATTCCATTTTTTTGAAGATGATTAGTTTTTATTCTGGGCAACTAAAGATTGCCCTTCTAGGTATACCACACAAGCATAAGCCAGAGAAGAGATTTTTTTTCCAAGAAAATACTGCATTTGTCATTCATAAAGGTATCCCAAACACTCCCCACCTTAAATAATCACAACAGTTTTGTCTTTCTCTAGAAATCATGGACTCTATCACAACCTTCCCATGTTCCATCCTTTAACATCAGAACTTCTCTCTTGCAGATGATATTTTGAGCAATGGTAATGCTGAATATAGGTTTCTTTAGCAAATTCCCCACATCACACTTTTTTTTCTAACAGTAGTATTTTTATTACTATATTGCTCCATGCCACTACAATCTTATGGGCAAGGCTTCTCTTTTTTTAATATTTTAATTTTTTAAAGTTTTTAATTTTAATTCCAGTATGGTTAACTTACAGTGTTATAATAGTTTCAGGTGTACAAATAGTGATCCAACAATCCTATACAGTACTCAGGGCTCATCATGATAAACCCAGTCTTTAATCCCCATCACCTATGTCAATATTCCATTTACAGACCAGGTTGGAATCATTCATTCACTTGTCCACTTCGCTCATTAAACACACATTTGCTGAGTCCTGCCTAGTGCCAGGGAGTATTATAGGTATTTTTATTTATTTTTATAGGTATTTTTAATAAAAATAAATAAATTAGGTGGTTTTTATCCTCAAGAAACTCATTATCTAATGGGTGAGAGAAATGACTAGAACATCATAACCAAGGTTTGCAAAGGGCTCTAAAGAGTACTTAGAAAGGGACCCGACTCAGCATGAATGTGAATGCAGCTTTCCAGAAGTGTTTAATGTTTACTGAGTTTTGAAAGGGGCTGAAAATTATAGGACAAACAAGGCATTGATAGAGCAGGGAAGGATGAAGTCTCTTTCAGCAAGTGGGGACAGCATGGAGGTGAGGGAAGGTGCATGAATGGCGTAGGAGGTGTAGTTGGTAAAGAAAGCAGTGTGCAGGTTTCAGTAACTGCTTGGAATTCAGTATACCTGGCTTATAGGAATGAGTCTGGGAAGCCAGCAGTTACCTTGATGGGCACCTGCCTCAATTACATCAGGACTCCATGGGGCAACCTTATCATCTGAGCCATGAGTTTCAAGTGATAAGGCTTTATGAGACAAAACTACTATCTGTGTCTGTGCATGTCCATGTGTAATCTCTGAGAAATGTAGCCCTACGATGTACTTGAATAAAGTCTCTGAATAACACAGTGTAACATGTTAAAATATAAAAAGACATGTCCGGAACAATTGTCTTTCCAGCCATCAGGACTTTGCTAAACAAAAACACATCTCTGTGTGTTACAATGAATTATAATAAATCCGTCAGTGTTTCATAATTGTCTTTTTAAAAAAATATTTTACTTATTTATCCACATGAGAGAGATACCCATTTGAGAGAGAAAGTGTGCACACGTGAGCATGATTGTAAGCAGGGGGAGGAGCAGAGGGAGAGGGACAAGCAGACTCTGCACCCAGCTTGGAGCTCAATGTGGGGCTCTACTACACAACCCTGAGATCATGATCTGAGCCAAAATCAAGAGTCCAATGCTCAACCAACTGAGCCACCCAGGCACCCCTCATCATTTTCAATATAAGAAAAAATGTGATTCTTTCTTTCTCTGTGAAAGTAACATTTTGCTAACATATTTGGCTACTTTACTAGATAAGAGATCACGTGCAGCAACGTACCACAGCAACAAGATGAAGAGAAAAGAATTAGATGCTGCTATTTAATATTTTTATAACTTTAGTTTTTCTTGAAAATAATTCAAAACATACAATATAATTAATCAAATCCGGGACTGGAAAATTCCATTTCTTGGTGGTATGGGAAAGTCTATGACTTGTAGAAAAGAACCCAGGGGTACATTGTACTAACTGCTTACATCACTCCCTAGCTAGATGCCTGGATTTTCCCAACTTCTCAGCTTTCATGTTTTATAAGCCAATAGAGTTTTCTCCCATCAGAATGGAATATCTGGACACATAAATACCATCTTTTATATTTGATGCATAAATCATAACTACATTGTTATGTATCAGGGGGTAGACACATCAACTTGATTCTAAAATATCTCAAGAATAGGCATTAAAATTATTCTTTACCATCCATTATAAGCCACTACATTATGACTTGCTAAGCTAGATATATAATCTATATGAATAGTAGTTGCATGAAAACCTACATTTTCTAGTATTGATAGCCATTTGGATCTTGGCTTATAGAAACAATTTTATAAAAAGGTCAGAACCTTAAGGAAGAGAGAGAGTAAGCTGATTTTTTTTCCTTTCATAATCTCTAAACATAATATTCAAATTGTCATCATGAATGTACACATATATCTGCATGGCTGTAAATCTGTCAAATTAGAATCATTTGGAGAAAATTCTCATTAGGATTTTTTAAAAGCCTCAGAGTTGGTAACAAAGCATCAGCTAAAGATGCAGGAGACAAATTATTTTTACTGCTTTGCTCCAAATATATGGAATAACCTGGAAACAACCAGCGTGCTAAAGTGATCTTGCTTTCTGCTTCATTTTAGGGGAATATTCTGATAATCAGATATTAATTTTAGGAAACTTAGGACAGCTTGTTTGATGAAGATAAATATAAATGCAAACTCTTCCTTATATAGAACTTGCCTAATATATATTATTGCTTAAGAGTTAAAAACAACAACTACAACAGACACAGAGATTTAAAAGATTGGCTTACACTTTTCCTATTCAGTTGGTAGTATCACCATTTATAATTAAGCTGCATAATCTACTAATACTGGGTAGAGATGGAGAATGAGAAAAAAGAAATACTTAGTAGTTGCCTACTATATATTAGGCACTGACATGTGTTATCTCTTTTAAACTTCAGAACCACTCTATTTATAGATGAGGAAATGAAATTCAGAATGGCTAAGAAACTAAGCCAAAATCACAGTTACTGGAATCTACTAGTCTATTTTTTATTCCATGTCTCCCCCATCCTTGGCCAGTACTTCCAGGAGGCTACTGAGTCTTAGAGACACATCTCCTAAATAGATCTTGAATGTACACCTGTTTTAGTTCAGGCTCTTACCATTTCTCACCTAGTCTAGTACACAGGTTTCTAATGGTTTCTCTGGTTCTGAAGTTTATTTTCTTTTATACAAGGACATGTAATCTTAAGAGTTATTTTTTCTAAGCTACAAAAATTTATCATTCATATTTTGTGTCTGGATTATGAGTTACTTATGAGCAAGGGTGATGTCAGACTGTAAAATGACAGACTAGGAAGCTCCAAGCCGTGTTCTCCCACGGAAAGTACCAAATGAACAACAATATATGGATCAAAGTAGCATTGTGGGAACTCTAGAAACTAATTAAGAAGCTGTAGCAACCAAGTGAATGCCTAGCCAAGAAAAGGTCACACTCAAAACAATAGGAGATTTCGTGTCATTTTTGCTTGCCCTTGCCCTCCCTGGTACAGCATGACGTGGTCAGGAGGATGCCACCCAATTCCCGGTCCCTCCCTCAGGACAGAAGGAAAGAGTGGAACTTGCTTGCAACATTCTGGGTTGTTGGAGGGACTGGTTTCTGTCTGGTCTAACTCAGAGAATGATAGGAATGGGGGCATATTTTGATTATCAGGTTGGAGGCTGCTGAAGCTGGGGTGGCAAAATGCCCTGTTAGAGCTTCAAGGGACTGCAGATCCCTGGACACCTGGGGGCAAGAGGTTTCAGGTGGAGGAATGCAATAGGATATCTAAGGTCCTGAGAAGGAGTAGGGATAAAACTCAAGGAAAAATTAAGAGATTTAAAAGCAGTTGTACATTACAAGTGAGTTGGAGAAGAAAAAGTACATGCACAGGCCTAGGGAAGATATATCTCCAGAAAAATGCTGAGAGGCCTTGAGCCTTTATGTCAGGCTAACCAGTGTCTTACTCTGTACAGAGGCAGTTTACTGCAATTGGTGAGAAGATGGGTTCTTAAAATGCCTAATTGTCAACAAAAGATCACAAGACACACAAGGAAAAAGGTAAACATGGCCTATTCAAAGGAACAAAATAAATCTTCAGAAACTGACTCCAAGGAAATACAAACTTTGGACCTAACAAAGATTTTTAAATGTTTTTTGTAAGTATGCTCAATAAAATAAAGGACAATACAGCCAGACAACTAAACAAATCCGAGAAAACAATTCATGAATAAAATGAGATTATCAACAAAGAGATCAAAATCATAAAAAAGAACCAAACTAAAATTAAAAAGTTGAATAAAACAATAACTGAATTGAAAAATTCACTAGAAGGGGTTCAAGAACAGATTTAAACAGGCAGAAAAAAGAGCAGAAAACTTTAAGATGGGTCATTTGAAATTATTAAGTCTGAGAAACAAAAAGAAACAAGAATAAAGAAAAGTGAAGGGATTTTTGAGATACTATCAAAAACATCAATATATGCGTTTGAGAGTCCCAGAAGCAGAAGAGAAGGAGAAAGGGACAGAAAATTGATTTGAAGAAACAATGGTAAAAATATCCCAACTTTGAGGAAGGCCACAGATACACACATACAAGAATCTTAACAAACTCTAAGCAGGATAAACACAAAGAGATCCACGCTAAGACACATTATAATCAAACTGCAGAAAGTCAAAGACAAAGAGAGAATTTTGAAAGCAGCAAGATAAAAGTGACTTGTCATGTACAAGGGATCTTCAATAAGATTCTTAGTGTATTTGTCAACAGAAATTGTGCAGGCTAGAAGACAATGGGATGATATATTTAAAGGACTGAAAGGAAAAACTGTCAACTGAGAATGCTAATCTGACTAACTATTCTTCAAAATTGATAGAGAAATTAAGATATTCCTGGATTTAAAAAAAGTTGAGAGAGTTAACACTAGCCCTGGCCTATGAGAAATACTAATGGAGTCCTTAAAGTTGAAACAAAAGGACACTTGACAGTAACTTGAAACAATATGAATATGTAAATTTTCTGGTAAAGATCAATATATGGACAAATGTAAAAATATGAATTACTGTAGTTTTGGTTTGTAATTCCACTGTTCTCTCTTTTACAGGATTTAAAAGACAAAGCATAAAGAATAAAAATCCATGTTAATGGGTACACAATAAATAAAAATATAATCTGTGACATTAATAATGTAAACTGAGGGGTGGGGCAGAGATGCAAATAAGTAGAGTTTCTATATACAACTGAAGTTATTATCAGTTTCAGATATGTTGCTAAAATGTTAGGATAGTTTATGTAATCTCCATGGTGACCACAAAGAAAATATCCATAGGATATATACTGGCCACTGCCAAAAAAAAATCAACTAAACACAAATGAAGACAGTAAGGAAGGAAATGAGAACAAAAAGCCATAAGACCTACAGAAAAAAAAATAAGAAAATAACAGGCAATAGTAAGCCCTTACCTATAAGTAACTGCTTTAAATGTAAATGGATTGAACTTTTCACTCAAAAGACATAGATTGGTGTAACAGATTTAAAAAACAGGATCCAACTATACACTGTCTATGAGAAACTTTGGATCTAAGGATCTAAGGATATAATTTAGGTGAAAGTGAAAGGATGGAAAAATATATTCCATTCAATAATAACTAAAAGAGAGTAGGGGTGACATACTAATAGACAAAATAAATTTTGAGTCAAAAACTTTTATAAGAGACAAAGAAGGACATTATATAATGTTAAGAATCTTAATTCACCAAAAAGATAGAACAATAATATATGTACCAAACATTAGAGCTCCTAAAAATATGAAGCAAATATTGATAGAATTGAAGGGAGGAATAGACAGCTCTATAATAGTATCAGGAAACTTCAATACTTCTGAGCAAGTAATAATAGTCCACTGCCTGCCAAGTAGTAGAAACTCAAATAGCATTTACAGAATGAATGAGTGAGTGAGAGAATGAATGAATGATCCTGTGTATGAGTTTTCTATGAATAACAGCCATTAGGGGGAAGAATCAATGCAGAAAAATAATCATAACAATAAATATAATGAGATCTACTAATATATGAATGAAAATCGAACTAGGCAAGGTAATCCTAGTCAATGAGAGAAAGACCAAAAGTAGTATTTGGGGGAAGTATACATTTTTAAAGGCATTCAGAAAGATAAATGAGACATATTGAACTTAAAAACAGTGCCAATGCTTCTGGGTGTATTCACACAATAATATATAATAATAGTAATTTAAATGTGAAACTAACATTGGTGTAAACCATTGCAATGGGAAGCACAAAAGTTACAGTTAGGTGCTGAAGGTTATCTAACTGTGAAGATTTAGTTGAACCAGAGTTCACCATGTTCCTGAGGTAAAAACCTAATTGGGGTTCACTTCCCTGAACCATTATTTAAACTTCATGAAAGTAAAAGTGACTACAGGTAGAAATGATCTTGATCTTGACCCGGGCCAAAGAATTTTCCAGTTTACCTGAGTCGCCTATGGAAACCTGAGTGTACACAAACAAAACTTCTGCAGACTGGGAATTCCCAGATAGGAGAGGAAGACTAGGTGAGTAAAAGGGTTTGCACAGCATTTTTATGGAGCCTTAACAACTGCACTTTTGGCAGATAAACTTGGGTCTTTGGAAGAAGCTGTTAATGGAAACAATAGATTAGTTCTGTGGGCTGATTAGGTTGTTGCAACAATAACAACATTTTGCATGAACAAAGATAGTAGCTCCAGACATGAGAAAATGTGGGCAAAAGTCAAGAGAACAGTTGAAAGAGAAAGTGTGAACAAAGATGAAGGCTCTCCCGTGGTCAGGAAACTGGAAGTCTTTACATGGAAAGCTTCCAATGGAAAGTACTATTAACTGCAATGGACCGTAATTGTCTTCACCTCCTTTTTTGTTTTTTGGTAAACAGAAAGACAAGATTCCAAATTTACTGATAAAGAAACCAAGGGACAGAATTCACACCATCACACAATTAGTAGACCTTTGTTGCCCAGAGCCAGTAGATTTTGTTTTTTTCTGATTACTTTAAATTTTGTTACTCTTTTAAAATCTATTTAAATCTGACTCCCTTCTGTGTAATTAATATTAGGTAAATTTGTCTTAAAGAAAAAAAAAAAAACCAGACAACAGATCAAGTAAGGGATAGCACCTTTTTCAAATTCAGTAGAAAGGTAAACTTACAAGTGAACCTATTTGTTTTAAACATGCACAAATACTACATCTGGAAATAGGCAGTACTGTAGAACTTTGAAACCAGAAATAACATTTGTGAATAGCCCATGAGTATCTCTTTCAGACAAGCAAGCTGACTGACCTCCCCCCGCCCACCGAGAGGCAAAGTGAGCTGCCCAAAGTCAAGTTATAGTTATAGTTAGTTATACAGCCTGGATGATGAAGCCCAGGTCTTAATGCAAGCTCAAAAACGGTGGCTGCTTTACCTTTAGGAGAAAATCTAGCTCACTTTGTAAGTCACTAATCTCTAAAAATGAAGAGATTTTTTTAAAGCAAGGGGAAAAGAGAGTAGTGTTTGATATTCATAGTTAATTATGTATATCCTAGTCATCTAGTGCACACTCCAAGCCTAGAGATGGTGGCACCATCCCAGAGAAACCAGCCTAAAAGTGGCACCACACCTCACATGATTAATGTGGAAATACATATTTGATTATGGACATGACAAGTCAGGAAGGCTGGACCTGCCAGGAATAGGTGTGGGAGGAACTGCTATTAAATATTTATATAGCACTGGTGTACAATAAGTGTAATTGTGCCAAACACATAAAGTCTTTGCCCTAAGGAGTCTACTGTCAGTTGTAAAGCTGGTTATTCCTGAGATGTGTGTTCTGTTGCTTCATCAGGTAAACAATTCATTCTATACATCAAAGAACCATCATTTCAGCCAGCTTTCTTAGGAATAAGACTTTATACCCAATTATTAAGGCAAAAGTTGCATATACTTGTTCCTATACTGATAATTTTAGGAAATTCACTTTTATTTTCTGACAAGTTTATAATGATCTCCTTTTGCTGAGTGTCTTTTCTTTCTACTTCTCTCTTCTGTATTGTTTGCACAAAACACCATTATGTTCCCTGCTATTGCAGCATAAGGAATGATACCAAAGTGAAGGGCATGACAGTTTTGAGTTTGTAGATCTATATTAGTCAAGGGGAAACTGTCAAGTAATTGTAGCCAATTATGTATGCCGAAACAAAACAAATTAATAAAGAATCATGATTCAGAACCACTAGGCAACTGGATGGATACATGAAGAGCTGATGTCGGCTTTACCCAGGATACAGTAAGTGGGGAAAGAGAAGTGGCAAAATTAGGCTGCCCTTGAAGGAAAACTATTTTTTAATTAATTAATTAATTAATTAATTAATTAATTTCCTTGGAAGAAAACCTCAGATATTGCTCAGAGGTTATTGTATTACACTCATCACTTAATTAAATCCATGAAGGATTTAAAGTAGCTGATAATATAAGCAAAAATTCTTGTCAAACTGGGATATATCAAGGCAAGAGTAAAATAACAGGAGTCCAGGTGATAAGAGATTTAGAGACAGGAAACCACTTTCAAGAGGGAAGGAATACAAAAATAGACTATTACTTCTTAGGAAATCATTCAGCTCTGCCCTTGTTATTGATAGCTTAGACAAACCAGGCAAAACATTCATTCATTCATTCATTCATTCATGGGTAACATAGTTTCCACCTTCAAAAGGCTTGGAGCCTGGGCAGATAGGGTGGTGATAAGAACAGACACATACAGAATGGAATACTGTAATACACAAGGTGCAAAATCCAGGGGACAAGAGGGGAGACAACTAAATGATCTGGGGGTGGGATTGTAAGGGACAGCTTGAGTGATAAGGTGACGTTTCAGCTCAGCCCTGAAATAGAATATGACAGAGAGAAGAGGAGGAGGGCTATGTGTAGACCTGCACCAGTGAAAGGCCAGCAGGGCCGAAGAGCAGCCAGTAGCCAGTGGGGCTGGAGCAGCATGTGGAAGGGCAGGGGGAGGCATGAAGCCTTCCATCTGAGCAGAGGCTGGAGTAGGAGGGCTCCTGGGCCACGCTCCAGAGTGTATACTCAATCCTGAGAGCAGGGGGTTCACGAGAGATGGCCTATTTTATGGGTCCTAAAAGAGTGGAGATTCTTAACAGTGGCTCCTATTTTTATCCCATTTTACAGGGAATGTTTTAGGGAACAGAGGTGGCTAAATTACTTACCTAAGTTCACATACTGCCAATGGAGGAGGGGAAAGTATGGCACAGTTCTGAGTGGGACATAAGCATTTTCCTGAGCACCTACTATGGGCAAAATCATTGGGTAAATGTTTCAGGGCAATAAAAAAATTGAAAATTTAGCTCTTCTATTCAAAGAGCTAAAAATAAAGGTAAAAAATGATAGAAGCTTGGAAAAAGACAGAAAATTCATTAGAATAATTAGATACATATATATTTCTTTACACAATAGAGTTGATATCTTTCTAAGAAGTGTGTACCACATTTTTTTGTAAAAAATTATTTAAAATGCATTATAAGAGTATTTATTAATTCATAACACAATTTACATGACTCTCGGCTCAGTTTCTGACTTGTATTTAAATTGTCTTTTAGAAACAAAAGCAAAAATGAACTATTGGGACTTCATCAAGATAAGAAGCTTTTGCACAGCAAAGGATACAGTCAACAAAACTAAAAGACAACCTTCAGAATGGGAGAATATATTTGCAAATGACATATCAGATAAAGGGCTAGTTTCCAAGATCTATAAAGAACTTATTCAACTCAACACCAAAAAAACAATCCAATCATGAAATGGGCAAAAGACATGAACAGAAATCTCACAGAGGAAGACACAGATATGGCCAACAAGCACATGAGAAAATGCTCTTCATCACTTGCCATCAGGGAAATACAAATCAAAACCACAGTGAGATACCACCTCACACCAGTGAGAATGGGGAAAATTAACAAGGCAGGAAACCACAAATGTTGGAGAGGATGCGGAGAAAAGGGAACCCTCTTGCACTGTTGGTGGGAATGTGAACTGGTGCAGCCACTCTGGAAAACTGTGTGGAGGTTCCTCAAAGGGTTAAAAATAGACCTGCCCTACGACCCAGCAATTGCACTGTTGGGGATTTACCCCAAAGATACAGATGCAATGAAACCCCGGGACACCTGCACCCCGATGTTTCTAGCAGCAATGTCCACAATAGCCAAACTGTGGAAGGAGCCCCGGTGTCCATCGAAAGATGAATGGATAAAGAAGATGTGGTCTATGTACACAATGGAATATTCCTCAGCCATTAGAAATGACAAATACCCACCATTTGCTTCAACGTGGATGGAACTGGAGGGTATTATGCTGAGTGAAGTAAGTCAATCGGAGAAGGACAAACAGTGTATGTTCTCATTCATTTGGGGAATATAAATAATAGTGAAAGGGAATATAAGGGAAGGGAGAAGAAATGTGTGGGAAATATCAGAAAGGGAGACAGAACATAAAGACTCCTAACTCTGGGAAACGAACTATGGGTGATGGAAGGGGAGGAGGGCGGGGGGTGGGGGTGAATGGGTGACAGGCACTGATGGGGGCACTTGACGGGATGAGCACTGGGTGTTATTCTGTATGTTGGTAAATTGAACACCAATAAAAAATAAATTTATTATTAAAAAAATAAAATAAATTGTCTTTTAAAAGGGACACAGCTATAACGTAAACTGAGTTGAAAACAAAGGTACCCTTTGTGAATAATGCTGCCTAAGTGAATATGAACTTACTGCAAACTACTCTGGGTATTAAAAATATAAAATAGTGTGGAACTTCAAACCCCAAGTGGTCTTCCTTCCCGATCCTTTAAGATTGTCTTCTATAAAATGCCACTGGAAGATGGTCAGCAAAGTCCCCTGAGTTGTCCCAGAGCAAGCTTTGTCCTCTATGTGACTTAGCTACACATGGGTCACTGAGCCTGTTCAAGTGAATACAAACATGTTTCTGACAAGAGAAATCCTCTTGAGATAGGAAATATGAGTCTTATCCCCCGCTAATGAGTCTACCAAAGTTTTAACTGACAGAGCTTCTAACAAGAGTGATCTTTGGTTTATACCATAGGATAGGCTGAGCAATAGAATGATGGGGAGATGTTTAATCACAGTGGGGTTTTTCCAGGACTTTTTTTTTTTTTCAGAATAAAAGTTGTCCCTATAAAACTCCTGCTATCTAGACTCCAACTGTCTCCTATAGAAAATGAATCTTATTAGACTACAGATTTTCTCAAAGAATGAGCTGAAGGTCCATCAGAATCAATTCATGGCTATTAAAAGAAGTGTCCCTAAGCCAATCCCAAACTGATGAACCAGCATCTAAATTTAAATAAGATTTGTAGACCATTCTCATGTACTCCTGGGCAGACCACAGGCTCAAAGGAAATAGTTTCAAAAGACCCTTGGATTTTGATGAGTATCTTGATTGGTTTTGGATATGCAAAGATAGGCCTGAAGAAGAGTTTAGGAGTAAGAGCTGGAAAGATCAGAATTGCTCTGTTTAACAGAAAAAGAGAATAAAATTCTGGGGATATGGTGGTAGAAAGGAATTTGAAAGGATAGAGGGGAGAAAAAAAGGAGAAAAAAGCCATTAAGATGACTAGAGGTTGAAGAATACCAAGAGTAGGAATTGAAAAAAAGTCTCATGTGACAGGGGTGGCTGAAAAAGCTTTTTAAGATAAGGGGCAGGTGCATGGGTGGCTCAGTCGGTTAAGTATCTGCCTTTGGCTCAGATCATGATCTCAGGGTCCTGGGATTGAGTCCCACATTGGGCTCCCTGCTCAGCGGGGAGTCTGCTTCTCCCTCTCCTCCTGTCCCTCCCCGCTGCTCATGTGCAAGTGCTTTCTCTCATTCTCTCTCTCTAAAATGAGCAAATAAAAAAATCTTAAAAATAACAGGAGCATCTAATATTAAATCAAAGTCATTTGTGCTGAATAAATAATCTAAATTCCATTATGTCTCAGTTTCCTCGGTGTCATAAAGGAATAGTAGCAAATCTCAGTTCATCAGGGCAATGGAAATTTAGGAGACATTTCCCTTTCAAAAGGAACACACTCCTTGATCCTCTCTCCCAAAAAGGAAATGTTTATATAGGATCCAGGTTCCCCCTGCCCCAGGAGAATCACATTTCCTATGTGCTTCCTTGAACTAAAGTTACCTTAAACTGAAATTTCCTCACTCAATTGTGTTTGTCAAAGAAAGATAGTTTTTTAACATCTGGAAGACAGAATAAAAGATAAAACCTGCTGAGATCATGATGCCATGCACGAAATTAGAGTCACCCCCACCCCAGTTGAGTCTTACCAACTGAGAGCGACATGGACTTTTTAGAACTTCCAACCTTGCCTGTCCACCCACCCCAGAAGCCATCACAGTGTACAAAATGGTGGACGTATGGAGTTGAATAAACAGGTTCGTGCAT
This sequence comes from Canis lupus baileyi, assembly GCF_048164855.1. NCBI lineage: Eukaryota > Metazoa > Chordata > Mammalia > Carnivora > Canidae > Canis > Canis lupus. Next base: position 9,822,552 of record NC_132861.1, read on the forward strand.
GATTTGCTCGCCTCCAGAAAGGAAAGTTGTGAGTGTCACTTTCTCCTCACTCTCTCTATTCATAAAAGAATGACCCCAGAGTTTCTTCATCTAGGTTCCTGTGGTGATATCATGAAGATTAGACTGGGAAGCAAGAGACCCTCAATGTAAGCTGTCTGTGTAGGTCTGTTATTTCTTCCTCTGTAAAATGAGTGCATTAAATTAGATTCTAAGATTTCTTTCAGGTCCAAAATTCCATGATTCTCTGATTTTTTTTTTACTACCAAATGAGCTATTTTCTTGTCTAGATTCTTCAACAGCACAACCACCAAGTACTTTTGGTCTGAGCTCTGAGAAAATAGTAAATCCTCTGGACTCAAAGGTATCAGTAGGTCAATAATTAGGAGGGAATTAAACTTTTGAGGAAATATCATAGTTTTTTTTTAAGAATTTATTTACTTATTCATGAAAGACACAGAGGAGAGAGAGAGCAGAGACACAGGCAGAGGGAGAAGCAGGCTCCATGCAGGGAGCCCAGTGTGGGACTCGATCCCGGGACTCCAGGACCACGCCCTGGGCCAATGGCAGGTGCCAAACCATTGAGCCACCCAGGGATTCCCTATCATAGGTTTTTAAGAGGTCCTATCGCTGGTTAAAATAAGAATGATAACTAGCTCATTGATGCCTGGAGTTGGCAAGATGCAGGCTTGAGGAACTCCTCTGACTTAAAAAGGAGTACACTTCTCCCTATTTTCCCAATAATGAAATAAAAAAAATTTTTAAAGTGAGATATGTTTCTCAATGAATTATATACCTTAAAAGTTGACTGGAGGAGTGTTGCAACTTTGAATGAGATTCATTGCCTTTCAAATTTTATAACTGTTTTTCTTTTTTTAAAGAGTGTGTACACACTCAAGCTGGGGTGTGGGGTAGACAGGAGTGGGCAGAGGGAGAGGGAGAGAGATAATCTTAAGCTCCACACCCAGCATGGAGCCTGACACGGGGCTCCATCTCACCACCCTGAGATCATGACCTGAGCTGAAATAAAGAATTGGATGCCACCCAGGTGTCCAGAAATTTTATAACTTATTTTAATTCCTCAAATATGCAATAGCTTATTATGCCACATTTAAATAGATGTTGCACATCACTCATTCAGGAATGAGCATCATCTAGCAATATGGTACCTTAAGATGATAATTGTAGAGTATGAGAAATTAGGGGTTTATGGACCTTCTAGGTTAAGGGTAGAATTCCAGTAAACTGATTAATCTGTACTTTGTGCACAAGTTTTACATATTAATCTATTTTATAGTGTTTGTTCATCTTAAATGACCACACTCTAAAGAAGCAAAACCAAAACTATGCCACTCCACTATAGCTTCTAAAAAAGAATGTGGTGGATTTTTGAGTAGATTTTTCACCTATCCCTACACACTGTATTTTCTTTTTTTTATTGAAGTACACATTGTATTTTCAAATGTAATGAAAGCAGCATGCAATGCTGGACTTTATCTGAACATCAAAATTTCATATAGTAGTAATTTGTACCTCTGCTGCCCAAATACAATTAAGCTAGTTCCTAATATTGTTTTTGAAGCTATAATATACAGACTGAGGTAGGGAGCCTTTCAAGGAGGAGAGTAACAAAAAGGAAAAGGCAATCAACTCTTTGGGGGCTTCTTTCTCTCTCTTCCTCCTCCACCTTCTCCCCTTCTGATCCCATAAATCCCGTAGAAGCAGTGGTTGGGTCATTGGCTTATAATCTTTGCAGTTGTTTTGGGGAAAGGACTAAACAGTAAACTTCCATTCTCCCTAGCTCAGCTCACCTAATTCAATCCTGTGTTAACTCATCACTATTTTCAGTGTTTAGAAACTTTAAAAAAAACCTTCTAAAGAAGGAACCATTACTTACCAAATAAACAATGATGACACTCCTGCTACTCTCCCTTTTAACCATCTAGCTAAGATTTAGGGAGCTTCCCTACAACCCGAAGGCAACACCAAACCCACTTTTATACCTGTAAGTCATCTTGCCCTGTCCATAGCAGTTAAAGTTTCAAAATAAAAACCACTTCACCTACTCCCAGCTGTGGGAGGTGACTGTATACATGGTTGTCACATTATTTTCTTTTTGCCTTTTTATTTTTCTTTGTAAGTGCCCTCTCCTGAACATGTTAGACAAATTCCTGGTGGATTTCTTTTATATCCCCTACACCTGCTACCATCACCCTCTTGATACAGATTTTGTGTTTTTCATTTTGCACTGTCTATGAAGAATTTCATCCCGGACCACTTCCTTTCTTCCTGCCCATCCATGTTAATGTGTGTGGGGGTGTTGGTGTAAGAATTGGAAGCTGATTTATTGCCAATAAAATGGCTTCTATCATTATAGATATTAGGTAAGCTTGGTTAAGCATACAGATTTTAGTCTTCTACTTTTGGTTAAAGAAGGACTGACTGAACAGTATGGGTATATCTGAAACAAAAAAGCCCTAATTTAGCAGAAATTAAGACAAAATGCAAGGCCATAACTTTGGGATGTTTACAATTTTCCAAAAAGGCATTGCCTCCTATTTAACTACTTATGTAGTAGTGTGTGACATCGTTGTTAAAAATAATTATATTTGGCAATATTTTTTGAGAAGATGCATGTGACTCCATAATGAAAGAAAATAAGTACAGTAGGTGTAGTTTACCCTCTTTCTGAATAATGTAATTTCTGTGCAGCAAAAAGCATCATGTATGATATTAACTTTAACTCATTGTTTCTGTGTATTTTATAATATTACTTGTATTTTTAATAAGCTTTTTATTTTAAGGGCTTAAATGTTTCTCATTCATCCATTGGCTGCCTCCAGCAAGCTTTGAAGTTGGCCAGTTTAGGCTGCTGTAACAAATTACTATAGACTAAGTAGCTTAGACAACAAACATTATTTCTCAAAGTTCTGGAGACTTGGAAGTCTAAGATCAAGGTGCTGGCTGATTTGATGTCTGGTGAGGGCCTTCTTCTTGGTTTGTAGATGGCTGTCTTCTTGCTGTGTCCTCATATGGCTGAGAGTGATCATCTCTCTTGCATCTCTTCTCATAAGGGCACGAATAATGTTCATAAGAGGCTTCACTCTCATGGCCTAACTGCCTCCCAAAGCTTCATCTCCAAATACCATCAACTGGGGATTATGGCTTCAATATATGAATTTGGGGATGGGCACAAACTTTCAGTCCATAACACACTGTTACCACTTTTAATAAATGGTCAGGAGGTGGCAGAAAGAGTCCTAGTGTTTTATCTTATGGTTCTGAGCAGGGGTTAGGACTTGGAGATGGGTACTCTGGACTACTGCACTCTGCCCTAAATTGATGTTGATATTCCCTTAGTTATATAGGAGTCAGAATATCTCAAAGGACTGGACCTCTTGCTGAGTTGAGCCCCAGGGACAGACATTCACCTTAGGAAAATTTCCCACCCTGTTTTTTAGAGGGCTCAGAAAAGAGGCACAAATTACAAAAAGGAACAAAGCCCAAGCAAAGAAACTCTAAGGAGGAGGAGGAAGAGGAGAAGAAGAATTAAGGTGCCCCTGGGACTTTCCTGTAGGGAGATGCTTCACCATCAATTAGGGCTTCTGTGCCAGATGACATGGTGTCAGTATGGCCATCAGCTGGTGCAACAGAGAGGCTCAATATTGGTTGCCAGAGAAGCTTCAGTGCCCAAATTAATGCACTCCACTTAAGTTGGAGAACAAATTACTGTATATCAATGTCTTAACCATCATCCATTCCTGGGACAGTGTTTTGCACCTAATAGATACTCACTTAGCAAGAGAGTTTAGATTTTTGTTGAACAGATGTTGTAGTCTTTCTCATGTATATCTTCCAGTTACCCTTGGTACCTATTTCAGTATTTAAAACTAAGGAATGTTTCTTGAAATGGTATCTCTCTTGCCCATAATCACCCTAAAATATGCCATCTAGCATTAACTATCCATTAAGCTAACTTTAGTCTTCTCAAGTGTCAGGGTCAGAGGAGAGAAGTGTGGTATTTGATAGCAGAGAAGCATCATCAGTGAGTCTGATCTAATGACCATCCTCATGGCTCTGGGCTCTGGATGCTGGGATGTTCAGAGGTTCATTTAGATGTACCTTTCATGTTTCCAGGATATCTGGAGGTACATCAACTCCTCAGCACAGAAAAACTTAAACTCATAACCCACTTGGGATGGAAAGGTTTTTAAATTGTGACTGAAAAATACCCTGCCCGTCTTGAATGAGAGTTTGTACATGCATCCCAGAAGAAAATACCTGTTTTATCTCATTTTGTTACCCTCTTCTCCCAAGTTTATATCTTTCTAGATCTTGAAATAAACTTGGAGGTATCTTAACTAAACTTTGAAGGGAAAGATCTTTAAGATAGTTAGATAGTCCCAAAGTATTTGGAGCAAAAGAACGGGGGGTATGGTGGTTTCTCATGTAACTGACTACCTGCAAGACCATTTTCATTCTAAATCATTGTGGAAAGTACATTATTTATGCAGACAGATAAAATGCTTAAAAATAACCACTGAAGTATATTGAGTAAACAGCAAACTATATAAAAATATGTAATCTTTTAATTAGTCTTAATGTGAATACATATTTATAGCATTATTTAAAGATAGGGAAAAGTGTATGGGCTCTTAAATCTGTAGTCACACATTTGCTATGGATCAACAAATGGAGAGAAATTGCTTTTAGAATAGAAATGTTGGGACACCTGGATGGCTCAGTGGTTGAGCATCTGCCTTTGGCTCAGGGCGTGATCCCAGAGTCCCAGGATCTAGTCCCATATCAGGCTCCTTGCATTGAGCCTGCTTCTCCTCCCTCTGCCTATGTCTCTGCCTCTCTCTCTGTCTCTCAGGAATAAATAAATAAAATCTTAAGAAAAAAAAAAGATAGAATAGAAATGTTTAAGCCACTTTTCCATATATTTATATAGTAAGTTCTGAATTCAGAAACCTGTATTTTTTTTTAATTCTTTTTTATGACAGGGAGAAAAGCCTGAAGTGGAGGTATAAATCTAATGCCTTCTGCTTATGCTGAGCTTACTATCGGTCCCTGCATAAAGGTGAAACATATTTCCCCTTGCTTATTAATCATGTATACAAACATTACAGCCTTAGCATTTTTGTTTTCTTTAAAAGTAACTATTTTGCCACTAGTAATCTCATTAGAGCTTTTTGTTTGTTTCTTTTTAGAAAACAAAACAAGAACAAAACTTCATCCCTTTGAATAGACTTATCCAATAAATAACTTTGATTATTTAAGTAAACAGACTGTTTCTGTTGCATCAGTAGTTTTTAATAAGAAATTCCATAAATATTGTTAAATACTTTAAGTCAAAACATTAAATGCTAACATTCAAAAGGTTTTGAAGTCTAAACACTAATATTTAAAAAGATTAATTTCAAGTAGTGAATTCACTTACAATCTCACATGGAATTTCAATTTTTTAAAATCACAAGTGCAAACCAATTATCTTCTTATTCCAAGTTTTAGTTAAAAAAAAAAAAAAAAGCTTAGGGTCTGAGTTTCCAAAAGCAAGGCCTTACACAGGCAAAATTAGGAAAACATATTAAAGACCACAAGACCACAAAGCTACACATAAGTGTATAAAACACAGACATTGATGTTTCTAATACCAAACAATTTTCAGAAGCTTTACAGGACAGAACTCTCAAGTTTAATGATTCATGGGGAGAAAATCCATGAAATCACAAAGAAGAGTTCCCATATCCTGCTCTTTTAATGAGAAATTTAAAATTAATAGTTCTACTACTAGTATAGACCTATTTAGGATTTACTTTAGCAGAGGGTCTGATTAACAACAACTTTGAAGAACTTGCCAACCACAAAGATTTGCAAAAGTGGGGGATGCCTGAGTGGCTCAGTGGTTGAGCATCTGCCTTCAGCTCAGGGCATGATCCTGGAGTTCCGGGATGGAGTCCCATATCGGGCTCCCTGCATGGAGCCTGCTTTTCCTCTCTCTTCCTATGTTTCTGCATCTGTCTCTCTCTGTCTCTCATGAATAAATAAATAAAATCTTAAAGAAAAAAAAGATTTGCAAAAGTGTTACAATCGTACCTATTATTCACCTAGTAATAGGAAAAACACTAATTATGAAAAACAAAACCTTTACTACCACTAAAGAATAAGAGCCCACCAGCAATTGCAGTTGAATATCATTTTATAGTAATGCATTATCTCATTGGAGTTTCACATTTCAGAGAAGGATATAGGTTCTGAGAGATCAAGTGACTAGTCATTTAGTAAGAGGGAGAATCAGGACTTGAACCCAGCAGTGAGGCAGATATTTACTATGTGAAATTCTTTGGCTAACATAGAAGTTCAAACTCTTGCTTTGGCCCCTGAAAACAACCAGCTCTGGAAGGAGCTGCTGGAGGAAGTTACAGGACCAGATGAGAAGGGGTGTGGCTTACAGAGTGGTCGTGACACATTTTATTCTCACACGTCTTTCACAGCCGGCTATTTCACCACCTCTTATGCACTTACCATATGCAAAGCCTGCTGGTGGGTGTTGTGGGGAATACCAGAGTGTATTAATATAGCTCCCATCATTACCAAGTGGAGCCACTGAACGTATTCGCAGTGGATGACAATGGCACATGATCCCAGGATGCAATTTTTTATAGCAAATATCTAAGGAGGCCCCTCCCCTGAAGGCCCTGCTGAAATGTCACCAAATGCACTATTCAGCAGGGTTTTAGAGTGATAGACCTCTAACAGAGAACACAATACTTGAGGAGGGATGCTTTTTGTTGCTGTTAAAGATTTTATTCATTTGAGAGAGTGAGAGAGAGAGCATGAGCAGGCGGGAGGGCCAGAGGGAGAGAGAAGCAAACTCCCTGCTGAGCAGGGAGCTGGATATGGGCTCTATCCCAGGACCCCAGGATCATGACCTAAGCCAAAGGCAGATGCTTAACCAACTGAGCCACCCAGGTGCCCGAGGAAGCATGCTTAATTACAGGGTCTTTTGCTAGGCCTGTGACAAGTAGGGAACCTGAATCAAACTATCCATCCTCACAATCTCCTTCTGGCCACCCTAAGTGAAGCTGGAGCACATCTAGGTGCCATTGTTCTAATGGCTAACCTGTGTTTCCAGTAGAAACCTATGCACAGCAAGCAGTTTTACTTTAGAAATATTCAAAATCTACTTAGTTATAAAATGAATATGATTTTGGAGGAGTTGTTGTTGTTTTGTTTTGTTTCGTTTTTTGTAGATTGTGGATATTTGAAGGAAACATGCCTTTGCAGTGGAGTAGAGCTAAAAACGAGAATCCAGATGAGCTGGTGTATCTGCCTTGTGAGTGCTGGCCAGAGTTCCCTACTCCTCTGGCTGAGAGCAGTCCTCAGCATACTTGTCCTCTAAGCAACAAGGAAGTACGTTGAGCTGCCTGTTTCCTCTAAGCAGATGAGTGCTTGCTTTTCAGAACAGATGATTGTAAAAATCAGTAAGATATTTTAAGAACTAGCTGATTATATGGACCAACTTGTTTGCTTAAGAGTGCTGAGTGAACAGCCCATTATACCTGGCACCTGAGCTGCACTGGCTTCCAGGAGCAGGCTCAGATGCTCATTTTAATCTGACATGCTTATAGGTATAGTATATATTAGGACCACTTTTTTCTCTTCCCTTTCTTTCACTGTGCTATGGAGCTGCTAGAGTTTTTTTAGGAGGAGGGGGAGCCCAGGCTGGGGCTTGTTAGAGACATTCACTCCTGACACTGGGCCTGGTGAGAACCCAGTGAAACTGCAGAACTTCAGCTCTAGCTAGCATTCTATTGTTGAGGCTTCTTTAAGGGAAGAAAAGTGGTTAGTATTGAATGTTTTTGTGTAAATATGATCTTAAAATATATTGGCTTTCCTTTTAAAGATTCAGTGTTCTGAGTCTCTTTATTCTAGAGGCACTTACTGAGTGGTGTGATGTGCAAGGCACCCAGCTGGGAAAATTCTTTCACATCTGCCTAGACCAGAAACCAGGATTTTCTGCTCTCTCCTCAAGATCTAGAATAGTTCCTTTGTAGAATCCTAATACATGTTTCACTGAATGAATTACACACTGAGACAAGGGATACCTGCAGTTTTCCCTCACCAGGAGTTCTTAAAATGATGAAAGTCAGTATATAGAACATCCTCTGGGATAGTTTCTATCTGCCAACTAGTGCTTTCCTGGAGCTAGACTTAGGCCCTACAGGACAGACCCCGTTTCATAGCGAAGTAGTTAATTAACCACCAGATGTTGACTGACCACCGATTATGTGCAATTCCCTCTCCTGGACAAGTGGATCGTGCAAGGGCATGGAAGACAGTCTCTATTTTATTTTTCTTTTTTAAATATTTAATTTATTTACTCATGAGAGACACAGACAGAGGCAGAGACACAGACAGAGGGAGAAGCAGGCTCCCTGCAGGTAGCCTGATGCAGGACTCAATCCCAGGACCCCAAAGGCATACATTCAACCATGAGCCACCCAGGTGCCCCCAGTCCCTATTTTCAAAGAGTTTTTATACAAACAAAAATTTAACAGCTGCCACTAAGTGACAAAGTGACCACTGAATCCATTCCCAACCTAAGACAACTGAACACAGTGCCAGGAAAAACTCATTTTTTTTCTGCATTATGCAGTACTGAGGGCAAGGAAATGGTAAGCATAAAGGAGAAATCAAAGAGGTCAGAGGAAGAAAAACAGGTGATTGCAGAAGATAGAAGATTTTAAATGGGCCTTGAAGCCCAGGTGGAGAATGAAACAAAGGGCATAATAGGAATATAAGACTGTGTGAGTGGGAAGTAGGGGTGGGGGGTAAGGAAGAATGGCATGAAGAGAGTCTGGAAGAAGACAGAGAAAGCCAGGTATGCCAAGAGCTAATTCAGTTCAGTGCATTTTGAATCAACTGAATCAATATTTATTGAGCACATAGTATGTGCCAGGCATTGTGATAGGTACTAGGATACAGTGGTGATTGAGACTGATATGACCCATGGCTCATTGGCTAGTAGAAGATATAGACAAGTAAACAGACAATTACAATACGATGTGATAAGTGCTGTGCTAGGTAAAAGTCCAGGTGTTATGAGACGGAGCAGGACACAGAGTGGACCAACCAGATGGAGAGCAGGAAAACTTCCTAGAAGGCATGTTAAACTGACAACTAAAGCCAGGGTGGGAATTAGGTGAAACTATGCAGATAGGGTATTCTAGAAGAGGAAACATGATGGGCCACAGGGGTCGGAAATTGGCTGTGTTGGTTGAAATACAAAAGGAAGGTATGCCAAGAGAGAGACTGAGGAGATAAGCTGTGGCCAGATTATGCAGTCTCTTATACTTCATATTAAGGACTTTGGACTTTATCCTAAGAATAGTGATAACCACTGAAGAATTCTAATGAAGGGAATGAAACAACCAGATTTGCATCTTGGGTAGATGACTCTCTGCAGTGTGAGATGGCCCTTAGAGGAGAAGTGGGCCACAGAAGAGAAGGGTAATATATAGTTAGATTCTTGAAGGTCAATCCCTAACACAGTGTAAGAACTAAAAAAATATTTCATGAATGAATGGATGAATTGAACAATCAGTCAACCATTGTAGCACAGGGCTGAACACATGGGACTAGAAATGGAGGGTATATACATCTGTGCATTCACAAGGGTCAGAGTAAATGCATAGTGGAATGCTGACATGTATTCCAGTCTTGAATCTCATCAGACAAATGGCAACAACAGTTGACAACAGAGTGCAGTGTAATTGGGCAGAAACAGCTTCAACACTGGAGTCAAAATACCCAGATCTGAGGCCTGGTATTGCCAGTGGTTAATTCTGAGATGCATCTTAGTTTCTCTGACTCTCAGATCCCAACATACATCATATCTGCTCGTTATGGCTGCACAGCAGTAGAAGATGGCAGTAGTTATCACAATCCTTATATGTTTCTGTTTTCAAGAGATGCTTAGGAGTTTTGGTGGGATGTACAGTTATCCACTGCAAAAAGAAGTTAGCACAGCCTGTATGACAGTGGAGTCATGGTTTGATTAAAGAGGAATTTAGAAATCAAGTAGCCAATATTGTCCAAAATTTGGCCTAGGTAGCTCTTTCATCTGTCAGTTGGAAGGATGAGAAGCCCATCTCCTGCCACGGTCCCCTAGGAGGGAAATGGAGGCAGAAACTAAGAACTGACCTGAAGGCCACGGGGTCAGTGGGGTGGCTCAGAGAACAGACAGCCACTGGGGACACAGACTAGACTAGAACTCAGCTCCCCTATGTGCCCTTTTCAGAACGCTACTCTGTTGTGAATCATGACAATTCGAGATCTCAGAAAGGATAACTTGTGTGAGGTCCAAGGTAAGAGATCTTACCACAGTTGCAGCTGTAACTGACAGCCCAGAATGAGATGACCTTACAGAAAGAGAAGACACATGGGAATCACGGCAAAAGGAGGTGAGGTGCCCTGGGAAAGAAGGAGAAGCCTTCAAGAAGTATGGGGCTGGGCTGGTGGTAATAGAGGAAGGCAGTGTGCATCATAACGTAAATGGATGTGGGTGATGTTAAATCAAAGAATAAAGGAAAAGAGAAAAAAAGCTGAAGATGAAGAAAAGCTCTGGGAGAATGTTCCTGAAGAAGTGCTAGCAAACCAACTCAACACAAAGTGCTCTCTGCCATGCTGCTTCAGGATAATAAGGCCTGCCTCGGTTCTTTGTTGCTTTCAGATCAAAGAGAACAGGCAGAAAGTAGCTGTTTTTCTAGACACATCAGACACTTCAGTGCTCCTCCTTATAGCATCTTTCACATTGTCCCTTTGCACTACAACACACTCACAACTTGCACCTCTGACCCATTCTAGTCTGGGCTTCTCTTTTTTCTGCAGCAGAGAAAAAAGATGAAAAGCCCCATCGCTGAACCAAGACGAAATTCATGAAAACAAGAGCTTCCTTAGGAAATGTAATTTTCAACTTGTGGCCTTGAGTCCCCATACTAAATCATCTCCTAGCTATTTCTTCAAGCAGGATCATGACTCAGCTGATCGGCAAGTCAAATCCATTTTTATGAAGTAAAACCTGATTGAATTATTTTTTCGTTTTCTATCATTAGAGGGTTGGTCCTTGGCAGTTGGGTCTAATCTATCCTCCGTAAAGACTCCAATAAATCAATCACAACAAAAAGGCCACTACTGGTTTCTCCAGGAAAGTCCAATGCAAATAGGACTGAAATCCAGTCGACTACATGATTCTCAGGGATCACTCTCCAGTGATACCTCAGTCAGGGGTCACTGTGATAGGCATCTCATCTGGTCTACACATCTGTAATATCCAGGCATGGACACCTGAAGCAGACATCAGAGTCCCTTAATCAAGACTGAAATCCATGGGTCTTCTGTGCAGTACTACAGTTCACCATCCACATTGTTTAATTGAGCCCTTTACTACAAATGGTTTTAGGCTCTGATGCAAGACAGGAATTTGAAGCATGCATTTGAGTATTTAATGGTGTTAATTTCTGGTGCACACAAACATCAGCCTCACTCAACAATCCAATAATCTTGCAAAATAAAGAAAATACGCCAGAGAATGAAATGCAGCATGGAATTTTTCCAGATTGCAAGCAAAGCAGTTCCTTGATCCGGCCGCAACTGACAAGTAATAAAATAGCTGCCAACCTACAGATCCTTGAAGATGTTACAATAAACAAAGGAAAGAAAAGGAAGAAGATGAGGGTGCTTTCAGATTGAGGAAATCACTTTTATTTTTTACATTCAAACATATTTATCTGGCTACTTTAAGATCTCAAATGTCCCAAGTTAATTTTAAATATAACACATCTGATCATAACAAATGAAATACAGTCTTTTTTTTCTACTGGCAGGCATAAACTTCAACAATTCCTACCTGGAAATATGGACGGTCTCTTTTTCGGGCGCCTCAGGTGAATAGGTTCCAAATTTTTCAAGTTTCTTTGAAGTCTTCCTCTAATGTCATTTCCTATGAGTAGTTCAGGTGGCAGACTACTCCGTCTTGATGATTTATAATCATTTTGAGATGAATTTAGTTTGTTCTTCGTTCTGGAATATAAATTGCTGTCATCAACTGCCATCGTAGGAGATACATTCGAGACTCTTAACAAAAATCCAAAAAGCCAAACCCCAAGCCTGCAGCAGTCCCTGCCGCCTCAGCCCCAGATTCAGATGTTCTCTTGTTTTACCCTGCACTTGTTTGGGAAGCTTAGCAAGTTGAAGGCGTGGATGTGAACAGGTGTAGAATTACTAAGTAGCCCCTCCTTTCAACAGTTAATAGCACAGGGGAGGAGAGATCCAAAAATCATTAGGTGCAGAAGAGCGGGGAATTTGAGCAGACGTCGGCACACCAGTGCATGCTCCTGTAGATGGTCATAAAAAGTGGTGTGAAGGTGGCTGTGTGGAATTTCTGTTGGTGCAATGCCATAAAGTAAACATGACTTATTACTTAAAAATAACTACCCATGCAGATCACAAGTCTTATTTTTCTTACTGCTTTCAAACTCTTACAGATTTTTTTTTTTAAGTTTTGGGAAAACATTTTTACATTCTCTCGTACCCTTTTGTTTCGAACCACATACACAGAACAAACATCCGTCTTTATGAAATTCCTTGTTTGGCAGGCGGCCAAGTGGAAGTTGGCTGCAACAAGGAGATGAGAGATGGTTGGTGATGATCAGGAAGGAACCCGCTGTGGGTGTGTATGGAGCAGAGCAGCAGTGCCGGGAACCCAGCACTGCTCCCCGACCCGCCCTTCCATCCTGTGCTCTACCTGGCAGATGGCTTCTTTAAAAGTTCTGCAGTCTGGCTGCAAAGTCAGAGGTCTAGCAAACAAACTATGACTGTAGAAGTGATGACGGCCTCCACTCATCAAATAAAAAGAAATGTTATCCTTGCATGTCTCTGCCTTGCTTTCAACTAAAATGGTCAGCTGGTTTGGTGGTCTGAGAAAAACCAGCATTTGCTAGATTCCAGCTTGACCTCTTACATATTTTCTATCTCTTCTGGAATTTGCTTTTTTGTGTCCTTTTTTCCCTTCCCCCTTGCTCCATTTATGTGGAAATGTTCTGCACTCTTTTCTTTAATTGACTGTGGAGAAATCATAACTTTCTGTTTTATCCTTTCCAGCCATGCTCCAGGGCTGTGTCCTCTATGTCGTCTATCTCCCCCGTCGTCCCTCACTACCCCCTCCCACATACACACCTCTCTTCTGTTCTGTCTGGCTGCATGGGGGTCAAAAGATAAAGAAGATAAGATCTTCCTTTTCACTTCCCAGGGCTAGGAATCAGTAGATTCATAACATTATAGAGGATTTCAGCGTTGTTTTTTCTTTGGTTTCCTAGATGCCAAGTAGGTTTTACTATTTGTTAGAATTCGGATTTTGGGTGTCTTTACCTAGTTAAGGATACACCTCCATACTAAGAGAAGTTTCTCTCTCTACTTATGCCCTTTTTTGACAACAGGTCTTCAAACCACAACAGATTTTCTGAAGAGAAAAGCATTTTTTTTTTTTAAACAGTGATGTCCAGATCAGGGGTGCCTTTATAATCCAGCAATTATACATATAATTATAACCTGGCAATTGTATTTACATATTAGATTATCAGGTTATTTTACTAATTCTCAGAAACACCTATACTACTTGCCTCACAGTACTTAGAACTACTTTATCAGGCTGAAATGTATCATTAACTTCAAAACAATGAGTGGTTTGTACAAAACTATGTTTAAAAGCCCATGAGACTGCTTGAATCTCCCTCAGCTTAATGGAACTACACTTTTTCCCCCCTAGGGAAGAAGTAAAAGGTATTTTTAAACTTTGAGATAATGATTTAATAAAAAAAAAAACAAAAACAAAACAAAACAATAAAACCATTTTCCAAAGCCTCAAGACCAGCATTTCAGTTTCAAATACACAGCAAGGTAGAGTCTCAGGCACAAATATTGGATAGTAACAGAGAGAAATACAGCAATAGACAAGCAGCAGTTTGAGCTCTTTAGCGACTATTCTTTCCTAACTTCCTGCTATTAAAATTTTTAGCTATTCAGTGACTACTCTTTCCTAATTTGCGGTATTATCATGAGCCAAACGAAGAGCGCATGTGAGGTGAAATGGAGTCTCTGAGAAAGGGTGCTACTGCACACAGCGCGCAACAGGTACAGCTGCATGGTGTGCACATATAATTTTGCCTTTGTCTTTAAGGGGCTGGCTGGAAGCATAGAGTTAAGTACAGACGCATCTGAAATGCAGTATAATAATAGCTGTCCTTTATTGCATGCTAGTACCAGCGAGGTTCTTTGCTTAAGCCTTCGATATACATTATCTCATTGATTCTTCTTGATCACCCTGTGATGAGTGAACTGAGGCACTGAATCAAATGTCTAGGAATTGGGGAAGCTAAGACTTCATTAAGCATAGGTTTTATCTGACTCCAATGCTTCTGTTCGAGTCCGTGCTTTACATTGCAAAATCATGCAGCTTTATTATATGTTATCTGAAATCTAAAAGGAATTGGAAAGTCTTTTCTCTATCTTCCTAAAATAATTCTTGGTTTTAAGCAGATTCCTTTTGCATCAACTATATGATTGAGGAGTGGTCCAATTGGCCTACCCTGGCTTAGCCCTCATAATTGGCTGTCAGTAGGTCTGTAAGGTTTATGAGATAAAAAGTCAGAAGGAGCAGAAGAATTCTGAGTTTTGCTTTAATAATAAAGTACACATGTTCCGGCTTTTCAAATTATAATGTACTTAATTAAAGTATTGTATTTTCCTGAGATTTAAGTTATAATTAGGGAAAAAACCCCTACCATATGATAGAGGCATCCCTAATCCCCTGATTCTCTAAAAATTAAATGATATAAGAGGGGGCTGGAGCGTTCCTGACATGTTCAAATTAATCCCTTTCCTGCCCAACTCGTTCTCCCCTCATGGGGAATATAAACAGATATGATTCTAGTTCCTTCAGTATATTTCCTTCAAGAGAAAAGTGACAACAGCTTGAATCTGCTATTATTAAAATTTTAGGGCAGTGAAAACAAGGGCAATATTTATTTAAAAGTAGTATTAAATCTGTGAACATGAAAAAAGTAAACTTTCTTTTCAAAATATTTAAATTGGCTGCCAACATGCATGATAATCAACCACAGAAAATGTAGCTTGGTTAGGTCTACATGAGAACATTCAGAGATTGTAATGTTAAGTCCACCCCTCCTCTCGCTTTATAGTAATAGCCAAAGGTGGAATTTCTTTTCTTTTTTCTTCTTCTTTTTTTGAGGCAGCCAAAAAAATGATAGTATTGGGCACTGGGATGAGACGAATCTCAAAATTTATAGCATAATTAAGTAATTTAAAATATATAATATATATTCTCTATTCCTACACTTTGTAATAACGTTGTTTTAAAGGTCTCCATTCTCTGGAAAAATCCAGTATATTAATCTTTTTTTAATTATTCTAGTGTCTTATCCTTCCAGAAGTTGTATCTTTTATATTAAATGATGTTTCCATCTCATGAACCTTTTATTCTTTCTGGTAAGGTATTATCTTCCTTGTCTTAGAATGTTCAAATATTCCATTGAAAGACATTTCCTCACTTTGCAGGCATGATTTCCTTGGGAAGTTTGGTAGGTTTTAAATAGTGTTACTGAATTATTTTGCTTTCTTGTGAAGAAGCTGCAGGTTTAGAATTGTGTAATCTTACAACTAACCATCTTTCTCATCATCATCTTCCAAAGAAATGACCCATCAGGAAGATTTTAGGCCTGTTAGGATTCACCAAATCAGTTTCCAAATCTTGATCTGACTCTGCTGTACTGAATATTCTATACAAATTTTTCTTATTTTTGAACTTTCATTCAGTTTTTAAACTGAGAGGGCCATTATCCAGGGGGTTTGCCACCAGTAAAAAATAATTGTACAGCACATAAGAATGATGCATATCACCAAGTCAAGCAACTTCACTGCATCTCTCCAAGAAGTCACTGGCCACCTCTTTTGCCAACACATCTTTGTGTGGTGTTCATAACAATACCTGAAGTATTATGTAAGGTGTGATTATGCCTGAAGAAATCTTTTCTCAGTTCCTAAAAAATGCTGTGAAGATATTCAATACTTATTTCATTGGTTCTTGATAACACTTAAAACTAATGACCAGCCTTTCCCTCTTAAAATTTCTTGCTCCTTCTGGGTGGTTCAATTAGTTGTGCATCTGACTCTTGATTTCAGTTCAGGTCATGATCTCAGGGTCATGGGATCCAGCCCTGTTTCGGGCTCTGCTCTAGGTGTGGAGCCTTCTTGAGATACTCTCTCTCTCCCTCTCTCCCTCTCTCCCTTTCTTTCCCCCCTTCTCTCCCTCTCTAAAAAATAATAAAATAATAAAATAAATAAAATAAAATAAAATAAAATAAAATAAAATAAAACAAAAAAATAAAACTGCTCCCTTGGCTTCCACTGCATTATCTCCTATGTCTCAGATCCTTTCTGCTCTGATTCTTCAGGGATTTCTTAAAAGTTATTTTCTTCCCTTCTACTCTCGATCCTTCTCTTTGGCAAGCCCATTTAATGAGCATCTATTATGTGTCTGGCACTATGCCAAGTCCAATGGCTGCACTCAAAAATTTCTCAATCTAGGAAGGAAGCAAAACTATAACAAACCAGTTATTTCAGTACAGAGTGACCACTCTGTGCATAGGTGACATAAAAAAACTACTCTGTCGACTCTTCCCAATGGAGAGGGAGATGGGAAGGGAAGGGTTTTCAGAGGAGGAGCGAGGTCACAAAGCAGATGGGGGAAACCTGTACAAAGGCACTAAGATGTGCCATAACCAAATTTCCATAAAACAGCAAATACAGCAGTCCCTTACTCACACCAATGCATTACACATACAAAAGCACAGACATTAGAAAAACAAGATAGGGCAATGCTAGACAATAGGAGACTGAAGGAAAACCCAAAAGTTAGCATTATTATACATTTTTATTTATTTATTTATTTATTTATTTATTTATTTATTTATTTATTTTTTATTATACATTTCGTAAACACCATCACCAATTAGACATATGGAAGACACCTACTTTAACAAAACCTGTATTGAAAAACTGGTCCAACCTTTTCAAACAATTTAGTAATTCCTAACAAAATGTGAAAAGACATTTGAAAAAAAAAAAAAAAAAACTGGCTCCAGTAAGTAATCCTTCTCCTTAATCATCTTTTTGTACTCCATAATCTGTGATACAGGGATTTGCTGAAACAGACTCATACACAAGTTTTTAATGTCATGCAGACTGAACCTTTTTAAATAAGCTCTAGAATCAGTTCTTACTGGCTTGAAATCCAGCTTCATTTATACTTGCATTCCTCCTTGTTCCATTTTGCAAGTCTCAGCAAAATGCCAGTGTAACTGCCTGGCTTTTTCTCAAATTAAGGTAGGGCTTAAGGACACATTATTCTGGGCTTGTTGTGGAGCTCTTTGGTGAGAAGGCACCACATAAACAAATCTCCCTCTCTATACTACTTCCAGACACATCCACATGGTCTATGAGAGGAAGGACGGATGGTCCTTATTCTTATTCTTCTGTTTAAGGGATTTAACTGCAATTTGTATTCATAAAAGAATAAAGCTTTTGAACACTCTTGTCCAAATACTAGGTAGTTTAATCTTAGAAATGTGGTTGCTAAAACAAAGTTGGCAAGTGACTGTTGTAATTGAGATTGCAGGAGGATTAGTGGCGCCACCATTCTCACCTCTGAAGGCAACTTTCATCTCTGTACCATGATGTCTAAACCCACAACCATCCCAAACTTCGGCATAGTGTTCTAGATCTGTATATTCAACTGCATGCCAAACATTTCTTGGCGGGAACTCAACATGTACAAAACTGACCCCCCTCCAGCCTGTAGCTCCTGAGTTTCAGATCTTACTAAAGTGGCATCATCATTTACCCAGGGACTCAAGCTATAAACTCTGGAATTACTCTGCCCATATGATGTCATGTTATCTCTTAAACATCTTTTCATCTGTGTTCTCTTCTGTACTTCTGCTGTCACTACCCAATGGTAGGATTCATTATCTTTTTTCCTAAGCCATTGCTTCAGAATCCCAACCAGCTTGGCCACTTCTAATCTTAGTTCCTCAAGCATTCCACCTTTGATAAAGTCTTTTGACCTTTTATAGCTTGGCAAGCTACTTCTGGGTAGCCCATTTCCCTCTTAAAAATGCCACTAAGAATTGGACAGAAAACCTCTGATGTGCCGACCAGTCTGGTGAATCATAAGACTAATTCTAATGTTGATCCAAACACCATGCATCTTGTAAAGCAACACAGGGTTATTTTAGCTTTTATAGCAGCCATATTTCCTTACTCTCTAATGGTCTGACCAACCCAAATCCCCGTATTTCAACACATGCCTTGCTATAAAAGAGATCTCACCAATTCTGGACCTAGTCTACTGACTTGCTGAAATGCATCATAGGTCTTTTATGTTGCCTCCATGAGATCTCCTTCTGCTGGTTTTGGTTCTTAGATCCAGCCTTTCTTTCTCCCACATGTTTAGAGTTTGGGGGAGAGCATAAAGGATAGTATTCAAAGTTTCTTTTAACTTTTTTCTTATTCAAATAATATTCCTTGACCTAAACATCTAAATTTGTAAATTTTGGTTTCAGACAAACAAATCATTGTTCACCAGGACTAAGCTATTTAATGTCCTGCCTGATATCTTGGTTATCTGATCTAAAGAAAGTAATTTTTGCTTATTTCAGTATTGCCTTGTATGCATTAACTAATGATTCATATCCTTAGGTGAAAGATGTTTTATGCAAAATAGATAATAAATAACAGCAAGTTGAAGAATTACATGTATTCACATAAATACCATTACTATTCTAGAAAATGAAGTGGTATCATTATCATTATAATACCACTTTTATAATATTCATCTGATTAGGGGATGGTATTCCTGATGAAGACATTCAGCAAAGTAAAAACAGAAGGAGACTTTGTCAACCTAATCAAGGACATATATTAAAAAAATCTATAAATAACATACTTAATGAGGAAAGACTGAATATCCATTCTCAATTTAACATTGTACTAGAGGTCCTGTCTAGTGAAATTGGGTAAGAAAAATAAATAAAAGCCATCTAAATTGAAATGAAAGATGTAAAACTGTATTTGCAGATAAATGAGCATCTATGTAGAAAATAGAATCTATTCTATTTCTAATAGAAATAATAAGTAAGTTCAGCAGGTTGCAGGATAAATGTATTAAAAGCAATTGTATTTCTATATTAGCGATGAAAAAGTGAAAAATAAAATTTAAATAGATAATACCATAAAATATTGATTATTTAGGGGAAAATCTGACAAAAGATGTGACAGACATATACATTAAAAATATATTGCTAAGAGAAATTACAAAAACCTATATAAATGGAGAGATAAATCATATTCATGGGTCAGAAAGACTTAATATTACTCAGATATCAATGCTTTCCAAATTAATCTATACATTCAGTACAATCACAATCAAAATCCTACCATGCTTTTGTTTTGGTAGAAATTGACAACCTGAAAAAAAAAAAAAAAGCAATTGACAAGCTGATAGGAAGATTCATATGAGATTGTAAAGAATCAAGAATAGTCAAAAACAACTTTAAAAAAGAAAAAAAAGTCAGAGGATTAATACTACCAATTTCAAAACAATATAAAGCTACAATAGTCAAGAGAATATGACATGAAGATAGAAATATCAGTGGAACAGAACAGGAAGTCTAGATGTAGAGCCACATATAAATGGACAGCTGTCTTTCTGACAAAGATGCAAAGATAATTCAGGGGAGAAAGGATAGTTCTTCAATAAATAGCGATAGAACAATTAGATGCCCATATGCTAAAATAAAAACTTTGATCTCTATCTCACACCATATGCAAAAACTACCTCAAAATGGACCACAGACCTAAACATAAACTCTTATGTCATAAATTTGCTAGAAGAAAACATAGGAGAAAACCACTGATCCTTAAAAAAATTAATAAATCAGACTTCAGCAAAATTAATATCTCTGCTCTCTGAAAGAGACTGTAGAGAGAATGAAAAGATAAGTCATAGGCCAGGAGAAAATATTTGGAAGACATTTATTTGATAAAGAACCTGTATCTAGAACATGTGAGGAAAGTTAATAAGTAAACAAACAACTTGGTGCATCTGGGTGCCTCAGTCAGTCAAGTGTCCAGCTCTTGATTTCGGCTCAGATCATGATCTCAGGGTTGTGAGATCCAGCACTGTATCATGCTCTGTGCTCAGCAGGGAGTCTGCTTGGGATTCTCTCTCTCCTTCCTTTTCTGCCCCTCCCCCACTCATGCACTCACATACATTCTCTCTCTTAAATAAATAACTCTTTTTTTAAAAAATAAAACAAACAATGCATTTAAAAATGGGCAAAATAGATCAACAGGTACTTCCCCAAAACACAAGATGGCATATAAGTACATGAAAGTGTGTTCTGCATCATCATCATTTAAAAATGTAAATTAAAGAACGAACTGACATTCTATTGCCTACCTAGTAGAATGGCTAAATTTTAAAAGATTGGCCATAACAGCATTCAGTAGAATTTGGAGAAACTAGAATTTGCATACATTATTGGTAGGAATATAAAATAGTAAAATCATTTTAGAAAAAAATTGGCAGTTTCTAAAAATCTAAACATATACATGTCATATGATCTAGGCATTCCACTCCTAAGTATGTAGCCAAAAGAAATAAAGGCATGTGTTCATACAAGGACTTGTACACTGATATTCATAGTAGTTTACTTCTAATAGCTAAATACTAAAAACAAATGTCCATCAACAAGCAAATGGGTAAACCATGGTATATCTATATAATAGAATACCATTTATAAAAAGAAAAAGATTATGGATGCATGGTGCAACATGGATGAATCTCAAAATAATCATGCTGAGTGAAAGAAGCCAGACCAAAGAGCATGCATACCATATGATTCCATTTGTACGAAATTCTAGGAAATGTAAGCTAATTTGTAGTGATACAGAGTAGACTGGTGTTGTCTAGTGATAGGTGTGGAGAGATGGGAAGGAGGGATGACCAGGGGGCACAATAAAATGTTGCAGGGGGTGGATTCACAGGTGTATTTATACATCAAAACTAATCAAACTGTATACTTTAAATATGAACAATTTATATATTAATTAAAACTCAATAAAACTTATTTTTAAAAAAGCAAAGTTATGCCTTCCAACAGCACATTTGACAAGGATTCAGAAATGCTCTGGATTTCAGGTAATAAAGTCAATAAAAACAACATTTCTTCTGATTCCATCATCAACATCAGGAGTGAGTAGAAGACACACATGCACCCAAGAGTTATGGGAGTCTTTTTCTCTTGAGAATTTTTTTATTCTGGCAGCCCAGGTGGCTCAGCGGTTTAGCACCGCCTTCAGCCCAGGGTGTGGTCCTGGAGACCCGGGATCGAGTCCCACGTCGGGCTCCCTTCATGGAGTCTGCCTGTGTCTCTGCCCCTCTCTCTCTCTCTCTCTCTTTCTGTCTCTCATGAATAAATAAATAAAATAAAATAAAATAAATTTTATCCTGAATTATGTCTTTAGCTTTTTATTTTATACATGATAAAACTCCTAGAATGCCTGAAAGAATGTCCACATTGGCTTTCCCAGGTAACATTCACTTTTATAGTGCACAATAAATGTTACAGAGCAAACGAATGAGTAAATGAGTAAATGAAAAGAGAAGGCATTTCTTAAGAGGAATTTTCCTTACAAGCTACCAAGAAAAACTGTGGAGTCTTTTAGGTCAAAGAACGTCATGTTCAGGATAAACATCAGTTATCTTAGCTGGCGTAGGTACAGCCTTCCTAGACACCACAGGGCTGGATGAAATGAGCTGGTCTGAAGCTTCTTCTGTAGTTCCCAATGCTGCTGATCTTCTTCAGACTTTCCTATCTGAACCTTTCAGATCTAAGTGGCAGCATGAAACCTTCAATGGCTTTGAAGCTGGATCTAACAGTTCCCTGATTGTTGAGGTGATACCACACATTTAATGAAAAGCATTCTAAACATCCTAGCTATTTTATACACTGAGCTGGCTCAATTCTGTGCAAATTCAGGTATAGTAAATGGCAAAACTTTATAACTTGCAACCATTTAAATGCCAATTTAGCCTTATATGATGAATAGTTTTAAAATATCTTAATATCTTGCTTGTTACATACACAAGAGTAAAACAACAGTTTCTCAGAAACTGATACTAAGCAAAAAGCCTGTACAATACAGATTTAGGTATCATAACTAAGAAGACTAATCTAACAGGCAGAGAGCACCATAAAAGTAAATAAAAGGAAGCAGAAAAAATGTTATAGCCTCATCTGTCTAGATAACCACTGTCAACACTTTGGCACATTTGGTTTCAGATTCCAGGCTTTGTCCTGCCATCTACCACTCACCTACGTTCATCCTCAGAGTCTGTTCTCAGTGAACCAAAGGAGCCCATCCAGTGACTATTACCACGTGGCTAGGAGGGGCCAGTGAAGTATTTCCAGAGTCACACCAGTGTGGTGAATGAGTGAGGCTCTCCTGGTGTAAGAAAATGGGACTGCTGTACACAGTGAAAATCCAAGGTGGACATCTCTCTGAAAGGGCAGTGGCTACTCAAGCCACAGTAGATTGTGTTTGTGGAGGACCGAAGGCTCAGATTTGTATATTCTGATTTTTAAAGAGAACTTTGAAACCCTAATTTTTATGTTGAAATATCCTGAGTTGTCAATGTTGGCTTCAGTATTTCAAAAAACACTATAAAAGACAAAGAAACAAAACTGTATACCAGTTGAGGCTTCTTCTCTGGGACATATAGTTACTTTCACAGAACTTTTCCAGTCAATGCTGAAACCTATCATTTTAAACAGAGATCTGTGGAAACCCTAGTTTATGCAGGGGGACCCAGGTGAGAAATGTCTAGGAAATTCTGCAATCACCTTCTCTTGGAGCTTCACTGCACAAGGGACCATGCTGAAGGCTCTTGAATCTTGCTGCAAAGAACCAATTCAACTTAATTTTGTTGTGAACTGGCATTTTCTGAACTTACTTGAATACAAACTGTCTTTCCCTTTTTTTTTTTTTTCCTATGTGAAAACTACTACCCTTCAGCCCTAATGTCCTACAAAAAAGGTTTGGGAAGTGCTGCTTTAGCAAAAAGCTGTTTGTTAATGGCGACTTTGGACACCGTGGCAGGTCATGGTAGGAAAACCCGGAACAAACTTTATGACATATCTTAAATTCCTCCACGTCTTCCAGGCACCTCCTCCCCTGCAAATAGGACAGGCCTCAGTGCTCTGTGACCAACACAAAATCAACTCCGTTTACCTGTGCTAAAGAAGGTGGACTAGAGAAAAGTAATTTCAAATAATATGTATTCAGCTCAGGAATCCAATACAAGCCAAATAAATCATCTTTGTAATTTATACAGGCAACTAAAGAAATGAATTTTTTCTCTTCCTGCACATACCAACTCCTGAAGAGGGGCAAGCAAAGTCCAAATATAATTTATATTTTTCTACAGACAGTCCTCAATGTAGCCAGAAAGTAACCAAAAGTCAACAATGTTTTCACTAAATAGGTAATTACTCTGTATTTTTCTTGTTGTTGAACAAGTTCTTCTACAAAGGATTAGCTATCATACCAAGTTCATGAAATGTTATGTATTAGGAAGGTCAGTTTTTTTCCACCTAGGATTGCTTGTGGTTTCAGTGTGGTCTTGACACAGATGCAGAAGTCTGACTGGTAATTGAACAAAAGCTATTTTGTGGGTTCTCATTTTTCCACAATCCTCTGAAATTCTCAAAGATGAACCACTACCTCAGCCTGAGCTTTTATATGTCTTTGTTTTTCATCAGGCCTTTCCTTTTACGTACTATTGATCTGAAAGGCTAGATCTATACCTGTGGTTTTTCTTTTTCTTTTTTTTTTTTTTTAAACTTTTATTTATTTATGATAGGCACACAGTGAGAGAGAGAGAGGCAGAGACACAGGCAGAGGGAGAAGCAGGCTCCATGCACCGGGAGCCTGACGTGGGATTTGATCCCGGATATCCAGGACCGCGCCCTGGGCCAAAGGCAGGCGCCAAACCGCTGCGCCACCCAGGGATCCCACCTGTGGTTTTTCTAAGTCCCCTTTTCTACATTGAGAAATAAATAAAATATTTAAGAATTCTGGAAAATTTTAGAGTTTAGGAAAAGCTAGCATGGAATTTTCAGTGTGATTCAGACTTGAAAATAAAATATTTACCAACAGTTAAAAATGTTCATTCATCTGCCATTCCAGGAGAGGAACCCCAAGATATACAATTTTTTAGATCACTTGATACAAGTGTTCCCAGAACTGTTAGAGTTGTCATTCTGGAGAGCAATATATATCATACTACACAGATATATACATAAAGCTTCTTTTCTCTAGCGAATGTCTACAATGGAACTTCCACTTTGAAACATCCAAATGAAGGTAGCGAATGCCCAGATCTCAATATAAGCAGGATCTTGTAGTTTCATACTTACTAGAGGGAAAAAGAAAGGCTCGGTAAGCAAATATTGTTAGAGTGAGTGGGACGGGGAAGTATTAATGGTGACTTTATTTGATAGAGGCTAGGACAGGTTCTCTTGTGACTTCTTGTGGACATTCTTTTCCCTCCAACCAAACAAGTTAGTCATTTGAATTTTCTCATATCCTGTAGCTGTCAAACACTCTTCCTTGACATGGATTCAAAGCTGTAATTTTCTACATGCATTGCTCTTTTTTTGGAATAGGGGCGTGGTTTGGGGTTTGTGTTATTTTTTCTACATTCCTTGAAAATGTCTCTTCTGATGCAATGCTTCATGAATAATCATTATTTTTCTAATCTGTAGCAGGGGGTGGAGAAGAGTGTGTGAGCAAGCATATACATTTATGTGTGCATACATCAGTATCTTTAGAAGTCTAACAGGCCGGGATTTTTAGATAGGTATTATTAATTGAGGGATAAAATTTAATTAACTCTGTGTTCTCATTCTCAACAAATGGCTGTATGCTTTTCAGATATTCGTAATTCCCCAATCGCTGCTAGCATCTCAGATTTGGGCTCGTGGGTATTTCCATCTGGATATTTGGGATCACTCAAAACATGACACATCTGGAATTGAAATCAGCATGATCCCTAAATTGCTACCCCCTTCTGCATTTTCTTGACCACTTAAGTTTCTAACTTGGGACTCATTCTAAATGCCCTCCTCTCACCACCACTCTGTGTGTTTACTGTTTACCAAGTGCTGCCAATTTTGACTGCCTTGAATTTATTGTGTCTTCTATTCCTGTCACGCTTGCCCTGGTGAACATCTCCATTAACTCTTGCCTAGATTCTCCAATAGCTTTCTCTCTGACTTTGGTGCTCTGCTGCTCAAACATACCCTAAATGCTGGTGTCCATGGCCCCATCTAAAAGGCAAATGGCGAGGTCATTCTTCTGCTTACATTGTTTTAATGCCTCCCTACATCTGCAGGCAGAAAGGCAGTGGTAGATCCATTGCAGTACCCTGGTAAGATAAAGCATGTACTCCATGACCAGTGCCAGTATGCTTCTTTACAGGCTTCTCCTAACAATTACCTCCTTTGCACTTGCTGCCTCGGCAATGCTCAAATGTAGTTAGTGCCCTGAACACTCCCCATGCCCAGCCATTTCTCAGGTAAGTGCCTGAATTCATGGTGCCACCTCCTCCTGGAGTCCTTATCTTATTTTTCTCCTCACCCCTTAATTCCTTTCCCTCACTCCCTGCCCTGAACCACCCCCACCCTCTACTCTCAGTTCCCAAGTTCCATTAAGAAAACACTCCTGGCTTTTGCCAGCTGAGTTAATTGTGCCTTGGGGCTCCTACTTCACTCTGTACAACTATCTACCACTGACTTTCCTACACTGTTTTATAATGATCTGTGTATGTATAGTCCCCCTTGCTGGAATAGAACTCATTGCTTACTCATCTCTGTATCCCCAGTGCCGAGCACAGTGATTGGCATACAGTAAGTGCTCAGTAAATGTTTGCTAGGTTGCAGAACTGGAGGCTCATCCTTTTGACTCCACCAGTGGAACCACCAATGCCTTGCCCCGGGCATGTACATATCTACAGAAAGCAGGGCTCCTGGGACTCTGAGCAGGGAGCATGTGTATATGAGGACAACTCTGTCTTCTGAGTTCCTGCAACTTCCAAAAGCAGTTTGGGGCTGTAGGAGTTATATTCATATACTTAAACAAACACAAATACCTAACTAGTTGACATTAGCAGAAAAAAGGAGGTTATATAAAGAAAAAATAATAAGAGTTCACACAAACTGAAATATTTAGGTAAAGGGCTACTATGGAAGGATAAGGCCTGAACACTTACTCTAACCTTATAGGGTGGGTTTTCTTGATTCACAAATGGCTCAAACATGACTCTTAACAACTGCTTTGGTTAAGTTTCAAAATGAGTGAGGGCAAAAATTAATCACCAGAAAGCCACTTTTTATTTTTTTAGTTATACAACAAAAGAGGAAGAAGAGAAGGAATTCCAGTGCTAATTCCACTTAATTTACATTTCTGGATTCTAAATGATACACAATCCATTTGGGCAATGAAACAACCCCATATCCAGGGCAGGGGCAGGACTTTATGAGGCAAGAGAGCAAGGCTTTCTGTAGCTAGCAGAAGGGGCAGACAGGTTGGATTGTGTAGCCCACAGTTCTATTGCCCGCCACAGTGATTGTGCCTCCCTGTGAACCTCAGTCCTCTCTGGAAACATTCACCCCTGAACACACAATGGGGTTCCTGGAGGTATAAACAGGATGTCCACCAGGGGCATACAGCTGCTACACACATGGAGTGCAACACTCATTTATTGAGCTCCTTCACCGATCAGAAATTTAAGTCTGGGGTAGGAGGTGGGATTTAAAGAACTGGACAGAGTTCCTGAGCTCAAGGAACATAGAGTTTGAACCAAGGAGAATAAGGCTACCTGGCCAGATTAGTTGTCTGGCTGGCTCCTATGAAGAAGTCAGAATACACCTTGAATAAGAAAAAGCAGGGGACAGGAAGACATGAAAGTTCCATCAGATGCATTTAATGAAGAATTGAAATAGAAAAATGAATATAAAAAAACAATAGTAAACATAATTTGGGTTAACAAACGAGCCTGTGTTTGCACTGAGTTTTACAAATGCAGCAGACCATACTGCCTGTTCACGAGTTCATAGGATTATCAGAGTAAAATGCAATATTTTAGAAGCAAAATTAAGAACATTTCCTTAAAATTACATATGACTTCTGACTTGTGTACTTCTGAGAAAGTACAAAAATTCAAATAAAGTTTCAAAACATATATCAGCCTTCAGAAGGAAGAGAGTAGGAATGAGTATCTAGATTTTTTTAATTTATTTTTTATTGGTGTTCAATTTACTAACATACAGAATAACCCCCAGTGCCCGTCACCCATTCACTCCCACCCCCCGCCCTTCTCCCCTTCTACCACCCCTAGTTCGTTTCCCAGAGTTAGCAGTCTTTACGTTCTGTCTCCCTTTCTGATATTTCCCACACATTTGGTTTAAAAAATTGCTGATGGAAATTGCTTTAGTCTCATTTTTGACTTATTAGTAACTAAGCAACTTACTACTAGAGGAATGAACTTCTAAAAACCAGCTGAACTTTCACGAGGGCTATAAAACATCTTAATGTCCTTGACACTTGATAATAAATGCATTTCTCACAGCACCAGGAGGCAGCTGAGTGAGGTGGAAGTAGTTCAGGGGCTAGAGTCCCAGGATACATTAGAGTCTTTCTGAGGATTGAATAAGGCACTCTATGGAAAGTGCAGCTCACACTGCCTGGGGCATAGTAGTTATTAAGTAAAGTCAACTTCTTACTCCTTCCTCTTACAAACACTAAATCAAATTGCATGGAATAATTGTAGACCAAACAACTCACTATATTATATGGGGTGGGTCAGGGGATGGCTAGCTTTTAAAAGTCTTAATAGTGTTATCTGACTTCTCAAATAATGCATATGTAATGCTTTGCTAAAAATTAAAATCAATGAAGGATTACAAGCCACAAAGCATATTATATTCTGGGAGACAGCTGAAAACGCACTGTATGAAGGTAAGGCATTCTCCTAGACCTTAAGGAATTTACCATATAGTATGGCATTGCTTTGGTCTGGCAAACAGGTGAAAGATTTTGAACTTGAAATCAGGAAACCTGCGTCTGGGGAAAGCTGGATGGCTCAGCGGCTGAGCGTCTGCCTTGGGCTCAGGTCGTGATCTTGGGGCCTTGGGATCGAGTCCCACATCAGGCTCCCTGCATGGAGCCTGCTTCTCCCTCTGCCTATGTCTCTGACTCTCTCGCTCTGTCTCTCTCATGAATGAATAAATAAATAAAATCTTAAAAAGAAGGGAAATCTGGGTCTGATTTTAGATTCTGGCATTTATTAACTGTGTGACTTAGGGTACGTTAACCTCTCTGAGCTTCTGTGTCTTCATCTTTAAAGCAAGAATGATAGCATCAGCTACACAGGAGGTAGTGGTAGAAGAGTAAACAAGATAATTCTCATGAAAACCCCTGGGTATAAGACCTGGGATGGAGTTGGCCCATAATAAACAGGGCTGTTTCAGAATCCTTGTGAGCTGCATTGAATTTTACAGGTAATTCCAGGTAACAAGAGCAAAACTCCCCTTATCTTCATGCAATATAAGAAATAGAAATAAGAACACATACTGAACATCATTTTGTAATAAAATTATATTTTTATAAAATGTAAGAAAACCCAGGCAAAACAGACACTTTGAAGAAGGGGGAAATTATTTCCATGACAAAGGCATTTGCCACTTTACATAAGGTACTTCACCACCAGAATTACTGGGTTTCAGACTCTACGTGTAGAAAACACACGTGCATGCATATATCCATCTGTCCACAGATATGTATTTAGACACAAGTCCATCTTTTTGTATCTCAAGAGGTCATCAATACGTGTTACATACAAATATTTAAGTAAGTAACAAAGGAAGAAAAACTCAGTTTTGAATCCATGTTTACACTGTTCCTTTTTCCTGCCCCCCTCCCACTCAAACTTTCACTAACACAAGTTGGAGACTCGAGAGGACAAAGGTAGAAAGGGCACTGTCACACGCAGGCTGCACTGCTTATTCACTGAGCTGGTTTCATTCCATTTGCCCTCCTCTCCCACCACCCCACCACCCGCCCCATCTAACCTCAGTGGCTCTGCTACGAGAACTATAATGCAAGGTGATGGCAATCCTTTTCCAATGTGGCTTTGGGGGTAAAACTGTGATCAGGTCATAATGGAACGATGGCACATGCGGTGCCTGGGCGGGGTCCAGACTGGGAAAATGAGTGGGAAGAATGAAATTCTCTAACCTGGGAGGTCTGGTTAGGAGCTGGGCAGTGGAAGGAATGTGTTCCTCCTTTCCAACAGGTGCGGCTCTGGCTCCTCAGATTTGAGACTCTAGACCCACAGCTGCCCTCTACAGGCCCTGCACTCTGCCTGAATAAATAGAAGGTTTATTTATTGAATTTGTGTCAACACAAACTAACCTCTGTCCCAGAGAAAGAAAAAAAGGGTACTCCAAAAGCACTTAGCTGGCTATTTTAAGTTCTGGCCATTTGAGAGAAGTTTCCCAAGCTGTAATGGCAGACAGGGCACATTCCCCCTAGAAATGATCTCACTTTACTTCATTCTCATGTCTTTTTGGTTAAGAAGTCAGGTGGAGTGGAGCTGTGGAAAAAAGGGTCAGGAAAATTGTTTGATACTTACTTTTAAGCAACTAGCTAGCTACCTGTGAAACAAGGCTTTAAGCTGTTCACTGTCCCAGTATGGAAAACAAATAGTTTGAATGATATGGTTTTGACAATCCCCACAAGCTCCAAACTTATGTGACTCTATAGGACACAATGAAAAAAAAAATTTTTAAAGATTTTATTTATTTGTTTGACAGAAAGAGAAAGTGCACACACAAGTAGTCAGAGCCGCAGGCAAGGGTGAGGGAGAAAGCAGCTCCCCACTGAGCAGAGAGCCTGATTTGGGCCTCGATCCCAGGACCCTGGGGTCTTAGCCAACTTAACCACCCAGGCACCCCATATAATGAATAAATTTTGAACTAAGATTGCCATTACTAAATTGAAACAAATTAAAAGAAATAAGTTAAATATATGACTTAAGATGACAGAAATAACATAAATCTAAAGAAGATGGGATGGAAAGATTTAGAAGACATATAAAACCAGAAAGTTATGTATTAAAACCCTGTAGAACTGATGAATCTAAGAACTGGAGATTAAAAAAAAAAAAAAAAAAGATCCAAACTTCTGCCAAAGGTAAAGCTTAAACTTGGGAGAAAGTATAAATATATTACTTTAGGAATAAAAAGGGAAATGTATGTGAAAGGCAATGTAGACACTGTGTGTTAACAAATTTTAAAATCAGCAAGAAATAGACAATCTCAATGGGAAGCCATTACCAAAGCGGCCCCCCAAAAATCTGGACATCCCAGTGTGCTGATAATCATGAAAGAAATTGTAGCAATGACTAAAACATAAAACCCCATTTCCCCAAAGCCGCTACCACCGATTTTTTTAATAAGCAAATGTTAAAGAACGTGTATTTCTATCTCTCTCAAATCATTCTGGAGAACAGAAAAAGATGGAAAAAATTACAATTTGCTTAATAAAATTCACATATTTAAAAATAGCAGAAAAATACAGTGCTCAAAACAAACAAGTAAGCAAAGTAGAAATCAAGTCTGATATCACTTAGGGATATATAGATGCAGGAATCTTAATAAAATATTAGGAAATCAAGGGAGTGTAAAGAAGATTATAACCAAATAGACTTTATTTCAGTAATGCAAAAAGAGTTCAAGCTTAGAAAATTTGTTAATAATTAATTACTTCAATCCATTATCTCAAGTGGAAAACACATGCTCATTTCGATCACTTAATAAAATTCACTTTATGATCACAGAAATTATAGTTTGATAAGATTATAAGATTAATAAAATAAAATTATAATCTAAAACTAGCCAACATCTTACAGAAAATGGTGAAACCCTTATAGGTATTCTCCAAAAAATCAGAAATTGATAGTATCTAACAATTTTACCTATGAATTCTGACTAATGTAATAAAACAAAATAGAACTAGCTGCATTTTTTGCAGATTATATGAATTTATACTTGTAAAACCCATTACTGAAAAATCTTCAGAATTAATAATTTTAGTAAGAAAGCTCATTGCCATAATAATATAGGAAAAAAATCATTGTTTTCCCATGTATTATTCGCAATAATGCATTGAGATACAAATTATCTACAAAGACCCAATTCATAATAAAAATAAAGACAAGTACAGGATTTATGCCATGACTTCTAAGATTAGCTTATTATAATTTCTACAACTAGCTTACATAAAATAGATTGCTAAATAAGAGGTTTATATGCATTATTGCATATACTATTCATAGTAGTGATATAAAGTATTTCCATATCCATTTTACAGATGAAGAAACTGAGGCTACAGAGTGTTAATATATAAGCTAAAAACTGATAGACTCTGAATTCAATCCCAGGAGACAAACATCACTATTTGCATTATTTCTATAAAATATAAAAGAACCATGAAAAACTATAAAAGCTACCAGAGATAGGCAAAGCAGTTACACAAATATACAAAGATCAGTTGATTTCCTACCTAGCAGGAAAAAAAAAAAAAAAAGAAAAGAAAGAAAAAAAAAAGCAAAGAAAAGAAAATAGAAAGAAAAGAGAAACTTGGTTTCCAACTATAGTCAGAGATATTAAAAACCTAAGACTAAACAAGAAATTTGTGGAACCCATAAAAAGAAAAAATATTACAAAATGTTGCTGAGGGACCAATAAGCAGCAGGCTGTAAGAATAAAGAAAACACTGATTTTTTTCCCAAATTAATCTATAAATCAGGTGAATTTACAATAAGAAAAAGATTTCTCTGGAACATACAAAACGATTCTAAAGTAATCAGAGAAATCTGGATGACACTAACTTAATCAATGATCAGAGCTAACATTCTCCTGTACTGGCACAAACTGACATCATGTTTGATATGACATGAGAAGAACACAATATTGGTACTATGATTTCCTGCCAAAAAAAAAAAAATGAGTAACTTGAATTTAATCATGAAGAAACATCAGAGAAACTTCAATTGGGAGCATTCCACAATTGGCCTGCAGTCTCTAAAAAAACATGGAGGTCAAAAAAGAGAATGAGGATGTCTTGCTCTGCAATAAAAGACACTAACGAAACAACTATGTATGTACTATGTAATTCTGGATTGAATCCTGGACTTCTGGGGGCAGAAGAGTGGCGGGTAAGTGAGAGAAGGAAGAGGATGGTGCTGGCATTGGTATAAATACCTATAAAAGACATTACAGGGCAATCGACAAAACTTGAATATGGACTGCGGTGAGATAATGTTAAATTTTCCTAATTAGATAAGTGTACTGTAGAAATATACAAAAATATCTTTGGCCTTATGAAATATACATTGAAATATTTAGGGTATCTGCACTGCAGTTGTATCTGCAACTAATTCTCAAATACCTTGAAAAAAAGGTGTGTGAGTGTGTGTGTGTGTGTGTGTGTGGTGTACATATACAGGAAAATAGGGAGGAAGAGAAAGAATAATATGAAGGATAAAGCAAATAGAACAAAAGGTAAATAATTGGTAATTCTGAGTAAAAGGTAAAGGAGAGTTCCTCATAACGTTCTTCCAACCCTTCTCTAAGTTTGTAATCGTATCAACATGAAAAGTTACAACTACATATATGTTATATATACATTCAGTATAATATGAATTATATATATAATGAGTGGTGTATACTCCTGGACATGAAAATACTTTTGGAAACCACAATAATTAAAAAAAAATGTGGTAGCATAAGTAATCAGGAGGAATAGTAAGATAAAATAGAAAGCAGAAGCAGATACAAGTACAAGTAAGAATTCAGAATATGATAAAGTTGAAATCTCAAATTAGTAAGGAAAGTTAATCATGGTGTAGAGAAAGATTTTCAAAGTATGGAATGAGGACAGAAAGTATAAAAAAAGAGGTAGTAGACTTGACTATGTACATATTTTAAGAGTTATGCATAAACTCCACAGAGAAGTAAGCTAAGGTCATGAACAAGTAATTAATTCAGAGATGAATGAATAACAGCCAATAAATATATGGAAAAAACTTCAACCTTACTAATGATCACAGAAATGCAAATGAGATAAGAGTGAGATTTTTTTTTTTACTGATTGAATTATAAAAGAATAAAAATGATATTTTCCATTGTTGGGAAGGGTGCCCCAAATGGGCACACATATAATAGAAGACTACACTGACATTAATAATGATATATATATTTATTGATCTGGAATGATGTTTACAGACTTCCCTTTCCCCTGACCAACTCACAATTATTCATTAGTTCTCAACATATACTTTTCCTAAGCTTTTCCTGATCAGATACCTTCACAGTATCTTGTATTCATCCTTGTCAGTCATCACAATTTAATTATATCTGTAGCTGCCTAATGATGTCCCAGTTTGGGTTTCTCTGAAAGCAGGGCATGAGAGACAAAGACTTGGGTGCAGGAGTTTTATTTGGGAGATGGTCCAAGGGTACAGGAGAGAATGCGTGAGAAACACTGAGACAGAGAAGAAAGAAATACCAATAAAGGATGATTGTTGAGCAGTTAAGTCTGGGCAACTACTCGATCCTGCTGTGAACCTAATGAGGAACCTTGTAAGAGTGCCTGCCAGTTGTCCTAATGAAAAACAGAGGACTGGGACATTTGTCTACTTTATCAATTAGCTCACATCACCACTTAATAAGGCCTGCCTCTGGGATGTGCTTATGTGTAAGCAAAGTGAGCTTCTGAGGTATCAGAAAAGTCAAGGGAAGAAACATGGAAATATTTCTTGGTGCATGCTTCAGGTATGAAGGTGTAGTGTGCACAGACCATGAATAGAGGCCAGCCATTGGGGGGTTGAGGCAGGGCACAGAGACTAGTTCCTACATATATATATCTTTCAAGGATCCTAGCTCAGAGTAGGTATCTAATAAATATCTGTTCAATGAAATAGTTTATAAAATATTACATTTTATATGATCCTGCTTTAGTTAAAAAAATGTGTGAATATGTGTGCATATGTATGCAACATGTATTAATGTATAAGACATAAGGTAATGGAGAAAATTTCAAAAATAGAATGAAATGATT
The DNA here is from genome assembly GCF_048164855.1 of Canis lupus baileyi. NCBI lineage: Eukaryota > Metazoa > Chordata > Mammalia > Carnivora > Canidae > Canis > Canis lupus. The sequence goes on from NC_132861.1 coordinate 9,856,938, forward strand.
ATATCACTATTTTAGAAAGAGAACTTTAATAAAAACATGGAGAAATAGGTGGTAAGAGGGGAAGAAACTATTTATGGGCCAGGCATTGTGCCATGCATAGAATTCTTACAACAATCCTGTGGGATTCTAATTCAGAGCTCCCCCATTTCCACACCTGTGCTTTTTGTATTGTGCCACAGAATGGTGGGAGGCCTTAGAGGAAGGCTGGGTGCAGGGGAACAGCTGCAAGATAGTAGCGTGTAGCTGATGTTGCTGAGATTGGGACAAGGACAATATGAATGTAGAGACCTGAACAGAGAGAGATTTTACAATTAGGATATAGAGAACTAAATGGCAGGCTTGGGACGCCTGAGTGGCTCAGTGGTTGAGCGTCAGCCTTCGCCTCAGGGCGTGATCCCGGAGTCCCAGAATCGAGTCCCATATCGGGCTCCATGCATGGACCCTGCTTCTCCTCTGTCTGCCTATGTCTCTGCCTCTCTCTGTGTCTCTTGTGGATAAAGAAATAAAATCTTAAAAAAAAAAATAAAAAATAGGGATCCCTGGGTGGCGCAGCGGTTTAGCACCTGCCTTTGGCCCAGGGCGCAATCCTGGAGACCCAGGATCGAATCCCACGTCGGGCTCCCAGTGCATGGAGCCTGCTTCTCCCTCTGCCTATGTCTCTGCCTCTCTCTCTCTCTCTCTCTCTCTCTCTGTGACTATCATAAATAAATAAATAAAAATTTAAAAAAAATAAAAAAATAAAAAAATAAAAAAAAAAATAAATGGCAGGCTTGGGGAAAGCCACACGGGAAAGGAAGGAATCAGGGATGACCCCAAGATTTCGCGTTTGAGAGATGGTAATGTTATTAAGACAGGAGGTACCAACAATTTGGGAAAACACAGGCTGAGTCCAGCTTAGGTTATGTTGATTCTGAGGTACCTGAGAGACAGGATGTGGAATATTCAGGAACCACAGATGGGGAGTTTGGAGCTCAGGAGGGCCAGCACTGGGGACAGTTAGGAGTCACCAGTCTATGGCATCTCGGTAATAGCTCAATCCAAAGAAAATAGACAATTGCTCAAAAAAGAGCATTTGGAATAGTAAGCAAGGCTAGTGTGAATCCAATAATAGTAACACTTAAATGAAAAAGAAAGTAAAAGAGCAGTGACTAAAATAAGAGAACACCTAAAGACCATAATATCTTGGAATTCAAGGAAGAAGAGCTTTTTAAAGGGAGAATTTCAAGGAGTCAAAAATAATGCTTTGTAGAATCACTGGACATCGGGGTGATCCTGCCCTTAAAACTAAGAGGGCATCCAAAAGAACATTCCACTAAACTAAGCTGCACGAGGGCAGGGATTGTGTCTGTCTTAACACACTGTGGTACAGCACAGTGCTTGGTCTAAAAGAGTACCTAGTAAGTATTTAGTAAATGAAGGCAGTAATGTGAGCTGACTTGGAATAATGTCAGAACCCGAACCATAATCATGCCAGCTGGTTGAGTTGAAACTCTTTGGGCGGCACCTGGGTGGCTCAGTGGGTTAAGTGTCTGCCTTCAGCTAAGGTCATGATCTCAGGGGTTCTCAGATTCAGCTTTGCTGCTTGTTTTGGTGGACTCCCTGCTCAATGGGGAGTCTATTTCTCCCTCTCCATCTGCCCCTCCACTCTGCTCCTCCTCCCCTACCCAGCTCATGCTTTTTCTCTCTCTCAAAAAAAAAAAAAAAAAAAAAAAATCTCTGAAAAGAAATTCTCTTCTTTGATCCCTGCATTTAATAATAGACAGTAGTGGAGAGAAGATTGATTCTTGGTCTTGAAAATGTGTTTTCTAATAAATGGTCTTTTGAATAATTACTTTCTTCAATCCTATTTTCCTACTTTCCTTATGTTCAGCAGAAAGATGTCCTTCTACCCAAATGGCTGTGACTCAAAGCACCCAAGTTAGTGTTGCTTATATTGTTAAGAAAATCAAATTACGGGATCCCTGGGTGGCGCAGCGGATTAGCGCCTGCCTTTGGCCCAGGGCGTGATCCTGGATACCCAAGATCGAATCCCACATCAGGCTCCCGGTGCGTGGAGCCTGCTTCTCCCTCTGCCCATGTCTCTGCCTCTCTCTCTCTCTCCCTGTGTGACTATCATAAATAAATAAAAATTAAAAAAAAGAAAGTCAAATTACTTGATTCTTTAAATTCTAGGAGAATAGAGGGCAATGAAAATAAAGATCATTTAATGTAGAAAGATATTAATCCTGAAGGTATTTAAAATCCATTCTTCCTACCTCTTCTCTCTTCCAAACAGACTGCAAAACCTGTCCATTTTTTTAAAAACCTTTTGCCATAAACAAGTGGCTTAAGTATCTTGTAACTGAATAACGATCTTCTCTAAAGTCAGCTCAATTTTTGCAAAATTTCTTAAAGTAATATGTGAGCCATGATTTGATACTTCAGAGACAACTGATGCTACCGAAGTCAAATAATCAGTGACTTAGATTTAAAAAAAAAATTGATCCACATAAGAGTTTATGCTAAAAGTATGAAGCCAGCTTTAATATGACCACTAATTTTTATACTCACAGATTATTTATTTATTTATTTATTCATGAGAGACACAGAGAGAGAGAGAGAGGCAGAAATAGAGGCAGAGGGCGAAGTAGGCTCCATGCAGGGAGACCGATGTGGGACTCGATCATGGGACTCCAGGATCACGCCCTGGGCCGAAGGCAGGTGCTAAAACGCTGAGCCACCCAGGGATCCCCTATACTCACAGATGTTAAGATCATAGTAAACATCTTACAAAATGCTCTGTATGCTTTTCATACCAAGAGTCATCTTTTTCACCTTTAACCAATATTCAGTTGAGGATAAATACATCTATGATTTGAAGAACCCAACAGGTAAATGAAAGGAAAAACAAACTCATTCTGAGAAGGAAATGTAGGATCACAAAGATTGGGTTAGGTGTGACAAGATCCTTCTTGGACACTTGTCATTTTCTCCAGATGCATTCTCTATCTCTAGATAGGATTGAGTTTGGGAAATGGAGTCAACCAGATTTCTGAAAATTTGAGTAGGAGTGTTCCTCTTTTATAGTTCAAATTCATAAAAAGATTGGTTACCGTTTACTCTGGTTTAGATGAGCTGGGGATATATTTTTAGAATAGGAAACTTTACAGTTAATAAACAATCCTGAAAAAGTCATGGAATAGAATGAGCCTCTGTGTTTTTGGAAATAAGCATTTGGTGTTTAGATTTGCCTTGTTTTTTTCTTTTTCCATCTTCCAAAAATTCAGTTCTGTAGGCTACTTCAGCTCACCTCAGAAGCTTGGTTGTTCAGTGTCCAGCAATGGACACTTGGCACAATGTAGCACAGAATGATGTGCTGAACTATTAAAAATAAATTGAAGAATAGAATACCCCACTTTTTATTTCATCACTATAAAGAGGAAATCTTTGGAAAGAGTAAAAAGGATTTGGTAAGAATGTGCATCTTTTGAAGAAAAAAAAGAAAGCATGAGGATGGTAATCCTTTATCTTAGCTTTGGTATAATCTCTCAATTTCTGAGTTTTCACTCAATCTCCTCTTCATGGGTAAACTGAATAGTTAGGAATAAACTGACTCAACATAGTGTAGTGATTTGTATCATTTTTTTTTGAGAACTGTTACATTCAGTATGGAACTGCTCTTCACTCTGCTATAGAAAAAAAAGAAACAAAAAGCCTCTGTACTGTATGCTTTTCATATTCTCTCTGCTTTTATAGCAATGCTGTTCAGACTTGGGTTATAGTTTTCTTTCAAATGTTTGGTTATAGCATTACACAAGGAACACAATATTAAAAATTAAAGGCGTTCAATTTGAATCCGAAATTTCTTTCCTGTTTGTTTCCTAATGGTGAAGGCCCTTTATCTTGCTCTTCAAACTGTAACCCAGTGTCTGTCGTCTCACACACTGGGAGCAAACCAGTGTATCATCAAAGAGTTCTACTTAGCAGCCTGGGAAATGTCCTTCCAAGCTAAATATGGTTCAGCTCCAACTCTTAATATATTACTTAAAGCTTCATTCCAATAGCAAATGGAAATGTCTGCATGATGTCAGCACTAAATTTTATAATTTATACACTAATTCTTGACCTAAAAGAAAAATCTTTACCCATAGAACAAATACACACTAAAATCAACATGAATTTATTGAATGACTATTTTTGTACGAGGCAATGCATTAAGTGCATTAAAATACATACAGCATAGTTCCTATCCTTAAGGAATCTAAAGTCTATACTGGAAAATATGCTGTAAAAGTATGAGAATGTAAACAACATTCCAAGGCTTCAGTGACAGTTTATAAGATGTGAAGGACAATTCAAAGCAACTGTGGAAGAGCTGTCATAAGTCAATATATGATTAGTTTCAAAATGAGTCACAGAGACAATCGCAGCAGATGCTATACGAATTGAAAGTAAAAGTTAATTACTTCATTTGGGATGAGCAGGAAAATATTAATGGGAAATACCAACTTGGAGCTGGATATCAGAGAATAGGTATTTTTGTATTGGCAGAGAGACATACAGAGAACCTTCTGGAAGTGGCAATGTTGGAAGCTGAAGTGTGGATCAGAAAGCACTTCAGGCAATTCTGACTGTTCATCTTCTGTTCTCACTGCCTGTCTACCCCTTTGTGTTAAAACGAAGAAAATAGTGAGATTGTCTTTATTTAGCAGAGGAGACAATAGTTTTTGGTATAACTGAACGTACCAGAACTAAAATAAATTGGTCCAGAATAGCAAGGTGTGTAAAACAACAAAACCGCTTACTGCCATTAAAGTTGCCTTAATTATAGCTACTAGTTGCTCAGTATAAGAAATAGGCACATTTATAGCAAAGAAAGCAGTCCCAAATTCAGAATGACTTGGTAAGTGTTGCCTATAATATCTGCTCACAAGAACTATTTCCTATCACTACCACCAAGAAATGTCATAACTGTCTGTTACCAAGAACAGAGTAAGGCGTCGATTTGGCATAAAGCCAAATGAACTGCAATCAATCGGATGTGGAATTACAAATGGAAAAGCCAATGATTCCTAGACTCATGGTGCTTGTCAAACGTTTATGTGCATATAAATCACTAGTGGAACTGGTTAAAATACAGATTCTTCTTTCAGTTGGTCTGGGGTGGGGCCTGAGATAAATAATTTGCTAATTTATTTTGATTATTTATAACAACCCCCTACAGTAGAATGTAACTCTAGGAGGGCAGGATCTTTGTTTACTTTGTTCGCTGATGTATCCCAAGGACCAGAAACAGTGTCTGGTACATGTGAGGCAGTCAATCATTATATGTTGAATGAGCAGACAGCATAACCCACAAACCCACACACTAGGAGGATGAGTTTGCCAATTCTGACTTTGAGTGATTAGTTTTGCTCAAGAGACACCATTGACTCATTAAAACTAAGAAAGGTCTGCAACAACGACAGAGGTGGCCAACTGGCCAGGTGGCCAGAAGTTTGTACTAGATCATTTTCTGAGTCACTGCCTTTGCCGTGGGGCTAGGCTTGCCTTTGGTTCAGCCTTCACTTGCCCAAAACTTAATGGGCATTAGAATTGACTTGGCATAAATTTCAGCTCATATCTTCTTGTGTCTCTCCCTGTCTACTAGCTGTGACACTCCCTGGGTTGTTCATGCCTGTAGCCTTGAGCCTTACTGTCTCACAAGTCTTTATCTGAATTCTTTCTTCCAAACTCTGTGTGGTTTGGCTTAAGACCTAAATTCCACATAACCCTGGCTGCTGACCTTCTAAGCTTTGGCAAAGTTGAAAGAATTAGGCATCAATTTGGCACCCACCTTAAAATCACAGTATTACCCTGTGAACTCCTAAAGGCTGTGAGCCTGACCTACCACAAATGTCACAAAGTTTTGAGCAATTGCATGCGTATCTGCTGTAAGGCCTATGTATTACACTCTCATAACTAGAGAGGCTGAGCTTCCTTTCATACCCAATTAAATTTCTTCTATTTTATGTTCACTTTCTTTACCCAGTTTTATATTAGGCTATGTTTCTATATCTTACTGATTTATAATTTAAAAATATACTCTGGATACTAATTATCATTTATATCCAACATAAATATATTTTTCCATTACATGGCTTATTTTAATTCATTTATAGCACTTTATGTTGGACAGACTTAATTTTAATATAGTCAGACTTATCAACCATGATGTGTTTTCTGTATCCTGACTGAAAAATCCTTCCATGATAGAAGATTTTGAAGATATTTTTCTTATTTTTGTTATAATTCACATTTAGATCTTTAATTCATCTGGGATTAATTTCTATATGTGTTCTGAGGTAAATATCTATCTATAATTCCCCCTACTTGATCTGCTATGCCAATATCTAGTGCTATGGCACTAGTCTTCTACATATGCATGACTTTGTTTCTGGGGTCTCTACTTTGGTCTGTGTTTCTATCCCTGCATCAATACTACTTTGACTAAATCAATATGGCTTTAAAATTAGTTTTACCATCTGATAGAGCCAATTTCTCCAGATAGCTCTTCTTCAAATATGTCCTAGGTATTTTTGTTCTTTTGTGCTTTCCATATGAATTTTAGGATCAGCTTGTAAAATTCCCAACTCCCACTCATCCACACAAAACCTACTGAGAGTTTGATTGGAATGTTGTTGAGTTTTAAACTCAATTTGGTAAAAACTGACTTTGATACTAAATCTTACCATATAAGAATGTGACCCATCTCTCCTTTGATTTGCATCTTATTTAATTTTCTTTGGTAATGTTTTGTAATTTTCTCCATCAGGATGTCTTTTAGAGGGGCACCTGGGTGGCTCAGTGGTTGAGTGTCTGCCTTCGGCTCAGGGCATGATCCCAGGGTCCTGGAATCAAGTCCTGCATTGGGCTTCCCTCAAGGGGCCTTCTCCCTCTGCCTGTGTCTCTGACTCTCTCTCTGTGTTTCTCATGAATAAATAAATAAAATCTTTTTTTCTTTTTTTTAAAGAATGTCTTTTAGATTTGTTCCTACATGTATTTTAGCTTTTGTTATTCTTGTCAATGAGCTCCTCCTCACTTCCTCCCCACTCGCCCATGACTTAACACTGTTGGTTGTTGCCAGAAAGCTTTGGCGTTTGCACGTTGTCTGGAAGTCTGGGTTCACAGCTTCCCTAGACTTAGCCACAGGCAGCAGGTTCATCCTTTTTTTCCTTTTCAAATTTTTAAGGGAAGTGGAGGAATTAGGACGTCTTCTAGGATCTGTCTGATCTTTCAGAGCAAACCTTGTATTGCTGACTTTTGAGCACATGATTTTCCTCTGCTAAGGCTGGTGAGGTGGGGTTCCCAGAAGCAAAGAGCATCAGTCATTTTTAGGAGTCTATTCCACCCAGATTTTCTATTACAAGCCACCTTTTCAGAGACTTGCAGGTTAAGTATCTTTCCCACAGTTAGTAAGTGGTACTTACTGAAACCTAAGTGTCCCTGACCCCAGTACCAATGCTCTTACCCTTTGCTACACATCTGTTTCCAAATATTACTTCTCTGAAAAGAAACAGAGCCCAGGCCTCGATAGTGTGAACACAGGCCTTTAACAACTAGACCAAGCTGGTGCCCACACTTACTCGAAGCCCAGACTGGAGATGGCATCGTCACTAGTCCTGTAGACTCTGCCTTTGTTCTTTTCTTCACTTTTTTCTTTTGTTCTTGTTGTTGTAGTTTTGCATCTTACTTACCATTACTGGTTTATTATATAGACTACAATCCAGGAGCAGCCAGATGGAAGAGATTCTCTGGGCAAGGTATGGGGAAGAAGGGCACAGAGTTCTGTGCCTCTCTGGTCACACCACCCTCCAGAACCTCCACATGTTCAATCCAGAAGCTCCTTAAATCCTGTAGTTTTGACTCTGCACAAATCTATCCCTCTCTGTTTCTCAGTCCTCTCTCACCTTGGCTGGGGCTGACAACCTGCCCACAGCTCCCCCCTCCCCACCTCTCGCACTCTTTTTTTTTTTATTTTTGTTATAAGAATCTGATCATACCTCTGCTCTGCTTAAGAACTGGTTCCTCCTACAGCAGGTAGAGTAGAACTCACCTCCCTTCCGTGACTTGCGGGGAATCTGGTTCCCATCTCATTCTCTGACTTGGCTTCCTACCACTTATTCTCTATTCCTCCAGCCCCACTGCTCTATATTCTGTCTCTGCCAAGACCTCAGAACTTTGGGGCCTTTGTCCCTATTATTCTCTCTGCTAGTAGGTTCCTTCAGCAGCATCCTGCATGGCTAAGTCTTTCTTGCAGGTATCAGCTTAAATGTCACTTTAAATATATATATTTTTTATTTACTTGACAGAGAGAGAGTACAAGAGAGAGAAGCAGGTCTCCTGCTGAGCAGGGAGCCCTATGTGGGGCTTGATCCCAGGACCCTGGGACCATGACCTGAGCCGAAGGCAGACACTTAACTGGCTGAGCTACCCAGGTGCCCCTTATATGTCACTTCTTCAGAGGTCCTCTCTGGCCACCAAAACAAAGAACCCAACCACTGCCCTGAAAGTTGCTCTCCACTGTGTCATCTGGTTCATTACTTCATATAATTTATCATATCTGTACTATTATTATTATTAATTTTTGCCCAGAAAAAAACTACCTGAAACATAATTTTTAGCCACTCTTTCTTGCATTTCTTTACCGTATAGCTTCACAGAATGTTTGGCTATGGGGGGGAATGAGTTTATTGTTTTTGTTTTTGTTTCTAGGTTGTGGTCAAATATACATAATAAAATTTACCATTTTAACCATGTTTAAGTGTATAATTCTGTGGTATTAAATACATTTAGAGTATTGAGCAACCATCACTACCACCCATTTCAAGAACTTTCTCATCTTCTCAAACAAAACATCTGTACTTGTTAAACATGAATTCTCCATGTGCCCCAACCCTCAGCTCCTGGTGACCTCTATTCTTTCTGTCTCTCTGAATCTGACTACTGTAGAAACCTCATATAAGTGAAATTATACAGTATTGGTCCTTAGTGTCTGGCTTGTTTCCCTCAGCATAACCTCAAGGTTTGTCCATGCTGTATAGCATGGGTCTAGATTGCATACCTTTTTAAGGCTGAATAATATTTAATTTTATGTGTTCATCACATGTGGTTTCTCAATTCATCTATCAACAGACATTTATAGTTGTTTCCCCCTTTTGAGCATTGTGAATAATACTGTTATTGTATTAATTCTAAGAAGGTGGTGATTATCTGTCTCTCCTTACTTGATGTGAGCTTCAAAAGGGCAGAGACTACTTAAACAGAACAGTACCTGGCTCCCGCTAGTAATAGTATAAGCCAAGTCCAAGATTACAGGCCAAGTATAATATAATAAACTAAATAATCATACTTGATGAATATAAACAATCAAGGACTCCTTCCTTTAAAGAATCAGCAGCATCTGTCAGCTGGGCAACTGCAGGAGGGCATCATCTGATTTCCTTGCCGCTTGTTGTGTTGTTCCTTTTCAACTCATTCCTTCTACTTCCACCAGAATTATCTCTTTAAAACACAAATCCGATTAAACACCCTTCTTAAAAACCTTCAGTGGCTTCCCATTTGGTCTTATAATAAGTAAAAATTCTTTACCAGGGATTCTAAGGACCTGGGTAAGCAGGCCTGCTTTACCTATTCAGCTTCAGCCCTAGTCAAGCCCCATGTCCAGCCAGAGTGGACTTCTTTGGGTTCCTTGAATGTGGCATGGAGTCTCAGGGACACATCTCCTTGCACTGTAGGTATCTTATGCTCTATCATCAGTTCCTAGTTGTCCTTTAGATTTACTTGGACATCACTTATAAGAGAAGCCTTTCCTGACACACCAAGTCTAGGTTAATTCTCCGATTGTATTTGTAGGAATTGCTTGTATTTTTGTCTTCAATTCCTTAGACTATAAACTCCACAAGGGTGGGTGAGGGTAGGAACTGTGTCTCTCTGTTCACTATTGAATCTCAGTGCCTAGCTTGGTGTCTGCACTTAGGGCTCAATAAATATTTAATAAACAAATGAACAGATTGTGAAGAAACAAAATCAGTAATATTATGTTTAAGAAATTAAAAATTATCAACCTAATGGTGTGTAGGGGTTCATACACAGCCTTTTGGCCAACTGTGGCCTATCTGACGTCTATGAAAAAGATTTTTATATTTTTATTTATTCATTATCCTGATATCAAGGCCTGAGCTGAGATCAAGAGTCAGACACTTAACCAACTGAGCCACCCAAGCTCCCCAGAAAAACATTTTTTAACCTAATTACCTGGATCTCCTACATGACAGGCCAAATGGAGCCTTACCATCTGTCCTTCATAGCACTGAAACTCACTGACACCAGGTGTCATTCAGGTAGGTGTGGATTAATTAGTAATTATAATTGAAACTCCATGCAATTAATTATTTCATGCTCAAGTTTAATTCCACTGGCATTACATCATGGAACTAGGGGAACTACAAAAGATAACTGAAAGGAAAAAAAATAGATATGAAAAAAATCCCAAGCAGACTTTTCCCCTGGGGCAGCTCAGAACTCAGAAAATTGGACCAACTACTGTAATATCAACACATATTAGGATGAAATAATAAGGGTTGGGCAGAGTTGTCTGATTACAACTTTTAGTGGTGTTAAATGGTATCAAGAAAGAATCTGTCAGCAGACATCAAAAGGATTCAGAGTTGGCCAATATGTCCACATAACACAGAGGCAAGAGCCCCAAATATGATGGCCTGAGTCATCTGGCTACCCACTCCCACACAGATTTATGGCTTAGGGGCCCATGAATGAAAGAAGGGAGAAAGAAGGAAGAAGAGAGAGGGAGGAAAGGGAAGGAAAGGGGAGGGAAGGAGAGAGGAGGAGAGAGGAGGGGAGAGGAGGGGTGGAGAGGGAGGGGAGGGGAAGGGAAGGGAAGGGGGGGAGGGAAGGGGAGGGGAGGCAGGGGAGGGGAAGGGAGGGAGGGGAGGAGAAGAGAAGAGTGAAAAGAAAGAAAAGAGAAAAGAAAAGGGAGGTTATTACAGTAGTTTTAGTTCAGTGCATTTCGTGGTAATCTGTCCTACGGTTTTGCAGTCATACTAAAGACCCTCTCTATCAATATTGAGCACAGATTTAAAATTTGTTTAGACTAGCTCTTAACTAAACCTGTTGACATTTACAGAGATTTAGAATGTGTATAATCTCAACTTGTCATGCTAATCACTTACTGCTGTTTATGATGTTTATCACCTGGCTCATCATAATGAAAAATGAACCCTTTGAGACTGATTAAATAAATTGCAATGTATCTCTACAGCAGAAATCTGTCCTGTCTCCCCATCTCCTGTAAAGATGTTATAGAACAGGGATGGGCATTTAGACATTTGGTAAAGTATAAATTCCAGAGCCAGAGGTTTAGAATCTGCAGATCCAAGCTAGGCCCTAGGAATCTGAATTTTAACAAATATTCCCAAGAAAGCTTTTTATGGCATAAGTTCATTGAACCATCATACAGAGATCAATACTTATTTATGTGAAAATGTGGAGATCATTAAATGAATAAAACATAGACTATATAATAGTGTGTATTACAAAATAATGTAATAGTATAATCTCATAAAAATACCTAGCTGGACAGATAGATTAATACAGCTAAGTACAGAAAAAAGCTTGGAAGGATAGATACTAAGGTGTTAACAGGAAACTGTTTGACAACATGGTGTTTTTCAAAAAATATTTTTGCTCTGTGTATTATCTAGTTTTCCATAATGCATTTATACTGCTCTTATACTAATAAAATGATATGTTTTTTTTATCATAAAAGAAATAGTTTTCGAGTTCCTAATATGCATTGAGCATTAGAACTACCAAGATGAAGTCAGGCTCTCATTCTACCTTAAGGAATTCAGTCCCTAGTGGGAGATGACACAATTCCAGGTGGTTTAGGACACAGCCTTGAGTCCACCTGCTTGAAGGGCTATGAGAACACCGGCCCCAGCACCTGACCCTCCTGAGGCAGCACAGCTGTAGTGTGGGACAGTACAGCAGCCCCTTGATCTAGCCACAACAGAGCTGTGGAAGGCCAGGAAAAATATTGCCAGTATGGGTGATGGAGAATGATTTGCCATTTTAATGACAGCTGGGCTTTTTTTTCCCCCCTCTAGTAAAAGAACCACCACAACAATAAACAGAACAAGCTTTAAAACAAAACCCAAACTAAAAACAACAAAAACCCTCCAACCCACAACATTAAAAACAAAGAAATAACAAAAATAAGTGACATTTATAATTTCGGATTGGGACCTCCCTGGGGAAGAATGAAGAGATGGCTGGTAAGTTGCGGTGTTTGCGTTCTTGCCTGCTCCCCCTTCTGGCCAGGCTGTTACTCAGCTCTGCCTGCACTCTGCCCAACTAAATCCTGCCTAACGTTCCAGCCTAACCAGTTCCCCGAGTCTAGGAGTCTAGATGTCTCCCCCTAACCCTCCAGTCCTGTAGTATCACCAGCCTTTAAACACACAGTATTTCATCTGATACACACTTGCAAAATCTTGTATGTTTGCTATGTATTATTTATCTCTTGGATTATTTTCATCATATGACAACTCCTTGACAAGAAGATCCTTCATTTCTTCAAGTAAACTGCCAAGTCATTGAGGGTAGGGATGATTTAAAAGATAATTCTAGGTACATAGACACAAATATTAGGCACTAAATATGTACTTTTAAATTGAATTATATTGAACAAAAATACTTTATTTAGATTTTTAAAAGCTTAACATTGCAAAAGAAAAACCTTCTGGTTAAACTATCATGTCTGTTTATGAATAAATGCCAGTATAATCTTTCTCACTACCCATTCTTTTATTTTTTCAGCACTTCTACTTTATCCTCATGCATGCATGTTTTATCTTAAATTAGGCAGGAGGCATACACAGATCAAATAGCCACGTCCTGTGATTCTAAAAACAGGTTTGGAAATAATTCTTTAATATCTAGCACATGAGAATTACTGAACATTTTAATACATGGGACTGTTTCCTGGGAGAGAGAAAAGATGCAATCTTGAAAGAATAAGAATGTGCCTTCCTTAAAAAAACATAGCTAAGAAGAGCCTTAAAAATGCCTTTCTTAAATTCGGCATGGGAAAAAAAAGACCAGCTTTTGAAAAAACATTGATGAGAATGATAAATAATAACAAATGTCTGACTCACATCATAAAGCTATGTTGCATAACTTCCAATATATGTGTTCGAGACAAGGTAGTGCATTATGTAAAAAGCTTCATTTTACTTTTTAACAGCAGAGCCAAGGGAAAAGCAGAAGCACATTGTAACATCACTCTAGCACCCTCTGGTGCCCTATTCATGCACACCTTTTTGAGTTCATTATTTGCTGTTTCTGTAGCTATTTGCAAAGGAGCTCTTTGGGAAGCCACTAATGTGTCTGCAGGGGAATGTCTTATCTAAGAAAACCAAATAGGGGATCTTACAACCTGACTGTATGCTAATTATGCCCATACATAGGGTTTAGCTCTCTTTGGGGAGCCAAAGCTGGCATTGTACTTAGAGGAGTCATACAGGTGAGTAGAGTCTGTAGGGCCCCCAAAGGAAATCTTCATAATCCTATTCAATGCTTGTTTTGTGGAAAATTTGCACAGGAAGTCACAGATCATTAGGTGATCTGATGAGAGCTGAATGTTTGATGATACTTGCCATATTAAATCTGCTTTATTAAAAAGAAGTTGCATAAATGAGATGAGTGAAGATTTATCACCAAAAGAGATGTCAGACACTTTTTTTGTGTGTGGGGGTCAGAAATGCAAATATGCTTCTTCAATACATACAGATTTAAAAATAACTTCAGAGTTTGGAGTCAACCTAACCTGAAGTGGTAAATTAATAACTGCTATTCAATAAATACTCTAAAACGAAGGGTAAAGTATGTGAGTTATAATGAGACATAAGTATACAAACAAATCAACCTAATACAGTGAGTACAAACCTCTGAAATAAATACACAAGTGCTAACAGGGTTTGTATTACAGTAGTGAAATTGTCATTTTTTTCCTTCTATAATTACTTTTTTTTTTTCATTTGGTCTGGTCATGATAGGAAATTACTTTTATAATGGAGGGAAAAGATTCACTTCAATTAATAAAAGTTCTTAAAGGAGAATGTGCTTGCTTAGGTCTTTCTGAAAATATATGTTAAGAAAATGAGGGCATAGGGAGGGGTATTTTGTCCTGTTTCCAAATTCTCCCAGTTGGTAACTATAAATCAAACTTTAATTTATGCTCACTTCACCTACTGCCTTTTGACTCTCTTCCTCACCTAATCCTAAATCCCAAGCGCTAGAAGTAGCTGTCCTCATTTCAGGCTACTGTCTGCCTGTCTTTTTCATTGTCACAGCTGAGTAATTGACAATTAATATACCCAGTTCATCTGCTTAGCAACAGGAGGGTGGGGCTCAAAACAGAAGGAAACTACACCAGTAGCATTCTGCAATTGTGAAATGAGAAAGGAAGAATGGGGAACTGGCTAAGGGCCAGAGAAAACTATTTTTAATATGAAATGAAACAATTTTCAGTACTTTCAATACTAAATCTCAAAATGATAAACAAGAAGTGTTTATATTCTTTTCATACAAAAACTCTATAATTATAGTCTTAAGAGAGCCATGTGATTAGAATGTCATAAATAGTGCCTTAATGACACACAAATATGAAGTTCCTTACCATTGGATCGCTAAATGGGTCAATGGGCTCTGCCTTAGAAATCTCCTTAGGGAAAGGGTGTGGCTTAGCTGAGAGTCAGACTAACTTAGGTTCAGATAGGAGCTCTAGCCACACAGGTGAGAACATGTGCTGTGGTAAATTCTGAGTGAGAATGTTCCAGGATTCTGCCTGCTGTACTTTTCAGCTCATCTTGATCAGCAAAAAGGAGGGAAAAATGAGGAACTAATTGAGATATCCCTAGAGAAGTTCTTAGTATTAGAAGCTTTCCATTTTTGCCAAACTACCTGACATTTATAGCCACAGTCTCCTCAAATGAATGAGAATCTAGAGGTCATGGTTATGTCATAAGGGTCTCGTCTCCAAGTCACAATAACTTCTTCCATCCGTCTAGCCAGAAATCCATCAGATTTACATTGCCATCATGTTTCTTCTGTATGGTGTCCTTGATCACAAATGCAGAAGGAAGAGGTTCCAGCGAACTGAACTGGCCAAATGACTGTGAGTTTTTATTTTATTTATTATTATATATTATATTATTATTATTTTGTTGACTAGTCCTTAGGAATTTAGTTAGATCAGCTGAGACCACGCTAAGAAATAAAGCAGAAAATGTCACCAATTTTCCACTTAATAGATTGTCCTAAAGGTTAAATTTGTTCACTAATTTTTTTAAAATATGTTTTCTGAGCACCTGTTATATGTACTGTTCCAAGGACTCAAGTTTTTGTGGTGTAATGAGACTATGAAGGCCTTATTCGCTAAAGACTAAAGAACAAAAATTAATAAAGAAAGATGTCAGAGAGTAATGAATACATAGGAGAAAGCTTAAGCAGAGGGACATGACAGTGACTTTCTTTTAAAGATTTTATGTAGGGACACCTGGGTGGCTCAGTGGTTGAGCATCTGCCTTTGGCTCATAGTGTGATCCTGGAATCCAGAAATCAAGTCTCACATGCTTCTTCCTCTACCTATGTCTCAGCCTCTCTCTCTGTGTGTCATGAATAAATAAATAAAATCTTTAAAAAAATAAAGATTTTATGTATTTATTTGAGAGAGAGAGGAAGTGCAAGTGGAGTGTAAGTGCAAGTGGAGGGAGGAACAGGAGTAGAGGGAGACAGAGAATCTGAAGCAGCTGTATGCTGAGCATGGAGCCTGACTTGGGGCTCAAACTCAGAACCCTGAGATCATGACCTGAGCCAAAATCAAGCACTGAGCCACCTGGGTGCAGCATGACAGTGACTACTTTAGCCTGGTGTCATGGGTAGCATCTCTGAGGAGGTGAATTAGGCTGAGATATGAATGTAAAGAAGGATCCAGCTACTCTGAAATAAGGGATAAGAGCCTTCAGCCCAGAAAGAGCATCTGCAAAGGCTCTATCATAGCCCATATCAGGAGCATAAGAGAAATTAAAAGTAAGCCAGTAAAGTTGGGGCATAAAAGAGCAAAGAGAGCTATAAAATGATGGAGAACTAGGCAGTGCCCAGATTGGGTGGGGGCTCGGTAAACCAGAGCACAGCCTGATTTCATGGCAGGTGAGATGGGTTGCCATTGGGAATTATAAATAGGGGGAGGAAAGTGACATAAATATTTTTCACGTTTTTATTTTTTAAAAGACTTATTTATATTGGAGACAGAGGGAAGAAGGACAGAGGGAGAAGGACAGAAAAAATCACAAGCAGACTCCCTCTGAGTGTGAAGCCCAGTGCAGGGCTCAATCTCACAACCCTAAATTCATGACCTGAGCCAAAATCAAGATCTGGACGCTTAACTGACTGAGCCACCCACGTGCCCCAATATTATTCATGCCTATAAAAGATCACCATGGCTGCTAAAAGGAGACACAAATGGGAGTGGAGAGACATTTGGGAGACAGGCTTAAGAGGTTAGGGTCAGAGATAATGGTGGTCTGGAGAGGATGCTGATAATGAAAACCAGAAGGAGTGGATGACTGGGATCTGCTCTGGAGGTAAGGTTGACAGTATGGACTGAAGGTGAAGGTAAGAAAATAATCAAAGACAAGCTCAAGAATATTTGTCTTGATGTTAGATGATCGTGTTTGTTTTCTACTGAAATGGGAAAAGAGAGGGAGGAACAAGTATGTGATAGAAAACCAAACTTTATTTCATCATATTGAGTCTGAAATGCCTCCCAAACTACCCAGTGAAGGCATGTAGAATATGAGTTAAATATTTCGGGGAGATATGAATACTAGAGATATAGTTTGGTTATTACCAACATATGGTATTGAAGATGACCTCAGAGAGGGTAGATAATGAAGAACAAAGGGCTTGGAATCCAGGATCTTGGGACACTAACATCAGTGGTTGGGCTAAGGAGAAGGAGCCAGCAAAAAAGTATAAGCAGCCAGTGAAGTGCAAGAAAATCAGGAGAGTATGGTGTTCAGAGAACAAGTGAAAAAAAAAAATGTGTCAGTCAATGTAGTTAGCTACTACCAGGTGTCTTAGTAAGATATGGATAGAAAGGTGACCAGGGTCATCACTAGGTTGAATGGAAGAGGATGTCTGCACAAAAACAGAGCAACTGAAATTAGAGTCAAACACAGTGAATATACCCCACAGTGCTTCATAAACTTCATACCTCTTCAAGTTATATGAAGTAGCTTTTCACTATTTGTAGCTCATATTTTATTTCTATAACCAAATCCCCTAAACATGCACCTAAATATTTCCAACCTTATAAACATATGTTGTAACATGTATACTGGAAACTGGCTTTAGCAATATCCATTACTTTTCTCATTCTTTCCTTCTTTATCATGTCAGTCAAAATCAGGGGTATTCAATGCAGAAAAAGAGGTAAAATTAAAATCAATAAATTTCTGCCCTTAGTAGAAAACATTTTTCTGAAAATAAGCTTGAAATCTTTGACTAAAATAAAGTTTAGTGATTATATCTAGGTTTCAATAGTTCAAATGATACATGGTCCCCATTTTACTGTAGAAAAACAGGGTCAACTTTGTGTAGACTTGCAAGTCAATTGCCCTAATGGCAAAGGGACTTGTGCATCATACCCCAAACTTGTTATTCTTTCTATTTTCACTTAGAGATTGTCTTTAGGTATTGGATCATCTCCACATTCAAAGCCAGGGAAATGTCCACTTGTAGAGCCATTGAATTGAGTTGCTGCTTGTAACTCACTTTCTGTCCTCTGAACACAAGGAGACATAGTTGAAAGGAAGGGGATAAAAAGGTACAAAGTTCCATTTATAAAATAAATAAGCCCCGGGGAATGTCAGTACAGCATGGTGACTATGGTCAGCAATGTTGTATTATATATTTGGGAGTTGCTAAGACAGTAAACCTGAAAAGTTCTCATTACAAGAAAACATTGTGTTTATGTGTGGTGGTGGATATTAACGAGGCTTATTGTGGCCATTATGTAACTATGAATCCTGTACACTTGAAACTAATATGAAGTTATATATTAATTATACCTCAAGTTTAAAAAAAAAAGTATTTAGTCAAGGACAAAAAAAGAAGACAAGCAGACTTTCCTACTCTGCTCTGAGATAGCTCAGTCATGACTTAACTGTTTTTGTGACTATTTAAATCTCCCCACTGCAGCTTATGTCCTCAGGGGTCTCATCTAGCACATGAGAAAATGCTCTGCATCACTTGCCATCAGGGAAATACAAATCAAAACCACAATGAGATACCACCTCACACCAGTGAGAATGGGGAAAATTAACAAGGCAGGAAACAACAAATGTTGGAGAGGATGTGGAGAAAAGGGAACCCTCATACACTGTTGGTGGGAATGTGAACTGGTGCAGCCACTCTGGAAAACTGTGTGGAGGTTCCTCAAACAGTTAAAAATATACCTGCCCTACGACCCAGCAATTGCACTGCTGGGGATTTACCCCAAAGATACAGATGCAGTGAAACGCCGGGACACCTGCACCCCGATGTTTATAGCAGCAATGGCCACGATAGCCAAACTGTGGAAGGAGCCTCGGTGTCCAACGAAAGATGAATGGATAAAGAAGATGTGGTTTATGTATACAATGGAATATTCCTCAGCTATTAGAAATGACAAATACCCACCATTTGCTTCAACGTGGATGGAACTGGAGGGTATTATGCTGAGTGAAGTAAGCCAGTCAGAGAAGGACAAACATTATATGTTCTCATTCATTTGGGGAATATAAATAATAGTGAAAGGGAATATAAGGGAAGGGAGAAGAAATGTGTGGGAAATATCAGAAAGGGAGACAGAACGTAAAGACTGCTAACTCTGGGAAACGAACTAGGGGTGTTGGAAGGGGAGGAGGGCGGGGGGTGGGAGTGAATGGGTGACGGGCACTGGGGGTTATTCTGTATGTTAGTAAATTGAACACCAATAAAAAAATAAATAAATAAATAAATAAATAAATAAATAAATAAATAAATAAATAAATAAAAGTTTTTCTTTATTGCCAGGGTTAGGGAGTCATTTTTTAAATTCACATTTCTTTGGAAAGCTTACATAAAAGCAGCCTTTTATCCTATTTGAAAGTCACATCACTGAGTAAATGTGGAATAAAATCAAGAGTATCCTGCATTTCCTCTAATGACATTCTCTAGTACTAAAAATTCCACATAACTAGTATCTATAACATAGGACTTGAAGGAAGACAAAATCCCAACAAGAATCATAACATCTCCCGTTTACATGGAGCTCGATGATTCACAAAGTATTTCCCACACACACACAAAGTATTTTCATTTGATACTCAAATTCACTTGGTGAGGTGACCGCCACCCCTACCACAGATGAGAAAACCAAGGCCCAGAGGCTGAAGAGGTCACATAATCATTAAGAGAGGATGCTTGGATTCTCAGACTTCCTCTGACTCTGACTCTGTTTTCTTCTACCATAGCTTATGTCTGCTGCCTCAAGAAAATAAACTATGTAAAAAGATTCTTGATAGATTAATTTTATCCTGCTTGTTTGCAAAAATAGCAAACAGGAGCTAGAAGGCTCTCCAGCAGTTAACTGTGTGGTGCTGGGAAGGTTATTTCTCTCTGTACGTCAGTGTTCTCTCATCTGCAAAATGCAGGGCTTGGATTAAAGAGGCTTACAGCTCCACAGTTCTGAGATTCTGTATTAACCAGGACATATGGCTGACCAGAAGAGGACTTGACTACTATGCTAATACTATACATTTTATTTCTCCATGTATTTGGGGGCACAGCGATTCCAGTCTGCCTAATGCAGTCTAGTTCAGCTTTAAAGTGGAGGCTTGTTCAATTATTCATTTGAATGCTCTTTGGAAAATTATAGACCTCTTTGAGTTTATCCCGTGTTTCCCACCGGACTATCAGTGTCTGAAAGACATTACTTTCTCTGTTATTCCCTATTCAGTGATCAAGTATCAACTAAGTGTTTAATGTACATGTAAGAGCCAAGAGAATTAGAAAAGCAGAATTCATATTTGGTTCATGAAGCATTTAAAAGAATAAGATGTAAAAAACAACGAAGATGAAACAGCTACAAATCAAAAAAAGCCGAATTGGTACAACAGATTATTAGGATTATATAGACATTTAGTTAAAGTGCACATTAACGAGCAAATGTTTGCTCTACTCACGCTTAGCACTGTGGGGAGGAAAAATGAAAAATAAAAAGGACTTTACTTGGCTACCTCTTCTTCAGTTCTCCTAATTATGAAATTCTGTATATATGTGACTTTCCAACCATTTCATGAGAATGAGTTTCTAAAATAATACATGGAATTTCTTAAGGGCAAGGGTCATTTTTATATGTGTGTGAGTAACAAGTTGAAAGCAATGAATCTCATTTTTCTACATAACTTAGGGAAAAATCATCTTCCTTTATTTGGAATGAATACCAAGGTGAAGTGAAATTTCTACAAAGAGCTGAGAACAATTTTGAGTGTGGAAAGGAGGATACTTTTGGACACAAAAAGCCTAAAGATAGGGAGGGACAATTGTTAGGTGAGATTCAGGGAAAAGATACATTAGCTGAATGGGCTGTTTTCTCTCTCTCTCTCTCTCTCTCTCTTTTTTTTGGTGCTTCAATCCATTGAGCAAACATTTCTTTTTTTTTTTTTTTAAGATTTTATTTATTTATTTGAAAGAGAGCACAAGTAGGGGGCGCAGCATAGGAAGAGGGAGAAGCAGTCTCCCCGCTGGAGCAGGGAGCCTGACTCAGAGTCCGGTCCCAGGACCCCAGGGCCATGACTTGAGCCAAAGGCAGATGCTTAACTGACTGAGTTACCCAGGCACCCCTCAAGCAAACATTTCTGGAAGACTAACCATGAGTGGGAGGTATGAGGTGACAGATCGATTACTGCGGGCTCAGAATGGCATACCTTCTGCTCCCAGTTTCCTTTAGGAGGATGCCTTTGGCTGAGGTCCCTTATGGCTCCCGGACCCCCTCTGTGTGTGATCAACACACTGTAGGCACAGCCCATGAGATGGACGGAAGTCTTCATTGTGCAAAGCTAACTTGCCCAAAGAGGTTCTAGAGTAATGACTGTGGCTTTATTTGCACTAGATGGTACTAGCAAGTTTTTCTAACAGATTACTCAATAATGCCTATTTTAGGAAATAAATTTTATCTACTTATGCCCCTGTAAAAAACATTTTCCCAATATGTAATCATCAAGTAAATATTTACAGCTCCATGCTTATAAGCAAAGCCTTTGAAGACCACCTCATTTGGATTTTGAGGCTTCTTTGCTCTATGAAAACAGGAAAAATGTCAAGAGAGAAGGAGTGGTAAAGAATTAAGTGATAGGGATGCCTGGGTGGCTCAGCAGTTGAGCGCCTGCCTTCGGCCCAGGGTGTGATCCTGGAGTTCTGGGATCGAGTCCCGCATCAGGCTCCCTGCATGGAGCCTGCTTCTCCCTCTGCTATGTCTCTGCTTTTCTCTCTGTGTCTCTCATGAATAAATAAAATCTTTAAAAAAAATTAAGTGATAGATCTGTAGAGATCAAACTTCTTTAAAAATAGGCATAATAATAATTACATATTAGCCAGAACTGTTTTGAGTCTGGATCTAGTTTAAAGTTAAAGGGTCTGTAGTCAGGTATGGAGTATGTGTGTGTGTGTGGCGGGGAGGGACAGAGCTAAATAAAGCAAAGGGCAAGATGACTAAATACCCAGGCTTTGAGAGGCGACAATCCTGGGCTGCTCCAGGAGCCCCAGTCACTGGCACTAGACACTCAGATGTTGCACATTGACTTCATTCTCTCCAGCATAGATAGGCTTTGTCATGTGGAGAAGAACCTATAGCTCTGGGAGCACAAGCCAACAGAGAAAAAAAAATCTTCCCCAGCTTAAGTTCACAAATTCCCCAGGAAGGCCTTGGTTTGATATGATTTGATCCATAAACTTTTCCCTGAATCAATGACTGTGGCTTGGAAGGAATATAATGTGATTGGCTTAGCTTAAGATCCTATCTCTCTATCTGCCCATGGCCTGATGAAGACTATCTTGGAAGAATAGTGGGTGAGCAGAGATAAAACAGGAAATAGGAAGTAGCTATGTGAGCTATCATTATGAAGATTCTATTAGGGCCCAGGTGTTTACATGTATTACTCTGATGAATAATTCTAGCAACCATGTTGTACAGGTAGTTTGATACCTATTTCATAGATCACAGAAGTGTTAACTAGCTTTCCCAGGGTCATACAACTAGATAAAGGTACAGTGAAATCTGGATCCAGATAGATCTGATTCCAAAGCCCAAGTTTATTCTGCTAGGACATTCTGCCAGAAGGCAGGAAGGCAGGAAGGATGGAAGGAAGGAAGGGAGGGAGGAAGGGAGAGAGGGAGGGAAAAAAAAAAAACTATGTTGACTTTATCTAGATTCAGCAAGGATGGAAAATATATGGCATATATATTTTTATTACCAAATTCTGTGTCAGGCAGGCATTATTAATTGATCACAGACCTGAAATTCTCCTCAAGGTACTTCAAACACTGTCAGACAGGCACATGAGTTAAAACCAGTCTGTAATAACTACAGCTTAAATAGTTTGCTTCAGATCTTTGAGATTCTGAGCAGATTTGCCTTCTTTAACTACTAACCAAATCCCAGTCATCTTCCTGTAATTTTTTAGCATTATAGCTCCTGATGATGGAGGCTGAAACAAAGGAAATATTAATGCTTTTTACTAAAATGTGCAAGGCAATGGCAATACTTTATTTTGAAAAGCATATTACTATGGGCCTTTGATACTGCTTTCTGAGATTTAGAATTTAACTTGGAGGCACCTGGGTGGCTCAGTGGTTGAGTGTCTGCCTTTGGCTCGGGTCGTGATCCCGGGGGCCTGGGATCGAGTGCTGCACCAGGCTCCCTACAGGGAGCTTGCTTCTCCCTCTGCCTATGTTTCCAGGTTTCTCATTAATAAATACATAAAATCTTAAAATAAAAGAATTTAACTTATGTGCCTAACTAAAGGAATTATGGAATTTTAAAAGAGACTTGGTATAAAATTAAGCCAAGAATTTACCACAAGGGTGAAGTTCTGCTTGGTTTCTCTATTCATTGAGCCAGAAGGAGTTACTTATTTGAGGGAGATGAGACTCACATATGGCTAAGGCATAAAGACAATGATGGAGTTAAAGAACACAGGGGGATGAAAATAATGTCCTACAAGGCAAGGCACTCTTTCAAGGTTTGAGGGAAACAGAAAGTGAAAAAAGTGAAGACCTGGCAATTATATTTGAGTGCAAAGCCTGAAAAAGAACACCCTGAGGCCACTAAGCCAATCCAGAATATTAAGATTTTAAAATATCACTGGTAACAAGATTAGCATTATTTTCTTTATATGGACTCAAGCCTAATGGATATGTTTATTTAACAATAAATATAAATTCTGGCCCCATGCGACCAGGGTTTTAAAATAAATCAGGACAAACTAAGGAAATGAACAAAAATAAATGTAATAAAATCTGCCTCTTATTTATTTACTTTTTTTTTTTTTTGGGTCTACTTGATTTTTATGGAAATCTGTTTTGCTGCCAGAATCATGTTTCTGTTCGATACAGGTCAATTATTTATATTCTCACAGAGTTGTAATGTGGAGTGCCAGAGATAGATGGGAAATAAATATGGGAATGATAATTTCTAGAAGTCAAAGGGAATTCATATTTTTCTGAGAAGTCTTTACAAAACTACTGTATTGACACCATGTAGGTTAACAAATATCTGTTCAACTTCTTTATGATTTTTAATATTTTATTTATTTCTTTGAAAGAGAGAGAGAGGTGGAGAGAGAGCATAAGTGGGTAGGGAAGGACAGAGGGAGGGAAGAAGCAGACTCTCTGCTGGGCAGGGAGCCTGTCTTGGGGGCTCCATCCTAGGACCCAGAGATCATGACCTGAGCCCAAGGCAGACGCTTAACCAACTGAGCCACCCAGGTGCCCCTTCCTTATGATTTTTATTTTTTTATTTTTTTTATTTTTTTTTAAAGATTTTATTTATTTATTCATGATAGTCACAGAGAGAGAGAGAGGCAGAGACACAGGCAGAGGGAGAAGCAGGCTCCATGCACCGGGAGCCCGATGTGGGATTCGATCCCGGGTCTCCAGGATCGCGCCCTGGGCCAAAGGCAGGCGCCAAACCGCTGCGCCACCCAGGGATCCCCCTTATGATTTTTATTATGAATCACTTCCTCTAAATAATACAACGCATACTTTCTAGAAGCATTTAAACCTCATTTATTTAATAAGCACAATCTTTGC
Source organism: Canis lupus baileyi (assembly GCF_048164855.1). Classification (NCBI taxonomy): domain Eukaryota; kingdom Metazoa; phylum Chordata; class Mammalia; order Carnivora; family Canidae; genus Canis; species Canis lupus. The sequence continues at coordinate 9,881,370 of NC_132861.1, forward strand.
TAACATAAAAAATTCAGACTCAGCAGGACATACTTTTGGTGCTCCATCCTGTTTCTCCTTTTCCTTTCAATATTGCCCACACCTGCCTATGCTTCTCTCTCCAGGCTACTGGCTGCCAACTGTGCCTCTTCATTTTATCACTATACCCTCACCTACAGCTCTTTAGGTGAAATGCAGCCACTCCACTGGTAACATAATTTGGGAAGAGAATGGCATAATTGCAAGACTCAGCATCCAGATATGGAAAGAAAAAGGAAGAGAAGATGTGATTACAAAAGAGAACAAGAGATGGCAGCATAAGAAGGACTCAGGTTGGCTTTGAAGTCCAAGTAAAGAGCCAGAAGCCAAGGAAAGCTGTCAGCATCTAGGAGGTAGAAGAGGCGAGAAAACAGATTCTCCCCTAGAGTGTCCAGAAAGGAATTATATCCTTGAGCTTAGCTAAATGAGATCCATGTCAGACTTCTGATCTACAGAACTGTACAAAAATAAATTTGTGTTGTTTTAAGCCACAAAGTTTGTGTGGTTTTTTATTTTAGCAGTAGGAAAAAAATATATCCCTTCTCTGAGATGAGTCCCTTTGTGGGCCACAAGTCCCGTGTCTGGTTATTATAAATTAAAAATACAATCAAAGCTAACCATAACTTGTTTATTACAGAATTTCATTAAGTATGAGGCTCTCTTAAACAAAAAGGTAAACCCCAAAGTCAGGGTTGCAGAGAATCTTTATTATATTAAATTAATTCTCTTTAGTTAATAATGATTTCTTATTCCTTTTGTTAAAGGCCTCTAAGGAACTTACTATTATTGTCCATCTAAATTTATTTCCCATCATTCATTTCACTGCCTCTTTGGTTCAGTCCCTCTGATCAGTCTGGTCGCCGTCCTGTCTGCTTCCCTGCGTGGTTATTCATGGGCCCTATGTCTGGGGCACTTCCCTCCTCATGTCTGTCAACTAATGTGCCAGTCCAGAATATTAAGAATTTAAAACACCACTAGAACTGATATTTGCATTATTTTTCCCATTCCTCATTATTTGCTTCATTTACAGTTTAAGCCAGCATCCTCATGGCCTTCAGCATCCTCCTACAGGAAGTGGTGTAACCCAGCATCCTGAGCACAGAGATGCTATAACATGCTCAGGTAATGGAATGAGAAGAGGAGAGGCTGTACTGTGTTATGTGGCAGCATCCCCTTTTCAGAAGGCAGGACAGAACCCAGAACTCCCTTTCCCTCTTGTCATACTGCCATCTGAGCTCCCAAAGTCATGTGAGTTTATAATTGGCTGCATCCAAGTCATCTAGCTGGGGCTGCAAACTCCCTGGGGAAAGGAAGGAAATTTCATTTTTTTTGGACCCAAGTTTCTGTGTGGTATCAATTACAGTACCTTCCATAATCTTAATAAATTCCATCATTTGGTTCCAACATCTATAAACTGGGTGTTATCTTTGTATCTCAGTGGCAAGCTGTTTTCTGTTTCAAGGTAACAGAGGCAGGCTGCCTGGCTTGGAATCCCAGTTGCACTACTTGCTACTTGTGTGAGTGTGGGCAAGCTACTGAACCCCTCCCAGGCTTGTGTTTCTTCACTGACAACAACAGGACCTAACTCAGGGGTTTTCCAAAGATTAAATGGATTCATATATGGAAAGCCCTCTTAACTGTTTGCTTTATCATTCAAGTTTTCTTAAAGATCTTTCCTTCAGAGCATTCAGCACTCTATCTCGGTGGGGAGCAGTAGAGGGCAGAGAGAAGGCTTCAGTGTCTCACTGCCATGTTCTGTGGAAACTTCACCATTCACTATCTGCTTGCCCTTGGGCAAATTACTGAATCATTCTGGACTCATTGTCTATAAAATAATAGGAGCACCTTCAGAAAGTAATTCTGAGGATTAAATAATGTAAGTCATGTAAAGGGCCAATGGTAGTGTCTGGCACATTAGTAAAGAATAAATATGAATTTTAGCATGTGGCATGACACGAGTTGTTTTCTCGCTGCCCACTGAGAAAGGAGGCCATGGGCAGCTCATGTGGTTGTGCAGAGGTGGTGAGCGGTCAGTTGTGGAGTTCTGGCCTGGCACACATACTTCTGGCTTCCAGTGGGAGGAGAACGTGAGCCCCTACGGCCTCCAAGAAGCTGCAGATGGCATCTGTGCTAAGTATCATGAAGCAATTCCCAATCTTTCAGCTTTCAAGTTTTGCAGGTGCCCTCACCCTTAAGCCCTTGACTTCACACCCAAGGTACAAAGCTTCGGCAGTGAGCCTTCCATCTGCCTCAACACAGGAACTCTGCCTCAGTAACTGACTTCCAACCTCCTCTCCTTCAGGCACAGTCAGCACATGGTACTGTCACCCATCAACTTCCCAAGGACCTTCTCTGCAGCAGGGATGCCACTGCTGACTCTGCCCCAAGTCCTGGGCAGCCATCTCCCATGAACTTTCTCCCTGTGGCTTTCTGAACCCTGTTGCTACCACAAGCCACCAAGGAAGCTAGAGAAACATTGCTGTACTTTAAAGGATGTGCTAATATGCGGGTTCATGTCACTGTGCTGGTACAGGGTTGACAATCAATTTATATGCTAAATACAAGGCAAAGACACACTGTAACACCGAGAGGAAATGAGCTGACTGGAATGTGGTGTGCCTGGAGTTTATGGTGGCACCCATCAAGCAGAGAGCTTTCAGATACTCTGGCTAATAGAGCAAATGCTACAGAATGATGATAAAGATGCTCTGGACCACACACTAAAATATTTACAGGATGTTAAGGGAAGTCCCTCTTTCTGAGTATACTACTTGAATACACTCATCCTTCACATATAAAATGCAGTAAACTATACAATTCTGTACAGGAACAAACTGGTCTTGCATAACCACCTCCACTTGCAACATTTTCCATTCCTTCCACTGACTGACTTTAGTCTAGGATGTTGGTCCACGCTCCAAAATTTCACGGTGGTAAGCTGAGGAGCGGCCCCTCAGAGATTCCCACATCCTGATCCCAGGAACCTGTGGATATGTTATGTTGCTTGGCAAAATAGACTTTTCAGATGGGATTAAGTCAAAATTCTTGAGACAGGGAGAATATCTTGAATCGTCTGGGTGGGCCATAAGTATAATCACAAGAGTCCTTATAAGAAGGAGACAGGAAGGTTAGAGTAGGAGGGAGATGTGACCATGGAAGTAGAGGTCAGAGTGTCCAGGGCTGTCAGCCAAGAAATGCAGTCTCTAGCAGCTGGAAAAGGCAAAGAAAGGATTTTATCCTAGATTCTCCAGAAGGAATGCAGCCATGCAGACCCATTTTAGACTTCTGATCTCCAGACATGAAGACAATAGAGCTGTGTTGCTATAAGCCAGTGAATTTGTGGTGATTTGTTTTATCAGCCTTAGGAAGCTGATACATCAGAGTAGAGTATGCAGGGCATTCTGTACTGTCTGTACTAGCAAGCTGTAAATGGGCATAGACATCAAAATAGCAATACAATACTTACCAGCTCCTAATCATATGAATTACACAGAAAATGAATAAAAGTAACGACAGCCAAGTAGAGATTTAAACTCTCTTATATTAGTTTTTGAGATATTTTTAAAAAGTAATTTCTGATCTTAGGCTCCAATGGGTTAAATAAAGCCTATAATTTTTCTGCTCGTTATGAGTTTTTTTCTACTTTATGTTTCTTTATTTATACCATTCTCCTTCGATTCACAAGGTCAAAGCTTGTGGTCTAAACTGATCTCTTTTTCTTGTCTCAGAGACTTGCACAGTCAGGAGAAAGCTCTGCTGCGGTTTTTAGCTCCCAGAAATCCCACGGGGCCACTTAGTTATGCAGCTATGAAGTCTGCTTTATTCTGAGGGTGGAGTCCTATTTTGAGGGTGGGAAAAAAATTCTTACTCCCAGAGCTATTGAGTGAGTCCAGCCAGCCCTGCCTCCTCCTGTGGCAGGAGAACTGTTCTTGCCACAACTGTCAGAGACCCAGAGTGAAGCTTCTACAGTCCATAGGGGTCTGAGGTCAAGGACCAGGGGCTGTTGGGAGGCCTCGTCCAGTTAACAGTGTCATTTCAGATGTGTGCACTCAGACTGAAAAAGACTTTCTGAATGGAAGGTCTTGGGCTCTCTTCACAGTAAGCCTGTCACTTGTAATTCTAAGAGGCTGGTTATCTTCTGATTTTCTTTCCATTGAAATTACATGAAGGCACTTTCTCTTCAAGCTTGGCACTGAACCACCTTTAAACTTTTACTTGAGTAAGCACAAAACATCCTCCCTAACTTGAACATCCCTTCATCCAGCCCGTTTTTTAAGCACTAAATCTTTGAGAATATATTTCTGATGGCTCCAGCTCAGAGATGTCTCCCCACTCACCCCTGAACATTCCTGATCCTTATTAGCTTTCTATTAAAATTCCAACTTAAAATAAGGTCACAATCTAACTCTATAGGTGAGTCTGGTATTTTGAACTCAGAACACTTTTCCCCACAGATATAATGATAACAAACAACCAGGGCTGCTACAGAGAGCCATGCAGGCTGTAGACTATGTGGCCACAGGACTTTAGCAAGGCCTGTTGCTAACATTTATGAAGCACATACCATGTGCAGACACTGCTATACATATCATGAGGATTAGTTCATTCCTTTATTCCCCACAAAATCTTATTATTTGCATTTTACAGACAGGAACACTGGGGTTTTGAGATGTAAACTGTGCAAAGTTATAGTCAGTAAGCTGGGATTCAACTGAAACCAGACCTGTTTAAATTATTATATTAGGTATTTGCAACAAAACCAGCAAAACACTAGGAAGTAATGCTGTTGCAAATAAAGCATAAATAATAAAATTGGAATAAGAAGTCGTATTGATTGGGTTACACATTTTGCTGGAGTTCAAGTAGAACAGTTGCTATAGATGAGGTGTCCCCTCATTCCCACTAATAGAAAGGCTTTGTCTCCAAATACTGAAAGATTTACTAGGATTCTAATCTGTATGTCTGCTCTAGAACAATTAAAATTGAGAATGAGTGGGGAAAATACAGTACACTCTATATGAATTTCTCAAACAAGTCATAAAAAATCCTATTTCCAAAACCCCACTTACAGAGGCATATATCATTACTTAAACTCAATCCTACCACCCCATGAATTATTGACCCTTTAAGTAATTGCAGTAAATATACCAAGAATGATAAAGGTGGAAAAAAAAAGAATGATAAAGGTGGGAACCAAACATAAAACCATATCATAGTAGTATAATTTCATATGGTAGGAAGCTTAATCTGTATAGTTAAAAGGTACATAAATTATAGGGGCTGATTGATTAGATATGGTGCTTGTGTCCATTATTTGAAAAATATTGGGTATTAAGACCTTGGATAAAAATGCAAATTCTTGTTCTATTGTTGTTCCTGGGAAAACCACATTTAACATACCTCATTTTAATGTTTTTCCTACAAACATAATTTGTTATAGCTTTGTGTGCCCCTGGAAGTGAACTTTTGATGACGTAAGTACCGAGAAAACATGGTATCTCTTGACTTCAATAACTTTTGGAGATGTTTTCATTTGCCACTCACTTTTATAAGTACATTCTGATGTCTGTTGTAACTGTAAACTCCACTTCCTTGTGATTTTTAAATCCATATGTCTTTCTCCTCCATTCTGACCCAGCTAGGAAATTATGAGTTTGTCAGGTTTCTCAAGGATGTATTTGTTTCATATTCTGTCCAATTATTTACTAAATATTAAGAGTCTTCTATGTAATGAGCACTATGCTGGAATCAATATCCCTTGCCCTCTACTTACAGTAGATACCAAAGAGAAAGCTTATTAAACATATGGATATTTCTTTTTTTATGGATATTTCTTAACATGAAAAATCTAACAAAAATTAGAAAGATTTGGATAGGCAAATATTGTGCAAAATAACACCCATTCATGAAAATAAGTAGAAATGGGGATTTTGATAATGGGGGAGGCTAAACAAGTGTGAGGGTAGGGGGTATATGGAAATCTGTGAGCCTTCTCAATTTTGCTGTGAACCTAAAACTACTCCAAAAAAAAAGTCTCTTGTGTTGCACACCAGATGTTGTATATAAGTGATGAATCACTAAATTCTTCACCTGAAACTAATATCATACTGCTTGTTAACTAGCATTGAAATAAAACTTGAAAAAAATAGTCTTAATAAAAATTTAAGTGGAAATGTTTCCAACTATTTTGCTTAATACAACATTCTCTCTCCAAGGGCAAAGTGCAAATGTCGTATAATACCATAATAAGGCACTGATGATGCTTTAGAATATATTTGCTGTAATGACAGACTATGGGCAAAATGTTCCATGGTATTTAATGGTGGTATTACTAATTTCCTTCACTGGATCCTTGATTTGCTTAAGCTTAATTTGTTCTTTAAAATGTCACTAACTGGGATACAAGATCATGCAGACTGCAAAAGCTCCTTACTATAGCTCATTTCCTGTGCCCTGCGGGGGGCTGCACGGGTTCGTGTGTTCCTGTTCTGTGATTTGCAGCAATCTTACTGATCGGCAGCACTCCTGGGCCCATCTGATAAATACGGAGGGTGTCTGATTGTGATGTTCTGACATCTCTCTGAGAATGTTATTTTTCTCATGAGAAATCATCCCCCATCTAATTTTCATGATTACAAAGTGAAAGTCCTTCAGTACAAACCCACGGCTCAGCAGGAACCGAGGGGTACTATTCCATCCCAAAGATAATGTACACATGCTTATTAAGACTATTAACATTATAATTGTAATCTCTGTTTCTTTTCTGAGCTGGCTACACTCTCTCCAGGAACTATCAGTTCTTTTATGTGAGGCACTCAAGAGGATAATTGGCTATCCTGTCAAGACAGCCGATTAATGACATTATGTGGTTCCTGCCTCGACATGGTTTTGTGTCCTTTGCTTGTACTCAGAGTAAAAAAAAAAAAAAAAAAAAAAAGCATTATAAAAAGGATGAATTCCTCTATATTATTTTTTCTGGCGATCACGGACTTAATATTATAGATAATGTTTTACATAATAAAAATAGTAGAAACTTGATACAGGCATTTTTCTCCTTAGGCAATGAACAGTAGTATGTGATATGGGTAATTTTGAATTGCACTAATCTGAAAAGAGTAGTAAACACATTTTAAACTATTTCATTCAACACTGCAAACAAGGTAGTATATAAAAAAAATCTAAGCAGAAATTCTTATTTATATAGTGTCTCTCAAGAGCTAAATGACTGATACGTCCTAAGAATGATCTCATAATTGATACTGAAAAGTAGGAAGTAACAGCCTTGGTTTCTTAACTTTCACAGAAAGTTTCACGTAAATAAAGGAAGAAAGAAAAAAAAAAGACAAGTTCAGAATCCTGACATATAGAATAAGGTAAAGCTGCAGAAACCTAATATTAAGGTATCAGTTTCAGATTAAGATTTAGAAATGAGGTGCAATGTTGCCATGGTGAATTCTTTAAGATAATGCACAAGAAGAGCCAGGCTGCTGAATAATTGATGTGTGCCTAAGTTTAGAAAAGCTAATTTACAGGCTGTTCCTCTGTGACAGGGACTGTGAAGTCTCCCAATGAGCCAGTGATGGGCCTGATGACATACAAGCCAATGTTCCATGTTCCCTACTCATCACAGAGAAGCATGTTACAAGAGGTGGAAGAAGTAGGTAGATTTTATGTTAATTAACGTGGCTTACGTGAGACTGTTAATTAGGCAATAAAAAGGCAATAAAAAAGTAGTGTTCTGTGTTCAGAGCAGTTCTGTGTATCTCATGTATACTCCCAGCTGCTTTGGAAGCCACGTTACATATGCAGAAATGGTGTGTCACAGAGGTTAGTGGCTGAGCACAGGACTCACCCCTGTTGCCTCACCCAACTGTATAGAATCAGCCCCTCTTACACTGACTGACTTTGGAGATGTTTTCATCTCAACTCCTAGCTTTAGATCAACAAGCAGTACTTTTGATGCATTAAAAACATAAAGCCTGTACCTCCTCCCACCCCCAGCTAAGTAGAGTTCTGTTTTATTCCATGAGCAAAGGTATGGAAAGTGTCTTTAAGAATGTAGTGCTTTCCTTTGATATTTTGAGTGGATCAGGAAACCTGACAGGAAATCCAGGTCAAAAGGAGATTTGTCTTCACCTGCTTCTACCTGTTGAACTGCTCTGGTTTCTTACACTATTATCCTGGGGCTAGAAATATGTTGAGTAACCAAAGATGAGCAGATGCAGAATTAACAATGCTCATCCCCACCCAAAGTCCTACCATGATCACAATGCATTACAGAGCTATACAGTTTTTATATGAAGTACCAATTAATATTTATGTACAAAAGAAAGGTCTGGAAACCTGCACAGTTGTGCTTCTTTGCATTTAATCTCCTTTTAACTCCAAGCTGTGTCCTAAGGAAATGAATTGCCGTATCTGATAGTGATGTTTTCCAAATGCTCTGGGCACTGAAATGAGGGTTGGCATCTAACAGGAGGCCCTAGTAGCCTTTCATTTGTGCATGCCAGCAGCAGCTGATGGCAGGGTCAGAGGCTTGAGTGCCCAGTGCTTAGTGGGGGCTTAATAGTTTGCTCATTTTACACACATTCCATGGCTTGTTCACTTGTGCTCTGAACTGCTGTGTCTACTGAGCCCCTACATGAAGAATTAAGCGGCTAAAATGGACACTGCAACATTCCTAAGCATTTTAAAGGGCTCTCCATGTTGACTTGCCTCAATGAATACGTAGGCAGATGGATATCTGCAAAAGATTTGGCCCTACCATCTTACTCAGGCTGGGCTGATGCATCAAAGCACAGGCATGCAATATGTACTGGCACAGGCAGGCCTTTTGAATAGTAGAAATACTACATTAGACCAAACAACATTTTTAAACAGCAATAGGAATCATTCCAGCAGGAGCAAAGAAGTGCCATTTATCTACTATCTGCTTATCGCTATTCCTGATTTCCCTCCTTGGCCATCTTGCAAAAAAACACTCCAAACAAAACAAAACAGAGATCTACAAGGTTCAAACACGGCACAACCAATCAGGAATGTATGCTATGGCCTTGAGGAAAGAAAAAAGCATATGGAAGTGGCAGGAGCCACTTCCAAAGGGAGCCAAGGCTGCTATGTTGGAAGCGGCTCAACAGGGGTGGGAGTGGAGGCCTGCCTGAGCAGCAACTTTCAACCTTTACTTGGCTGCAGCCCATGATGAGACATGCTTTTCACATGGAGGCCCAGGAAACACAGGATGCATGTAAAGGAGTGATCTGTACACACACACACACACACACACACACACACACACACAAGCTCATACACGTAGACCTATATTCGATCATGGCAATGTTCATTCTTCAGAAAAGTTTTATACGTTAAAACTTTTATATACATAGAGAAATACACTTTTCTACAAATAGTTACTTATAAAGTTTTATCTATAACAAATTTCTAAATTAAAAGAGATGAAGAGAAATGAAAGTTAACCTACCTGGAAGAAACTTGTGGCACTAATTACCGTAAGATTCCCTCTCCTATTTACAGGCAATGAGATAATTATTTATATGACTGCATATCTGGGTAAAACCAAGGCAGGCTCAGATGCTGCACGTGGGTGGATGAGCTGCAGTCCTTCCTATACCTGCCTACATCTGGAGCTTCATTTCCCTAGGTGAGGTCCAGAGGATATTTTCTCCCATGTAACTCATGGCACCCACTAGTTTCCTTGGAAGCTGAGAGGTCTTTTGGGAATAAAGGGAGCTGAACCCAAGTTACTTCCCCTTCAGATTCAGTTATTAACATTTGTCTGGTGACAGTACCTTGACAGAGACTATATGGAAAAAAGAACAAAGGTGCCTGAGAGAAGAAGCGCTAGAAGGTAGGAAGAGATGGAACCAGTAGAACTGCCTCTCCACTAAGCACTGGACACTGATGGGGTATTGGTCTAGATCCATGAAGTGACTTATTCTAGAGTCTGACCCAAGGCAGATGGTGGCAGTTGGCTCCATCAGGGTGATGATCTCAGGTTGTGTGAGTGAAACAAGATAGCTGTGCCACTGGAGCTTTCAGGACAGAGTGTAACTCTGAGGGAAGGCGCATCTATTCTTGCCCCCTGAGGAACCACTACAGCTTGGGTGAACCAGCAGGGCTTGGACTTGTGGCAACACAAGTTGCCATTGGGAGTTAGCAATGGCTCCACTGCACCATTTTTTTGTGTCTTTGAACTTCAGCTACTGGTAAGACCATACTGCTGTTCTGGAACAGCAGAACCTGCAGGGTTGAGTAGCTCAACAATTTGTGAAACCACAAATCCACCTTCACGGGAATGCCAGGGTATTCAGTTCCCTTACATCATGGCAGCAAGAGCAAGAATTTGTCATTCAAGAGGTTCAAGAAGCCTGGCTTTGGAGACTTTATTGTCTCTAGCTTCTTAAACAAGTATAACACAGATAGAACAATATTTGTTTCCTTTTGAAGAAATAGTATGAGGCTCTCCGCCACAGGTGCAAGTGCAACATCAAGGATTTGCTAGAACTCTATGCAGATGGAGGGAGTCAGGTGGTGGCAGCAACATCTGGGCTGTGCATTTTGCTCCACAGCAGGCAGTAAAGACTTCAAAACTGACCTCAGGACAACTATAAGCTCCTTCATGATTTATTCAAATCATCAAAGATGGGTAATAGTGGTGGTGCTATGACTGCACATCCTGTCCAGCGCTGTACTTGGAGAAGGGATGACATTGCTTGTACAAGTGAACCTGAACACACTAGTTTCTTTCTTCCCTTTCTTTCCCCCCACTGGTTTATTTGTCAATAAATATTTAAGTATAATTATGAACAAAATGCTGTGCTAGTATAGCTTAGAAACTGATGATTATGAAAAGGTTAAGAGAAAAACAAAAAATTTTAATGATGCATCCAGAAAGATGTTTAAGGGTGGAGCTTAGGAGGTAAGAGACTCCAAACCAGTCTCTTCTGCCAAAAACTGATTAGGGTGTGAACTAAAGACCCTTATTGTTTGTCACAGCCCAAGAAGCAAGATGACAGAGAAGGAGACAGAGAGGCAGGCAAGCAGGGAGGGAGAAGTGAGCATTCCTGGCATAGTAAATAGCTACAGCAGGTATTTCCCAGAATGTTTGAAACTATGTGAATAAATTTATATGATAGGAGAACTTCAAAGTACAGCTAATGATGACTAGATCCTTTAAAGTCTAAATTTGAAGCATCGTGAGATGGGGGTATCTCTGCAGCCTGCCACTGAGGATACAAGGATGCTTCAACTGTCACTAAACAAATGAAATGCACAGAAAAGGATCAGCAAATCTGAACCATATACAAGAGGTTCTGAGCAGACTGGGATGCTAATAACTTCTGAACAGTGCCAGCACAGCAAGGAACTCGGGATATTATGGGAAAAGCACTATAAGGTGGACTATGATGTATGATTTGCCTGTTTTTTTTTTTAATTGTTGCTTTTTGTTTTTTGTCATCAATAAGAAATTCACTTGTTTTTAAAAAATCCAGATGCTGGGATCCCTGGGTGGCGCAGCGGTTTAGCGCCTGCCTTTGGCCCAGGGCGTGATCCTGGAGACCCTGGATCGAATCCTACGTCGGGCTCCCGGTGCATGGAGCCTGCTTCTCCCTCTGCCTATGTCTCTGCCTCTCTCTCTCTCTCTCTCTCTGTGTGACTATCATAAAAAAAAAAAAATCCAGATGCTGCCACTGTCCAGAAAAAAATATCAGATTTATTTATGATTATTATAAAGTTGAATTGCTGAAATGTGTTCACTGACACATTTTGACTTGCATTAATGTTTTATGTCCCAGAATTTTTATTAAAAATTCACACACAGGGATCCCTGGGTGGCGCAGCAGTTTGGCGCCTGCCTTTGGCCCAGGGCGCAATCCTGGAGACCCGGGATCGAATCCCACGTCGGGCTCCCGGTGCATGGAGCCTGCTTCTCCCTCTGCCTGTGTCTCTGCCTCTCTCTCTCTCTCTCTCTCTCTCTCTCTCCTCTCTGTGACTATCATAAGTAAATTTAAAAAAAAATTAAAAAAATAAATAAAATAAATTAAAAAAATAAAAATTCACACACAAACGAAAATGGAAAAACTGCCAATACCCTATTTTTCCACTTGCAATCATATACTTAGGTACATTTTCACCTAATGGGGGAAAAAATTTAATGTTCAGAGCTACCAGTAACAGGAAGAAGATAATTTTTTTTAAGAATGCAATGTTTTCCATCACAGTAGATTCTTAAGCATGGTCTCCATATTTTTGTGAGGAAAATCATGATGGGGAGTTAGCTTCCCCAGCTAACTCTTTACTTTTCTTTAGGAAATATGAGCTGAAGCAGTCCTACACATAGTTGTATAGATTCCCAAATTCCTGTCAAGGTGCTGTACTCAGAAAGGTCAAATCTTGTCAGAAATAACCTTCCTTCTTGCCACTGGGTGCTGCACAAGACATTGGGTGCCAAGGAAAATATGCTAAGGAATAAGAAATGGACTTGGCCTCCATGCCCTCAGTTTGATGGGAAAAGTGAACACTTTACATAAATAATGATCATAGGATGTTAACAGTGGTAAATCCCATAAAAGAAACATGAATAAAGTACTGTGAGCATAAGGATAAATGATTTCTAGCCAGAAGTGGAAGCGGGGAGAATTTGGAGGCCAAAGTTTTATGGCCAACAAAGACTAAAAGCCTGGGCTTTGGAGTAACATAGTGTGGATCTGAGTAAGTCAGGGCTCTTCCATCCTGGGCAACTCAGTAAACTTCTCCAAGCCTCAATTTCTGCAGTTGATAAATGCAGATAGGAAAGGTGAATGTGTCGCTGAAAAGTTATAGGTGCTGATTCCTGATAGAACCAGAGTCTGGCACCTGGTAAATGTGTTCAATTAATATTAGCTGTCATCACTGTTATAAAAGAGGCCCTGTTGCACCTGGCCTCAAAGGCCAAAGATGATTTTGATTTTTGGGGATGGGGTAGGACTGTGACAGGGAAAACCATGAAAAAAGCCAAGATATGAGAGGGTGAACATGTGATGTCACTCTTCCCATCTCTCCCCTCCACCCTCCCGCTCTGCTCCGTTAAAGCAAATGCGATGCTATGGCTGGAATGAGAAGTACTGTGTGTCCTTACATGACCTCATGGCAGCTTGCTCCTCCCGCATGTGTGAGTGAGGGGGAGGGGGCGGGGGGAAGAGAAAAGAAAGGCTTCACGTATTTCATCCTTTGTGCCTACACAGGCATGCGAGTCTTCAGTGACAGTCCTCTTGTGGCTGCACAGGTGAGCCAACCAATTCCGATAATGTAAAATAGAAGCCTCCTTATAGGCATACTACTTACTTGTCTTTGGCTCAAACAGGAAACAAGGTTCATTTGCATAGCATTCCCTTTAAGCTTACACATTATGACTTTATTATGCTGGAATCTGAACCAGCAGGGCTCATTCTCTCCCCCCACAAAAGCTACAGGCTTAGAACAAGTGAATTTAAAAAGCTAGCGCCTCTCACATTCTGGAATCGTGTTCTAAGTGCCTTTCAGTCAAGTTACAGTTTAAAACCAGTGGGAGGTTCAACAAGGTGGTAGCTTCCAACTTGAGGAGGCCCTGGCTCTGCGAGACAGAGACTACACAGTGTGAATTCAGCCAACATGGATGTGTTATGTGCTGCTGAAGGACAAAACGATGTTGAGGTGGGATGGTTAAATAAGCAGAAACATTCTTTTTCTCCACTTTCACCCAAAACCATAGGGTCTGGATAGTTCTCAAAGCAAGTAGGAGTACTTCACAGGAGACTTTGAAGGCAATTTGTTTAATTTGATTAAATTCGTGTTTACTGTTGTCTATGCATAGAGTTATACCAGGGATACAGAAGTGCCTATGACAGTCTCTGACCTCTTATGGCTTACAATCTATTTGCAGAGATAAGACAACCAAGCACATAAATTATTAAAGGACGGTAGATCTCAGGCTCTGAACCCAGATAGCTATCATATGACGTTGTGCAAATCACTCAATCTTTCTGTGCCTCAGTTTATCTATAGAAAGATACAGTTGTTTTATATCATAACATCCTTGTGAGTATGTGCAAGGCACTTAAAACAGGGCATGGTACTGAGTTATTAGTTATTAATTATTATTTCAGTTATAAATAGGATTAGCTTTTAGGCTCTCAGCATGCCATACAGAGACATTCTGTAGCCTCATGTCTGTTCCTCTCCAACATACACCCAGGTGCCAGCCATATCAAACCACAGCGATCACTTTTCTCTCTCCTTACCTTAAAGCAAAATGGCTTTGGAGGCAGGTCGACCTGGGTTCAAATTCCACTTCCATCACTGGGTAACATTTTTAACATAACTAGTACTTATTATACAAAATACAACTAGTTGTATATTCATCTGTTTCCCAAAGTTGACTGAGAGCCCCTTTAAGACAGAGGCTGTGATTAATTCATTTTTGTGTCCCCAATTACCTGGCACATGAAAATTGCTCGGTAAATGTCTATTGAATGAAGGATTGAAGAAAGTTTACTGCTAGTCGAAGGAACCTCATAGAGATGTGAAAGCATAGCTGCATGAGGGAACAGCCTGTTTGACTTGTTTAGGTGTGTCTGAGTATTAACTTGAGAAAATCAGGTTAGAGGCACATCACTAAGTATGGTGGATGCCATTCTGGGATCAGGATTTAAAACCCAGGGCAGTAGAGAGTCCAGGAACAATAATGAAGACCTAAACCAAACTGTAGTGGAAAGGAAGGTCTGGGTCTAGGAAGAATGCAGGATTAAAATTTTACAGTATTTGGTAATTTGATGGCTATGGGAGACAAGCTGGAGTCTTTAACTATGAAGGGTGTAATGGCACCAGGGAAGAGTTTATGAAGAAACATGAAGTATTTTCTTCATAGTAAATCTGTTTTGGTAGCAGTTCCATTTTTTTAAAAAGATTTTTATTTATTTGAGAGAGAGCGGGAGAGAGAGAGCACAAGCAGGGGCCTGGGGTAGTGGTAGAGCAAGAGGGAGAAGCAGACCCCCCTGCTGAGCAGGGAGCCCCATGTGTGGTTCCATCCCAGGATCATGACCAGAGCCCAAGGCAGATGCTTAATTGACTGAGTCACCCAGACACCCCTAGCAATTATTTTTAAAAACTTTTTTCCATTTACAGAAATGATATATTTTTATTGTAGGAAAGTTAGAACAGGAAGAAGAGTCATAAAGAAAATTGACATTGAAATTATTTGTAATCTGGCCATCCAGAGATAACAGTTTCTAACATACTGCTGATTTTCATTTAATACTTTTTTAATGCATACATATAGATTTGCCATGGTCCATATTACTACCTGCAATAGTCTATCAATTGCACACGTTTACAAAATTACATATTATATAACTGTGCACAACACACACTGAACATTTTAATCAATATTCTTTGGACTCCTGATTTTTAATGTCAGCATTAATATCATTGATGAACCATAAGTTATGTAAATAATTCTCTGTTGTTTATTTGGGTTACCTCCAATTTTTCACCACTACTAACAATGCTGCAGTGAATATCCTTATATATCCTTATTGGTATTTCTAATTATGTCCTTAGGACAGATTCTGAGTCAATGTGTATGATCATATTTAAAGCTTATAGGATGTACTGCTAAGTAACTTTCCAGAAAGGATGCATCCACTTATATTCCTCTCCCTGATATACGAGTGCCAATACTAAGAATATCTTATAAAAATATTGCTGATAAGTAGAAACAGTCTTCATCTCCTTTTAATATGCAATTCTTTAGTTACTAAAGAGAATAACTTTTTTCATGCCTATTAACCACTTAATATTTTTTTGTGTGTGTGGAGAAAAATCATTTCCCTTGTCAATTACTGTATTGGTATAGTAAGGTTTTTTTATGATTGATTAGAGACATTTATCTACATATTAACCCTCTATCATTAAGAAAATATTGTGTTACTTACATTTTATCATGTTTTTGATATGTAGAAATTGTAGTTAAATTTATCAACTTTTCTTTTGCAATTATTATATCTTAATAGACTTTTCCCAAACTAAGATTCACTTCCATCTCTACTTTCTTTTCTTGTTTTATGGTTTTGTTTTCTGCACTCAACTCTTTTTGTCATGTATTTTAATGCAAGATGCAACTGCAAGCTCTCAGGACATAGGAAGAATCTATCTGAGTAGCAAAACATGCAAGGCATTTAGCTTTGTTCATTTTTCAAACATAAGGGTGGATAAACTGGGCCGTCTATGATTTAGAATTAGCACAAATCTTATTTGTTTTTCAGTTTCAGGATAGTGTCCTCTTGGAAAATGAGATGTGATACAGTATGTGATGGAAAACTGAGAGCACGCTTTCCTAATAAAGCAAATTGTAAAGAATGAAAATATGAAAGTGCTTACACCTTTTCCTCTAACTGCTGAAATCAGGCTGCTCTGAACAACATTCACATAGCTCCTGAGCCAGGAAAAGTCACTTGCAAAGCATTGCGCTGCATTGAGAGACTATATCCTATTGCACACAGGCTTCTCTTCCCACCTCACTTTACTGTGACAGCAAGAGAAGACTCTGACTCCAAGGACATTTCAGCTAACAGAGGACTGCTTTGAAATAAAACCATCATCATCACCAAGGCAACAAAATATAAATTTCGCTCATTGACTGAGGCAAACTTACCATTTGAACTGAACTGGGCAATGATCATGTTGGCGCATCAGTTCAACAAGGTTCCTAAATATTTGCTACATTAACAGGAAGTTTCTATCTCAGTAATTCTTTAATTTCCCAGAGCATAATGAGTTCAGCCCAGATTAATGTAGTGCATATACTTTTCTCATACATATTTCATTTCACCATCTTAAACTTACTGGTAAGTTGTTTTCAGAGAAACAGCACAATGCCTGTGTGGAAAGTAAGGTACTAAGATATCACAGGTACTATTTTTATTCACCTAAGGTACTTGGGAAGTTACAAAATAAATTGTTCATGTTTGTTTGTGTCACTTAATGCACTTTAAAATGAAATCTAATCTATTTGCATAAACACTTTCTACAGCTCTTTTTGCAAAAAGCTTGAAGACTGCTAGCATACTTAGCATTTCATAGGGACCACAGTCTACAATCTTAGTGGATAAATTACTTTTTAAAAGTCTTCTAACAATTAAATAAGTGAGTGGCTTAATTTCCAACAGGTGTGGGACAAAGGACTCTCAGCTAAGAACGAGGAAATTATTCTAATTTTTTTTTGACAAAGACAACCACTTAAGCTACTATTCTTTTCTTAGAAAATAAGATGGATTAAAATTAAGTGAGATTCTAATTTGAGATGTGTAAAATACATAGATATTAAGCTGAAGCATATGCTTCCTGATGACATTCACTTAACGCTCAAAGGAAAGAGGAGGATTGAGGAAATTTTGGATCAATTTAGGAACAACCAAACAAGGAAAACACAACTCTGAAGCAAGGCTATATTTTGGGCTGCACTTTCCAATGTGCATATTTAGATGAATGTAATTGATCTGGTTAGTGCATAATCTCCCACTCTTTTTTACCCATGTAACTTGTAGAGAAATTCCCAGGAATAGTATCCAACTTCAACAGAGCACTATAGAAGTTTATCTTTCTTTGTCTCCTTTTTTGTGCTCCCTCTTTTCCATAAACAATTTCTACACTTTATACAGGTCTGAGTATCGAGCAAGCACATGACAAAAAAGTCAATTCCCAGTGTACACACCAGTGCCTCATTCCACCATATGTGAAGCTCTCACTGGAGTTGTTTCTATTTGGGTCATGGGACACAAAAGGACAGGCTTTATAAAATGGGTAAAAGGATAAATGAAATTCTGGGACAGAGCCAATGAGGCCTAGCTATTAGCAGAAGTCTCATCCAGTAGAGGGAGAGAAAATACAACTCATCAGCTTTCACAGGCTTGGGGAAATCTTGGTAATCATAAAACTCTACCATTCTTCCTAGATAGAAGTATGTAATGAAAATGGTGTGGTAGGGCATACACTGCTAAGAAGTCCCCAGACATCTTTAAAAATGCTGCAACTTTCCACTTCTTGAGTTGTTGTTGTTTTTTAATATTTTATTTATTTATTTGAGAGGGAGAGAGCAGGAGCAGGGGTGCGGGCAGAGGGAGAGGGAGAAGCAGACTCCCCACTGAGCAGAGAGCCCTACTCAGGGGCTCTATCCCAGGACCTAAGCCAAAAGCAGACACTTAACGGACTGAGCCACCCAGGTACCCCTAGAGCAAGAGTGTTTTTTTAACATATATGCTAGAGTGTAATTATGCCAAGGTAGCTTCTGTTTCTGCATAATCGCCTGCCTATTTATTTATTCTCTGACATTTCACAGGGGCAGTCAGGTTTCTCTCATAGGTTAAAGAAAGGCTTGAAAGGGATCACAATTAACACAACAATCTTGATAAAAATAGCAACACTGCCTTGCACGTGGCAGGAACTATGCTAAGCCTCCCTGCGCACTTAAATAAGAATAATGTTTATGTCTCACGAAATGGGAATGAGAAATATTTTAGACACCTTTAAGAATCCAAAGACCCACTGAATTTGAAATTGAGAAGGAAGCATTGCATTTCTGTATGAGAAGAGCCAACTCTTCTGAAACATGAGGCTGATAGCACAAACACAAGAGAATCTTTGCTCTTGGTTTTTAAAATAAGATATATCCATAGCTGCTGTTTTTCTCATCAAATAAATTTAAATTCCATGATAATCTGAAAGTTCCAAATTTAGTTCAAAACACCTCCAACTTGGGGGATCCTGGGGTGGCTCAGTGGTTTAGTGCCTGCCTTTGGCCCAGGGCATGATCTTGGAGTCCCAGGATCGAGTCCCACTTTGGGCTCCTTGCATGGGGCTTGCTTCTCCCTCCGCCTGTGTCTCTGCCTCTCTCTCTCTCTCTGTCTCTCTCATGAATAAATAAATAAAATCTTTGAAAAAAACAAACAAAAAAAACCACCTCCAACTTGAACCATGGGCTCCTACAGAAATTACATTTCAAAGTTAGACCTAATTTCAGGAGAGCAGGTCATGGGGTTCTATGATGTTGTCTAACCCCCTAAGGCTCATAGACCTGAGATCAACAATTAGATTAACATACAAAAAAAAAAAAAAAAAAAAGCCAAACAAAAAGAAAACTACCAGAAAAGCTCCCCATTGCCTTCATTTTTCTAAAAGAGAAAAAGACAAAGCAAAACTCTATTTTAATCAATAAAGCTCATTATCTACCTAGAACTGACTCTCATCTATATGCTATAAAAGCCCAGGGGCATTTACAACTTCTGTTGCTCAGAAATGTAATTGAAAAGCAGGCAAACAATTTGAGAAGGATTTTTAGCCATTTGGGATATATCTTTAAATATATCTTTATTAGAGAGAAGTCTATGTCTAGAGAGAAGTCATATATGTGCATGCATACATCCACCTATGGAATACACATACACACATATGCACTCATGAATGCACTTGCTTTGTCTCTATATATTCCATACATATATTTGGAAAGGCTATGTAATACATGTATATAATTGTTACATATATACCCATACTTATGATCTATGCTATATGTGTGTATATATATGCACATATATATCACAATCATTTCTAAAAAGATATATTTAAATATTGTGCATACACATGAATAGGTCTCTTTATGGGCTGGGAGCATCACATTTCAGGGGTAGCTATCATCACATCAGGATCCCAGATTCCTCTTCCACTCTGATCCACATTTGAGGGAAATGATAGTGTTCTTTATCTGACTGAGCTTCAAGTTTCCACTGCATCTCAATTCCATTTGTTATTCAATCTGCAGGCAGTTAAACTACACTTAAGCTAAGGGTATGGGTATATTTGGAAATATGTCAAAGCATCAATCATGGTCATGATTTGACACATTATGCTTTGAAAATTGTGTCTTAGCCATATCCATGCTTTATTTAGCATGGAGACCTCAATGCAAATAAGTCATCAAATGGAATGTGGATAATCCTTATAATATCCTAATAAATCAAACAACTGTTAAAATGAGTTTAAGAAAATATGTACCAAGAAACTTAAAATGAATAGCCAGTCCTGCACATGTGTCTCAGATGCAACAGCGTTAATGAACCACATGACTTGGCCTTTTCCACATAGGCGTGTGTGGCATTTGTTGACCTTTCACTTGAAATCCAGAATTTTGTTTAATCCTTTGAGCAGTGGATCAAAAGCTATGCCTTAGATGAAGTAATGACTGAAAACTATTTAAAAATAGTCAGGGTTGAGTCCCAAAATAGGAATTTTCCATTTGTCTGGCAACAAAAGGTCCCTGTAGATTCTCTATACTGGCAAAGGAAAAATGAGTCTGTTTCAAAGTTAAAATTTCAACTGGGTTTTCATTCTGCCAACATATCGAATTTTGCAAGTATGTCATTACAGCAGAAGTTTTTAAAACTGACACAACAATTTATTTGTGGAGAAAAAAGGAAGAAAAGGAAACACTTGCATTCAAATCCCAAGGATTAGGACATAATCAGTTAGCTGTCATTTAATACACATTAAATTCTGTTAATGAGAAGGAATCCAGGCTAATCTCAAAACTGAACTAAAAGTACAGATTTATGTGTCTGCTCTATTGTGTAATGCACACACATATACGTGTACATCTACAATTTTCTACCTGGACAGATAAGGAATGTTGCAAAATCACTGATGCTCTGACATATCTCAGAGGATACAGAGTAATTAAAAAGACAACAAAGTTCAGGAAATGTTTTACTATCTTCCATGTCATCAATTAGGAATGTCACTTTCTTAAGCTAATTTTCATAAAAGCCTCTTTTCACTCAAATGACTACTCTTGCCTAGTATCTTTTTTCAAAATTCCCCTTTAACAGAAACTTCTGATGTACTCTGTGCTAATCATTAATTTTTCCCCTGGTGCTCTACTGAATTTTTAAATAAATTTTTCTCTTTTTTTTTTTTTTTTGATTAAAGTCAGTATTTGGCTTCTTATGAACAATGCGAATTGCCTCTATTTTCCCTTTATGCTCATCCCCAACTTGGGGTAGACTTTTCTAGCTGAGACTTTTCTCATCCTTGAATCTCCCTCCTGGAATCTTCTCAAAGACACTGCCTTTCCCAGGATTTCCTGATAATCTTTCCAACTGCAGTTTCATGATAGATCATGCATAAGGTTAAACGCATTAGAAAACTCATATTTCAGTTCCCTGGAGAATTCAATGGTTTCAAGATCCAAAGAAGTATCAGAATCCACACTGGTGGATATCCTACAAGAGAATGAAGATACAAATTAAAAGGACCCACCACAAAATATCCTACCTGGAATGCAGACGGAGCATCCGCTTCAAAAACTTCTTGGGGACTTCCAGGGTGTTGGATGGCAGTGAACCCTAGATATTCTCGATCCTTCAACTTAGCTTGCAAGTTTAGTGTAGACATAGCCCTAAACACTTTGTTTTTTCCTTCTGTGTGTTAATTAAAAAAAAAAAAAGAAAGATTCCACCACTACTCTCCTCCTCTCCCTTTTAATTGATGACCCGTACTCATCCAGTCTATGTTTGTGGGTCCCTGATCCGACTGTCCACCTCCATCTCTTCATACTGTGGAATCTTAACTGTCTGTTATCTCTGTGGCATCTTCTAAGTGGCGGCTAATCAACAATTCAAATGTAACTTGACCAAGATTGTTGTCTAAAACTTAGCAGGATGTTCTCTGTGGTGCAGCTCAGTCCTGTTATCTGACTCTCTTCTAGCATCTTTTTCTAACTCTACTCTCTTGATTTGCCCCTCTGACCACAGAGGCTCTTGTTCAATCTCATTGAAGGTGTATTTTCATGGAAGGCTCAACAACATTCTTAATTAATGTGTCATTCTTTCAGAATCTATACAAAAGAAAAGAGTCCTACTTTTCTGAGTCCTTAAGGTTGCATTAGCACCCTAGTGATACTGAAATGACTTTTCTATTCTTCTTTTTATTATGTGTGGTACTGTCTAATTACACTAAACAAAAGGAAACGGCACTTGACCCTGCAGTAGAATCAAGACAATTTGTGCCTCAAGATTTTCATTTGATATTTATAATGTAACTGAAGCTATCTAGCTGTATTCTACTGCACAATGCCATTAGAAATCAGATTTTTCCCCATTTTTATTGAGATATAATTAACATATGACATTGTATAAGTTGAAGGTGTACAACATAATGATTTGACATATGTATATACTGGGAAATTAGTTAACATCTATCACTGCACATAGCCAAAACATCTTTTCCCCTGTGATGAGAACTTTTAAGATCTACTCTCTCAGCGACTTGCAAATCCATAATACAGAATTGTTAATTATAGTCACTCTGCTGTATGCTACATTACCAAAACCTATATATTTTATAACTGGAAGTTTGTATCTTTTGGCCACCTTCGCCCATCCCCCCCCCCCCCAGCACAATGCAACTTTAAAGAGATACTATTTAAAGCGGTTGGCTAGTATATTCCAAAGAGGGTAGCACAACACAGAGCTCAGTAAACCCAGTGCTCTAGCATCTCAAGAAGCAGCTAGGCAAGAAGGAGCAAAACTGACAGAATATGTACACACTTTGGACATCATGGCCTGTAATGATTCAAAATATGGATATTTTTGTTGAAATTGGAAGATAAGTTTTATGAAGACAATATGACATTCCAGGAAGGTGTTTAGGAAGGAATCGAACAGGTTTCTCACTTTTCATGTTTTGTGTTTTTTCTTTAAAGATTTTAAAAAATTTATTCATGAGAGAGAAAGGCAGAGACACAGGCAGAGACACAGGCAGAGGGAGAAGCATGCTCCATGCAGGGAGCACGAAGTGGGACTCGATCCCAGGACTCCAAGATCACGCCCTGGGCCAAAAGCAGGTACCAAACTGCTGAGCCACCCAGGGATCCCATTTTGTGTGAACTAGATCAATCAAGAGTGGGTTGATAATCTAAAAAAAGAAAATAAGTAAATGACCAAGTAATAGAAACCTGATTCTTACTTCCTGAGTGGTGAATTCACTTTGAATTTACTATGAGAACTGGATTCACTTTATATTCTTCTATTCTTTACATTCTTTAAGAATGGCAAGGATCTTAGAACCCATCTATTCCATTCTTCTTACTTTAACAGTAAGGAAGCAGAAACACACTGGGTAGCCCCCTCCTCAGGACCATACAGCTTGGACTGGAGCAGCAGCAAGGCCTGAATTCAAGGATCCTGCCTCACTGACCCATCTGCTTCCATTACCAGACATGTCCATGTTCTGATCACTATCCCTTTTCTTATCTCAAGTACAACATTTCTGTTCTCTCTTTCCATTTTAGGTTTGAATAATCCAAGCCCTTGCCTTTGAATCTCTAGATTTTGGGGTGGGGTGGGGGGTTTCTTGTTTGTTTGGTTGATTGGTTGGTTTTTAGATTTGATACCTTTTCCTAACCCATGAAAAAGGTTATCTGGGCATACAGAGATACCTGGTATGGCTTGGAAGAGCAATCTGTTGCCTTTTAGTTTATTTTTAGACCACGTATGGGTTGAAGACTCCATAGATTAGGGGGTTTTGTTGTTGTTGTCGTCAATATTTTATCTTTTGTTGCTTCCTTTCCTTCCCTTTTGATATTACTATCACTGGGAATAGAAGAGTCACTTAGAATAGATTAACTTCCTCTTCTTTTCCCCAGATGGGACTGCTGAACTTCCAGCTGTATCTTCATCTCTAATAAGTCAGTTTCCATTTCACTCACTTGAATTGTTTATCATAATGTTCCCCCTTTTGCATCAAGTTGACTTTCTCATTTTTAGTTTCAAAGCTTTCATTTATTCTTCACTTATGAATCATCTGTCATTTGACCCAAAGTCATCCTCCTTCCCAGGATTCTCTCCCAATTCCCTTCCATGGTTAATCTGATTGATCCAATTTCTGTTTTACTGGTGATGTTCACCATTAGGGTAGGAGTTTACCTTTCACTTGCTTGCTTCAGCAACTGCTGCCTATTTTATAGAAGATAAACATATTCTCAATCTCAGTAGACCAGGGACAGACCTTCTAAGCCATCCTTATAGAAACAGAAATGGTATGAATATAGGTATGCTTATGGCTGAGATGTGACCTCAGCTCAGATCGGGCCATGTGTATACAGGCCTGGGGTGATGTGGGCTTAATGTGGGCAGCTCCCTGGTCTGCTTTCTGACTGGCCCATCTTGATGTGTAATCCAGCTCCTGAGTACTGTGTTCCACATGCAGAAGGCCATTGTTTTTTTTTTTTTTTTTTTTTTTTTAATTTTTTTTTTTTTTTATTTATTTATGATAGTCACGGAGAGAGAGAGAGAGAGGCAGAGACATAGGCAGAGGGAGAAGCAGGCTCCATGCACCAGGAGCCTGATGTGGGATTCGATCCCAGGTCTCCAGGATCGCGCCCTGGGCCAAAGGCAGGCGCCAAACCGCTGCGCCACCCAGGGATCCCCAGAAGGCCATTGTTAACATGTTCTGCTGCTCACTGTGGTAATGAGGGGGCCTGTAAGAGCACCTCCCCACCCCAGTGTAACTGACAACTCCCTTCTTTGAGTCACCACTGAACCGTGTGCAGTTGTATTTGTGTTCTCCTAATACTTGCAACCACATCTGTTTTACTATCTAACTCTGAGCTCTTTAAGTGCCTGAATTATATTTGGATCCTCATAGTTAGGGCTTACCAAGTGATTAACAAAGGAGACTGCTACCTCCTTGAAAGGGCTTCTTTGCTCACAACCCTGGAAAGCGTAGCCTCAATGGACAGTATCCATTTTGTAATATTGAGTTTATTAGTAAATACACTCTGTGACAAGTTATTAGGGAAATCCGAACTGTCCAAGGCTTACATGTTTAGGGGTGAAAAATACTCAAATACTAAAAGTAACAGGGCTTTATAGGATTTCTATGATAACCCATGAAAAAGGAATGCTAGTGATAGCCTTGAAATATTCTAGTTGTGTTCTCTACTGCATGGAAGAATCTGTACACTTGTTTTGTTTGTGCTTTGATTAGATCTTATTTTACTTTTGTGCCATCAGGACTCTAAATTTTGAGATGCTGTTTAAAATGTTTAAATTATTTGCATTATCATCACTGATCTCCATATACTGTAATGGTATGTACAACAAAACTATAGTTATAAATATAGCTTTGAAATATTTCAGGATACTTAAATTCATAGTGTAAAATATCAAACAGCTTATACCTAATGTCATTTTTTCAGAGGATCATATAAGCATATTCATTTCTTTTATCTGAAGACAGACAGAAATTCATTTATTTCCATAGAGAAGTTATTTTTCCTAAACATAAAGAAATAAACTCTCATGTATCTCTCTATGTAAAATGTAATAAAAAAAATTTCAAAAAATATTATATAAAATAATGACTCTTGAGATTTCTAAAGAAGATCCATAGTTAGAATACATATTATGTTGCAATTTAGAACCAACATAGGTATACATATACTTAACATGTATATGAAAATTCTCTTTCAAAATACTTAACCTTACATGATACCTTTTGGTATTTCTATTCTATCCTATTTAATTTTTAAAAACTAGCTGGTTTTGAATAACTAAATTGATTTTCTCAACCACTGATGGGTCATCAATGATTCATGATGTGCAGTTTTTCAAGGCTAAAATAGTGGACTCAAGAGTTCACAACTTTCACCATTAGATCCTAGTAATGGCAGGTTACTTAGAGAGGCTACTGTTCATAAGGAGAGAAGGTCCATAAAAACTGTCACCTCAGGCATCCAAGGAAGGCATCAAGTCATTGTGGGGTACACTCACCACATTTTCTGAGGATAGTGACCTCTTGATTAATTACTTTCCAAATTGCTCATTAAAACTTGGCTTTGCAAAACTAGGCCTTGGTCCAGTTATTGCTGCCAGATTTCTTGTTTACACTGAACTCAGTGTGTTAGGTTATTGCCTCACTGAAAAGCACCTTAGACAAGGAAAAAAGGTGAATCAAAGCAAGAAATCAGATTCCTAGCATCATTACAGGGTACACTCTGGCAAAGAATTAGTGAACACTAAATGTCTATAGGTGAAATCTAGCAGCCTGCTGACAAAATAATTCTATAGCAAGTAGACCATAAGTTTAATATAGTGTGATTAGTCTGCTCTGCTTTCTCCTGGCAGTCGCTGACAGGCACTGGTAGTCACTGGTAACTTGAAACATCTCTTAAAGAGGTTCCAAGATGAACATTTTCTATATTCCTAAATTAAGAGGTAGGGTAAAGCATTTTTGCAAGTACACTGATACACATTTCATCCTTGCATAAACATATTTCTGCCCCCAAATCATGTGGTTCTAGATCCCTGTTTCAATTCAGTTGACTATCGGCACATTTCTTTCTTAATTTGTTGAAATTGGAAGATAAGTTTTATGAAGTCTTGTCTAAATTCACACAGGATCAAGTACATAACTTAGGGTAGTTCAAGGATGTCTACCTTACAGTCATGCACTGCAGCTACTGAAACCACCAATCAGTACTAAGAGGCACCAAGTTCTGGTCTTGCTGTCAAATCAATATGTATCTAACTCACAGGGAAGCTTTAGCTTCCTTATGTCTAACAAAATCAGCTCTATGTAAGTTCATTTCCTCCTGATTCTGTAATAATAGGAAAACAACTTTGAACCTCACACTTAATTTAATATAGTTTGTTCATTAATTGTTTCTCATATGTTTATTTCTTCTCTTCAAAGACCTTGAGTTATTCACATGTTGGAGTTTTATCTCATATTTTTCTTGTTTCATCTCTTGCCTCCATTAGGCAATGGTACGCACCTAGCACCTGTGGTCTGACCAGTTGACTTCTGAGCTTATCTGGTGTGCACCAGTGGAGAGCTGAGTAGAGTCTAGGACAGGAGCAGATTCTGAAAGTGTGGCCCTAAATGGCCAGGGAACCTTACACTTCTAGAATTACACATCAGCATAAAAGTTGTCTTTGATCCACTGTAGTCTTAGAAAGCAAATGGCTGCAATATTGTAATATCAAGTTCACGTACCAGGCCATAGCATGCTTGTGGGCAAGTGCCTAATAAAAGTTATTTGAAAAAGAGTATAAACCTTTGGGCCTGGGGATCCCTGGGTGGCTCAGCGGTTTAGCGCCTCCCTTCGGCCCAGGGCATGATCCTGGAGTTCCAGGATCGAATCCCACATCAGGCTCCCTGCATGGAGCCTGCGTCTCCCTCTGCCTATGTCTCTGCCTCTTTCTCTGTGTATGTGTGTGTGTCTCATGAATAAATAAATAAAATCTTAAAAAACAACAACCACCACCTCTGGGCCTTTTAAATTATTTCTAGGAAATAGGATGTTATTTTACACCAGTTAACTTCCAAATATCTTAGGATTTGATGTAGGTCTAAACAGAAAACCAATTTTTAATCCTTATGTCAGTTTTTGAGATACATTTTTGTGTACAGGCAACACAGTGGGTGTCCTTCTTTCAGATATATATGGTAGAAGTACTTACTTGTCACATGGATTCAAAATGCAACACCCTTCTATGGGCTGAAAAGTTACTATATACATAGTATAGGGAAGCCTTTCCTGTGCCTTATGTCCCCAAACACGATTAACTGGTATAAAAATAGAATATACGCCAAATGATAAACTTGGTGATTTATTTAGTTTTATATTTACTGACACTCATACTTAAAGAAAATTTCTTCATTGAGCAAGAAGAAAATAAACCAAATATAGTACATGTAGGGGTGGAGAAAATGAATCGGACATTTTTCCTAGAGCCTGGCTTTGACTATTATATTTCTAATTATAGAGCTATGGACAGGGTTGTTTTAGGCTGGAATGCAAAATGTGAGTGAGAAGAGATCATTTCCTGCGTAGAGCCAGATCATTTTCTTTTTTTTTTTGAAGATTTATATTTAAATTCATGAGAGACAGTGAAAGAGACAGAGGCAGAGACTTAGGCTGAGGGAGAAGCAGGCTCCTTGTAAGGAGCCCGATGTGGGACTCGATCCCAGACCCCGGGATCACACCCTGGGCCAAAGGCAGACGCTCAACCACTGAGCCACCCAGGTGTCCCTAGATCATTTTCTAAAGTAACATTAATCTTTCTTTTTTTTTTTTTCCTATCAAGACATAAAGCATGGATGCTTTTTATTTTGATTATATAGGTTTCCAGATAATTGAATTAGAAATGCAGAAACATGGTCTGATGTTGATAAGCCAGCATGATCTGGCTGATTACATCTTCCTTAGGTAATTTTCCCTTCTGTGACCAATGCTAACCATGCTAGAGGAGTCACATAACTCACGTTCTTTCTTTGACTTCCTGATCTTTCATTTCATCTAAATGGCTTAGTTAGAACACTGAGGCTCCCACCTGGACCAGCTAAACAGCACTGGGATGAGGCTCTAATTTTCAAACCTAGAGCCTCATGGTTTTACACTCAGCCCCAGAGAGAAGACAGGTTGTCCTCCCAGGAAAAGCTGTGGCCTGGCAATAGGTTCACAAGGTCAGTCAGGTTCTGACATGTTAGAGAGTCTTCAACCAGATGTCTGAATGAACTTTCCTGAATATGGCAGTGGTATGTAGAAGGAGTGTTGCCTCCAGGCCATCTGCAATGTAGAAATCTTGCTGTTGCTTTCAATTTTTTTCTGAATGACGTTTGTTTTTAAAAATGCTCAGACCTTAAGGAACATAAAGGCATTCATTAGAGTTCAGAGACAATTTAAAAATGTTAAACCAGGGCTTCCCTGTCTTCCATCATGATCTCAGGCTGAGAGACCAAACTGCCTACAATAAGACATACCTAAATTAGTTCTGAGTTTCTGATTTCATTTTTATAATAAGAGCTTATTACATGTTGGGCAGAGTTCTGAGCACTTTAAATATTCTCCTGATTTTCCCTCACAGCAAACCTATGAAATAGGCATTATTATTCTCATTTTAAGATGAAAAACTAAGCACCTACTATGTGCTGGGTCCTGGTCCAGGTGCTGGAGTTGAGACTAGTTACCACGTGTAGGAGAAATGGCTTGGAGTTGTTCAACTCAGGTTATTGCTGCCCAGAAGAAGGGTTCTGTTTAGCAGTATGATTTCCTATCTGTTTGTTGCTGTTCATCACACCTTCTAAATCCAAGGGTCACACTCTAGAGAAAGGTGGCAATCAAGAACAAATCTAGATTTGTCCATACTGCCATATCCATATTGTTCAACTGGCTTCAAAGTCAGCCCCTCAGTCAAATACTTGTGCTGTTGACCATTGTCTGGAGTGTCTGCTTCTCCTCAACCATTGGACAAAGATTTCATCCAGTAAACCCAAGAGCAGGTTCATTGTGAGGGAGGTGGGTAGATGTGTTATTTTGGTAAACAAGGAAAGTGAACTGAGACAGTATTGGGTGATTATACCTCTTTCTGTTGGAATACAATAGACTGATCATTTAATAGGAAAACAAAACTTTTGTTCCATGAAAAAATCTAATAAGATGATTTATAACTATGCTATGAATTTCGCTATTAGAGCAAAGCAACTAAATATTTCTGGTGGAGAACGGTTTGAGGGCCTAAATTATCTGGTTTACACATGCAGAATAATCAGTTTTGTCGATTTGTTGATCAGTCACCATATCTCTAGGTGACTGGTACTCATGGACAAAAAGGACTATGAACAATGCTAGTGTGGAATGAAAAGGAAAAAAAAAAACCAGAACTTTAATGGTGCTCTAGAATGAAACAAGAAGTTGGTGCAGTGACCAGACTTTTCTATATAACTTAAATATATTTTTATCTTATTACATAGCATCTAAGTAAACTATTTACAGCCAATATCTCCAAACTGTAGAGATGTCTTAAGCAAGCAAACTGCAGAAGTTTAATTTTTATAGACTAAAATGTATCTATTTATAATGCTGAAGAAAGCATTGTGAAATAAGTAAGAATTGGGAAGTGTAATGAATAATGGAGGTATTGACTACATTCCACAAAAGAATGAATTAATAGAAAATAAATACAATTTTTTATTGTTAAGCATGTACTAGGAAAGATGATATTTGCACTAGGAAAAATGTCATCAAGCCATTTATTGTGTAGCCAGTACCTTAAATCTGGTAGACACAGAACTCTAAATATATTTAAATCTCTCTATATTTATTGAAAAGTTACATTTCTATGCATAATGATGTCAGCTCTCCAAAGCGCCCATTCTATTTCCCTTTCAGGTTGTTTTATTTGCATTATCTTATCATTCATGTTATTTACAATACACTTTACGCAATATAAATTAAGGCAAAATTTTTGGTCAAGATGTAATTAGTAGACTGACTTCAGGTGAAGCTGGATAAGAGACTTTGCGCTTATAGTTTCAGAAGAGTTCAAAATTTAACAATTGTAAGGCATATTTTAGATTTTTACCTGTCCCATTATAATGAACAAGAAGCTATTCTTTAACCTAAATCCATTTTGAGAATAATTAAAACCAATAAACATCATTGTCCTGAATTAAATGTTGTCCGTCCAACCCTCTTACTCTTTCTGAAGGAACAGCATTTTTAAAGTGCTTTTTGTAACATAAGAAAGGAATGGAACAATTCCTGTAACTGTAGGGAATAGTTGTATATTAAATACTCTGACAGGTATGGAAAGTTATTTTGACAACATGTGACAGAAAAGGTCCATAAAAATCATAGCAAAATGTCAGAAAGCACAAACATTTGGGGTAACTTAGCTTAATGGACAAATCATCCCACATATACAGGTTTAAGCCCCAGAAGGTAAAAGACATGTTCAGAGAGATGGCCCAAGCAATCCAGAAAAGAGGAAGTTAACTTCAGTACTCTCTGTCTCAGAAAACAGAAGTGAGAGTCTTGGTTTAGAGGCTCTCAACAAAATGATATTGAATTATTTGAAAAACTAACATGTTTAGAACATGTTCCCCCATAATGATAGATGAATGAGGTTTATTGTAACTGTGAAGTAGTAAGTGACAGACTTTGCATACACCCTCCAAAAAAGATACACCAAGCTACTGCTGATGCCAAATGAAGCATTCTATTTGTCAACAGAGGTATCTATTTGGCACTTAGGCAGTAATGCTTTAGAATCAACTATAGGATAATGAGATTAACATCAGTCTGTCATCACTTTCTCTGCTTTGGCTGGTTAATCCTCAGTGAAGATCTTTTTTCAGTAAAGCATATCCTCTTACCTAATGGATGTTCAAGTAAAACAGAGACCACCTCGCAAAAGTTTGGCAAAAAAGTAAATCCAACCACAAAAATCCAGAAACTGCACTCAAGTTCACAGATAAAACTCACAAGCAGACCTGATAGTTCAAAGGGTTGGCAGAGGGGAATTTAGTCAACCAGGGCAAAATAAAGGTTAGTTTGAGTCTCCGTTTTAAAATAAGATTGAGCATTCTCTACAATACTGATGATAATACCAATATTAAAATATTACTAGGAAACTTGTTTCAAAAATAAAAAAATTCACATATTGTTTTCCTATTCTGAATGGAAAACAAAAGGAGTATCATTAATTCTTGCTACACATATGATTCAAAAACTCTTATATTTTCAAATGTACTGTGTTAGTAGGCTGTATTTTAAAATTTAGGATTCTGAAGCTGTATTTGGACCTTCAGCTGTTTAGGGCTATAGACAAAGCTGTGGAAATTAGGCCCACTTGAGCCCAAATAATAAAGATCTATTCACAGAACCTATTTACTGAGATGGCAGCCCAGTTTGCTCACTTAGCTATGCCATCCAGCATCTCTCCAGCTGTCAGGCCACATTGGTAGTGGATGGTATCACCCTCCATACTGCTCAGCCTCATCAGAGCACCATCCCCTGATTCTGTAATTTCTTGGAATCACTGGGTACTCAGGAAGATATGGGTTTGGCTTTAAAAGCATCCCCTTCCCAAGCCATAGATGATGAATCTGGGAGGTTTAGAACATCTCAAACTTCTTTTCTTTCAAAACAACTTGAATAAAACTTAAAGTCAGCAAAAAAGAGGCTATTACAAACAGAGGAGAAAAACTAGAACTGTCGTGCTTAACCACGTTTTGGCCATAGATTCCTGTAAGAACTTGATTAAAGCTATAGACTCTCTTCCAAAAAAGGGGGGAAAAAAGGAAAGAAAAAAGAAAGGATACATGTTGCCCATGTTTCACACAAATTTCAAGGGAGAAATCATTGATGTTCTGAATCTCATCCAGAATACAAATGAAGTCAATAGTGCCTCCGTCATTTTTCTCAGGTCCCTTGTTAACTTTGAATTGTTTGTCTAATCCAGGTTCCAGCTGGTGCTGGCCCTTGGCTGGGCCAGTGGGCCTGGGACACTGTCAAGCAGGAGATGAGAGGAGGGCACAGACCCTGGGCTCCTCCTCTCTGTCTCCTAATCAACAGTCCTTGTAGCCAGTCCAGAGGCTGTGCCAGCTATGACTGTCTTCTACTCAATGGGGATAATTCACATACAATTTCTATTCAACGCTTCCAGTATTTCTTTCCAGTGCTAAGGACATGTCCAACAAGAAATCAAGTTCTACTTGATTCTACTGAATCAAGTTGCAGTAAAAATACAATTAAAAGCACATACTATAATGTGCTTGTGTCCAATTGACATTTCTGACAAATGTCTCAACTGTTTAACAAACACCGAGGAGAAGCTGAAAACACCCAAAAGGCACTCATCCAATTTGCACTAGCCTGTAAGTGCTGGCAAACATCAGTGTCTGGGAAGGCTTTTAATATTATTGATAGCTTATTCAAATAGGCTGGAGTGGTCCCACAGGGCCTGAATCACTACTAGTGCTAAGGACTAAGCCACTTATAAAGCAAAGATGGGGAGAATGTGCTCAGAAGTAAGTGTTCTGCAATGTCTAAATCAAAATGGCCCTTCTAAGCATCTATGATGTAACCAGAAGGCAATAATAACCCTTTCTTCCAGTTATCCAACTCAACTAGCTCCAAGAATGCCTTGAAAGCCAAATGCCTGATGACTTCCTTTAAGAAAGAAAATATTGTAAATAGGTAATGTGCTGTTTCAGGAGACTTTAATAGCCATAATGGTCACAGGAAATATCACAGTCTTAAAATTTGTTCTTGTAGATGTATCACATGTCCTTGTTCTTGTAGATACATCACATGTCCTTGTTGAGCACAATGATGTCAGGGAAATAGAAAAAGACATTGTACAAAAGGAAAGGAAGGGCAGAAGAGAAATGGAAATTCTGAAAGAAAAAAAAAAAAAAAAAAAAAAAGGAAATTCTGAAAGAAGAGCTTACATTGGAGGAGAGAGAGCTAAAGAAGTAAGGCAGGTGCCTCACACTGGTCAGGGAGGAAAGGGTACTGGCATGCCTGGAGCTACACTCTCAGCTACTGACAACTTCAAGGCTCAGGACCCCTTGGTGGAGAAGGTAAAAGAACACAAATATATGAGGTTACAGAATGGTGCCTCTGATTCATTTTTCAAAATGTTTGTCTATGTGTATTCGACATATATGTAACACACACATATATATCTATATATATGTATTTATTTTGTGGGAGGATGGAGATAAGAGGGCAGACTGAAGAAAGAAGAGCTTAAGTTAGTATTAAAAAAAAAAAGAACATCAATTAGTTGGAACTTGTTTGAAGAGTTTTAAGGGGCTTTTGCACAATCTGGATAGAAAA
Organism: Canis lupus baileyi; assembly: GCF_048164855.1. Classification (NCBI taxonomy): domain Eukaryota; kingdom Metazoa; phylum Chordata; class Mammalia; order Carnivora; family Canidae; genus Canis; species Canis lupus. The sequence continues at coordinate 9,915,100 of NC_132861.1, forward strand.
AAGCAATTTATATGCTTTTGGGCAAAATATTTGGATAAAGATCCAAGAAGGGACAGTAAGCACCTGATTCTACTAGTACAAAACACCCTTAGTGCTCTTCACAGTGAAGACACTGAAAGTTTCAAAGACTGATATCCTCAAACTATAGGAACATAAAGACAGGCTGGGTTCTGCTTATCTCTCTGGCAATCAATTTTTTTCTACCTCATTGCTCATTAGGCTCTGGATCAGGAACTAATCAGAAAAAATAAAAGGAGGAGAAACTCAAATCAGGCCATTTGTGAGCAGATCTGGCTGAAAGATGGATGGGGAGGAGATTTAAACTATCATAAAGTTTGGTTATTATCTGTGGGGTTCAATTATCGTTGGCATCTCAGCTCCCAGGAGAAGCAGTAATTGAGAGCCAGTTATAGAAATTAAAATCATAAGATGGGGAGGGTGTCGGCGTTCTGAATGGCAGCTTTTGATCGGCAGATGGGCTTGGTTTTAAGAGGCCAGTTGGCAGGGTTGTGTGTCTCCTGACATTCATCTGTCAGAGGATGCAAAGCAGAAAAAGCTCATTTGTATTTCCATGTCAGAATCACCAGGATGACTCTGACACCCCTTCTTAGATGATGAAAATAGTGAGAAGCTCATGATAACGAGAGTAGCAATACCAGGCAGAGGTAGGAGTCCAGATGCAGAGCTCTCACTTTGGAAGTGAAACCCGAACTTGGGCTACGCTAAAACTCAAGATAGGGGTATGTCTTGTAGAGAAAGACGTAGTCCTCAGCCTTGGGGCTAAGGGGAGGCTTTTCTAGAGTCTCAAAACACAAGGACCTAGGTCTGATAACTTGTAGTTTGTCTAAAAAGCTATGTAATGATTTACTATCATGGAGAGATACTTGGGATAAATTGTGTTAGCTGACAAAAGCAACTTATAAAACAGTTTATTAAGTGATTCCATTGTTTTGTGCACAATATGTGTGAAAAGATGGAAATGTGGGAGAGAACATGCAAAATGCAGACAATGATCACACTTAGGAGGCGGGATTATGGATGGCTTTTATATTCTTCTGTTTGCTTAACTAAATCTTTAAATTTTCCAACATTGAACACATTTGTTGTGTGATAAAAATATTTTAATAACATATTCATATTAAAATGTATTTTAATGCATCTTAGATACAATATTTTTAACATATTAATCAGGAGTCACATAGTCAAGGTCTTGAACCTATTAGAATAAACAAGCAATTTCATAATTGATTACTAAAAACTCCTAAGTGGATGCTCCAGACCTCTTCAAGGAAAGTCAGGAGGACTGCAATGTAAATTTCAGTTACTACAATATATTTACAAGAATGTTTTTTTTTAATAATAAATTTATTTTTTATTGGTGTTCAGTTTGCCAACATACAGAATAACACCCAGTGCTCATCCTGTCAAGTGCTCCCATCAGTGCCTGTCACCCATTCACCCCCACCCCCCGCCCTCCTCCCCTTCCACCACCCCTAGTTCGTTTCCCAGAGTTAGGAGTCTTTATGTTCTGTCTCCCTTTCTGATATTTCCTACCCATTTCTTCTTATATTCCCCAAATAAATGAGAACATATAATGTTTGTCCTTCTCCGATTGACGTATTTCACTCAGCATAATACCCTCCAGTTCCATCCACGTTGAAGCAAATGCTGGGTATTTGTCATTTCTAATGGCACTCTGGAAAACTGTGTGGAGGTTCCTCAAAGAGTTAAAAATAGACCTGCCCTACGACCCAGCAATTGCACTGTTGGGGATTTACTCCAAAGATACAGATGCAATGAAACGCCAGGACACCTACACCCCGATGTTTATAGCAGCAATGTCCACAAGAGCCAAACTGTGGAAGGAGCCTCAGTGTCCATCGAAAGATGAATGGATAAAGAAGATGTGGTTTATGTATATTTACAAGAATGTTAAAGACCTGCTAACTACTTACAAACTCATGGAATCTGTAATTAAATGTACTCTAGTCATTGCTTCAAGAGTAAACTTAGGGTTGCCAATGGTTTTCTTCTTACTTGAGAAGATAAAATATCCAGGACTTTAAAAAAAAAAATAGCAAATGAAGGTAAGAATTCCCCAATTCTTGGCATCAAGAGTGTTGAGTGGATATGTTCCTCATGTTCTACTTTTGATGGATTTAATTCCACTGTTTTGCTAAGTGGGTACAGAGAATTCCTGCAGAGTAATGCTAGTCAGCACCCCCACTTTAAAGTGTTTGTTTCCACTTCTGCTTTCTAGTCATCTAGACGCTCCATGTGAGGTAGCAAAGATTGGTTCTGGAGAAGAGATGTTCTAGAGTGGATTATGGATGCCAGTAAGGAAGTTTCTATAGCTATACGATGGTGAACAGCTTGATAGAATGGATGCCATAGCAATAGATATGACCGGGCTAAATTTGAGAGACAAAAATAGTGAGGATTTTCACTTGACTTCACATTACAGTCATTTCCAAAAGCAACAAAAGTAGCAATAACAATAGACAACTACTCTGTACCAGGCCACTAGTGCACTAGATATTTTATATATATTCTCTTGCAAACTCACAACAAAGTTGCCCAGTAGAAATCAGTGGCTTCATTTTATAGACAAGGAAGCTAAGGCTGAGGAATGTCAAGCTTATATGCTGGGAGTATTATGGAGGTGCTTAAATGTATGATTCTGGGGTCAAACACTGAGTTCTTCTCTCAACTTCTTCACTTGCTATCAGGGTGACATTAAGTAAAAATATCTAACCTCTTTGATCTTCAGTTTCCTAACCTGTAAAATAGAGATGATAACTGGGTCTATTACACAGGGGACTGCTATGGGGGTAAAATGAAGTAAGGAGAGACTGTAATGCTATCGGCTTGGCACTAGCCACAGTCTTCAACAGGTGTTGATTCACTTCTCATTCTGTGGAAGAGGGGATAGCAAGTCCAGGTCAGGCTGTGTCAAAGCTCTTCCTATTCCAAAAACATACCCAATATACATACTGTAGCCACTGTTCAAAAGACTTCCAACTTTTATTCTGATCATTTCATAGTCAAGAAAATTATTCCCCATTCTCACACAGTACTCACAGAGGCAGAGTGTTCACCTGCAGTTTCTATAGAGTTAAGAAAAAATAATGCTGAAGTGAATATTTTATGAGGATTGAGACCAAATTTAAAAACTTTAAGTACTGTTTGGGATAAGTGTGATCAAATTGCAAAATCTTACATGCTGTTTCGGGTAAGTGTGCTTTTAAGAGATAAAACTATGGTAGAGATACTGTCTAAGGTCCTATTAGAGTCTGTTGAGTGTCCAATGTGAAAGCGGTTGCATACTATGATTGCATTAAAAAATCATAACTGTCTCTTAGAGGTTAGAAAAGGAAAACTAAACTTTCTAAATGCTACTTGAGATTACAGTAAAAACATACATTTTCTAACCTGAAAGCTGAACTAAGTTGCATTTGTTTTCTTCAGCAGAATATGTTGCTGTTAACTGTAATGTCAGGTTTATCTGTCAAATATGTCCAGAAGGCATCATCATTTCTATTGCATGTTATAGGTTAATATTCCTGTAATTGCAGTGCCATAAAAGCTTATTAAAGTTCTCCTTTTGGTTTAAAAAAAAATCCTTTTGCTGGATTTGTTTATATTGCTTGGAAAAACACCTAAGTAAAAGACGAAAATCCTGATATGGGGCAGCCTGAGTGGCTCAGTGGTTTAGCACCGCCTTCAGCCCAGGGCGTGATCCTGGAGACCCAGGATAGAGTCCCACATCGGGCTCCCTGCATGGAGCCTGCTTCTCCCTCTGCCTGTGTCTCTGCCTCTCTCTCTCTGTGTCTCTCATGAATAAATAAAATCTTAAAAAAAAAAGAAGAAAATCCTGATATGTAATTCTATCGCAAGTGGTTTCTGAATAAAGTCCCTAATTTCTTTAGGGTGGTTCAAAGATTACCATTATTTTTGTTTTACTAGTTCGACAAATAAAAAAGAAGTCAACAGACACAGACTTCCAACTTTCCAAATCACTTTTGATTTTTGTCAAAGCACAAACTACACCTATTTAAGCAGCAGCAATTAATCTGTGTGTTTTATGCTCTGCACGTTATCATGTGATGATCTAACATCTGTATTTCAGTGTCCAAAATGTCTGCTCATCTTCCTCAACACCTTATGCACCAGAATCTGAGTAGTCATACCACATATCCCATATTCACATCAACTTGTTACATATTTTATTTTTTAAGTTTATATTTATGTATGTATGTATGTATGTATGTATGTATTTATTTATTTATTTATTTATTTAATTTATCTATTTATGTACTCTCCACTCCCAACATGGGGCTTGACCCAGAGAACAAGAGTACATGCTCTTCCAATTGAGCCAGTCTTACATATTTTGGATAAGTTTTTATTACCCATGTTCTTTCTCATTCTGTCATTTTACCTTTTAGAATTATTTTATTATATTTCCTTATTTAAATGCTTTTCACTTTTTTATATCCTAATGCATTTGTCTTTTGTTTATTTGTTGTTTTGTTTTTATTTTTTTAAGATTGTATTTATTCATGAGAGACACAGAGAGAGAGGCAGAGACATAGGCAGAGGGAGAAACAAGCTCCCTGTAGAGAGCCCCATGCAGAACTACATCCCAGGATCCAGGATCCTGCCCTGAGCCAAAGGCAGATGCTCAACCACTGAGCTACCCAAGTGTCCCTGCATCTGTCATGATGACATGAACATTTAGAAAAATCTTCATGGCCTTCACACCTGGCATACATACATTACTTTGCTTATTTTCCCTCTCTTCCTTTCTCCTTCCCTCTCTCCTTTCCTTCCTTTTCTCCCTTTCCTTTCCTTTTCTTTTCTTTTATATTGAGATTGCATTTTTTAGAGCAGTTTTAGATTCACAGCAAAACAGAGGTAAAGGTACAAAGATTTCCCATATGCCCCTGCCCCCCCTTACACATGTATGGGGCTCCCCCATTATCAACGTCCTCCATCAGAGTGAGGCATTTGTTATAACTGATGACCAATATGGACACATCATAATCACCTAAAGTCTACAGTTTATGTTATGGGTCACTCTTGGTGTTGTATGCTCTATAGGTTTGGACAAATATATGACAAATATCTATTAAATGGTATTTCTTTTTTTTCTCCAACATTCAATACTATGGCTTATCTGAAATTTATTACAATACAGGTTTCCTCTGCTATCTGAAAGTTTGCTTTACACCACTTACCTTTTACAAAAGACCAATGTTAGTACTTGTTTTCACTAACCAAAAGAAATATGAAGAAGATTACAAAATGGTAATTGCTTTTTCACTTTACACCCTCTTGGCTTACAAAAGGCTTCACAGGAATGCTCTACTTTTGATAGCAGAGGAAACCTGTATTTGATTATAACCAAAATATGTTATTCTTTTTCTTACTGTTTTCTCTTCTTCAAACTGTTATTCTTTTGTTCTAGCAAACTTCACTAAGTAATTGACCTTTCCTTCAAAGTTGTATTGCTTATTTGTGTGTCTTACATTAAGTTCCCTAGATAATCTAAATCAAAATCTAGAATTTCTATACACTTTGTGTCTCTCTACTTTTCAGTCCCATATCATAGAATTTTAATAATGATCATTTGTAATAGATTTATTTTTTTTTTAGGGAGGGAAGATCAGAGAGAGAGAAGGAGAATCTTAAATAGGTTCCACACCTAGCATGGAGTCCAACATGGGGCTCAATCTCAATACCCTGAGATCATGATCTGAGCTAAAATTAAGAGTGGGATGCTTAACTGACTGAACTACCCAGGTGCCCCCATTTTAACAAATTTTTTAATTTGTTAAGCCAAGTTTATCTTGATGACTTCTATTTGTTAAAATTTCAGTTTTGACGTTTTTGATACTTCAGTGTTGATAATTTAACTATCAAATTATCAAATATTATGTGAGACTTTTATTTTATTAGTAGTAAGAATCTTTGTGCCAAAGAAGAGTAGGAATTCCCATGTCAACCAAACAATATATTTTAAATCAGCAAATATTTATTAGGTTCCTATTATTTATTTATAGGTACTTTTCTAAGCTCTAGGGCTGAAAAGATAAGCAAGGATATGCCTCTTTCCACTCCACCACCAAAAGAATGCAATTCAAATTCATAAAGGTTAAAACTAAAATAGAATGCAAATACTTTAGAACAGATCCAGGAAGGCTGCTCCCTCTCATCTCCCCCTCCCCCTACAGGGTCTCACTTACAGGCATCGACACAAAGAAAAGGGCTCCAGAAAGCAAAGGACTCATGAGTATCACTGACATTGAAAGCAACATGCAGCACTCATGTAGATGTAATTGTTCATCACGGTTTTTTTTTTTTATTTTGACAATTCAAATGCTTCTGCACATTATCTCATTTGACTGAATACTCCATTTTCATATGGGTCTAAATTGTGTATGAAATTAAGAGTTCAAGAGGACATAAAAGCCTGGATTTCAAGACATATATTAGGTTAAGAGATATTTCTTCACTGGTGTGGATAAACCCAAGGATTGTCCTGACCAACATCAAATCTGGGTCAGCAACATAAACCAGGCAGAAAATCTTTCATTGTCCAGTTTAGGCTAATATTGTTACTTTAATAAAAGAGTTATGATGTCAGTTTGGAAACACAATGGGGTAGCAGCTGTGCTCCAGTGAAAACATCCCTACAATTTCCATCAACATAGATAAGCTCTTACACAATGCAAAGTAGATGTATACAAGAGCTACAAATGGAAAGAATTGGTTTTCTTTCTTTAAAGATTTTATTTATGTATTCATGAGACACAGAAAGAGAGTGAGGCAGAGACACAGGCAGAGGGAGAAGCAGGCTCCATGCAGGAAGCCTGACATGGGACTTGATCCCAGATCTCCAGGATCCAGGCCCTGGGCTGAAGGTGGCGCTAAACCACTGAGCCACCCGGGCTGCTCCCAAATGGAAAGAATTGTAAGCAGAAGGCAATAAGAAGAAATTACTCTTCTTCTATTATTACATGGACCTCCCACTTACGTATTCATTATTATTTCTTAACATGCATGGTCAAGATTCTAAGGAAAAGTCACTAGACTTTAAAGACATTATGATTATTAATCAACCACAGAAAGAGAAATCACGAGTTTGACCACTGCAACAACTCATCTACTTACTGTGAGCCCTAACACTTCTACCTTCCTGCACTCTTGCCATTTATCATAAAAAGCATATTTTTAATATTGAAGTAACTCAAGTGTTCATTGAGATGAACAAAGAAGATGTGAAATACACACACATATACACACACACACACACAATTCAGCCATAAGAAGGAATGAGATCTTTCCATCTTCTACAGCATGGATGGACCTAGAGGGCATTATGCTAAATGAAATAAGCCAGAGAAAGACAAATACCATGTGATTTCACTTATTTGTGAAATCTAAAAAACAAAACAAACAAAAACCAGAAACAGACCCATAAATATAGAGAACAAACTAATGGTTGCCAGAGGAGAGGGGAGCAGGAAAATGGGCAAAAATGGGTAATGGGGAGTGGGAGGTAAAGGCTTCCAGTTGTGGAAAAGAATAAGTCACAGGAATGAAAGGTACAGCAGAGGGAATATAATGTAATAGTGTTAAATGGTGACAGACGGTAGCTACATTGTGGTAAGCATAGCATAATGTATATATTTATCAAATCACTACCTGCACACCTAAAACTAATGTAACATTGTGTGTCAACTATACTTCAATAACACTTTTTTTAAAAAGTAATGTCTTGAGTCTAACCCCACGTCCACCCCACTCATCGCTATCCTCCATCAAGCATCAGTAAAGCACAGGTATATTTTAAATACTCTATGCCTAGACCTGTGTCACCACACTAATAGTATGTTTGATTCTACTTTGAGTAACTCACATTTACAAGTGTACTCCTGAGCATGACATTTACAATACACAATTCCCTTTGCAACTCCAAATTTTACACAGAAACAAGCTTTCTATAAGTTTCCTGTAATTTTCATGTTTCCTGACTTTTTCTAATATTCCAAATCCACGGTGAATAAGGAATTATCCCAAACATATAATTACCTTATAGATTTTAAGATCTTAAAGATGTATTTGCTTAAGAGTTGATTTATGTTTTTAATAATTTAACAGTTTTGCCTTCTCTTCATCCTGGGTGGTTCATCTTTCATTTGGGGATCCTTTATGCAGTGTGGTTCCTTATTTTTTTATTTTTCTCAAGATGAACACTGTGCACCTGATGGCAATATGCAGCAAAGGCTGACTGTGAGCATGGCTGGACCATCTGGTACCACAACTCAGATGTAATTAATGTTTACTGGGTGAGTACCATGTGTCAGATCCCGAGCAAGGCATTCATGCACATTTGGCTAAATACTCCATGTGTATATGGGGCTAATTCATTAATGGACTATTTTTAAAATTTCTATATATTAACTATGACATATTTTCAGTATTCTGATGTTTCAACTTCTTGGGGTCTTCTTGGGGTCTTCATGACCCAGCAGGTACTGCCCCTCACAGGGTGAGCTAATTTCTAGGGATAAATAATTTGCCTTCCAATGTACCTTTCATATGCAAACCAATCAATCTAGAGCCCATACTCAGACCCTCACACTCAGTGCTGCTGTCCACCTGCCCTCATCACCCCAGGGCCAGGTACTAGACAACTAGGGACAGGCTCTGTGCCCCAAGCTCTTTGAAATTACTCAGTCCTAAACTGGGCCCTGGCTCCCCTGTTTCTTCTCTTGCCTACATTCACCCCTTACTCCCTCCACCTCCATGTGGCCCTGCATGACGTATGTGCCTCCTGCTTCTAGGGATCTGTGAGCACAATAAATTCCTTCCTTTATGAGAGTCATTTCCATGTCTGCATGTCTTACCATACCTAATTAAAACATCCCACATAATCATAGAATTGGCAGCTAAGATTATTCTGTTTTTCTTTCATCCCACCCTGTGTGTTCAGTAAAAACAAGTTTTAAATTATTTTTGTCATTGGGGAGTGTGGATGGCTCAGTCAGTTAAGCACCTGACTCTTGATATCAACTTATGTCATAATCTCAGGGTCCAGAGTTCAAGACCTGGGGTCAGCTCCACACTCAGTTTAAGATTCTCTTTCTCCCTCTGCCCCTTCTCCGCTCACATGAAAGCATGTGCAAGCTCTCTAAACAAATAAAACTTTTAAGGTCTGGCTGTATGTTAATAATGCTTAATATACATAAGTCCCTTTAGTGTACAACCAAAAAGATTGAATTAATAATTATTTTTTATCATATGAAAGAGAAAGCTCTGATCTATTTGCCAGGTCTCTTCATAGCACACACTGCTTTGCCTGTACATGGGGAAAGACACACACTATTTATTCTTCCCTAAGCAAGCAGAGTGAATGTATATCAGAAGCCCATGAGTGATCTAGCAATAAGGAAGCAGAAACAATGACAGACGGAGGGCTGTATTGCCTGACAAGGTTTTCCTTCTTTCTTTTCATCTTTTTCTTTGTCAAAATGTCAAGATGGCTTTTTTGGTGGGTTACAAAAGTAGACTGTAAGACAACGTCCTAAGGTGTGTGCATGTATACAAACATATATATTCTCTCAGAGATGTACATCTAGACAAGGTCACCACCACTGAATTTGTTTCAGAGGAGTCTACTGAAAGAAAAGCACGTACCTATTAATTCTGGTTTCTGGCAAGTATCTAGTAGGACAAGTACAAGAAATTGAACAAAGCATAAAATTCAAGCAATTTATGATTTGGGATTGTATGAAAGAATCAAGGTATTATGTTGTTATAAATTCTTTCAGTGATCAAAGATTAATGAAAGCTATAATGGAATTTCTTCCATTGTAAACTAGTTTTTGTAATGGCATAACATATTTTGAATAGGGATCTGTAAATAAAATTAAGGACTTAATGCTGGTCTATACCTTTTTTCTATGTCTGACATTTCTGTCAATGTCATAATTTTAAGAACACATTTCCTAACCAGCAGGAGAGTAGAGAACTACTTGATGTGTCTCCATGCCTTCCATGGGAGGATATTCATTCACTTATTCTATGGACATTTATTTATTGAGCAGATTAACTGTGTCATGGACTATCCTTAAGTGGCTAGCAAACAGTAGAGAACAATACAGAAAAAGTCCTTGTACAATGAATCAATAGGGTCAATAAAATTAGATAGGCACAGATTAGCATATTTCATTGATTCGGTTCTTTTTTTTCACATTTTAGCATCTCTGAAATGGGATGTCTTAATATTGATGGTATCTTAAAACTGCTGATAACTTGGCAGTAGTCACAGCACCATCGTCATTTCTCTGCACATGCACAAATTTGGTCACAGCTATTCATTTTGTTATCACTTCTAAATTATGGGCATTGTTGGCACTACATGTGTTCTGTTTAATTGCCACTTAAACGGTTTTTTAGAAAGATTCCACTATGATTTGGCACTGAAAGAAGATGCTATTGTGTATGCACCACAGCACAGAAACAGAGCAGTGGGACATAAATGTTATATTACTAAGGGAAACATTTGTCTTTGTTTGGCATTTCCATATTACCTTGCAAAGCAAGATCCAAATACTTTACCAGATTGAAAAAAGAAAGACACAGAAGAGGAATCTGTTACAGTTTGTTACCAAGATATATGCAAACCCATTACCTATCACACATTGCTTAGGGAAGCAACACTAATGAAGCAACAAACAGGAAAAAGAATCAAAACCCATGGAAGAGATGGAAGATTGAAAGCAATGAGAAAGTAGTGTGACTGATTCACACAGTGGTCATGGTGGCATGCGTGTTATAATATAATTGGCAGTATTTTGTCTTTCTTCTTATATAACATAAAAATAATGGTATATCTTATAAGCAATGACATTTTAGTTTTGATGAAATATGGAAACAAAAATAGATAGCTAATGAGAAGTTTTATAAATAGAATAGAATACAAAGTAGAAGTTTGTTGATAATGGACAGTTTTAAGTTAATAAAGTATCTATACAAACCCAACTTTAGGCATGCTGTGTGGTATCAATTTGGTGTACTTTTGTAGATCACCAGTCATTTTAAAAAAGTCTACATCTTGGGCAGCCCGGGTGGCTCAGCGGTTTAGCTCCGCCTTCAGCCCAGGGCGTGATCCTGGAGACCCAGGATCAGGACCGAGACCCACATTGGGTCCCACGTCAGGCTGCCTGAATGGAGCCTGCTTCTCCCTCTGCCTCTCTCTCTCTCTCTGTGTCTCTCATGAATAAATAAAATCTTAAAAAAAAGAAGTCTACATATCTCCTTATCCCCAACGTTTTTGGTACATTTCCCATTCTCATCCAAGAGTGTGACAATGAGCAAACCTCATGTTCTACTTTCCCAACTTTAATTAGTGCTGCTCCAGTTTTTGGCAGTTTAGAGAATTTAGAGGGGAGGTGCTGGGGCTGTATTCTAAACTCAAACCTTCCAACTGCTGTAGGGTAAGGAGTGAAATAATTAGACAGGAGAGTCCATTTGAAATCCCAAAGCGTGCATACGGGACTTTGAGGTTCTTAGCACTAGAGTAACATGAGTAAAATGCCAACTACAAGGATATGTTTCCAGGCAGCATATGGCCTGAGCTCAAAAATGCATCTATTTCTCTTTAGGCTTGGTACTTCGAATTATTTTGGAACCAGAGAGAGTTGAAAACTATACCAAGGGAGACAGAAAACACACACACACACCCCTAGGGAGGAGAAATGATAAAACAATGGCTGTCGATTATAACACACACAATTTTTTAGGCACAGCTTCAAAGCTCACTGTGTCACAAGTGTGACATCAGTTTTTGATACCATTCAGCCAGTGACAACTGTGTTAGTGTAAAAGTGAGTAATCAAATCATAAACAGGTGTGTGACCACACCCATCACCAAGGTAACAGGTAAATGGGTTTCTATACGGTGAACACATTATCTTCAATAGTGTTGCTAATGGGCTACACCATGTACATGGCATTTCACACTATGGGGAAGGCCTACTTCCTGCTCCTAGGACCCTATGTTAATTCCCTTTCTGGTCAGCAGTGGAGAATCAAAGAATTCCCTGGACTAATACCACTGTCCCCAGCAAGCAACCTTGTTTCAGTTTTTCCTTTTAAATATGCTGGCCTGTGTCAGGAATTCTCTGACAGTTGGTACAGGAAGATGAGTGTGCCAGTGTGAACACTGCAGGGGATGTATTGCTGCCAACTGGTGGTGTGTACTTATATGTGCAGAGCTAAAACAGACTTGGATGACTGAGAGGGTAGAGATTGCTCCTTAAGTGGCAGTGAGGGAAACACTTGGCTACTTGTCTTCCAGAACCCACTTCTCTGAAAGGACAAGGAGTTTATATGTCTGGAGATATGTGTCTGATATACATGCTGGGGACTGAGGCTTAAGGGGGAATCTGGGGAGTTCTTCATGTTGCCCTTTGGTGAAGGGAATACTTGCTGGGCACAGGCATGGTGTTGAGTTCCTGGAGGGAGAAACAGTCTATAAAGGACTTGAATATAAGAGGCCAGTAGACACAGTATTTCCTACTACATTATAATATGGCAAGTCTATTTCAGGAGGGGCTGGGAGATAGCATGGGCAGGAGCATGGGCAGGGAATCAAATAGATCCAGGTTCAAATCCCACCTCTATCATTTACTTGACATATAATCTTGGGAAAATTATATATCTCCTTAGTCCCTGAAACAGGGTGAGTCATCAGGTAGACTATGAGATTTAAAGTAACAATATATGTAAAAACTTAGTGATATATCTGGCACATAGTATGTGCTCCGTATTTGGACACTACTGTGTCACCACTAAGGAAGTTTCTTTCTCTTTATAATATAAATGCTCTTACAGGAGTTATGTTCCTGGTGTCGAGTAAATCTTATGGACCAGAACAGGATGTCTGGTCAAGTGTCCTTGACTATGGTGTCTCCAGGGCCCATAAATTGGTATTGTGTAGTTGTTTTATAGTATGAATATGTCTTAGTTAGAAATGAATAAAGTAAGCTTGATAATCCACAAATATGATCAGAAACGTTTATTAGAACTAAACAGAATCTACATATATTTATTGAAATCTGCAAATTTTAAGTCAAAGGGATAGCCACGTGAGCTACTTTAAAATAGGCCTGTTCCCGCAATCTTGTGAAAAACTCAGTCTCACTCTAATGATTTCTCTGCATTGGAAGAAGTTTTGTAAAGCAAAAATCCCCAGGTAACCTACCTTATTTTGAAGGTTAAAACTTTCTCCTATCTTCAAGTGGGTAGACGTGTTCTGTATTCTTTGTTCCCACCTCCCACCCTAAGAGACGGGCTACAACTTCTCCTCCCTTTCCTGTGCTCCACAGCACCCGCCCAGCACTCAAAAGAAAGCTGAATGGTAGCATATGGTAATAAGAAACTATTCAAGATTTGACAGAAGAAATCATTGGCACCTTGGACACATTGGTGCTTGGGGATCTTTAATTAGAAGGCTGACTTAAATTTTTAAAGCTCTTAGAGTATAGACACTGGTTGCACCCATTCTAGGGAGGGAAGAACATGGGGGCCAGCCGATCACCTGCTGCACTGTTTTCAATCAAAAGCCGTAATGTGTGTGTGTGGGGGGGGGGGGGGTCTGGATGCCCTGTATCCGAAGCCCCTCCCTAAGGGGGATTCCCACAGAGGAATTCCCTCAAGAAACGGCCTGTGTCAGGAATGCTGCTTGGGTTAGAAAGTGGCATGGGTTTCTGCATGCCCATGTTCAGAACACAGGCGTGCTCCGACTCTCCGTAAGGGTGCGGGCCTCTGGACCCCCGAGTCCGGCTCCTCAAGTCTTAGCATCAAACTTTGTCCTGGAACAAAACCTCTTTCTACCCGCATGGAGACAGGAGGAGGATGGAGGATGGGGATGCAGCCAGCTGCTGCCCGGAGACAGCCCTCCTCCCCCGCACCCTGCTTCCCTCTGCCCCCACCCTCTTCCTCACGGGGAAAGCAGCCCCGGCGGCGCAGCCCCGCCCAGCCCCACCCACCCGCTCCGGGAGCCGGGAGCTCACAAAGCCACTGGCCGGGCGCAGCGGTGCCCCGGACCAAGGGGCGAGCGAGGCTGAGTACCTTTAGGAAGAGGCCAGGACACCGGCGCCTGGGGAGACCCGCAGCATCGCCCGCCGCCGCCGCCGCCGCCGCCGCCGCCGCGGGAAGCTACTTCGCCGCGCCGAGAGCCCGAGCCGGCGGGGACCGGGCGCCGCCGCCGCCGCCGCCGCCGCCTGCGCTCCCCGAGCCGCGCTCCGCTCGCGGCGCCCCGGCTCTGCCGCCCGGCGACCGCCACTGTCAAGCGGAGCCCCGCCCCCGCGCGCCCGGCGAGCCGCGGACCCCCGGGACCTCCGCCGCCGCGATTGGCTGCGCCCGTGGCTGGCTCCGCCCCCGCGCGCCGCGCCCCTCCCCGCCGGGGGCGCCGGGAGCGGGAGGGCGGGGTCCGGGCTGGGCGAGGCTTCCTGCGGGGCCGGCGCGCGGGGCCTCGGCTCCCGGGGCCTCGGCTCCCGGGCTCTGCGGCGCGGCTCTCCGCGGCCGCCCAGAAGCCGCGGGACGGTCTGGAGGGAGCGGAGGGAGCGGAGGAAGCGTCTTCCGCGGGGCCCGGGGCGGCGGGGGCGGCGGGGCGGCGGGGCGGCGGGGCGGGCTGCGGCAGTGCTGGCGTGAGATCTTAATGATAGAAAAACATTTATTAAGGAAGCCCCGGAAAGGCTACCCAGGGCGGAGTATTGGATCAGAGCCTGAGGGTTTCTTTTGGGTTTTTTTCGGGGGTGGGGGGGGGCGGTGGGTTTGCTGGTTTATTTTTTAACCTGAAGGTGCCCTCGCACGCGGTCGAAACTTCTTCATCTTAGGAAGAAACAAAATCCAGTTCGACAACTTGTCCAAGGTCGCAGAGCAAGGAGATTGATGCTATAGAGAATCAAAGCTGCCTCGGGTTTTCTTTCTTTTCAGTGGTGCGGAGGGATGCATTCTAATATTTGATGGCACGTATATTGTGTAGCAAAAAGTTAATTAATCCTCGGAGACGGAAAAGTAGATTGGTAGCTGCCAGAGGTGGGGGTTGGGGAACAGGGAATGACTGCTAATGGGGGGGATTTTTTTTTTTTTTTTTTTTAGGGTAATGAAAATGTTACGCCATTTGATAGCGGTGATGCACAACTCTGAGTGTCCTAAAAGCTACTGATTTGTACAATTCGACCAACTGAACTTTGTGATACAAATCTGAATTGCATCTCAATAAGGCCGTTACAAAATATATTGAGAGTAATAGTGCTTTGGGTTAACCTACATGAGTACATAGTTGTAGTGTGTCACAATTCTGTTCTTTGTGGGCAAAAATTATGGTTTATATACATGCACTCATTCATTCATTCATTCATTCATTCATTCATTCAGTAAACCATGTCTATCTTTACCAGGTACTCTGTCAGTAGTACAAAGATTAATAATGCATGATCTCTGTGTGCAAGGAGCTCCCAGCCTTTTGAGGGGACAGTCGTTTTAGTACAATAAGGTAAATGTTACTACAAGGAAGGTAGCCAAACTGCCAGGTTTAGAATACTAAGACCAACGGAAGGACCTATACGCAGTCATGGAGGGGCTGGGGTATACATGTTGTATTTTAGCAATGGCTGATGTGCTGGGTGTGACAGAAAGTGAAGCTGGACTGTCACAGGACAGTTTCACTGTGGATGGGAGCTCAGTTGAAGAGAGACAGCCTCAGGTGTTGGATTTCAAATCTAAGGAGAAAGGAATTATGAAGCTTTAATTATTTCTACTTCCAAATTATATTTGTTCAATGTCAAAGTATAATCTCTGGCATCATATGTTTGTGCTTACCACATATAAAATAAAGTTGGATTATTCTTTAGGAAAAGAAAAGAAGAGGGACAGTCTAATTAAAAAGTGAAAATTGAGTCCCTCTTTGTTCTTCCTATTCCTGGTATATGTGTGATTTTGATGAATGGTCTTGATATAAACCTAGTTTCATTACCTTATCACAGGGAGTAATAGTATCTATCGACTAACCTTCATTTCTACCTTCATAGTACAAAAGAGCTTTGTGCATTTCTTTCCTCTGAAGCTGGAGAAATTGAGCGGATGCACTCAAGTCCTTATGGCTTCTAAATGTTGGAGCTGGATGGAACTCCATTTCCAGGCTATGAGTCCCATGTTCTTTACATTATCAGCCTTGTGAGTTGTGAAGCTTCCTCAGAAGTGCAAAGAACTCTTGAGCTAAAAAAGACTTTGTAAGCAGCAGCATATGAAACCTGTTTTTACACTTGGAGTTGATCTGCTTTTTGATTGGGAAGTAGGAATATTATAGGTCCTAAGGGGAAACAACAAACAACATAGCTAACTGATCCCCTTAGCTCCTCAGTTGCAGGAAAATCCTGGATTCAGGATTTATAAGAGTGGCTCTGTAACTGGAGAATTGGAGGCCACCTATTTATATTGTCAAGTATACAATTGTCAGCATGCCAACAGCACTTTCCTTTCCTCTACCTTTCTTTCCATTTCTCATGGGATTGTGAATGCCTTTTGTAAAGCAGGTACTGGGTTTTGTTAATTTTTCCTTACTGCCCTTCCCCATGTGTGTGGCCTCATCCATCTTCTTCTTTCCTTTTCCACCCTCTTCCCAGCCTCAGAGCCTGGGACCCAGTAGCCCCTCAATGAATGTTTGCTCAATGTTCAATGTTGTTTATTGGTAAAAAGGGAATAATTTTTTCCACACTAATTGTTTATAATGCTGCCATTCATTATGAGATTTGGATATTAATTGGCCCATATGGTATGTACATTTTTCACACTAATTGTTTATAGTGCTGACATACATTATGAAATTTGGATATTAATTGGCCCATATAGCATGTACATTCTATCGCTTTGAGACATAGTTGCAAGAACATTACAGAATTAACACATTCCACATTTTAAGAAGCTGTGAATTGAACTCTAAATCTAAATGCCTGAAATTTAAGTTAGTTTCAAAATAAGGAAAAAAAAAAAAAAACAAAATAAGGAAGCACAACATTAATATTTTAGCAGTAAATAAGCTAAGTACTTAGGAGCAGAATCATTTTAATTTTATTATAAAATTTTTTATCTGAGGAAATAATTTACTAGTAGTTTTTAAAGTCTTTAAAATCTTTTCTAAATCTTCCTTGTTTCTTTTTCTTTTCAATTCCTCCTTTTAGTACCATTTTAATCTTTCACAGTATTCTGTTATCTAATTAACAACTCAATATTAAAATACTATTTTCTGTTAAATTGCTATATAAAAATCTAGAGAATCCAAAAGAACGGGGAGGGTGTGTGTGTGTGTGTGTGGAGATGTTGCTGATCTCCCAGGAGTCTAAAGCCTGGAGAAAACTAACAAGAAGCCCTTAGCTATTTCTCTTGCAAGAACAGATGTTGTCCCTCCCCAAGGAGTTATTATGGGTTGGAAGAAATGAGATAATGACAATAAACAAGCTACTTTGTGAATGTTATCAAATATCATCAGCACCAACCAGATAGATCCCTAAATAAGTATTTGTTACTGATGAAAGTAAAAGCTGATGAACATGCCAATTTTCTAAATATATTCAGACAAAAATAATTTGAGCAAAAGGACCAACCTAATTGGGCTACACATGATAGGGTGTGGGAGACAGTCCTTGTGAATTAGAAACTGTTGTTAAATCTATGGGCCCAGCTGGCCATCAGTAGTCAACCTTGCCCCAGAACCACGGCTTTGCTGCCTTCTCAGGCAGCCTTTCTTCTCTCCAGGTCACCACATGACAGAGTTATTGGGACAGCAATCTACTGTCCCTTAGGATATTTATGGGTTCTGTTTTATGGGTGAAAAGCCAACCAAAGATAGGAGGAGGGAGGAACCAAAATACTTCCCTACTTAGCTGTCTGCCTGGTCCTGGTGTTTTTAATCAGCTAGCCCTGGGGTTCCTTGCTGTTCTAGGAGCATGAACTTGTGGCAAAAAAAAAAAAAAAAAAAAAAAAGGAAAGTATACCAGCAGATAGTGATTACAACCTGATGCAACCTGATACAAAAGTAATAATTCTGTAGACAGTGTAAATGGGAAAATTATGACGGTTTTTTAAAAAATCAAACATAATGCTGCAACTGAATACTCTAAACAGTTAATAATGGGAAACTATTCCCTACTTCAGACAAGAACATTTGATTTTGTTTGATTAGGGAAAGTATGATGATGAGGATGGATTTTGAATTGACAATAAGGAATGTGTGAGGAACAGTAGTCAGAATGAGAGGAGGAGGAAGCATTCTGTGTGAAGTGAACAGCACCTGGAAAGTCTCAGGGTGTGCATATGTATGTAGTTTCAGAAAAGAGCAAGGTGACTTGTGGATGAAGCGTGGAGGGGATAGAAGTTTCTTTTTATCAAAATTGCATATAGTTTCTCTGCCTTTGTGTATTTACTGACTCTCCACTTCTAACCTCCAGGAAAATAGATACATATTTGAGAGAGAAAAGAAACAGGCTTGAAGTAACTTAGCTGTTACCATAGAGAACAAGAAAATAAAAATTTTCACATTATGTGAAAGTAAAGTCAAGCATGATATGTAATTATTCAGAACAAACCGCTAAAAAGGCTCCTCAGTAGAATAAAGAAGAATAGTTATCCCAAAGGAAGCTACTGTTTTGACATTTAACTGGGAAGATATCCAAAAATTTAGACTAGGAGTAAAGCCCTTCCTTTTCTTTTGGAAAACTTCATAGTGATTATTCAGAGAAGCTGATGTTTATAATTCTAGGTACCTTCAAATGATAAAAAAGAAAAGAAAACATAAGAAAAAAGAAAAGAAAATCCGATGAATGCATGTATAAAGGAGACTGACACTGAAATCATTTCTATCTTTTTAATTAACTACTTGATGAATTTTCTTAATGTAGCTAAACTTTCCTGTAGAAATGAATCTTAATAATCCTTTTTTATTTCTTACCTCTTTTGCTTACTTACTATACTATTTGAAATGGTTCCATTTCTTTATTTTTTTTCTGTCTCTTGGCTTGTAAAAATTCTATTTCATGGCAGTAGGAGTAACTTAGAAAGAAATTACCAAGGTGTTAGTTTTTGAAGAATCCCAAGGAGGGAAAGTGTGTCAGGAAGATGGGAAAAGAGTGAATTTAAATCCAATTTCCTAAGTAGAAGGAGATCTTTTGTGCAAAGGAAGACTGATTAGCTTGATCAGGATTCTGAGTGAGGGTCTAGATCAGGTTTTTCAAAGTCTAGATATGGGCGTCTAGTTGAAAGTAAGGACTACTAGAATCCAGCAGAGATTATTGAAGAACAAATCATGTCAAATTAACCCTCTGGATTTCCCCAGGTTACAATAATAGGTCAGAAATGTATTAGACTAATACTAATTGTCCCCCAGTATCTATTTTCGCATCTTATTTTTCCCTAGAAAAACCCCTGAGTTATAGTTAGAAGCGTGGCAACTTAGTTGGGACTCCAGAGTGGCTGGATGTGGCCACATGACTAGCTTCTCCCTGGTCAATGGGATGTGAGGAAGAGTGATGTGTTCCATCCCCCAATGGCTTCCCTTCACTTCCTCCTTCCATTTCCTGTAGACAGTAGTGGTGGGGACACTTCACCCAGGTAGTGAGAACAACACGCAGGGGATGGTGCAACAACAACACAGAGAGTCTCTGGGTCCCTCAATGACTTCCTGAAGAAAAGCCACCTAGTCCTCTCCATACCATGTATTAGAAATAAATTCATTTTATTTCAGCTACTGAAGTTTTCAGTCTCCATATTATAGAAGCCTAGATTATAGCCTAACTAATAAAAAATGTGAACTTCAATAAGATATTTGCTTAGTCTCTTATGATACACTCTTATACAAAGAGAAGAAATGTGTATAAGACAAATACTTGAATTTGTAGCTGGAAGAATAACCTTACTTAAATTGAACTCATAGCTATGGTACGAACTCATACCACGAAAGGATCTAGATTAAAATCAGATAGGGGATTGTCTGGGCCAGAATTCAGGAGAGTTCCATGAATAGATCTGCTATATTTCCTCTCCTACTGGAGTCCTGGACACTGCTAACTCCTCTCAACAACAGTACGTGACAATATGCAATGTATTGCCAATCAGAGAAACTTACCAGAGCTTTGGTGTCTGGATTTATTATTGGGGCTTGTTCACATAGACCTGCAAAGCTGACCTTAGCATCCAGCCCCTCCGGAGGTAGAGCTGATACTGCCTGGCCCAAAGCCCCAATCATAAATCACATTATTAGACTATCTTGTGTGGACCAAGGCTCCCAGATAAAGACACATGTATCAGGTAGGGCATTTCAAAGGCCTATAGATCACCATCCAGGAGCTGAGAGCAAAGACCAGATCTCTTTTGGGGTAGGGTTAATTTTTTATTACACAATAGGTTTCAATTCATTGCAATTTTTATTATTGAAGTCCAAACCATGCCATCTTTGACCAAGGTGAGCCTTTAAAATTGGTTTCTGAGTCCTTATAAGAAGATGTATTGATCTTGGATATGTTCCTTGATTTTTTTTTTTTTTTTAATATTACAACATGCTCCAAGCTCATCTAGTTTCTTTTGGAACAAATATTTGAAGACTGTAGTCTGTATGCTAGAAATTTTCATTGTTATTGGGTTAATTATTGTTTCTAGAGATTTTCAGTACACAGAGTTAGAATGATATATATTGTACATATTACATATAGAATAATATATACATTATAAATATCAATTTCTTATGCATATCATACTGATATTTATAATTGAAAAAATTAGTAAAGGACTTTTACTCAAATTATTCCATATTAAAAATATAT
This sequence comes from Canis lupus baileyi, assembly GCF_048164855.1. Taxonomy (NCBI): domain Eukaryota; kingdom Metazoa; phylum Chordata; class Mammalia; order Carnivora; family Canidae; genus Canis; species Canis lupus. The sequence goes on from NC_132861.1 coordinate 9,935,991, forward strand.
CTTTCTTACACACTGGGAATTCTGGTTCTCAAGGACCAACAGAAAGGAAATTAGAATTACAACTTCCCCTAATTATTCATTTGTTTTCTTTATAAACACACACAAAAGAATAATACTACTAATAGTATTATTAATACTACTCATATTACAGATAGTATCACTAACAGTATTATTAGTACTGCTGATACCAAGAATTATGCTACTAATGGTATTACCCCAGTATGATTACTGAGAGCAGTTAGAATAGGTTTCCATATGCTTTCCCCAATGTTCCTTCAAATTATTTACAGGTCCTATATCTACATTGATAAAGTATATGATCCCCACATACTCTACTTTCTCTCTTGCAGACATCATTTATCATTTAGTCTTAGCTCCAAAAGAAACTAAATATTCAATGTTCACAACCAGTCATATGACAATGTTTCTCCAGTCATTTTAGTTTTCTTAACCTCATTCTTTCACAGATTCTTTGGGAAGAGCTCACAGAATAATGTTCCCTGATACCTTCCATGTTGGTAACATTTTTCTATGCTGTTTCTACCTGAAAATCAGTTTTGCTGGATATAAAATCCTTGGCTCAAATCTTTTTCCTTGAGTACTTTAAACATGTTTCTCTATTTTCTTCTGGCGTACAGCAGAAATTTTGAGAAATTTGATGGCAACCTAATTTTTATTCTCGTGAGTCATCTGTTCTTTTTTGTATAGATGCCCAAGGATATTTTTTTCTGTCTCCTTTGTCTAGTAATTTTACTAGGATAGGTCTCAAAGTTGGCCATTCTTGGTCTATACTCTCAGGTACCAAGTGTGCTCTTTTATTTATAGTTTCAAATATTTTTTAAAATTAATTTCTGGAAAGTTTGCATAAATAACAGTCTTTACAGTTTGTTCTATTCTTCTGTCCCCCTCACTATACTTCCTCCCAACTTATCCATGACCAGAGGCTCCTATTATCTATGTTGTATCTTCTTTGCCTAACTTCAAAGTTTGTCTTTATCTCTCAATTATTTTTTTTATATCACTTTCATTTTATTCTGGAGTTCAAGTTACTTAAATTTTAAGCATTACCTATTATGTTTATTTGTTCTTGAATTCCTTTTAGTGTTTATTTCTGAAATTACCTTTATGTAATTTCTAATTCCTTCCTCAGTTCTGTCATTTTATTCTGAATTTTTCTAATTTTTATTTTTATTGTTCTTACATTACTATCCTAGTATATTAGCTTGTCCTGAAATAATAGTTTATAGTTTGGGTTTGTTCTGGAACCATGTCTTTCTGACATGCTTTCATTGTCTGTACTGATATTACTTACTCCTTTTTCCTTTTTTTCTTTACAGTAACCTTGCATTGAATTTGACCCCAGTATTTCTCTGATGCACATTTTTATGTGAAATTAGTTTTCTTGAATTGTTAGAAGGAAATAGAGTTCAGGAAATCTTTCTAACTTTACAAAGCTCCCTCTCTTATTCTTTCCTTGAAGTGTTGTAAATTAACAACTTTATTTATAATATTTTCTGGCACTGTTCCTCTCTCCCACTTCTCTGGACTGACTCTCTTTTTATATCTCCTGTTACTCTGCTTATCTGATTTTCCTCTCAGCAGTATCTCCTTGGGAGCTCTGGCTGGTCAGTTTTGAGATTTTTCTAGCCCCTTCGTACTTCTTTACAGTGCACTCCTTGTACTCAGTAGCTACTGGAGTGGGAAGAACCTCTCCCAGTTTCACTAAATGTTCTCAGGTTGGCCTACCACACGTTCTGGTGAGTATTTTTGATTATGTTGGGATTTTCTTTTCTTGGCCCTGTCAGATATCCTATTCCTCCCCTCTGCCTCTTGATGCACAGATATTTCATTATAAATGTTGTCCATGGGTTTTCAGTTTTGCTAACCATACACTCCATCTGTTTTTATTAGGAATTTCAGAAAGTTTCAAAATAAATGACAATAACGCCATCATCATCTAGCAATAATCTTGAGGTTCTTCCGTGGTAGAATCTGTAATATTGACAATGAAAAGTAATAACCTAGTGGATATCTTTAACGTGGGTTATATCAGTCTACTACTCATTGCCATAACAAAACAGCTTACATTGTGTTTCTTGAACTACAGAAATTTATTTCTCATAGTTCTAGAGGTTGGAGAGTCCAAGATCATGGTGCTGGCCAGTTTGGTTCCTGGTTCCTTGAAGATGGCCGCCTTCTTGTTCTGTCCTCACATGGCCTTTCTACATGTATGCATATGAAGGGAGTGGAAGCAGAAAGAGAGATATCTTATTTATAAGATATTTCTTATAAAGCCACTAAAGCCCCCACTTTCATGATCTAATGTAACTCTATCTCCCAAAGCCTCACCTCCAAATAACCTCACTTTGGGGGTTAAGGATTGAATATATGAATCTTGGGGTGAAAGAAACATTCAGTCCATCCATGTGTTTTATAGAAGGGGTTATAGGTGGTTATCAACTCCAAAAAAATTTATATTTAAAATTTCATATAAATGTGTCCACATTTCTAAGAAGAGTCTAGTTCTCACTGAAATCTAAGGAGACCACTGACCCAAATTTTTAAAACCATTTTTTAAAACCATTTTTATAAATTATGACATCTTTGAAAAAAGCATATCTTATTCCTCCTTTCAATATGTGAATATATGAATGAAAAATGTTCTTTTTATAAGATATATGGACAAAAAGGGTGATTTGAAAAGATATAAATTGGATTCCTTTTTCTATTGCTGATTTATTTTGTTTTTGTGGGAATTTGAATTTGCAGAACACCTGTAAGTAAATTTGCCAAGCAAATACAGGGTCTGCCACAGGGAATATGAGAATTGATGGGGATAGGGGTCTGGAAATAATGTAAGTATGTAGGTGAGCAAATGGAAGGCAAGCTAAAGACAGAATTCCTGCCATATTTTTGCCTTTAAAGAAGTACACTGGGGATCCCTGGGTGGCTCAGTGCTTTAGCACCTGTCTTTGGCCCAGGGCGCGATCCTGGAGTCCCGGGATTGAGTCCCACGTCGGGCTCCCGGCATGGAGCCTGATTCTCCCTCCTCCTGTGTCTCTGCCTCTCTCTCTCTATGTCTATCATAAATAAATAAATCTTAAAAAAAAAAAAAGTAAAGTTTAAAAAAAAATAAAGATAGAAGTACACTTTTTTTTTTAAGAAGAGAGAAAGAGAGAGAGCATGGGCAATCCCGTGGAGACAGGGGGCATATGAAGAAGGAAGGGGCAGAGGAAGAGAAAGGATCTTAAGCACACTCCACCCTCAGCACAGCGTGTGACTTGATCTCAAGACCCTGAGATCATGACTTGAGCTGAAATCAAGAGTTAAGCCTTCAGCCAACTGAGCCACCCAGGTGTCTCTTAAAGAACTACTCTTGCCAGGTTATCTTGGACCACTTAATATGATAGTAATTTCTTTTCTTCTTTCAAAGGATGTCATTCTAATGATGAAATAAAACCAGAAGAACTCCAACATTAACAGTAAATGCAATAAATGCAGCATTATCCCAGGTCAAGTTTGGTGTCAGAGTGAAGAATTTTCTGGTAGATTTAAATCATCTTAGCTAGTTTTTTTTATTCAGTTCTCATTTCTAGCTAACACTATTCTGCTTTTATCAGGTCAAAAGATATGTGACTGCTGGAAGAACCATGCAAATGTTATACTGTAAAAAGCAACTGCAGTGTTTTCAGCTCTAGGTAGGTTCCTGAGGCCTTGTGCTCTGCACCCACAGCCTTCAGCATGATTTAGAACTAGGACTCACTGAGTTACAAGAGCTGACAGAAATTAATCCTCAGGAATGTTAAAAATAAGTAGACCAAACCCTGGAGCTCTGCTGATAAAATAAGATATATACTTGTTGGCTAGACAGCCTAGGGCACTCATGTGAGATTGACCAGCAGCTAAGCCCTGGAGAGGGGGAAATCAGGGCAGTGTCATCGTGTCATCTCCATATGTATGCACAGTGTGAAAAGAACCAGAGTAGCATGCTTTTCTCAACTATTCAGTGAAGTGAATCAGGTTAAACTCAACTCAACGGCTACCTTAAAGACAGAGGGTAAAGTGCAGTTTGAGGGATATAAATGAACAAGGAGAGTGAGAATTCCCAAGTGGGTTGGGATGTAGGTGTTGAAAGTCTCTAGGTATGTGAGTCTAGGGTTTGTTGTTTTTTTTTTTTTTTTAGCACCATTTGGTAGCATTAGTCTCAGCTTCTTTCTTGCACACAAAAGATATGGAACTTTGTGCATTTCTTGTGAGAGAGAGATGTATGTTTGTGTTTCATTATCTATTTTCTCTAGATATTGTATTTCTAGCAGGTATATTTCTATAATTGCTTTTTAAACCAATACCTAGCAAAGGCTCTAAGTATTTGATAGTACAGCTTCCAATATGAGGTCACAATTAAATACCTACTCAAATTACAAATGTGTAATTTTCAGGCAATTGTTGAGAGTATACTCAAATTATAGATTTTGAAGTGCCAAAGAATACAGCTTTAATGAATTTGGACATGTTAAATAATTCATTGTTCTAAATAAAAATGAAATTCTCAATTGATCCCTTTGCTCAGGAAAAAATCAATTTCAAACTCAACTTAAAATGAAATTGTAGGGACTTCTGGGTGGCTCAATGGTTTAGCGCCTGCCTTCGGCCCAGGGTGTGATCCTGGAGGCCCGGGATCGGGTCCTGCGTCGGGCTCCCTGCATGGAGCCTGCTTCTTCCTCTGTCTGTGTCTCTTCCTCTCTCTGTGTCTCTCATGAATAAGTAAAAAATCTTTAAAAAAAATGAAATTGTAATGAATAGGAAGTCAACTGTAACCTGATGTGTATGAGCCAAATTAATATATTAGTTGTTTATAATCTATTTACATATCAGAGCATAAAATTTTAAATCTTAGAGTAATATATAATTATAGAGTAATTTTTCCAAAATAGTTTTAATTTCCCTAAAAATAGACACAGAATGAAAAGTTGCAAACCTCATCTAAAACAAAGTATATTTATATCTGTTTGCTCTTTCAATATCTGAAAATTTCTAAAGGCCTTAAAACAATCGAAAATTATATTTGTTATAAATTTTATTGCTTTGTTATTTAGTGATTTTTCGTCATTTGTTTAATCCCTACAAGATCATTTGTCTTATTATATACATTATGAAGATGAATTAAGTATTATATAATTAGGGGATAATAATATTGAACTCATGAATAATATAACTGCTTTTTTCTCACATTTTTAAAGAAATACTAAGATAAAAGAAACTGAATTTTTACTTTATTCATTTCTTTGTTAGTCAATATTGCTCATAGTTACTTACATGTTACTAAGACAAAATTTAACTATAGAAAATCTATGGCTAGGGGCATCTGGGTGGCTCAGTGGTTGAAAATTTGCGTTTGGTTCAGGTCATGATCCCGAGGTCCTGGAATTGAGTTCTGCATCAGGCTCCCTGCTGGGAGCCTCTGTGTCATGAATAAATAAATAAATTCTTAAAAAAAAAGAAAATCTATGGCTAAACTGCTCAGGGTTAATAGTCTTTCAGCATTTAGTTCATCCTCTAAGTTGATTAAATCTAAGTATTATTCCTGCACAATCAAATCATACAGACAGAATTGAGAATACAGTTTTTATTTTGACAGAGCACGCCTTTGATTTTTCTAGAAAATGAGATGTGCAGGTCTCTAGGATGAATAATGCCCAACTATGCATTTAAAGTACTTTTAGGTATTGATTTTTAAATTATATTTCAAAAACATTGTAGTTATGCTTACAAACACAATGACAGACATCTTTGTGGCATTCAGTAATTGCTGATGGATCAGAGAAATAATGTACTTCATTTTTAAAACAATTTAATGCCAGATATGTATTGTATCACATTATACACTTGGATTTAAGTTATTTGACTAATAGATAAATACATGAAAATATTCCTACTTTACGATCTAAGAAATTAATTTTTTCTATGTCAATTATCAGTAAAGAGAATAAATCAACAATTTAGCTTTATATTATAATACTCATTGGATGCATTGACACAATTGAATTTTTCCTGAAAATGCTGTTTCTTAATTGGAAAATAAATACTCAGATAAAAAGTAAATACCAAGGAAAAAAGATTATTAAAAATCATAGAATTTATTCCCTGCCTTATAAAAATTGAATCTTAAGACCATGAAAAACTGAATTATTTCTTTCTTGCAGTTGTTTATTATTAATTTTGAGAATCTAATATTAAGCAAAAGTGAATACTACTCTGATCTTGAAAAACTCGTTACTGATTTTGTTTTTTGTATTTTGCATTATTATTTTGTCTTGTATTTTACTGCTGTTTTCTTTTTATTCTAATTCCAGTTAGTTAACATACAGTGTAATATTAGTTTGGGGTATACAATACAGTGGATATACACTTTCATACATCACCCAGTGCTCATCATGATAAGTGCCCTCCTTAGTCCCCATCACCTATTTCACTCATCTCCCACCTACTTCCCCTCTGGTAACCATTTTGTTCTCTATAGTTAAGAGTCTGTTTCTTGGTTTGCCTCTCTCTTTTCCTTTTGCTTTTTTTTTGGGGGGGGAGTTTCACATGTGAGTGAGATCATATGGTATTTGTATTTCTCTGACTTATTTTTTTGATGTTGCATTCTTTATGGAGTGACAATTCAATGAACAATTCTTTAGCAATGAAGTCCATGATAATAAAATTGACCTAATTTGACAAAAACTAATCTAGAAGAAAACATAGGGAATAAGCTTTTCGACATTGGTTTTGGCAATGATTTTTTTTTTCAATTTGATAACAAAAGTGAAACAAGTGGAATAATGTTAAACAAAGAAGCTCTGCACAGCAAAGAAAAATCATCAGCAAATGAAAAGGCAACCTATGGAATCAGGGAAAATATTTAAAAATCACATATCTGATAAGGGACTAATAGTCAAAATATATACTCATTCAACTCAATAGGGAAAAAGCAAACAATCCAATTAAAATTGGGCAGAGGAACTGAATAGATTTTTTCCCAAAGAAGATATATGAATGGCCACTATGTATATGAAAAGGTGCTCAACATCACTAATTATCAGGGAAATGCAAATTAAAACCAGAATGAGATATTGCCTCTCACATCTGTTAGAATGGCTGTCATAAAAAAGAGGAGATAGTAAGTACTGGCAAGAATGTGTAGAAAAGAGAACACTTGTACACTGTTGGTGAGAGTGTAAATTGATGCAGCCTTTATGGAGAACACTTTAGAGCCCCCTCAAAAAATTAAAAATGGAACTACCATATAATCCAGCAATTCCACTTCTAAGTATGTATCCAAACAAAATGAAAACAAGACATCAAAGAGATATCTGCACTTCCATGTTCACTTCAGCATTATTCATAATAGCCAAAACATGGAAACAACATAAGTGTCCATCATTAGATAAATGGATAAAGAAGATGTAGTGTATGTATACAATGGAATATTATTCAGCCATGAGGAAAAAGGAAATTCTGTACTTGCAACAACATGGATAGACCTTGAAGGCATAATACTAAGTAAAATAAGCCAGAAAAGACAAGGTATTGTATAATATTACTTATATATGGAATCTTAAAAAAGAAGAAGTCAAACTCATAGAAACAGTGTAGAAAAGTGGCTACCAGGGGCTGAGAAATAGGGAGAGGGTGGTAAAAGAATACAATGTTAAAGAAAAATAACAACAACAAAAGTCCCAAAACAAAAACTGGCCAGATTTAAAACATACACCTGACATTAATCATATGAAAACAGCTACGTGCATGTTAGCAAGGGAAAAATATATCTCTTTGAACCACATTTATATGTTATTCCAAGTAGGAGACAAACCTAAAGACCATTCTGGAATATGTGGAAGTTGGTGAACTCTGTCTCCCCAATCTCTATCTTCTCATTTTCCACCTCATTCATTTCATGGAATGAGTGAATGTTCCTTTTAGTCATTGTTTATGGTCAAGACTTTGGGGGGAACATCAGTGATGTGGCCTTATATTTGCCAATTCTTAAGAACAAAACAAGAGGCTTGCTCATGTAGGCCTTTGTGCTTTGGGTGTCCTGAGATCCAGAGCTCTGCGTTTGCATATGGACACAAGAAGTGAACAATGGGCGTGTTGTTAGTAGTGGTATTTGTTGAACTCCTCACTGCTGCTTTCCCATTTAGGGTTGTGGCTTCCTCATATGTCCCCCTTCACTTCTTAGACCATTACCTCATCTCTTGAGTCTCCTTTACTTTCTGCTTTTTCTCACCTCTTTCAAATAGGAGTTATACTTCTCACAGGATACTGCTGATCAGCCTCCCAAATACTTTGGTAATGTACTCTTTACATTACATTCCCTCAGGAAACGCAGAATGATTCTGTTGCATAAACTGGGGACATTTAAAATCTTTATGATTTTTTAATACATAAAAGCTAAAATATTGTGCATGTATTTGTGTACTTACACTTGCTGCTTATCTTGTGGGTGGTACTTGGTACTTTAGCACGTAATTGTTCTCATGTGTAGGGCACCGCTCCTTTAATTTTCTCACTTTGGCACATTTATCCTTCAGAACTGCCAGATCAGAGGACATCATCATTGACAGACACTGAAATCCTCTCTGTTCTAAAGCCAAGTATACTACCAGACTAATGGGAATTAAAGTAATCAAAAAGGCTTTTGGCTAGATGTTATCGACATTCCCAGAACTTTAAAGGAATGAACTATCAGGTAGAGGGCCTCTACATCAAAAGATTAGAGCCGGGAAAAACTCCTCGGATTGGGGTGAAGGTGGTCATTTCGTGGCAGTTATCTCTGCTCCCCCAGTCAGCTGGAGTCTGGCTCTCCTTAACTGTCAAGTGAGAAATCTCTGCCATTAGAATCATAGTAGCAAAATGGTTCTCACGGCCCATTTTAGTCCAGGGGGTTATTATTAATATACACATGACACATGTTTGTGGGAGCAGCCCTACCCATCCTCCTTCTGTACTACTCAAGAAGCCTCTGGGTTCATTAGTTAGTCCTTAAAACCTGAGGGCATGCATGAGAAGCCACCAATTATTGGAGTTCTGAGTGGGGAAGGAGGACATGCTTTCGGTTGGCGGATGGAGGCAACATAAAGATGGTGAGTGAAGGATGACCAAGTTAAGATAAGGAGTTTGGGAGGCCAGAGGATTGCAACAGGTGGAAATCTTCACAGAGCTTGGTGGATTCTAAGGGAGAGAGAAAACAGAGATAAACAGAGAGGAGAAAAGAAGAGACACTCAAACCAGCTTTGCTTTTTTTTCATTTTTCTTTCAGTTTAGCCTAAGCTTTATTCTATTTTGATCAAACTGACCCTCATCTTCTCTATTAATCATTTATTAATATTTTGAGGAAAAATCAGAATAATTTACTCTTGTTCACTGGCTTTGATGGAGCAGATCCACTTCCAACAGTTAGGTTTGAATATGATATACTTTTTTCTTATGCTGGAAAAGAGTTAAAAGAAAGATATTTGCCTTAGCAAAGGGAAAGTGTTTTAATTTTTAATTAATAATGTATTTTTCAGTGAATCGAAATAAGGAACTCAAAGATCTCTGAAGATTGCTGAAGGTTGTAGAGAGGCAAAGGCTTTCATTATATTTCCTAATTTTTCTTTTGTAGCACCCCTTTGTAAGTGAATTGTTACATTAACCTGAGACTTTCTCTGAAAAAAGAGAGAGAGAATGGGAGAGAGAAAAATGAAATGTTTGCAATGAGACAATCTGTAGTGGGGATGTTGTCCATTGGACACCTTTGTCATACCAGCCAAGGACAGGACATTGTGATCAGAGGCAGTAGGCATAACCTCTCAGTGAGGCAGGCTCCCATTGATACTTTTCAGTGAAGAACTGCCATCCCAAATTATCAGTTTCTCTTTCCATCACAAGTTGAAATGTCTTTTGATTTCCAATTGAGCTGCTTACTATCTTTTAAATGAATCTCCTAATTATTATGAAGGAATTTTACGAGAAAAGAAAAAAAAATGAGCCAAGGATTATTAAGAAAGTTCTCTGGTCAAGATGGGCTGCAACATTAGCAGTATGTCCCCCACCCCATAAAACCATTTTACTATGACTTCTTATACATTAACAGGACTTAGGGCCGGCATATCTCCTTTATATCCATCCCCAAGTATCTATCTTCAAATCTCTCTTGTCCTTCCTTTATACCCAAGACAACAGGCTTTTTTTTCCAGCCTGGGGCCCAGGGTGATAAATTATTTTATTAGAAATGTTTGTTATAAATTTTGTGGAGTACATTGATATTCACAGTTTTTGATTTTCGACATCTCTTATGAGCCTTAAAGAATTAGTTCCAGCCAGATGTGAGAATAATCCAGAAGAGCATTATTCTAGAGTGATCTGAATGGCTTAATGTTGAGAAGGATGGACTTACCGAACAAACAAAGAAACAAAAACCTCCAGAATCTATTGAGTAATAATCAATTATCTAATGTCTTACACTCTGCAGAGTGCTTTCCCTAGACATATATTATCTTGTCATTAAGTTTTCATGATAATTACCCTTTGAGAAAGATGGGGAGGAATTATTCATGTCTTATAAACAGTTGAAGTTCAAAGATAGTACGAATCTTATTCAGGATCACACTGATTCTCTGTGGCTTATCTGGAACTTGAACCAGATCTTTTGATGCCCAGTGTGAGATTTATGTTATATTTCTACCCAACATTCTTGCAATCTCATATTTCCTTCATTGTATGTTACAGGTTGGGATCTACAAAAAGTAGACCCTCAGACATTATAGCGTTCAAGGGTCTTTATTAGGGAGTACCCTCAGGATCAATGACTGTAGAAGGGATTAGGAAGAAGCAGATAAGGCAGAGGGAGAAATGAGCTGGATGCAGGACCAGCAGCCTTGGCTAATGCTATGGGGAGCACTGGATCTGAGGTGACTCATCAGAGCTGTCATGCATGGAAATGTACTTGGCTGAAATGGCCAGTACACCTCAATCAATTCTTAATGCCAGCTGCCCTTGGGAAAGCAAGCCTTGGGCCAGTGGTTCTGGAGATGAAGTGGTCCTTGAAGGGGCTGACTGCTGAAGGCTGGTGACTTCATTCACAGCAGCTGGAGCAACAAGACCTTCCTAAAAGGGCCATGTGGGCAGATGGGTAGCACATCTGTCCAGCCACCACGGAGAACAAATAGGAGGTGCAGTTGTGACTCATTCTGCTTAACTTCCCCCTGCAGGAAAAAAAAAAATCTGTAGTGACCTTAACTTCATTAGAAGCTGTAAAGAATGTTTGCTACTAGTGGCTATATACATCAACAAAAACTCTAGACCACATTTAGAAAATCTCACCATTTTCATCTTAGTTTTGCTTGTTTACATTCCAAAAGAAAAGGGCTAAGCCTTACACAGGTGTTAAAGAAGAGGTAGAGGGATCCTTGGGTGGCTCAGTGGTTTGGTGCCTGCCTTCGGCCCAGGGAGTCATCTTGGAGTCCCAGGATCAAGTCCCACATTGGGCTCCCTGCATGAGACCTGCTTCTCCCTCTGCCTGTGTCTCTGCTTGTTTCTGTGTCTCTCATGAATAAATGAATAAAATCTTAAAAGAAAAAAAGAAGAGGTAGAAGAGAAGGCTTTATGCTCAACATAAGTCCATTGCCAAGAGCACAAGTCCTGATCCCATTATTAATGTGCCCTTTGGCTCCTCAGACCTAGTGCACTTGTTAGTCACCTGTGGAGCTCAGAAACTGCAGGTTGTGCTTTTGTAGGTCTGAGGTGGGACCTTGATCCTGTATTTTTATTAGATTCCCAGCTACTGCTAATGCTGCTGCTCCTCTAACCACACTGAGTAGCAAGGTCCTACCTGAAAGTTTTAAATCTGTCTTTAAGGGTAAAGGAAAATCTACCTTACATAAACTGATGGAAAGTGATTTGACTGCATGCCACCAATTAGCATCTGTCGTGTTTGCTAATTATAATCTGTCGGGGATTTTTCCTCTTGGAATGATTCATGTGTGGTGTGACATAAAGGGGTTATGACAAAAAAACCTGTACTGACATTCACTTTGTGTAACTTAGCCACCGCTTTCAAAATTACAGAGGCTTTCTTTCTCTATTTTAGTTTCATTATAAGGTGAAACTTTCAGAGATAATAATTGTCTCTGAACACAATTGACAACTGACTTCTGTGTTGTTATTTTTTAATATTCTTGAGGTATAAATTCTACCCTAACCAAAGATTTGGGGTCCTTTCCAAAACGTGTATTTGGCAATAAATTAACATAGTACCTTTCTTTTCTAGTGCTTAACACACCTCTGTTATAGTAACAATCTTACAACATAGACAGGGAGAACTGTAGGGCAACTTGAATAACATACCACCCAACATCTTAATTTTCAAAAAAGGTACAATGTTCATACAACAATTTAAAAGGAAGGCAAGAACCAAAACTTTGGTTTCTTGGCTCTTAAGCAGCCCTCTTCCTACAATGTTACACCTCTATCACATTCCTATGGAATTCTTGTCATAGGTGGAGAGGTTGATTCATTTTATAGTCTATCTGTGTCAGATTCAGAAAGAAAATCAAGATTTATTCTTAGATTGTTGTGTTCTCATCCTGCCCATACCACTTAAACCCAACCAAAAAAAACCATTTCTGGTAAATTAACCTGAGGCAGTCTTTATTTGGTAATAAACCAACAACTAATGTGTTTTTTGAGACATTTCTATATTCCAGATACTATTCTATGTGTTGAAATATATCAGTTCCTTTAACCTCAAACCGTCAAACTAGAAGGGGTGAGAGAACAGGCACAATAAGGTTCAAGAGACTTGGCAGAGCTCAAAGAGCTAAGTAAGAACTGGTAGAGCCAAGGATTTCAATCCAGGCAGTTCGGTTCCAGCCCCTTAACTTTCAGTTTGCAACTGAGAAAATGAATAAAAGGAAGCATCATTTAGAATGGAGTTGGAAGGCCCGCAGGGAGCTTTTCGTGCTCTACAACCCCTCATCAAATGCAGACCCAATAGAAAGAGAGGGACCTTGTAGATGGATTAGTACTTTACCATCCCAACAAGAGAAAGTAAGGCTTTCCTCCTCCCCCAGCAACAGTCCAGCCAATGAGAAACTGCCACAACTCAGCCAGTGAAAAGCCACTATATTTTGACCTCCTTGTTTACTCCAATGAGCTTTTTGTTTATTACAGCCCTCTCAACTCCCAACTTTCTTCTAGAAGAGTGTTTGTCTTCTCTGTTCTCTGGACTTGCTTATGGTTTGCTGTAGCTTGCTTGTGAAAAATTGTATTTCTCTGTTACTCCTGAATAAGTTCAGTTTTTGGCTGGTAAAATAACTGGCAGCTTTTTTTTTTTTTTTTTTTTTTTAAGGTTACCACAGTTATGTCACCTCAGAACCCAGTATAAATGGCCTTTGCAATAGTAATAACTTCAGCTTTATGGGTAGTAATTTACAACCAGTGTGAATAAATTCCAGATAGTTTCCTGAGAGGTCTTCATAGGGCAGAAGGGGAGAGACAGTGGGCACCTGTGGGGTTTTGAGAGGAGGCAGCCACAGCCTAATGACCCATGGTGTAAAACAGGCTAGAGAGGCTAATGGAACCAAAGTTAGCCTCCCCTCTTCTCCAGTATTTCCCAGCATTAGTGGTGTGGGGGCTGTATAAGTTTCCTGTGGCTGCTATATCAAATTACTACAAAGTAGGAGGGCTTCAACCAACAGAAATCTATTTTCCTACAGTTGTGGAGGCTATAAGTCTGCAACCAAGATGTTGTAGGGCCATGCTCCCTCCAAAAGCCCCTGGGATCCTTGTCTCTTTCAACTTCTAGTAAACGCAGGTGTTCCTTAGCTCTGGCAGGATAACTCCAATCTCAGCCTTTTCTTCACATGGTTGTCATCCTTTGTGTCTGTGTCCAAATTTCCCTCTCTTTATAAGGATTCCAATCATTGGATTAAGGATTCACCCTAATGATCTCATTTTAACTTGATTTTACACCTGCAAAGACCCTATTTTCAGATAAAACATTCACAGGTAGTAGGGTTTAGGGCTTCAACATATCTTTGGAAGGACACATCTCAACACATAACAGTATCTATATTAGTCAGGATTCTCCAAAGAAATATATATATATTTATATAAAATGGAGGCTGAGAAGTTTCATGATCTGCTGACTGCAAGCTGGAGATTCAGGAGAACTAGTGGTATACTTCAGTCTGTTCAAAAGGACTGAGAATCAGAAGAGTTGCTGTAAATCCCAGTCTCAAGTTAGAAGATAAAATGAGATGTCTCAGCTCAAATAGAGAGGCAAGAAAAAATGGGTTGAATTCCTCTTTCCTCCACCTTTTGTTCTATTCAGGCCCTCAATGGATTGATTGATGCCCACCCACAATAAAAGGGCAATCTACATTACTGAACCCACTAATTCAAATGCTAATCTCATCTGGGAACACCCTCACAGAAAGACTTGGAAATAATTTTTTTTTAAGATTTTTATTTATTTGGGATCCCTGGGTGGCGCAGCGGTTTGGCTCCTGCCTTTGGCCCAGGGCGCGATCCTGGAGACCCGGGATCGAATCCCACATCGGGCTCCCGGTGCATGGAGCCTGCTTCTCCCTCTGCCTGTGTTCTGCCTCTCTCTCTCTCTCTCTGTGACTATCATGAATAAATACAAATTAAAAAAAAAAAAGAAAAAAAAAAGAAAAAAAAAGATTTTTATTTATTTATTCATGAGAGAGACACACACACACACACACACACAGAGGGACAGAGACACAAGCAGAGGGAGAAGCAGTCTCCACGCAGGGAGCCCGACGCGGGACTCGACCCCAGGTTTCCAGGATCTTGCCCAGGGCTGAAGGCAACGCTAAACCACTGAGCTACCAGGGATGCCCAGAAATAATGTTTAATATGAACACCCAATGACCAGTCAAGGTGACACATAAAATTAACCATCACAATATCCATTCATGTCTAGGAGGGATCTAGCAAGTAATTTCAACATTTAGGAAGCATTAGCAGCAAATCAATTCAGTACTGAGGTACATTTGACACCGATTTAATTTATAAAATTGTCAAGGATAATGCTGTGGGTGAAATTGGCAAACTCAGACTCTGGGGTGATGTGTTTATTAATTTAGTCTGTTTGGACACCTGCTTAGAGTATGTACCAGAGCAGCTTTTCTCAGTTTCTAAGTAATAAGTCCTCTGTCTAACGGTTCCCTTGCTAAGGATCCTGAGATAGATGAATGTAGGAGATGTTATAGTAGACCACATCCACTCCCGGAAATTCATGACCACACTAGCTCTTTAGGAACACAGACTTTAAACCCCACATTTGACTTTGTTTCATTCTATCTCTCCTAAACTCTACTTGACTGTGCAAACCCCCTTTAAAAAATTATTTATGTCCCTTCCTAAGCGTTTTGGGAAATGCTAATCTAATCAGTCTTGATTAGACTCCTAAAATTTTTTTGACTTCTGACCATTTCATTGCACTCCTTGCATTGGGTTTGAGTCCCTTTTAGTGAGCACATCTCTTTCACCCTGCACTTCTCAAGGGCAGAGACTATTTCATATTTCTTTGTTTCTTATCTTTTTGTCCCTAAAGTTTGCACAATGGTTGGCACATAGAAGTGTTCCATGCTTTATGAATGAATGGACAAAGTTGGAAAAGACCCAAAATGTTTCACAGCAGGGAAGTAGTTAGGTCAATTAGGATTAATATATGAGTGGAAAATCATGCATCTCTGTATAGAAAAATAACAAGTATGAAAATTGTGCAACCAAAACATTTTGCAATCCAGCAAAAGGAAAATAGTATTATACAATCATGTGTACTGTATGCTGGTTTTACAATGACAGAAACATATTTATTTATATAATAAGTTCAGTAATAAGTGCATAAGAAATGAGTGAATAAGTGAAGTCATTATATTAAAATAGTGAGATTATGAGTAATTTTAATTTTTTAAATTTCTATTCCCTTCAATATTGCCGTAATTTAGCTTGTGTGATACTAATTACATTGTTACAAAGAAAAAAAATGAACCACCTGTGTGTGGCTTTCCTTTTTTTTTTATAATAAATGTATTTTTTATTGGTGTTCAATTTGCCAACATACAGAATAACACCCAGTGCTCATCCCGTCAAGTGCCCCCCTCAGTGCCCATTCACCCCCACCTCCCACCCTCCTCCCCTTCTACCACCACCCCTAGTTCGTTTCCCAGAGTTAGGAGTCTTTATGTTCTGTCTACCTTTCTGATATTTCCCACACACTTCTTCTCCCTTCCCTTATATTCCCTTTCACTATTATTTATATTCCCCAAATGAATGAGAACATATAATATTTGTCCTTCTCTGATTGACTTACTTCACTCAGCATAATACCCTCCAGTTCCATCCTGTTTGTGGCTTTCCTAGCACCACAGTTCACTTGGCAGCCAGCCCCTTGGGCCCCAGCATTGAGTTAGGGCTTACAGAGCTGGAGAGTAGAGCTGCCAGGTGAAGCCAGTTAGCCACTAAAGAAGTCTAGGAAAGCTATACATTACTTCCCTCATCCACCCTCACAAAGGAAGGACATTACCTCCTCTACTAGAAGCTATTCTTTTTTTTTTTTCTTCAAATTTTTATTTAAATTTTAGTTAGCTAACATATAGTATGGTATTGGTTTCAGGAGTAGAATTTAGTGATTCATTACTTACATAAAATAACCAGTGCTCATCACAGCAAGTGTCCTTCTTAACACCCATCACCCATTTAGCCCATCCCTCACCCCCTGTCCTCCAGCAACCCTCAGTTTGTTCTTTATAGTTTAGAGTCTCGTGTGTTTTGCCTTCCTCTCTTTCTTTTTCTCCCTTCTCTTATGTTTATCTGTTTCTTAAATTCTGCATATGAATGAAATTATATGCTATTTGTCTTTCTCTGACTTATTTCACTTAACATAATACACTCTAGCTCCATCCACCTCATTGCAAATGGCAAGATTTCATTCTTTTTGATGGCTGAGCAATATTCCATTGTATATATGTACCATATCTGTATCCATTCATCTGTGATGAACATCTGGTCTCTGTATAATTTGGCTATTGTTGATAATGCTGCTATAAACATCAGGCTGAAGGCCCCTTTGAATCAGTATTTTTGTATCCTATGGCTAAACATCTAGTAGTACAATTACTGGATCATTGTACAGTTCTATTTTTAACTTTTGAAGAACCTCCATACTGTTTTCCAGAGTGGCTGCACCAGTTGGCATACCCACCAAAGGCGCTAGAGGATTCCGCTTTCTCCATATCCTCACTGACATGCTTTTTCCTGTCTTGTTAACTTTGGCCATTCTGACAGGTGTAAGGTGATACTTCATAATGATTTCAATTTGTATTTTTCTGACAGTAAGTAATATTGAGCATCTTTTCATGTGTCTGTTAACTATCTGTATGTCTTCTTTGGAAAAATATTTGTTCATGTCTTCTGCTCATTTCTTAACTTGATTATTTGTTTTTTGTGTGTTGAGTTTGACAACTTTATAGACTTTGGATACTAACCCTTTATCAGTTGTCATTTGCAAATACCTTCTCCCATTTCATCAGCTGCCTTTTAGTTTTGTTGATTGTTTCCTTTGCTGTGCAGTAGCTTTTTATCTTGATGAAGTACCAATAGTTCATGTTTGCTTTTGTTTTCCTTGCCTTTGGGGATGCGTCTAGTAAGAAATTCCTGCAGATGAGGTCAAAGAGTTTGCTGCCTGTGTTCTCCTCTAGGATTTAGTTGGTTTCCTACTTCACATTTAGATTTTTCATCCATTTTGGATTTATTTTGGGGTATGGTAGGAGAAGGTGGTCCATTTTCATTCTCCTACATGTTGCTGTTCAGTTTTCCCAACACTATTTGTTGAAGAGACTTTTTTTCCCATTAGATATTCTTTCCTGCTTTGTTAAAGATTAGTTGACCATATAGTTGCGGATTGATTTCTGGACTTTCTATTCTGTTCCACTGATCTATGTGTGTGTTTTTGTGCCAGTACCATATTGTCTTGATCACTACAGCTTTGTAACATAGCCTGAAGTCCAGAATCATGATACCTCCAGCTTTGTTTTTCTTTTTAAAAATTGCTTTGGCTATTTGGGGTCTTCTGTGGTTCCTTGAAAATGTTGGGATTGTTTGTTTTAGCTCTGTGAATAATGCTCATGGTATTTTGATAGGGATTGCATTCAATGCATAGATTACTTTGGGTAGTATTTTGATAATATTTATTTTTCTAATCCATGAGCATGGGATGTTTTTCCATTTCTTTGTGTCATCTTTAATTTCTTTCATAAATGTTCTATAGTTTTCAGAGTACAGATATTTTACCTGTTTAGTTATGTTGATTCTAAGTATCGTATTGTTTTTGTAAATGGGATTAATTCCTTGATTTCTCTTTCTGCTGCTTCATTATTGGTGTATAGAAATGCAACAGATTTCTGTACATTGATTTTATATCCTGAAACTTGCTGAATTTGTGTAGCAGTTCTAGTAATTTTTTGGTGGTGTCTTTCAGGTTTCCTTCATAGAGTATCATGTCATCTGTGAATAGTGAAAGTTTGACTTCTTCTTGCCGATTTGGATGCCTTTTATTCCTTTTTGTTGTCTGATTGCTGAGGTTAGGACTTCTAGTACTATGTTAAATAATAATGGTGAGAGTGGACATTCCTGTCTTGTTCCTGACCATAAAGGAAAAGCTCTCAGTTTTTCCCATTGTGGATATTAATTGTGGGTCTTTCATATATAGTCTTTTGATATTGAGGTATGTTCCATCTATCCCTACTTTTTTGAGAATTTTTATCAAGAATGGATGTTGTCTTTTGTCAAATGCTTTTTCTGCAGCTGTTGAGAGGAATGTGGTTCTTATCCTTTCTTTTATTAATGTGGTATATCACATTGATTGATTTGCAAATATTGAACCACCCCTGCAGCTCAGGAATAAATTCCTCTTGATTGTGGTGAATAATTTTTTAAATGTACTGTTGGATTCGATTTGATAATATCTTGCTGAAATTTTTTGCATCCATGTTCATCAGAGATATTGGCCTGATATATTCTCCTTTTTAGTGGGGTCTTTGTCCAAAACCAGACAAAGACTCTGCTAGAGGCTACTCTAAAATGTTAATTCTTAAATGATCCTCAATATCTTACTCAAAATTGCCTTGAGTTAATGGAATCTTGTTCTTCTTGTATTCATGTTATTTTATCACAAGATGTTTGAATACTTTGCAAGTTTTAAACTCAATAAGATCATACAAATTCAGTATTTGGCGGCACTGTATAAGCTTTTCATGAATATAGACTGAGAACCCATTCAGAGGTCCCTTTTCTCTTCTGTATGCCTGTATGTGCTTTGCAGGTGAACTTCATAACATTCTGGCACTTCTCTGTATAGGGATTATCCTTATATTTTGGTTACTGTTCTAAATTTTCCAGGGAGCTTCAATCTGACTGTAGTAGTTGCATCAGGGATTTGGAGTGGGATACTCAACTTTCTCTTTGAATCCCCTCTCTCCTCTTACCCTCTGAAGCAAATTTTGCCAAACAGAACTCTGCTGTTTGCTCAGTTACTGGGAAGTCTCCCCTGATTCTGGAACCAAAGTCTGTTCTCTGATGTGTCCCATTCTCTGAGCAAAATCTATCCTGTGAATCAAAGTCAAGGATTTTACTTTGCCTCCTATTATCTGTGTTTTTTGCCTTGCCTCATTTGTTCTTAGCACTGGGAAGAAGGATGTCAGATATGCTCTCTCTTTTAAGAGGTCTGGTTACAATGAAGAATACATAAAAGATACTCTATTCAGTAGCTAATAAAGTTGTGAAAAGACCTTAAATGGGTCTCAGTGTTTTCCTTTTAGGTAGGGTTTTTATATATCTGGGTATGTTTTCTTATCTTTTAATAATCTACACCTACTTATGTCCTGCATAACACCACTTCAGCCATCTAAAACACAGATTATTCTAGATAACTAGATTCTGATTTCAGGAAACAAAGGATATACATATTCCATTTATCCATTCTGCAGTTATTAAGCATCAGCTCTGTATTAGGCATTATTCTAGACAACCATTTACCCATCAAATCCAAACTTTGAAGTGAACTCTTTCTAACATTTTTTATATCTCTTTTTGGTTTATCCTTTTTATAGTACCCTGATATTAATCTAATCCTTTCTTAGTGTCAGGGCTAGATACAGTGTGAAAAGGCATTGTATTAGGAGTCAAGGGAACTGGATTTTAATTTCAGTTCTGCTGAAAATAATTTGTATGATCTCAAGTATTTCTTAAGCTGTTTTTTTGTGTAAAATTTCCTTGTAAATTATGGAGAGCTGCATGTATATAAGGCATCGTTATTATGGACATTCATTCTAATACTGGATCAAAAACAAAAATTTCCTCAGTGTCAACTAAGATATATGGGAATTATGTGTCCCTTTACTAAATGGCCTCAGATCATAGGGCTTCTAGCATTTGTTTATGTGTGCAGGCTGCCAGGTAAACTGTGAACAGGGGGCTGGAGGAGGTTCACCACTCTTGCAGATTTATTCTGGACCAAAGGAAAGTGAATTTTCATACTGTTTCCTTCTGTTTTCAGAAGGTCTTATAGGGTAAAACTATCTTTCATAAAATTTGGTCATGCTGAAAGAAAACCTATAATTTCAAAGATTTTCCTTTTGTTGGGTGCAGCTACAGGGTCAAAACCTTGAATAGAGGGTTTTGTGTGTGTGTGTGTGTGTGTGTGTTTAGCAATGTAGATTAGTATTCTGGATAAGCAAAGATAGGCTTGAACCTTAGTTTCAGGCAGAGTGTAAAGAAAAAAACTATGTTACAGAAAGGATTAACAGGGTTTTGGGGTTAGGAGGTTGACAGAGTAGGGATAATGTACATAAGTGTGTGCGTGTATGTGTGTGTGTGTGTGTAACAGAAAAGCCCCAGAAAATGGAAACAATGTAGGCCTAAATGTAGAGATGAAAATGTTTGAATGAGTTTTTAGAACATATTTTAAATATTTTACTGAACTGTAATCCATAGTCGTTATTGTTAACTATCAATACAAATCTATTAACAGTAGTAGTGTATTTGTATTGTGTTGGTAATGATGTAGGAAGCGATGGGATAATACAGCCCCTCTGACAGCATCCCTAGTATGTTGGTGGCAGAATAAAACCCGTGACCCAGGTGTTTAAGATCAGAGGAATCTCAGAGCTGGGCATCAAAGGAAAGGGAAAAATACAGGACAGGAACTAAATTAGCCAATTGTAAATTTTCTGAAAATTCAAAGAAACCTTGAAGAGACTTCTGGACATTCTATGCTGTGATATGTAGGATGAGGGCTTAAGCCATTTGCATTTATAATTCCAGAAGGTGATGGGATCACAGAAAAGTTTATGAATTAGTATAACAGATACACTGGCCAAAATAAACCAATAATCACATCAGTTATATTTGCTTCAGATCTTTATAGATTTTTCAGAAAAACTATTAAAGACACATTAATTTTTTTCTTTCATCTTTCCCAGAGGTAAATCCTTTCTTAAAATTAGAAGAGACATCTCCACATACTGAATATATAGTATATATTGTTTTGTGCTTTTCAAAATTTTGTATAGATGATATAGTAGGTGCAATCTATCATAATTGTCTTTTTCATTCAACATTATGTTTTTGACATTTCTCTATTTTGACACATGAGATCATTTTAATCACATTGATCATTGATTATTTGAATAAACCATAGTTTATTTATCCATTTTTCTATTGTATGAAACTTAGGATGTTTCCACTTTTGTGCTGTTACAAACAGTAAGGCATTGAACATCTTTGTATTCATCTCTCTGTGCACAAATGCAAGGATTTCTCTAGGGTGAACATCTAGTAGTTGGATTGTTGGTTTGTATGATGTCTTAAAAACCAGTGCCTGAAGCAAGGCTTAGGTGCTAATGCATTATTAGGAAGCCGGGCCTAGGGCAGTGAAGCTGAGGTAAGCAAGAATCAAGGCAGAGAAAGATGAGAATTAAGTGCAAGGCTTGTGTGAATGCCGCTGCTTCACAAGAAGCCAAAAGAGATAGGCTGGTGGAGACTCCGCTCTATAAGCCCGTGGAAACCAGCCTGGGAAATCCCTTTCACGAAGATGGCGCCGAAGGCGAAGGAGGAAGCCCCTGCCCCTCCCAAGGCCGAAGCCAAAGCAAAGGCTTTGAAAGCTAAGAGAGCGGGTGCTGAAAGGCAGCACAGTCACAAGAAAGAGAAGATCCGCACGTCACCTACATTCCCACCACCCAAGACCCTGCGTCTCCGCAGGCAGCCCAGATATCCTCGAGAGCGCGCCCCCGGGAGAGACCAGCTTGATCACTCTGCCATCATCAAGTTCCCCTTAACTACTGAGTCAGCCATGAAGAAAATAGAAGACAACAACACACTTGTGTTCATTGTGGATGTCAAGGCCAACAAGCACCAGATCAAACAGGCTGTGAAGAAGCTCTATGACATTGATGTGGCCAAGGTCAACACCTTGATCAGGCCTGATGGAGAGAAGAAAGCATATGTCAACTGGCTCCTGACTATGATGCTTTGGATGTTGCCAACAAAATTGGGATCATCTAAACTGAGTCCAGCCGGCTATAAATCTAAATATAAATTTTTTTCACCATAAAAAAAAAAAAAAAGAGAGAGAGAGAGAGAGATACAGCTGGTGGCCGGGCAGATGGGCCCCTTGGCCACATGAACTGTCTCTGGAGAGGCTATACTAGTCCTAGGAACAGCCCATAAGAGGAGGAAAAGAGATTGATTTGTTGGCTCCCATTTCTCTTCTCTCTCCTATGAAGAAAGTTCATCCAAGGGAAGTAAAGCACCCTGCCCTTTCAGATTACATTACCTGGCCTCTTTAATAGCTGCCAGACAAGCCAGATTCTACTTCCACCTCCCCAATTCTCACCCCTCTGTAGCCCAATGCTTCTTTCTGAGTGCTAAATGATGGGAAGAGTCAGGGACTTTGGTGTCTGGCTGACCAGTACAAGGCAGTAGGGCTTCATAGACATATGTGGAGCTGGTTGTAGTGATACCAACTGAATTGGCACAGATGGTACAGGAGAATTTGGGGAGGTATATGAGATGTATCCAATAGAGAATGCCTATTACTATTATGGACACATTCAACTGTACTAGTGTCGAATCGTTTTAAAAAATGATTGTGATAATTTGTACTCCCACCCAGAAATGCAAAAGATTTATTCTTTAGTACAACTTTGAAAACTCAGTTTACTTTTACTAATCTAATGGTGTAAGACAGTATTTCATTTTTTTTTAAATAAAGATTTTATTTGTTTTTTTTTTTTAATTTTTATTTATTTATGATAGTCACACAGAGAGAGAGAGAGGGGCAGAGACACAGGCAGAGGGAGAAGCAGGCTCCATGCACCGGGAGCCTGATGTGGGATTCGATCCAGGGTCTCCAGGATCGCACCCTGGGCCAAAGGCAGGTGCCAAACCGCTGCGCCACCCAGGGATCCCGACAGTATTTCATTTTTGTGTTAATTTATATTATCTGATTAATGGTGTAAATTTGTTTTTTGTTTTGTTTTTGTTTTGTTTTATATTTATTGACCATTTGATTTTCTTCTATGAATCGTTGGTTCAAATCTTTGGTCCATTAAAATTTTTTTGGCTTATTTGGCTTATTCCTATCAATTTCCAAATAATATATATATATTTGTATTTCCAAGTCTGTAAACTCATTTTTTGAGGAAATTTTTTTTAGATTAAGATTTCATTTTTTAAAAAGCAATTTAAGGTCCATAGCAAAATTGAAAGGAAGGTACATTGATTTCCCACATACCCACTGATTCCATTCATGAATGGTCTCCCATTCATACCTCCCCCACCAGAGTGGCACCTTTATTATAGTTGATGAACCTAGAGTGGCATATCATGATCATTCAATGTCTATAGTATACTTCATGGTTCACTCTTGGTGTATTAAATTGGTTTAGACAAATGAATAATGACATGTATTCATCAGTACAGTATTAAGAGTGCTTAATATTAAATTGGTTTAGACAAATGAATAATGACATGTATTCATCAGTACAGTATTAAGAGTGCTTCCTTAAAAATTCTTTGTACTCCACCTATATTCATCTTTCTTGTTCCTTGCCCCTGTACCCCGATCTTTTCACTACCTTCATAGTTTTTCCTTTTTGAGAATGTCATATAGTTGGAATCATACTGTGTGTAACTTTCTCACATTGGCTTCTTTCACTTGAAAATATGTGCTTAAGTTTCCTTCATGTGTTTTCATGGCTCTATAGCTTATTTCTCTTTAGTGCTAAATAATATTCCATTGTCTGGGCACACCATGGCTTATTTATCCTTTTACTTACAAAAGCACATTTTAGTTGCTTCCAAGGTTTGACAATTATTAATAGATCTACTATAGACATCCATGTGCAGGTTTTTGTGTGGACTTAAGTTTTCAGTTCCTTTGGGTAAAATACCAAGGAGCACAATTGCTGGATCATGTGGTAAGAGTCTGTTTAGTTTTGTTAGAAACTGCCAAATTGTCTTCCAAAGTGGCTATATCATTTTGCAGTCCCATCGGTAATGAATGAGGGTTCTTGTTGTGCCACATCCTAGTCTGCATTTGGTGTTGTCAGTAGTTCAGATTTTGGCCATTCTACTAGCAGTGTAGTGATATTTCATTGTTTCTTTAATTTCATTTCCCTGATAATATATGATGTGGAGCACCTTTTCATATGTCGTTTGTCATCTGAGCCATCATTTGTTGGAATAGTGCGTCTCTTCCATCCTTTCTGTTCTGTTCTGAGACTCCTTTTCTTTATTTAAAAAAAAATTTACTCCAGGTTTACTGATGTATAATTGACAAATAAAGTAGTATATTTTAAAAATGTACAATATGGCAATTTTATATTGTATGCATTGTGAAATTATCATGGCAATCAAATTAATCAAACCATCCATTACCTCACATAGTTACTTTTTTGGGTTATTTTGTTGGTGAAAACACTTAAGATCTAGTATCTTAGCAGATTTCAGGTTATTCAATACAGTAGTAACTAGAATGACCATGTTGTACATTAGATCTCCAGAACCGGGGACTCCTTTTTAAATGTGCATTGGACTTTCTTGCACTATCCTTTGTGACCCCTAAGTCTTGATCATAATTTATATGTTTTTAAAATCCTTCTGTCTCCATTTTCTGTGCTTTCCTCATGTCTAACTTCTAGTTCAATTGTTTTCTCTTAGCTGTACATAATCTGATCTTTATACTATCCAGGGAGCTTCTAATTGTAATGAGTACATTTTTCATTCAAGAAGGTCTGTTTTTGACTATACATTTCATAGGATCTTATACATTTTATGGTTTCAATTTCCTAATTTCTTGAGTGATTTTTTAAAAATTTGTTTTATAAGTTTTGTCAGATAATCTATTACCTTAAGTTTAGTTTTGTTGGTTTGTCAACTCCCATTTATGATTTATGATGGGTTGTTTCCTCATGGTTTATTAGTTTTGGATTATGAGCTCATCATTTGTGAGACATTTCCTGTAGAACTTCTATAAAGGCTTGTGTAAGAATCTAACATTCTGGAGATATTTGTGAGGACTGAGTGGGGGACAGATGTTCTAGGGAAATGTGTTTTTGCTTCTCTTATCTCAGGGTTACTTATCATCCTCCTAGAATGAATTTTTAGGTAAAAATCTTGGCCTTGGGGTGCATAGATCCCAGGAAGTCTAAATTTGTAGTGAAAATACACATGGATATCCAAGACACACACTCATATACATACACACACATATATATACTTACAATCTTCTCTGAATTTAGAAATAAGAAAATAAATCTTGCTAAAATTATAAGTGAATTATAAGAAGATGGATTCTGAACATATAAAGATCTCTGAGATTAGTAATTTATGAGATTAAGATAAATCTATTATTTGTTGAGTAACACGTTCCAGGATATGTGTACGAATATGTATGTGTTAATTTACATCTTTCAGTAATTTTGTGAGATAGTTATTATTTTCCTCATTTTAAAGATAAATAAACTGAAGAGAAATGGTGGCATTTGCTATTTACTCATTTCTCCTCTCTGGCAATAACTCATTTACTTTCCTGATTTATTTGTTTTTTTCCTGTAGAATTTCTCTCCCTCTAGTATGCTACAGATTTTCCTCTATTAATATTTCTCTTCTTCTTACCTGCCAACCCCCAAGAAAGTAAGATCCATTAAAACAGGTGCTACTTTTGGGTCCATGTGTTCACTGCTGATTTCTGTTACGTAGAATATTGCCTGGCATAATAGCACCTGATAAATATTTGTGAATGAATGAACAACTCAAATGAGATGCTCTGTGCTTTTGCTTATGCACCACTACTTCTGAGCTTTAATCTACAAGTCTGGAACAACTGTTTTGTCTTGAGTTCCTTTAAAGGCCTTTAAAAATTTATGGGCTTAAAAAAATGTATGGGTTTATTCTTTTAACTTAGTTATGTTCCAAGTAGGTGAGATTGCCAAATAGATTAATTTCAATATTATGAGGTGTTTGTACGTACATACATGTCTGTAAAATCCTATACTTGTGAATAGATAATGCTTGACCTCCAGCAAATTAAAGACTGTGTGAAAGCATTTGGCAGCCAGTAAAGCACTGTTCCAGTACAAGGTGTTCCTAGTATTATTTGTTGCTATATGATAGTGGTCAGATGGTTAGACCCCCTGCCATTGACTTAGGGCACTTACAATTGACTGAAAACATAAAAATGGACCTAATCAATCAGTCTACTTCCTGATGTGTTCAACAGAAGAGTCTGTCTCACTTTTGGCCTCCCTCTGGCCTTATACCCTCTCCAAACACTGCCTAATGAGTAGAGAGAGAAACAGACAGCCAAAGAAAGAGTCAGGACAGGGAAACAAGGAGGCAAAAAAGCAGATTTAGAGAAAGATAAAGAGGGGTGTGTATGTATTTGTAGTGAGAAACCAAGAGAAAAAGAACATTAAATGTCAGCAGAAAAGTTTGAAAGAGGGAAAAAAGGAAGAAAATTAGAAAGAAAAAGATATTGCAATAAAGAGGAACGGCCTGTGGATAAAAGTGATAAGACTAGTACAAATGTGGGACATACTTTCTGAAGGCAACTCTAAAGAAGTCCCTGGTTGTCTTGCTGAACCTGTTTTATTGGAGTGTGAATTACCTGCCCTTGAAGATGGCCATGTTAGACAGCACTATGGCAGCTCCAGGTAGTGGCACGAGGACTGTTTGCTGACTGGATAAATGAATGGCAATAGAAATTTAGATGTATACTTCCTGAAGTGATTCACTTCCTTAAAACCTGTATTATTTTAGAATACTATATTATGTCTAACTGTTTTCTTATTGACTGACAAAGGACATGGCAGTACTCTAAAGATGGCCATGATCAACAGTGGTCATTGGGCTATGACTGGAAAGACACAATTGTGAGTCTAAATCAAACTTAGCACCTGGTGGGCTAAGAGTTAGCCCCTATTCAGGACAAAACCTTGAGGCTTCTCTTTTTCTGAGCAATAATATAAAATAGTAGAAATGAAAAATTCAAAGTAAATGAGGAACCAAGCATTTTTTAAGGCTTTTATCTTCAAGTAATTTCTATATCCAACATGGGGCTCAAACTTACGATCCCAGGATCAAAAGTTGCCAACTGAGCCAGTCAGGTGCCCCAGGAACCAAACATTTTTAAGGGATAATATAAGCCACTAAAGAGTGGAAAACCAAGACAAAAGGATTTGCTGTTTACTAAGCAGCAGAATGATACAGTCCTTGATCTCTAATGCTACTGCCAGCTACATAAAAATAGGAAAGGTAAATCACTCTCTACAATGACTATCATGTGATCTGGGGTTCCTACCCCACCCCATCCAGTAACTCTTCAGTAATGTGTGTAAAACTTCCTCAAGATCCGTTTCTGGATCTTATACTTTTGATGGACATGTCTGCACATTCTGACCTGGTCTAATAAAAATAAAGAAAAAGCAAGAAGTTTATGTAAGCTTGGGTCTTGGATTGAAAATGAAGGAATTGAGAGGAAATTTATATAGAGAGTCACCAGAATCTTCATCTCCTCTCTCCATCCTGGGCCACTTATGTAGTTTAAACTTATGGGATTTTCTATTAAAAACCTTCCAAACAAGTGATTTTGTAGGTTTTGAATCCATTTGTTAAACATGTAAAAATGCATCACTTTTGGATGATTTTGAAAGAATACTGATTCTCAGCAGGAAAGTTTGACATTTCAACAAGTGGGATGCCTAGGTAGCTCAGAGGTTGAGCATCTGCCTTTGGCTCAATCCCGGAGTCCAGGGATTGAATCCTGCACCAGAGCCTGCTTCTCTCTCTGTCTGTGTCTCTGACTCTCTCTCTGTGTCTCTCATGAATAAACAAATAAATCTTTAAAAAAGAGAAATTTCAACAAGTTTGTATGGTGGAGAACACTAAAAAATATGTCAAGAGTTAATAAGAGATATCAAAATAAGCTCCTTCTACTTATAATTATTTTTAAGTGAGTTTTAAAAATTAATTTACTTAGCTATGACAGCCGTAGAGGGGTTGAAGCTTGGGAGGGACTTATGGAGGTTAAAGAAACAGGAAGCCAAGAGTAAAACTCCATAAACTTATTTATAAGTTTATGGGAAAAATGGAAGAAGAGGAAACTCATAAAGATATGAGCAGGAAGAGCCAGTGAAGTAGTGTACAACAGAAGAATGATGTCCTTCATTCCAAGAGAGGAGTTTGCAGGAGAAAGTAGCAGTCAATGACAAATTCTTTAGAGAGATGAAACAGTTAAAGAAAGGAAACTGTCCATTGAGTTATTATGAAAATCTCCAGGAGGAGAGCCTCTGTGGAGTGGTGAGGGTGGAGGCATTCAGTTGCTGAGAGGTCAAAGCACTGATGACAAGGAGTTGGCCATCCTTTCTAAATGTTTAGCTATAAAGAGAATAAACAGATGCTAAAGGAGGGTGTGGGACTGTCTTCTTAGATATGAGAAATTGGAGCATTGTGAGCTGAGCAGAAAAGGCCAGCAGAGAGGAGACATTAATGATACAGGGGATGGATTTCACAGCTGATAGAGCAAGGATTGAGGCAGAGATCAATGCTGGGTCAAGAATAATGTGTGTGTGGGGAAATTAGATATGTTGCTGTATCTTTACCCTAACAACAATTTTCCTAGGAAAATACCGAGTCAGAAGTGTTCGACATGCTTGTGCATTGTGTTTTCCAGGATAATGTAGGTGACAATAGAGCTATTTAAACATCTATGTGAAGAGACCAGTTTATGACTTGTAGTTAGTTAAAATGGTTGCTTGTTAATTACACCACTGTCTGCATTCCTAGATTTTGCTAACAAGGGGTCACCTAATTTTTCAATTGTACTTACTGCTGTACTATTATAATCTTTAACATTTTAGGAAAACTTCGTTGTCTGAGGCTTTGCCTCAGTATTCTTTCCAAAATAGAATAGGGACACTGTAAACCTCCACTGGAAGAAGTGGGTTTCTAAACATTGGTGACCGATGCATTGATACTTTCTGAGAACTTGTATTATCTCAGGGAAATTGAAAGTTGGATGATTCTTGAACTTTATCTAAACTTTTGGATTTTTAAGACACATGGACCTTCGGCAAGTGGTTTAATCCACATTGTAGATCTTCCCAGAAATGGGACAGGACATCCGTTTTGTGATATGATCCTCAGAAAACTCAGTTATAGAGAATTGAGGAGATTTAAAGGCACTTGTCTCAGATGTTATAAGTAGTTGATGACTGACCTGGAATTATGGTACCAGTCCCCTGACTTTGACTCTGTACTTCTTTCACCTAAAGGTGTATTGTCTGTAGCAGGAAAGTATATAGTTTCTATAACAAAATCATTACTGAATCAAATACCCTAGCACTATAAATTCAGAGAATCAGTAAACAGGTGAAAGTTTTATTGGTTCCCAGGCAATCCAGAAACAATTTCTTCCTATAGCCAAATAGTTGTGAGTTTATAACTCAAAATAGTTATGCTTGTTCAGGTCCTAGAGATAAGAGGTGTCATCATGAACTAGAGCCAGGCTGTTCAGAGGGCATAAGGTATCCATTCTTATATCTGAAATTTTGTCACTTAACCTTTTTTTTTTTTTTTTTGGCAATTATAACACTTTACTGTATACATGTTTTGGTCCCCTCTCAGCTTCTTTCTTCCTTTTAAATCATTCAGTTAAAGGAGCACCAGCACACACCTGACACAGCACGTGTATGAGGACCACAGCGCTAGGAGCCCAGGCCTCCGACCACAGGTCCGAGCTCCTCCGCTGCCCCCTTCCCCCCCAACCCTGCCCAGGGCACTGGGTCACAGACCTACAGGCCTGGGAAGGGGACTTAGCCTTATTATTTGCTATTTCTTTATTCATAATTAATTTCTTCCATCTGTGTCATGTGGAGAATATCCTGAAGACTATTCTAATGAAATACATTGACTAATAGGTTTCAGTCAGCTTACAAGGCTTTAGGAAGTATTCCCCAAGGACTTTGAGCTCTCCTACTACAAAGCCATTTAAAAGAATACTCTAGGGATCCCTGGGTGGCGCAGCGGTTTGGTGCCTGCCTTTGGTCCAGGGCGCGATCCTGGAGACCCAGGATCGAATCCCACGTCGGGCTCCCGGTGCATGGAGCCTGCTTCTCCCTCTGCCTGTGTCTCTGCCTCTCTCTCTCTCTCTGTGTGACTATCATAAATGAATAAAAAAAAAAAAAAAAGTATTTAAAAGAATACTCTAATTACATTTTATATTACTGGTTCAATAATAAATATTATCTTTATTAAATATGTATCTTCTATCTTTCAAAAGCAGCATATCAATTGACACATAAACATAAATATAAGGAGAAACTTTGCAATCAGTCTTTCTTTCTTTATTCAGGAAATAAGAAAATACAAATATTTATCTGCAATGCTTTGTTTCTTGATAAAATTGCCTTAGGCTCTTTGTTAAGTAGGACCATACGCCCATTTATGTTACACTGAAAAAATTAAAGAGAAATATGTCTTACATGTATTTCTTGTTAATTTTAGAAGATCCATTTCCTTCAGACCTCCGTTGGATCATTTATAAAATGATAAGGAGCATATGATTGTGACACTTTACCATTTTTCATTTTTATCATGTACATTCTCTGAATCTTTGTATTGCTTACAAACCTGAGGATGGTAAAGCAGAGTGAAGAATCACATTGGGTGAAATAGATTCTTGACAAGGTAGCATGAGTATATATGCAGCAAATTACCAAATACTGACTTGATCTGGTACCAGAGTCACCCTTAAGAAACAAACACTGGGGTGATGGACTGCTTTTGTGGCTTCATGATATGCTATGGAAACCAGGTGGATGGAGCTGCAGAGTTGGGGTCCATGGTGGGATGGGTGACAGTAATAATGCTACCTGTAGCTAAAGCTTAGCTATGTATAATCCCACTTAAATCCCCTCGTCTTTAGGGCCATCCCAGCAAATGCAATTGACATAAACTATTTTAATTTTGGTTACAAATAAGACTTAAGAACAAAACACAGTGATGTAAGTAAGCTTAGCTATGTCTAACACAGATAAATCATGTACCCTCGTTTTGTATACTCATTTGAGGCTCATATCGATTCTTTAGAATTATCTTTTTAATTTCATTACTGGAGATTAGTAATACACAGACACATGATGGGGATGTGGATCGGGTAATTTGCCTTCATTATTTCCTACTCAGAGATGGCCTAGTCTACAGCTTCTTACATTCTCAAGTCATGCTTAATTGCTATTTATATTGTCATGGGAAGTGGTTCAAGAACAGAGGTGGTATTTTTATAACCAATCAAAAATTTTGGATTTAGAAACAAGTCTAACCTAATGCAAAAGACCTTACTCAATCCAGAAAATAAATCTTTTAGATTTATTTGCTAAATCACACATATTTCTTACAGGTTTCTATTTATATAACAGTACAGAATAAGAGTGTAGATTACTAAGCTATTAGATTTCAATTTTATAGCATGCTGTTAGCATGCTGCTGACCAATACATAGTTTTAATTTTTCTACGAAATATGTTGCCAACTTCCCTAACACACTTGATGCTGTGCTTCTCATGTCCATTACATAACAGCAAAAGTGCAGACATTCACAAACACAGTTCCCAGATGCTTGGTGTGTGGGCCATGCTTGATGCTTTTCAAGAATGGGAGACATGGGGGAGGAGCAAGATGGCGGGAGAGTAGGGTCCCCAAATCACCTGTCCCCACCAAACTACCTAGAAAACCTTCCAATCATCCTGAAAATCTATGAATTCGGCCTGAGAATTAAAGAGAGACCAGCTGGAATGCTACAGTGAGAAGAGTTCGCGCTTCTATCAAGGTAGGAAGACGGGGAAAAAGAAGTAAAGAAACAAAGGCCTCCAAGGGGGAGGGGCCTGCGAGGAGCCGGGCTGAGGCCGGGGCGAGTGTCCCCAGGACAGGAGAGCCCCGTCCCGGAGACGCAGGAGCTGCACCGACCTTCCCGGGCGGAAAGGGGCTCCCAGGGAGTTGGAGCAGGACCCAGGAGGGCGGGGATGGCCTCGGGCTCCCGGGGACACTAACAGGCACCTGCGCCCCGGGAGAGTGCGCCGAGCTCCCTAAGGGCTGCAGCGCGCACGGCGGGACCCGGAGCAGCTCGGAGGGGCTCGGGGGAGGCTCCGCGGAGGGGGCTGCGGGGCGGGAGCAGCTTGGGGGGCTCGGGCGGCGGCTCCGCGGAGGGGGCTGCGGGGCCCCGGGAGCAGCTCGGAGGGGCTCGGGCAGAAGAAGAGGCTCCGTGCGGTGGGGGCTGCGCGGTTCCAGGAGCAGCTCGGAGGGGCTCGGGCGGCAGCTCCGCGGAGGGGGTTGCGCGGCCCGGGAGCGCGAATCCACCAGCGCAGGCTCCGGAGCACAGGGCGCCGGGACACAGCCCAGGATCCCGCCTCCCCCGGGACAGGCAGAGGCCGGGAGGGCCCAGGACAGCGAGGACGCTCCTGCCCCAGCTGAGCAGATCAGCGGCCCCGCCCCGGAGCCTCCAGGCCCTGCAGACGGAGTTCCTGCCGGAGCTGAATCCAGGTTTCCAGAGCTGCCCCGCCACTGGGGCTGTTCCTCCTGCGGCCTCACGGGGTAAACAACCCCCACCGAGCCCTGCACCAGGCAGGGGCACAGCAGCTCCCCCAACTGCTAACACCTGAAAATCAGCACAACAGGCCCCTCCCCCAGAACACCAGCTAGACGGACAACTTCCAGGGGAAGTCAAGGGACTTAAAGTACACAGAATCAGAAGATACTCCCCTGTGGTTCTTTTTTTGTTTTTGTTTTTTTTCTGTTGTTGTTTTTTTTTTGTTGTTGTTTTGTTTTGTTTTGCTTTTTGATTTGTTTCCTTCCCCCACCCTTTTTTTTTGTTCTTTCTTTTTCTTTCTCTTTTTCTTCTTTTTTTTCTTTCGTTTTTTTCTCTTCCCTTTTTTTTCTCTTTCTCTTTTCTTTCCTTCTTTCTCTCCTCTCTTTTTCTCTTTTTCCCAATACAACTTGCTTTTGGCCACTCTGCACTGAGCAAAATGACTAGAAGGAAAACCTCACCTCAAAAGAAAGAATCAGAAACAGTCCTCTCTCCCACAGAGTTACAAAATCTGGATTACAATTCAATGTCAGAAAGCCAATTCAGAAGCACTATTATACAGCTACTGGTGGCTCTAGAAAAAAGTATAAAGGACTCAAGAGACTTCATGACTGCAGAATTTAGAGCTAATCAGGCAGAAATTAAAAATCAATTGAATGAGATGCAATCCAAACTAGAAGTCCTAACGACGAGGGTTAACGAGGTGGAAGAACGAGTGAGTGACCTAGAAGACAAGTTGATAGCAAAGAGGGAAACTGAGGAAAAAAGAGACAAACAATGAAAAGACCATGAAGATAGATTAAGGGAAATAAACGACAGCCTGAGGAAGAAAAACCTACGTTTAATTGGGGTTCCCGAGGGCGCCGAAAAGGACAGAGGGCCAGAATATGTATTTGAACAAATTCTAGCTGAAAACTTTCCTAATCTGGGAAGGGAAACAGGCATTCAGATCCAGGAAATAGAGAGATCCCCCCCTAAAATCAATAAAAACCGTTCAACACCTCGACATTTAATTGTGAAGCTTGCAAATTCCAAAGATAAGGAGAAGATCCTTAAAGCAGCAAGAGACAAGAAATCCCTGACTTTTATGGGGAGGAGTATTAGGGTAACAGCAGACCTCTCCACAGAGACCTGGCAGGCCAGAAAGGGCTGGCAGGATATATTCAGGGTCCTAAATGAGAAGAACATGCAACCAAGAATACTTTATCCAGCAAGGCTCTCATTCAAAATGGAAGGAGAGATAAAGAGCTTCCAAGACAGGCAGCAACTAAAAGAATATGTGACCTCCAAACCAGCTCTGCAAGAAATTTTAAGGGGGACTCTTAAAATTCCCCTTTAAGAAGAAGTTCAGTGGAACAGTCCACAAAAACAAAGACTGAATAGATATCATGATGACACTAAACTCATATCTCTCAATAGTAACTCTGAATGTGAACGGGCTTAATGACCCCATCAAAAGGCGCAGGGTTTCAGACTGGATAAAAAAGCAGGACCCATCTATTTGCTGTCTACAAGAGACTCATTTTAGACAGAAGGACACCTACAGCCTGAAAATAAAAGGTTGGAGAACCATTTACCATTCGAATAGTCCTCAAAAGAAAGCAGGGGTAGCCATCCTTATATCAGATAAACTAAAATTTACCCCAAAGACTGTAGTGAGAGATGAAGAGGGACACTATATCATACTTAAAGGATCTATTCAACAAGAGGACTTAACAATCCTCAATATATATGCTCCGAATGTGGGAGCTGCCAAATATATAAATCAATTATTAACCAAAGTGAAGAAATACTTAGATAATAATACACTTATACTTGGTGACTTCAATCTAGCTCTTTCTATACTCGATAGGTCTTCTAAGCACAACATCTCCAAAGAAACGAGAGCTTTAAATGATACACTGGACCAGATGGATTTCACAGATATCTACAGAACTTTACATCCAAACTCAACTGAATACACATTCTTCTCAAGCGCACATGGAACTTTCTCCAGAATAGACCACATATTGGGACACAAATCGGGTCTGAACCGATACCAAAAGATTGGGATTGTCCCCTGCATATTCTCGGACCATAATGCCTTGAAATTAGAACTAAATCACAACAAGAAGTTTGGAAGGACCTCAAACACGTGGAGGTTAAGGACCATCCTGCTGAAAGATAAAAGGGTCAACCAGGAAATTAAGGAAGAATTAAAAAGTTTCATGGAAACTAATGAGAATGAAGATACAACCGTTCAAAATCTTTGGGATGCAGCAAAAGCAGTCCTGAGGGGGAAATACATCGCAATACAAGCATCCATTCAAAAACTGGAAAGAACTCAAATACAAAAGCTAACCTTACACATAAAGGAGCTAGAGAAAAAACAGCAAATAGATCCTACACCCAAGAGAAGAAGGGAGTTAATAAAGATTCGAGCAGAACTCAACGAAATCGAGACCAGAAGAACTGTGGAACAGATCAACAGAACCAGGAGTTGGTTCTTTGAAAGAATTAATAAGATAGATAAACCATTAGCCAGCCTTATTAAAAAGAAGAGAGAGAAGACTCAAATTAATAAAATCATGAATGAGAAAGGAGAGATCACTACCAACACCAAGGAAATACAAACGATTTTAAAAACATATTATGAACAGCTATACGCCAATAAATTAGGCAATCTAGAAGAAATGGACGCATTCCTGGAAAGCCACAAACTACCAAAACTGGAACAGGAAGAAATAGAAAACCTGAACAGGCCAATAACCAGGGAGGAAATTGAAGCAGTCATCAAAAACCTCCCAAGACACAAGAGTCCAGGGCCAGACGGCTTCCCAGGGGAATTTTATCAAACGTTTAAAGAAGAAATCATACCTATTCTCCTAAAGCTGTTTGGAAAGATAGAAAGAGATGGAGTACTTCCAAATTCGTTCTATGAAGCCAGCATCACCTTAATTCCAAAGCCAGACAAAGACCCCACCAAAAAGGAGAATTACAGACCAATATCCCTGATGAACATGGATGCAAAAATTCTCAACAAGATACTGGCCAATAGGATCCAACAGTACATTAAGAAAATTATTCACCATGACCAAGTAGGATTTATCCCTGGGACACAAGGCTGGTTCAACACCCGTAAAACAATCAATGTGATTCATCATATCAGCAAGAGAAAAACCAAGAACCATATGATCCTCTCATTGGATGCAGAGAAAGCATTTGACAAAATACAGCATCCATTCCTGATCAAAACTCTTCAGAGTGTAGGGATAGAGGGAACATTCCTCGACATCTTAAACGCCATCTATGAAAAGCCCACAGCAAATATCATTCTCAATGGGGAAGCACTAGGAGCCTTTCCCCTAAGATCAGGAACAAGACAGGGATGTCCACTCTCACCACTGCTGTTCAACATAGTACTGGAAGTCCTAGCCTCAGCAATCAGGCAACAAAAAGACATTAAAGGCATTCAAATTGGCAAAGAAGAAGTCAAACTCTCCCTCTTCGCCGATGACATGATACTCTACATAGAAAACCCAAAAGTCTCCACCCCAAGATTGCTAGAACTCATACAGCAATTTGGTAGCGTGGCAGGATACAAAATCAATGCCCAGAAGTCAGTGGCATTTCTATACACTAACAATGAGGCTGAAGAAAGAGAAATTAAGGAGTCAATCCCATTTACAATTGCACCCAAAAGCATAAGATACCTAGGAATAAACCTAACCAAAGATGTAAAGGATCTATACCCTCAAAACTATAGAACACTTCTGAAAGAAATTGAGGAAGACACAAAGAGATGGAAAAATATTCCATGCTCATGGATTGGCAGAATTAATATTGTGAAAATGTCAATGTTACCCAGGGCAATATACACGTTTAATGCAATCCCTATCAAAATACCATGGACTTTCTTCAGAGAGTTAGAACAAATTATTTTAAGATTTGTGTGGAATCAGAAAAGACCCCGAATAGCCAGGGGAATTTTAAAAAAGAAAACCATAGCTGGGGGCATCACAATGCCAGATTTCAGGTTGTACTACAAAGCTGTGGTCATCAAGACAGTGTGGTACTGGCACAAAAACAGACACACAGATCAGTGGAACAGAATAGAGAATCCAGAAGTGGACCCTGAACTTTATGGGCAACTAATATTCGATAAAGGAGGAAAGACTATCCATTGGAAGAAAGACAGTCTCTTCAATAAATGGTGCTGGGAAAATTGGACATCCACATGCAGAAGAATGAAACTAGACCACTCTCTTTCACCATACACAAAGATAAACTCAAAATGGATGAAAGATCTAAATGTGAGACAAGATTCCATCAAAATCCTAGAGAAGAACACAGGCAACACCCTTTTTGAACTCGGCCATAGTAACTTCTTGCAAGATACATCCACGAAGGCAAAAGAAACAAAAGCAAAAATGAACTATTGGGACTTCATCAAGATAAGAAGCTTTTGCACAGCAAGGGATACAGTCAACAAAACTCAAAGACAACCTACAGAATGGGAGAAGATATTTGCAAATGACATATCAGATAAAGGGCTAGTTTCCAAGATCTATAAAGAACTTATTAAACTCAACACCAAAGAAACAAACAATCCAATCATGAAATGGGCAAAAGACATGAACAGAAATCTCACAGAGGAAGACATAGACATGGCCAACATGCATATGAGAAAATGTTCTGCATCACTTGCCATCAGGGAAATAAAAATCAAAACTACAATGAGATACCACCTCACACCAGTGAGAATGGGGAAAATTAACAAGGCAGGAAACAACAAATGTTGGAGAGGATGCGGAGAAAAGGGAACCCTCTTACACTGTTGGTGGGAATGTGAACTGGTGCAGCCACTCTGGAAAACTGTGTGGAGGTTCCTCAAACAGTTAAAAATATACCTGCCCTACCACCCAGCAATTGCACTGTTGGGGATTTACCCCAAAGATACAGATGCAATGAAACGCCAGAACACCTGCACCCCGATGTTTCTAGCAGCAGTGGCCACGATAGCCAAACTGTGGAAGGAGCCTCGGTGTCCAATGAAAGATGAATGGATAAAGAAGATGTGGTTTATGTATACAATGGAATATTACTCAGCTATTAGAAATGACAAATACCCACCATTTGCTTCAACGTGGATGGAACTGGAGGGTATTATGCTGAGTGAAGTAAGTCAGTCAGAGAAGGACAAACATTATATGTTCTCATTCATTTGGGGAATATAAATAATAGTGAAAGGGAATATAAGGGAAGGGAGAAGAAATGTGTGGGAAATATCAGAAAGGGAGACAGAACATGAAGACTCCTAACTCTGGGAAACGAACTAGGGGTGGTAGAAGGGGAGGAGGGCGGGGGGTGGGAGTGAATGGGTGACGGGCACTGGGTGTTATTCTGTATGTTAGTAAATTGAACACCAATAAAAAATAAATTAAAAAAAAATAAAAATAAAAAAAAATAAAAAAAAAAAAGAATGGGAGACACGCATTTGTGCTAAGATCAAAATACCTTGGGCTCAGGGTTCTATTCTTTATTTACATTCCTGATGTTGGGAAATATATTAGGAAATAAATCATCTGATGATTGAAGACTAGCAAAAGACATTTAGTAAAATGTCAGCAAACCTGGGAAACAAGTTGGGAAGTAACTCTTCACAATGAAGAAACAAAATGGAAGAAAGTTTGAAACTGAGGGCAGCCCACCTAATGGGGAGGAAAATTATTTGTAGAATCCTGATGGAAAGATTTCACTGATGCAAAAACAAAAACAAAAAAAAAACAAAAAAAACAAACATTTCACCTGTTTAAAACATAATGGTTTTGGTCACTATTAAGCAATAACAGGTAAATTACCAGAACTGCTGTGACATTCTGGACTCTAAGATTCTTTCTTGGATGCCACTGGATAAAAGCACATAATAGGTCATCTGGAGTTCTCAGTCAGCTGCTTACATTCTACTCATGAAAGGAACTCAGAATGAAGCAATCAGTGAAGACAGTTATTGCCTCATGCTTTAGAAAAGGGGGGAAGAGAAAAATGTAAGATGTGTCTTGTTAACTGAGGTGCTGTGTTTCGTAGTATCAGGAGAAACATGGTAATAGCCAATAAAAACTCTGTAGTCTTTGTTGAACATAAAGTAATAAATGGACAAATGCAAAATACAATTTTATTTACCTGATTTTTTTCACATATAAACTTTCATGACAACAACATGTCCAGGCCTCCACAGGTACTTTTCATTTTCAGAAATCAAATCCAAACTTACTGGCCTTTTTGTTAAAAATGGTGGGAATTTTTCTAAGTAAGCAAATCGTCCCCTATTCTTAAATCCCCTTTAATACCTCTCACCTGTGTGCTCTATGAAGGCAAAATGTTCTGGCAATAGGGATACTGCTTTAAAGAAATTATAATCGAAAGATATTAAAAAATCATTTTGGCAGCTGGGGTGCCCAATTTTTCTTCATGATCTGGGCAATGTAAAGAAAAACATCTTGTTTGAGATATCAGCTCTTCTGAAATGAGACAGCAGCCAACAAGGCAAATGGTGCTAGTCTTTGTCAGTGTGACTCTCTGCTCCCATGTTGGATGTGATAGCCTTGTGTGAAGATCTGCTTTTAAAGTTTCTACTCCACTGGCCTCTGGAAGGCTGGGCTTGAGGCAGGTGAACATCTCAGAAATCCTTCGCCATCAGTACAGCAGGATGCTGATGATTTCATTTGACATTGAAAAAGCAAGGAAAGAGATGCTAGGCTTCTGTTATTATAGCCACACTGGGATTAGATGTAATGAATGTTTTTATTTGTGGACAGTGCAACTCAACTTAAAAGCAGACCATGCAGTGCCAATGTGTGGGGGTTCCTTGGTAGGTTGGTAGTGTTGACTAGCTACAGACCAACTGCACATCAGCCGACTATATGTGGATTCACTAGTGCATTTCAGGAACATAAGGTGTGAGAAGAACCCATAGTTACTGTTCTTGGCACAGTTGATAAATAGTACAGCTGCCATTGGAATACCAGAAGTCATTCTGCTGTGCTATCTGTGCAGAAAGGTTTGCTGTTGGTGGAGATGAAAAGCATTGCAGATGTCATCTTCCAAATACTGTGCTTTTCTTAGAGGCAGCCCACTGAAAGTCCAGGGTTCCAAAACCATTACTAGGAAATTGGTTTCACTATACTGTCCCCGAGGGTTATTTTGTTCAAAACCCCAAGTTTAAGTGAAGAGGAGTCATCTGTCCACACAATGGATGTGGAGAGACTCTTTTTTTTAGTTTTGAAAATAGATTTCCTCCGATGTTTGTGCAGCAGCTGTTTCAACTTGTCCTTGAAAAAGCTGGTTGTGAGAGTGTAGAGGATTGGGTTCAAGGCACTGTTTACTGGAAGGAAAAAAATGACTATCCAGGAGGTGATTGTGCCTGGAGGGGGAAATGAAGCGTGGAAAATTTCATGAAGTGGAAATTTTAAACAGACACAAATAACACATAAAACTTTGTAATTAATGCTATTTGGGGAGGGCTACCTAGTTCCCTTAAGTTTTCTTTCACCTTATTGAAAATCTCTCTGTGGGAAGAGCATAGGAACTATGAATCCAACACCCTACCTTTTCTGAATTTCAGTAACTGCTTGGTAGGTTATTTTAAGGTCAAATGAGAGGAAATATATAAAAAACACTTCATAGATATAAGTTGACATGTAATTTTTTTTTGTCCTTATTGCTTTTCTTGAAAGTTAAGTAAGAAAATGAGGAAATACTTCTTAATTAATAGATCAGGGTTCAGGAAATGTCTGGTCCAGGATCAGATCTGACTTTGATCTTAACTCCACTCCTGAAGGCCTTATTGCTGCCCCCCCCCCCCATAATCCAAACATCCTATCCAAAGTGGAGGCTGAAGATGTAAAGAGCAAATGAGAATACACCTTCCAACTTAATCAACCCTTTTGTGTGAAGCCTTACAGATACTAATTAGAATATTAAGGGAAAGATGTCACAAAAGTCCTTTGTGAGGAGAAATTTGTGATGATAGTGTCCTTTCCGAATACACCATGCACGTGGCTAGGATGAAGTGTGTTTTCCTCCTTATACACACCCTGCTTTTAGGGTCAGACACTTAGCTACGTGACTGTAGACAAATCACCTAGGCTCCCTGGACCTCAACTACCCTGTCTGTGAAAGGGGCTGATGATAACTTACTTGATCGAAGTCAGGGGGCTGGGTCAGAGTCGGCGGCTCTGCTGACGTCCCTCTTCAGCACTAATACTTGTGATTTTCCGACCCCACCACACTATGCTGCCTCTTCCCACATCTCCAAAAATGCAAACAACTCCCAGCTCAGGTGAAGAGCTGGATGGTGTCAGGCCAGGGATATATTCCTTGTCACTCTCCTTTGTCACCTTCTTTCTCCTCCCCACCCTCACAGTTTTCTTATCCTTTAGACATCTTTACTTGTTCTTCTTTGCCCTGCCTTGTTCCTTCCATCCTTTCTGTTCTTCTCTTTCTTTTCCATTTCTCCTAACTGCTTATTCTGACTTTTCCTCCTCTCTTTCCTCCTTTCCTGTTATCTCTCCCTTCTCCTTTTTTTCTATGTTTGCCTTCCTCTTTTCCCATCCCATCTTCTCTTTCTTGTCCTTATTTATTTTTTTTGAACTGGAAAGAATATGGAAGAAAAATATCTATATTTAGCATATCTTAGATTTATTAAAGTTTCATATTACTATATTACTTGTATTTAATTTTTAAAAATTAGACAATATGGACAGTGCATGATTGAAAAAAAAAAAAAAACAAAGAAAGACAGAACAAATTAAGTTGCTTTTTGTCTGTTATGTCCCCAAAGGAAATTGTGACCAGGAATGAGATTTCCCATTTAGTCTCAGGGCGACTCACACTAATTTAAGGTCAGCAGGTGAGTTCTGAAAAAGGAAAGCTAATGCTGGCTTCTCTTTCAGGCTGACCACAAATACTATCAATGACATGCCATGGTGGAGCACACCTCTGAGTTCTTAGAGAGTGGGGACATGACAGGTTTAGGTCAGTGAGTGCAGCATTTCCTACAACACACGGGAAGCCGGGCAAATAAGAAGGGGCTTAGTAAAAAATGATCAAGGCTACTCTCTTTGGTCCATTGACTAATTCAAGACAAACCTCAAAGTATTGAACTATAAATGTGCAGAGAGATTGATGTAAGAATATTTTCACAAGGCTTTTATTTTTCCTATTCCAATTTCCCTCTCACCATTAACTGAAATGTCGAAGGCTTTCCAAGGCTGATGATTACTGCTGTGGCTCTCAGATACCCTGGATCACCAGACTTCTCTTGAATCTAAATCGGACAGTGTTCTGGGCTGAATTGTGTCCCCTCAAATCCATACATTGAAGTCCTAAACCCAAGGACCTCAGAATGTGACTATTTGGAGACAGCCTTTAAAGATGTCATTAAATTAAAATAAGGCCATTAGAGTGGACTTTATTCCAATTTAACGGGTGTGCTCATAAGAAGAAGGAAACTTTCATATAGGAGAGATACTGTGGGAATATGTACAGAGGAAAAGATCATGTGAAAACATAGTGAGAAAGTGACAATCTGCAGGCCAAGGAGAGAGGCCACGGCAGAAATCTGACATTTAATTCTGGACTTCCAGCCCTTTAGAACAGTGAAAAATAAATTTCTGTTGCTTTAGCCACCCAATTTGTGTTACTCTGTTATGGCAGCTCAAGCAGAGTAATACAGAGAGAAAAAGCCTCAAGGAGTTGACAAACTCACAGAATATGAAAACTGGAAGGAATGTGAGAGGCCATATGAAAATCATCTCAGTGAGGTGAGGTGAGGTGACCTCCCTATGTTTCCTCAATTGGTCAGTCGGGGGTGGGGTGGGGGTCAGGACAGAAACCCAGGACTGCTGCCTCACTTGGTTTTTCTTCCACCACACAAGGCTGCCTCCTCCCACATCCAAAAGAAGCAAGTGCTGAAGTGGTGAAGGACATCAAAAGGCATGAAAAGAGAAGTTGGGGGGGTTGATAGGATCATCCCTTTCACACCATGTTCCACCACACTTGGACCAGCTCAGCATCTTTCATTGAAGAAGCATTTATTAAATAACATTATGTGAAAAGCACTGTGGAAAGATGAATAA
The DNA here is from genome assembly GCF_048164855.1 of Canis lupus baileyi. Taxonomy (NCBI): domain Eukaryota; kingdom Metazoa; phylum Chordata; class Mammalia; order Carnivora; family Canidae; genus Canis; species Canis lupus. The sequence continues at coordinate 9,979,307 of NC_132861.1, forward strand.
GACATGGTCCCTATCATCCTGAAGCTTATCATCTGAAGGGAGAAATGAATGTATTCAAAAATAACACTGATGGAAGGCAGTTCACATGAGGCTAATAAGTGAAGTGTAAACAAAATGTAACAGACATTTGAACAACTGGGTTGGATGGGAATGGTTTGGAGAGAAGTCTGGAATGATACCATGGAAGAAGGAGTATTTGGATAGAATTGTGAAGGATGAGAAGGGGTATTTAGTAAGCTAGAGTCTTACAGGTTGAAGATACAATCCGGGTGGAAGGAACAACTTCAGCAAAGGCAAAAAACATCAAAAAGGTGCAGAAGAAAAAAACCCCAATAATTCTAATGGGCCTGGATCACAGAATGCATGAGGGCTGGGTGGGAGGTAAACATTTCTAATACTGATCCCAATATTTGGACTTTATTCCCTGAGCAATGGTGGCCAAAGGACATTTCAGTCCTGTTGAATTTGGAATGTAAGGCTGTAAAACTTGAGCTATCCAGGAAGCTTAGTAGACTGGACAATTAATCAAGTTCCCCATCTTCATGAACTCTGCTCCTCACGTCCACCTTGGCTCTCCCCGATCCCTGGGCAATGGCATGCACATTCAGTGCACAGCCTCTGTTCTCACTGCCCAGGAGAAGTTCCTAAGTAGTCAGCCCTGATCTCTCTCTTAATCTGTACTTTCACACCTTACATGGCTCTAGAGAACATCTCTGCCTTGCTGTCAGGCAAAACTGACAGGTGAAGGGGAAGCTGTGGATGTTGTGTGTCATTTTGCAGTGAGGCATTTGATAAGGCCCTCCATGACTTTATGCACAAGCCAGAGGGACATAAACTGTTACAGCTGTTTGTTATTTGAAGATTCATGCTTTTATAAGTGCTTCTGAAGTGCCAAGCCCATGTGTGACCATGGGGTGCCAAGATGAATAAGACACAATTCCTGCCCTGGATGAAACTCCCCAAATAGAAAGTCTATTTCACTGAGAGTTGGGCCAAAGCCCTGAAGGTTCCCTTCCTAGGTCCTAGAAAGAGATTCAAGTGAAATCCTAACTCATGAAAGGTTTTTTCCTCTGGTTGAAGTAAGGGTATATGTGGGAAACCTGGCCTTTTGGGTGAAGGACTTCCACAGACTATCTGACATTTTGCAGAGTGGAGCCTAGTGTGACAACCACAGCTCAAGGACCATGAAACAGACTGGTGGTTCTTAATCAGGGGTGTGTGTCTCAGAATCACTTGAGGAAATTTTCCAAAAAGCAGTGTGTAGCCCTTTGCCCATATAGATTAAATCTAGAAGCCCAGAGTGAGACCTGGGCATGTATATTTTTATTTTTATGTGTACTCTTGGTTAAGACCCAGTATCTAGCTCAGGTAGAAATAAGACACTAAATCTTAGATTTATTTCTAGCTCCTGTTTTCTGAACATCCTTATCTGGATTGAACCACTGATCAGTTTCTTAGAATATAGATCATAAAATATTGAGGAAAATAATAGCTGTTTGTACCAAAGTCGTCGTAGGTATTGACAAAGTATTTACTATATGTAAGGCATCGTATTCTGACCTCATCAAGGGGTGTAGAATGGCACAATGCACTTGGGAATAATAGAAGGGACTGACCTGGTATTTCCACCCGGAAGAGGGAGAGAATTTTAATTACAAATACAGGAATCCAGCAGATGGCATCAGAGAACACTATAAAAAAGAAACGATTTGCAACAGCCACCTCTCTTCCAATGGGATTCCTCACTTCTGAAGTCTGCAAGGCAGTTTTTTTAATGGAACAGAACATAATAGTATAGGAAAACACAATGATGAGAAAAGCCAGCAAGTTCACACCTGTTGGGAAAAGCACAGCTCTTAACATCTCAGGTGTATAAATCGACAATAAAAATATTGTGTTACATAGATGCTCACTATGGTGCCCCTTATGCTGTACTTCCAAGAAGCATTCTTTTGTATAAGCTCGGTGGTAATCAGCTAAAAACCCTGACTCTAAGGCTTGAAGCTGGAATAAGCTAATGGAATTGGGTTTGTCAGATCAAAAAGATATTTGAAATACACAAACTCTTTATGAAGAGTTACAGAGCTCTGAAATTCAGATCTAGGTGTATCATGAGGTGGATTTTAGCTTTTTTTTAAAGCCAGAAAAAAGCTCTTTTCATTTTTTGCTCTCTGCAAATTCAGATCTTAAGGGATTACTGTAATCATATGTACATCTCAAAAAATAAACATGACCTCATTTCTTTATCTTATAAATATGAACAAGACAACCTTGGAATATCAAGAAGATAATAGCCTCAGAAACATTTCTCACTTTTTTTTTTTTGGTCCTAAGTAAAAATCATACATAAAATGAAAATTCATTCTTTTAGATAACTAACAGGAATTTAAACTATAATTCAGAACACTTTAGCCTTGTTTTAGAGAAAAAAGAAATAAGAAAAAATAAAAAATTCAATGATATGAGTTATTTTCTTAGGGTCAAATATGTTTAGATGATTCTCACTTAACATTACCATCTTATAATTTTGTTAGTCACTTTGTCATATTATGTCTATAATAAAAATCCTAAGAGTAATGATTTTATTCTTCATTGTGAACATAAAATATGCATGCAGTTTCAAAGTTGTTTAAAAAAAATGTTCTTCTGAATCTAGATTATATGTAAAAAGGGTCAGGTCTTGGGTAAAATTATATAAAGTCCTAGTGTTCTGTTGTTTTTATCCAAAACATTTCACATTCCACAAAATCTCATATAATAAAGCTGTACATTAGAATTTTATAAAATTGGTTTATGTTAAGCCTCTTGTCAGAAACTTCAGTTAAGAATAAAAGAAAATGATTGTTAAAAATGATCCTCTGGTGCAAATTATGAAAACAGGCTTGAATGGATCAAAAGTGTGTGTTCTGAAAGCACCATCGGGATTAACCATGAGAAGTTAGCAATTGGAGATAGTGGGAGAGAGGCATATGGAAACTGTAGTATTCTTGCAACTTCTCTTTAAATCTAATTCCATTCTAAAATAAAGAATTCATTTAAAAATAGTGTACTCTTATACTCTTTAAAGAGAAGAAAGGAATTTAGGACTCCTTCCCTCATAGGTTATTCACATATATATAGATGATGATGAGATATGTGTGTGTATGTGTATCCTTTTGTCTATCTGGAATACATCACAGGTGCCAAACCCATTTTAGCCTACCTTGCCCCCTTTAACTTTAAGATCCAGACACACCTAACTCGTTGGTCCCTCATCTGGGCCTGTTCCTTGGCTGTGGGCCTCTATTTCCATGTCTTTTCCTGGAATTAGATTTCACTTAGCTAATACCTCCTTAATCTTAGGGCCTAAGGATTTGGATTCATTTCTACCGGAAAGGCTTCCCTCCTGCTCAGATTGGAGCTCTAGAACATTCAGTACTCCTCCTTTATGTCATTTGTGAGTCTGTGTTGTAAGAATGTGTTTACTTGCCTTTATCTCCCTTTCTGGTGGCAGGTCTGTGAGGGCTGATCTGTTATTATCTCCAGGGCTCAAAATAATGCCTGGCCTATAGCAGGTGTTTAATAAATCCTTGATGAATCAGTGAATGTAATGTAGTATGTGTGTATGTGTGTGTGTGTGTGTGTGTGTGTGTATGTGTGAGGGAGGGAGCGTCTCTATAAAGTGCATCTATGCTAGAAACAGCTTACAATATCCATGAAAAAATAGCTATAGAACAGGACAGTATGTGAAGAGTATTATTAAAATGGTGCTAAGAAAGTATATTTCTCAGAAGAGAAGGAATAGATAGATAGCTGGGACTGGTGGTTAGAGCCATTTTGTGATGTGTTTTAAGTGATTTACACTTGACAATGGCAGTAGCTGGGAGTCATTGAAGGTCTTGGAGCAGAGGCAAACACAGTCTTTTCGATACTCAGGTAGTGAACAGATAAATAGGAGAGAGAAAGCCTTTGAGACAAAAGACTAGTAAGGTCCAATGTACTAAACCCTTATTTATAAGCCCTTAAGGGTTGAGATAGTGAGGCTTTAAATGAAGGTGATAGTAAGTACAGACTGGAAGAAATAGAAGGCAGAGGCATTTTTTGATGAAAAAAAAATTCTTTGAAAAAGAAAGGATGATAGAGCTTATTGACCACTTAGATGAGGGGGAAAAGGTGAGAGGAGGTAATTAAAAAGATAAAGCTGCCCTAGTTAAAGAAATGACATGGAAATCATCTAAAGATTAAGCAGGAAGGATACCTATTAGACAATAACAAAAGTTTTTTTTTCCAAACTTAGAGAACTAAACTTCTCATTCATTTTTTTTTTTTTTTTTTTTTTTTTTAGTGAGAAAGTAGATCTTCTGTTCTAAAAAATTGGGGGATTATGAAAATTGAAAAGCAAATACTTATATTAAGCACTCTTACATTGTCGGCTTTAGAGTTACATTTACCAAAGGCAACTTTCCTGCTATTTCCATTCTGATAATCTCCTGCTAGTGGGTTCCCAGAATTTTATTATTCTTATTTACTTAACTCATATCTAGATTGTAAAAAAAAAAAATGAGTTCAGATAGGGTCCCAGGCCATGGCCTAAACTAGAATTTCTCCAGCTCATAATCACAATGTGAAAATCCAGGGGTCTTACAGATAATAAGAGATCATCCAGGGATTCTGATGGGATGGTTTTGTTTCCCATACTGAATCTCTACAATAAAAGTTTAATAAAAACTATAAATACTCAGTGAGAACTTTTCTTTAAAAAAGGACACAGTCTGAAGTATAATCATTTACTTCTTGAAATGGACAAATACACCTTTGCTGAAATTTATGGTATTTCTATCAGGATTATATTGGCCCAGAAAATGCAAAATATAAATTACCTAGAAAAATTCCAAGAGAATACCCTTTGCTTCCAATGTCTTCTGTTTGGTCATAATAAAGTGGAAAACATACACCATTTTTTCCATAAAAATTGCCAAAATAATCCTCCTTCCAAAATGGAATCACAGCTATTAAAAATCCCACAATCCAGATGCAAATGAGGATGACCATGGTCTGCCATTTTCCAGGACGAATGTTACTGAAGGGAAAGACAATGGCCAGGAATTTCTCCAAAGTCAAGTATGTCAGCAGCAGGACGGACACTTCAGTAGACAGCATGGCCAGGAACCCCATGAGACGGCACTGTAAACTCTCCATCCACAGCAGCGCATACTTCTGATACTGCCCTCGGTATTTTATATCAAAAAAGCCAATGAAGAACAAATAAACACCCATCAGGCAGTCTGCACCTGTTAAAGAATCAATACAGTGTCTGTTGGTGGTTCCCAAACATCTCTGTTTTGGTTTTCTAATTAGGTATTCCTCTTCCATCCTGTATTAAATGAACTAATACAAACACCTACAGCAGTCTCTAGAAGCCAATGGAGTTCACGAAAGTTGTCCTAATTCTAAAGTACCATACTGGGTCTTTGTTTTATAATTTAAAAACAGTGGTGATGTGTGGGGGAGTATTTTTTGTGGGGAATCTATTTTTTTTGAATAATAAATTTATTTTTTATTGGTGTTCAATTTGCCAACATACAGAATAACACCCAGTGCTCATCCTGTCAAGTGCCCCCCTCAGTGCACCCCACCCCCCTCCCTCCTCCCCTTCCACCACCCCTAGTTCGTTTCCCAGAGTTAGGAGTCTTCCATGTTCTGTCTCCCTTTCTGATATTTCCTACCCATTTCTTCTCCCTTCCCCTCTATTCCCTTTCTCTATTATTTATGGGGAATCTATTTTTAAAACAGTAAACAAGTATTACTTGCATAGTCAATAAAGAGAGTAATTTCCTGGGCTTGAGGAATATGGGTGCTATTGTAATTGAAGGTTAGAACTTAGTTTATAACCCACAACCTGTCTTCCATAATCTCTCTGTTGATTCACTGGCTGGCCCCCCTGTTACCCCATTTCCAATATAAAACCCCAATCGGTGGGTTCTGGATTACTGCAAATTCATTCAGTCTAAAACAGAGAGCCAAAGAGAACAGTACTTCATACTTAGAACAAAAATTGCCCACCTCACCATTTATGTTAAGTGCCATTGTTGAAGACCAGTATGAATCTAGTGCACAGGTCACAGAAGACATCCTAAACCCATTTAGATAGGAAACATACTTACAACAAAGGATTTTGATGGATGTAGCGTGAGTTGTATTTTCAGCTTTAATGAAAGATCTCATGCCAATGACAAAAAGATTTCCAAAGCAGGTTATGAAAGCTATAACCCAGACAAATATTCTGAGGATATTGTTAGCCAAGAGGTCCTCAAATGAAGAAATGCCGTCAGTCAAGGGCATACATATGCGGACATGGGGAGCATACGAGCAGTATCGAAAGTTTTTGAAATAACTAAATTCAAAGGGAAAAAAAGAGTCACTTTACAGCAATGACAGAGAAACTACAGTTGCCGTCCTATAATAGAGCTGCTGCTCTGTCAGGTAGGCAATGTCACTAGGTCTGTTTATTTTTGTTTAGTATTGATTATGCAATTATAAAATTCTTCATTAAATATTATATTACTCTAGACAATGTTCTTCTTGGAAAGGTAGAGAACCTGAAGGATGTAGAAATTTTGTGGCTTGACTGAGATGAATCAGGGGAGGAAATGAGAATGTGAAGTCTCCAGAACTCCATTTTTTCCTCATCCCATTGGATTATTCTCTAAGGCATTATAAAAAGTAAATTGTCATTGTTATACTGATCTGCAGCAAACATTTAGGGGCTTGGGTTTGGGATGTAAAGGACATAGGGTAGCTCACTGAAAACACCCCTGTCTTGGACTTCTTTTTAAGTATACTCACTTAGCCAGCCTCCTTTTCCCTGACCCTGGCAGGAAGGGAGGGTCTCTGATACTAGGAAAACTCAGTCTCCCAGGAGCTAGGAGAAGAAGCAGATTTCTTACCAGGGCCTACAAGGGCTTAAACAATTTCTACAGGCAAATATAGGTTTGCTTGTGATCAATGTATTTATTTTTATGATCTAGATGTGTGGATGCTTGACGTGTTTGTATTCGGAGATCATTTGGCTTACTGCCATTCCTCAAACCTGTGTATTTAGGGTTTTTATCTCCCCATGAAACTTATTTCATTTTTGTTCTCTTGTACTACCTCTTTTAGCTCATTTCTCTTTGTCTAATCCTTTTTTGCCATCTCCCTATTCAGTTTTGAGACTAGCAAGTTAGACCAAGTTTTACTTTGCTGGGACCTCAAAGCCGCTGGGATTGATTGGCTGCCTACATCCACCTCACCTTCCCTTCCTTGTTCATGCCACTCAGGAATATTGGCTTTATTCCATTTTTCAAACAAGTCAGGCTCACCTCTCTTCTCAGGGCAGTGCTTTTGCTATTCCCTCTGCCTGGAAGATTCTTCCCTCAGATATTGCCAGGCCTGGTCCCTCCCTCCATTCAGGCCTGCTCAGATGTCACTTCTCCCTTCTAGAAGCCATCTGTGACCTCTCTCTGTCCCTTCATATTGCTATACTTTTCTTCACAGTGTTTATTCATTATTTATTTGTTCACTTTCTGTTTCCCCAAGCTAAATGGAAGCTCCATGAGGTAGACACTTCTGTCTCCTGTTTATCCTGTGATCTCAGATCTAGAACAGTGCCTGACACATGGGAAGTACTCAAAAATACTTCCTAAATGAGCAAATAAATGATGGATAATTTCGTGCTGGATTTGTCAAGTAGAGAAATGGAGGACAACTCCTGCCCTCAAGTAACTTACAGTCTAGCTTCCTGAAATCATCTATCCTATTAAAGGAACTTGATGTATAATTCCATTTTTATCTTCTCCTTGCCTGGAGTCCTTGGCACACACTTGACCTGACCTCTTAGTTCCTTTAAGTTTCCATTATGTCCTGTCTTCAGATAGACAAAGCTAGGGTCTCTCTTGGTCATTCAACCTCTCCTACTGCTGTGACCATGGCATTGGTTGGCAGGTGGAAGGGCTGGGGGTTATGAGGTGGAGAGGTTTCAATAAATGGTGGACAAGGAAGGTAAAGAATAAGCAGGTCACTTAGTAGGGAAGTAACTAAAGTAACACATTTTCTATCAATTGTTAGAAAATTGTTAGGTCCTTCTTAACCTCAGCCAGAGGTTCATATTTTAAGTGGCAGCTTCTTCATCAGGTTCTAAAAAGGACCTCATATTCTACTTGCAACAAGGAAATTATATAGCCTCACTGAATATTTAGCCTCATTAAATATTTAAATAGGAATATTTTCTATTGGTGCCACAGAAAGAGAAATTATGAAAACCATGTGGATATGCATCAAATACTTGTCTTTTAGTAACTATCACACCTACTGCAGAGACATAAACAAAATGTTCTCTCGAAAAAGCACCTTTACACCAACCATTTCATCCACTTGCTGCACCCAACTTGTAATCTTACACCGAATCCTCCCTATTGTTATGGATAACAAGGGTTAATTTTTGAAATCATGAACACATAGATTACACAGTTGATAAAGAAATGATCATGTCATAAACACATATATTAACACAACTTACACAGTGCACTTTAGCCAAATATATTAAAGTGACATCAAAAACTACTATAAAGATTAATTACCTCCATTTTGTAGTGCACTTAGTAACAGTAACAACACCTGGAATTTATATAGCACCTTTCTTCCTAAGGGCTCAAATCTTAGAGCAGCCGACTGCTCACTCATGTGAGGTGAATTAATGTTTCCAGGTCTCCTGAGTACCATTTAGCCAGTGACTTCATCTTGTGTAATGTGTGGTACCCTGATCTCTTATTGGGCCTCAATTGGATAAACAGCGTGTTTCCAGAGAGAAGTGTCATTCATGTCGGCACATCATAATATTGAACTCTATTTGAACAGGGACCAAAGGTGACAAAATTAAAAAGTTCTCAATAAAAAGACTTTTCTTGCATAAAAACACATTGCAGTGATACATTAGACAGTTTACACTAGAACATCGGCAATATTTCACCATGCTTACTTCTCCATTCTTACATACATACATACATGTGAGAAAGATTCATCATGGGTTGAAACATCCGTGTGTTTATATTTGGAATCTCTATCCTTTCCAGGTCTCTGGAAAATATGCATAATAGGTTTCATGTTTTCAGGGCTTAACTTTTTAGTAATGGCATTTTGTCATATCCTAAATACCATGCTTCAAAGTCTTGTTACCAATTCAAATTAGGATGAAAATCTTATGGTAAACTACCTTAGAAGATCACCATTTTTCTTTAGGATTTCTGGAAGTTGGAGCTGATTTTGTCATTTTATATGCAGAACATTTTCATGCATTTCTTTGATTTAAAAATGACAGCAAAGATTTGTGTGATCATAAAATTGGCTATGTAGTTTGATTTTATAGACCATGCCATGTGAGTTTTGGGGGGTTTCAGACAGGAAATGATATTTTCAACCTGAGAACATCACTGAAGTAGGTTTTGTGAGAACTTGGATTCAAATAAAGTTGTTTCTTAAAGATGCCAAAAGAGTAGGGATCCTCAACTCATCTGGTCCCACAAACTTACATTCAAAACATCTTGAACACCTATGAATTTGACCTGAGATTTAAAGAGATAACAGCTGGAACACTACAGAGAGAAAAATTTCTCTTCTAACAAGGTAGGAAAGTGAAAAATAAAAAATAAAAAAAGAATAAATTAGTAGAGGGGAGCCGCCAGTAGCCAGGCTAGAGTGGAGCGGTGAAAGCCTCCGGGGCACAAAAGCCCAGCCTGGAGAAGTGGGAACTTTAAAAATCCATGCTGGACTTTTCCCTCATGGAAAAGTGCTTAGCAGGGAAATCGGGCAGAATCATAGGAGGGGCAATGAAGCCTCAAGATTCCTGGAATCACTATAAGAGGAGGGGCAGCGGGATCCCTGGGTGGCGCAGCGGTTTGGTGCCTGCCTTTGGCCCAGGGCGCGATCCTGGAGACCCGGAATCGAATCCCACATCGGGTTCCCGGTGCATGGAGCCTGCTTCTCCCTCTGCCTATGTCTCTGCCTCTCTCTCTCTGTGACTATCATAAATAAATAAAAATTAAAAAAAAAAAAAAAAAAAGAAGAGGGGCACCGAGGGGGAATCTCACTGCAAACCAGGGTCCGATATGGGTAAAGGACTGGAGTGCTGCAGCCCTCGGGGCATTTGAGAGAAACCAATTGGTTAGGTGGTCCAGCTCCGGACAGAGGTGGCTGTGCCCCATTCCCATTGGGAGAGGCATTCTCTGGGAGCGTGGGTCCAGTGGTACAGGGCTCTGAATCCCAGGGCACCCAAGCAGACAAAGCCAGCGATTCTGCATTTCTCCTGGGACAGGTGGAAGCAGGGAGGGCACGGGAAAGCGAGAACTCTACTGCCGCTGGGTGCCCAGCAAACTGTGCAGATCAGGGCACCCGGGCCTGCTCCCTGGAGCATCTAGGCCAGTGAGGACTGGGAGACTGCGGTTAGTTACTCGTTGGGAGCTCGACTCCAGAGTTGGAAATCTGGCCACTGCCATTGTTTTTCCTCCTTGTTTCACTTTGTGCCGGGGTGAGGCAGGGCTGCTACGAAACAAAGGCCTCACAGGAAAAACAGCTCCCACTGAGCTTGGCACCTGGTAAGGGGTGGGGCTTCTCTGCCCAGGGACAGACATCTGAGAATCAGCACAGCATACCCCTCCCCCAGAAGAACTGCTGGAAGAACAGGGGAAGAGCAAGTTCATTGACCAAGCAGTGCTGGAAAGCTCCAGGACTGAGGGAAAATAGTATATAGAACTAGAGGGTCCTTTGTTCTTCTTTTTTCTTTTTCCATTATGACTCATTTTTATATCAGACAAAAAATTTCAGTATTTTTTTCTCTTTTCCCACCTTAACTACAATATTTTACCAGTTCTTCATTTTTAAGTTTTTTTTTTTCCTTTTTGACTTTCATATTTCTACAATTAGCTGTCTTAGATATATTTTTCACTTCTGGATTCCCTTCAATGTATTCAATTTAATTTTGGTAGATATATGAGATATGGGTTTTTGTTCTTTGTTTTTTCTGCCTCATTTTGCTTTACAATGGTGGAAGTTAGTGCCTTCTGAAATACTACCAACATACACCCAGAACCAAGTGGAACACCATGTTGGTCAATTCTGTGAGATTATATTCTGTCTTCCTTCTCATTCTGTCCCCTCTTTGATCTTGTTTGTTTTGGGGGTCAATGTTGGGGCTTTCTACAAGTATTGCTGGTTTATATAAATTTGAGATTGAGCATCTTCTAACATACAGAACAAAATATACTCAGAAACAAGAGAATCACCAACTAGAAACCCTCAAGTAGACTACATTCTCTCTCCATTGCTTCCTTACCACCACCATCCCCCCTTTTTCTCCTTTTCCACTTTACTTTTTTTCCCCTTTTCTTTACTTTTCCCCCCTTTTTCTTTTTTCTTCTTTGTTTTTGGTTTTTGGCTTTTTATTTTTACTACTTTGTTTTAAAATTTGTTTCTTATTTTAATGGTCCTTTTATTTTATTTTGTTCTGTTCTTCTTTTTTCTTTTATTTTCTGGTCTCTGACCTCTTAAATCATCTAGGGTGTATTTTACTTAGGTCGTGGTTGATATTTTTGACTCAGCCCATTCATACAGCCACTCTGCACTGGACAAAATGACTAGAAGGAAGAATTCACCACAAAAGAAAGAACCAGAAACAGTATTACCTGCCATAGAGTTACAGAATTTGGATTTAAATATGATGTCAGAAATTCAATTCAGAAATACAATTATAAAGCTACTGGTGGCTCTGGAAGAAAGCATAAAGGACTCTAGAGACTACTGCAGAATTGAGATCTAATCAGGCTGAGAATAAAAATAGGTTATATAGATGCAATCCAAAATGGATGCTCTAACCACTAGGGTTAATGAGGTGGAAGAGAGAGTGAGTGACAAAGAAGACAAGTTGATGGTAAGGAAGGAAGCTGAGGAAAAAAGAGAAAAACAATTAAGAGCCCATGAGGAGAGGCTTAGGGAAATAAATGATAGCTTGAGAAAGAAGAATATGATTGGAAGAGACTGAGAGAGAGAGAGGACCACAAAGTATATTTGAACAAACCATAGCTGAGAGAACTTCCCAAAGTTCAGGCATTAAGATCCAAGGGATAGACAGGACCCCCCAAAATCAATAAAAACTGCTCAACACCTCAACATTTAATAGTGAAACTTGTAAATTTCAAAGATAAAGAGAAAATTCATAAAGCAGCTCAAGACAAGAGATTCTTAACTTATATGGGGGAAAATATAAGATTAACAGCAGACCTCTCCACAGAGACCTGGCAGGCCAGAAAGGGCTGGCATGATATATACAGGGTACTAAATTAGAAGAACATGCAGCCAAGAATACCTTATCCAGCAAGGCTGTCATTCAGAATAGAAGGAGGGATAAAGAGCTTCCAGGACGTGCGGAAACTGAAAGAATATGTGACCACCAAACCGGCTCTCCAGAAATATTAAGGGGGAACCCTTAATAGTTAATAAACTATCTTTCAATAGTTACTCTGAATGTGAATGGGCTAAATGATCCCATCAAAAGACAGGGTATCGGACTGGATAAAAAAAGCAAGACCCATCTATTTGCTGTCTACAAGAGACTCATTTTAGACCTAAGGACACCTCCAGCCTGAAAATGAAGGGGTGGAGAACCATTTACCATTCAAATGGTCCTCAAAAGAAAGCTAGGGTAGCAATCCTCATATCATATAAATTTAAGTTTATCCCAAAGACTGTAGTAAGATATGAAGAGGGACACTATATCATACTTAAAGGGTCCATCCAACAAGAAAACCTACCAATCATGAATATGTATGCCACTAAAGAGGGAGCTGCCAAGTATATCAATCAATTAATAACCAAAGTAAAGAGATACTTAGATAATAAGACATTAATGGGAGGAGACCTCAACATGGTACTTTCTGCAAATGACAGATATTCTAAGCAGAACATCACCAAAGAAACAAGGACCTTAAATAATACACTTGACCAGATGGATTTCACAGATATATACAGAACTTTCCATCAGAATGCAACTGAATACACATTCTTATCAAGTGCACATAGAATTTTCTTCAGAATAGACCACATACTGGATCACAAATCAGGTCTCAACTGATACCAAAAGATTGAGATTGTTCCCTGCATATTTTCAGACCACAATGCTTTGAAACTAGAACTCAATCACAAGAAGAAATTTGAAAGAAACTCAAACAAGTGGAGGTTAAAGAGCATCCTACTAAAAGATCAATGTGTCAACCAAGAAATTAGAGAATGATTAAAAAAATTGATGGAAACTAATGAAAATGAAGATACAACCATTCAAAATCTTTGGCATACAGCAAAAGCAGTCCTAAGAGGGAAATACATCGTGATACAAGCCACCCTCAAAAAATTGGGAAAAAAAACCCTCAAATACACAAGCTAACCTCACACCTAAAGGAATTGGAGAAAGAACAATAAATGAAACTTACACCAAGCATAAGAAGAGAGTTAATAAAGATTCAAGCAGAACTCAATGAAATAGAGACCAGGAGAACTGTAGAACAGATCAACAAAACCAGGATCTGGTTCTTTGAAAGAATTAATAAGATAGATAAATCCCTAGCCAGCCTTATCAAAAAAAAAGAGAGAAGACTCAAATTAATAAAATCACGAATGAAAGAGGAGAGATCACAACCAATACCAAGGAAATACAAACGATTTAAAAAACGGATTATGAGCAAATATATGCCAACATATTAAGCATTCTAGAAAAAAATGGATGCATTTCTGAAAAACCACAAATCACCAAAACTGGAACAGGAAGAAATTGAAAGCCTGAACAGGCCAATAACCAGTGAGGAAATTGAAGCAGTCATCAAAAACCTCCCAAGACACAAAAGTCCTAGGGCCAGATGGCTTCCCAAGGGAATTCTATCAAACGATTAAAGAGAAATACTACCCATTCTACTAAAGTGGTTTTGAAGGATAGAATGGGACAGAATACTTCCAAACTTGTTTTATGAGGCCAGCATTATCTTGATTCCAAAACCAGACAAAGACTCCACCAAAAAAGAATTATAAACAAATATCCATAATGAACAAAGATGCAAAAATTCTCAACAAGATACTAGCCAATAGGATCCAGCAGTATATTAAGAGTATTATTCACCATGACCAAGTGAGATTTGTCCCCAGAATGCAAGGTTGGTTCAACACTCGTAAAACAATCAATGTGATAGATCATATCAACAAGAGAAAAAACAAGAACCATATGATCCTCTCAATAGAGGCAGAGAAAGCATTTGATAAAATACAGCATCCATTCCGATTAAAACCCTTCAAAGTGTAGAGATAGAAGGAACATTCCTCAATATCTTAAAAGCCATTTATGAAAAGCCCACAGCAAATATTCTCAATGTGGAGAAACTTTCTCCTAAGATCAGGAACATGACAGGGATGTCCACTCTCACCACTGTTATTCAACATAGTATTAGAAGTCCTCACCTCAGTAATCAGACAACAAAGAGATAAAAGGCATTCGAATTGAAAAAGAAGAAGTCAAACTCTCCCTCTTCGCAGATGACATGATATTGTACATAGAAAACCCAAAAGACTCCATCCCAAGATTGATAGAACTCATACAGCAATTCAGCAATGTGGCAGGATACAAAATCAATGCCCAGAAGTCAGTGGCATTTCTATACAATAACGAGATTGAAGAAATAGAAATTAAGGAATCAATCCCATTTACAATTGCACCCAAAAGCATAAGATACCTAGGAATAAACCTAACCAAAGAGATAAAGGATCTATACTCTAAAAACTACAGAACACTTCTGAAAGAAATTGAGGAAGACACAAAGAGATGGAAAAACATTCCATGCTCATGGATTGAAAGAATAAACATTGTGAAATTGTCTCTGCTACCCAGGGCAATTCACACATTCAATGCAATCTCTATCAAAATACCATAGACTTTCATCACAGGGTTGGAACAAATAATCTTAAGATTTGTATGGAATCAGAAAGAGCCCGAATAGCCAGAGGAATATTGAAAAAGGAAAACAATGCCAAGAGGCAACACAATGCTGGATTTCAAGCTGTACTACAAAGCTGTGATCATCAAGACAGTGTGGTACTGGTGCAAAAACAGACACACAGATCAATGGAGAACCCAGAAATGTCCACTCAACTCTATGGTCAACTAATATTCGACAAATCAGGAAAGAATATCCACTGGAAAAAGGACAGTCTCTTCAATAAATTGTGTTGGGAAAATTGGACAGCCATGTGCAGAAGAATGAAACTAGACCATTCTCTTACACCATACACAAAGATAAATTCAAAATGGATGAAAGATCTAAATGCAAGACCAGAATCCATCAAAATCCTAGAGGAGAATACAGGCAACACTTTTTTAAACTTGGGCACAGTAAGTTCTCACAAGATACATCTACAAAGGCAAAGGAAATAAAAGCAACAATGAACTATTGTGACTTAATCAGGATAAAAAGCTTCTGTACAGCAAGAGAAACAGTCAACAAAACTAAAAGACAACCTACAGAATGGGAGAAGATATTTGCAAATGATGTATCAGATAAAGGACTAGTATCCAAGATCTATAAAAAACTTATGAACCTCAACACCCAAGATACAAACAATCCAATCATGAAATGGGAAGAACACATGAACATAAATTTCACCAAAGAAGACATACACAGGACACACAAGCACATGAGAAAATGTTCCGCATCATTTGCCATCAGGGAAATACAAACCAAATCCACAATACGATATACCTCACACCAGTGAGAATGGCAAAAATTAACAAGACAAGAAACAACAAATATTGGAGAGGATGTGGAGAAGGGGGAACCCTCTTACACTGTTGGTGGGAATGTGAACTGGTGCAGCCACTCTGGAAAACAGTGCCGAGGTTCCTCAAAAAGTTAAAAATAGAGCAACTGCACTATTAGATATTTACCCTAAAGATACAGATGTAGTGAAATGCCGGGACACCTGCACCCCAATGTTCATAGCAGCAATGTCCACAATGGCCAAACTGTGGAAGGAGCCCCAATGTCCTTTGACAGATGAATGGATAAAGAAGATGTGGTCTATATATGCAATGGAATATTACTTAGCCATCAAAAAGGATGAATATCTTTATATATATGTTACAGATATATTTTATATATCTTATTATACATATGTTATATTATGTCTTATTATATATGTTATATATATACACATATATATGTTTTTGGGTTTTTATATTCTTGTTTCTTAAGAACAGAAACCAAGTCTTTTTCATCGGTGGGTTCTCACTAATACTTGTTGAAAGAGAATCTAAATTTGGCCTTAATTTCCAAAAGAAAACTATTTAGCAATAGGAAAAGGTCATGTTAAGGATCAGTCTTTGGAATTAACTTTTAGGCTGTGATCTGGTAATGTGTATGCCCTCTGTGTAAAAACAAACAACAAACATGAAACAACAATGACTATTTCTGGGAAAGGAATGAAGTAGTTCAAAGAAAAACTGGTAGAGTTCTAAACACTATTTAAACCCAATACATTTGAAATTTTAAAATACTGAAAACATTAAGTGCCCAAGTATTCATATTGATGAGATAATTTTTTTCCTTTACTGATAAAAATATAAAAAGCATGTATTATAAACCAGTATCAAGTAGATTGTTGTAGCAAAGGTAAAAGAAAAAAGCAGGTAAGTCTTGCACAATTTGTTTTTTACCGCCTGTTCAGTAACCAAACTACTGAGAATTTAATTCTTTGAAAAGATTGCAAGGTGAGATTTTTCCAAGTTAACCAGTAATGCAGCTTCAAACACAGAAATGGTCTTTACAACATATTGAATGGTTTTGTTGTCATTCAGTATATACTTGATGGTAACAGTGATATTCACAACTGTCTGATGATACATGCTTAAATAAAAAGCCCTCTGTGTATAAAATTCCCATTTAAAAATAAATGTGGTTCTTAGTAAAGTATATCCACTAAAATGATAATCGACATACTGTTATGTTTGACTTACAGAGACTGAAGTTGTTTAAGACTTTCAAACTGGTTCTTGTGGAGATACAAAAGAGGATTGGACGACAGATTCCTTTTGTACCATTAGAAAGAGGGAGGAAAGAAGCATCAGGATGTTATTATTTTTGGAAGCTCAAGATGCTACCATTTAAATCTGATGATGGTGGGAAGAAAAACTTACAGTTTTTGTAGAAGCTTCAGGTCTTTAAAAATTTCGGGTGGTAGCTCCATTATCATATTGCTAGACAGGTCCCTGTGGATGGCAGTGAAAACTCAATGCAATTACATTGGAAATAAATGACATGTTTATTACTCCTCACAATTATCATCATCCTGATTGATGTAACAAAAAATATGATCCAGTTTAACCAACCTGATAACCTGTTACAAAACAAGGCTGTGTGAATCAGCCAAATGGATATGTTTTCCATCACTTTCAGACATGTGACATTTTGCTCATCCAGTTCCTGTCTGGAATTTCCTCTCAGTCCCTCTCCAATACATTTTAACCCAGCTTCAATGTCTAGTTTGATTAATTTCTTCTGTTTCAGGTACACTCTGTACACTTTGATCATTCATTATTTCTGTGATTCCTACTTGGTTGAAGTATATGATATCTTGTTTATCCAACTGTAATGCAAGCTTTCTGAGGCAAAGACCTATGTCTTCTATTTATTCTGCATTCCATCTAAGATAGTATTGCCAAATATTATCTGCCCAGATAATCTTGAATGGGTAAGTTCACACCATTTTAAGTCTATTTTGATATGGTACTATTCTTTAAAAGGAATTAAAAATTTAGAATGAAATAT
The DNA here is from genome assembly GCF_048164855.1 of Canis lupus baileyi. Taxonomy (NCBI): domain Eukaryota; kingdom Metazoa; phylum Chordata; class Mammalia; order Carnivora; family Canidae; genus Canis; species Canis lupus. Next base: position 9,997,174 of record NC_132861.1, read on the forward strand.
AATAGTACTGGCCAATCCACAAAGAATCATAGGGAAGCGTTTCTACAGAATGTAGAAAAGGATTTGCTCAGATCAGAAGGAATGAGGAGTCTTTAACCAAAATATCCTTCTGAAGGGAAAAATGTTCAAAAGTAAAACAGACATGCAATTGCTTAAGACTCAAACAAAAGATCTTTTCTATTTTTTGATGCTTTGGAGGCTGCTGATGGATTTGTGGGAGTTACAAATAACTAAGACAGGTCTTTTTCTAAAGAAGCTTACAATTAGAATAAACAACTAGATTATAAAATAAGAAAGGAATGAAGCAAATGCTATTATAGATGCACTGGTAAAAAATAGAGGAAGGAGTTGGAGATTAGGAACTGTTTGAACAAAGCTTTATGATTTTCATAGGTGGTATAAAAGAAGAACAGCTTTTCAGGTGAGGGTTAAGCAGGATCAGTGAAACAAAAAAACCTTGAAATCAATGACATCTGGAGTTTGCAAACGGTCCAGTGTGGGTAGAGGATGGAAAGTATGAGGAGATGTAAAGGAAGTGAGCTTGTAAATGAGCATGGATACAAAACGGAAGGCTATGAATACATTCCAAGGCAATACTTCCCAGAGCATAGTCCAGGCATCAGAACCAAAGAGAATGCTAAAAAAAAGAGCACATTCCTGGTGCCTGCTCCAGAACTATCACTTCAGAATCTGGGAGGGAGCCTGGTACATGCATTTAAAGTCAGTATCCCTTGCGATTCTTTTGAACATTAGCATTGAAAGCCAGCAACAAGGAATGAGAATATGAAGCAGAACAGAGGCATACTATGCTCTGAGTTAGGGGGTGATAGTTCTGTCAAAAGCATGAAAGGTTGGAAAGCCAAACAATGGAGACCAGGCAGGAGGCTTTGATCCTGGACCACCTGAAAGCTGATGAGGGCTTAAGGAGGGCGTGGGCTGGGCTCATAGTCTGGTAGGACAGGAAGTGTAATGAGGGTTGGAGGGGAAAGGAGGAGGCCTTGAGCCTGGCTGCCAGGAAGGGTGCCGATACCACTAAGATGGTAGGTTCAGCGGAAGAAGCTGGGGGGGTGGGAGTGTGTGTGGCTCTGCCTAAGTGTAGGATAAAAGGATTGGAATATTTTTAAAAATATGGACTCTGTATTAGTGTTTCCTTAACTTTGTACCTAAAACATGCTCCTGTTTGTCCTGGACTGCTCACCTGCTCTATCCTGTAACCCAAATCCTTATTAACCCTCTAAAGTCTCATTAGGAATGCCCTCATGAAGAATGAGCAAGCAATTCTGAGGGAGCCACCTTTCACTTTTTGCCATAGAATGACAATATTTTTAGTTCTAATGCTAAAGGCTGTAAATGAAACACTACTTTAAAATTCCTTATCAGTGTTTTCTTTTGACTTCCAAATCTATTGGTTTCCCTTCCCAATCAATAAATTGCACATACTAGGCACTTAGTAAATATATGTGGATTTGGTTTGTGATATTTATAAATTCAATCAAACTATCTTAAATATTAATGAATTAGTTGTCAAATTACTCCGAGTTATTTTCCCCAGTCCTTTCTGGATTTTGAAGCAAGGTGTAAAAAATGAGGGAGAGATTAATTAAAAATTAATTTCCATTTTTTGGCTCCTTTGGAGAAGGAGGAGTTCTGTACCCAAGTCACCACTATTTGTGATATAACAGATTTAGTTTTAATTTCCAGTAATACAAAATTATGTGGGTAGCAATGAACTAATAGCAAGATAGATGCTTTTAAAAGTTCTACCTCTACAAAACATATATTTGAACAGAAAAAGTTACATGGGCTCTCTGAATATTATTCAATAAACCCAATCATTCTAGACATTTATATTTGCTTCATCAATTCTAGAAGTTCATAATTTCTCAAGGGATAAAAAGCATCTTTGTTCCTTTGTTCAGTCACGATTAATATGATTTCAGTCAGTCATTTATTTAGCAAGCATTTATTGAAAATTAACTATACTCCAGCCATTAGAGATAATGATCCTTGAGTTTAAGGAGCTCTGGAAAACTCATCTGCTCCAAAACACACACATGCACATATGAAATCACCCAAAGAAAATAGGCAAAGAAAATTAGAGTAGGCTAAATCCATATTAAGCCCACTGCTTGATTTTAATTTGCTTTTGACTTTAGGATAATGTTGGTTTTCTTAATTGATTTGGAATATCCAGGAGTCTGCAGAATTTGATTGCCACTGGTGAAAAAGCAGCCTCCCTAGTCACCTAAATTTATAATCTCGGAAGAAGTAATCCTATTTTCCTAGTAGACAATGCTACTTACAGTTCTCCTAAATTTTTTAATGAAGAAAATGTCTTCTCTGGAACAAAATCAATTTGATTTCTAGGCAGAAACCTGTAAGACATGGTGAGAGTCAGCACTGTTGGTTTGTGTCTGCTGTAAGAACCAGTTCTCATTGGGAGATGCCACTGATCCGGGTAATTCCATAAGATCTCCTTTGAAATCCAAAGTGAAGCGTGTTCTGGTGTGGAATGTAAGGCAGGAGTTTCTCACCAAGGAAATCCATGGATTCTCTCCAAGAAATGCTGCCATAGGTAATTTGAGGTGCTGAGTGTGATCTATGAATCTGCATTTTGTTTGGACTCTGATTATTTCAGAAAATGTTCATTTCCCAATATACACAAATGTAATGTCAAATTTGGATCCCATTAATTAATTAGAGTAGACTTTGAGATGATACTTGTGTAAGGCACATTCCTTAGGAAAAGGCCAGAAAGAACAAAGTTTGAAGCAACCCCATAGGGTACCCGGGCTGCAAATGGATTTTAAATTTGGTGGTGGAGAGTGGGACAGGAAGACAATGGTTTTACATTTCCTTTGTCTAGAAATGGAATTCTCCAAGACATACAGTAAAAAGAGGGGTTTGCAGCTAACTGTCTTACTGAGGTGTTAAATTGAATCAATCATGAGTGTGACAGTGATTCAAGAGCTACATGGGCTATAAAATAGATGTCAATGGAATTTGTTTAGTTTACCAGTATTCTCTCTCATTATCCATGAGAAAAGGAATAAACTCATTGCATATCCTGAATAGGATAGTCCCTCTTTTCTCATTAAATATGGTAGTCTGCAATCTGATTGATAAATATGTAGCCTGGTAATAACCTTATCTCTTAGATTGTTGAAAAACAGTGGTTAGGCTACTACAAATGAATATACTCCAATTTTTCTTTTCCAACCATGTGTGCAATCATCAAACATTACTAACTGCTTACTATATGTGGAAAACTATGGTTAAAACCAAAGGAAAATTCTTGTGTTTTTACTAGCGCAAATGTGCCATAGCCAATCCATGTGCATACCCTATCTCCCTTAACATAATCAGCAATCAGAATCAGCAGTCAGAATCTTTGGCAAATCAGAATGTATTGGATATCCTTCCCTTATGAATAAAATTATTATTTTTTTCTCCAGAGAGAGAGAGAGGGACATCAAGGGATAACCGTCAGGCAGTAACAACTAATTGTTGTATAGCTAACCATTTTCACACACATTATCTCATTTCCTTGGTGATCACTGGGTTAGATACCAGCTCAGCAGAAAGGATGCATGGAAGTAATGATTGCCCTCAGCAAGGAGAGAGCTGGAGACCTAAATGCTGGGCAGCTAAATTGAAGGCTGGGTCCCACCATCAAAATCAATAAATTCATGTGTGCATTTCCTAGGACTGCAGTTTCAGATCGAGGCTGTAAATGAAACACTACTTTAAAATTCCTTATCAGTGTTTTCTTTTGACTTCCAAATCTATTGGTTTCCCTTCGTTTACCGATTCCCATTGTATACTTACAGCACTGTGAGTGAATTGCATGACAGAAAGGAGGAATTCGTAAGATATTTTATTCCATTGCCTTCCAAATCCCTAAAAGGCAGGAGGAAAAATACTTTCAATGTCTTTGCACAAATTGCATGTCTATGGTCACTTTTTGTTGATAAAACATTTCTGAATTTTAGTTTTTAACTCATTTCAACTTTTATGCTTTCTTCCTAATAATCACAGTTAGTAATATAATTAATGCTATGCTTCTTTCCTCCTTCCAATTAATGTTAGAACTTAATAAAATTGAGGGACAGGGCAGACCAACATTTCGTGAGTGTCTCTCTGTGCTAGATGCCATGCTACTAATTATGATTCTATTGCCACCGTAATAGTGGTAACTACCATTTATCAAACTTTTATGGTGTCAGGTACTGTTCTGAGTGCATAACAGCACTCCTGCAAAGTTGGTATTATCCCCTCCCCACCCCACCATTTAACATATGAGGAATGTGAGGCTCTTGGGAATTCACTTAATTTATGGTCACGCAGCTGGTAAATGGTGAATTGACCTTCTAACCCAGATTTGTTTGTATCTAAAGCCTAGACACTAAACCATGGCATCATAGATCCTTATATTCTTATGTTCCGCTGACATCAGGTAGATATTTTCATCTCTATTTTGCTGAAGGAAAAACTCAGGCGAAATTATTTTTCAGATACTGAATGCCAGAGTCAGGATATGTATCCATCTGCATGATGGAAAGCGACAGCAAAATACTGCTGTTTGTTTGTTTGTTTTGATGCCGAAACCCAGAAATGAAATGACCAATCTTTCTACCATGCCTCTGAGATGCTGCTGCTGAGTGTAGCGCTGCTCCAGTGTGGCTGGGACAGCCCTCAGCATCACCTTGGAACTTCGTAGACATGCAGATTCTCAGGTTCCACCACAGTCCTACTCTAGGACTGTGGTCTTTTTTTTTTTTTTTAAATTTTTATTTATTTATGATAGTCACACACAGAGAGAGAGAGAGAGAGAGAGAGGCAGAGAGAGAAGCAGGCTCCATGCACCGGGAGCCCGACGTGGGATTTGATCCTGGGTCTCCAGGATTGCGCCCTGGGCCAAAGGCAGGCGCTAAACCGCTGCGCCACCCAGGGATCCCGACTGTGGTCTTTTTAAAAAAATTCTAGTATAGTTAACATACAGTGTTATATTAGTTTCAGGTGTGCAATATAGTGAGCCAACACTTTCATACAACACCTGGTGCTCATCACAAGCACCCTCCTTAATCCTCATCATCTATTTCACCCATCCACCCACCTAGCTCTCCTCTGGTAACCATCAGTTTGTTCTCTATAGTTAAGAGTCTGTTTCTTGGCTTATCTCTCTGTCTCTCTTTTTTTCATTTGCTCATTTGTTTTGTTTCTTAAATTCTACATATGAGTGAGATCATATGGTATTTGTCCCTCTCTGGCTGATTTATTTTATTTAGTGTGATATTCTCTAGCTCCATTCACGTCATGGTAAGAGGGACTGAGGTCTTAGAGAGTCTTCATGTTGTTTGTGATGTGTGCTGACACCGGAGAAACACTGGCGGAATTATGACATTCAGACTGGCATCCCACCCAATCAGGGAACCCCTCTCAGGAGCCCTCTGATATTACCACTTCCAGCAGCTCCAAGAAATGAGAAAGAGGTGACTTTCCTGCCAAGACTCCTAACTTCTTTTTATAGTCTGCTTCCTACAATCTTCCCCATATAAGACAATAGCTATTTTGCTGCCTCTGAACATTTTGCACATTAACACTAAAATCACCAATCCTTTTGTCATTTCCTTTTAAATCTTACTTTGTAGCCATCCAAGTGGTCTTGTAGGAATTTGATATTTTTTCAGCCTTAAAATATTGTGATTAAGATAATAAACACTGTACACTCTTAAAAGCCTAAATATTGTTAAATGGAATGGGAAGAAATGTTTTTACGTTTCACAAAATAACAGTAAGGAGTTGAGAGTATAGCCTTACTGATGGCAAGTGAGGGAGGAGAAGCCTGGCCAGGGCACAGTGTTTTCTGCCTTTAAGGGTTTTTTGGGGTCTGACCTCTCAGTTCTCTGTCCTCTTGGTTTAAACGCCCTTTTTCATTCTCACTAATGATATATTTTCATTGAGTGTCTACATTTTTCCCTATTGTTTGAGGAAGCCTCAAGTGACCATGAATATGCCAGAACCCAGGACTCTGATGCTGGTTCCTGATCTCCTCCTGGCTGCTGATGTCCATTTTGGGGGGGCAGGACGGGGGCCCTGCCCTTTTTCTGCTACCTTCATTCTTTCCTATTTGCTTCCCATTGTGAGGATGTGCTCATGTGTTCTCTAAGTTGTTTTTTTTCACCTGTTCTTGACAAATTTTATTCTCATGTTTTTCAGATCATTATTTATTTCCCTTTTAGTAGTGACACATTTACATGAGACCATTATTGCATCAAAAGTCTTTTCGTAACAGGTATATAAATAAATACTAAATAAATAAATAAATAGATAGATAAATAAATGTCAGTAAACAAACACAAGGGCATCTAGTACTTGTAGCAAGTAATTGTAAGACTAGCTCAGAAAGGATTAAAAGCTGAGGTAATAAAATTTTATCATCTTATGAGTATTGAGTCCCCTAACATGACAATGAGAAGGCTTTTAGGGGACAGTACCATCAGCATTTTACAGGGCAAGAGCTCACTGCATGTGACAATACTCTCTGTCTCGAGAGACCATGAAGGTGAAGGTGGCAGGGGATGGTGAGTAGTGGTAGCGAAGCCATGAAACAAATTAACTACATGTTTTAAACAAGTGTTGGTTAAGAGCTAACAAGGAGTGGAAATGGTGTAGAACATTCATTTAACAAGGGTTTGTTGAGCAGTTATGTACTGGTCACTGCACAAATGCTAAGATATAAATCCCAAGGTGGGTTTCTGCTCTTATAGAATTTACAGAATGGTAGGGGACACATAAATAAGCCCACAGTTCTATGATAGTGATACCAAGACAGGTGTGCAGAGTAGGGGCCAGGTGGCATGGTGAAAGTCTGTCCCTAGTGTAAAGGAGGCACAGAGGCTGTCAATGAAATAAGCTGGCATGTCAGGGATGGCTTTCTAGAGGGGATGTTTAGGTTGACTTTTGAACGAAATGGTGGAGCTAACCAAAAGAATAAGGGAGAGAAACTTTTCAAATCAAAAGAATAATATGTGCCCAGGGAATTGATTACAGCAGTTTAGAGCATCTGGAAGGAAAGCATGTGTGGAGGAGGATAGTAGACTAGATCGAGGAAGAAATAGAAAGTGGTGGAACTCAGGTGATCAAGGGGCAAGTGTGAATCTGAACTGCAAATCCATGGGAATTCTCTTTTCAACCAGGAAAGAAAATAATTGGATTTGGGCTTTGGAAAGAAGATCGCCAATGGGCTTTATATGTAATCATGAATTAACTTCAGGTCTAGCTTCCTCCATCTGGATGAAGAACAAATGAGCTCCTAAATGCATACTCACATCCAGTTGAGTTGAGGCATTTGGGCACACATCTGTTTGGGAAGAGCTTCTAAGTAGTTATTAACCATAGACCTTTACACAAAGAAGATGTTAATTAGAAACAAAATGAGATGCCACTTTAAGAACAGCATTTTTACTATTTCCACAATTTGGAAACTTGCATGCTAAAATCAACACAGCACGGTGAAGAATATAGACATAACTACCTCTTCAAAATGGTCTCTAGCTATGTGTACGGCATGGATAAGGGAGCAGATGTCAAGGAAACTATGAACACAAAAGTACGATATACAACCTGGGAATAAATATTATACAGTTTAATTTTATGAGATGAAACAAAAGTATTTATTGAGCAATAATTTTGAAGTTCATGGTAATTTTCCTTGTAAACTTCAAATTTGCAATCATTTCTAGAATCCTACATCCAAAGTTTTTTCTTAAGAGAAACATTAATCATTTCCAGTATTAAAGGGCCGCATCGGAAACTGCATTAAATCTAAGAAGTGATAGCAAGGGGCACCGGGGGAAAGGAAACAACCCATCAGCATGTTAAGCTGTACGATTAATTTATGATATTGTGGTCCCTTTTGACAAATGGAAAAATAATGATGCTATATGATCACCTATAAAGAAACATAATAATCCCCTGCTGATAAATCATTCCAGTGTATTAATAAACAGCGAGAATGTAATTATGAGAACAGCTCTGTCGGTAGGACAAAGATTTTAGAATTTTTAGTGACTCTCACTAGGCAAAGGCACATTTCCCTCTGTTAAAAATGTATTTGGAGCTGAACTCCCGGGAGCTTCTGACAGATTTAAATGTAGTTAGGAGATAAAAATGAATACTATCTTTGGTTAACCACTGAAAGTAAAACATGCCTTAGGATTAAAGGAAATTAAAGGAGATCAAAATGCAATCAATCAGTAGGCTTAACATACACCATGAGTTGTGGCCAGGAAGTCACAACAGTAACTGTGGCTGGATATAGAGGAAAGATTTTGACTAATAAATGTGTTGGCAGGCTGGAGTTTTTTTAAAGCTCTTCTTGTAATCTGGTGTTAGATGTCATTGCAATTTATAGACAGATGTATTGAAAGGTAGATGAACACTTACAGGAAAAACAAGGACTTTAATCCAGTAAACAACTGCTGTGAAATTCTGGTTATTGGATTGTCATCTAGAATTCTGAAAAAACCATATCGCAAACATTTCCAATGTTAGAGACATTTGTGAAATAAAACCAAGAAACAGTAAGAGGCCCATGACAATCCTGTCTCTCCCAACACTGCTATTCTCCTTCCTGCCCATCCACACTTGGCCCCCATCCTCTTCCCTGGCAGCCTTTCCTTCACCCTGGCTCTTTTCTCCACATTCCCAACACCCCTTTCTCAGCCCTTATGAGGTCTGTCCTCATTGTTATCTCTGCCTGAATCCACCTCCTGCTGGACTTAAGGACCCAAGTCACACCATTCACCTCTGGGTACTTGGATCCAGCACAAGCTGAATTATTAGTTGGCTGAATAGGGCTCAGTGAATGCTTTGACCTACTGATTGAATGAAGAGTGGATGATGAAAAACTTAGGAAATCACAAATGGTTCTTTGTTCTTATGTTGCTTAAATGATGCATTTAATAAGGTCTGTACAAACTCATTAGAAGCTTTGAGGGTGAATGAATGAAAATATTCATATATTCAAGTCATGTTTCTAATTATATATGGTATTTTCCTAGAAAGAAATAGACTAAAGGGAAATATGCCTTCTGTTTTCTTGTGCCTTTGAAGCCAGGTGCCATTTCCTCTTACTCTCAGAGGTCCCTGAGGGTAAGATTTGAAGAAGGGAGTGATATTGAGTGCCCATTATAGGCCAGGTGCTCTACATGTGGCAGTTTATATAATTCTATCAATAGTGCTCTTATAAAGGACCCATGATTGTAGTTTACTGATGAGAAAAAAAGCAGCTTAGGAAGATTAAGAAAGTTTCCTGAAATATTAAGCATAGGATCACGGCATACACAGGATCTAGATGAAGTAAAAGTTCTGGCTTTTTCCATGAGGCCAGGCCAATCTACAGAAAATGGGGAAACTGACATATAGAGCCTCCTAACTGCCCAATGTTAATTTTTCTGATGAAAACACAGATATCTGATGTGAGACCCCTCAGTATGGAGATGGTAGCTCAGCCTGGACAGTGATGAAACACCACAAGCTACCATATTTTCAGACTTTTTAATGAATATTCTGGAAATAAAAAAAATCCTTAACTTACTTTCTAGGACAGTGGTTTTTAACGGAGAACAGCTTTTCCCCAGGGAACATCTGGGAATGTTTCAAGACATTTTTGGTTGTCACAACTCTGAGAACCAATACTACCAGCATCTAGTGGGGTAGAGACCACAGATGCTGCTAAACATCCCAAAATATGCAAGTCCACTGGATGGACTCCGAAAACTACCTGAGAAAGCATGGCACCGATTTCTTTGAACACAACTACCATTTGGCATACCATTATCTGAATTGCTTGGTTAAAATGCTCCAGATTATGTGACAGAAAAATTAATATAATAAACAAGATACATAAATAGATGGAAACTATAAGCATTGATGTATATCATAAAGACTGATCTTTTGTGGGGAAAGGAAAAGCTAGAATACTTACAGCCAAGTTAGCTGATGTAAGTCTTTGAATACTCCGGGTCTGAGAGTTGTAATGCAGTTGTGACTGAGATATCTATAAATAGCATGAACAAGTCAATTAGGCAAACTCAATACTCCATTTTAGTCACATATAATTAGAATATGAGCTGCTGATGATTATGGAGTATGGACATCTGTTTCTGAAAGCACCCAGCTGGATAAGAAGATGGGGAGAGATCAAAGAACAACCAGAAGATACAGTTAACCACAAGCCTAATGTGTGCAACAACAGTACCAGGACCAGTAAAATGGCCAAAAGTAATGTGTTAGAAGGTTATATTTTGTTAAGAGTGTAAGGGTAGGTTTGTTTGTTTCTTTGTTTGTTTGTTTCTTGTTTTGTTTTGGTTTTGCTTTTGTCTTTTTTGGTCAGATCCTTAGGAGACTAGCATTTAAAGAAAATATACAGGTAAGTTAGCAAGGGTTAGAAAAAAAAAAAGCTAAAATATTGTGGAAGTGATCCAAACTTGAGGAGACAGTGTTTAAGAGAAACTTTATAACTGTCTTCTGGTAAAACTAGAAATCTTTTAATAATTCTTTTAGCATAATAACTAAGTATTTCGTGATAACCAATTCCTCCCATTTCACTATAGCCAAGTCTAGCCCTCAAAAAGGACCATTCTACCCTTTTAATCTGTACTTAAAATTGTACTCATAATCATAAAGAAGTTACTCACAATATTTGCAGATTATGTAATCCAAAAAATGCTTTCCTGGATATGTGTGTAATACAATTATGCTGAAGAAATCTGGTAGGAATAAGATAGAAGAGTCATGTGATTATGGTTTAGGTATTTTATCAAGTCGTTGAATGTGGTCTCCACTTTCTTCATCTAAAGAGAGTTTGTAAAACTGACTTGTAAAGTCCCAAGTCTTATTCTTATGTTGGGCAGTAGAGGCATTGCCCATGACAGATGGCTGTGAACCTAACCAGTACTTCTGTCCCACTAGCACGTATGCAGTGAGATTCGGGCATCTCCGGTGTGCACCACTGAGCTCATGTGTGATGAGTTTGAGGAGGGAAGTGGTCTTGTTTTGCAGTTTTCTTATTCTGACTTGCAGGAGATGCTCCCTATGGGAGACTAGCCAGTCTCTCACTGTTGAGCTTTATTCTTTCAGCACAGAGTTCCAACTTTAATTCCCCATTTCTCTTCATTCTATTCCCATTGAAAAAGGAGAGGGCAAGTCTTATTCTTTTCTATTTTGAAATGCAGAGTGAGAAGTACAAAGGGAGTTAGCAAGGTGCTCAAGGTCACAAATGGCATAAGTAGTTGACCTGGGCTAGTAAATTAACTTCAACACACAGCTCTTGATTTACTTAACTGAAGCAATTTAGCAATATAGTATTATTCAATAACAGCACTGTTGGGAGTAACTAAGAAAATAATTTCCATTTCCTGTGCTTATTATACAATGGGAGGTTAGCCTTGAATTCATATTATCTAAAGGTATTTAGGAACAGGAAATGTTTGCTAAAATAATAGTAATTAATGACTACATAGTCTTTTGAATGACTTCCCTAGCTCTTATTTTTATTTGATGTGGTTCCTAAAATCTTACACAACACTTTCTTAATGTTATGATACTTCACTGGGAAACTATTCCTAGAACATGTGCTCCTTTGGCGTCTGACTGTACTCTGAATTTTATTATACCATAACTATTCCCTAGCAAAGCTTCCCAGCTTTGAGTCCTGAAGGCATTATAGGTGTGCATATTGAAGGCCTTAGTCATTCAGGTAGCTAGGCAAAGCCGAGATCAGCTCCCAGTTTATCTGCTAATCCATCTATTACCCTAAGTGTTAAACAAATATTGTCATTTTCTCTGTGTACCACCAAGTGGAAAATGTTGGTATGACAGAGCACATGCATTGTCTTCATAGATACACAAAGCATCAATTTCAACCCTACAAAGTAGACTTGAAACCCGCTGAGACCTCATGCCTTTCCAACCCTTCTGCCTCCTGCACCATGTCTGTGAGGAGATGCTTCCCACTGCAGCATAAATTGTGCTTCGGGTTTTAAAGTTCTGCTATGAATAGAATGAATCCATATAGATCAATATCTATATAGATAATATCTTTTAGCATTTCAGAGCCCTTGAGTGATGTAATGAAAACTGATATGGTGAATTATGTTACAATAGTAAATGAAAATAGAAAAGAATATAGATATATTGAAGTTCCTCTTAAATACAAGATTTACTACCTAACTTGTGCTATTTATATTTTATTCACGATAATGAATTCAAAAATGCAATATACATTTTACGTACACATTGTCAATCTTGAAGAGATAGGTAGTCATAGATTGTGAATTTGACTTTGTGCTTTCTATCTGTATGACTCACTGGACATGTATAGCTTATTTGCCTTCCCTGACACAAGTTAAGACTCCAACTCCTTAAATAATGAAGAGCCTCTAGTCTTCTGATTTGGCTTCAGCTTCCTGGCACCCTACAGAGAACTGGAGTCCCAAGGCCTCTGTTTCAGACTTAGGCTAGTTAGATCAAGCTTAGGCTTGATCTTGAGGTATCTGCTTTCTTCTTTACAGAATAGAAACTTGGTGAATATTGGGGGGAAATCTGGAAACATGACAATTTGGCAAGTGGTGTCCTCTTTTCATACAGAGCTGAGCTATGAGCCCGTTTAATATACTTTATGTTGAATGGCTTTTCTAAGAATAACTTACTGGTTCATGAATTCCTGCTGTTTCAGCTGTCAGGACTTTTCAAGCAGAAACGCCAGGAATTTATGTACCTGAAACTAAAGCAAATAAATGCTTTAATGATATGCATGTTTATAGGCTATTTTTTTATGCAACATTTTGTATTCATGAGCCAGGCAACTCCTTGAGCTACATTTTGTTGCCAATGATTGCCTTGAACAAAAGCCATGTTTAAGGAGGAATTTCTAATTTATATAAGGTTTATGTTACAATGGGGAGGGGAATTGCTGTTGATTTTCATTGTAGTGGTGATAAAGTATTTTAGTCAGTGTTCTAAATTATATTTTATTTCTCTGAAAGTTCATCTTAAATTTCTTCCCCCAATGTTAGAAAGTCTTGACATTTTAAAAGATTATTAAAATGAGTAATCTGGTCAAGAGTAAAAGCATTCAGATAAGTTGAACAATATTTATTCATCTGGCAACTAAAATTTCATTTTGATTTATGAATTCATTTTTCAGGATACCTAAATGACCTCAGGTCACTGAATATTTCAAGCTTTGTAGACCACAGACTCAGTCAAAGTTAGATTCAGTGCTCTCTTACGCTATATCTCAGCGCATAGAAGGATAAGCTTGATGTTGGTTCTAGGCAAGATCACAGAACATGCTATTTAGGATACTAGCTGTTAATACCTCAAAGTGAACTGGGTGCTACATGAGAATCAGGGTGTGTCAGACCAGCTTGATTTTCCTCTTTGAAAAACTGATCAGTCCAACACAAACCTGTGGCTGACATTGCTTTTACATCTACCAGGCATTGATCAAATGGTTTTATGATGTTTTAATGGACAAAATAAAGAACAATGCACATTATTTGAAGGATGGAGATGAAGGGCTTAGGAAAGAGTATTTGTCACTGTCTTCTTCAACATTTTACTTCATAATTTGGGTAAAGGCGGTTCATCTAACTTTCAGATGACAGACTGTTGGGAGGAATAGTGAATATGTTGAATTTTCCAAAAAGTTCTTCACAGTCTGATAAGAAAATCTTATTCTAACAGGATGAAACTGAATAGGGAAAAATTTATCAACCCACAATGAGCTCTCAAATGCCAAGTGCACAAATGCAGGATTGAATAGCTATCACTTAACAGACATGCCTATGGCACGGGATTGGGAATTTTAGAGGTATGATCACTAAGTAGCCACCAGAAAAGCAAATATAAGCTTAGAGCATATAATTTAGAAAGGAAATATTGCTAGCTTTCTCCTGCCTTGCTCTGGTCATGTCACAGTAATAGTATTACATTTATTCTAGATACTGCATGCAAGGCAAATGTAGGTGAACACGCACAGATTAGTGTGACCAGAATGAAGATCAGATATGAAACCAAGTCATTTTGGGGGAGAATTCTGCTCAAAGAGACTTGCAGAACATGAAGAGTGAAACAGTCAGCTTTAAATATCCAAAAGTTATGTGGAGGACTGATTGTGTTCAAGGAATTGTGCTGTACTTTGCGTATAATAGATACTTAGTGTTTATTGAGGAGAATCTCCTTATCTCTTTTCTCTGGGTCTCTAGGAGAATCAACCTGCCTAGAAAGCATCAAAGAGCAGCTTGCATCGGGAGAGCCTCTGCTGGGTGATGATGTGGCATCTAGGTTTTCTCAGATGAAGTAGAAGTGAACATTTACTTGAAGAATTTTCCAGCTGCTCTGGGCAAGTAAGGTTAGTTCCTATTTTATTTCACTAAGAAATATTGGGGCCTGAATTATCAAAAGTAGTGATCCCATATTCTTCCCTTAGGTTGGCTAGCTGATACTACAAGAGATAAATATTGACATAGATTAATGGTCCACAAAAAGACTTGGTCTGAGTAGTTGAAATTTAACTCTTCTTTGCTTGATCTTCCGGTGATCTCTCTGCCTTCCCCAGTCAACTTGTCCCAAATTAGAGGACAAATTGTAGAAAAGGGAGTTCTGTATGGGATAGGTCACTATTTAGTCTGATGCTAGAATGATTTCTTTCCATCTTTAGTTCCGGATTATTATAAAATAAACACTAGATTGGGCATCAGAAGATAGGGGCTCTAATTCTGGCTCTTCCACTTCTTGGTTGTAGATCTTAGTTAAATCATTTAACCACTGCAGACTTTAGTTGCCCCAGAAATGATAATAAAATTTAATTAAAAAATTAATAAAGTTTCAATGACTCTAGATAATAGAATTGAAACAGGTACTCTACAACATGAGCCCCTTTCCTTTCCACTGGTGTTATTTTTCCTCTCTTGAGCATTATTCAGGCAGTGCAAGCACAATATTGATTCATAGAATGAACATGTGGTGATTCTAAGAATTTCCAGTAAGATTAACAGCAATATAGTTAGGATTTCCTCTCTAGAGGAATCTGGAAACCCAGAGTCAGTGCAGAGTGACTTGTGACGATGTCAACGTGATCACGTGCTCCAGGATGGTATTTACAGAAATATAAGATGATATTTACAAAGGCTATCATCAAACCAA
This sequence comes from Canis lupus baileyi, assembly GCF_048164855.1. Classification (NCBI taxonomy): domain Eukaryota; kingdom Metazoa; phylum Chordata; class Mammalia; order Carnivora; family Canidae; genus Canis; species Canis lupus. Next base: position 10,012,390 of record NC_132861.1, read on the forward strand.
GGCATGATTATCTATGTTCACATAAGATTCCACTTCACTAATGGACTTCCTTCAGTGACTTCTTTTCTTGTATGAGAAAATCTATACCTAAATTCATAAACAGCATAGAATTGTAGATGGCATTTCAAACCAAATATGTCTGTCCAAGATCAGCAAAAGATTAGGTTATTTTTATTCCTTTTAATATGCTTTACATTCTGCATTTTAACATATTTTACATTTCTAGAAACTTTCTATGCTGAAGACTGAAGGATAAAATAATATGACTGTACTGCCAAGGGGCCTTACAACATTATCTTGTTAATTTTTAAATCTAGTCTAATGATTGTCTTGGCAAGTATAGAGAATTGATCTCTTCAATATCCCAGAGTGACTAGGCTCAGAGGAACTGACATACAGTAACCAAATTCACAAGAGGTTGAATATTCTCAATTTCTTTATTTAAAGAGGAGGTATCTAATTTCACCAATAAGAATGTTCTTATACCCTATCCAAGATAACTGACCAAATACCTCAGTATGAATAATTTTGGAAGTTAATGAAGTCATCATAATGTTGTTTGGTGAGCAGGGAATCAAAGCAAAGGTAATCTCCATCAAAAAAATAGTTCATGCAAGTTTATGGTGGAAATTAACAATCCATCCCTGTTGTCCCCAGTAGAGATGTCTATGGGGATTACATTTCCCAGATCCTGGTTTTCTTTCTTGGAAGGTACTGGAAGCATCTTGGTGCTTTGTTTCTCACTGACTACTATATCTTCACTGCCTACTATGCCCTATTTATTAATATTTTCTTTCCTCAAATATGCTAATATAACTGATTTCACTAAGATTATGATTTTGTTCCTATTATCCTGGGAGATAGTCTGTATCCTATCATTATGTGTTTTAAATGATCTGATCATTCTTTACTAACATTCCTCTTTAAATTAAAAAAGTTCATCTAGTGCCTCTGAATCTACAAGATCATTTTCCAAAATAATCTTGGAAAATAACATGGAACTATGTTTTTTCTTATTGAGATGCCTGATCTCAACTTCAATTTAGTTCTCTAAAAATAATTTAAATAAAATCAATTCAGCTAGTTTAAATAATTTTTTAAAATTTTATTTATTTATTTGAAAGAGAGAGAGAGTGAGAGAGAGAGCAAGAGCAAGGGGGAGAGGGAGAAGCTGAGCCAGGAGCCTGATGTGGGGCTCCAAGTGGGGCTCATGATTTGAGCCAAAGGCGGATGCTTAACCGACTGAGCCACTCGGTGCCTCCAATTCAGCTACTTTAAATTATGAAATGGAAAGATAATATGCTAGTTTTCAAAGCTCAATTTCCTAATCTTAGTTACATTTGGAAAATAAATTTCATGATAAAGTTTAACAAGTTTATATTTCATTTTACTTAAAGATAAAAGGCATCTTAAATAAAACAGGATTTTGTTTTCATAAGGCTTTCTTCATAAAAATACTTAATAGCTACTTACATCTGTTTAAGTTGTGTGTATTTGGTGAAAACTTTATCTGGAAGACTGTGAATTTTGTTTTTCTTAAGAGACCTGAAATAACAGGTAAAGCGGACTTCATTATGGGTTTAATGACCAACCAAAGTTTTCCCTAGAAAGTGCATACTTGGAAACAGGATATTCAATGCTACTCCATGCTACTTAATACACATTTGAAAATGACTGTAGTAACTGAGAACTTCCTCATGTGAGATGAGAAGTCCATAAGGCCAAATTAAAGCAGTTTGCAAACATTTGACAAGTTTGACTGGTTAGTATCATAGACTGGAATGTCTGTGGTGATTTAACATCTTTACTGTCTGGGTAATTTAACAAAATACCACAAACAAAACAAAACAAAAAACCCCACACAAACCAATGGAAAATCCTAATCAACTCAATCATACTCCAATGAATGAGATCTTGAGGCTCTCAAAACCTTTTGCCAAGTACAGGAAAACTTGCACAGTGATGATACAGCCAGCCAGCTTCATAGATCTTTTATATCTTTTCAATCTTGGACAATTACCACCATTTAAAATGAGATAGAATAAGTTAGTGCTCTTCCTTTTTTTTTTTTTTTTTCATTTTAGTTGTCCAGTACTGGCAGTTTAGTAAAAACAATAAGCCGGAAAGTAACTGGAAATAAACACTCCAGATCACAGACTTTTGTGAGCTAAATGATATCCAGGCTAATCTAACACTCCGTGTTTAAACCTGTTTTCCCTGGAGAAGAAGCATGAGGAATTCTCTGATGGCTGGCAGTTTAAAGGGAACTTCTATTATTTTGCTAATATACAAGTAACATAAAACAGAAAAAGGGAAGGTTAGATTAGACCACATGGTTTCCATATGACTGTACAGGCAAATATCATCAAGATGTGAATTCTACTCACAGTAATGTCGTATTGCTGGAAATCACTGGTACAGCCCTTAAGTCAGCATTTATACATTCCAATTCAGTTCCTTTGCAGTCACAGGGTTGTGGATACTGATTTAGAACTAAGGAGCAAAAGAGTAGTATTTCACTGGGGAAAAAATACCTTTCTTTCATTGTGACTTTATCTCTAATAAATAACATTGTTCTCTCTTCATTGAATGTATAACATTTACATCTTTGGTGCACTAATTCAGGCCCATAATAAAAGCAAAAAAAAAAAAATTCTCACCTAGTCAAATAGAGACTAATGTGCTTCATCTCAGTTCTAGCTTCCAGTGGTCATTTCAGAGGCACTTCATAAGTGATTAGAAAGAAACCACAGAAAGGTATAAATGGCACAAAAGCCTCTAGTGGAGCAAGATTAAGTTCCCTTAATGAAAACATGAGTATGATGGAGTAAATCTGTAATGGGTCTAATTGAGTCAATTTAATTGGATTGAATGACACAAAGAGGTTGCTCAATAAATTCTTGTTGATTAAAATGAAATTTAATTCTTTTCATCTTTCAAATTTCTAGAGCTGGGAGAAGAGAGAGATGCAGGTTCTGCTGTAGCGTCCATTGGCCTGATTGAAATCAACCAAGTCAGATTCCTTCTTTTGATTCTTTGTTTTTCATTATTCTCAAGTTATAGTGGAAGATAAAAATTGTAGAGAAGCTATAAAAGTGGGAAAACCAACCATTCATCTGTCAGAAACATTCAGAAGAAGAAAAAACTTCAGAAAATTTACTGGGAAGAAATTTATATAATTATTAAGATAATGGTATATAAAAGGAGTGAGAAATCTTTGGAGAAACCAGGCCAAGTTGACCCATGGGACAATCTGTGTGTGTGTGTGTGTGTGTGTATATGTATGTGTGTGTGTTTGAGAGAGAGAGAGAGAGAGAGAGAGAGAGAGAGAGAGAAGCAATATTTATGAAACACTTGATTTTGCCCCGATCCTGTAAGTATTTGTTTTGATGGAGCTAAGAATATGAGAATTGTTTTCCAATTTTTGTATTTACTATTACTTATTTAAGTCTTTATATGTTCTTTCTAATTGCTTCCTTTAAATCACTTTTATCCAAACTTTTAAAAAATCAGTTTCACTGAATTTTGGTTATTGAGTACCTGCTTAATTCAAAAGATGCATTGTAGTGTATAAAGCTCTGGAAAATATTCTATGTTGTTTATAAGTTTATGCTTATAAAGATAAGATAAAGATAACTTTAGATTAGATCTTAACTTAAAGATAAGTTCAAAATGCTTACTTCAATGTTTATTGACATTAAAAATAGTGGTTACATTATTAGATTGAAGACCTGGGGTTTGAAATTCTTATTTACCAATAAAGAATTCCATGTAGTCCAAGCTGGACCTGTTGCCTAAGCTAACATAGATCCCTCTCTTGCAAGTCAATCATACCCTCAAGCTCTGGATTCTTCTTCAGAAATGCTTCCTGCATCTCTCTGTCTCAATTTTCCCATTAATATTTTCTGAGCTCAGATTCTGAGTATTATTTTGAAGTATTGTAGGAAACATTATGATCAGTATCTCTTTCACCAGTCTCTCTCCTCAACCTTGGCAAGTTGACATTTGGGTCAGCTCATTTTCCATTGTGGCGGGCTGTCCTGTGCAGGGTAGAATGCTCAACAGCATCCTTGTCCTCTGCACACTAGATGCCAGTAGCAACCCACAAGTGATTACAACTCAAATGTCTCCAGACAATTGGTTGAGAACTACTGTTCTAATCCATTCGCTATAATTCTGGTGGAAGAACCAGTCTCACCAACACTTCTTATCATGTGCTTCTTCCTCTTCATTAAAAGAAAACAAGCCCACAATTTTGGAGGTTGCCCACTGTGTACAGCAGTGATCTCCATAATGGGGATGTGTACAAGATGATCTATTGTAGTTCAGGAAGAAAATATTAGAACTTTCAGTTATATTTATTTTTAATCTTTTTAATTTCTAATTTTTATATGTGATATAACTGTGCATGTATAATAAAGCATATAAGTGGTAATTATAAACTGGTATTATAAAGTGCATAATATAATGCTAATATAGTGTTTAATATATATGCATTATATGTTCATAATAGTATTTGTATATAATTGCACATGTACCTACCTAATTATGTCTACGTATACATTATATACATGTATGTAATATAGGTATAGATAAAGACATGATTCTACCTACAGCATAGAGGCAAATGTCCAAAGTGTGCCCCCAAAACCCTTTGTGGGCCTCATCTTCTAGGTCCAGCTCCAGCTCTTCTGCCTCATGCACTCAGAACCACTGGGAAAGGCAATTGGGAGGTGCTCTGCACCTTCCTATCCCAGTGTTTTGAAGATCTTACTCTCCTGCTCATCCTGTTATCTTCTCCTCTTCCCTCACCCAGGACTTTCTAGGTCCATCTCAAAGTCATTTTCTCTGTGGATCTTTCCCCACCCCTGGCACAGCCTTCATTTCTTCCAATGGGCTTCTGCATTCCCTTGAGCAAACATCATCCTCCAGCTTAGCATTGTATTGTACCATCCCTGCTTCCATGAGGATTTGTCTTTCCTGCTACAGTGTGTAGTATTTGTGAGTTGAGGCCACATCTTGCTTATCATTATCAGTATTTAACATGGGGGCTGGAAAGTAGTTGGTACTCAATATCTTTATTGAATAAATTAATGAAAGGGAAAAAGATCTTTATTATTTGTCATAATTATTCAATATCTCTATATTCTTGCAATCACAGGCTAATACATAAATGAGTATGAATGGAGTATGCTGTTTTCTTCCAACTCTTCAGTCCCACGGCAGACAACAGATCAATTGACCACTGAAATACATTGAACTGAAATTAAAATTCTAAACGGAATTTATCACCCTACCCATATAAATCCATGCACCACAAATCATGTTGCTCGCAAAGCTGATACTGAGTCTTTGAATCAATACCACTTACAGCACTCCTGTGTTAATGCCACATTATTAGCATTTCCATGGACTGTGCCAAATATAGTCGCCCATCCACTAGTGTCTCCTGTGAAATGGTGATGAATATGGGTCAGTTATTCTATAAATCAAATATCAAATTACAAAACAAAAGTATAAAAATTTGATAATGAAATCAATTAAAATTTGTTTAAGTAATTGAATGATAACATTGATGGTAAGGGAGAAAAAGCTAGGCAAAGATCTAGATTTTTTCCCTTTTTTGCGGTTATAAATATTTCAAATGTATGTATCAGAAAATGCATAATGGAAATAGATAATTGTTTTACATACATATATCCATCTTGAAAAATATTACTTGTTTCTAAGGCTGACAGTTTAAATGTTTCATCTTAATTTTGAAGTCCTCAGAAGAAAATACAATCTGAATTGTTTTGTCATATGCATACTGCTGCATATGTATATGTAGATACGTACTTGATAGATGTAATGACTAATAAAATATATGTCACCTGCCCTTAATAAAGCAAAAGCAAAGTTCCTTATAATAAAGATTATCTAGTCCTATAGATGGAATAATATTTTCTCAATTTGTCAGAGGATATAACCTGCTTATTTGCTAAATTTCCTTCTCCTTTTTCTGCAAGAAAATTTTACTCTTTTTGAAAAGGAGGTCTGATTTTGAAGTATCATTACCTTAATATATGCTATTAAAATGACAAGATACATATTATAATGTATGATACTGAAGTTCATACAAATAGAAAAGTAAATTTAAATAGTTGCCCACAGGTGCCCTTTGATCCCTGAAATCTTTAATTTGTTTCTATTTCTTATTAATACCCACAATGGTTTTTTAAATGATTCTATTTGATGCCTTCACATGAATTATTTTTAATTTGCATTCAGAACATCCTCATGAGGTAGATAAACATGCAGGATCTCTGATTCCTATGCAGTGAAAAGGTAATGCCAAGAATTTGATTGACTTGCCCATTGCCATCCAGACAGCTGCCCTCATTACTGAGCCATGATTGAGCACCTACTGTATACTCTACTGTTTTAGGCTCTGGTGACACAGAGACAAATAACACAAAAAGAAGAACTCTTTTCAAGAAGTTCACGTCTAGTGAAAGAAGTACAGTGAAAAGACAAAGCAGTCCTTAGTACGACCATACAGCTACAGCCAGGATGCTATGGCAACAGAGAGATAAGGTGTTTATCTTAGACTGGTGGGAGAGCTTCAGGGTGGGGAAGTGGGGCCAGGGAAGCCCAGCTTCTCAGGGGAGAAGGGGACCTGTACTGCATCCTAAGGATAAGCATGAATGATTCACAGGATGTGAAGGCAGAAGTTTCCATGAGGGGGACCCATGCATGAATACTCAGGGGCAGGAAAGCAGATTCTAGAGACAGATGCCTGGCATTCCCGGACAATGCTGTCTCACTTTGATTGCTAGTTGGGCAGTACCAAAAAATGGCAGCTCTGTGTGGTAGAAAACACACAGGATTCTCTCGGATTCAGGAAATCTGGGTTCTAGTGTCTACTCACTCATTGACTAGACATGTCAACCTGGCATTTACTTCTTCAAGTAAAAATATACAGGTTATTTTAGACAATATATACTTTCCCAACATACATGTCTGAAATGGCCTGTAAGACTTTTGGTGATCTGGCCTCTGCTTACCTCTTTACCTTCTATACCCTTGTTCACTCTGCTCAAGCCATACTGGCTTTTCCAACCCACAAATACATTTTCATGTTTCATTGAGCCTCAGGGTCTTTGCACTTGCTGTTTTGTCTGCAACTCTGTTCCTTCATAACCTTTCATGGTTTGGTTCTCAATTCAAATGTCAGCATCTCAGAGATGTTTTCTCTGGTTGCATCTTTAAAATAGTCTTCCTTTCAGGTCATTTTCTATTTCATTATTTTGTTTTCTATTCTTTATGACACTTATCACTCTCTGAAAACTTTAGTATTTAAATAAATCTTAATAATTAAATACATCTGGTTTATTTATGTACAGATTTATTGTCCTCCTTGTTCGCAGGTCCAAGTGAACTTCATGAGGGTAGGACCTTCTCTCCCTTGAGCCTGCTCTGTCCAGGTGAGTTGAATAGCACCTGGCACATTGTGGGCATTCAGCAGAGGTCTGCTCAACCAATCAATTCTCTAGGCAGAGCCCATTCACACTTTATGGATATTCTTGCAGCTGAACTAAATTACCAAGCCAAAAAAAAAAAAAAGTCATAGGAAGACATTTAAAAATTAGAATATGGACATCCAAGTAGATTTCAAAATATGATTTCTATTTTTATCAGTTTTGTATTTCTGATTCACACAACCTCTACCTGTGACAATTCTGGTCATCATCACAAATAAATTGGGGAGCAATTATCCATGTTACAATAGGATTCCATATAGAATAACAATTCCTCTCTTCCCTTTCATGACAATTATTATTTGGTCCACGCAGTTTGAGGCTGTTCACAGGGGAGGTGCACATCTGGAACTGAGCAGGAGACTCACCACAGTTGTCCTCATCAGCCCCATTCCCGCAGTCATCCACGCCATCACAGTGAAAAGCACGGGGTAAGCACTTGGTAAGATTCCCACAGGGAAAGTATCCTTTTTGGCACAAAGGAGTGATTGTACTACCCTCAGTCAGTGGAAAATCTGTGTGAAAGAGGGGACACAAATCTCATGTAATAGAAAGTGTTAATATGGACAAACTCTTTTCATTGGCATCCCTTTTAATTTTCACAGGAACCCTGTGAGTTGAATTTGTCTGGCATTATTCACAGTGCACAATTTCTTTGAATAATATTCTTAATTATGACATTCTAAACAATCATGGTCATGTCTAACACCAGGTATACCAACAATGGGATCAAGGTTCATTTTGAACTAATTTCAGGAAGGCAATAGTAAACAAAACCAAAGTAATTGTCTTACTTTCATGTGAAATCAAAGGGTTGTCTGTCCACTGTTGGAAATAGAAAGGTAGAGCCATGAGCTAACAGAATTAAATAGGTGGATTTATTTACTTATTACTCTTTTATGAGAAGAAATTGAGGTGACATAATAAAAATATATATGCAAAAGGACAGTTTTAGTGTGAATTAGAAAAAATCTAGAGCCACATTTGAATAAGGAGAAATAATAGTAAGTAATAGCATCTAACACTCATTGAGCTTACTGTGCCCCAGGCCATTTGCACAAGTGGTTTATGTCAGTTATCCTTCAACTAGTTTATGTATGGGTGATACTGTCCTTTGTGTTTCAGGTGTAAGGAAGTTAAATGAACTAATTGATTTGGAAAGTCACAGAAGACTTGTTCTCTATCCTTCTGCTATGTTAAAAAACATCTTATCACCAACCCAAGGAAACCCCTGGCCATGATGCCAACCTTCAGTGGCACGATTAGGAGCACCTTGCTAACACTGCTCGCTCCCTTCGGTTAGTGAAAATGAATGATAGACATGCCTGAGTGTGTTGCATGGCTCCCTTTTGGTCAATTTCTGTGCAGTTTCACCTTGCATTCCTTTAAAAATATATACATGACTTCCACAATTTTACTAGGGTATTTATGAAAAACATCTCTTTATTTTCTGGAAAGTATGCTTTCACAACTCAAAGAATGTCTCTTACATATAAATTTCTGGAATGTTTTTGGTCATCCTATCCACAGAGTAATTTTATCAAGGTTAGTTATATTCCTTTCTTCATTTTTTCATTCAACCTAGCTACTATTCATCTCTTGTCTTCTCCTATGTTCCCTGAATAAGACTAGTTTGAATTCATCCTCACAGAGGACTGACACCCCTTGAAGTGCAGCTTCCTGCTTTAATTGATATCTTCATAACACAGTAGTTATCAGTGGACCTCTGAGATCAGGGGATGATTCAAATATTTGTATGGGGAAAGAGGATAATGAGAACTAAATTGTCTTTTGTAGGCGGGAAGTTCATAGAGAATAGTTTAACATCTTAGAAAACACATTATATTTTGAATTGTTTATACTCAATTTGTCTAATTTTCACTTCCTTTTAAAAATAATGAACACCCACACACACACGAGAGCCTGGTCTTTCTTGGGGATGGCTGGACAGACCAATGCACACTCTATTCCAGAAGCTGCTGCTGCTCCATCTGCTATACCTTCCTTTGATGGAGAAGGTGGCCCTTGGATGCTTTTCTACCCTTTAGATTTTTGTTCTTACCAAAGCAAAAAATATTTGTTCTGTTATTGCTGTAGTGGTAGATGAGTGATTTACTATTAGCAACTTGATATAAGACCAGTCAGGTCTGACTATTTTAGGAAAATTCTACTGCACAGTTCTGGGAGTTAGTTTGTTAAGCCTATTCACATAGGGAGAGGCATACTGAGTCATAGATTTTTAACTCTCTTCTTTCTTGTAAACATTTCTGTAGAGGGCAGATTTATTTTAAAAACCAGCAGTTCTCCTGTATTTGGAACATGAATGACTGAGAGTCAATATATCTTAGTGCAGCAGCTTTGAAATTTTTTATGATAGCAACTCACAGACATATATTTTATATCACAATCCAGCATAAAAACAGACATACACTGAAAACAAAATTTCTTGAAATATAACTTGCTTTTTACTTTGTGGGACATACTCTGATCATTATTATTCTATCTTATTCACTTGATCACAAGCCACTAAGTTGACCTCATGATCCACAAATGGCATATGACCCATTATTTATAAATATTCACTAGTGATGAAGTACTCTGGAGACCATCAGACCTGCCTGGATTGGAATTTTCTCTGCAATTCACTAGACTTCAAGCAAGCCACTTAAGCTCCAAACTTAGTTTCCTTGTATTTAAAATGAAGTTCAGGTAATACACCCTATATGATATGTTCAGGAACTAGACAAGCTAATGCTTGTGAAGTACTGGATAGTGCTTGGCCCATGATAAATCCTCAGTTAATGTTAGTATGAGGACAATTTCAACATAGGGCAGGAAAATAGGACTTTCAGAAGGAAATTCTAATGTAGAACAAAAGCTTGCTGTGCCTTAGCATTGCAGGATTTTTTATATGACTTCTAAGAAAGACGTAACAGGGACTATAATAAAGCTTCCCCTACTTCTTCATGTTTTTCTATTTGAAAAGCTATGCGACATAAATCGTTTCTATTTTAAGCAGCCTCAAATCACTTTCGAAGCTAACGGGATTGTAAATGATAAAAAAAAGAAATGAAAATGCCCTTAAAACCTCATAATAATAATATTTTCTTAATGATCTAGAAGAAATGATTAACCATTTGAGTAAAGACAGTTTTAAAATAGAAAGCTAAGGCTGTGTCTAAGATATTTTGAAGGTAATATATTGTATTCCCTTGTGGGGTTTGCCATGAAGATAACCTTGAGTTCTTTGAAGGCTGGGCCCAATTAAATACCCATCTCACAAGTGCAGATTCAAAGCAAGATAAGTAATTAATTGTCACAGACAAGAGGGATCAACTTTATTTCTTTGTCCCTGGAAGAGAAATGGAATACATCTAGCAAGTTACAGTGAGGGAAGGAGAAGGGAAAGACTGACCATGTGCAAACAGAACTTATCAACTGCATTTCTCATAATTTCCCATTTGCACTCAAAAATGACATTTTCCTGAAGACATCCTCAAGGTATAAATTTTATGTGGAAGGAAAATAAATAAATGAAATCTATTCCCTACCCCTTGCTCTCTGTATCCTAAATCCCTATTGTCCAAGTTCCTGGTACTCATTTGGAGCTCAATAATATTTTTAATGAATGAATTGACTAATGGGTCATTTAGGAATGAAAAGAACTGAAGAAGAGCTCTTTTTCAAGATTTTAACTTTCCAAACTTGCAAGCTTACATATTTTTAATAACAAAATATTGTTTAGTTTTCTAAGTACTCCATTTATTATTTTTTCTGTCATTATATAACTTAAAAGTAGTTAAGAATTCCTTCTGTGTTTGGTACATACTGAAAAAGAATCAGTAGCTGTCTGTAGAAAGCATATTCTGCTGTCTAGTCTTCCTGCCATCTGTAGAAGTGGAAAGAGATAGTTTTTATTGAAACTTGGGGATTATTAAAATGGAGGATGTCTACATAAAAGCTATCTTGATAGCTTCTGCTGCGATTTCTATGGGATCCCTGCCAAACACACAGCTGAGGGGAGGTTTGAACATGTGAGAGAAAATTGCTCAGTGAGGGCTTCTTCTCTCTTCTGGTCAATATTCTGGACATGTCTGTGCAAAGAGCTTTTTAAATGCCTCCTTGATAGCCTTTTGAGGCCAACTGGACTGCTGCCCAAGAACATTTTTTTGCTGCCTGCCAACACCTTTCTCGTGTTACTGGGAAACAACAGGTGAAAATGCATTTTTAGGTCCTCAGTTTAAGAATCCATGGAGATGTGCGAGTCCCTCTTTGTTTTCTCTGATTCTTTGCCACCACTAGTCCTGCATGAAGGTGAAGAAAGCCCTTTTCGCCCCAACCTGGTGTTCTGGCTGAGATTCTCTCCACACTAATGCCAGAGATGACAGCTCTATAGTCCCAGAGGGAGACATAGAGGACACTGGCTAATGAGGCCATTTCCCAGAATGCACCACTCCTAGTGGAGTTCAATTCAGATGCAGATGAAGCTTCTGTCATTGACTAAAGAGCCAGCCACTCTTTACTCTAAAGAGCAGCACCAGAAGAAGCATTTATTTAACATGCAGAAATGTTAACTGAGTGCCTTCTATGTGCTAGGTCAACAGGTTAGACAATGCCTAGTCTCACCTGAAGCTCAGATGCTAGGATGTCTGAATGCAACTCCATTCACAATGCAAAGCAAAGGTGAATCCAGCTCATTCACTGAATCCACCTTCTGGAAACCCTCCTATAGAAAGAGTATGAGCATCATAAAAGCCCACCTTTGCGGGATGGATGATTTATTGTTTGTTTGAGATAATTAGTAAAATCTTCCTTAAAAAAATTTTATGTTAAGGTGAGTGGAGAGAAATTAGTCTCTTGTTTATTTTTTAAACTGGAAATCTTATACTTTTATACCTCTGTTTGGTCCTCCCTTCCCTGACAGTATCGATCAGTATGTATAGGATTCAGATCGAGTTTATTCATACATTTACCAGCCTCCTTCTCATTTCACAGATTGCTACCTTAAATGAATTCCTCTAAGCACCCAACATCTGCCATGCTCTTCTGGGACAAACCAGTCATCTCAGGCTAGTGAAAGTCCCTCAGGATCCTATTCACAGATGTTCTGCAGAAACTATCACCCCATCTCCTTCTGCAGATAATTGTACAAAGTTTGAACAAATGGATTTGGGGTAATGATGACATACTAGGTGGAAGACAGTATAGGCTCAATATACATGTTGATTTAATTTAGAAAAAAAGGGAACTTCAATTTGCCTATATCATCATCAGCAGGGACAGATCTCAGCCCCACATTTCCCTTGACTGGGTGCATTTGTGTGGATCATGGAACTGAATGCCATGGCCCTGGAAGGGTTATAAGGGATATAAAAGCACCAGGATGACTTCTCTTCTAAAAATATCTCTGCTACTCACCAATAAACTGCTTAAATTTCACCTTTAGGGATGAATTCTTTTAAGTTAAAATATAGTCTTTAGTATTTAAATACCTATCTTGTTCTGCATGAGTTTGAGAGACTATCTTCTTCTTAAAAGCTGCCTAAGCAAGGAATTTGGAGAATGATCACTGTGGCAGACCAAGGGAAGAGGAACATAGAAGGAATGTTTTTAAGAGTGAAACCTGATGGAAACTTAGCATGGGAAATGTGGAAAGGAGAAAAGGTGGCTCTCTTTTCCCTTCTCTTGCTCTTCTAATTCACTCCCAATTTGTTGACTGCTCTGTGTCAAGGACTTTCACTAACTATTCTTACTCTTGATGGTGATTCTCCCAAATTCTAGTTCCACTGACTTACAGATTTACATATGTACAAGACTGCTGCATGTGCCCGGGCAGATGTACCTAATGCAAGCATGGGGCACCATTCACATAGACAGCTGGTGTTAAGCTTCACATAGAAGCCCCACAGTCTTAGGCTGATGCCCTGAGTGCTTCCTTTATGATGCACAGAAGACAAAGTTCTCTTTCCCTGCCCATGCTGAAGTTGTCCATCTATGTTCTATATTCCACTCACCTTCATGTTCTCAGAATCTCTCTCTGTTAATTATTATCTTTGTCTCCTTATTTTAATATCCCTGTCTCTCTGCTAGATTTTAAATTAATGTTACTCTTATTCAACCAACTCTCATCTTCAAAACAAACAAACAAACCAAGCAATCTGTGAACCCAAATCCTACTATATCTACAGTAGAACTGAGACCCCTGTCTCTCTTCAAAATTGAAGTTCTCAGAAAAATCATCCAAGTGGAGAAGAATCCACTTCTCACCAATATTTCTGTCTTCCACCCACAGCATCGGTCTTGGCCTTGCTGCTCTGCTGAAAGTCTCCCATTGGAATCATTAATGTCCTCTTTGTTACTAGACGCAGTAGGTATTTTATCGTCTTCATCCTACTCGACTCTGTATCATTTGACATAGCCAACTACAGCCCCAGGCTGAAACCTTTTATTCCCTTGCCTTTGTGGTGTCTCACTGCCCTGGTTTATATCCTCCTCCATATTCCCTAAGGGTCCTCTTTCCCCATATCGCCTTAATGCATTGGCTGCTCTTTTCTTTGTCAGTACTCTAAAGATCACTGATAGACATATAGTCAAAGATTTCTGAGACCATCAAATAAAGAATTAAGATGGGCCTGCAGCAAGTTACTAATATTTTAGTTTGTCCAATAAGATAAATTTTTAAAACCCTAAATTACTGAATATTATAATAATGATTTATTAGAAAAATAACATTGTATCATTAAAAATTACACGAAAGATATCCACAGGAAAAAAAGACAATCCTTTAAAATAAATACACTTAGCTTTATGGAAAAAACTAACTTATTTATGCTCCTGGACTGGTAAAACTTTGATTCCTGACATCAGTGGCCTAGAACATAGTGTTTGGAACTATGTGTGAGAAAATCAAATCTGGCAATGTTACCAGAATTCTTTAGAGAGCTTAGCCCTCTGGTCTATAACTCACAAATATTTTTGCTCAGTCTGTCACTCGTCATTAACTTTGCTTATGACAAGGGCTCCAGAGATGGATCTATCAAGTTCTGGCTTTGAAACAACTATGCAAACTAAAAATAGAAGGTAACTTACTTGATTTAATAAAAGATATCTATAAAAATGGAGAGTATATAATATACTTAATAGTGGATTTTTGAAGGCTTTACTTTTGAGGTTGGGAACAGGACAGCAATGTCCACTATTACCACATCTATTCAACATGATATTGGAGGATTAGCAAATGTAGTGAGAGAAGGCAAGTAAATCAATGGTTTAAATATTGAAAGAGAATAAATAAAACTGGCATTATTTATGAATGGTTGTGAAAATAAAAAAACAAAAAAATTAGTATTAGTGAATTTAGGATGGTTTCTGAAAATCAATGTCAATTCTGTATGTCAGCAACAAACAATTAGATAATGAAATGTTTAAAAAATACTTTTTGTTATAGCATCCAACAGTGTTATATATTTAGGAAGAAGTCTAACAAAAATCTGTAAGACATTTATATAAAGTATATGAAGTTATTAGTGACATTAAAGACTTAAATAAATGGAGACTTAATATTTTAAAGATGCTGATTCTTCCCCCAATTGATCTACAGTTTCAAAAAATTATAATAAACATCCAGGAGTGTGTATGTATGTGTGCATTGAAATGGATAAGTTGTTTCTAAAAGGCATATATTTTGGAATGCCTGGGTGGCTCAGTGGTTGAGTGTCTACCTTTGGCTCAGGTCGCGATCCGAGGGTCTTGGGATGGAGTCCTGCATTGGGCTCCCTGAAGAGAGCCTGGTTCTCCCTATGCCTATGTCTCTGCCTCTCTCTCTTTGTCTCTCATGAATGAATGAATAAATAAATAAATAAATAAATAAATAAATAAATAAATAAATAATATTTTAAAAATAAATAAAAGGCATATATTTCTAGAAGTGTAAAAAGAACTAGGTCAGTCTGGAAGGAGAAAAGGCAAGAAAACTTATCTGTAAACTAAGACTTATTATAGTGGTACAATAAATTATGCAGTGTAATACTGGAGGAAACAGATGAACAATAGACAAATTGAACGGAATAGAAAGTTCAGAAGAAGACAGACAAATGTGAACATTTGATTTATGACCAAGTGGCACTGCAGAGCAGTTGTGGGGGCAGGTACTTCTAGGTGGATTATATTTAAATATTAAAAGTAATCCAAGAGACTTCCTGGAAGATAATAAGAGAAACGCCTTTATGACTTTAGGATAGAGATTTTAAGGAAAAAACCCAAAAGCAGAAAACAAACAAAAGCATTTATCATAAAGTAAAAGAGCTGAATTAGACTATATTAAAATTAACAACTTCTGTTAAAAAAAATGAAAAAAGATACCATTAAGTATAAAGGCAAGCTACAGAGTAGAGGATGTTTCAGAAAGTTTGTAACTGGAATTTATGTGTGTGGGTGTGTGAGTGTATGTCAGTGTATGGATTGTGTGTGTGTGTGTGTGTGTGGGAGGAGGGGAGAAGGAGGATCTACAAATTAATGAGGAAAAGATGAACAGTAAATAGAATATGGGCAAGAAACTAATCAGATACATATCGCAAAAGTGGATACACAAATGGCCAAAAACATTTGAAAAAGTATTAAATCTAGTTAGTATGCAGGGAAATGCAGTTTAGAACTACAATGAGATATCACTACAGATTACCAGTATGGCTATAATTTTAAAAACTACCAATACTACACTATTTGGCAAGGATGTGAGATTATGAAGACTCTCATGCACTGGTGGGGTGTTTCTTGGAGCAACTGCTTTGGGAAACCGTTGGTCATCCGCTAAACACAAGCCTCAAAAACCTGATGAGTCAGCAGTTTCACTTCTAGGCATGTGCCCATAGAAATGCGTTCCTTTGTGTACCAAGAAACTCAGGCAAGAATATTCACAGAATATTTACAGACTCAAACTGGAAACAACCCAGATGTCTTTGAAAAATATAATAGATAAAAATTGCGGTATGTTTATCAATGGCATGTAATAAAGTATTGGAAATGAACAAACTAAGTCATTCAAATGCATTTCCAATCAAACATAGGCAGTGGATAGTTCTCCTCTACTTTTTATAATTGTTGCATACTCTGTCAGGAAGAGGCTCCTGGCAGCCCTACTTCTATGGTAATAAGGTTTTGAGGCTTCATCTTGTGCTGTTCTCTACATCCAAAATGTCATTTTTCTCCCTTTTCACTTCATCATTCTTTTTTTTTTTAAAGATTTTATTTATTCATTCATGAGAGACACACAGAGAGAGGCAGAGACACAGGTAGAGGGAGAAGCAGGCTCCCTACGGGGACCCCGATGTGGGACTCAATCCTAGGACCCCCGGATCATGGCAGATGCTCAACCACTGAACCACCCAGGTGCCCCTCACTTCATCATTCTTTATACCCATTTCAAAAGTTATTTCTGTGAGAACTTTACTAATCACCTCCAAAATCTCTCCAAACTATGAACTTTCTCTTTTTTTCTTCCAAAACAAAACATCTTACACATATCTCTATTGTAGTATTTATGGCATATTATTACAGATATTTTTTTCCCATAGTGTACTGTGCCATACTGATGGAAGGAAACTTATTGTATCAATTTTGATTCTCCAAATGCCTAGCAAAGTTTTCAGTTTTTAGCACATACTATATGCCTCAAAATTGTTATCTAAACTTAATTAACATTTTCAGGGAGAGCAATACTATTTCCATAATGGGACTATACATACCTAAATTCCTGTATGCGGAAGTGGGGAGCACACGGGTACTACCTGATAATCCATGTCAGAAGAATAAGCCCAACTTGAGTGATCATGTGCCAGATATGACGTCAACGTGGGTGAGGTGCATATGGGAGCTTTATGTGCATTTCTCTTTTTTAATGTATCTAATATCAATGCTTTAGTTTTTTTATGTTGGCAGTTTTGCATGGAAGAGGAGAGGTGGTTAGGTCTCTCCTAATTCCAAGTAGATTCTATTTAGGTTGGGGTAAGGTGGCCCACAGTGGCTTATTATAGTATATGCTCTGTGTCTGGGAATCAGGTTATAGCACGAGTAATTTCCTCACGCTTTGCTCTTTACAAAACTCTTGCAATTCATTCATACATTGGATAAAAATCACACCACGTTTGCAAAACCCTGTGCTCTTAGTAAGGGCAACTTGTTTTTCCAAGTAGATAATTTTAGCATTAGTTATAGTAAGAGTGGTATTTGTAAGTAGGAAGTAGGAAACAGCCAGAAAGGAATGGTTTCTGAACAAGGGAACAGAATTTTTCACCAACACTCAGCATGGAATATTATCCCTTTCCTGACTCTAAGTAAGTTTACCTAAAGACTCTCTTATCTCACTTTCAAACAGAATTTAAGGCTTTTGAGGGAATATTTTTGCAGTGGCCCTCAAACGAAGAATGGAAGTAAATCAATATCTTTGAATTTCTTATATTTCATGAATTTACATGAAATTAAGTTAAAAGTAGAAATACCTATAATAATAGATACACTATTTCTAGCCTGTATGGTTGAGCCTGAAAATCTCAGACGAAAGTGTAAATAAGAAAGAGACAGAGAGGTGGGCAGGAGGAGGGAAAGAGGAGGGGAGGGTAAAGGAGGGAAGAGGAATGAAGGCAGTGTCTGAATTAGCACTCTTGTCCTGCTACTGGGAAATGACTAGTTCTAGTGTCCACTGGCTGGACCATAATCAAGCAGAAAAGTGGGTAATGAAAACCAGGTGACAATTAAAAAAAAAAAAGGATCTCTCTCTACATCAGAAGAGATGCCTCCCTAGCCATTTTGTCATAGGTTTTTTGTTTCTTTCCAAAAAAGGGAGGGGTAATTAACATTGCGACTACCTTACAGTTAAATGTGCATAGTAATTATACTTTTTTTAGATCATACTACCTATTAAGAGGCTGTATATTGATCATTAGACAATATAGGTTGGGCTATTCCCTTGCTAAATGTTTAATTTGTTCTTACAGTGCTCAAAATTAAAGAAAATTCAAGCAGAATTAATATGTTAAATAATGCAGTGAACCCAATTAGCATCCTCATATGCACAAAGAATATAGCAAGGAATTAGCATCTCTTCTAGGAAAAAAGTCAACTTATATTTTGATGTGCTAACTGTAATACCAGTGTTTCCAGAGGTGTGATCCATAGGACAGCTTATCAGATCACCTGGTTTGCTTCGATAATGTGCAGAGTCCTGTGCCCCAGCCTAGACCTATGGAATCTACTTGGGGGTGGAGTGCTAGAATCTATTCCCTTAACATCATCACAAGTGGTTCTTAGAAACCCAGCAATTCTACCAATATTATGACTGAGGCTAAGAGGTAATTATTCAGTATGCTGAAGGCCAAACGGCTAGAAAAGGGTAAGGCAGTGACTTGAAGACAGTTCTGCTAACCCTAAATCTAGCATCCTGGCCACCCTGCTTCCTCCCCTCCCAAACCCCTTACATTTGTATGGCACATCACTTTACTACTCTAAATCTCTGGTGTATATGCCCCCCAGGGTCCAATTTCTGATAGGACAAAATCTGAAGAATGAAAATTACCTTCTTTTCTGAGCCTCTGCATCAAGATGATCTGTTGTGAGCAAGTTCTGGATATGCTTCCCACAATACAGTTTTCCATAGACACACAAAAAATTGATACTATGTTTCTTCATTAAAACATTAAACTTATAAAAGAGACACTTCTCCACAGAACATGAATAGAGAAAAACCCACTGGTATGACAGGAGCTAGCCTCCTAGGTGGACAGGGAGCTGAAACTGGATGAGCATTTGGGCTGAGTGGGCTCCAAGCCCTTTGTGAAAGGGATTGAACAAGGCTGGCCAGCAGGTACATGGACCTACAAGAAGCACATGCTAGGACTGAGCCCCTGATGGTGAGTGGGGGATGAAATGGCTCTGCGCAGCCACCAGAGGTTGTGAATTGGATATTGCCCAGCCCATGCCAGCAGTGAAAGCAGCAGTGGTGCTTTGCAGACTGAACATGAGATTTGGAACTGGTACAATCCCCAAGATTTGAACATCAGCTACAGTTCAGATCTGAACACTTCAGTGGGCTATGTTGAGGCAATTACGGGATCCCTCATAGGAAGAGGTGTGCAGAAGGAAAGTCCCTCCCACTTTATGAGAATGTCCAGGGCTCCAGAAAAGGGAGAATTCGTACCTAGGTAATCGGACAATAGTGCTTTAAAAAATAGTTTAAATCTGTATGATCAAAATTCTCAAAGAAATAATGGAAGGAATAATATCAAGAGGTAGGAATGGAAGTTTATAAAACCAGAACAGACAGATTTAAATACAGTTGGAATTACTGGAATGGAAAATATCATCACCAACATTTTTTTTAAAGAATCTGAACAGATTGAGTAAAAAAATAAAGTAGAATTACAAAAAAGAGAATTGGTTAAAATAATCTCTCTCTCTGTCTCTCTGTCCGTCTTTCTCTCATCAAACACTTATTCTAGCAAAACAGAACTTCCCCAGGCAAAGAAAATAGTCATATGGCACTGGGGAGAATAATATGGCACAGGACACAGTTGGTACTCCGAATAGGGTGATGGCTAGTACACTTTAAAAGAAATGTATTTCAGAATTCATAACGTTTTATTCTAGAAAGTTAATGTGATGTGTATGCTATAAATGACATAACATTGTCTAGTGGGTGTGGGACAAAAATCACATAATCAAATACAATAGTATTTATCTATATCACAGTGTGTGAAAATTTACATTAAATTTATAAATGAAGGCTCTAAATGGCTTCTAGTCAATCCTGATTTTTTTTTTGTAGGCAAAAGAGTTCAAACTCTGTTTTCAGAGCTTTCTGGATTTCAGAATTGTCCAGAAATCACCACGGACCCACCCACAAAATTAGCCAAGTTGGAGTTGAAGCTGTAACGAGATAGAGTACCAGGTTGCTTGTGTTTGGATATGTGTTCTAGCAATCTGAGCAACAGAAATGATGACTGCTGACCAGGCCAGGAGCCACGGGGGCTAGCCACAAATTACAGAAAGGAGACCTGGGCCCCAAAGGGCAACAAGGCAGACACATGAAGACCTGGAGAGGAAGCTCCAGAACACCAGGAGGTGATTAGAGGTGAGGCACGCTTGAGGAAGGAGGAAATAGGAGGGCAGATGGATCCCAAGGGGAAATGACCAGGAAGATGTTAACAACAAAGTGGAGTAGGTGTGGGAATTAGGGAGCATGAGATGTGAAAAGCGTGAAGCTTGAGCTGGAGAAGGTAAGAGCTCAAAGAGCAAGAGAGTTGAAAAGTGGAGGCAGGAAGATGAGAGAGAGGAAGTTTCAGAGGCTAGGAAACCTGGAAGAGAGCCCACAGTGAGGGGGTGAGATGAACATAGGGCAGTACAAGAGGCCAGGCGGGCATCTGAGACAGATGCGTCCAGAGGTGAGAAGAGAGGGTAGATGTGGTAGGGGGAGAATCTAGGAGAGGAGCACCCATGGAGATGGGTGGGGGAATGCCCAGGAGAAGAACAGAAGTAAGGACAGATGCCAGAAGAACAGCGGAAAGGAAGAGCAGCTTAAAAAAAGAGGTCTACCATTTTATCAATCACAGTGAATCTCTTTTAAAAGCATTTATTAATAAAGCCAGTCCTTCAATTGCAACTCCTTTCTACTCTTACAATGTTCAAAAGTTTATTTAATCATAGGAACATTAAATCAAATCATTTTATTTTGACTTGAAGACACTTTTCTGAAGTATTTAACACCAGTGAAATTATTGCAAATTTCATTTTTTTCCATACCTACTCAATGACTGGTGAGAAATTGTTGTGTGTGAATAAAGCATAGAAGACAGGTATATATTTTTTATTTTCAGATAATTCCACTACTACTTCTCATGTAAAACAAGCACATTATTTTTTTTTCCCTGATGAATGTTACACTATATATTTACCAAACAAGTAAAGCAAGCCACTTTTGGCTTCTTAAAAACCATGTGTATGTATATATATATATATATACATATATACTGTGCATTTATCATCATGTAATTATGTACATAAAAACTATTTTTAGTTAACTGAATTTTATTCAGGCCACAATTTTCTAGGATAAAAGTGTACCATTTGTCATTACTAGCTTATTTGAAAGCATACCAGTTTTGTCTCTAAAATCCAGGTGAGTTGACAGCCAATTTTGTTAGTTCAAGTAAAATTCCTTAAAACTCTTAAGGTATCTGTTCATATTTATTTACAATAAGATGAACAAATGAATAAACGTCTGTCGCAGGGTGTCTTTAGGTAGTACCTTTAGAGAGAACACATCTCAAATAAGTTTCCTTTCTGGGTTTCTAGTATTTTCCCTCTTCCCTCACAGTAGGCTTCTCTCAGCCCTCAAGCAGGTGAGTTTCTTTTTCATTAGTGGTGCTGCGTTAGCCTCTAGGTATGACTGGCCTGCAGTATAATTGATTTTCACAGCTACCAGCATCATGATGCCATTGTGTGAAATTAAAATTGAGTTGGAAAACCTTATCTCAAGTCACAGTAACCAATTAGAAGTGACATCACTTAAAAAAGCATCCAAGCTGAGCTTTAAACTTGTCCACTAGGGGGCAGTCAAACACTGCTCACTTCAAAATATTGTTCAGGCAATGTTCCATTGACTCCATTTTTTGAAGGTGAGCAAATTATTTAAGTAGTAACTGGTAGTTACCAAGTAGCATTCTGGGCACTTCGTGCTTTTAATTTCCCATAGAAACCCATATTTTTGGCTTGTGGTATTGTCCATAATTAGTCCACCAAAACTTTTGTTGGGAGGAGGTGACTTGAGGCTGATTAACAAGGATACCCAGTGAATAAATCGATGATAAAATACATGTACAAAGTTATACGAAGATATGTTATCCTTACTAATTGGATAATGTCTGTAGCTTACATTAGTCAATATCGTTCACCCCTTAGGGACCCAAGGGTGATGATAGCCAGAAGAGAAAAGATAATAGCATAATGTCTACCTTTTCCTTTTATTTAGCTCTAACCTAAGAATCTATCACAAATATTTATGTAAACTTAAAAAGCAATCTGTGCTCTTACATAATTTTGAACGACTTTTCTTTATTATAGCCTAACTACATTAACTCTATCAATTTAACTGTGAAAAAAGTTTTCACTAATTACAGAGCAAATGATCATTATTTTTATTAATAGGAGTAAGATACCAAAGCATTAATATGTCTAACTTTGAAACTAAATAAGTTTAAATATAAAGGGTTAAATTAGCAATCAAAAGTAATGTAAAATCAGAAAACGGAAATTTCCAGGGAATTACAATTGGAAAATTTATCAGGTTAGTACTGTGGGTCTACGGCATTTACTTAGAAATAAAAAACGAAAATCATCTGTTTAAAATTTCTTTCCTCCTTTTTTTTTAGTTCAAAGAATACCATTACATTGTGGTCAGTCGAAAAAGGTTATTTCATGAATAGATGTTTTTAATCTCCTAAAGATTTTGCTTTTCAAAATCAATTAAATACATACCACAAGCAAAAGTAGTACTATAAATTGGTTAACTATAGTTGCATCCTGTACAGTTAAGAATTAAGGGTACAGATGACCTCTACAAAGTGTTTTTGATCCGAGAATCTACTTTCTTACCTTCTATTCTTAAAAATCATATTAAATTGAATATTACAAATGTGCATAGGATATGAACTGAAGAAAGACTTTAAATCAAAGAAATGGACTGCTTCCTACAACTGTATTTCATGTCAAGTGAGTTTATATATTCTTTCTTTTTAAGAAACGCATAAGATCGCACTTAAATAACTTACGTTTTCATGTAAAATGGATTAGAATACAAAATAAAAATCAAGCTAAGTATATTAGAATAATACTTTGAAACAAAATTTTAGTATTTCAAATTCAAAGTAAAATTTAATACTTAAAAAATATTTTATTTGTTAGAAGTTTGTAAATAACTGCTCACAAATATTGCCTTTTATTTCAAGATTAAAATATTCAGCTGAATTCATTTAATGAAAATTGACAATCTTAAATAACCTAAAACAAGTGTCATAGAGAATAAAAATATTTTCAGATTCTTTTATTCTCGGATGTTTATAAAAATTCTTTAAGAAAGACAATGAACTTAAACAGATATATTTTGAGTAATAATAATAAATCCAACATGCCTTGGGTATGATATATAGATACAAGTGTACAAATCTATATTTTTCTTTACTGAGTGAAGACTATTTTTTCCCTTAGCTTTACAAGAAAAATGCCGCTATCTTGAAAATTAGCAGTTTGGCTGAAATAAAGATGTTTAAAAATTAAGAACAGTAAAGAGAATTATCTACATAGGTATACTTTTGTACGTTTTAATGATTTTAATTTATATAGGTCTGCCCTTAGGGAGAGCTTCTGATTTTTAGATTCGTCCGTGCCTATTTTTTTTTTTTTGCAATTCCCAGTTTAACTATGTTAACAAAGAAACATATTACTAACAATTACATACATTTTATGAAGCTATTTTAACAGGTTGAAATTTCATAAGGCAAAATTTTAATTTATTAATTTGTCATACTTCCATTACAAATACTAAAAATATTTTCTTCATTATAATTGACATATTCAACATTATTTTTAGAGATGTTTTTATCTATAATTTAATAACATATAAAAGCAAGTTTCTATGAAAAATCTGTTGCTTTCCAGAAATTGCTAGGATGGGACTATAAGCAATTAATGATCATGACAATGACAGTGTAAACTGGATGTCTGTTACTCAAACACTGCATTGAGTCTACTATAAATATGCTGGAACTAAATAGAAATATTCTGTTTTCTCTTCTTTGGAATTGCACTCATTTAAGTGAGAAAGTAGTAGCCTTACCTTTGACATCTATCAGGACGATGAAATGAAGTAGAGGGAACATTGCAATCAGTCTGAGGCTGAAGAGATGTTTAATACCAGAAACATAACAATAGGTTTACAGCAATTGAAGTATTAGATGTATCCTCCTTATACCTCAGAAGGAGTTCTGATATAGTAACTTCGGTACCTCCCATGTGTCTGAGCATGCTCACAGCTAGAACTTTACTGGCATGAGGGGAGACGGTCTTGTCACTAGCAGCCTATCTTTTTTGCTTTCTTTTTGCTTCATTTTATTTTAAATCTATAGTTATATTCTTGGTTGTTGCTTCATTATAGGATGGACAGAGAGACATAAAGAAGACTTTGGTATTATTAGATAAGGAAATGTTTTTTAAAGTCACTTAAAAATTGTTTCCCCTCAAAGCATGTAGTGCAATTTGCTCTTACTTAAAATCCAAATACACGCAGTTCTTACATATTGAGGGATATAGATTTACACTGAATAGGTGATGAAACTCTTTATAAGCATGTTTTATTATGCAAGAAGCAAGTGACAAAAAGCTACTTACTGACAAATACACAAAGAATACCTATTCAAATGCACTTAAATGTTTTTGAATAACATACAGAAAGATAGTAATAATGAAAATACATGGCCTTGGGTGTAATAGTCTCTGTAAAACACTTGCACAATATTTTAAACATTTACTTCCTGTATAACCATATTCCTTTTTTGAAGTGGATCATTTTATTCTTGCTTTCAATTCTTGTCGCATGCCTATTAGGAAACCTTAATTACAGCTTCATTCTTACATTCTAAAAGTGGCTTCTAACACAGCAGAGTTAGTGAAAGTTCAAGTACAGGAAGGGACTTTTGATTGATCCTAATGGAATCAGAAAGACTTCTACCAAAGTTCCTTGTAGAATTTTGTTGTCAGAGTATATTTTTTCACTGGGAAATGCCTACATAGACAACTAAAATAGTTTGTAGTCTTGACTTAGACTGAGGATTTTGTAAGTGAATGATATGGATTCTCTTACATGCTGTTATTAATCGTGTCATTAACGATACTGTTTGAAAAACTATCCTTTGATGACTGGCTATTATCACAAATCATAAGAAGATGAGGTTTTCATCATTCTTTCTTTCATTCCAGCTTTTGATAGAATAAAGATTCAAAAGGAATTTGAAAGAGAAAATATTTTATTGATCACATAATGTGTTAGTTCTTTCTCTTTTAAGAAGTGAGCTAAATTCTCCAGATATATTTAGATGTGTTCTCTTATTTTTCAAACCAAGAAAACAACAAAGAGAATCGAGTATAAGTTGAGAAGAAAAATTTCACAGTCTTTTCTTACTTTTCAGGCACCTTTTTCCGTCACTAGTCTCGAGGTCTTTTTAAATAAAACTTGCCTTACTTTGCTTTAAAAAAATTAAGGTGATCAGTTTTTCTTATATTTTGCATTTTGCTGTCAAGAGGATGGATGCTGGTTTCTGGTATTGAAATATTGAGCATGAATTTTTAAGTGCAAGTAAATGTCATGAATTGCCCATCACAAATCTATTTGAAGTTTAAATATATAGTCCATGGAAATACAGTTTTTAGAAATGTCAAGATTTCAAAGAACTTACTAGACTTCTGCATGAATATTAAGCCTTGGAAATAGATTTAAATTGCTAAAAAGTTGAATCACCATTCCTTTGTGTTAGACTTTTGGAGCTAATCTTTGAAATATTAATACACACAAATTCAGAACACAGTAATTATAAATAATAGTTAAGTACATCTTTGGTTCACTATTTGTTTCTAAATGCAAAATGGGCAAGTATTGAAACATGCTTCAATTAGTATGTTCTAATTTTGATTTATCTAGTGTGAATATCCAGTCTTTTGAACTGAAACTGGTTGAAATGTGCACGGGGTATATAATGTATGTGTTTAAATTAGGGTGAATGAATTTACTCTTTCCTTGGAAACACTGCTGGGAGGAAGTTCTAGAGAGTGCTTCATGCAGAGCTGAGAAGAGACGTGAAAACCGACTGATTCATCGTGGATATTAGCTTCAAATTTGCACAATTGTGCTTTATTGATCTTTGCCTGAATCAGCTCATTCCTTTATACCAGTATTCTATGGGTAGCACCCATGCTTTCAGCAATAATAGTAAAAGCTCCTGTACATACAGTACTTACTGCATAGCACAATTCAATATCATTCTGATAGTTGGATGGAGTTTATTTACTCAAAGTATTGATTACCTAGTTCTGTAGGAGGTGGAGGTGGGTCAGGGCATTTTCCTAGTTTCCACTGTAACTGTTATTCATGTCTGAGCAGCCATTGTTACACGTAAGCTCTGAGCTTCAGAACATAATTTACTTAAATATGGCCAGAAAACTCTAATTTTGACACATTTTTAGGATTATGTGATCATTTTTCAAATAGGCTATAATTCATTATCTTGCCAAACTAATATTTTCATCAGAATATTTCCTAAATAGTTCCTGTACTTAATGCCAATATGGGCTTGTAAAGTCCTCTCTTTACAAATTATCTTGTTTTTTATTCACAAAACCTGACCCATTAGCTGTTTACCATCATTTTCAGTTTTGTGGGAAAAAGACACAGTGATATTCAATGAATGAGTTATATCGATAGATTTGTCCTCAAAAAGATAAATCATAAAATAATAAATATTAGAATTCCAAGCTTATGATAGCTGGCCAACAATGGCAACATCTACTTGAGGAGTCTCTCTACAATAAATAAAGTTATAGTAAAACTTTAGTAATTCAGCCATATTTGCTAAGTATTTGTGATGCTGATTATTGTTAGCCTTTCTTCATGAGATTATGTCACTAATTCATCATTCAATAAGTGATATTTTGAGTAACCTTTGCAGCAGGGGTAACATCTATATGTACCCTGTTGGCAGAGCAAACCGAACTGAATCATATGATCTCATTAGCATAAGCTGCCAGTCAGTTAAACAAATCAGTCCTAATATAGGACCCATTTTGAACGAGAGAGTCTAAGGTAAACCTTCTAACTCTGATGTTTTATGTTTAAAATAATTTAGGCCATGCTCCATTTATCTGGGAATCTCAACTTTTGGTAAGTGCAGCTTTTAGGAGCATAGCTATAAACCCAGAGTAAAAGACATCCACTACTAGCAGTGTGTTAGATTAGATACTCTGAAAGGTCTTCTTGCCTGAAAATAATAGCTCCTGCATAAAACAATTTTTATTGCATTTCTGAAGTCTTTGAAATGAGAGGAATTAAGTATAAAAGGAAAACACAAGACAAAACAAAACCAAAATGCTGAAATGGCAACTAAAGTAAAAGGCAAGATGTCCCTGCAAATGAATGCGGACATCAGTGCTGCAACTTTTAGACCAAGTCTAGGGTCAGTGGCAAGTTCTGAGGCTTGATGTCAGCTTCCTCATAGGAAATAGCTGAGGACTGTCAAAGGAGGTACCCTTTAGCACCATTCAAAACAAACACAAACCCTGTAGGAAACATCCTAAATTTAGATTCTTAGGAATTGCCCAGACTAACATCAGCCAAACATTAGCTCATTATCAAAGATGAAACGAGCACACTTGGGTGAGAGTCAGCAGAAATAAAAGCAATAGATTTAACCCCCCCACCCAGCAGTTTCAGATGCTGAAATGGTCAGTTATAGAATATAAAATGTTGGGATCCCTGGGTGGCTCAGCGGTTTAGCGCCTGCCTTTGGCCCAGGGCGCGATCCTGGAGTCCCGGGATCGAGTCCCAAGCTTCTCCCTCCTCCTGTGTCTCTGCCTCTCTCTCTCTCTCTCTCTGTCTATCATAAATAAATAAATAAATCTTAAAAAAAAGAATATAAAATGTTTAGAGAAAAAGACATGTAGAATCACAAACATGAGTAAGAGTTAAGAAACCATTCAAAAGAAACAAAGAAAATTTTTAGAAATGACCAACACATTGTGGAACTTAAGAACTCAATGTGTAGGTAAAATAGTTAAGACATCATTGAAACAATGGTGTACATTGTTGTACATTGGAAAAAAGGAGATAAGGAAAATATCCAGAAGGTAGTATAGGGAATCAAAAGACTTAAGGAAGTTAAGAGATTTGAAGGAAAGCACGAAGTTTCAACATACAGGTAATTTGAGTTCCACCACAAGAGTGAGAGGAGATAGTGACTGAGAATTTTCTAGAAATGATAAAATATAAAATTTATAAATATAGGAAGAACAATTTCTAGTTGGCAGTACAAATAACAATAAATCCACTTCTAGACTTTTGGCTTTGAAATGGCATAATAGCCAATATACAGAGAAGGTTTTAAAAGAAACCAGAGGGGAAAGAGATAACTGACAAAGAGAATACTTAAATGCTAGACTTCTCAACAACCATGATGGAAGCCAGAATAAATAACATAGCACTCAAAGTTCTGAGAGAAAATGGCTGGCAATTAAAAATTTTGTATCCAGAAAAACTATTTTTTAAAGGAAATATAAAATAAAGTCAAACACAAGATATATTAGAAAGCTAGGTAAGAACCAAAATGAAAGATGCAGATAAGAAGTTCAATGGCATTTCAGGAAAGGGACTAATCTGTTTGAGTAGTAGAGACTATTAGGTAAAGCTTGAGCTCTGCCCATCTTGAATAATGGATTGAGAGATTAGGAAGTAACATCAACTACTCTCACAGTGATATTAAGACATAGTCAAGTAAGGCTGAAGGGAGAAAGAAGTAAGCAGATTCTTGTATTTGTGTAAAACTGAGACTCCTGCCCACACATACATGGCCAGGCCAACAGTAGGATAGATATTCAACAAGTGTATCAGAGGTATTATGGTACATTACTGCTCCTAATCCTTCTGCTCCCTATGAAAGGATTATACACACCCATTTTTTGCCATGTGATTTGACAGTACATCTTAGTGTGTATTTCTGATCCATGGATTTTTCCCTTGACCTTGAGACTGGTTTTGACCAATTCAATGTGGCCAGATGTAGCATGTGCCACGTTCCAGCAGAGACTTTAAATGTCTTTGCGTGGTGTGGCTTGGCCTTTTGAGTTCCCCTAGTTCTTAGCCAGAATGAGTGACCTGCAGCATGCTTGAACCTGAGTCGAGCTAAGCCCAGAAGAGCAACAGATGACCCACAGACCTGTGAGCAAGGCACACATGTTTATTATGGAAAGCCATTAAAATTTTGACTTTATTGTTACTTTATCATTGCCACAGCAAAACTCAAACAGATAAAGCCAATCCTGTCATTTATTTTTCAAGACAAAAGCTGAAGATACTGGCCTAGAGGCACGAGCTATGTAGATTGAATAAGTTAATGCACAAATCCCATTTATCTCTGTAGGAATTTTCTTCTTTCGGAATACTGTCTTCATTATATGGTATGGCTAAGTTTCTTAAACTATGCAGGGACTACTTCCAGAGGTGGCATTTCTATCATTGTTCACAAAACTATTCTTAAACTTTGTTATTTGTTTCTTCTGAAATTCTGTGTAATATGACTGAACTTCAGTATGCACTTAGTAAATACATGCTATTTTCTAGTGCATATGTATCATGGTATCTAAGTGCCAACTTTTTAAAACTTCAGGTAACATAAAATAAATTAGAACACTATTTGATGACTGCTTTAATTTTCAAGTCAGTGTACTGAGTTTACACTGAATGAATGTACTTTTATTTATAAAATATGATCATGTATATTGTTGGGTAATGATCTTTGATTTAAAGTGAAAAGTCACAAATAATTTTTATCTGGATTCTTTTCAAATTCATTAAACAGCCCTTTGTTTTAATAGGATCATAAAACCAGAAACCTGGCAAAGCCTGCTGAAGCCCTCAAACCAGCCAGAATGCTCATAATGGCCATTACTCTCATCTTCTTCTTTTACTTATCCTTTTGGTTGAGGATGAGCACTGACCAATGCACTGTTTCTCACAGTATTACTTCATCTTTTGACAGTGGGAAGGGATATCCAGAAAAGCACCCAAACTATTGATTTCGGGTGGGAGAATGAACAAAAGCATGGCCCCAAACATGGCCCCATTGGATCATCTTGGATGGCAGAGTTAATTGCTCGTTGCTGGGCAACCCTGTGACAACTCATGAGGGGTATTTTTATTTCATTTGTTGACATAGCCATTTGACAAACACATACTAAATTTAATTGTGGTTTAAGCTGAGGAGTGAGGGAGTATAGTCTGTACAGGGGCCTAGAGTTAAGGGTGTTATGGGGGAAGCCAAGAGCTTGTATGGAATTGGAATGAGCATGTGAAGTGCTTTTTAAATCATGGGAAGAAAGGTAGACTTTTAGTGGCTGGATAGGGAGAGCTGTTGAGAAGCTTTAGCCAAATAGAAGGGGAGAAAAGTTGGCATGACCACTGTGGAAGGTGAGCTGAGGAGGACAGATCCAGAGGTGGGAGGACTTATCAGATCTACTGCAATGGCGAACTGGGAGGCATGAGCTAAGACTGTGGAGGAGAAAGTCAAGAGGGAGCAAACCAAAGATACACTTAGGAGGTAGAATTGAAGGGATATGATGAGTGATGAGAGGATGGGGGAAAGTGGGAACCCTCAGGTGACTCTCAGATCTTCACACTGAGCCATTTGGTGTGAGAGTTAGGAGAAGTATCTTATCAGACACAACATCGAGTGAGTATTTATTTTCATGTGCTGAATTTGAGGAGACTGAGGGACATCTGGATAGCAATGCCTTGCCAGGAGGTGGAAATAAAAGTTAGAATTCAGGAATGAGGTATTGTGTGGGAAACAGAGTCTAATTTGTGAAAATAATCACCAAAAATACTTTACAATAGAGGGATTGAAATGCTACAGTATTTCAAAATTTTAAATCATCCAGTTGTTATATAAGAGAGTCATTAGAAGCTTTATTTAAAAATCATTAGAATTCCAAGGTGCTCGAGGCACCAGGGTTACATGTAGCTAATTTTAGATTACTATCTAATAAGGATTTATTCTATGACTAGCAATTATGAGCTCCATATGGATAAACCAAAGGAAAAGAGCTATGAAAAGAAAAATTATAATACCATGAGTAGTAGATGAGATTAGGTAGGTGATTTTATGCACATGTGTGTATCCAAGCACATATGCAGAAAATTAGCTAGATCCTATTAATACAATGCTATTAGATTTCAGAATGGATAGTTAAGGCATGAAAGTGCATGAAGCTAAGAAATGAATGGGAGTAACTCCTAAACTCTGTGAAAATATTGTGGGCTTTTATTTTCACAAGCTATGATTTAGCAGCTAACTTCATGATCAAGTCAATAAACCCAAAGAGCTGAGGCCAAACGCAGGGTCTAGTATGTCTATGGCTGGCATATGTGGAACTAGTTTTGCAGTTTAAAAACTGTTTTAATTACTAATTTTAGTAAATTGAGTCTTTATTGAAATTTACAACAGATACCAATTACATATTTTATCTATATTTGAGTGCTTCTCATTTAATATGTCTTTTAGGAATATAAACAGATTACCATTCAATTAAAAATTAACCCTGGGTTATGATCAATTCTTCACTACATGAAAACTCTGAACTCAGAACATACTGCAGAATAGTTGTTGTAAAAACATATTGGGTTGCTTTGGATTTGGCAAACCTCCTGCCCACGGGCCAATCCCCCCTGCCCACCCCCCACCGCCGCCCTGCCATTCTAGTTCATCTGAATCTTGGCAAATATCCCATATGTGAGTTTGGGCCTGCCAAGAGCTTCTGCAGCCCCCAGTGTGATTTTACTGCTGGGATTATTCCATTTGGGGAAGAGTCTTTGAAGGTTTAATGAGGTGCTGTGGAGAATTGTGAACTGCAGTTCAAAATGTCAAAGAGCAGCAGGGTCACCTGCAGGTGACTGTCTCACAAATAGCAGGGTGTTGGAGAAAGGCAGTTAACCCTGGACTCCCTCTCATGTGGAAACCACAGGTCTTCTCTCTTGCTTTTACTCCCTTCTTCCTCCCTTTCCACCTTTTTAGCACTGCCCTAGGCACAGAGAAGACCCTTGGGAAATATTGCTGATGAAATAGAGGGGTGATGTTTCCTTCATCCATCTTCCTCTTTACTCTGTTTCTCTCCATTTCCTGTTACCTTTATAGTCTGTTTTCTTTCTCCTTCCATGTCTCCCTTATTTTAATTAATACAATATGGAGCTCATAGATTTTGATTAAAATGATTTTCGTTCAATAAAAGAATTAAAATTTCCTTACCGAAAAGAATGTTAGGATTCATGTAATCCATGGGCAAGTTGGTAAATTTCTGTGTTATAGTTCATGGAAAAGAAAAGAAGATTGTTTTTAAATCTTGATTGATTTCTCTATTTAGTATATAAGTTCTTGATAGAAAAGTTTTTGTTTTATTCCTTATCATTACTTGATGTTCTAAGCAACATTATTATAAAAATACTAAAATGATTTTTAAGGTGCCAGCACTAAAGTAGCAAAGCTCAAGCTTTACTTCTTTCCCTAGTATTTCTTGGCTCTGAAAGTTTATTCAAATACTCAGGGTAGTTAGTCATTTCTGTCTTTTAGCTTTTGAAGAGGGAAACACTTTAAGAAAAAAAGCATCCTGATTCTAAGCATAATCATATTATATAAATCAAGAACAGATATGTCCTGAGCAAAGGATACTTCATTATGATTAGAAAAAGTGCTTTGATGAAAGTATTCTCTTAGAATATTCCTCCTTTGAGATGTATTGCCTGGAGGTTCTTTTCCAGCTTGAGGTAGTACATGTGTGCTGCATGTGCTTTGAGACCCCCTTTGGGTGTCAAGGCAATTGGGGTTAAGAGTGGTGACTCAGCCAGGGTTGAGTAGAGGATAGAGGGATCCCTGATTTTGACTGATGGAATTATTGATGGAAAAAAAGTAGAGCTGGGAAGGCCTGGAGATTCTCTTTTTGAGTTATCAAATCTCTGTGTAGCCCATAAGGAAGTGAGCATAAAATACTTTGACATCAAAATTTAGGAGCAAAACATTGAAAGCTTGTGTAAGTGAGGCCTACATTAGATCACACAAGGAATCTGAGAACACGGGACTTCTAAAAATCTGGGAAGAACTTTTCAGGCCCTTGGGGGCTGTTTTCTTACCAAATGCCAGACAGTGTAGCTGCTACAATCCTGAACTCCACTTCCTCTTAGAGAAATTGCCTGTAAGCAGAGGAAAGATGTTTCTGGAGAAATGGGATCTTGCGTTGGGCAGAACATGCATTAGAGAAGAATGTTGCTTTTCAAAAGTCATGTGGGGCTGTGCAGGAATAAATTTGGAAAAGAAATAACTTGAGCTGGAGAAATACAGCAGACAAATAAGGTAGATATGTTTAAAATCGAATCATTGATTCTTTGCAGACATGGAAAGGGAGAAATAGCCATTTTAGCTCAGTTTCAATGGAATACAGAGTAATACTGTGAAAGCCAAGATATAGAAAAAAAGACACTGAATGGGAACAAAATAAGGCATTTTCTTTAGTCAATTTCTGAGCAAGGAAGGATTAGATGTTGACATCAGCATAGGCCATGTATTGGTGGTTTGCTTATCCATAACTCAGTCACTGGTGCAAAGAGCATTCTATAGTATAAATGAATCATTGTCAATCAGTTCTTTGGTTGTATATCTAATGCCCTATTTAGAGAATGCTTGCAGGTTAAAAATTGTAAAACTTTTGGTAGTCATTTCAAACCTGTATAAAAGTAGTAACTATATTCTTAGTACAAAAAAACACCTGTATACTCTCTAACCAAATTCAACTTTTGTTAGTGTTTTACTCTGTTTGCTTTGTCACTTGTTCTATCAATTATCTGTCTATCTATCTATCTATCTATCTATCTATCATCTATCTATCCATCTATTGATACATCGATTGGTCTATCTAATCTGATACACATTTAATTCTGGATCATTAGAAGGCTAGTTACATACTTGATAGCCCTTTAAATACTTCAATGTGTATTTCCTAAGAATAGGAATACTGTCTCATATAACCATAATATACTTTCAACATCAGTAAGTTTAACCTTGAGGCAACACCTTAACCTACCTCCATATTCCAATTATGTTAACTGACCAAATGATGTTCTTTTTAGCATTTTATCCTTCTGATACAAGATCTAGATTAGGGCTAGGTATTGCATTTGATTGTCATGTTTCTTTATTCTCTTTAAATCTTGAATATTTCTATAGCATTTTTTTTTGTCTTTTATGGCACTGATATTTTTGAAGAATACATTCCCTGCTCTTCATTTAAAAAAAATACAATGGTTCTCATTTTGGGTTCCTCTAATGTTTCCTTATATTTGGATTTGGGTTACACTTTATAGGCCAGAATATGGCAAAGTGATTGTGTTCTCAGAGTATCACATTGAACAGCATAAAAATTCCATCTGTCCCTATTAATAATGTTAATGTAATTACTTGGTCAAGATATATTGTTAAAGATTTCTATTTATTTATTCATGAGAGACACACAGAGAGAGGCAGAGACATAGGCAGAGGGAGAGGCAGGCTTCTCACAGGTAGCCTGATGTGGGACTCAATCCCTGGACCCTGGGATTACGCCCTGAGCCAAATGCAGATGCTCAACTCCTGAGCTGTCCAGGTATCCCAAGATATCTTTTATTTTGCTACTGTGTGAAAATAATTTTTTTCTCCTGGAAACTAAGATGGTTGCAAAATGCTGATATTCCAATTCCAGCACACTTTCTATAAATTACCTGTCTGCAATAGTTGCATTGCAGTAAACAGGAACTCACTTCCTGACTCAGATAATTCATTACTACAAGTGCAGGTTGTCCCAGATTTTGTCAGTGGGTACTCCTTCAAGTTGGCTCCTGTGTCCTTACATACCCTCATCATATCTTTTTGATCACTTGTTCACTTTATGGCATGAGCAGACATTCCTAGGAATCAGCTGTTTCTCCAAGGAATTCTGGTTATTTATGGTGGAGGATGACATCAGAGATGAGTATTTGGGGGAACCAGTTTACAACTGCACTGAAGAATGTTGGGGGGATGGTGGAAGACCTGACAATGGCTTTGCTTACTAACAGAGTCTGAATATGGTTTTGTCTTAAAGGGATGTGCTTTACTAGCAGAGGAGAGGGGACTGGAAGCTGGAGAATGAACAGGTGGCTGAACTTAATCCAATAATTCTGCTAGCAATGAAGGTCTTCTCCGGCAACCTTGCCCTTATTCAGAAACTGTTTTGTATGATTATGACCTTGGTTTGTTGTGGGGAGTTAGATTACTTCAGCTTCTATACAGTAAACTTCCTAAAGAACCATTCATATCTGATCATCTTGTACCCCTACACTGCTTTGTCCACTGCTGAAATTTAATAATAAGTAATTAGCAAATAGTTTTTGATGGAAGAGCCACCAAATGTCAGAGTAAGATGGGGTTAAGACTCTTTAACATCCTTTTCCTCCCTTAGTTTCTAGGATATTTCACATTCTTATTCCTTTCTCTGGCTACTTCCATGAAGAATTGTTTTCTTTATTTATTTCCTCTTTCCTTCCTTTTTGAATGAGTAAAGGCCTTGGATTTTAGCCCTTTACTCTTAGTCTTCACACTTCTATGCTTTGGTCTGGTAACTCTTACTTATTTTCATAATTCAGCCATCCTCTTCCAAATCTGGTTCTCCAGTCCTGATTCCATCTAAGTGTCAGCTTCATGTCCTTTTTTTTTTGAAAGGGGGGGGGTAAGATACCACCCCTTTATTTTTTAAAAATTTTAAATGTAATTTAATTTTATTTTATTTAAATTCAATTAATTAACATATAGAGCATTATTTCACAGGTAGTGTTCAGTGATTCATCAGTTGCATATAACACCCCATTATATTATGTGCCCTCCTTAATACCCATCACCCAGTTACCCCAACTCCCACCCCTATACCCTCCAGCAACCCTCGTTTTGTTTCCTACGGTTAAGAGGCTCTTATGGTTTGCCTCCCTCTCTGATTTCGTCTTGTTTTATTTTTCCCTCCCTTCCTCTATGCTCCTCTGTTTTCTTTCTTAAATTCCACATTAGTGAAATCATAATTGTCTTTCTCTGACTTATTTAGAAAAATAGCCTCTAGTTCCATCCACATTATTGCAAATGGCAAGATTTCATTTTTTGATGGCTGAGTAGTATTCCATTGTATATATTTATACCACATCTTCTTCATTCATCTGTTGATGGACATTTGGGCTCTTTCCATAGTTTGGCAGTTGTGGACATTTCTTCTATAAACATTGAGGTGCATGTGTCCCTTCAGAGATTGCTATATTTGTATCTTTGGGGTAGATACCTAAGAGTGCAATTGCTGGGTCGTAGGGTAGCTCTATTTTGAACTTTTTGAGGAACCTCCATACTGTTTTCCAGAGTGGCTGCACCAGCTTGCATTCCCACAGCAGTGTAGGAGGGTTCCCCTTTCTCTGAATCCTTGCCAATATTTGTTGTCTCCTGAGTTGTTAATTTTAGGCATTATGACTGGTGTGAGGGGTATCTCATTGTGGTTTTGATTTGTATTTCCCTGGTGCTAAATGATATTGAACATTTTTTCATGTGTCTGTTGGCCATTTGTATGTCGTCTTTGGAGAAATGTCTCTTTATGTCTTCTGCCCACCTAAACTAGATTATTTGTTCTTTGGGTGTTGAGTTTGATAAGTTCATTATAAATTTTGGATACTAGTCCTTTATCTGATAAAACATTGGCAAATCTCTTCTCCCATTCTGTAGGTTGTTTTTTGGTTTTGTTGACTGTTTCCTTTGCTGTGCAAAATTTTGTTTTTATCTTGATGGCAGCTTCATGTCTTTGACTGGTGGTGGGAACTTTCTGATGTAATATCCCATCGTCATTTACTTATTTCTTTTTCCAGTATCTTCCCTCCACTCAGGCCCATGTACTCTAATATCTACACTACCAGAAAAGGCTCCTAACTAGGCTGCACCATGTCTTTCTGATGCAGCCTATGTCTTACTTGTAGATTACATACACTGAAATAGCATTTGACACATTGGGTCAAAACTTTCCATCATTCCTCATTGCCTTCAAAATTAAATCTGATGCCTTTATCTTGGCTTTCAAGTCTTTCTCTCTAACCCTATTTACCACTGGCACTTCATGTTTCCTTCACTCTTGCCAATAAGTCTACCTTAACAGTTTTCAAATACACACATGGTTTTTCACCTATAATCTGTTGCTCACATACTCTTCTCATTGCCTGCAGTGGTTGTCCAAGAATCTATATTTGTCCACATACACATGATGTGTCCTTGAAGATCTGGTAAATGTCCTGCTACCTTCTCATCAAACCTTTTCTGGATTTCCAGCTCACAGAGATTTATCCCTCCTCTTATGGCAATTTTTGTCCATAATATACAACTCATGCTGTCTATATAGCTTTGTGATATTACATGTTCCTTTGGTTATATGATTTCATTCCTCTTCTAAACTCTAAGTTATTCAATGGCAGAGACTTTGATGTTCACAATGCATTAAGTGACTTGGCTAGTTTTTCCTTTGTAATTATTTTCTCATTGTAATATTAAAGATCATAGCTGATTTCAGTATAAAGAATGATGAATAAAAGTCGGAGACCTTTCCCTAACTCTGAGGACTTCATTCTTATGAGTAGTAAATTAGACAGAATATTTAAATCTGCCCTTTAAAGTAGGTTTGAACTTGATTTCTTTTCTAATTAGTAGTTCAGTTGTGTCAACATAAATATAATAACTGATAACCTTTCACTTCCACAGATCACTTCATAGTTTACAAAGTATTTTAACCTTGTTTAATCTTTATGACAACTCTGAAATAGGCAGGGTTGTTATGATTCACCAAGTTTTTTTTATGGGTGAGAAATTAGGGCTGCCAGAGTTCAGATGGCTTGCTCAAGGTCATTTCACTACTGACCATGTCCAATGCACTTGCCCTATATTAAAGATACACATTTTTATGATTATTTTCCAGTTGTGGTGAGACAGGACTTAGGACTTCTGTTTGAGCTGTCAGCTTGGCTGAAATGAAACCTGAAACTTCTGTGGCTGAAACGACCTAGGCCAAACATGCCCTGGGAAATGGAACAATACTGACCAAATCCATTGCAGTTCAGGTTGAAGCAGAAAACCAACTTCATCATTTTTAATGAGGAAAATGACTGCCAGAATCATGCGGACAAGGAATGTCAATGTATTTTCCTCCCAGTAGTTAAGCCTGTTTTAGAAACCAATTAATTATATTCAAAGAGTTTTTATGGTTATAGTTTACAAGTTACTTTCAAATACATATTCTCCTTTGATCCACCTATCATCTCTCAGTATTGAGCAGAACAGATGTGATTATCCCAATCTTCATTCTACAGCAGGAAGGGAGGTTTCTGGTAGGCTCCCTGGGGCAGAGATCATATAGATCTTCCCTAATACCACCAGGCATGAGGTTCTGGGAAAGGGACACACAAGGACAAGGAACCTTATGTATATTACGGCATTTCTTGTAATTAATTACTGTTCTTTCCCAAAGTCTTTACTTTCCTGTGTGATTAATTGAAACAAAAAGGACTTCTTTGAAAAAGGAAGGGTGAACAGGAAAAGCATATAAAGGAGCAACACGAGAAGGAGGAATTAGGACATCTGAGCCTCACTTTATAGGTTGGTCCTGAGGAGGGATAAAAAGTGAAAATCAGGGTATCTGGAAAGAGGGAAGCAATTTGAACACACCCCTGGGGATTGTGATGAGGAAAAACACCTGGGGACTAGTTCAAGAGGCAGAGGAGTGTGGAGGTCAGGGAGCCTTCCTGTTCTCAACTTCTGATGGGCAGTGAGACAGAAAACCACCTGCTCATATACTCACTGAGTATATGAGCTGTGCCCAAATGAAGAACAGAGAAGCATTAGCAAATTAGGAGTGCCAGGGGATCCCCAAATAACTAGAGAAGTGAAGCCAAGAGAGGATTCCCTCTGCCAGGTGCCAGTGATTCCCATTAATGAGATTCACTGATGAGGCACAAAGAGCTTCTCAGGAAACTGCAGAAGTAGCAGCTCCAGCACAGGAAATAGAGGAAGTGCCATGGGACACAGGCAACATCCAGAGCCCAGGACCCCGGGGCAGAGCTAGGCCCAGAGCAGCATGAGTACAGAGGGGAGTTTGCTGGTCCTGGAATAAGGAGGAAGGTGACCCAGTCTTGCCCAGTGTGACATCTGAGTACAGGGCAGCCAGGAGAAGAGCCAGAAGCCCTGGGAATTTCCAGCAAGACATGCAAAGCAGAGGTAGAAGATTCTTCTTTAAATCATAGCTCACCATAAAAAACAAAACTAAACAAAAATACACACACAGAAGATTTCTGTCTTTTCCCCTTCACCTCCTGGCACTTATGCATGGAGCAAAAAAATTTAAAGAGGTAACAATGAAGATCCTTCCAAGGGAAGTGTTACTTGCTTGTGAGTAAAAGATAAGGCCTTTGGTTTTATCTACCAGGTAAAATGCAATACAAAAACAACACCAGCACTTGGGAGCTTGGTGCAATGTTCTTAGTAACAATATCAGCTCTTGAGAGCAATCAGCTAGTCCAGGTATGAGCAGAAGACAGACATCTCTTGTTAGAAGAATGACACCACATGTAGCTTTCAGGGAAGTTCTTTGTGCCTGTTCAACTTGGCCCAGAGCACAACAGAAGGAAACACCTTACCAACCTATGCCTGAAGAATTACAGACTTTGGGTTTAAACCAGTGACAGGGAACAAAACTATTTGAGACACTACAGTAGTGCCCGGGCTGCCATAACAATATACCACAAGACAGAGTGCCTTAAAAAAAAAAAAAAAACCAGACATTTACTTTCTTATAGTTTTGGAGCTTAAAAATCTAAGATCAAGCTGTGGGCAGGGTTGGTTTCTTCTGAGGCTTCTCAGCCTGCAGATGGCTATATTCTCCCTATGTCTTCACATGGTCTTCCCTCTGTGTATGTCTGTACCCTCATGTCCTCTTTTTAAGGACACCAATCATACTGGATTAGAGCCCATCAGAATGTCCTCATTTTAACTTAATTTTCCTTTCAAGACTCCATCTCCAAATATGTCATATCCTGAGGTTCTGAGGGTTAGGGCTGTAGCATGTGAATTTTGGAGGACACAGTGCAGCCCATAACAGGCAGGCACTAGCGAAATGTGATCAGGACAAACTTTTTATGAAACAATAAGAAATAAATATGTATTGGTCTCTGCTTCTTGTTCCTGATAGTATTTGGTCTTCTACTCTGCTTCTTGACACAGAGTTCCTCAAACACTTGTAATTTCCTGGGTTGATAGGAGTGTCTTTTGTTCTAATAAAGTGACTTCTGATGGGGTCCTATATGGGGGCTGATCACCAAAATGACCAAGCTATGATCAGAAGCTTGGATTTTTGGCCCCTTTTCTTATTCTCTGGAGAAGGGATAGGGGCTGGAAATTGAGTTAATAATTGATCATTCCTACATGATGAAAGCTTCATGAAAGTCCCTGAAGTATAGGATTCAAAGAGGCTTCCCTGTGGAACCCATCTATATGCTGGGAGGGTGGCACACTTCATCTCTACCAGAACAGAAGCCTGTGTGTTTGGGATCCTTCCACATCTCACCCTATGTATCCTTTACATCTGGCCATTCAACTGTATCTGTTAAAATATCCTTTGTCATAAGTTGGCAATAGTAAGTGAATTGTTTTCCTGAGTTCTGTGATTTGCTTTATTTAACAAATTATTGAACCCGAGGAGAGGGTTGTGGTAAACTCTAATCTGTCGCCAATTTGACAGAAATTGTGGGTAACCTGGGGATCTAATTGGTATCTGAAGTAGAGAGCAGTCTTTGGGATTAAGCTCTCAACGTATGAGGTCTGGGCTTAACTCTGGTTAGAGTCAGAAATGAACTGAATTGTAGGATACCCAGTTGGTATGGGAAACTTGGTGGATGTGGGAGGAAAAACATACATCTGGTATGAGAAGTATTGTGGGTTTGAGGGTTAAGGAAAACACAGTGTGTTTTTCACAGATACCCTTGTACACCTTTCTAGGAAAACAAACAAAGCTCATTTAGAAGCAGGATCCCAAACTTGATTTCAGGCTTTAAAATCGGTAGATTTGTTTGTTTGTTTGTAAGAGTAGGGTAATGGGGGACCAATAAAATGTGTTAAGTGGCAAGCTCAGAGAAAATTTTACCAAATGAAGGAAATCTTTGATTCAAACTTATTTTTAATATTGAGATTTATAGTTTAGCTCACATGTTCTTATAGGTACTATCTTTTGGTCTCCATTGAGGTATCTTTATTATATATTATTATAAGACAAATCTCACTAAGTAAGTTGTCTCTATGGCTCTTATTGATTTGCCAATTGATTTTAGAAGCTGAAAAATTATAGACCTCTTCAATTTCACTTAATCCTGATACAGCATATAAATATTATCCAGTTACATATAAAGGAACTCTATCAAAAGATTCTCCCCAGAAGTCAAGATGTTCCAAAACTGAGTTATAAACTTTGAAAATTAAACCTTGTGCATGATTGAGTCTCTTCTTTAGTTTGTTTGTTTTTCCTTGGCTGTAGTAGGGGAAGAGCCAGAAAAATTTGTTTTCGATAAATGCAATTCACTAGACTCTTCAAAACCTAGAATTTTTGGCACTTCGTTTCACCCTTTGATTAAAGATTTTTCAATTAACTCTGGGGAAGAAATGCAGCCAACATTTATTTATTTATTTATTTTTAATTTATTTATATTTTATGTATTTATTCATGAGAGACACACAGAGAGAGACAGAGACATAGACAGAGGGAGTAGTAGGCTCCATGCAGGAAGCCCAATGTGGGGCTCATCCCGGGACTCCAGGATCATGCCCTGGGCCAAAGGCAGACACTCAACCACTGAGCCACCCAGGTGTCCCATGCAGCCAATATTTAGAAGACTTATTTACAAATGAAATTCCAGAACATTATATGATATTAAGATTGGCTTACCAAGTGGGTCTTCAAAGCCATTTGAAGCCATTTCCCCAAATCTAAATGATGATGGACAGCTGAATTGGTTTTCAAGGGCTGCTAGCCACAGACTGGATGGCTTAAAACCCAGAAATTTATTCTCTCACAATTCTGGAGAGTAGAAGTCTGAGATCAAGGTGTCAGCAGAATTGGCTTCTTCTGAGGCTTCTTTCTTGGCTTGTAGATGGCCATCTTCTTCCTGTGTCCTCACATGGTCTTCCCTCTGTATATGTCTATGTCCTAATTTCCTCTTCTTATAAGAACACCCATCATATTGGATTAGGGCCCATTCTAATGATCTCATTTAATCTTAATTATCTCTTTAAAGACCCTATCTCCAAATACAATCACAGTCTGAGATGCTAGGACTTTAATATATGAATGTTTTTGGAATGAGAGACATAATTCAGTCCAAAACAGTTGTAAAGAGAGAAGACACACATTTTGTATGAAGTCATGCCACATTCTGTATTTAACATCAGGAGCATCATCAACCTCTCCTCTTTTCCATTATCTAGAGTGTCTCTTTCTTTTGTTACAGGTGTTTGGTCCTTGGTGTTCTCTCTTCTCTCCAGTGCCTAAGTGGAGTCTGTGGAAGAAAAGGGAGAAGCAAGAAAGTTCTTACTGATTTGTACTCATTTAATTAGGCTTTGGTTCCTCTTAGGTGGATGTTTAAAATGGATTATCTGGGTGTGGTGGTAAATGGGCAAAGATGAGTCTTTGGTGACTTTCAGAGATTCACATCAGCAACTTTTGGCCATAGTAGCTGTGCAGTCTTCTCTGACCAGCCACTTGGGGTTGCTCTGCTGGCTGCTGAGAACTGGATGGCCTACTCCTCCTGGATGTCCTCTCAGCAATATTTAAAATGGTTCCCAATTGGCTTTTTCCTCTGAGTGGCCCACCTTTGTTCCAGAAGAAATAACATCCTTGTTCTCTTTTCGTCTGGCTCCCATTATTTTAACTTCAATAATCTGAGAAGTCATTTGGGATGCTCAGGGTAGCCACTCTGGAGAAGCAATTGTGAGGACATAGATGGTTTGCTAGGCAGGGTGAGGCTCCAGAAGTATGAACATTAGCGACTCTGAGCAGAGCTGAGCTCCACAGAGAGACCAGGAGAAGAAAGCTCCTAGAACAATGTGCCACATGCAGACACTTATTTTCAGAATAACTACTTGTGCTCAGAGCCTTTTACAGTGGCAAGCATGCAATTAGCTTGTGGCTTCACACTACTGAGAAACTCATGCCATCTCTCATGGAAATAGTTTTACAACCTCTTCTAATTTCAGAGATTCAAACTCAGTTCATGGGGCTGTGTAGCAACAGACACCTTGCCACCCTTCCTCCCCTTCCACCCACCTCCTTTCAAGTCCTTACTCAAGCTAAATTTCTCTCTGCTCTCCATTCACACAACCAAAATCATGTGTACAAAAAAAAAAAAAAAAAAAAAAACCACCCTAAAAAACAAACACACCAAGAGATGAGGAATATTGTCTGTCCTGCTCAACCTGAAAATGTCTGGTTATAACTGTAAATATATTAAATTGCCCCAAATGTGGTTTCAGCATCATTACCATTATTATTTTTATCTAATATACATATATTTTTTAAAGATTTTATTCATTTAATCATGAGAGACACCAGAGAGAGGCAGAGACACAGGCAGAAGGAGAAGCAGGCTCCATTCAGGGAGCCTGATGTGGGACTTGATCCCGGGACTCCAGGACCACATCCTGGGCCAAAGGCAGGTGCTAAACCACTGAGCCACCCAGGGATCCCCTTTAGCTTTCTATACAAAAATGATACTGTTCTAACCACTTTTTACTATGACTTATTATATGTATCATTAATCCTCACAACCACTTCAGGAAGTAAATACTATTATAAATATGTAGGAAGGGATGTTATACAACTATTAAAAATCTTATCAAAAAAAGAATAATTAAGGTTATGGAAAATATTAACAGTGCATGTTATGTGGAAAAAGAAAGTTAAGTATATTTAGATAGTATGGTACCATTTTTTTATACATAAAATAAGACCATGGATGTGCAAGGAAGGAAAACTAGA
Source organism: Canis lupus baileyi (assembly GCF_048164855.1). Classification (NCBI taxonomy): domain Eukaryota; kingdom Metazoa; phylum Chordata; class Mammalia; order Carnivora; family Canidae; genus Canis; species Canis lupus. The sequence continues at coordinate 10,056,858 of NC_132861.1, forward strand.
AAGAAAATAACTGAAATTATAATCCTAATTAGTAAGGAAATTATCAACTACTTTAATTTTCTTCTATTATATGTTTCTGTATTTTCCAATTTTTAAATAATGAGCTTGTAAGACTTTGATAATCATAAAACTGCTATTAAAAAAGATATGTCTAGAAGCACTGTAGAAGATAGGACAGGGGACTGATAGTTATAAAAAAAAAAACCCTAACATTTATGAAGCTCTTTTTATGTGCCAGGCATAATTTTAAGCATTTAAATTAATTAATATCCACAACAAACCTAGTATGTAGTTACTATCACTATTACCTTTTGTGTTTGTTTTCAATTTTTAATTTAAATTCAATTTAGTTAAATATTGTGTAATATTAGTTTCAGGGGTAGAATCTAGTGACTCATCAGTTGCATATAACATCCAGTGCTCATTACATCAAGTGCCCTCCTTTTTAAAAAAATATTTTATTTAAATTCATTTTGCCAATATATAGTATGACACTCAATGCTCATCTCATCAAATACCCTCCTTAGTGCCCGTCAAAGTGCCCTCCTTAATGCCCATCACCCAGTTACACCATCTCCCCACCCATCTCCCCTCCAGCAACCCTCAGTTTGTTTCCTATAGTTAAGAGTCTTTTATGGTTTTCTTCCCTCTCTGTTTTTATTTTATTTTTCCTTCCCTTCCCCTATGCTCTTCATTTTGTTTCTTAAATTCCACATAAGTGAGATCATATGGTATTTGTCTTTCTCTGACTGATTTTGCTTAGCATAGTACTCTCTAGTTCTATCCACGTCGTTGTAAATGGCAAGATTTCATTCTTTCCATTCATTTACTCATTCATTCTGAGTAATATTCCATTGTATATATTTACCACATCTTCTTAATCCATTCATCTATTGATAGACATCTGAGCTCTTTCCATAGTTTGGCTACTGTGGACATTGCTGCTATAAACATTGGGGTGCATGTGCCTCTTCGAATTACTATTAATGTACCCTTTGGGTAAATGCCTAGTAGTGCAATTGCTGGGTCATAGGGTGCTCTATTTTTAACTTTTTGGGGAACTTTCATACTGTTTTTCAGATTGGCTGTACTCATTTGCATTCCCACCAACACTTTTGGAACACCAAAAGTGTTCCCCTTTCTCCATATCCTCACTGACATCTGTTATTTCCTGAGTTGTTACTTTTAGCCATTCTGCCTGGTGTGAGGTAGTATCTCATTGTGGTTTTGATTTGTATTTCCCTGATGTCAACTGATATTGAGCATTTTTTCATATGTCTGTTAGCCATTTGCCTGTCTTCTCACTATTACCTTTTTATAGATGAGGAAACTGAGGCACACAGAGGTCAAGTTGCTTGAGATAGGCAGACCACACCCAGTCTCAGACTGGGGTCTGTATTAAACCCTATTACATGTTCCTGGCTTTCAAGGCATGGCCATTAGGCACCTAATGCTGCAATCCAGAAGGAACTTATTATTATTAGTGGCTCTTTAAAGGATGGATTTAGATAGCCTCACATGCTGAGTATTAAAGCCTGTCAACAAAGGAAGGCTCAGCAGGCACTGATGAAGGAGTTTTTGCTGGTGTTTCCAGCCATACTTCTTAGATGATCTGGTTCTGGATATGGCAACTTCGGATCAAAAAGAAAAATCCACTTTGGGGAGCGTTGCCAAGAAGATAAAAAGGGCATGTGACTGCATGTTATTTCAGAGGGTAAAACTTGGAACTAGCTGAGCTAGGCTGGATACTGGGAAGCAAATGTGGGTATGTCAAACTTCCTCCTCCCTCAGACTTTCCATAGGCTCTTCCTCTACATGGAATGTTCTTCCCCCAGATACTGGTAGGGCTGAATCTCACCTCGCTCAGGTCCTCAGGGCTCAGAGAGGCCCTTCTAACTAGGTTGTCCAAAATATCAAACTCCACCCTGCTGCCTCCATTCACTCGGCTTTACGCCTTCCTAGCCCTGCCTCCATATGTAATCATATCATGTATTACCTGTTATATCTCTTCTCTCTAGAATGTAAGCTCCACAAGGCCAAGGCTATGACTATGTTTTTCATTATATGTCCCCAGGACTCATGACATACTGGGCTATAGAAAATTCCCAATAAATTATTTGTGGAGGGACTGAGTGAGTCATTTCATGAGCAAATGAAGAACTCTGTAGAATATTAAGAGAGAAAGTTGGCATGCTGGCATTTTAAAGAATATTTTATTTATTTATTCATTCATGAGAGACACAGAGAGAGAGGCAGAGACACCCACAGAGGGAGAAGGAGGCTCCTCGTGGGGAGCCCAATGTGGGACTCGATCCTGAGCCCGGGATCACAACCTGAGCCCAAGGCAGATGCTTGACCACTGAGCCACCCAGGTGTCTCACATGCTGGCATTTGATAAAGACTTTCCTAGCTGGAGAATTTGGGCACTTGCTAGTAGCTTGAGTGCCTAGCCTAGAGCAGCCAACACATTTAGTGATGACAGCAGAAAACGCATGCTCTTAATAAACTATATGGCTTCTGCATGTTGAGAACTTATTATCTGGTAGGAACATCAGGGTCTGCTAAGGTGATCATAGGTATAGATCTGAAGAAAGGATTCTAGAAAGTAGAAGTAAGTCCAGAAAACAGGGCCATGATTATTTGTTGCCCTAGAGGAATTTTATGACTTTAAGACATTTCCTTTCTGGGTAAGAAAATCTCCGACCACCTTGCAGGGGCTGGTCCATAAATTTTTACTGGAAATGAAATTCATTATGATTATGTGTGTAGAAAATATTACTATTTTTAATCCAAAATATGGAAAAAACATCTGGATTACTTGGCAATATAATGACATTACTTGGCTAATGATGAAACCTAGGAACTATAATTTGGATCACCTAAGGTGTATTATTGGCCACGTTATCACTCCTTAGGGGCAAAATTGAATCTATTTACAAATGGAGGAGTTTAAAAACAGAAAAGCAGTTGTAGATTTTCCTGGATTGGATCAGTCATTATCTCAGGTCTAACAAACCAGGTAGAGCTTTGGCTTCTCTTCTCATTAACTGTTGATTAAGTAAAAGCCAGATACATTAATTTGAAGCCCTGAGTGCTTGGGGATCTTTGATTGACTGAAGTTTGGAAGACAGAGACAGCTGTTCAACTCCTCCAGACCTTTATAGTCAGGGAGTAAGGGCTTGTAACTATGTGTGTTGCAGTGGGGAAGAAAAGTTCTCCCAAAGTTGGTTTTATTTTATTTTATTTTATTTTATTTTATTTTATTTTATTTTATTATTTATTTTATTTTATTTTTGAAAACATTATTAAAGTAAAACATGTAAAAAGGTATGCAAATCGTAATTGCACCACAGAATATATTTTTACATAGTGGATACACTCATATGATCTGTGCACAGATTATGAAACAGAACACTGCACCAGAGACCTCCCCATCCTGTGTCTCCCACCATCACAGCTCATCACCTCTAGGGTAACCGTCATCCTGACTTCTAAAACCACACATTAGTTTTACCTGTTCTTTTACTCTATATATATGGCATCATGAACATATTCCCCTGGGAATAGCCTTCTTTACTCAACATTGCATCTGTAAAATTTATTCATGCTGAGGCATGCAACTGAACATTATTCATTCTTCATTGTTTTTTACCATAAGACACTATCAAGAGCCATCCATCACCCATCACAGATAAATGTCTCAATGGCCACTGCAAATAGTGGTTCCATGAACACCCGCAGACATGTCTCTTGGTGAGCATATGTGTGCATTCAATTGGGTATATATTAGGAATGGAATTACTAAGCCACAGGGTACATGCGTATTCAATCCAAAAGATGCTGATGAAGGGTTTTCTGTATTTACTGTCCCAATCCATTGACTATCCCAACAGCACCACTGCTGTAGCTGCTCCACGTTCTTCCAATATCTACTGTTACCTGTCTGATTTTAGCCATTTTGACTGGTGAGCAGTCTTGCTGTCTGGTGACTTCTATTATCTGCACCTCCTTGATAACTTCTTCATTTATTTATTAGTCATTTGGATATCCTCTCGCAACCACCCACTCAGCTCTCCTGATGATCTCTCCTCTGGGTTTACATTCTCCTATGGTAATCTGAATAATCCCCCAAAGATATCCATGCCCTAATCCTCAGAAGCTGTGAGATGGCTACCTTACATGGGAAAAGAGATTTTGCAAATGTGATTAAATTAAGGTTCTTGAGCTAAGAAGTTTATCCTGGGTTATCCAGTTGGGCACAATCTAATCACATAGGTGCTACAAGAGTGAGGCAGGAGGATCAAAATCAGAACAAGAAGACATAACAATAGAAGGAGAGGTGAGATAAATAAGGTCAAGTAATATGCTACACTGCTGGCTTTGCAGATGGAGGAATAGGCCCATGAGCCAAGGAATACAGGTGGCCTCTGGAAGCTGGAAAAAGCAAGGAAGTGGATTTTTCTCTAGATTCTCCTGAGGAACACAGGACAACCCCTTGATTTTAGCCCAAAGTAACTGACTTAAGACTTCCGACCTCTAGAACTATAACATAATATATGCATTTCTTTTAAGCCACTAAGTATGGCAATTTGTTACAGTGACAGTAAGAAACTGACAGACTTTCTGCTCTCTGCAAAAATTTTCAGTATACCCAGAATAGTTTCCTTTCTAGATTAAGTGCTATGTACATCCTCCAGCAGTCTGTGATCAAACCTCTCTGCTACCACAATGATATTCTTCAATGAACAGAAATTCTTAACTTCAGTGTAGTTTAATTTATTGTGGTTTTTTCTTTTATGGTTAGCAATTTCTGCATACTATTTACAAAATCTATACCTACTCCAAGGTCATGAAGATATACTTCTTTTACATTCAGATATTCAGTCAATTTGAAATTGATTTTTGAGTGTGGAAGGAGGCAGAGGTTAAGATTCATTCATTTTCTCATATAATGTTCATTTGACTTGATGTCATTGTTTTGAAACAGCTACCCTACCCCCTATGCCTTGCAGCATAAACACTTGTGGTATATGTGTGGGGCCTGGTTCAGTGAGCACTTACTCTGCCCTGCCCTCCTTTGCATCAGTGATTTCGCTTTCATCAAGGGCACTCCGCTGTCTGGGGAAACATCCAAAAGAGTTTTCCCTTGGCTGGAATAGTAGTCAAGGGGGACATGTCCTTCTCATATCCCCAGGACATTAATTAGACTCTAGGGTATTGGCCTGGCCAGCAGTCTATGTTAGACCTTGTAGTTCACATTCCCTAAGAATTATGGCAGGCCCTGGATTGACTACATTAATTAGCAGTGCAATGGGCAAGGTGACCACTCAGAACAGGCCATGAGGCCTGCAATAGTACCAAGAGGCCCTAAAGAATGTGGAGGAAGATCCTTTTCCCAGGTTCTTTATTACCGTGGATATTTGGTTTCAAAGGATATATTAATGTAGTCAATTCATGAATAAGAAAGCCCTAGACACCTAACTTCCGTGTGTTGCACAAAGGGGCTCTTTCTCCTTACTCTGGATCACATCTTCCACTCTTTGGTGCTTGAGATTCCTTGACCCTTCTAAGATCAACTACAGATCCTGAATTTATGCACAGGCCCAAGCTTGGAAGGATACAGAGGAAAGAACGATCAGGTGTCAGTTTGGGAATCCCCCTTCCTTAGTTGTTGGATGGTGGTGGAGGGCACTTTATAGCCTTGATCGCTGACCTTGCACCCACTGCAGAGTAAGCTGTAGATTCTGCACTTCACATTTCTTGTTCATGAAGAGACACAATGGTGAGGAAAGGCAAGCTGGGCTTGGGCAGAAACCTGGCTGGATCCTGGCTGAGAATTCTCCTTGCTGAGGTGGCAGTTCCCTCTGTGAGGGTATGAGAGCAGAGCTGTGAGTGAATGTATCCAAAATTCACAGTGGGATATGTGTGGCATTACTCTCAAGAGGAGAGCTCTTTACTCAAAAATGTGAGCTACAGCCTCCATTTGACCATAGGCCTGAAGTGAGTGGATGGTTTCTTAGCCTTAAAAGTATTTTTATATACTGATACAGTGAAATGCCAGGATAGCTGCACCTCAATACTCACAGCAGCAATGTCCACACTAGCCAAACTGTGGAAGGAGCTATGATGTCCTTCGACAGATGAATGGATAAAGAAGATGTGGTCTCTATATACAATGGAGTATTACTCAGCCATCAGAAAGGATGAATACCCACCATTTGCTTCAATGTGGATGGAACTGGAGGGTATTATGCTGAGTGAAGTAAGTCAATTGCAGAAAAACAATCATCAAATTGCTTTACCCATATGTGGAACATAAGAAATAGTGAAAGGGATTATAAGGGAAAGAAGGGAAACTGAGTGGGGAAAAATTAGAGAGAGAGACAAACCATGAGGGACTCCTAACTCTGGGAAACAAAGGGTTGTGAAAGGGGAGGTGGGTGAGGGGATAGAGTGACTGGGTGATGGGCACTAAAGGAGGGCAGTTGGTGAGATGAGCACTGGGTTTTTTACTATATGTTAGCAAAATTGAATTTAAATAAAATATTTTTTAAAAAGTATTTTCATCAGATTTGCTGAGAATTGGATAAAATTGGAAACCTCCAGATCTCAAAGGGTATAGTCAGAAGTCAGAGAAGGGGAAGAAACTTCGTAAACTTAAACACATGGTCCTGGCCTGAGAGGAGGCCCCAGCCACACCAGTGTTCTCCTCATCCTGAAGCAGGCAAGAGTAAGCCATTTTCTGCATCACGAGAAGACTAGTGTGTCTTAATTTATCAAGAAGTCAACTGAGTGCCTGCATTCGGGACCCTCATTTTTCTCTCCAGATGGCCTATACAATATAGAATGGAAGCAGATTCTTTCCCTTTCCTCCTGCTCCCCCTTGAGCTCAGAGCAAGGAAATAGCCAGCTCCCAATTTTTCTCTCTTGTAGGATGCTGCATAACCCCTCAGATTCCAGAGTGAAATCAGTGAGAGATCTTCCATGCCATAGGCCATTCAGATAGGAAGAGAAGCAAAGGGAAGTATAGAACATATGGATGAAAGTGTTGCCTTTAACTTGAAATGCCTCTTGTGTCTGTCAGAGGTTTTTACTCCTGTCTTGGGATCTCTGTACCTGAACTCAGAAGCAAGATAGGAGGGTTAAGGTATATTTACATCTTTCCAGAAATCTATCCTGATAGGCACTCAAACAATGGTCTGTCTCTGGGCCTGCCCAGCACTAGTGTTTTCACAGGATCATTCCTACCCTCGTTTGGAGGCTTCCCCAGGCTAGGCTGCACTGCTCTGCCTACATATAGTCTCAGGCACAACTAAGGGCCCAACTAACAGCTGATGGGAAAGCACTGAAGCCTGGGAGAATAGAGAAACTTCAGATAGAAGCAAGAGGAATGTCCTAGCCTGCTTAAGGTGCTAAAATAGAATGCCACAGATGGGGGGGTTTAACAACAACATTTATTTCTCACAGTTCCAGAGGCTGGGAAGTCCAAGATGAAGGTGTCTGATGAGAGCCCACGACCTGGTTTGCAGATGGCCATCCTCTCCTTGTATCCTCATGTGGCAGGGTACACAAACATTTAATCCATAGTTACAAAACTTTTCTCAGAGTCTGCATGACCTGGACCCTCCAAATGGGTCCTCATGGTAACATCTTTCCTCTAGTCCTAGCATGATGCTAAATCTTGCCCCTCATATGGAGAATGGGCATCTTCTTCACAAACAACCCTCTTGCATACAGTCTAGGAACCAATATGAAGAAAATTACAAAACTTTCCTGATAGATGGAAGAGTTGAATAAATGGAGAGATCTGTGGTGTCCTCAGGTAGAAATACTGAATTCTCTTTAAGGATAATGATCCTATTATCTTAGAGGGTTAACATCATTACAATAAAAAGTAAAATTTTAGAACTTTACAAATGGGTTGTGAATTATTGAAAGAATAACTAGGCAAAAGTTACTTGAAAGGGATGAATTATGAAGTGAACTATCAAGTTTCAAAATCCCTTTTATTTTTATTTTTTAAAAATATTTTATTTATTTATTCAATCATGAGAGACAGAGAGAGAGAGAGGCAGAGACACAGGCAGAGGGAGAAGCAGGCTCCATGCAGGGACTCGATCCTGGGTCTCCAGGATCACGCCCTGGGTTGAAGGCGGCGCTAAACCACTGAGCCACCCAGGGATCCCTCAAAACCCCTTTTAAAGAAAGTGAATAATGATTATGATCTAACATTTGTTGAGCACTCATGAAATGTTAGACATTATGCTAACCACTTTCTGCATATTATTTTATCTAATCTTCACAATAATTCTGTGAAATAGGTACTATTATTACCCATATTATAGAGAAGAAGTGACAGAATTAAAGTGGTTAAATACTGACTTGTTGAAGACCAAACAGCTAATCAGCTGTGAAGCAGGGCTGGCCTGATTTCTTGATGCATCTCTTCACCCTTTTACTATGAACATGAACCCCATGTGTTGCTCCTGAGAGAAGAGACAGATTGGATGATAGAACAGACCAGAAAGCCTAGAGTGATCTTAGTCAAAAGTGATGACATAAGACACCATTTTAAAAGTAATCCTTTAAAAATTGAAGTTGATGTTGTTACAAACACACATATATATACACTCAGCACACATACAAATCAAGGTTCAAGAAAACAAACTTGAAAAAATATTGCAGCAAATATAACAAAAGTTGGATGAAGTTAATATGAGAATTACAGTCTGCTGCCAGGGAGGGAAAACAAGTGCAAACAGAATGGAGTCGAGGGGGAGAAAATGGCTAGAAACACTTGTAGTGGGATCCCTGGGTGGTGCAGCGGTTTGGCGCCTGCCTTTGGCCCAGGGCGCGATCCTGGAGACCCGGGATCGAATCCCACATCGGGCTCCCAGTGCATGGAGCCTGCTTCTCCCTCTGCCTGTGTCTCTGCCTCTCTCTCTCTCTCTCTCTCTCTGTGACTATCATAAATAAATAAAAATTAAAAAAAATAAAGAAAAGAAACACTTGTAGTCAACTCTAGCTTGGAATCAGCTGCCATCTTGCTTATTTGGGCTGGAAGGAGAAAGAGGCAGGAAGCTGGCAAAAGGCAATACCAAGTCTTAAGTCCTCAGCATATGCTCCACTGTTCTCTTGGACTTTATTTATAAAACACAAACTCAAAGATAAAATTATTGAAAATGTTGAGACTAGGATCACAGTGCATTAAACTCAAGCACGGGGCCCTTCTGAGCAGGGTGCCCTGTGTGAGCCTGCCCCAGTCACAGGCCTGGGAAGTGTCTAATAGTTGAGACAGAGACCTATCACCCTCTAAAGATCTACAGAAATATTTTACAAAACATATTCGCAGATCCCTGATCTACAGGACTCACAAATTGTTGAACTTTGTGGGGGACCTGTGTGCTTCATTGGCACGGTAGTTTTGCAACCCCAGAGAGAAGTTAAGTCCTAGAGGGTCATGGTATAGCTCCTTTATGCAGGAGGCCTGTTTTGTGTCTGATAGTTAATTCACCTCATGATCCTGATTATGTCTGTGTCTGCACTTTGTATTCTTCCTTGGCCTCCCCTTCCTTTTTACACCTTATTATAAAATAAGCTAAAGGAAACCATTGACACATCTCCATATTCTTAAAAAAATTATTGTTATTTATCCTTTAACAGCATATTGTTATTTATCTAGGGACTTTCGTTCATTCAATTTCAGACAAGGGGGACCTGCGTGTTTGTACGGTATCAGGATTTGAAGAGGGCTTTTTGGTTTTGTTTGTTTTGGGGATGGTGTATTAAAATTTTCAGCTGTCTGCCAAATAGTGGAGAGAAAATAATTTATGTTTTCAAGAGTTCTGTTTGACCATAGTATAGTTCCCATGGGCCATGAGGTGTGAGGGTGGAATTATCAAGAAGATGTGTCAAAAGTATAACCCAAGGGCTCTAGTGTTATTCTGATCGAACAGGTCTACAACCAGCACAGCTGTGCAACAGCCATTCTCAGCTGTTGGGGCCTTGAGGTCTAAGAGAGTGGGGTCTGACTTGACCTCATAACCTGTGGGAGGTGTGTGCAGAGTGTGAGGAGTGGCTGAGAAGAAGGTCTATCAAGGCTGCATGGGGTAGACTGTCCCTGCTGGGCATGGTGGCATGTTGCTGCTAGGCTCCCTCGAGGGTAGTACAGCCTTGTGTGGGCTGGGCATTACCTTCATTCTCTCTAATTAGTGGATTGTCTCCGTCAGGAGCCCACTGCTGCCTGTGTCAGTGAAGAACACCACAGGAGTGGTACCAGGGTGCTAGGGAAGGGAGCTGATAGAGCTGGTACATCTTCCTTATGTCCTTCTGTTACCTCTGCACCTCATGGGCCAACTGATGGCCTGGACTTCCTTGCCCTTTGAGGTTTTCTGGGACTCCTTCAGGGGCCCTCGTCCACTCATTTCCTGAGCGGGGTCCCTCCTCTGCTTTTGCTCTGGCTTGCACTGTACATTCTGGAAATTATTCAGGATTATTTCCCTGTTTATAGTAATGTCCCTAATTTTTCAGAACTGATACGAGATTTTCTCTTTAAAAAAAAAAAATCGCCCCTTTGGCAATTTTAGTGGGATTTGACAGAAAAGCAAGGCAAATCAGTTGGATCAGTTACCTTAATATATATCATTTCCAATTACTGACTTGTTTAAATAACTATGGTGCCATTTTCATATTTGGATAATCTTAAAATCTAGTCCTACAGTGTGATTACTGGCCTATGCATAATGATATATTTGTGTCTCTTGGTATATAATTGCTAAATTGCTTTTCTAAAGGGTCAATCCAATTTAAGCACTGTCAATGATCTATGAAGATACAAAATGGCAAGACCAGCTCATCATTACCATTTTTCTTCCCTAATTTGGTAGCTAAAATGGTACCTGCTGCTTCTTTTAATTTGTGTATCTTTTATTCTTTTGAGAAAGAATGTGTCACATTAGCTGCAGGAATGTTAGCAAGTTCTCCTGCTTGCTGGTTTCACCTTGTTCTCATTATATTTAATTAAAATAGCTTCAATTCCCTTGAGTGGCAGAAACCCATTGTCTGCAATGACACGTCTGGAGATTTGAAGATCTAATTTTTCTTCCAGTCACTTCTTGTTCTGATTTTCTGGATGGACAGAATTCTCAGCCTCTCCCCTTTCTTACTTCCTGTGATCATGCTGTCCCCTCTTTTTCATTTCCCTCAAACACTCTTTGTATCAGGGACAGCAAAGGAGGAGAGGCACTTGTAAATAAACAGAATCTCTTAGCATGACAAAACCCTGAAAATTAAATAGTAGACATCTCTATTTGTAAAAGTGATGTGGGAAACAAAGGTAAAGGAAAAAATTACATTTCCTTAATACCTATAGCCCACTGACAAGTCCTGAAACAGGCAGAGTGACATTCCTCTAGAAACTTAGCTGCCTTGACGATAATACTTAGCTAAGGTCAAAAGGCAATCTTAGTACTATCCCCAGGATCCTGTATCTACTTTAACATATGTAAATTCCTTTGGAAACTTCCTTTACCTCTAACCCCCAGGATACATGTTGGCAATCATCCCCCAAGCATATGGCCCACTGATATACATCCGAAGGGTCTCATGACTAAGATTTTTTGAGACAGTAATAAATGACCTTTTCCCAACAATAGCTAGACCCACAAGGTCCTGGAACCTTGCTTCCAGAATTCCTTAGAGACTTATGCTCTCCTTAACCCTCTTTCAACTAGAAAGTATATAATGGGACACTCCTCATGACCCCAGTGTGGCTCTTTCTGCCCAAAGGTCCTGTTCCTGTGCTTTTATAAGACCACATTTTTGCACCAAAGATGTCTCAAGAATGCTTTCTTGGCTGTCAGCTTTGAATCCTAACATCTTTCCTACAACAAAAGGACACAGCTGTTCCAGCTTCTGGGAGCTCACTGATCCCTTTCCTTCTAGATGCCAGTTTCCATAGTATCTTGCAGGCCCACCTCTTCCAGACCACACCTTGTCAAATTCCATTCTCTATTCGCCACCCTGGGCTCTTGGCATTGTTCTTTTCAGAGGCCTCTAGCTCCTCCTCATTTCCACTTGGCCTTGGCCTATGGCCATCTTTCACAACTCACAGAAGCCCATCTGTGTTTGCTCAACAAAATGCAATTTTCTCCCTGAATAATTACACCAATAACTTTTAACCACTATTTTTCCCTCTCCATTTCTCTGGCCATATTTTCTCCTTTGTGTGTTTTCTGGTCTGGCTCTTTGCTCATTTATCTGTTGTCTTAGTGTTTATCTTATTGGTAAATGTCCTCTTTTTTGTTCATTTAAAGATTTCTGAATTCAAGGAGAATATCATAATTAACAGATGCTCTCTCCACAATAAATGAAAGATACTATTTCTTAGTTTCTGGTGAAAATTACTTTCTTCCAGAATCATCAATAAATCTTTCAAAAGATTATTACATATATGGCTTCAGGCTACAAAGCAGAAACTCAAATCTCTTTTTAAATATATCAGAAGAAACTTCCCATAATTGTGTTTATTTATCTCTGGCTTATCTTGGTGATTAGTATCTCCTCCTCACCCATATATAATACCATAGATAGTCAACTTCTGAATCCTAGATGAAACAAACATATGCTTTAAATATTAGACATGTATTCTTTAGTTTGAATTTTATTCTGAATAATCAAGAATTATCTAGTTCTATAAATGTATTCTACCAAACTCAAATCCTTACTGGTATCTTTGAGGAAGTTACTTTATCTTGTTACTTAATATATCTCACATGAAAATAGGAATATTTGCAGAAAATGCAGTTCAAGATTATGTACTTTATATTTTCTTTAAAAATCTGAGCAGCTGTATAACTAATACAAGTTAATAATAAATACTCAGAATTTTTGCCAGCATTTCTTATGTCCTCCTCAACATACATGCAGTAGTGGCCATTTGAGGAAAGGGGAAATCCTCTTTATAGAAATTAAAAAAAAAAAGATTTTGGGTGAGGATGCAGACAAAGAGGAACCCTGTGCTCTGTTGGTGGGAATGCAAACAGGTGCAGTCACTATGGAAAACAGTATGGAAGTTCCTCAAAAAGTTAATAATAGAGCTATCCTACAATGCAGCAGTTTACCCCAAAGATCTAAATGTGTTGATTCTTGACCCCCAATGTTTATATCAGTAATGTCTACAACAGGTAAACTATGCAAAGAGCCCAGATTCCATCAATTGACAAATGGATAAAGATGTAGTATATATAGTCAATGGAATATTACCCCTCAAAAATGAAATCTTGCCATTTACAACAACATGGATGGAGCTAGAGTATTCTTATGCTAAGCAAAATATGTCAGAGAAAAGTGAATACCATATGATTCCACTCAATGTGGAATTTAAGAAAGAAAACAGATGAACAAGAGAAATAAACCATAAAACAGACTCTTAACTAGAGAACAAACTTAAGATTAATGGAAGGAGGTGGATGGGGGATGTGTTAAGTGAGTGATGGGTATTAAAGAGAGCACTCATTGTGATGAGCACTGAATGTTGTATGTAAGTGATGAATCACTGAATTCTACCCCAGAAACCAATGTTAACTAACTGGAATTTAAATAAAAACTTGAAATAAAAAAAATGATCCAAGAGTGATATAAAAAGAGAGATTATAAAGATCAATGGTGAGTCAAAATAAAAAAATAAAATAAAATAAATGTAAATGTAAGTATTTAAATGTATTTTATGTATATAAAATAAATCAGAATAAAAGGGTTTGTCATGTTAAGAAATTGAAGGTGAAAGTGAAATTCTATGTTATAGTCTCTATGACTGACATTGAATTTCTATCAAAGGGTTAAATGTGCATCTATAGAGGGATAAGCAGGCTTCAGAAAAATAAGGTTTCATGTGTATCAGATCATGGGAAGAACCTTAACACCATCTTCAATATGTGGTTAATGAATTCTAGTATTCTATATTCTGGAGAGGTCACCTCACACCTATCATGATGCATCTAGGCAGAGGGCTCACCAGCTGGCTTTGTGCTTTATTAGCTGCTATCCAGCAGAGAGCCTGCCAAACTTCTTCCTTATCAAACTTTTGGCTCCTTGCTTTTGCTGATTCATGTGGTAATAAATCATAGAAACTGAACAAACCTGCAAAATATCTCCAGTAACTTTAAAGTACCAGGAAGAAAATAATAGGTCTTAAAAACATAAATGGTACTAGATTTTTTTTTTTTAATTTTGGAGACTAGGACGTTAAAAATGAAGAGGAGAGCAATAAGACAGAAGTGAAAATTTGCTTACATGGATAGTGTCAGAAAACAGGATTTGGTTTTCTAGATCATGGGTCTTTTTTTTACAGTGGGTCTTTAATAAGGGGCACAACGCTTTCTCCTAAAGACTAGGGGGAACAAAAGCATTTTTCTTTCTCTCATTTACTTTTTACAGAGGCTAATTATTTGATTAAGAATACACTTTTAGGGCAGCCCGGGTGGCGCAGCGGTTTAGCGCCGCCTGCAGCCCGGGGTGTGATCCTGGAGACCCGGGATCAGTCCCACATCAGGCTTGTTGCGTGGAGCCTGCTTCTCCCTCTGCCTGTGTCTCTGCCTCTCTCTCTCTCTCTCTGTGTCTCTATGAATAAAAAAAAAAAAAAAAAAAAAGAATACACTTATACACTTTTATCACTGTGAATATATAGAAAAATGCTTTTGTAACCCTTGCTTTCTGAGGTCACACTAGCCTGTGGGAAGGTGAATAGAAATGTGGTTTGCATTTTAATTGGCAATAAATATACTCTGGTTCTGAGCCTAAAATAAAGTATGGTGAGATTCCAGCACCCACTGTACCACTTCCACAGCTCTAGCCTATGCCAGGTAGACCAGTAGCTTTTCTTCTCTAGGTGAGCATGTGATGTGGAGTGTGTGTGTGTGTGTGTGTGTGTGTGTGTGTGTGTGTTGGGCATGGGTGTTTGACGGGGCAGAGAGGGAGAGAAGTACTAGTTACTCTCCTGCAGTCTTTAGTACTCAGCACAGTTCCCAGGGCATTCTCCAGATAGATATGATGAGTGGTATCTTGAGAAGCATTCCAGCATTGTGTGGAAAAGACCTATTTCAGAAATTACATGAAATGGGTTCAAATTCTTTCACTTCCTAACAGTATTATCTATCAAATCACTACACCTCTCTATACTTGCAATTCTTCATCTGCAAAATGAAGATAGTAGTATCTTGCTTTGAAAAATACTCCATACGAAAAATAGGAGGAGCTCAAATTGTTTCTTAATATATTTGTATAAACTTTAAAAAAAGATTTTATTTATTTGACAGAGAGCAAGAGAAAGAGAGAGCACGGCAGGGGAAGCAAGAGAAGGAGAAGGATGCAGAGCTTGACCCTAGGACCCTGGGATCATGACCTGAGCAGAAGGCAGACACTTAACTGATTGAGTCAACCAGGTGCCCCTACATATAAACTTCCTCATAGTTTGGCCTCAAACTAACCACTCCTTGCTCTCACGATTTTCTAATGTACCTCATTCTCCAATTTACCAAGGTAATCTCACTTTTTCATACTAAGACAGGTCTCTTAATAACTGGAATCTTGCTGGAAAAGGTAACTTTATATGGCATGCCTGTCCCCTCTTCTGCCTGCTGAACTTCTTCTCACCCTTAGAATCTCTCTCAAAACTCTCCTGCCTTTCTTAGACTTCTCCGCTTCATAGGAAGGAGTTAGATCCTCTACTCTGAGTGCATTTTGAGCTCTGAGTTTCTAGCTCTAGCAGATATCACTCTGTTTCTTATCATTTATGATTTAACTTGTAAGCATCTTCAGGGCAAAATATAGGTTTAATTTATGTTTGTATATCATTCTTAGCACAGTAATAGTACATAATAGCCTAACAGTTGGGGCCCCTGGGTGGCTCAGTGGTTGAGCATCTGCCTTTGGCTCAGGTCATGATCCCGGGCTCCTGGGATCGAGTCCCGTGTCAGGCTCTCTGTGTGGACCCATTGCCTATGTCTCTACCTCTCTCTCTCTGTGTTCTTTGTTCTCATGAATAAGTAAATAATATATTTTTAAAAATAGCATATCAGTGTTGAGTGAGTATAGCCCTTCTTTGTGTTTTTTTAAACTGAAGTAATATGACAAATAGTCTTATATAAGAGTTTATGCAGTAACTGAAATTGATAAATGAGTGAAGTGTGTGTTCTGTACTTTAAGGCTGGTTGATTCTAACTTAGCTCATAAAAGAAGAAATACAAACGGCCAGTAAGCATACAAAAAATGTTCAACTGAACTAGTAAATAAGTTAAAATACAAAACAATAAGATACCAAAAATTAATAAAAAAGAAAAAATGGTAAAAATATACAATTCTGGTTAGGATGCTGTGAAATATGAACTTTAATACAATGCAAGTGGGAATATTGGTCTAATACTTCCATAAAGCAATTTGATAATATGTATTGGGAATCTTAAAAATATTGTCTTTCCTTAGTCAATTTCTAAGAATATCTCACACAGAAATACACAGAAGTGTAGGAAAAGCTTTGTGCACTTAGGTACTCAGTGTGACATCATTCATAGTAACAAAAATTGGAAATAATCAAACATTCAACAACACAGGAAGAGTTAAACAAATTATAGTACATAAATGAAAGAAATATTATGGGGGCACCTGGGTGGCTCAGTGTTTCAGTGTCTACTTTCAGCTCAGGTCATGATCTTGGGGTCCTGGGATTGAGTTCTGCATTGGGCTCCCCAAAAGGAGCCTGCTTCTCCCTCTACCTATGTCTCTGCCTCTCTCTGTGTCTCTCATAAATAAATAAATAAATAAATTAATTAATTAATTAATCTTTCTTCAAAAAAAAGATATTGCATAGCCACTGAAAATCATGTGTACCAAGAGTATTCAAAACTATTGAGAAATGTTAAAAATGTGTGTGTGTGTGTCATCAATTTCAACACAAAGATGATGATAGGTAAATGGTCCATAATGTCAACAACAATTTTTATTGGGCATCTTTTATTTTCCTCTTTGCTATGTTTTTCCTATTTTTAAAAATATTTTATTTAAATTCAATTTGCCCACATATAGTATAATACTCAGTGCTCATTCTCATCATGTGCCCTCCCTAATGCCCATCACCCAATTATCCTATCTGCCTACCCACCTCCCTTTCTGAAACCCTTTGTTGGTTTCCCAGTATGTTTTTCCTATTTTCAGTTTTCTATAGTGAATGTATATTTTATAAAATTTTGAAGCATTAATTTAGGATAAAAACTGAACTTCTAAGAGCTACAATTGTAGCTTCGAGTGGTCTCTTCCATAAATGGATCCTTTGCTCATCTTCCATTTAAGAGTGTTCCTCAGGCAAGACCTCACTCTTTTATAAGCTAAAATTTGAAGAATCAGAAGGGCTTAGTTAGGCAATAAAGGGAGAGAGCATTCCAGGCAGGGGGATTAATGGAATTGGCACAGAAGATGGGACATCATGATGGTAAGCCTGCAGGAATTGCAGAGTAGGACATGGGACATGGTTCTGGAGCAGATGACAGGTTCATAGAGTGAAGGCCACTGGAGTCTATTCTGTGGAGTTTGGGTTTACACCTGCTGCCCATTAGGAGCCAATGGGGGATTTTACACAGGGCAGTGAGCTAATTAATTTCATTCTGGAAATTGATACTCTGGCTGCATTGTTGATGATCATAGTTTGTGCTGGACATATAGCAAGTGTTCAGTAAATGCTTTATTTGGATAAATAAGTGAATACAAGAGGTTTGATCCTGGAGGCAGGGAGGCTGTGTAATGGCTGTTGCAACATCTGCAAAAGAGGTGATGGTGGCCTGAATAAAGAGGCTGAGATAAAGAAATAACTTAGAAGGAAATTTGAGACTGCTGTTCTGGTCTGGCATGCAGGGAGCTTGGAAGTCATCTCTCCTTATTCACACAATGACATCAAAAAGCTGAACAAACAGGGAATCAATAGTCCTTCACAGATTCATTAAGAATGAGGTCTTAGGCAAACCACTGGCTCCAAAACTGAAGAGACAGACAAGCAGATACAGATAATCATGACTTCTCCAAGCAGAAGTCCAGAGGCAGAAAAGAAATATTGGTATAGAAAAACACTGTAATTGATGAATTGCTACAGAGTCCATGTGGACAAGTGTGCGAGTTAAAAGTTCCAGGAGGGCCCAGTCTTGTTAGTGAGTGGGGACACACTTCCATGAGTTTTACCTCTAGGAGACCTACCAAGTATTTGATCAGAGAAAAATTCCTTCATGCTTCTGATAGGGGGATGGGTAAAGTAAGCATTTAAAAATATTCCCAGAATATTCTATTCTTCACAAGACTTGCCCTCAAGAAGAACTATGCAAGTAAGCAGAGAGTAAAATAAAATATTTAGCATTGAAGGAAAAGAATCACCAACCTAGAATTCTGTACCCATCAAATTTTCCTTCAAGTGAGAGAGATAAAAATTTGGGAGGCAGAATGAAGTTGAAGAAGCTTTATTGGCTGTGTGGTTATGGGGTGAAGTGGTGGATGAGTGGGAGGATTTTATCCTCAGTTATTGTCTCTCTGCTGTAGAGACTGAGTGGTGGATGAGTGGGAAGATTTTATCCTCAGTTATTTTCTCTGGAGAGAAATAGAGACTGGGTAGATTAATCTCAGGATTAATTCAGTACAAGAGGAGTACAAGAGGAGGAGGTTGGTGAGGAATGGTTTGGAAATAATGAATTTAAGACACTTTAAGACACCTATATAGAAGTAGAAACAGTTTGAGTTAGAGCTGCAGATTTGTGCATCCCCAGCATATTGGTGTCAATGCATTTGGTTCTATCATCCAGGAAGATAATATTGAATGAGAAAGAAGGAACGAGGACAGAAACCTGAGAAATTGCAGCATTTGAGTGTGTGTGTATTAGTTAGGATTTAGCTGCCACTGGAAATCTGAATTATGGCTTAAACAAATAGAGTTGTATTTTCTCATCTAACAAGAAATCTTGAGAGAGGAATTTAGTTGATGCATAAATCTTCTTAACTTGTGTTTTCCTTTAGCTACTAGTCACAGGTTTGCTAAGGACAATTTCATTCAGAGTGTCTGCATTCTAACAGGGACAAAGGAGAGGGTGCCAGTTATCAGGAAAGCGAAGCTTTGCTGGAAACCCCAGAGTTGACTTCTGTGTAAGTGTTATTGATTAGAATTTTCTCAAGAGCCTGCCCTGGTGGGAAGATGGCTGGGAGATGGAGCTGGGAATGGGGGCTGATTAGCTAAACAGTAGAGTCTGCTACCAAGTTAAGGGGGGAAAAAAAGGAGCTGGGGGAAAATACTGAGAAATGAGGCAAGCCAGGAAGGAGAGAGTTTGTCCAGAAGACAAGAAGAGCCATGGAGCCTAATTTTGTCAAATGCTTCAGACAATTCCAGTAAAATAAAGACAGAAACGTAAGTGATAAAAAAAGCCATTGGTCACGTTAGCAAAGAAGTTTCGGTGGTGTGCTGGGTGTTGGGGTCCGGATTCCAATTGGTTCAGCAATGAATAGGCAGTAAGGCTATGAGGCTACTCTTCTTTTTATTTGCCATTTACAAAAGTACACATGTGCAACATATTTGTAAATCATGGAACATCATGATGAAATGAATAGCACTGCCCACCACCCAACTGAAGAACAGAACATGGCCAATAGTGCTGCACCTCTCTGGCCCTGAGGACCCCTCTCTAAAGAAGTTTTATTCTAAAGGATGGAATAAAGTGAGTGATGTAGGATAGAGTGGGAAGAAGGGAAAAAAGACATTTTACAAAGCGGCAGATCAGGAAGGTGAAGATACAGTGGAAAGTGGAAACATGTCTGGCTGTGTTGCAGGGCCCATCATAGGGGATCGAGGAAACAAGCCACAGGCATCAGGCTAGTTTTATAGGGTGTGCTTTTCCTGAAGGAGCAGTGTTTAGTTCTTCCATTACCATGAAAGGGGCAAGTCTAGGAACAGGATGATTAACACCAGAAAGAAGGACACAGGTCAAAGCTATTTGTTGGAGAGGTAAAGCATCAAAGTGTAATTCCCGCGGGGTTATAGGCAAGGCTCCCAGCTCTCTGTCTGGGGGGAGCTGGACAGTGACAGGGGCTTAAGTTAAATGGCCACTCTGAGTCCTTCTGCAGGAAATCACTTTTCCCCAAGCTCAGGATCCAGTCTTCTTGAATTTGGCAAGTATGGAGAAGGCACTTTTGTATAAACAAAACTCCTATCTTCAAGGTGGGAACAAAGATGGTTTCAAAAAGAGACTGTCAGGAGACCAAAACCGAGCAGTTCCTGACAATGATCCCCAGTGTTTGCCATCCCTTTATAGTTCATTACCGTGACACCGGATGTGTGTAGACGCTTCTCTTCCTCTGCTCTCTGGTCCACATGTAGAAAAAACATACAGTTCTTTTCAACTTATTCCCCAGCCAGGACTAAATTCTTCTAGATTAAAGAAACAAACAAACAAACCCAAATTAGTTGAGTAAAACAGAGAAATATTTTCTGAACATAGCACATACTGAACTTTGAAAGTACTGACTTCAGGCTTCATAGTAACAACCCATTTTTCTCCCACATCTCTACAGCTCCGCTCTTGCCCAGTAACAAATGTTTGTTTAGAATTGTTTATGTACCAGGGATGGGCTCATGACTTCAAATGAATTATCTCATTTGGTTTTCATGTCATTTTAGTGAGGTAGGTGTTTATAAGTTTATCTCAAAAACTTTATGTAAATTAAGCTACTGAGGCTGGGAGAGGTGAGTCAGCTGACCCCCATCTACAAAGTGTGTCACTGGCAGAGCTGGGATTGGAGCCCGCACATGAAGGACACCATGCTCAACTGTGCCAAACAGCCTCAGGTTTGTCTTTGAGTCACTGCAGGATCGCCCCATAGCTCCTCAGGTCGATGCTTACAACAAGGTCTCTATTCCTCTCTCTCTTGTCTTCCCTCTGTTTGATGAGCTGTAGATGTTATATCTCTTTCTTGAAACAAAATCCCTGATATTAAACCCAGTACTTCATCTGATCTGTGCCTAGGATGGTGAATCTATTGCTTTCTTTGTAATGAACGTACATCTTATGTTAATGCAAGACTAGTCTGTACATTTATTTCTGTCAGTTCAGTGTTGTTCATTTTATACTATATCACGAAATTGTTTTTATTTGTTTTTAAAGATTTTATTTATTTGTTCATGAAAGACACAGAGAGAGAGAGAGGCAGAGACACAGGCAGAGGGAGAAGCAGGCTCCATGCAGGGAGCCCGACGTGGGAATCGATACCGGGTCTCCAGGATCGCGCCCTGGGCTGAAGGCGGCGCTAAACCGCTGAGCCACCCAGGCTGCCCTGTTTTTAAATCTAAATGAAGAACACTGGGATGCCTACGTGGCTCAGAGGTTGAGTGTCTGCCTTTGGCTCAGGGTGTGATCCCCAAGTCCTGGGATCAAGTTCCATATCAGGCTCCCCGCAGGCTCTCCCACAGGGAGCCTGCTTCTCCCTCTGCCTAGGTCTCTGCTTCTCTCTGTGTGTCTCTCATGAATAAATAAATACAGTCTTTAAAAAAATGAAGAATGTTATATTTATCTTTATTACATTTTATCATATTTGTTTTACTCTATTGTTTTAGCATGTTAAATCCTCTTCAACATTTTTCCATCCAACATATTAGTTTTTCTCCAACTTGCTAGCATCTGTGTACCTTCACCAAAAAGACAGTTTCAAGGGTTCTATTACCCTACAGATCATCTTTAGTTGCCAATGATCCTCAAATACGGCTGGATTTTAAAATTTAATCAGTTAGGAACACTCCTAATTATATACTATCATGTAGTAATATTTTAAAAATATTTTTTGGTGAAGATTTAAAAGACACAGTTAAGTGGACTGCTTCTTTTCCTCTAAATTTTATTTAAATTCCAATTGGTTAGCAGACAGTGTGATATTAGTTTCAAGTATAGAATTTAGTGATTCATCATTTACATACAACGCTCAGCGCTCCTCACAACAAGTGAAGTAGCCTGCTTTAATTGAAGATATTATGTTCCAAATTTGCTAATTCAGCTAAGCAAAAATGTAATTATACTTTTAAAACCATATTACCTATGGTTACCTATCCATCATTATTAACAAAGTTCTTAACCTAGGTTAGTCCAGATAAAGTTAATCAAATCAAATACCTATCTGATTGTCTCTATCCCTTAATAACATGTGAAGCAAGATCACTGGTGGAAGCAAAGATAACAGAGATGAGAGAATGAGGTGTGTATGTGTGTGGGGGGCAGATCTGAACAGAAAGAAGATAGGAAATTGCTTTTTTGGAGACTAGACAAGCATACACATTAAAAATGTGCTCATCTGAGATTGTCACTGTGAACTTAAGGAGAAGTGAGTCTGCTTGATTATATATCTGTTGTGGCATTTTTGAGCTGCTTGAGTGAAGGCAGGGAGCAGGTGGATAGTGAAGACTTGAGGGTAGAAAATGGGGCTTGCATAGTTTTCAGCCTTGCAAGGCTAGTTAAGTGAGGAAGGGAGGAATGAGGGGGTTAAGTTTACAATCCAGACTATGGGGTTTATGCTGAGCAAGAAGGGACACAAGCACAAAGGGAAGGATGGTGATATGAAATGGTCAGGTCAATGCTTTGGTAAGTCTGGGGATTTCTGACCCAGCACTCAGGGTTAGGTGAGTTGGAAGGAAGAAATATAGTTCTCCGAGAGAGGGTGTTTTAAAGATTCCAGTATAGCTGCTGAGATAGAGGAAATAATAGTTCATTGGAAGCAAAAAGTCCAAGGATATGAGAGATCAAGATGCTGAATAAATTTTCTCTATGGATAATGAAATTATTAAGAAAGAGGATAGGAGTAGGGGTGGGGAACTGAAGAAAGCTCAGTTGATAAAGTCATCACTCTCTGAACGAGAGGGAATGGTGTGGGTTCTACTGATGACAACAACAAAGAGGAACAAGGAGTCATGTGTGATGGTGTGAATTTCAGATGGTATGTTGGAACAACTGGATGCATGGTCTGGACATCAGCATCATAGGGATATCAGATGTTCCGCTGGTATCTGTACTTTTAAATTTTCATTTGGATGTTATGGCATAGTGTGGGAAAGGCTACAAATTCAAAGTTAAAAAAAGAAATAAAACACCCTCTTTACTTTCTGAAGAACATTCAATGTTAATTATGTTACAATATGCTTAATGTACTCCCACTGGCAATGGCAAACATTTGGAGAACAAAGAAATCAAGATACTCCCGGGCTGATAGAGAATGATAAGTGAAAAATATACCAATAACTCAGTTGTATCTTTGACAGCTGGGGAAGGAGTTTCACTCCAGGCAGATCAAACAGAGGTTTTGCCTGGAGACCATAAAGAAGAAAGTCCCAAGCTACTAAGAGAAAGAGATTTGTAATTGGACTCACTTAGCAAAAATAAAATTTAGGTAAAGTGGAAGTTCTCTGTGAAATTATGGTGGGTCATTTCTTACAATGCAGCTAAACAATATCCCTAAGGCTGTTTGGTTTGATTTTTTTCCCATGTTTTATGATGATGATGAATTCAGTTTGATTTCTGATTATGTAAATTGGAATTTAAAGCAAACACATAAAAGATACAAGTGTATGATAAAGCTACATTTTATAATGTATTTTAAACAGATTTTGCCACTAATTATCTAGAAATGGAAGAAATTAAATAATGTAATGTAGAATTTGTTAAATCCAAGAGTAAATGCATAATATATAATACAGGAATATATGTTTAATACACCTTGTCTCTTTTGTCACCTATAAAAATACTAAGGTGTTTTCTATCACGTATTTAAATTATATGTTTAGAAAGAGTCCGACTCAGGTGGTCTAACTCTAAAGGCCAGTTTCTTAATCTCCAAATCCTGCTGCTTTATTTATGAACTTTGTCCTGTGGATAATACATGAAGCCAGGCAAGGCTGGGTGTCTATGGTGCTAGAGGTAGGCACTGCTAGGGCCTAAAGGAGAGTGCTCCTTCTTTCCCTGGTCTGTATTGAATCTAGGTCTCAAGGCAATACAGGTGAGCTCTGACCCTCTCCTTGTGGTTACCAACTTGCATGACCCAGAAAAATGACCAGATGGCAGAGTCCTGCCATGAAGCTCCACCCTGGGTAAGCTCCTGCCCTTCACAAGATAAGTGCAGTGAGAAGTAGAGTCTCCTCAACCAGAATCACATTTCACCTCCTAGAGTACCTGGTTCCTGTAATTTCTGATTGCCTCTGAGAAACATTTTCTGACTAAACCCCACTGCCTATTGGAAAATCTTTTCCATTTTTACTTGTCTTGTAGAGAGTTCTTTAAATTAAAATATAAATGGCTTAAATTGAACTTTTTAGGACTGGCTCCAGATCTGTCCTCTCCAATTCTCATAACAAATCTGGGCTTTGCTTAGTATCTACATACATGGTGCAGAAAAAATTGCTCTGGACAAAACTCTCAGTGTCTTACTACTCTTTCTGGGAGCTATATATGCATTAGAGGGTTGCCTACTGATATGGCACTGGGCACCTCCTGTTACAGAATGCTATACTCCTAACAGGAGTAGGAAATTCATATTGGCAAGTTTAATGTTCTGAAGGGGGTAACGAGACTGGCTTAACTTTGTTAAACTATCACTTCCTCAAAGTTTTTGACAACAGCGTTCTTTTTTTAAAAAACAGAATATCTGTTAACTCACTGGAGAGATAGAGTTTAATGGAATCCATTTTGGAAAATTTTGGCAAGAAGGTGTATAACCAAAATTGTAATCAAGTGATGATCTAGAGATGCCTGGGTGGCTCAGTGGTTGATCATCTGCCTTTGGCTCAGGTTGTGATCCCAGGGTCCTGGGATCGAGTCCCGCAGCAGGATCCCCACAGGGAGTCTGCTTCTTCCTTTGCCTGTGTCTCTGCCTCTCTCTGTGTCTCTCATGAATAAATAAATAAAATCTTTTAAAAAAGTGATAATCTAACATTCTTTATTCTTTTTCAAGTTCTAGTATCAAAGAAAAATATGATTAATACTTCTTGCCAATTGTTTCAATTAATTTTCTTTGAGTTTGCACGGGGTCAAAAACATTGCAGAGAGTACTTAATGCAAATTCTGAATTGTTAAAATATAAAATCATCTGGTGGTCCAACAAAGGAAAATATGCTATTGTTGTGAAGTGTAACTTTCACATGATAATACATTTAATCACTTTTTAGTCTCTGAGAAAATGAAGAGATCTTAGAGATCATCCAGTTCAACTCAGTTTACAAATGAGAGGCCCAGAAAAAGAGATTTTTGTCTATGATCACACAGCTAGTTAGCAAGAGAGAGCAGGTATAGAAGCCTCCCAGGGCACCTGAGTGGCGTAGTCTGTTCATTGATTGATTCTTGGTTTCGGCTCAGGTTGTGATCTCAGGGTCTTGAGAGCAGCCCTGAATTGGGTTCCATGCTCAGTGCAGAGTCTGCTTGAGATTCCCTCTCCCTCTGCCCCTCCCACCTGTGCTCTCTCTCTCTTTCTCAAAATAAATAAATAATCTGAAAAAGAAATAAAAGCCTCCTGATTCTGTATTTCCATTCCCACTTAGTAAATATTTTGGTTCCAAGTGAAATCTAAGAATGAAGGACGTACTCATATACTGTATATATATACAAGCATACCTTGGTGATATTGTAGATTCAGATCCAGACCACCACAATTAAGCAATTATCACAATTAAGCAAGTCAAATTATCATTATTATTATTTGGCCCAGTGCCTAGAAAAGTTATATTTACACTATACTGTAGTCTATTAAGTATGAAATAGAATGATGTCTTTGAAAATGTACATACCTTAATTAAAAAATATTTTGTCACTAGAGGGGAAGTGGGTTGGGGGATGGGTGAAATAGAGAAAGGTGAATATGACCAACAGACTTCTAGTTATAAAATAAATAAGTCATGGAGATGAAAAGCAGCATTAGGAATAGAATTAATGATGTTGTAATAACATTGTATTGTGACAGATGGGAACTACACTTATCATGGTGAGTAGTAACATAGAATTATTGAATCAATATGTTGCACACTTGAAATTAATATAACATTGTATGTTAATTATACTGCAATAAAAAAGTGAAAGTTAAAAAATTCTTTATTGCCAAAAAATACTAACCACCCTCTCAGGTATCAGTGAGTCATAATCTTTGTTGGGGGAGGTTCTTGACTCATTGTTGATTGATGGTTGCTGATTAGTCAGGGTGGTGGTTGATGAACGTTGAGGTGACTGTAGCAATTTCTTAAAATAAGACAACACTGAAGTTTGCTGCATGGAATGACTCTTCCTTTCATGAATGCTTTCTCTGTTGCATGAGATGCTATTTGATAGCACTTTACCCACAGTAGAACTTCTTTCAAAACTGGAGTCAATCTTCTCAAATCCTGCTGCAGCTTTATCAGCTAAGTTGATGTAATATTGTAAATCCTTTGTCATTATTTCAACAATCTTCACAACATCTACTCAGGAGCAGTTTCCATCTCAAGCAACCACGTTTTTTGCTGATCCATGAGAAGCAGCGATTCATCTGTTCAAATTTGATCCTGTGATAGCAGCAATGCAGTCCTATTTTTAGGCTCCATTTTTAATTCTAGTTCTCTTGTTATTTCCACCACCTCTGTAGTGACTCCCTCCACTGAAGTCTTGGACCCCACAATGTCATCCATGAGGATGGGATTCTTCCAAGTTGTGTTGATATTTTGACCTGTTCCCATGAATCATGAACGTTCATAAGGACATCTAGAATAGCAAATCATTTCCAGAAGGTTTTCAGTTTACTTCGTGTAGAGCCATCAGAAGAATCACTCTTTATGGCAGCATATGCTTACAAAATGTATTTTTTTAATAATAAATTTATTTTTTATTGGTGTTCAATTTACCAACATACAGAATAACACCCAGTGCTCATCCCATCAAGTGCCCCCCTCAGTGCCCGTCACCCACTCATCCCCACCCCCCGCCCTCCCCCCCTTCCACCACCCCTAGTTCGTTTCCCAGAGTTAGGAGTCTTTATGTTCTGTCTCCCTTTCTGATATTTCCTACCCATTTCTTCTCCCTTCCCTTCTATTCCCTTCACTATTATTTATATTCCCCAAATGAATGAGAACAAAATGTATTTCTCAAAGAATAAGTCATGAAAATTGAAATTACTCCTTGATATATGGGCTGTAGAATGGATGTTGTGTTAGCAGGCATGAAAAGAACATTATAATTTCATTGTATGTCTCTGTAAAGCTCTTGGGTGGCCAGGGGCATTGTCAATGAGCAGTAATATTCTGAAAGAAATCATATTTCTGAGCAGGTCTCAACAGTAGGCTTCCAATATTCAGTAAACCATGTTGTAAAAAGATGTGCTGTCATCCAGGCTTCATTGTTCCATTTATGGAGCACAGGCAGAGTGCATTTAGCATAATTCCTAAGGGCCCTAGACTTCTTAGAATGGTAAATGAGCATTGCCTTCAACTTAGTCACCAGCTGTATTAGCCCATCACCAGGAGAGTCAGCCTGTCCTTTGACGCTTTGAAGCCAGGCACTGACATCTCTTCTCTAGCTCTGAAAGTCCTTGATGGCATCTACTTCCAATAGAAGGCTGTTTCATTTACACTGAAAACCTATCGTTGAAAGTAGCCACCTTCATTCCTATCTAAGCTTGACCTTCAGGGTAACTTGCTGCAGCTTTTATACCAGCACCTGCTATTTCACCTTACACATTTATGTTTTGGAGATAATTTCTTTCTTTAAACCTGTGGAACTACTTCTGCCAGCTTCAAACTTTTCTTCTGTAGCTTCCTCACCTCTCTCACCCCTCACAGAATGACAGAGAGTTAGAGCCTTACTCTGGATTAGGCTTTGGCTTAAGGAAATGCTGTGATTGGTTTGATCTTCTATTCAGGCCACTCGATCTTTCTGTGTATCACCAGTAAGGCAGCTTCATTTTCTTATCATTGGAATGTTCAATGGAGCTGCACTTTTAATTTCCTTTAAGAACTTTTTCTTTGGACTCATCACTTGACTGTTTGGCACAAGAGGCTTTGTTTTGACCTGTCTTCACTCTTGACAAGGCTTCCTAAGCTTACTCATTTCTACTTTTTGATTTAAAATGAACATATGTGGGGGATGCCTGGGTGGCTCAGCAGTTAAGTGTCTGCCTTCAGCCCAGGGTGTGATCCTGGAGTCCCAGGATTGAGTCCCACATTGGGTTCCCTGCATGGAACCTGCTTCTCCCTCTGCCTATGTCTCTTCCTCATTCTTTCTCTCTGTGTCTTTTATGAATAAATAAATAAAATAAAATAAAATAAAATAAAATAAAATAAAATAAAATGAACATATGTGACTCACTTGAATACTTAGAGGCCACTGTAGGGTTATTAATTGGCCTAATCTCAGTATTATTGTGTCCAGGAAATAGGAAGGCCTCAGGAGGAGAGATGAGAGGAATGGCTGGTAGATAGTGTAGCCAGAACACACATAATATTTATCAATAAAGTTTACCATCTTGTGTGTGTGTGGTCCATGGCACCCCAAAGCAATTACATAGTAACATCAAAGATCACTAACCACTGATCACCATAACAAAAACGATAATAATGAAAAAGATCGAAATACTGAGAGTAACAAAATGTAACACAAAAACAAGAAGTGAGCATACACTGCTGGGTAAATGAAACCCACAGACACGCTCCATGGAGAGTTGTCACAAACCCTCAATTTATTAAAAAAAAAAAAAACAACACAATGTCTGCTTTTTTTTTTGTAAAATAAAAGGTGCAGTAAAGCAAAGCACAATAAAGTGAGATATGCCTGTATATAATTTATTCTCAATATTGCAGCAAGTATAATGGAAAGCATATTTTCATTCCATCTTCTGGATCTTTTTAAAGTTAGGTATCTTGGGAGTTGCACAAAATATGACTTTTTTTCAGATATCATGAAATATCTTTAGATTGCTACAAGCACAGAAATTCAGACATTAATGGCAGAAATATCATCATATATGAACCAGAGTTTATCTTCCATGAACATATTTATAGAGCCCACTCAAGACATTTACGAAGCTCACTATGTCTCTGTTTCATATAAATATGAAAAATGCTCTATAAAGTTTTTTTGGAGAGGAGATCCACAGGTTTGACACACTGAAAGTTTCCATCTGCTAATAGAGTTGTTAGTAGTTCAACAAAAATACTAGACACACAAGGTAAAGATTTATTGCCTCCAAACATTTGCTAGAACATCTAAAATAAAACTGTATATCACATTTTATTACACAACTTTTAAAATGTCCTTTCTTTTCTTTGATAAAAGTAAAAATAAAATTTTTTTTATTAATTCAACACTAAATATATTAAATTATTATTTCCTTAGATCATCCATGACACTAAAAATTCTTTCCTTGCCAGTACTTGACAGGAAGTAAAGCAAAAGAAACCAATTTCAGCAAATGGAAATTGCCAATATCTATCAAGGCCTGCATTAGGAGCCTTTCCAAGGATCAAGCAGTATTTTTCACTGTGAAAAGTGAAATAATATCTAGACTATGAATTTTTTCATAAAGTCAATTTGGAAGGAGTCCATATTTAAATTAATTTATCAAAATAAATGACTTTCTTCAATTTAAATTCAAAAGAATTGGAATGAATTTTGTGTTTACAATGTAGTGAAAATAATTCCAAACCAGATTTTTTAAAAAAGATTTTATTTATTTATTCATGAGAGACACACAGAGAGAGAGGCAGAGAGAAAAGCAGGCTCCATGCAGGGAGCCTGATGTGGGACTCAATCCCTCGACTCTGGGATCACGTCCTGAGCCAAAGGCAGACACTCAACCGCTGAGCCACCTAGGCATCCCATCAAACCAGAATTTTCAAAAATGGGATAATTTCCTCAGATATTTGAGAAATTTCATGCCCTGATTTAGGACTTCAGGGTTAATTTTTAAGGAATTCTTCCACATGCCAATGTAGTATTTTTATTAGAAGATACATTTCTTCTCAAGAAATTTCAGAATTAAATGTCCCCTCCCAACGTTTTTCTATACCATTGTCACATATTCCTTAATTCAACAGGCATGGTTAGATATGAGCAGGATAAACATTTGGCAGAGGAGGAAAGTGATACATTTGAAGTGGAATTTATTCCCTACTTTTGTAGAGTTTCATCCTAGAACATTCTTCTGGACAGAAGATGAGAATATGTATGAACAATTTAATGAAGAGTGTCTCCTGAGTGGTTCTATACATGAAACAGTTCCCTCTTCTCTAAACATTACTTCCATCTATGACCTTCTGACTTATCTGTTATGATCCCTTAATTGTATCTTTGGCAGATTCTTGATCTTCAGTTTTTGTTATTATAATCTACTCCAGTTCAATATTTCAAATTTAAACTAAATTTGAGTTTCATCTTGACACTCTTGTCTTCCATTCCCAATGTGATAAACTATTAGGGCTGTTTAAGAATCTTCGAGTCCTTTAAAAAGTTATAAAGTTAAAAATAAATAAAATTTTTTAAAAAAGTAAGAATCTTCTAGCCCTTTTAATGAGGGCATGGCAGGAAAGCACTCCCTGCAGCCTGCCAAGTTAGGGTGGCCATAATGACTTGTGTTTGGCAGATAAAATTTTAGCAGAAATTACACATATCATATCAGGGCAGATGCATTGAGAGCTGGTGCATAATTTTCTGCATTTCCTTCCTTCCTATGGTGGTGGAGGAAGTATATGTCCAGGTGAAGCATCTCTCAGCCTAGGTCTTTAAGTGGCCATCATGAGCACAAGCCCCCTGCCAATATGCTTTGGAAATGTAGTATGAGTGAAAAGCAACCTGTTACATTAAGACTTTGAGACATAGAGCTCTTTTGAAAGAATGCAGGAAAACCTAGCCTATTCTGGCTTCTATATCCCAGTATAGGCTTGATCTATGAAACTGTCTGCTCGGAATTGAAGGAGGTGGTGGAGGTGCCTGGTCTGTCTCCTCAGATGGCTCTTTCAATTAAGTCTAGCTCCTTCTAGCTTGGAGGGAGGCAGGAGAGAAACACAGAGAAATCAGGAATATCTTATGTCACTGGTTGCATGCAAGAGGTAGGGAGTGTTGCTTGCCTTACTCAGGTTATATCTACTCTTGGTTGTCCTCTGCTGACACGGTAATCTCTGTAGACAGAACACTATTGTAGACAGAACAATATTGTTGAGTGTCTCTTTATTGCTGAGGATCCTTTCACAGAGAGACATTTAGTTGCCCTGCTGAGCAGGGCATACCTCATCTTGGTTTCTCAATACTTCCTACAGTTTGTCCTCTACTTCATGCTCTTTCATGGGGCCAAAGGACATGACAAATTGGAACTGAGGGTGTCTCTCCCTGTCCTTTTCTTTCCAGACATGTTATGCCACAGCACTTTTTTTGCCTACTAATATGGGCTCTACCATCAAGCATATGTTTTTAAGAATCCATCTGAGAGGCACCAAACACAAGGTTCCATGTCTTTACATTCCTATTCCAGAGGCCACTCCAGGCTTTCCCAAGGACTCCTTCACCACACTCAGCCAGCATCCAGCTGGAGAACAAGATTCAAGCTTCCTTTCTTGCCAGCACTTCTAATAGAAGCATGTAGCTCTTTTTGGACTGTCTTCCTTGATTTTGGAGGGAGTGGAGAATAAATTCCACATGAACACCATAGTCTCCATAAGGTCAGTGATGTCCACTTTCCTTCTCCTCCTAAGATTTCTTCTCAGAGAAGACTTATAGGGTGGTGCTGAAAGTAGGTGGCAATTATTGTCATTTGACCTGGGGTGGGAATGCCCTGGCTTTTATTGTGGTTGGTTCTCTTTATTTTTTTTTTATTTATTTTTATTTTTATTTATTTTTATTTTTATTTTTTATTTATTTATTTTTTATTTTTTATTTTTTATTGGTGTTCAATTTACTAACATACAGAATAACCCCCAGTGCCCGTCACCCATTCACTCCCACCCCCCGCCCTCCTCCCCTTCCAACACCCCTAGTTCATTTCCCAGAGTTAGCAGTCTTTACGTTCTGTCTCCCTTTCTGATATTTCCCACACATTTCTTCCCCCTTCCCTTATATTCCCTTTCACTATTATTTATATTCCCCAAATGAATGAGAACATATAATGTTTGTCCTTCTCCGACTGGCTTACTTCACTCAGCATAATACCCTCCAGTTCCATCCACGTTGAAGCAAATGGTGGGTATTTGTCATTTCTAATAGCTGAGTAATATTCCATTGTATACATAAACCACATCTTCTTTATCCATTCATCTTTCGTTGGACACCGAGGCTCCTTCTACAGTTTGGCTATCGTGGCCATTGCTGCTATAAACATCGGGGTGCAGGTGTCCCGGCGTTTCACTGCATCTGTATCTTTGGGGTAAATCCCCAGCAGTGCAATTGCTGGGTCGTAGGGCAGGTCTATTTTTAACTCTTTGAGGAACCTCCACACAGTTTTCCAGAGTGGCTGCACCAGTTCATATTCCCACCAACAGTGTATGAGGGTTCCCTTTTCTCCGCATCCTCTCCAACATTTGTTGTTTCCTGCCTTGTTAATTTTCCCCATTCTCACTGGTGTGAGGTGGTATCTCATTGTGGTTTTGATTTGTATTTCCCTGATGGCAAGTGATGCAGAGCATTTTCTCATGTGCATGTTGGCCATGTCTATGTCTTCCTCTGTGAGATTTCTGTTCATGTCTTTTGCCCATTTCATGATTGGATTGTTTGTTTCTTTGGTGTTGAGTTGAATAAGTTCTTTATAGATCTTGGAAACTAGCCCTTTATCTGATACGTCATTTGCAAATATCTTCTCCCATTCTGTAGGTTGTCTTTGAGTTTTGTTGACTGTATCCTTTGCTGTGCAAAAGCTTCTTATCTTGATTAAGTCCCAATAGTTCATTTTTGCTTTTGTTTCTTTTGCCTTCGTGGATGTATCTTGCAAGAAGTTATTATGGCCGAGTTCAAAAAGGGTGATGCCTGTGTTCTTCTCTAGGATTTTGATGGAATCTTGTCTCACATTTAGATCTTTCATCCATTTTGAGTTTATCTTTGTGTATGGTGAAAGAGAGTGGTCTAGTTTCATTCTTCTGCATGTGGATGTCCAATTTTCCCAGCACCATTTAAAGAAAGAAAGACTGTCTTTCTTCCAATGGATAGTCTTTCCTCCTTTATCGAATATTAGTTGCCCATAAAGTTCAGGGTCCACTTCTGGATTCTCTATTCTGTTCCACTGATCTGTGTGTCTGTTTTTGTGCCAGTACCACACTGTCTTGATGACCACAGCTTTGTAGTACAACCTGAAATCTGGCATTGTGATGCCCCCAGATATGGTTTTCTTTTTTAAAATTCCCCTGGCTATTCGGGGTCTTTTCTGATTCCACACAAATCTTAAAATAATTTGTTCTAACTCTCTGAAGAAAGTCCATGGTATTTTGATAGGGATTGCATTAAACGTGTATATTGCCCTGGGTAACATTGACATTTTCACAATATTAATTCTGCCAATCCATGAGCATGGAATATTTTTCCATCTCTTTGTGTCTTCCTCAATTTCTTTCAGAAGTGTTCTATAGTTTTGAGGGTATAGATCCTTTACATCTTTGGTTAGGTTTATTCCTAGGTATCTTATGCTTTTGGGTGCAATTGTAAATGGGATTGACTCCTTAATTTCTCTTTCTTCAGTCTCATTGTTAGTGTATAGAAATGCCACTGACTTCTGGGCATTGATTTTGTATCCTGCCACGCTACCGAATTGCTGTATGAGTTCTAGCAATCTTGGGGTGGAGACTTTTGGGTTTTCTATGTAGAGTATCATGTCATCGGCGAAGAGGGAGAGTTTGACTTCTTCTTTGCCAATTTGAATGCCTTTAATGTCTTTTTGTTGTCTGATTGCTGAGGCTAGGACTTCCAGTACTATGTTGAACAGCAGTGGTGAGAGTGGACATCCCTGTCTTGTTCCTGATCTTAGGGGAAAGGCTCCCAGTGCTTCCCCATTGAGAATGATATTTGCTGTGGGCTTTTCATAGATGGCTTTTAAGATGTCGAGGAATGTTCCCTCTATCCCTACACTCTGAAGAGTTTTGATCAGGAATGGATGCTGTATTTTGTCAAATGCTTTCTCTGCATCCAATGAGAGGATCATATGGTTCTTGGTTTTTCTCTTGCTGATATGATGAATCACATTGATTGTTTTACGGGTGTTGAACCAGCCTTGTGTCCCAGGGATAAATCCTACTTGGTCATGGTGAATAATTTTTTTAATGTACTGTTGGATCCCATTGGCCAGCATCTTGTTGAGAATTTTTGCATCCATGTTCATCAGGGATATTGGTCTGTAATTCTCCTTTTTGGTGGGGTCTTTGTCTGGTTTTGGAATTAAGGTGATGCTGGCCTCATAGAACGAATTTGGAAGTACTCCATCTCCAAACAGCTTTAGGAGAAGAGGTATGATTTCTTCTTTATTTTTTTTTTTAAATTTTTATTTATTTATGATAGTCACAGAGAGAGAGAGGCAGAGACATAGGCAGAGGGAGAAGCAGGCTCCATGCACCGGGAGCCTGATGTGGGATTCGATCCTGGGTCTCCAGGATTGCGCCCTGGGCCAAAGGCAGGCACTAAACCGCTGCGCCACCCAGGAATCCCCTGATTTCTTCTTTAAATGTTTGATAGAATTCCCCTGGGAAGCCATCTGGCCCTGGATTCTTGTGTCTTGGGAGGTTTTTGATGACTGCTTCAATTTCCTCCCTGGTTATTGGCCTGTTCAGGTTTTCTATTTCTTCCTGTTCCAGTTTTGGTAGTTTGTGGCTTTCCAAATGTGTCCATTTCTTCTAGGTTGCCTAATTTATTGGCGTATAGCTGTTCATAATATGTTTTTAAAATCGTTTGTATTTCCTTGGTGTTGGTAGTGATCTCTCCTTTCTCATTCATGATTTTATTAATTTGAGTCTTCTCTCTCTTCTTTTTAATAAGGCTGGCTAATGGTTTATCTATCTTGTTAATTCTTTCAAAGAACCAACTCCTGGTTTTGTTGATCTGTTCCACAGTTCTTCTGGTCTCGATTTCGTTGAGTTCTGCTCGAATCTTTATTAACTCCCTTCTTCTCTTGGGTGTAGGATCTATTTGCTGTTTTTTCTCTAGCTCCTTTATGTGTAAGGTTAGCTTTTGTATTTGAGTTCTTTCCAGTTTTTGAATGGATGCTTGTATTGTGATGTATTCCCCCTTAGGACTGCTTTTGCTGCATCCCAAAGATTTTGAACGGTTGTATCTTCATTCTCATTAGTTTCCATGAATCTTTTTAATTCTTCCTTAATTTCCTGGTTGACCCTTTTATCTTTTAGCAGGATGGTCCTTAACCTCCACGTGTTTGAGATCCTTCCAAACTTCTTGTTGTGATTTAGTTCTAATTTCAAGGCATTATGGTCTGAGAATATGCAGGGGACAATCCCAATCTTTTGGTATCGGTTCAGACCCGATTTGTGACCCAATATGTGGTCTATTCTGGAGAAAGTTCCATGTGCGCTTGAGAAGAATGTGTATTCAGTTGAGTTTGGATGTAAAGTTCTGTAGATATCTGTGAAATCCATCTGGTCCAGTGTATCATTTAAAGCTCTCGTTTCTTTGGAGATGTTGTGCTTAGAAGACCTATCGAGTATAGAAAGAGCTAGATTGAAGTCACCAAGTAGAAGTGTATTATTATGTAAGTATTTCTTCACTTTGGTTAATAATTGATTGATATATTTGGCAGCTCCCACATTCGGGGCATATATATTGAGGATTGTTAAGTCCTCTTGTTGAATAGATCCTTTAAGTATGATATAGTGTCCCTCTTCATCTCTCACTACAGTCTTTGGGGTAAATTTTAGTTTATCTGATATAAGGATGGCTACCCCTGCTTTCTTTTGAGGACCATTTGAATGGTAAATGGTTCTCCAACCTTTTATTTTCAGGCTGTAGGTGTCCTTCTGTCTAAAATGAGTCTCTTGTAGACAGCAAATAGATGGGTCCTCCTTTTTTATCCAGTCTGAAACCCTGCGCCTTTTGATGGGGTCATTAAGCCCGTTCACATTCAGAGTTACTATTGAGAGATATGAGTTTAGTGTCATCATGTTATCTATTCAGTCCTTGTTTTTGTGGACTGTTCCACTGAACTTCTTCTTAAAGGGGAATTTTAAGAGTCCCCCTTAAAATTTCTTGCAGAGCTGGTTTGGAGGTCACATATTCTTTTAGTTGCTGCCTGTCTTGGAAGCTCTTTATCTCTCCTTCCATTTTGAATGAGAGCTTGCTGGATAAAGTATTCTTGGTTGCATGTTCTTCTCATTTAGGACCCTGAATATATCCTGCCAGCCCTTTCTGGCCTGCCAGGTCTCTGTGGAGAGGTCTGCTGTTACCCTAATACTCCTCCCCATAAAAGTCAGGGATTTCTTGTCTCTTGCTGCTTTAAGGATCATCTCTTTATCTTTGGAATTTGCAAGCTTCACTATTAAATGTCGAGGTGTTGAACGGTTTTTATTGATTTTAGGGGGGGATCTCTCTATTTCCTGGATCTGAATGCCTGTTTCCCTTCCCAGATTAGGAAAGTTTTCAGCTAGAATTTGTTCAAATACATATTCTGGCCCTCTGTCCCTTTCGGCGCCCTCGGGAACCCCAATTAAACGTAGGTTTTTCTTCCTCAGGCTGTCGTTTATTTCCCTTAATCTATCCTCATGGTCTTTTAATTGTTTGTCTCTTTTTTCCTCAGTTTCCCTCTTTGCTATCAACTTGTCTTCTATGTCACTCACTCGTTCTTCCACCTCTTTAACCCTCGTCGTTAGGACTTCTAGTTTGGATTGCATCTCATTCAATTGATTTTTAATTTCTGCCTGATTAGCTCTAAATTCTGCAGTCATGAAGTCTCTTGAGTCCTTTATGCTTTTTTCTAGAGCCACCAGTAGCTGTATGATAGTGCTTCTGAATTGGCTTTCTGACATTGAATTGTAATCCAGATTTTGTAACTCTGTGGGAGAGAGGACTGTTTCTGATTCTTTCTTTTGAGGTGAGGTTTTCCTTCTAGTCATTTTGTTCAGTGCAGAGTGGCCAAAAGCAAGTTGTATTGGGAAAAAGAGAAAAAGAGAGGAGAGAAAGAAGGAAAGAAAAGAGAAAGAGAAAAAAAAGGGAAGAAAAAAAAACGAAAAAAAAAGAAAAAAAAAAGAAGAAAAAGAGAAAGAAAAAGAAAGGAGGAAAAAAAGGGGGTGGAGGAAGGAAACAAATCAAAAAGCAAAACAAAACAAAAAAAAGAACCACGGGGCAGTATCTTCTGATTCTGTGTACTTTTAAGTCCCTTGGCTTCTCCTGGAAGTTGTCAGTCTAGCTGGTCTTCTGGGGGAGGGGCCTGTTGTGCTGATTTTCAGGTGTTAGCAGTTGGGGGAGCTGCTGTGCCCCTGCCTGGTGCAGGGCTCAGTGGGGGTTGTTCACCCCGTGAGGCCGCAGGAGGAACAGCCCCAGTGGCGGGGCAGCTCTGGAAACCTGGATTCAGCTCCGGCAGGAACTCCGTCTGCAGGGCCTGGAGGCTCCGGGGCGGGGCCGCTGATCTGCTCAGGTCGGGGCAGGAGCGTCCTCGCTGTCCTGGGCCCTCCCGGCCTCTGCCTGTCCGGGGAGGCTGGATCCTGCGCCCTGTGCTCCGGGGCCTGCACTGTTGGATTCGCGCTCCCGCCCCGCAGCCCCCTCCGCGGAGCCTCTTCCTCCGCCGAGCCCCTCCGCTCCGGGTCCCGCCGGGTCCCGCCGTGCGCGCTGCAGCCCTTAGGGAGCTCGGCGCACTCTCCCGGGGCGCAGGTGTCTGTTACTGTCCCGGGGAGCCCGAGGGCATCCCCGCCCTCCTGGGTCCTGCTCCAACTCCCCGCGAGCCCCTTTCCGCCCGGGAAGGTCGGTGCAGCTCCTGCTCCTCCGGGACGGGGCTCTCCTGTCCTGGGGACACTCGCCCCGGCCTCAGCCCGGCTCCTCGCGGGCCCCTCCCCCCTTGGAGGCCTTTGTTTCTTTATTTCTTTTTCCCCGTCTTCCTACCTGATAGAAGCGCGAACTCTTCTCACTGTTGCATTCCAGGTGTTCTCTCTTTAATTCTCAGGCCGAATTCATAGATTTTCAGGATGATTGGAAGGTTTTCTAGGTAATTTGGTGGAGACAGGTGATTTGGAGACCCTGCTCTTCCGCCATCTTGCTCCTCCCCCCTCCTGGTTCTCTTTAGAATGTGACTCACCTTCATCATTGTCTGGTTCTGCTTTAATAGCCACAGGTAAGTCCCACTAAGCATCATGTCACACTTATATTTGGAACTTAGTTGATTGCCTGGATGTACTAGGGGACAGAAAACAGGCCACTGATTCAATCATTCATGCCTTCTTTCATTTAAATATTTACCAAGATTATGTCTGGCACTGTTCCAGGCACTGGGATATAGAAATATAAGGTACTCTAGCAGTTAATAATTTACTGGAGGAGTAATGATCGAACAGAATATTAACTATTACATGATGGATCATATGGAACATTCTAAGGGAAGTCAGTTTGGGGAAGAACAAAGGATGGGCAGGAATAGCATAGGTAAAGAGAGGGTGGGGAAGTATGTTGCAGCAGTGGGAACAGCACGAATTATGGTCCAGGTGTGCCTGACAGGGCTCAGTCTGGTAGGCCTTGGAGAATGAATAGGAATCATTGATTCTACCTGGGAGCCGAGTAAGGCTGAGTCCTGAGGGCCTCGGCACGTCCCTTAAGGAATTTGCACTCTATGTAGAGGGCAAAGAGAACTCCATAAATGGTTTAAGGAAGGGAACAACACAATTACATTTATGCTTTAGAAGGTGGACTGGAAAAAAAAAAGAAACTGGATTGACAGCAATGTGGGGGAAAGGGCTGCAGGCAGGTAAGTCAGTGGCAATGATCCTGGAAACAAAGGATGGTGTTCTTGAACTAAATGGCATTTTCATTTCAATGAGACTCCTGACCTTGCGATCAAGAGACAAACCAATTAAGAGACATAGAGTGTAATATGAGAAAGAGCTGATTTGTATACTTGGAAATGATGCCTGCATAAAACCCTACATTGATTTGTCTGATATTTTGTCTGATTCTCAGGCAGAAATCTCAAAAATGCCAGACTGAGGAGTTTCATATCAGATATGTGGACACCCGATTTCAAAGCCTTGGTTTTAGGCTTGTAAAAATAACAGAGTCCTGTGAATCATATAGTATAGGGGTCATTTGAAAGTTGCAGCCTAACCACAGAGCTTTGGGGTCAGCTATTAATCCTATCTAAACCTTCCCCTGATCAAAAGGGAAGGCTGTTCTCTGGAATAGCAGGCTTCTGAGGCCAACTGTACATCTTTCCAGTATTTGCTTTGGTTCTGGATCCTGTCCCTCAAGACCACTAGGTGACACTATAGAGCATGGTCATTGCATTTGGCTATTGTCACAGGCTGAAAAAAACGAACTCAGCTTTGTATTTTTCACTCCCCAAAGTGGTAGAGAAGCCGCTTGCTTTTCAGCCATTTTCTCTAATTCTGTTATTTTCCACTTGGTGAAAAGCTGGGTTAAAAAAAAAAAAGGCTGTATAAAACTACCTCCAAATTAATTGGTTCCATAAAAAAAGGATATTTGTTTATAGTAAAATTTCCTTAACTGGAGAGACACCAGCAGTAACAACCACACCCCCCATCAAAAAAAGAACAAACAAAACAAAAGTATCCAGCCATTTTTGCTATTCACACTGTCTAGAAGCTTTGTGCCTTTGGTTTGCTGCATTTGGATTTGTTTTTTTCCTCATCCTATGATATTGTCTTCTGAGAGCAAGAGTTTTAGTTTTTCTTTTCCAATACTATATCAAGGCACTATGCACTTAAGTTTTTCCTTGATTTTTTCATTTTTTTAACTTCTCCTGCTTTATTGAATAGTTCTGTATTTATCTATTCCTTAGTTTATTCATTTATGTATACTCTAAAGATTTGTGGTTGCACTGTTATTCTTATGGAAAAGATATCATATAGTTGGAAACAGACATTTCTGTGCATTCTTTCTTGAGGGACACATAACTGATTATATCTTTTAAAGTTTGTTTTTCAGATTATCTTGCTTTTTCAGATACTTGATGAAACAAAAACACATTTGTCTCTCTTTCTAAATTTGTCTTTATATACATTTTCCTCTTTAATGACATCAACAACTTGAAAGTTTCCTTTTTTTTTTTTTAAGGTTTTATTTATTCATGAGAGACAGAGAGGCAGAGACACAGGCAGAGGGAGAAGCAGGCTCCTCGCAGAGAGCCCGATGTGGGACTCGATCCCGGACCCCTGGATCATGCCCTGAGCCAAAGGCAGACGCTTAACCAATGAGCCACCCAGGCGTCCCAGCAACTTAAACTTTTTATTTTCATCATGGAAAAACGGATTGTACTTTTACTATAAATGTACGTTCTTCCCTTGACTTAACATCAGATCAACTTGGCATTCTTAGACTATTTTAGCCTCCAATTTCTCCTTTTGAAAAGACTGTATGCTATAATGGACATAGGTCCAACCAAAATAGGTTTCTGATTTATGGAATAGTAGAACTGGTAACCTATCTTCCCCACCTTGTCTTACTCTGGTAATTTTTTAAAAAGTGTATGAATCCCTGCCTCGGACATAGCTCCATCTGAGCTCTGAGCAATGAATACTGAGTTTTGGTCACTTGGAGGTTGATGGTCAACTACACTAGACCGGAAGGATTCCACAGAGGCTGCATGTGGGGCTACCAGCAGCTGCCAGTGGTCTGTGGAGTTAGCAAGAAACCCTCAGCTGCTACACCTAATAGTACTTTCTTCATGTTAGTAACAATTATAGTATTAGCTGTCCCACATGCCAAAGGGAATCTAGTTGCATATTAGTTCAGTTCCTGTGGGGTCTTCTGGATTCTTGGAGTTTCTGTTTTCCTTCAAGGCTCTAGCTCCCATGAAAGCCCATGCCCTGCATGCTGGCTTTGCTGCATTACTTAAAAGATGTAAAAACTTTGAGACACAATTTTCAAAACAGGTCTCTGGAAATACTCAAAATATAAGAAAGTTTTAGAAAATTCTTCTAGTGGTGGTGTGAAAAATGGGTTTTGGAAGGACAGATCTCTGGAAAAACTCAAAGCATTAGCATGTTACAGTCACATCCTATTTTTTTATAACTTATTTTTTATTTATAGAAAATCTATAGAAAAATATATGATTCCACATAATCATATATTTCAATACTGAAAATAATTGCTTTTCAATTTTTTTTTGTATTGGATATTATTACTGACTTCCAACTCTTTTTTTAAGATTTTATTTATTTATTTGAGAAAGAGAGAATGAGCAGTGGGGAGGGGCAGGGAGAGACAAAGAGAGAAGCAGACTCCCCACTGAGCAGAAAGTGAGACACAGGGCTAGATCCCAGGCCCCAGAGACCATGACCTGAGCTAAAGGCAGATGCTTCACTGACTGAGCCACCTAGGTGCCCTCTGACTTTCAACTTTAATAGAACACAAGGATTCGGGTCTCACATATATTGTTAAGTCATAATTTTTATTTATATCCATAGTCAATGAGGGATTTCAGGTGTGAAGTTAGTACTGTTACCAGGAAAAAAATCTGTTTTGCATGTGCACAGGCATTGATGTCTTCCTCATGATTGTCCCATGGCCAATGCTGACTATACAATGCTTACTATTTTAAAATTCATCTAAATTTCAAAAATGTTAAAATGGAAGAATAGTATGTGCTTTAGAATTGATAGATGACTTTCTATTGATAAGCTCCTCGGTGAAGTGATTTGACATTTTGATGGGAGATGTCCCACACCAGGACCCCCAGGTTTTTTCCTTTTAGTGGCTTAGTGGTTTTGCCAGAGAGATATCTTGTAAACTTTCACCTGTGGCTTTTGTTCTGGGAGCCCCATGGGACTGGGGGACACATCTCAGACCCAGTATGTCTAAAGAACTCCTGCTTCTCCCAATCTGTTCCATCTTCAGTCTTCTTGTTTAAGTGAATGACAGACACATAGCTTCTTATTCTAAAAATACTATTTCGTCCTTTATCCTTCTCTCTCTACCCCACTCAACTGATTGGGAAGTAGTGTTGGTATTGCCTGCAGTATAGATCTGGAGATTCACCACTTCTCAGCACTTCCACCACCACTCTATCACTCTGATCCAAGTCACCACCATTTCCCCTCCATTTACTGCAGTAGCCCTGACCTGTCTCCGTGTTCCTTCTCTTACTCCAAGCGTCACTTGCTCCCACCCTCACTACCCACAGCCTGTTCTCAACTCAGATGTCAGCATCATGCTGAGGGACGTGAGGGATCCCTGGGTGGCTCAGCAGTTTAGCGCCTGCCTTTGGCCCAGGGCATGATCCTGGAGTCCCGGGATCGAGTCCCACGTTGGGCTCCCTGCATGGAGCCTGCTTCTCCCTCTGCTTGTGTCTCTGCCTCTCTCTCTGTGTATGTCTCTCATTAATAAATAAATAAAATCTTAAAAAAAAAAAGTGGACGTGAGAATGTGTTAGTCCCTGCTTAAACTCTTGTAGCACCTTCTGTCTCAGTCCAAGTGGAAACCTGAATTCTTCCAATGGCTTACAAGGACCCACATGATCAGGACTTTTCTGACTTTATCTCCTATTGCTTCACCTTCACTTCCTGTACTCCAGCCACACTGCTTTTCCGGTTTCTCCTCAAACATGCCAAAATTAACGTATCTCACCGTGTTTGTCCCAGCTTGACAAACTGCCTGCCTGTGTGTCCTTCAGAAATCTAATGGTCAACTCTCCCATTTCCTTTAAGTCTTTGCCCAGATGTGTCCTCAATTAGCCTACTGCTTTATGTAAAAATACGCCAGATCCTCTCCATACCTGGTTCCTCTTACTTTCCTTGGTTTTATTTTTTCCTGTAGCACTTATTACTTTCCAACATACAACAACATGCTTTATTTCCTTATTGTCAGTTTTCCTCTATTTTCTAGGTATGATTGTCCGTTTGATTCACTGATGTGCAACAGCACTTACTCAATAAATATATACTGTTGAGTTAATAAATTCACAGGATATATTCCCTCTAAAGGATTCAAGATAAGATTTGATGAGTATCTGCAGTGTGGCCAAATTTTTATGCACATCATCTCATTTGATCTTAGCTATAACTCCATGAAATAACATCATCTGTACTTGACAAGCAAACAGACTTAGAGACATTTAAGGCAATTTTTCTAAAGGTTCTTACTTATTTAAGAATGCTGGAATTTGGGGATGCCTTCATGACTCAGTTGTTGAGAGTCTGCCTTCGGCTCAGGGCATGATCCA
The DNA here is from genome assembly GCF_048164855.1 of Canis lupus baileyi. Taxonomy (NCBI): domain Eukaryota; kingdom Metazoa; phylum Chordata; class Mammalia; order Carnivora; family Canidae; genus Canis; species Canis lupus. Next base: position 10,100,217 of record NC_132861.1, read on the forward strand.
GGAGTTCCAGGATTGGGTCCCACATTGGGCTCCCTGTATGGAGCCTGCTTCTCCCTCTGCTTGTGTCTCTGCCTCTCTCTGTGGGTCTCTCATGAATAAATAAATAAAGTCTTTTAAAAAAAGAAATGCTGAAATTTGAATATTGATAACCAAAATCCACCTTTTCCTCATTATATTATGCTGGCTCCAACTCTTAAATCATCTAAAGTCTAACTCTCTCCTTTAAATCACTGCTGTATCTATATTGCAATGTCCAAGGTTGTAACAACTAGATATGGTTATTGAGTATTTGAAATGTGGCTAGTCCATAAAAAGGTGTGCTGTATGTGTAAAACACACACAGATTTCAAAGGCAATAGGAAAAAAATTAAAATATCTTAATAATTTTTAAATATTTTATGTTGAAATAATATTTTGGATATATTGGGTTGACTAAAGTATATTATTAAAATTAATCTCACCTCTTTTGGTTTTACATATTTTAATGTGACTCCTAGAAAATTTTAAATTTCATACAAAGCTTATATTTATATTAGATAGTGTTTCTCAAGACCATTTGTCCCTGGCTTTGTAAACACAAGAATTCACATTTTCATCTTCTTTCAGTTAAAGACAATGAAATCTCCATAAGTATGAAAGATAATATTACATGTATCACAAATCTATCATCCCTAAGTCTAGTCAGGACAGGGTAGAAGCTTTGAAATGTTCTAAAAGGTCAACCTGCTCCAAAAACAGCTCTGCAACAATCTTCATGGATTTCCTCCCATTAGACTCATTCCTCTGGAATATTCCAAGGAGCTGTCATTAAAATGAAAATATCTTTGCAATGAGTCATGGCAGAAAAGCATAGATGGGTTTGTCAAATGATCTCTGGAAGGGCTCTTGAGTGCATGGTTTTGATCAGGGACGTCAATTAGACCGATTGCAACCTCAGGCACTGCTGTTCCACAAATGGAGATTTGGAAATTTTCAATAATCAAATAAACAACATAGACTACTTGGTGCCATTTTTTAAAAAGATGCAAGTTCGATGACATGGAACCACATATATGGTTCTCTATGTTGAGAGTCAGTGACTAGGATCTCTGAGTTGATTTACACAATTCAGAAATCCATATTTCTTGATGCCAGTGCTGTTAAATAGAGTGTTGAGGGGTGGAGGGAATGTGCCTAAACATTTTTGACACCTGAAATTGTCTAAATTAGATATTTTGAAGGTTATCCAAATATTTTAATTTTCATCATGAAGACTTAAAATGGCGAATTTATACATCATTTAACATGGACTTTTCTAGTATTCCAATCTAAGTAGGCATCATTGTTGTCACAAATATCTGAAAATGAGAGACAGAAGAAATGAAGAAACACATAGCAGTATCTTTGTATTTGAAAGTTGGTTGAATTGTCATTTTTACATTAGTAGGTAAGAAATGAAAGATAGTTCTTGGCTGCCTGGGTGGCTCAGTCAGTTAGACATCTGCCTTCAGCTCAGGTCATGATCCCAGGGTCCTGAGATTGAGTCTCTCATGGGGCTCCACTGAGCGGGGAGCCTGCTTCTCCCTCTCCCTCTTCCCTTTCCCCCCTCTTGTGCTCTCTCTCTCATATAAATAAATAAAATCTAATTTAAAAAGAAAGATAATTCTTTATAGATTAAATATTTTTAAAGAAGAAAAAGAAAGATGTGTAATATCCAATAGCCAAGCCATTTATAATTTTTTTTAAGATTCTTTTTCTTATTCATCAGACACACACACACACACACACACACACACACACACACACACACACACAGAGAGGCAGAGACACAGGCAGAGGAAGAAGCAGGCTCCATGCAGGGAGCCTGACGTGGGACTAAATCCTGGGACTCCAGGATCATGCCTAGGGCGGAAGACAGGTGCTAAACTGCTGACCCACCCAGGGATCCCCACCATTTATTATTTATTAAGAGAAATCTAGAAGTTGCATAAGAAGTTAGGAGTTAAAAAATCATGAAGTAAAATTCAGCCAATATTCAAAACTCCAGCAGCACTCTGTAGGAGGAGGACAAATATGATAGAGAATATTCTAATGGAGGCTCTCACAGAGAGATTTCCTCTTGAGACATGTATGGCACACCTAACAGAATGACATAGCCCTGAAATACATGTTTAAGTCACATGTTAAAGCAAATGTGAAATGATGTTAAAAATTAATTGTTAAAAAATGCTCAGAGAAAGTTTGATATCCATATAAGGAATATCCATTACCAATGTGATTTTTGGTTCTCCATTACTTTTGCAACTCATTTAAATATCATGGAGAAATCTTTTAAATTAAGATTTTATTTTAGAACGGTTTTAGATTTACAGAATTACTGCAAAGATAATACAGAGAATCCTCATATGCCTTATACCCAATTTCTCTTATATTAACATCTGACATTCTGTGGTACATCTGTCACAATAATGAATCAATATTGACACAGTGTTATTAACTGAAGCTCAGTTAAAAACTGAGTTTTTTCCTGATGTCATTTCTGTTGCTAGACCCCACCCAGGATTTCACATTATAAGTCTTCTGGGACACACTGTAGCTGCTGGGAGGAACAACTGGGCCTGAGTCTGTGCAGTGGAGCGGTGGGTTTCTGTTGCTGCAGCTTGAAACTTGGCAGGTCAGATTGAGGCCCTGGGGTTCCCCATTGGAGGATACCATGGCCGCCCTGGGACTTTATGCCTCCTGGAAGGCTGCAGGTTTGTTGCTTGAGCGTACTCTGTTTGCATCTCTTTTCTGGCCTCACGCACTTGTGTTTCTTGCAGGTGGCCCGGCCCATGGGGTGAGGCACCTTGTGGCAGGGAGGACGAAGCTTTGTCTGTCAAGGATTGGGGTTTGCTTCATGGGTGGCCTGGGCCAAAGTCTTTGTGGAAGAGTGTGAGGCTAGGGATCTTCAGCACCCAGGACACCCAGGTGCCTGTCATCCCAGGACTCCCCTGCCGTCCGGTAGAAGGCCCGAGATCCCTCGCCAAAGGGCTTCCTCTGGCAAGAGTGGCTGCACCTGTGGCACCCTGGGCCTAATTCTCTTGGCCTCTAAGCCATCATTCTCTTCTTTCTCATCCAAATTTACTTCCTCCACACATCAGAAGCCACATGGCACGACCTGCAGGCTCTAGCTCGGCTGGGTTTGCCTTGCTGGGAAACCCTGCACTCCACCCACCCCAACCAGGCCTGCCCCATCCAGAACGCATACATCCTCCCTGTGATAGAAAGAAAAATCCTTGCAGGGTTTCCAGGAGATCACTGTAATTGTAAACACTGCTTCTCACAGGTAAGGCGTCTTCTACCCCTCCTAGGTTCTTGCAAGATTGTCCCTTTATCTTTGGTTTTCTGCAATTTGAGTATAAGTCTAGGTGAGGCTTTTTGTCTTGTGTGTGTATGTGATTACTCTGAGCTTCCTGGATCTGGTGGTTTACTGCTTATCATAAATTTTGAATAGTTCTCAGCTTTTATTTCTTAAATATGTATTTGCTCTCTATTCTCTTTGTCAATAGAAGTTTTACTTGACATACAATATTAGCTTCAGGTGTACAACATAGTGATAAAGTGATTATATACATTATGAAATGTATTACCAGGGTAAATGTATCATCTGTCACCATACAAAGTTATTACAATACTATTAACTGTATTCCCTATGCTGTAATTTTCATCCCTGAGACTTATTTATTTATTTTATAACTGGAATTTTGTACCTTGTAACTCCCTTCACCTGTTTCACTCATCCCCCTCCCCTCTGGCAACCACCAGTTTATTCCTTGCATGAGTGTTTCTGTTTTGTCTGTTTCTTAGATTCCATATATAAGTGAAATCATGGGTATTTGTCTTTCTCTGCCTGACTTCCTTCACTTACCATAAAACCTTCCAGGTCCATTCACGTTGTTGCAAATGGCAACTTCTCATTCTTTTTTTATGGACAGAGTAATATTCTAGTGTGTGTGTGTGTGTGTGTGTGCGCGCACGCGTGTATATATGTGTACAAATCACTTCTCTTTTATCCATTTACCTTTCAACAGACACTTGAGTTGCTTCCATATCTTGGCTATTGTAAATAATGCTGCAATGAATTAAAAAAGATTCATGGAAACTAATGAGAATGAAGACACAACCATTCAAAATCTTTGGGATACAGCAAAAGCAGTCCTGAGGGGGAAATACATCATCGTAATACAAGCATCCACCCCAAAGCTGGAAAGAACTCAAATACAAAAGCTAACCTTACACCTAAAGGAGCTAGAGAAAAAACAGCAAATAGATCCTACACCCAGCAGAAGAAGAGAGTTAATAAAGATTCGAGCAGAACTCAACGAAATTGAGACCAGAGAACTGTGGAACAGATCAACAGAACCAGGAGTTGGTTCTTTGAAAGAATTAATAAGATAGATAAACCATTAGCCAGCCTTATTAAAAAGAAGAGAGAGGAGACTCAAATTAATAAAATCATGAATGAGAAAGGAGAGATCACTACCAACACCAAGGAAATACAAACGATTTTAAAAACGTATAATGAACAGCTATACGCCAATAAATTAGGCAATCTAGAAGAAATGGACGCATTCCTGGAAAGCCACAAACTACCAAAACTGGAACAGGAAGAAATAGAAAACCTGAACAGGCCAATAACCAGGGAGGAAATTGAAGCAGTCATCAAAAACCTCCCAAGACACAAAAGTCCAGAGCCAGATGGCTTCCCTGGGGAATTCTATCGAACATGTATCTTTTCATGTGCATGTATCTTTTCAAATTAGTGTTTTCATTTTCTTTGCATAAATATCCAGATATGGAATTACTGGCTCATATGATCTTTCTGTTTTTAATTTTTGAGGAGTCTCCACTCTGTTTTTCATAGTGGCTGCACCGATTTACATTATAATCCCATTTCTCTTTGCTAGAAACTCAGTATCCCAGTGCCCTCTGCAGGTAAGCAATACAAGGGAACATTTCCTAGGAGTATTCCAGGAAGGATTTTCTTTCTAAATGCAAAAAGAGGGCCTTAGGAAGTAAAAGCCTTTTGTCCATCCCTTCCATCCTTTGCGGGGATTTTGGTGTGAAGATGTGATCCCTCCAGCTATAGAAGTCATTTTGACTTTCAGGGGATAAGCAGGAGGACACGTAGTCAAAATCAGTGGGTAGCAGTGGAAAAGGCTGGAAAGAGCTCTGAACCACAAAATGAACCCTGAATCCACATTCCTCTAGTTAATGACCTGTGGCTTCTATCAGTGGTTCTGATAACATGAGTGGTGAATGGTCACTTTTTCCTAATTCTTTGAGGACAAATACTTTTGGTCTTCACCCTGTTCCATGAGATAAATCCACTGATCTTGTACTTTGACATTACCATACAACATGCAAGTCAACTTGTAGTCAAAGTGTCTAAGACATTCTTGATTTGTGTGATAATTTTATGGGTGGACTTGTAATAGCTAGTTCATGAACTGGCACTTGTCTGTAAATCATATTTTGAGTGGCACTTATTAGCTCTCATTTGAGAATGGTTTGATAGATACTGTGTGCCAGATATTTGGGCAATTAGGTTTTCTTGCTACCAAGTGCTTTATAACTGATACACAGGAAACAAGTAAATCCACAAATAAATGAGACAAATAAACACACACATCATTTTGTTAGGTCTCTCACAGATGATATACCAGAGCATCTTTCTTTACTGTTTTCTGCTTTAGGAAGGTAGGATGCCATGGCCTGGATGTTTGTATCACCCTCATTCATATGTTGAGGCCTAATCTCAATATGATGGTATCTGAAAGTGAGGCCTTTGGAAGGTGATTAGGTCATGAGGTTGGAACCCTCATGAATGGGTTTAATGCCCTTATAAGACTCCAGATCTCTCTCACCATCTTTTCCCCCAATGAGGATGCAAACTGTGTATAGTATAGCAGTCTACAACCCAAAAGAGAGCTCTCAGTAGAACCTGACCATTTGGCACCCTGATTTAGGACTTCCAGTCCCTAGAACTATGAGAAATAAACTTCTGTTATTTATAATACCAGTCTATGGTATTCTATTATAGTAGCCCAAACTGAATAAGATACAGGGGCTTTGGGTAAATAGTTTTTTATGTGGTTATATCTAATCTTCTTACTAACTTTCTGTCTCCATCACATGATTCAGAGAAGGGCCCAGACCAGTGGCAGGGGTAGATCTTGTATTCTGAATCACCTTTGTCCCCAACACCAAAGGCCTGAGTGTACTTGGCCCCCTTTCTCAGGAGAATCCTTAATCACTCTGACAGAAGCATTTACAGAGGCTGTCTTGCCAGAGAAGCTCAGATATGTTTGAATCTTGGGAGTGAACATGACCTGGCCTCAAACAAATGTGCATGCATACAAACACATGCACAACACATTTTCATCAAGTAACAGAATAACATGCTCCTCTTCAGACAACTTTGTGTCTTTAGAATATATTCCTCTGACTATGCCTGAACTTATTTGAAACAGATTTCACATGAATAATATCTTTGGGAAAGAGGTAAGAGAAGGAGATTTACCTTATAAATTGAATTCTTTTAGCAATAGCCCTGGGAAGGGGCTCCCCAGCAATTGTATTCATTACCAGTTCTTGGCAGTTGAAAAGTCTTACTGGATTTCTAGAAAGCTAGTCTATCTGGAAAAAAAAAAAAACACCACTTCCAAGAGGATAAAGATATATGAAGAGTGGCGTAGGGAAAGTTATTAGAACTGTAAGCATACATTTAGTTAACTAGGTTGTAGAAATGCTTGATCAGAAATAGTGGTAACACTGTAAAGGAAGAACACAAAGGAATTGTGTGGGAAGAGATGCGTATGTTCTCTCTTTGGAGTGAATGATACCAGTTCAGTTTGTGACTCAAACACTGAGGTAGGGATCATTCCACGAAGTAATTTCTAGCATTTCCTTCTCAGTACAGACAACAGCATGAGACCCTAACATTTTATGCCTTCTCTAAACAAGTATTATTTGACTCCTGTACTGGGTGAAATGGTGTTCCCCCCACCTTCCAAATTCATGTCCACCCAGGACCTCTGAATGTCATCTTATTTAGAAATACAGCTTTTGCAGATGTGATCAAGATGAGATGTTCTTGTAAGAAGAGGAAAATTTGAACACAGAGAAGAAACCATGTGAAGACAGAGGCAGAGATTGGAGTTCTCCATCCACAAACCACAAAGGCTAAGGATTTCTGGCAACCACCAGAAGCTACATGGAAGAAACCTTCTCTACAGCCGTCAAAGAGAGCTAATGCCTTGATTTTGGCCTTCTGGCCTCCAGAACCGTGGAGAATAAGTTCCTGTTTTTATTAGCCATCTGGTTTATGGCACTTAGGATTGCTTAGTGGTAGCCCTAAGAAATTAATACAACCCCTAATATGTACATTGTGCAATGCTAGAAGCACTAGAAGTGCTGCAAACATAATAATTTTATATGACTTAGGCCATGTCTCTAGAATATCAACAGATACAGATGACATGGAAGAAAAATCATCCCCTTTTTTTGAGTGTTACAGATCAACAAAGATAGGAACTACATCTGTACAGGGAAAAGCTCATCCTGTCAGTTGACTGAAATTTTCACTTTCTTAATGAAATGGCTCAAAATATGCACCGAGTTTCCCATGAGATCCACCCCTATTCTCACTGGACCAAAACTGATGTTTTCCTGGTAGTTGGTTAGCTAAAAAGAGTGTTTCTGAAACTTCTCTAAATAATAAAAAAATTACCTGGGCTGCCAGTGAATTAGAATTTTCAGGAAACCTGGATACTTAGAATTTAGTTCAGTATCAATAGTAAGTTTTAATCAATTTAAATTACCCAGGCTTATATAACCAGAGCTTATCTAGAGAACATAAAATATTTTGATGCATTTGATTTAATTATCAAGTTCATATTGTTTCCAAGAAACATCTACTGAATAGGTACATATGTCAGGCCTGTATAGACTAGGAAGCACAGAGATGTGCAGCCAGAAAACTTGTACTTGAATCTTGATTTTGCCACATGTTGTTTGCAAGGTTTAGAGCAAGTTATTTAATCTCATCAGATGTCTGCTGCTTTATCTGTGAAATTGTGATAATATGGAGGATTATATAAATGCAAGGTATTGAAGAAATTGGTTATATACATGGATGGTTGCAAGAGCAAGTCTTATGGCATTAAAGGAAAACCTGGACATATCAAAGATGTGAAACTAGGAAGTCATGTATTTTTTTTTAAATTTATACTTTAAGTCAGTCATTCCCCACATGTCCTTTTTTTCTGAAATACAAATGTCTGAGGAAGATTTCTGTATGAGGAGCATTGCCTGTCAGTGAGACAAATGGAAGGCAGGCCCTCTGACCCAGTGGCAATAATAATTGTACATTCCTTAGGAGAAAATTGACTCTTCTCATTACTAAAACAGAAACAGTATGAAGTTTTTTTAAAAAGGCAGAAACAAAGAATTTTAAAAATAGGCCCTACTTGCAGAAATAATGTAGAAGAAACAAGAGCAAAAAGGCACAAGAAGAGAAATACCAGATCAGTCACGTGAAATCAAATGTACATGCCTCTATCAGACTGAAAATTTAAAAAACAAAACAAGCAAAGGGCCAGAATGTTCCATTTTTGTCATCAAATTATGAACAATTTGGGAAAACTCTGAATGATGTAACCTAAGCTATAACCATGATACAGTAAAAATACATACTGTTTAAAAAATAACAATAATTGTACATCTATTTCTTTCTCATCCTTAAGTATAACATTAGCTTATGTATAGAGCCTCATGTTATCAGATATTGATGGGACTTGGTTCTAGATCTGTTTCATGTGATCCTTGGCTTCCCCAACACATGAAACCAAGTGGCTGCATCCCCACCTGCCCCCCACAATGGACATGTGTCATCTTTTCTCATTTATGTGGCATTTGAACTCATGTTTGAAAATTTCCTACCTTAAAAGCCTCTTTGGAAAGCAAATCTACTCTAATCCTATGGAAGCTGACAGTTCCAGCTCTGTATTTTCTTTTCTCTTGTAGCTTGAGCATAAGCATGTGTAGAGTACTGATTCACTAACAGACATCAGCCTTAGATCTTAAATGAAGAGCTAGACAGATAAAGAGGCAGGAGCTACAGAGAGTCCTTTTTGGGGATGGGAAAAAGCAGTCACAACATTGGGTTTTGACACTCTCTAGAGACTATGGTACAGCTGTGGCCTTTTTTGTCCACTGCTGATGGTGACGGTGATAGCAAGAGTGGTGTCCTCACTGAGCAGTGTTTTCTTGGGAGAAGGTGGAAGGGGTAGAGAGTGTAATTTTAATTGTTCTTAACATTTTTCATTTCTGTCCATTTTCCAAGCCTGCTTCTCTCACTGGCTCAAAGCTATTTAGTATTCACTTTGCAATTTCATTTTATTTTTCTCTTCTTATATCTTCTCATTTCCTTTTCTCTTAGAATTACCTGGAAACAGAAATTATTGCAGGCAAATAGACTTCAAAGATAATCAGGCAATCTGAGATTATCTGACTTGGTTGGAGCTGAAGGCAATGAAAATCCAGTTAGTATTTGGAGATGAGAATCTGTTATACACTCAGCAACCAAAAGTCTAATTAAAACATCACCAGTATTAGAATTAAAATAAAAAGTTAATAAAGAAAAATACAGAAATAAACTCCCTCCTCAAACCCAAACATCACTAGTATTTATATGGAATAAAGTGCCAATTGAGGGTTATGGGCAAGTATTAGGGAAGCTGTCAGTTATTGATCAAGTCCAGGCAGCTTTGGGCCGATTGCTACAGAGGTTGTCATTTGGCTTTCCAGATTGGTTGTTACAGATTATGGGCCAGGATTCTATTCTGCCTCCCAATAGTTTAAAAAAGAGAATGGTAGACTTGTCTCTCAATGCTCATCTATCTTTTATTTAAAACCAGGGACTTTCTATGACTGTGCTAAAAACCAAAACAACAAAAAACCCTCTAAACTATTATAGCCATTGGCTGAAATAACTAAAACCTATAGAGTTTGAGCCAGATATAATATTACAAAGCTGTTGAATTCTTAGCCTTACCAGGTCACTTACGTAAGAGTTAAAGTGTTGATTGAGAGTGAGGACAAGCCCTGGAACAGAAAATAAGGGAGGAGTTATGAGCCTTGGATTACCTCAGACTCAGCTGATTCTCCCTTATCAGTTAAGAATCCAGTTTTACCATTTATTAAAGCTGTATCTACCTTTTTGAAGAGTAATGATACCTGAAAGGCAAAGTCACTGTGTATCATGCTCCTACTTCCATACAAATAACTAGAGGTATATGTTGGCATAGCAGAAAGTCTATAAAATCTAACCCTGGAAGAGAAGACTTATATACCTATACACATTCTAAAGTGTAAATGCATTTGGAGATAAACCTAGGAGAACAGAATGGAATTTTAGATTTGATTTAATGTGATAGCTCAAGCATGCTAATTCATCTTAGTGTCCCTACAATGGTCTAGAGATCTCTGGAACCAATGGGATAAGGGTAGTTCACAAACTGAAAAGGGCATTTGTATCCTTCAAACATCACCTGATCTGGTGCCCAGAGACCTGACTTGAACCATCATGATAGTCCTAGCTCTCCACCCAATTCCCATACAGTCATTTCAAAGATAGGGGCACCTGGGTGATACAGTTGCTTGGGCATTCGACTGTTGGTTTCAGGTCAGGTGGAGATCTCAGGGTCATGAGATCAAGCCCCACACAGGTCTCTGTGCTCTGTGTAGAGTCTGCTTGGGTTTCTCTCTCCCTCTCCTTCTGCCCCTCCTCACCATTCTCTCTCTAAAATAAATAATCTTAAAAAAAAAAAACAACAGAAACAAAGGCTCTGAATATCTTAAGCAAAGGAAAAACCAATTATTATTGAGAACCCTGTAATAACATCACAAACCAGTACAAGACTTTCATCCTGCAGTCCCAAAAAGGAACTTGAACTCCATCAATCCACTGTTTTAGCCTCATTGAGAATTCTCTTTAACCAGTTGACTGGAGAGAAAAAGAAATTTAGCCTTAATTATAGAAGACCCTGCATGATATATGAACTCCAGAAGCTGGCTTCTGTAGAATTAGACTCAATTGGGGTGACACTGAAACAAAGTAAAAAGAATACATTAAAGTATTTTGCCTGGAAGGAGAGATTAGTTAAGAATCTATAATCAATCACTGATTAATGCTAATGGTTCTTTTGGGAAATAGGAACATGGAAGAAAATTGAAGACCTAGTGACAAGGATACTTGGGGAAGAATTATGAAGATAGAGTTTTGAAAACGACCAAAGTGTAAGAATTTGTGCTCTCCCAAACTCTAACTTTAGAGGATTCTCTTAATAAGGGAGGTAAAATGTCTGGTTTTATGAATGTCATTCAACTACATTACCTAGTCTTTCTAGTACCTTCTCAATGGGCTCCTGAGCAAAGAGAACATGATGGCAGAGATAAAAGCTTTACATGGGCTCAATAACATTATTCTCTTTGGTTTTAAGGATATTTTCATGAGAAAATGCAATGGCTCCATTGATTTAGAAATTGAGGCTCTCCTCTGATCAATTTGGTTTTTCTTACCAATTAACAAATGAACAACAAAAAAGAGATTGGGATTTCAGTGTTGGTTGAGGTAACTGATTCTGATTATCAAGGGGAAATAGGTTAATATTCTTAATGGCATAGAGAGGAGTTTGAATGGAATCCCAGGTGAACCACATGTTATCTCCTATTCTACCAAGTCAGGTAGTGAGAGTTAATGAATTTTTGACAACAGCCCAATCTAGATGAAATACCCATGGCTCAGACTCTTCCATAATGGGATCATCACACATTATAAAGAATCCCAACTAGTTGGGGTCTTGGTTAAACACAATGGAAGAAATGGAATCAGTAAAATAGAAATGTCATTAAAGAAAATGACCATAACTAGTGCAGAAATGAGGATTGTAGCATATACATATTTTTTTCTCTTGTTGAAGCACATATGAATTCATATATTTGAATCACCTATCTTCTTATTTCTGTTCCCCTTCTCTTACTATTTTATAAGCGATGTGCTGATGATTTTAACTTTATGGTTTAATCCATACATTATAAAACATTGAGATAGTAACATGACAAAATTTGTAGGAAAATGGACATCACCCAGAGTTCCAGGATTTATTAATTATACTTTAGGTTGTCCTACTTTGGAGATGAAGATAAGCTCATTTTTTTCTTTTTTTTTAATTTATTTTTTATTGGTGTTCAATTTACTAACATACAGAATAACCCCCAGTGCCCGTCACCCATTCACTCCCACCCCCCGCCCTCCTCCCCTTCTACCACCCCTAGTTCGTTTCCCAGAGTTAGCAGTCTTTACGTTCTGTCTCCCTTTCTGATATTTCCCACACATTTCTTCTCCCTTCCCTTATATTCCCTTTCACTATTATTTATATTCCCCAAATGAATGAGAACATATAATGTTTGTCCTTCTCCGACTGACTTACTTCACTCAGCATAATACCCTCCAGTTCCATCCACGTTGAAGCAAATGGTGGGTATTTGTCATTTCTAATGGCTGAGTAATATTCTATTGTATACATAAACCACATCTTGATCCATTCATCTTTCGATGGACACCGAGGCTCCTTCCACAGTTTGGCTATCGTGGCCATTGCTGCTATAAACATCGGGGTGCAGGTGTCCCGACGTTTCATTGCATTTGTATCTTTGGGGTAAATCCCCAACAGTGCAATTGCTGGGTCGTAGGGCAGGTATATTTTTAACTGTTTGAGGAACCTCCACACAGTTTCCAGAGTGGCTGCACCAGTTCACATTCCCACCAACAGTGTATGAGGGTTCCCTTTTCTCCGCATCCTCTCCAACATTTGTGGTTTCCTGCCTTGTTAATTTTCCCCATTCTCACTGGTGTGAGGTGGTATCTCATTGTGGTTTTGATTTGTATTTCCCTGATGGCAAGTGATGCAGAGCATTTTCTCATATGCATGTTGGCCATGTCTATGTCTTCCTCTGTGAGATTTCTGTTCATGTCTTTTGCCCATTTCATGATTGGATTGTTTGTTTCTTTGGTGTTGAGTTTAATAAGTTCTTTATAGATCTTGGAAACTAGCCCTTTATCTGATATGTCATTTGCAAATATCTTCTCCCATTCTGTAGGTTGTCTTTGAGTTTTGTTGACTGTATCCTTTGCTGTGCAAAAGCTTCTTATCTTGATGAAGTCCCAATAGTTCATTTTTGCTTTTGTTTCTTTTGCCTTCATGGATGTATCTTGCAAGAAGTTACTATGGCCAATATCCCTGATGAACATGGATGCAAAAATTCTCAACAAGATACTGGCCAATGGGATCCAACAGTACATTAAAAAAATTATTCACCATGACCAAGTAGGATTTATCCCTGGGACACAAGGCTGGTTCAACACCCGTAAAACAATCAATGTGATTCATCATATCAGCAAGAGAAAAACCAAGAACCATATGATCCTCTCATTGGATGCAGAGAAAGCATTTGACAAAATACAGCATCCATTCCTGATCAAAACTCTTCAGAGTGTAGGGATAGAGGGAACATTCCTCGACATCTTAAAAGCCATCTATGAAAAGCCCACAGCAAATATCATTCTCAATGGGGAAGCACTGGGAGCCTTTCCCCTAAGATCAGGAACAAGACAGGGATGTCCACTCTCACCACTGCTATTCAACATAGTACTGGAAGTCCTAGCCTCAGCAATCAGACAACAAAAAGACATTAAAGGCATTCAAATTGGCAAAGAAGGAGTCAAACTCTCCCTCTTCGCCGATGACATGATACTCTACATAGAAAACCCAAAAGTCTCCACCCCAAGATTGCTAGAACTCATACAGCAATTCGGTAGCGTGGCAGGATACAAAATCAATGCCCAGAAGTCAGTGGCATTTCTATACACTAACAATGAGACTGAAGAAAGAGAAATTAAGGAGTCAATCCCATTTACAATTGCACCCAAAAGCATAAGATACCTAGGAATAAACCTAACCAAAGAGGTAAAGGATCTATACCCTCAAAACTATAGAACACTTCTGAAAGAAATTGAGGAAGACACAAAGAGATGGAAAAATATTCCATGCTCATGGATTGGCAGAATTAATATTGTGAAAATGTCAATGTTACCCAGGGCAATATACACGTTTAATGCAATCCCTATCAAAATACCATGGACTTTCTTCAGAGAGTTAGAACAAATTATTTTAAGATTTGTGTGGAATCAGAAAAGACCCCGAATAGCCAGGGGAATTTTAAAAAGAAAACCATAGCTGGGGGCATCACAATGCCAGATTTCAGGTTGTACTACAAAGCTGTGGTCATCAAGACAGTGTGGTACTGGCACAAAAACAGACACATAGATCAATGGAACAGAATAGAGAACCCAGAAGTGGACCCTGAACTTTATGGTCAACTAATATTCGATAAAGGAGGAAAGACTATCCATTGGAAGAAAGACAGTCTCTTCAATAAATGGTGCTGGCAAAATTGGACATCCACATGCAGAAGAATGAAACTAGACCACTCTCTTTCACCATACACAAAGATAAACTCAAAATGGATGAAAGATCTAAATGTGAGACAAGATTCCATCAAAATCCTAGAGGAGAACACAGGCAACACCCTTTTTGAACTCATTTTTTTCATGGTAGGGAAGATACTTACATGATTGAAACAGAAAAATTTCTTGCTCATTTTCCTTTAAATATAAATCTCTATATTATGTGGGGCATCCAAACAGAGTACTACATAGATATTTCAGCATTAACCTTTTTTGATATCCAGCATCTAAATTCCCTTCCCACATTTGGTAAATACCCAGAATTCCCCATTTCCCAGCAGAAGAGCCTTTTCCCCACTATATAATCTAAAGTGCTAGATACTGTATGTCTCTGACTATTCCTGCTAGGGAGAGGACATAGGAACCAGGTGCCGCTAATCAGAAGCAACTTTCCTGAAGATTGGGAGCTTGTGATACAAGAAAGAGTAGCTATACAGAGCCCATTCTGGGGCAGGTGTGGGCAGCAGAGCAGTGGGAGAAGTGTGGTGGCACCATCCAGGGTATAAGACGAAATGGAGCAGGGATGAGGCAAACTTTGACAGCCAGTGTTTGGTAATGGTGACAGAAGAGTCCTCACCAGATTCACTTCTAGCTGTCCTCTAGCCATAGTTTAACATCCCCTTCTCCTACCCATTTTACAAGTTTTGTTCAGCCTTTCTAGTGGCTCTAATTCCTATTCTGTCAAAATGTAGTTTTACCTAAGACCCCTGTGTGACACAGCCCTCTTATTAGCACACACCTTATTTCTCACTTCTCCATTTCCATCTTTTTCTGCCTCATTATAAACTAACTCCCAACAGTCATAACCCAAGCTCATCTTTACTATAGTGCCCTAATGATTCACTAATGCAGACAGAGATGTTGACACAGTGCTAGGTGGATTCAGGATTTATGCCAGGCCAACACATGCAGTGGTGAGGACAGTACTGACAAAACCTCTTTGCTGATTGCTGAGGTGGAAATCTTCTGATTAATAGATATGCAATCTGGTAACTAATCAATATTTTGGTAAGCTATTATCTCTCTTCATAAAAATAATGACCATTGTTCAGGAACATGAAAGAGTCACTTTCAGAGTGCACAAAAATAATTTTATTATTTCTTGAAAGAAGTAGTTTGGAGGGAAGGTAGATGAGCTGTGTGCTCTGAGGCAGCTACAGAATTGTGATCAATTAAGTGATGATATAGGAGTTGCTTATTGACAAAGGCATGGCTTGGTTATATCTGTACTTCTAGCTGATTCAAGGAAAGATGGATTTTCCCATGGTGTTTGACTCAACCTTGTGAGAGAGGTGATAGAGGACAGAGTGTCTGCTAATCCATGAAGTGGTATCGTGGAATGAAAGAGCTAAGGGTCAAAAGGCCTGGGTTCATTTCCATCTAGCTTAGGGCAAATCATTTAATCTCTGTAGGGCTTGTTTTCCTTATCTCTACTAGATTTTTTAAAAAAGACATTTAACTTCTATATCTCAGCTCTCTTCTAGTTCTCACCTCTTGGATTGCTGATTCAATAAAATAAGTGCAATTATGTTCCCTTCACAGTGGTATCACAAGGAGTAAATTAGCTATGTTAAACATACCAGTTCAGACCCAGCACATGGATGGCTCTCAACAAGAGGTAGATCTTGCTGTTAGCATTATTGTCTAGTTTCCAAAATTAATTTAACTAAGCCATTTGGTACCTTAAGTGGATCCTTTCATTTACATGATATTCTTAAGTAAAAAAGGCCAAGAGTTATTAATGCCACAGAAATCTGGAGCCCAGGTGATATTGACCTGAATTCAAGGGTCTATTTCTGGGTTTGGACCAACACCAGATCCATATTGAGAATGCAGCTGCTTCTAAGCATATGTTCTCTTTCATGCAATGAATCTAAAATAGTACGGAGGAAAATCCACAAAACCACTATATTTTTAACTTGTATATTACCTTCTCTTTTTTTATTCTTTGATATTTCCATATCTTTACTTAAAATGAAGGGTGTGTTTAATTCTATTATCTCATTTTTGTTCTGTTGCTCATTAACACATTTAACAACCTTTGAAAGATTGCTTCCGCATTTATAAAATAACTCGCCTAAAGTTACATAGTGGTAATTGGAATACTCACCTGGCATCTAGATCTACTATGTCTTTTTTTCCTTCAGTAATTCCTTGCATTTTAAAAAGATAACTCTCGGGTTAAAAAAAAGGACCATTCTGGGCAGCCCCGGTGGTGCAGCGGTTTAGCGCTGCCTGCAGCCCGGGGTGTGATCCTGGCGACCCGGGATCGAGTCCCATGTCAGGCTCCCTGCGTGGAGTCTGCTTCTCCCTCTGCCTGTGTCTCTGCCTCTCTCTCTCTCTCTCTCTCTCTCTATGTCTCTGTCTCTATGAATAAATTAAACAAAAATCTTTTAAAAAAAGGACCATTCTGAACAAATTCACACGTAAATATATTAATACATTCAAATTATTTTTTCTTTCTTTTTAAAATTTAAATTAAATTAGCCAACATATAGAACATCATTAGTTTCAGATGTAGAATTCAGTAACTCATCAGTTGCATATAACACCCAGTGCTCATCACATCATGTGCCCTCCTTAATGTCTGACAAACCATGAAAGACTCTTAACTATGGGAAAGAAACTGAGGGTTGTGGAGCAGGGGGTGGGGGGTAGGGGGGTGGAGGGGGTATGGGGTAACTGGGTAATGGACATTAAGGAGGGCACCAGATATGATAAGCACTGGGTGTTATATGCAACTGATAAATTATATTCACATTATTTTAAAAGATCAAATAATATATAATAGAAATTAAAGAGTGAAATGAACTCTTCCACCCCCATCATTCCCACTACCTTCCTTAGAAATAATTACTTATAACAGTCTGGTGTGCATTATTTCTTTCTTTTTTTTTTTAAGATTTTATTTATCCACAAGAGACAGAGAGAGAGGCGGAGACATAGGCAGAGGGAAGAGAAGCAGGCTCCATGCAGTGAGCCTGATGCTGGACTCGATTCCAGGACTCCAGGACCACACCCTGAGCTGAAGACAGACACTTAACCCCTGAGCCACCCAGATGTCCCATGGTGTGCTTCATTTCAAATCATTTTTAATGTTGACACACTAGATGTACATACACAAATATATAGGCTTCATTTTTGTCTTGGTTTGTATAGAGAGGATCATATCTGTGTGATTGTGTGTATACATATTATAATTTACATTTTTACTTAATATATTTTGGAAATCTTTTTGAATAACTACACACATCCACCTCATTCTTTTAAGCTAATAAATAATATTCTATAGTACGCTTATTTAATAATTCAGATTTCATGTAACCATTCTATTGTCAGATATTTGTGTTTTCCCAGCATTTAAATTCTGAAAATGTTTCCAGGGGTTATTTTTGTGCCTCCTTGGGATCATAAATATTTCTCTTAGATACAAGGAAATGAACATTCTCTGAAGAGTATGCATTTTACAAAAGGCTATGGCTTTTGGGACTGTGTGTTAACTCTAGGAATAAATATTAAAAATATCTCTGAGAGTAAGAGTGGGAATGTGGTGGAATAAAGGAACCAGAATCCCTCATGGCCTCATCAGAAAACAATTCTAATGGCCAAATCATCCATCAGATCTTTTCCAGCTGTAGTGTTTGAAGACTAAATCCATTCTGGCTTTCTCAGGGAACTCTTTGTGGTACCAACTCCCTGCCATAAATAGTTGTAGAATAATCGACTAGACCACATACTATTTCACATTCAGGGAAGCTAGACTGATAGTTGTGTCTGTGGTTCTCGGCAAATTCCACTTCTGGAGTGCCTTGTTCATTTAACCATAGAGAAAATTAGAGTATAGTTAGGGTGCATTTGGTCAGTAATGTCATTCCTCCATTTGAAGGTGAGATGGGTCAGTCATATGTAATTTCAGACTCAAGGTTTCTAATCAATTTGGACATCAGTATCTGGACATGAAGCAGTTAACTACAAACTTGATGGTTAGGAGGAACATAAGGTTTACAGCTAAGTCAGACTATCAGCTCCCCCACTAATAGCTGAGAAACAAGCAGATAACTTTGCTCACAATATATTTACTCAATAGGAATACCAGTAACTACTTAACAGGTTTGGACTAGGGAAGAACATAAAACCTGTAAAATGCCTGCCTGCCATACAACAGATTCTCTTGGGGAATATGCAAGAAGGCAAATGTGAAAATGCATCAGCTGTCTAGATTATTATCTAGGATGAGATTATACACCTATGAGATATAGTTGATATCAGGCAGTCAGTTCATCTTTCTAAATCTGTTTTTGCACTTCTAAGAAGATTCAGCAATCTTAGAATTCCCATTGCAGATCAAATGAGTGCCCTTTGGCTTTCTTGGGAACTCATTCTTTATTCATTTTATTATTCCAACCTGTTTTCAATAGTATTAAGTATTATATTTGTAATACTTGTCTCATGTGCTTTGAATCACATTTTTTCCCACTTAGGTGCATTTCAAATATTTTAAAAATATGTTAAATTTTAATGGTGTTTAATTTGATTCTTTCTGATCAAAATATCTCTTAATGCAATATGGATATATAGTTCCAATCATTGTTCAGAAATGTTTTACTTGATGTATTAATAAAAATCCGTGGCTAACAGACTCCTGGAAATTTATAATGAAGTAAAGACCCTGATTATTATAAGTAATAATAATTATTATAAGTAAGGAAAGAAGTGTTCATTTTCCCTGTGGCTGGAAAAAAGCTTACTCTGGAGAGATGTTCCTACTCTCCAGATTAGGGTCTGAAGCAAGACTGAGGTCAGAAGCTCCAGGGAGGAAAAAACACAGACACTGGGGATTTCTGTGAGTCATTTCGTTGGAGTTGTACTTCCATAACAAATTTAAACATAACAGTGATGTTTTATAGCTAAATGATTTCAGTACAAATCTGAGATATTCACAGTTATTGTCAATTCAGTGACCTTCAACCCAGTCTGCCCTCTCAGCTCTCATCTAGTTGTGGAGCTTAGTGAGGCCCAGGGTTTAAGGCAGACAGGAATGGTGCAAAGGGGTAAGGTCTTCCATACAGATACAGAGAGCTTGGAGGCAGAGCAGGTTTCTAAAACCTTAGACAATTCCTCTCTGTGTCCTGAGCCACTCCATTTATTCCACCTGTATGCTAATTCTCTCATGAAGACCCTCTGTCACTGTGTGTATGTAAAGAGGAGGGGTCACAGAAGCCCTCTTTCTGGAGCTTGGGATTTGAGAGTGGGGGTAATGAGAAGACATATTCCCTTTCTATTTTAATCTGAAATAAGCAGCTTAAAGTTGTGTGGGGTACCTCCACTTCTTTTTGGTGTCAAAGAAAGTTAATGATGGAGGGAAGAGATGTAAAGGAACAATGTTTCCAGTTTTATGATATATTTAAAAAATAATGAAAGTCATTTTATCATTAATCATTTCAACTATGTACCATTTGGTGACTGGAAGTGATGCATGCCCCATCAGAAATTTGGCCTATGTGACCATCAAAGATTATGACTGATGGCTTTCCTCTTCTGAACATGTAGGCACATCCACAGCAGTCAACCCACCTGTTGTTTCATAATCCTTAGTACCTTGTGGTCCCAAGACCCATTCTTCCCATCAGTTACTCTGCTCTATACTGGAGGGACTGGGGACCAGATTTATAGTGAGACACATGGTAAGATATGGAGAGTGATTTTTCCAGAACTGATGACTGATATCAGCATATGTAGTTTAAAGATTCTGTTTGATACCCCATCTGTCCTTAGAGTATGAGGAGGTCATTTGAAGGTCTTACCTAATCAATGTAGTGAAGCCAAATACTTCAGCCTATTTTAGTGGTCCTTACAACCAGACTGAGGAGGCATAATCATCTATAATGGTCATGTTCTGTGCCAGCTGTGATAAAAATGATTAGTTAATAGAGTTTATTCTTTATGTGAGGACATTTTCTTTGAGCACTAATTAACACAAGAATGTAGCCCGGAGTTCTCACTTTACTTCCAGATTTCATTTCTAGTTGGCCAAATACCAATTATTCTTTCTGTTAGCTGTTTGGTGATTAGGTTTTCCATGGAGACAGTAAATTGAACCAGTGATGGTAACAAACAGAGCCGAGTCTTGGTTTGTCTGTTTGATGGGTAGTGGACATCCATTGCATGAACTCACTGTGGGCTGCAACCCCAGCGCTGAATAGACAGCTAAGGGAAGCAAGAAGAAAGGAAGAGGTTCCCCTACAGCCTGAGAACCCTGTTCTGCAGGACTCTCACTTAAGGCCTTTTAAAGTATTCTGAGATATATATAGCCAGGATAAATAAAGTGCTTAATTGAAAATATTTCACACAATCTGTCTTTCTTTCAAATTAAGAATATCAATAATATATTAGATTTTAATCAGGATGTTTGCTAGAGCAATGGTTGTAAAACCTATCAAGTCTCTCACTTAAAAATTGAGGTGAAATTTATGTAATAAAATTAATCATTTTAAAGTGAATGATTCAGCAACATTTAGTACATTTGCAGCATTGTACTACTAACCACCTCTATCTAGTTTTAAAATATTTTTATTGCCCTATACTAAAACCTCATACCCAGGAAGTAGTCATTACCATTGTCCCCTCCTCTCATCCCTAGAAACCACCTATGTGCTTCCTGTTTCTGTGGACTTATATATTCTGAATATCTCATAAAAGTGGAATTATACAATATATGATCTTTATGTCTTCTCTAACTTGGCATATTTTTTTCAGTGTTCATTCACATTGTAGCATGTATCATTACTTTATTTCTTTTCATGGCTGAGTAATAGCCCATCATATGTATATACTTCAAATTACTTATCATTCATCTGTTGTTATATATTTAGATTGTTTCCACCTTTGACTATCGTGAATAGTGCTACTAGAAACATTTGTGTACAAATATTTGCCCAAGTACCTGCTTTCATTTCTTTTAAGTATATACCTAGGGGTGGAATTGCTGTGCCATATGATAATTGTATGTTCAACTTTTTGAGGAACTATCATACAGTTTTCCATAATGGCTACATCATTTTACATTCTCACCAGCAATCTATGAGGGTTCAAATTTCTCTACATCCTCATAAACACTTACTATGTTCTGTTTTTTAAAAAGTATAGTCACCCTGAATAAGGATTCTGGGAAGAGAATGGAGTAGAAGGCACTAGGAGTATATCTCCCCATGTAGACAAAAATTTCACTGTTAATATCTGTTTGATGTAACTATTTTGGAATTCTAGAGTGTTCTGAAGGCTTATAACTTCTAGAGGAAGACTTGGACACTAAATTAGAGTTAATTTCACTCAATTTCAGCTCTTGGTGGTGGCTGTCAAACTCTACTACCCATACCTGTGGCAGGAAGCTGTGTACACATTTGAGAAGTAGCTTGAATGCAGCTTGCAGAAACAAGGGAGGGGGTCAATAAGCACCCTGCCCACCACATATCAAGGTCTTTGTTCTGAAAACTTACTGCTGCTTCTGATAACAGAGGTACAAAGAGGCAGTCAGTCAGTTACTGTATAACCTTCTTATTGCAAACCTCTCTACCTCTCCAGTTGAAGTGACTTTTAGTGGACTTAAAGAGCTGGCATGTTATCCTTTATTTTTCTCTTTTTAACATTTTGGGAACCAGACGTATAAGACTAGAATATTCCAAAGCAATGGAATATACAGGAAAATTTGGAAAGTCACTGCACATGCTCAGGGAAAAACACAGTCTCAGAAAAGACTAGGGAAACCTTAAGTTTTCACCTCAATCTGATTCCTACCATAGAAGCAGCCTAGAGCATTCAACAAAAACAAAGAAAGAAACTTTTGAAAACCCTGGAAAAGGGAGAGAATCTGTTTCCAGTTACTGCATTACTAGATTCAAATGTCTGGTTTTCAAGAAAAAAAAATCAAAGGCACACAAAGAAGCAGGAAAATATGTCTCATCCAGAAGGGAAAAAGATAAGCCAATTAAAACTGTCCTGGAGAAAGACCAGCTGGTGGGACTGCCAATACTACAAAGCTTTATTTATTTATTTACTTATTTTTATTTTTTACTACAAAGCTTTAAAACAACTATTTTGAAGTTACTCAAAGAACTAAAAGGAAGAAGTGGAGAAAAATCAAGAAAACAATGTATGAACAAAATGGAAATATCAATAAAGAGAAAATCCAAAAAGAAATTAAAAGAAACTGAAAAGAACATCTGGAACTGAAAAGAAAAATAACTGAAATAAATCTGTTAGAGGGATTAAAAGTAGATTTGAGTGTGCAAAAGAATCAGAAAACTCGGGCAGCCCAGGTGGCTCAGCAATTTAGGGCTGCCTTCAGCCCAGGCTGTGATCCTGGAGACCCAGGATTGAGTCCCATGTCGGGCTCCCTGCATGGAGCCTGCTTTTCCCTCTGCCTATGTCTCTGCCTCTCTCTCTCATGCTCTGTGTCTCTTGTGAATAAATAAATAAAATCTTAAAAAAGAAAAGTTGAAGATAAGACATTTGAAATTATAGAGTGTGATAAACAGAAAAAAAAAATTGAAGAAATGTGAACTGAGCCTATGGACCTGTAGTACACCATTAAGGAGATTAGTATACAACTTACATGGAAGTCCCAGAAAGAAGAAAGAGAGTAAGGGGCAGATAGATTATTTGAAGAAATAATGAATTAAAATTTTACAAACTTGATGAAAGACATGAATATAAATTTCAAAGAAGCTTAATGAACTCTAAGTAGGATGAACTTAAATGTATCCTCACCAAGAAACATAATCAAACTGTCAAAAGACAAGTAATCTTCAAAGCAGAAGAGATGCAATACATTATATATAAAGGCTCTTCAATAAGAGTACCAGCATATTTTTTTATCAGAAACTTTGGAAAGAGGCTAATATATTCAAAATACTGAAAGAAAAAAAAACTATCAACCAAAAATGTCATATCTGGCAAAACTATCCTTTAAAAATAAAGACGAAATTAAGATATTCCCAGATAAATAAAAGCCAAGGGAATTTGTTAACATTGACCTGTCCTTCAAGAGATTGTGAAGAGATGAATTCAAATTAGAGTCTTAAAAACTTAGGATATTAAATGTAATTATCATGGTAACCACAGATAAAATGGCTATAGAATATACACAAAAGGAAATAAGGGAATTTAAATGTTTTACTGACAAAAAAAAAATCCACAAAAAAGACAAATGCAGAAAATGAGGAACAAAACTAAAAAATATAAGTTAAACAGCAAAATGACAAGTCCTCTAATGAGAATTTATTTTAAATGTTAATCAGTAAATATTTAAAATGTAAATGGATTAAATTCTGCAATCAATAGACAGATTAGTAGAATGCATTAAAAAAACCATCCAACTATAATCTGTCTATAAGAGACTCACTTGAGATTCAAAGACACAAGTAGATTGAAAGTGAAATAATGGAAAAATATTCTCTGCAAATAAAAAGCAAAAAAGAGCAAAGATGGCTGTACTAAGACAATCTATATATTTTAAATAGGGAAAAAGTTTACAATAGACAAAGAAGTAAGTTATATATTAAATGATTCAATTCAATAAGAAGATTTAATAATTATAAACATTTACACATCTGAAGGTAGAAATATACAGCTGTACCATAATAGTTGGAGATGTTATTATTCCATTGTCAATAACCAATAAAACCAGACAGAAGATAAATAATGACATAAAGATTCAACACAATAAACCAACTAATCTCTTCAGTAAATGGTGGTGGAAAATGGGCAGTTACATGCCAAAAGAATGAAACTGCTCTACTTTTTTATATCTATTAAATTTAACTTGAAATGGATGAAAGGCTTAAATATAAGACCTGAAACCATAAAACTTCTAGAAGAAAATAGGAAGTAAGCTCTCTGACATTGGTCTTAGCAATATATATACATATAGCATTTGTCTCCTCAGCAAAGACTAAAAAAGCAAAAATGAACAAAGGAGACTAAATCAAAATTTTTAAAAAAGCTTTTTTTTTAAATAAAAAGCTTTTGAACTGCAAAAGGAAACTATAAAAACATTAAAAGGCAACCTACTGAATAGGAGAAGACGTTCACAAATTACATACCAGATAAGGGGTTACTATCCAAAATCTATAAAAACTAAAATAAAAAAATCCCAAACAATACAATTTTAAAAATTAGCAGAGAACCAATTAAAAAACAGGCACATGAAAAGATGCTCAACATCACTAACCATCAGGGAAATTCAAATCAAAACTACAGTGAAATATCACCTCAAACCTGTCAAATGGCTACTATTAAAAAAAAAAAACAACAACAACAAGAAATAAGTGTTGGTGAAGGTGTGAAGGAAAGATAACCCTCATGTACACTGCTGGAGGGAATGTAAATTGGTATAGCCACTATGAAAGACAGTATGGAGAGTTCTTTAAAAAGTTAAAATTAGAACCACCATATGATTTAGCAATTCCACTTCTAGGTATTTTTTGGAGAAAAAAATGAAAATACTAATTTGAAAAGTCATATGCATTCCTGTGTTCATTGCAACATTATATGTAATAACTAAGACATGGAAGCAGCCCAATTTATGATCTTTGATGGATGAATGGATTAGATAGAAGTGGTATGTGGATTGACAGATAGATTGATAGAATCTATCTTTAGACATATAGTGGAATATTACACAGCTATAAAAAGAATGAAATCTTGTCATTTTAATAACATAAATGGACCTACAGGTGCTAAGTGAACTAAGTTAGAGAAAGACAAATGCCATAAGATTTCACTTACATGTGGAATCTAAAAGAAAAAACAGAACAAAGAAAACAAAAAAAGACTCATAGATACAGAGAACAAACTGTTGCAGAGGACAGATTTGGGGGGTTTGGACAAAATATGTGAATGGGATTAGGAGGTACAATTTTCCAGTTATGAAATAAATGAGAGAGGGATATAATGTATAGGGAATATAGCTAATTATAGTATAACAACTTTGTATGGTGACAGGTAGTAACTAGACTTATTGTTGTGACCATTTTGCAATGTTTATAAATATTACGTCATTACAAATATTATAATCATTATATTGTAAATCTGAAACTAATACTATAATGCATGTTAGTTATTCTTTCAGAAAAAAGTCCACCATGAGACACCACCTCAAACCCATTAGAATGATTAGTATCAAAGAAAAAAAAACAAAAAAATAATAAGCCCTGGTGAAGATGTGGAAAAAATGGAGCCCTATGCACTGTTGGTGGGAATGTAAAATGGTGTAACTGCTATGGAAACAGTTATTTTTCAGAAAATAAAAATAGGATTACCATATGATCTAGCAATTTCACTAGGCATATACTCTCCACAATTGAAAGCAGTGTCTCGAATAGATGTTTGTATACCTGTGTTCATAGAAGCATTACTCAAAATAGCTAAAACAGAAGCAACTCAAGTGTCCACCTGTGGATGAGAGCATAAGCAAGATGTGCTATATACTTATAATGGGATATTACTCAATCTTTAAAAAAGAGGAAAGTTCTAACATATACTACAATATGGAGGAACTTTTAGGACATTTGTTAAGTGAAATAAGCCAGTCACAAAAAGACAAATGCCATATGATTCTAATATAAGATGCCTAGAGTGATCAAATTCATAGTAGCAGGAAGTAGAATGATGGTTTGGAGTGCTGAAGAAATTGGGAATGGAATATCATTGTTTAACAGGTAATAGTTTCAGTTAGGGAGAATGAAAAAGAGTTCTGGAGGAGATTGTAGCACAACATTATGAATGTATTTAATGCCACTGAACTGTACATATAAAAATGGTTCAAATGATAAATTTTATTCTATATATTTTACAATAAAAATGGGAAGAATTATAACCATCTTAATAGGTGTGAATAGTATCTTATTATTTTGATTCACATTTTCCTGGTAAATATGGTATTGAACATCTTTCCATGTGGTATTGGCCACTTGTATATCTTTTCTGGAGAAATGTCTATTCCCATCATATGACCATTTTTAATACAGTTGTCTTCTTGAGTCATAAGGGTTTTTTATGGTCTATATATTATAACCTTAACAGATAATGATTTGCAAATATTTTCTCCCATTCTGTAGGGTTTTTTTTTTTTTTACTTTCTTGATCATGTCCTTTGATGCACAAAATATTTTAATTTTAATAAGTCCAATTTATTTTCTTTCTTTCATTGTTCATGCTTTTAGTTTCATATCTAAAAATCCATTGCCAGGATCCCCGGGGTGGCTCAGCGGTTTGGCGCCTGCCTTTGGCCCAGGGCCTGATCCTGGAGTCCAGGGATCGAGTCCCACATCGGGCACCCTGTGTGGAGCCTGATTCTCCCTCTGCCTGTGTCTCTGCCTCTCTCTCTCTCTCTGTGTAACTCATGAATAAATAAATAAAATCTTTTAAAAAATAAAACAAACAAATAAATAAAAATCCATTGCCACATTCAAGGTTGCAAAGACTCACTACAATGCTTTCTTCTAAAATTTTATGGTTTTCACTCTTTTATTTAGGTTTTGATATATTTTGAGTTAATTTATGTATATAGTATGAGGAAGAGGTCCAAATCCTCATTTTGCATGTAGATATCCAGTTGTCCCAGGACTATTTGTTGATTAAATTACTTTAAAAATATTTTACAGCCTTTTATACACCCTGAACTAAAGATACTATATACTTTCATCTAAGTCAATACACTGACCTAATTATAAAACAACATAAAATGAATATTTATAATCGGATATTACATATTTCACTATGTAGATACTCATGTACCACTATACTAGAAGACTTCAGGAATTCATGTGCTTGCATGTGAGCTTAGAATAACTATAACTGTAAAATAATATTTTTTTAGAAATGACTCAAACCTTGTCATCACAGTGATGTGATTTTTGAAACGAACAACTCTTTCTTAAGCAAAACGATGTACAATCTTTCCTTGATTGATATGGCAGTTGAATTCAATGAATTTTAACACCATGCTAAAAATACGTTGTGCTTCTGTGCCGAACATAGTTAGCTTAGTTACCTAAAGATCATAACATGGCTTTTCATTTCCATTCTATGTAAAATGTTCCATTTACATGATTTCACATCTGAAAGTTGTGCTGAAAGCAGTAGAACTCATCATGTATGACTGTTCCTCTCCCTGTAGGACATGTAGCATCCTTAGCCTTTTTCACTGAATCTTGTCAATATCCACCACACCACTACTTACAAAAAATTGAAGAACACCCCACTCCATTCTTCAAATGCCTTCACAATGTGTTAAGATCGTGTTTGCCAGGTTTCTCCACTGCACAATGACTACTTTTCCCATTGTAATAAATACTTTAGAGGAGATTCTCTAAGACCATGCAAATATTCTTCAAAGGGTTTCTTCTTAAACCCTTACCCACTGATTTCAATATCTATTAGTGGGTTTTACCTACAGTAATTATTTCTTTGGTGTCTAATGATGATTTTCTATTTCCATAATTCCTTCTACATTTAATTGAAATGCTTTTTTAAAGAAGAGTTGTCTTTTCTCCTCCTTTTATTTATTCAATTATTTATTTATATCCATTTGAATTTGTGGATATTTATTTTATTCTTTGGGTTTTAATACAGTCATCATTTATTTTATTCCTCAAAACTGTCCAGCTTTGGCCACTGAGGGGGCTCTTTCCAGTTGGGCTATGTATTCTTTTGACATGCTCTACCTTCCTACACAAAATTTCTCTTCTTAGTACTTTCTTATTGTCTGGCATCACAAAATTCTCCAAGTTCTGCATATATTTTTCCTGCCCCAGCTCTGAAATCAACCACTTACCCAAGGAACCCCAGTTCTTTTTATTGAAAATTTGTATTTAAAAATTTTAAGATTTTATTTATGTATTTGAGAGAAAATGAGGCAGAGCAAGTGAGCATGAGTGGAGAAAGGGGCAGAGGGAGAGGGAGAGGGAGAAGCAGACTTCCCACTGACCAGGGAGCCCATGCACAGGACATGATCTCAGGATCCTGGGATCATGACCTGAGCCAAAGGTAGATGCTTAACAGACTGAGCCACCCAGGCACCTGAAAAATTATATTTAGAAATCAAAGATCTGGGCACTAGATGTGCTCAGTGCTCCTGGGGTATCACTGCTTCTTGACTGTCTCAGCAGATAGAGCAGTGGAATAAATGCATGAATGCTAACCAATGTTAGTAGTAGATGCAGTCTGTACTTTCCATCCATCCATCCATCCATCCATCCATCCATCCATCCATCTATCCATCCATTCATCCATCCATCTCTTTATCCATAATCTATTAAACTATGTGTTGAAACTGATACCTCCATAGACTTTGTAACTTTTTTCTGATAGTGACAAACAGAATTCTCATTACCTACAATGCATTTACTTGTTTGTATTTATTTATTTATTTATTTATTTATTTATTTATTTATTTATTTATTTATGAGAGAGAGAGAGAGAGAGAGAGGCAGAGACACAGGAGAAGGGAGAAGCGGGCTCCATGCCAAGCCTGACGCAGGACTCGATCCCAGAACTCCAGGATCACGCCCTGGGCCAAAGGCAGGTGCTAAACTGCTGAGCCACCCAGAGATCGCCTACTTAATTGTTTTAACCCAAATACATATAGTTTCACAATTGCTAACACCCATACCTAATAAGGGACATTTTAAATATGCTGCTCTTAAGATTTATTAAAATTTACAAAGTAGCTGTAGACAATAACACTAAATAGAATCTATAATTGTTCTCATTTTATAGATAACCAAGGGTCGAAAGAGTTTTGATAACTTCTCCAAGGTTAGACATGGAAATCTTAACTCCAAAACTCATTTACTTTTCTATAAACTAAGTATAAGTAGAACTAACCTCTCTTCCAAATGAAACTATATGTAAAGTCTCAATATACAAAACTAATAAAACTGGGATTGCCCTTCTTGAGGAAGAAGTAGATGCCTTCCCATGATGGTCCTAAGCCCTCTGATGAATCTTAGGTTTTTAGAGACTCCTGAAACATATTACCACTTTTGATAAAACTCATTTTCCTAAAATAGCTCTATTCCAGGCACCAATAACTTGTAATTACAAAATGAAGTAAAATGAACCAAATGACAAAATGATAATGGCTTAAGTTTCTATGTCCCCTCTTATTACCTAGGTTAAAACTTGCAGTGTTTCTGCTAAAGATGCCATGTCTAGTTATTCCCAAAGCCACTTGCTCTAGACATGGGTTCTAATCTCTTTCTAATCTATTTTACCATCAGCATCTAGAAGCTCTATTGGACTCGGTGTCTCACAAGGCCTTTAATCAACTGTATCCCATTAACTTCTACCCTTCTTTGCCGACCCATTAACTAGCATTTCACCAAGTATCATGAAAAGTTTTTAGCCCTTATCTCTTCAATTATAAGTTCTCAAACCTAATTGAGGTGGCTGGTTTGAGACAGACACCAGGGCTTCCACTCAAATAAATACACCCCAGTCCCCCTCTAGTTACAAAAGCAAAGCTACTATGCAGATACAAAGAGATATGGATAGGTGACAGTAGGTAATGGGGGGAGAAATATAGTTTAGAACACTAGCTTTCAAATTGTTATGTAGAGCCCTAGGTCTACTTAAAGCCTTTCTAGGAAAAAGAGAGTTTTAAGGAAATTGATAAGATCTTCAATTTTCTTCATGTGTTGTTCCCTAAAATTCTGCCCAGAACAACCATGTGGTGGGAAGCAACTTTTTCCTCTCTTCTTTTCACAATTGCCCTTCTCAAAATTTACAAAAGAAACACATATTTCTCACTTGCCCAAATCTTAACATGATGCATTGCCCTGATGTGTAAAAAATTGTAAGAATGCCAAGCAATATGATAATTGAAAATAGTGATTTTTGTCTTGGGAAAATAAGTGATTCTAATGATTAAGTAATGAATCACTTTGCAAGTCATAGGGTTCTAATTCTTCACTTTCAACAAAATTTAAGGGGATCCTAATGAAGTTATCAACTGATAGATTACAAAAGTAATTTTTAAAACATAATTTTGTGGAGGTTTTCAATCATCCACAAAGGTAGTGAGATCTTTATAATGAATTCCCACATACCCATCATTCCAACTTCAAAAATTATCAACATTCTGCCACTCTTGAAAAAAATAATATTTGATGCTTTGTCACTATATGAATTTTGGATAGTTTTTAGAAGGAATTCAAAGAATTGTTATAGCTACTTAATAAAAAGCACCTCTACTCCTATGTATGTATGTAAGTAAATAAGTAAGTAACAGGGTTTCTTGGGGCTTATGTCTTTCATGTCTATAGAACATGAAAAATAGGAATATAATTGATATTAAAATTTGTCTCATTCCAGATTTACATTAGTCTATGGATACATTAATTAATTTAAAAAAGAGGGACCCAACTATCTAATTAAAGATTGATTTACAATAAAATTTTATGTTTGAGTTAATAATTGTCAAAATTGGTAATATACTTATGTTGTTTTAATGAGCCATTTACTTTTAGTTGTTAAAATAACATCATAAACATGTATATCCTTTTGGTCCTAAGAAATTTAACTTTTAGGGACACCTGGGTGGCACAGTTAACTAAGTGGCTGACTCTTGGTTTTGGTTTGGGTCATGATCTCAGGGTTGTGGGTTCCAGCCACACCATCAGGCTCCCCACTGGGCATAGAGCCCATTTAAGATTCTCTTTCTTCCTCTTCCTATGCCCTTCCCCTCCCACAAGAATGCATGCACTCTCTCTAAAATAAATAAATCTTTTAAAAAATTAACTTTTAAAATTATTGTATTTATAGTGTCTTTCATTGCAAAGGAGTTTTAATAGGGTAACTAAAAGTTTTTTTTCTTTTTTACTAAAAGTTTTTTAAGTTATAAAATAATTTACATGAAGATAAAAGTATGTGAGGAAAATGGAATGGAAATACAAAAGTACAAGGAACAATGCAGTTTCTATTAAGGTTGTTTATGTATTTTTAATGGAAAATGGTGATATCAAATGACTATAGTATTTTATTCTATGAGACCATGTAGGAGAGGACTGCTTCAGTGATGTAATGGTTTAATTTTGAAATACCAACATTTAAAACATGTTAGAAATTATATTTGTTGTAACTTGTGAAAATTTCAGATATCAATTTAAAATTTTGTGGAGGTATACGTAGTTTTATCAAATTCTTGTAAGATATTTGAAGGCGGGGATCCCTGGGTGGCTCAGCAGTTTGGCGCCTGCCTTTGGCCCAGGGCTCGATCCTGGAGTCCCGGGATCGAGTCCCACATCAGGCTCCCGGCATGGAGCATGCTTCTCCTCTGCCTGTGTCTCTGCCTCTCTCTCTCTATGTCTATCATAAATCAATCAATCAATCAATCAATCTATCTTAAAAAAAAGATCTTTGAAGGCCACTGGATGATACTCATATTCTTGGACTTTTAACTCAGTCATCTAAAATTCCATTTTAATATAAGAAGAGAAGAAAGATTGTGTGTTGAAAAAATAGTGATCTCTTAGTGTTTGAATAAATGAGTCTTCTGGATAGTGTATATGCTATATGGAAAGTATCCATGCTTGACTTCCAAAGACCAGAAAATGCATTGCTCATGCTAACATGTGTTTATTAGACTGACTACTGTAAGGAGGAACACCAACTTGATATTAGAGGGGGGTATTTATGGATTGGGGGTCTGGCCCACGTGGCTTGGGGTAGGTCATTCATGGTGGGAAAATAACTGGGAACGGGCAGAGTAGAAGACCTAATAGTTTGGCATTGGTGTACATGGCAATGGTAGGGCCTTGAAGTGGATCTTGATTAACTAACTCACTGTTTGCCCAGGACAAATTGGTTTTTAGGAGTTTGTTGAAACAAAGAATCATGTCAATTATTTTATAGCTTTATCTTCCTGGACAAGAATTTCCTGGAACAAAGAGTTAAAAGGATTTAACTGGCACAGGTCTTCTAGTTCTCGTTCTGTTGGTTAAGCTATGTAGATGTAAGAAGTCTCATTTCTCAGCAAAATATCTACCTATATGTAAGTCATACTTGGATATCTGGATGTTTATTAGAAAAAGTATGTACTTGAATGCTGACATACTTGGTCTAGATTCCCATGGCTCTTGGCTTTCAGTAAAGAGGAAAAGAGGCTAGGGCTTGAATTGGAGCACTGAAAGATGGGACGAATTTAGAGGCAAAGGGGGAACAGAGGGCAGGGCAGGGGCCCACTTTCAGAAGGTTGAGGTACAGAGTTGGGTCCCACTGAAGCCTCCCCATATGGGCTGTCAGCACAGATTCTTGGCAAGGAATGAATGGTTCCATTTCATGGTTGGGGGAGAAAACCAGGAGTCATTTGACCTTGGCAAAGCTGCATAGGCCATGTTTTGGTTCTCAATTTACCACATATGATGCTTTAAGTTTAAATTTCCTCTCTCCATTTACAGAGGATTTTAACTTAAGGTGCTGCTTCTCATAGAATCGTTTCACTTTTTTGCAGCAGGTGAAATTACTTGGTTTACCTGTGGAGAAATCTCATTAAAAGCTTAATTCAGAGGCAAAATCCTGTGTCAGCTAGTAAAATAGCCATTAATGGGTACCTTCTCCTTGTGGATAGGGCTTGTAGGAATGAAGAGCTAAGAGGAAAGAAAAACTATTTATGGTATTCTGTGCCTCTCAATTTTATTCCTCTAGGTCAGTGGTTCTACATATGTGGTCCCTTGACCAGAAGCATCAACATCACCTGGGAACTAAGGAATCTGCATTTAACCTTCAAGGTGATTCTAATACATAAAAAGCTTGAGAAACTCTGCTTTATGCTATTCTTCAGTGAAGCAGGACATTTCCCTTCATCATTTTCCCTCTTAGTCCATTTGGATTTGATGGACTATGAGGAAGGATTTCACTGTAAAACAGAGTAAACAGCCTGGGAATTTAACCTTTGTTTAGTAGTTCCTGGTTAAACTTTTTTGCATTTGGCTGAGCTCCCCAAACTCTGGAAGCTCTCTGCAGTGTGTTTCCTCATTCCTGATTGTTTCTTTTGTTTACCTAAAACAGCACTCAGTGTATCCTTTAGGCAAATTAACTTCAGATACTTTTATTTACATAGGACCCTTCGAAGGATCCATATGTAATATACTTTTTCCTTTTACCTGGATGTTTCCTAGCACTGACAATACTGTTTGCAAGGTAATTCCATGGATGGAATTCATCCAGGCTCCTTTATGAATTGCATGTAGAAGAGAATTTAAGGGCCACAATTAATTGTTATATTTTGCTCATTGATTCCTTCAGAGAATATTCTTGATTATCTACTATATGTATGGTATTGTGAAGGATGCAAAAGACAGATAAGCAAAATCTCTATATCTGCAGGATGTACAACCTTGACTCTAGCCTGAAGAATGTTGAGTAGTATGTTTTGTATGGTGCATACTATGAAAAATGCCTTTCCAAGTGTTAACTCACCTGTCAGTCTTCTGAGGGTAGATATTGTTTTCAACTCTACCTTTAGGGATAGAGAATGTCAGAGTTTAAGTAACAGGAAAGTTGAGACATCTAAAGAAGCAGGATTTGAGGGGATCACTGGATGGCTCAGCGGTTTAGTGCCTGACTTCGGCCCAGGGTGTGGTCCTGGAGTCCGGGGATCGAGTCCCACATCAGGCTCCCTGCATGGAGCTTGCTTCTCTCTCTGCCTATGTTTCTGTGTCTTTCATGAATAAATAAATAAAATCTTAAAAAAAAAATAAAGAATCAGGATTTGAACACAAATAGTTTGGCTCCTCCTACTTGCCTTTAACCACTAAATTAGCATGCTAGCTTTCAGAGGGTTGACAACATAAACACTGGTAAATCCTTAGAGTGGTAAAGATAAATTGTGGGATTGAATACTTGTTATTAGGTTGGATTGCCAAATTTAACAAATAAAAATACAGGATGAAAAAAAAAATAAAAAAAAAAAAATAAATAAAAAAGAAAAAAAAATAAAAAAATAAAAATACAGGATGTTCAGGTAAATTTGAATTATTTTTAATTGCCTATGTATATGTATACTGAGATAAAGACTATTACTCAGGACACACTAATACTGAAAAATTATTGCACATCTGAAATAAACTACACATATCCAAATTCTATACCTCTTTCTTTAATTATATTGCCTTGTTTTAGCTCTGCTTAATAGTTCCTTGTTTCATGGAATTTGCTTATAAAATCCCTTGCAGTTATAATATATATTCCATTTACATCGTAACATAACTGGCACAATGTTTATATAAAAAGTATTTGGTTCTTTTGCCCATTCAACATTCTTTACTGAGAAAACACATTCAACATCAGCATTATGAGCTGGGATCTTTAGCATGTACTGACATAAAGTTATCAAGTGTGAGAATTACTCTTCCAACTTGATTTGGGTCCCTCCGGGATGCACCGCGGACAGGTGCACGCCGTACCCGGGGCAGAGCCCACGTGTGGCCCTGGGGGCGCCCCTTGGGGCCGCTGTCGTGCCCGAGGCCTGTGGGTCTGCGCCCGCCGCGATGCCGAAGATCAAGGCGGGGACGAGCGGTCGCCGCCGCGAGCGGCTCAAGCAGAGCCGGGAGCTGAAAAGCGCGGGAGGACTGACGTTCAACACGGGGATTGGGCAGCACATACTGAAAAACCCTCTCGTTGTGAACAGCATCATCGACAAGGCTGCCTTAGGACCAACTGATGTGGTGCTGGAAGTTGGACCTGGAACTGGCAATATGACTGTTGAGTTGCTAGAAAAGGTAAAAAAGGTAATTGCCTGTGAACTTGACCCAAGGCTAGTAGCGGAACCTCACAAAAGAGTTCAGGGCACGCCTCTGGCCAGCAAGCTTCAGGTACTGGTGGGTGATGTGTTGAAAACAGATCTGCCATTCTTTGATGCTTGCGTGGCAAATTTGCCGTATCAGATCTCTTCCCCCTTTGTCTTCAAGCTGTTGCTGCACCGACCTTTTTTCAGATGTGCTGTACTTATGTTTCAAAGAGAATTTGCTCTCCGACTAGTTGCAATGCCTGGAGATAAATTATACTGCAGACTCTCAATCAACATACAGCTGTTAGCACGTGTGGACCATCTGATGAAAGTTGGAAAGAATAACTTCAGGCCACCACCCAAGGTAGAATCCAGTGTGGTAAGAATAGAACCTAAGAACCCACCACCACCCATCAATTTTCAGGAATGGGATGGCCTAGTAAGGATCACCTTTGTTAGGAAGAACAAGACACTCTCTGCTGCATTTAAGTCAAGCGCAGTGCAACAGCTATTGGAAAAAAACTACAGAATCCACTGTTCACTCCATAATATTATAATACCAGAAAATTTCAGCATAGCAGATAAAATACAGCAAATCCTAACCAGCACAGGTTTTAGTGACAAGTGGGCCCGTTCCATGCACATAGATGACTTCATCAGATTGCTACATGGATTCAGTGCAGAAGGTATACATTTTTCTTAGCTTTCTGGCAAACAGAATTTTCCAAACTCAAGAAAAAGAAACTGGAATTATATATTTTTTAATAATTTGAGAAGATGAACTATGCCTTTGCTTCAATGGAACACTATATATGCTTGACTATTTTTGATTTAATACTACTACTGTCATCATTTATTACTATGAATTTTTACAGTACTCAGTCAATTCTAAGTACCCAAGATTTTTTTGGTTGTGTTGTGTTTTTAATATCTAACATAGGGAAGGGTCCAGTCTATACATGATAATCTTTATGAGCCGCAGGCACGCACAACTTTACACTTAAACTTATCATTTCTTTTTTTTTCTTTAATAGTCTTTTTTTATATAAATTTTTATTTATTTATGATAGTCACACACAGAGAGAGAGAGAGAGAGAGAGAGAGAGGCAGAGACATAGGCAGAGGGAGAAGCAGGCTCCATGCACCGGGAGCCCGACGTGGGATTCGATCCCAGGTCTCCAGGATCGCGCCCTGGGCCAAAGGCAGGCGCCAAACCGCTGTGCCACCCAGGGATCCCTAAACTTATCATTTCTAACAGTTTATTGTATAAAGATGTTACTTGTTCTATTTTCTGTATATTACTGTGAGGACCTCTAGGCTTTGTCCCTCAAATAGTAAAAAAGTTAAAGTATGCTTAACTCCAATGTATTTCCCATACTGTTTTTATTCATGTACACAATAAAACTGCTTTATTTTGAAAAAAAAAACAAAAAACAAAAAGCAAAAAAACAAACTTGATTTGTTGGGCAACTCAGGTGGCTTAGTGGTTTAGCACCACCTTCAGCCCAGGGGTCCCAGCATGGAGCCTGCTTCTCCCTCTGCTTATGTCTCTGCTCGCACCCACCCCCCTCATGTCTCTCATGAATAAACAAATAAAATCTTAAAAAAAAAACTTGATTTGTTGGAG
Source organism: Canis lupus baileyi (assembly GCF_048164855.1). Taxonomy (NCBI): domain Eukaryota; kingdom Metazoa; phylum Chordata; class Mammalia; order Carnivora; family Canidae; genus Canis; species Canis lupus. Next base: position 10,137,240 of record NC_132861.1, read on the forward strand.
CACATAATGCTGTATTTCATAGCATAACTTGCTTATCTATTCTTGAAGATTATGCCACACCTCTCAATGGCTTTTTAAAATGTTATCCCCTGGCAAAAAGAAGATCATTGTTATCTTTATTCTCTTCTTCTACACTATACATGATGACTCCTATTAAAGAACATAAACATATTTATTTAAAGAAAAAAAAAGACTAAGTGACATCAGTAAAATAGCCAGGTAAGATGTGGCCTATATATCTCCCTTCTCAACAATAATAATTTGGCATTCATCCACAGACAAAAGTGCCTTTGCTGGAACTTTGGGATCTAGGTAGGAGACTGTGAAACCCTAGTGCAGATCAAGACCAAGGCTGTTTTAAGAAGCAGGCTCACACCCAAGGAAGCTTATTTGTTGACTGTGGTCCAGGCCACAGAAATGAAAACACCTCTGTACCCATGAAAACTCAGCTATAGGGCTATTTGGCTTTGGATCTGTTGCTAGTGCTATATGCCAGGGGTTGAGGGAGGAGTCACACCTACCTGTGTGTTTTGTAGAAGACTTACAGACCTTTGTCCTGGCTGTGGACTCTGAAGTGGTCCATGAATCAGCATTAGCCCCTCTTGGTCAGCCACACTCTACAAATAGTCTTTCTGGAATAGGGAGCCTGCAGGCGACACTCCCATCTGCATCCCCAGAGACCTGAGAGGGCCCTATATGCAGCTCCAACTTCTTCACAGTCATAGTCCTCAGCAGAAGGACTAGCAGTTCTGAGGATCCAAGGTCTCAGCAGGAGACACTATCCTGTGCAACCCCAGAGATTTTGAAAGGGCCCTTTATTGGGCTCCAGTGCCACCCAACCACAGAGACCCAGCAGGAGATGGCTCCTGGCTGCACCCATGGATATCTTGAAGGGTCCTGTACTTGACTCCAATCATATCAAAGCTATAGTCCACCACCAGACCTGCCAGCTCTGCCAACCCTGGGACCTAGTAGGACACATTCCTATGCTCTTGGAGATCCTGAGACCGCCTTATCTTTGGCTCTAGCACCTCACAACTATGGTCTGTGGTTTCTTGATGGCCCAGGTTACCAGTGGGAGATACCCTCATTTGTACTACTGGAGGCCCTAAAAAGGGATTATACTTGGTTCCAGGCTTTCTCAGCTACAGTCCACAGGAAGTCTTCCTGTCACAGGGACCGGGTAGGAGACACATCTGTGCCTCAAGAGATCCTAAAAGGGACCTTTACTTAGCTCTAGCCCTTTCAGAAATGATCAGGGGCCAGTCCATCCCACCCAGAGACCAGGTGGGAGAGACACCTAGATATGCTTCCAGAGATAAGTCTGTAGACCTCAATCTTGAAGATTGATCTGGGAACTGAAACTAATTTGGGGCTTGATTTTTGCTTCTCTCAGCAAGTCCTGAGCCAGTCCTGCCCACCCAGGAATCCATCTGGTGACTAGACAACTGATCTTCCAGGGACCTGGCATACACCTGACATGGCCATACCTGTCATACACCTGATAATAGGTTGTCTGAAGATCCAGCTATGGATCTTGAAATGGACCCTTGTCCTAGCAGCACCCCACTAAGCAATCTTAACCAGATCCAACCCAGCATGACAGCAATTCTAGATATAACCCTATATAAAACCCTGGAGAACAAACAGGAAAAGGTATTTATGTACAGAAACCAATCTGTGAAGCCTGAAAAAGGAGTCTTTTCTCAAATATACTGACACAAGCACAAAACTCATGAATCAAGAAGAATCAGACCAATATGACACCACCAAAGGAAACTAATAAAGCATGTATAACCAACTTCAAAGAAATGGAGATTTACTGTTTGCCTGACAAGGAATTCAAAATCATCATCTTAAACTAAATGAAATACAAGAGAATATATATGGACAACAAAGCAGGAAATCACTTCATAAACAAAATGAATAAATAAAAAGCATAAAAAAGAATCAAACAGAGATCCTGGGGCTGAAGAATACAATGATAGAACTGAAAAATTCAGTAAAGAGCTTCAACAACAGACTTGATCATGCAGATAAGGAATCAGTGAACTCAAAGACAACATTTGAAATTTTCCATTTAAAGGAACAAAAAAAATGAATCTATCTTACACCACTCATAAAAATTAACTTGAAATGAATTAGAGACTTAAATGTTAGATCTCAAACCCTAAAACTCCTAGAAGGATATATATGGAAAAAGCTTCTCAATATGGGTCTTGGCAATAATTTTTTTGGATATAAAATTTAAAGTACAAGCAGCAAAAGCAAAAATAAACATGTGAAACTACATCAAATTAAAATGCTTCTGCATAGCAAAAGAAACAATCTACTGAATAATTAGGCAACCTACTAAATGGAAGGATATATTTGTAAACCATGTATCTGATAAGGAGTTTATATCTAAAATACATAAGTAACTTATACAAATGAATTGCAAAGCAAATGAGCAAACAAAACTCACCCAAATAATTTACTAAAAAATGGTCAGAGAACTTAAAGCAGTATTTTTCTAAAGAAGACATGCATATGACCAAACCAGTACATCCAAAGGTACTCAACATCACCAATCATCAGGAAAATGCAAATCAAAGCCATAATGAAATATCACCTCACTTCTGTAGAATGATTGTCATGAAAAAAAGACATGAGATAATAAGCATTATCACAATAGCCAAGAAATGCAAACAAACTGTGTCTCTCAGTGAATGAATGGATAAATAAAATGTGATGTATAAATTGTGTATATGTATATATACATCTATAGTATAATATATATAATACATATAATATATATTTACATATTATGTACTTCCCCTATACTCTTTTTTCCATCAACATCTTTGATGCAGAATCACAACAATCTTGGAAGCTATGTGTTAAAGATGACCATACAACTAGATAAAAGGATCTGAGTTTCCTAAATCAGTGCCTGGAGAAGAATAACATTTCTGTTTGGAAATTCTCATAAGTGAACTTCTTCCAAATTAGAGTCAAAAGACGTTTTGAGATTTATTTGTTATAGTAGCTAATGTAAACTATTATGAATTTCTAAAAAAAATAAAGGAAATGTCATTTTTCCCTTAGAAGAATATCACACACAAAACACTTACCAGAAACCCCCTACCAAATTAAAAATATTAAGTCCTGAACCTGTGCTAATCTGGTAGACATAAGTCAGTGTATTTTGTTTCTTAGTCGCTTATCACTTCTCTTTGTTGTGTTTCTGATTAAGGCCTCTGTCTATAAGTTGTTAGAGATAGAACTATCTGTTCAGCTTGATATAAACACAGAAATATTTTTAGCCTAATCCCTGGTAATATATCTCAAAGAGCAAGTATATGTCTTCCTAAAAACATTAAAAAATACTATTTGGAGATACTTTAACATATTCCTCTTTTCAATGGTCACATCACTAGGGATATTTGTCTTCAATATATTTTAGCCTCCCCCCACCTTTTTAAAAAATGAAGGTAAATATGGCTTTCAAAGATTTTCTCTTAAAAACTTTAAATTCTTCCACAAAGCTTTTCTTCTTTTGGGAACTGGAAAACTACAATCATAGAGCCCAAAGAATGGGGAAAATGAAAATCAAGATATTTACTTCCAAAGGCAAGCAAGGATATAACAGGCACTATATCCTTGAGAAGCTTGAGTATTAAGAGTATTGATTTATGCAAATACTATTTTATCTTATTTCGGTGTCTCCGACTGGAGTATTTTAACCATCTAAGACAGCATTTACCTCAATCAATATTTCCCTTGACTATGGTGGTTTCCTAGGAGATCAGAAGTAGTCTGTAGAATCAGATTACTTATATATTTCTTGGACAAATATGAGAGCATTAAGCTTTTCAAATTATGTTGTTAATGTAAGGTGATTCTGAGAAACTAATTGTCATAAGAATTGGTAACATATTATAATAAGCTGAAAGGGAAAAATGCTTTCTGAAATATGACTGACTTGTCTGTCATGAGATAAAATGGAATATAGAGATGTGATTTTGCCAAAAACTGTGATATAGGATCCAGATAATTTGCTATTTTTGACAGTCACACAATGGCTCACAGAATTACATAAAACATAAAATTTAAAGTCCCCAGTTTATCTGTCCCATCTTCTTTTATCAGAGCCTACATGCAAATATGGGTTATTGCACCAACCTCTAATAGATCCTCCTCCACATTTTTTCTCATCTAATTCATTTTTTACCAAAAACTTGTGAAAATTCTCTTCTCAATGCAAAGCTACTCAGTGGGCTAGTATGGCCTCCAATTGCACATAGAATAAATTTTAGCAACCTCAACATGGTTTTTAAGACCTAGTATCATGTAGTCCTGCTTACCACTCTCACACTTATCAGTTGAATGAGGAATCTTATATTCTTGGGATATAAACAGAAAAATACTTGGTTGGCTGGCTGGCTTGCTTGCTTGCTTTATTTATTTATTTATTTATTTATTTATTTATTTATTTATTTATTTATGTGAAATCTATTTTCATGGTAATCGTTCATTTCCTTTTTTAAAAAATAATTTTAATGAATGAGTAATACATATATAGCTACAAATTTTAAAGGCTTTATAATGGCACATAAGAAAAAGAACCATACCAGCCAATTACCTACCTTGGAGGAAATAATTATGATTTATTATTTGTGTATTCTTCAGAAGATATTTCAATCATACAAGAAACTTTTTTTGCCAAGAGAAGTGCTGTTATTCACTGTACTTTTTTCCCTCCCTTCCTTCCTTCCTTCCTTCCTTCCTTCCTTCCTTCCTTCCTTCCTTCCTTCCTTCCTTCCTTCCATTTCTCTATCTATCTCTATCTAGTTATCTATTTATGGATGGATTGATAGTTGAATTCAATTTCAGTACCTACAGAACTGTTTCATTTTAGTTGACTTCATCATATTCTATTGTATGGAATTTTAAAAAGTGATTATTTTCTTACCTCAGATCCTCTAGATAGTAACACTGGATACAAGAATTAAGAACTAACACATTACTTGTGAGGTACAGGCCCAGGGAATAAGGATGAGGGATGAGGAAACTGAGGCTAGGCAGAGTGTAGGCAGCATAATGTGATGTGATGTTTGTTCACTGGGTGCTTAGTTCACTTGATGCAGGAGACTTCTCCAGAAATGTTTCAAGGAGGAAACATGTTTCAACATAGTCCACTATGGAAGAAAGGAGAAGATATTAAAGGAGAAGATATTATCTGTCCATCTTTCTGCTGTTACCCATTTGCCATTAGCTAAACTTCACCTTCAACTTATCTCTGTGCTTCTAAGTTATGTCATCAGATCCCTTCAGCCATTTAGGAAACCAGATGTATGTCACATAGCAAGTAGGATTTCATCAAAATCCAAAATTCGAAGTGTGTTTCAGTTTGGGGGAGTCATTCACTAAAAGAGAGAATAAAGAGAATCAGTAAAGGAACAAAAAATTTATTTTCCAGTAGAAACACAGATACATAGAGCACATAGTTCTCTTCGTGTTATAAGAGAACTATGAAAAGATTTAGTGTGATTGGAGATGGAGGAGAAAGAGTATGTATCATGACATATTGCTATCTACAGTTGCTTGTCATTCAGACTATTTTATTTTTTTAATGGAAGTATAGTTGACATACAATATTACATTAGTTTTGGGTGTATACCATAGTGACTCACCAAGTCTATATATTATGCTGTGCTCACCATGAGTGTAGCAACCATCAGTCACCATACAATAGTATTATAATACCATTGACTCTATTCCCTGTACTGTACCTTTCATATCCATGAATTATTTATTCCATAACACTGGAAGCCTGTACCTCCTACTCCCCCTCACCCATTTTGCTCATCCTCTTGCCCTCCCTCTCCTCTGGCAACCATTACTTTGTTCTCTGTGTTTTTTGGTCTGTTTCTGCTTTATGTTTGTTTGTTCATTTGTTTTGTTTTTTAGATTACACATATAAGTGAAATCATAGGGTATTTGTCTCTATATATATGGCTAATTTCACCTAGCATAACACCTTCTAAGTCCATCTGTGTTGTTGCTAATGGTAAGATCTCAATCTTTTTATGGCGGTGTAATATTCCATTTTGTATGTGTATATATATAGTATAGTATAGTGTGTGTATATATATACATAGTGTGTGTGTGTGTGTATTAATCCTCACTACATGTTCCTTAATCCACTCACCTGTCAATGGACTCTTGGGTTGCCTTCATATCTTGGCTCTTGTAAATAATGCTGTAATAAACATAGGGTTCATATATCTTCAAATTGTTATTTTCATTTTCTTTGGGTAAATACCCAGTAGTGGAATTAGTGGATCATATAGTATTTCTATTTTTAATACTTTGAGGTACCTCCATCCTGTTTTCCACAGTGGTTGTACCAAATTACATTCCCACCATCAGGACACGAGGGTTCATTTCTCTCCACATCCTCTCCAACAGTTATTTTGTCTTTTTGATACTAGTCATTCTGACAAGTGTAAAGTGATATTTCATTGTGGTTTTGATGGGCATTTCCTTAATGATTAGTGATGCTGAGCATTTTTATATGCCTTTTAGGCATCTGTGTATCTTCTTTGGAAACATGTCTATTCAGGTCCTCTGCCCTTTTTTCCCATCAGATGATGATGGTGATGATGATGATTACTATTTTGGTGTTGAGTTGTATAAGTTCTTTATATATTTTGCATAGTAACCCTTATTAGATATGTCATTTGCAAATACCTTCTTCCATTTAGCAGGCTGTCTTTTCATTTTGTTGGTGGTTTCCTTCACTGTGCAAAAGTATTTTATTTTGGTATAATCTAAATTTTTTTGTTTATTTTTTTGTTTCCCTTGGCTGAGGAGAGATATCCATAAATATGGTGGTAAAGCCTTTGTCAAATAGATTACTGCCTATATTTTCTTGAAGAGTTTTATAGTTCCAGGTCTCACATTTAGGGCTTTAATCCATTTTGTTTATTTTTATGTATGGTGTGTGCATGTATAGTTTTATTCCTTTTTATGTAGCTGTCTAGTTTTCCCAACACCGTTATAGAAGAAACTGTCCTTTTCTCATTATATATTATTACTTCTTTTGTCATAAATTGACATGGATTTATTTCTGGGTTATATATTCTGATCCATTGATCTGTGTGTCTGTTTTTGTGCCAGTATCAAACTGTTTTGATTACTAGAGCTTTGTAGTATAGTTTGAAATCTGGAATTGTGTTACCTCCAGCTTTCTTCTTTTTCAAGATTGCTTTGGCTGCTCAGAGTCTTTTGTGGTTCCATGCAACTTTTAGGATTGCTCGTTCTTGTTATGTGAAAAATACTGTTGGTCAGATTATTTTAAATTTAACAATGTAGCAGTGAATATATTCCTTCACATACTATACCTCTAAAATACAATTATATATGTTGGATACTTTTGAGAAGTGGGATTGCTGAATCAAAGGGAAGGTACATTTAAAATTTCTGGCAGATATGCATTATTTGATTTTTTTTCTGCTTAGGGTTCAGTGAGATTCTTTAAATATATCACTGGATATCTTTTATGACCTTTCTAAAATTCTCAATCATAATGCCTTTGACCATTGCCTCTTCCCCCATTCCATATATTCTCTATTTTTGGGACTTTGATTCATGTTACATTTTTTCTATGTCCCACATACCTCTTAGATTCTATTCTCTGTTTCACTATGCTTCAGTTTGGATATGTTCCAGTCAACTATGCCTTTCTTCTGCTCTCTCCAATTAGTTTCTTCTGCTTTTAAATTAGTTTGTTGACTATTTCAGTTCTAGAATTTGCCATTGATTCTTTATTAAATATTGACATTCTCTGAAGACATTTTCCATCTTGTTACCTATTTTCTTGAACCTGTTATTCACAGTTATTTGCAAGTCCACATTAGATAACTTCAATATCCTGATTACTTTCAGATCTATTCCGTTGTCCATATATTTTTCCCTTAGTGTTTGCTCCTTTATTTCTGTCTTCTGATATGTGTGATAATTGATTGAATATAAAGAATTTTGATTAAATCTAAAAAATCATCAAGGTAATTTGAGGCTTTGCATGGTGTTCTGTTCTTCAGAGTTTGCTTTTGTTTCTGGCATGCAGTTGGAGTTGTGGCAGACTAGCCCACTGAGATGATGTGAAGCTCAGTTCCATGTTGAGAGGGGTTTTCCTTTTTAGATTTGCCCTTCCTTTGGGTAAGAACCTCTCTTGAGTCTCAGAAGTTTGAAGTGATTTACTAGGGCCCCTCCTTCTTGTTAGGCTCTGATATCTAATTTTTGATTTCTCATCACTCTCAGATTGCCAAAGTCCGGTTCACCTTTCTACTATCTTTTTCTTAGTTTCTCAACCTCTGTACCCCATAAATTTAAGGAAATATGCCACAGGAGAACAGATTCACCTTAATATTCTTCTTTCTCTTTGAAACTTTGGCCCATTCAGACTCAGCACCTGTAGTTCCCTAAACACAGATTTTAGAATCAGCACCATATGATTATTGAAACTTCAGTTCTGTTCACCAACTGTCAAGCTGGTTGCCTTCTGCTGGGCTCAGTCTCTGTCTCATGCAGGTTGTGATTTGCAAGAGCTTTGGAAGAAAAATTATTGAGTGTGAAGCTTCTATTTTCTCTAGGGGCTTCATTATCTTCAAGATCTTAGCCTCCTGAAAAAAAATATGGTGATTTTAGAATATATATATTACATATATATATATAGAGATAGATAGATCTATTAATAATCTATCTACAATATAGACCATATACACAGTAACTAATATATATTAATCATAATTATACAACATTAATATATAATAATTTATATACAGATATAATTTAGTAGAATTTATATACAACATAGAATATATATACAATATATAGTAGAATATATATACAATGACTAATATACATTAATCATAATTACATAACATATATATATATATATATATAAATTCAAGAGACCAAAATCTTTTCCTAGCTCTTCTCAGTAAGAGGGTAGTCTAATACAAAGTCTTCTATCATGAGTGTGCTGTTAGTGAAAATCAAAATTTAACTCTTCGTATGTGTCTATTTTATAAATAAAAATAAAGATTTTATTTATTTATTCATGATAGACTCAGAGAGAGGCAGAGACACAGGCAGAGAGAAAAGCAGGCTCCATGCAGGGAGGCCTGATGTGGGACTTGATTCTGGGACTCCGGGATCATGCCTGGAGCCAAAGGCAGATACTCAATTGCTGAGCCACCCAGGTATCACTCATTTGTGTCTTAAATTAAGATTAATGTGTAATCTTTTGGGGATATTTTAGAATTCCTGAAGTATATTTTCAATGTGGCTCACCTCTGATTGCAGTATGTGTCAAATTTCATGCCCCATATTTTAAGAGGACTAGTAAAAATAAAAGAGGGGGGAAAAAGCAATTGTTTAATTGGGAAATCAGCACAAATAGAAAATATTTTGAAAGTATTTGAAGAAACTTATAGATCATGTGGATAATTTTAAGGCTATAGAAAATAAAACTGTTAACATTATGCTCTGAGTAAAAAATACATGAAATGAAATTTTAAAGGAATTTTTTATGTATATACAAGAAAATAGATGTGTGGGATTTCTTTTTAAGAAAGGATCTGCTAGTATCACGACACTAACAAAAAAAGATATATCTTTCTTTCCATAAATTATACTGAAAGTAAGGTCTAGAAATCTTCATATATTCCTACTTCTGTTGTTTAGGGTAATATCAGAAAATGTATTTCAGTGAATAAAATTTTGTCTCTATAAAACTAAAAGTGATTTTTACCTATTTTTTTAAGGTTTCAGAATTTTCTCGACCAGATGAAAATATCTATTTCTGCATTTCACAATATTTGTTGAGTGTTTGGTGTGTGCCGGACACTTTTAAGGTACTTGGGATATGGTTAATAAGAATAACAAGTAAGTAAAACAGAGTGTTGCAGATTGAAACAGAGATTAGTGCATAAGACCTGTGTGCTCTCAAGGATCAACCCTATGGGGAAGGGAGGTACCAGGAAGGCAAGGGTATAATTTCATCTGTGAAGCAGATAAGCAGGGCCTCAGCCTACCTGGTGGGGAACTCTGAGGCTGCAATTATACTTCAGAGTGTCCCAAGTTGGTGAGGGGACTCAGACTGTTATATGGCCACTTTGACCAGTTACTGAATGCAGGGTGCATCCTAAAAAGCAGTGTGGCCTTGATCTAGGCAGCTCTTGTTAACAGATGCAATTCCTGGAGAGGCCTACAACTGATGCCTCTCAGCAAGCCATAACGAGCAGCTGTAGGAAAAGCTTTTCAGTCCTGAAGCAGGAATCTGGGTAGTGCTGCTCAGTCTACTACATATGGTTTGTTAAGTGGTGATACGTTCTATGAGAAACGAAAAGGTTAAGTAGGGTAAAGAGGACCAGAAATGCCAGAGAGGGTGTGGACTGATATTGATCAAGACACAGCTTCAGTGAGAAGGTGGTATTTGAGCAGATAGTGAAGGTGAGAGAGTTAGCCAGGAGGATATCTAGGGCAGAGAGGACAGCTAGGTGCAAAGCTCCTAATTGTATGCATGCTGGTGTAGGCAAAGAACAGTAAGGAGGTAACTGTGGTGGAGAAGTGTGAGTGAGGACCAGAAGGGTGGAAGGTGAGGTTAATGAGGAGATGATGGACAGTTTGTGTAGGTACCTGTAGGCCTTCAGAGGCTTTGGTCTTTAATCAGTGTGTGTGTGTGTGTGTGTGTGTGTGTGTGTATACATACATATATAGGGGAGCTGCTGTAGGGTTGAGCAGAGAACTAAGATGATCCGATCTATGTTTTTAAAAGGTTAAATGTGGCTCCTGTACTGAGAATAGACTTGGGGGTCAGAGGTAGAAGCAAGCTAGAAATTATATTTGGATATCAGTGGTATAAAATAACTTTTGTGAAGTGGTACATTGATGAGGGCTACTCTCTCAATTTGAGGCATAATAATGAACACAGGAAAAGCTCTTAATGCAAGCTAAGCACCCTGTTTTACTAAATTGTTCTCATATAATCTTCACAATGATCTTTGATGTACACAGTGTTATTATAGCAGTTTTGCAGATAAGGAAATGACAGCACAGAAGGTTACAAATTTTTTCTAAAATCATGGAACTAGTGGCATAAGAGGCCACAGAGTTGAGATGGGACTTCTTTTTTTTAGTAAGGAAAAAAGAGTTCCCTATAGTTCAACACTGATACTCGTGAAGTATTTTAGGTGAACTGTTACTCTGAGCAACAACTATTTCACTCATGCTTAGTAAGTCCCCAACCCATCAGAGCAGATTTTGTACTTGTATTGTTAAATTTATTCCTAAGTATTTTATTCTTTTGATGCTATTATAGATGGATTTGCTTTCTTCATTTTTTGATTATTCCTTGTGAGTGGATAAAAATACAATCAATCTTTTAATATGTATATTAATTTTGTATCCTTTAATGTTGCTGAACTTGCTTATCAATCTAATTTTTAGTTAATTCTTTATGGATTTTTATAAATAACATCCTGTTATATACAAATAAAGATATATTTACATCTCCCTTTCAAATATGGATGCCTTTTATTTCAATTTATTTCCTAATTGCCTTGGCTAGAATCTTTGGAACAAGCTAAAGAGGGTGACAACATGGAACATCCTTATCTTGTTTCTTATCGTAAAGAAAAGCTATTGTCTCACTATTAAGCATGATATTAGCTGTGGGTTTTTTATAGATGCATTTCATAAAATTTAGGAAGATCCCATCTATTACTACTGGTTGAGTGTATTTATCATGAAAAACTTTTGAATTTTATCATATGCATCTCTCCATCTGCTGAGATAATTATGTGCTTTGTGTCCTTTATTCTGTTGATGTGAAGTATTATAATAATTGATTTTCCTATGTTAACCAAACCTTGCATTCTTGGGACAAATCCTACTTGATCATGGTGTGCAATCCTTTTTGTATATTACTGGATTCAACTTGTATATTGTTGAGGAATTTTCTTCATCTATATTCATAAGATACATTGGTCTGTAGTTTTCATGTGAATGTCTTGATCTAGTTATAATATCAGGATAATGCTGGCTCAGAGAATAAGTTGGGAAGTGATTCTCACTCTTCTTTTTTTCCCCAACTTTACTGAAATATAATTGATTTATAACATTATGTAAGTTTAGGGTATATAAGTAGTGATTTTATATATGTATATATTGGAAAATGATTGCCATAATGTTAGTTGACACATCCATCACTTCATATAATTACACAGTTTTTACTTTTTTAAAATTTTTGTTTATTTATGATAGAGAGAGAGAGAGAGAGAGAGAGAGGCAGAAACACCGGAAGAGGGAGAAGCAGGCTCCATGCACCAGGAGCCCGACGTGGGATTCGATCCCGGGTCTCCAGGATCGCGCCCTGGGCCAAAGGCAGGCGCTAAACCGCTGCGCCACCCAGGGATCCCAATTACACAGTTTTTAGAATTATTTATTTATTTTCAGATTGAGAGAGAGAGAGAGCATGAGTGTGTGAGAGGGAGGAGGGGCAACAGGAGAGGGAAAGACAGAATCTCAAGGAGATTACACTGAGCACCATTATTACGCACGGCTTGATATCAGGACCCTCAGATCAGTACCTGAGCTGAAACCAAGAGTTGGATGCTTAATCACCTGAGCCACCCATGGGCCCCTTACACAATTTTTGTGAGTGGCAAGAACTTTTAAAATTTACTCTCTTAGCAACTTTCAAATATACATTACATTATTGTTAACTGTAGTTCACCTATATTACCAGAAATTATTTATCTTAAAACTGAATGTTTATACCCTTTGACTGCCTTTCTTGGATTTTTTCCACCCTCTACTTCCTGCCCACTGGAAACCACAAATCTCTCATCTTTCCTATAAGTTTGTTTTTTTATTATTCCAAATATATATATATATATATCTTTCTCTGTCCAGCTTATTTCACTTAGCATAATGCCCTTGAAGTTCATTCATGTTATAGCAAGCGGAAGACTTTCCTTGTTTCTCATAGTTGAATAATATACCATTGTATACGTATACCACATCTTCTTTATCCATCCTTGGACACTTAGATTGTTTCCATTTCTTAGCTGTTATGACTAATGTTGTTATGAACACAGGAGTGCAGGTATCTCTTTAACAGAATAATTTTGTTTCCTTTGTATATATACCAGAAGTGGGATTGGTGGATAAGATGGTATTTCTATTTTTAATGTTTTAAGGAACCTCTATACAGTTTTCCATAGTAGCTGTACCAGTTTAGATTCTTACCAAAAGTGCATTAAAGTTCTCTTTTCTTCAGTTCTTCATCAGTACTTGGTTATCTCTTGGCTTTTTTATGATAACCATTCTAATAGGTGTAAGATGATATCTCATTGTAGTTTTAATATGTATTTTCCTGATGATTAGTGACATTGAGCACCTCTCTGTGTGCTTTTGGCCATTGATATGCTTTGAAAAATCCCTATTTTGGTCCTTTGGCCACTTTTAAACTGGATTGTTTGGTATTGAGTTGTATGAGTTCCTTATGTATTTTGGATATTAACCCCTTATATGTGATTTTCAAATATATTCTCCCATTCCTAGGTTGCTTTCACATTTTGTTTATGGTTTCTTTTATTGTGCAGAAGCTTTTAAGTTTGCTGGTAGTCCCACTTTATCCTTATATAATGACCTTCTCTGCCTCCTGTTGCCATGGCTTAAAGTCTATTTTGTTTGATATAAATATTGATACTCCTGTTCTCTTTTGGTTTGTACATGCAAAGAATATCATTTTCCAGCCCTTTACACTTAGCCTATGTGTGTTCTTAAAGGTGAAGTGAGTATCTTCTAGGTATCATATAAGTAGATTTTATTTTTTTCTTTTCTTTCTTAAATCCTTCCAGCTCCTTTGTATTTATTGATAGGAAAATTCAATCTGTTTACATTTAGAGTAAATATTAATAGGTAAGAACTCCCTGCCATTTTATTTTTTCCTGGCTATTTTATAGTACCCTTGTTCCTTTCTTCTTGCTACCTTCCTTTGTGAATTGATGATTTTACATAGTAGTATGCTTTGATTCCACATTCTTTATCTTTTGTGATTCCACTGTAGGTTTTTGTTCTGTGGTTAGCATAAGGCTTACATAAAACTATATGTAAATACATATATGTGTGTGTGTATATGTATATATACACAGACACATTTATACACACATGTATACACATATATGTATGTGTATATACATACATATATGTGTATATATACATATGTGCTTATATACTTATGTATGTATACATATATATGTTTATATATAACAATGTATTTCACTCTGATAACAAATTAACTTCAATCACTTTATATTTTTAATGTCACAATTTGCCTTTTTATGATATATTAACAAATTATTATAGCTATAGGAATTTTTAATACTTCTATCCCTTCCCATTTATAATACAGTTAAGTGGTTAATACACCATTGAATTGCATTATTAGTATATTCTGACTCTGACTTACCTTTACCAGTTTGCTGAATATTTTTTAAAGATTTTATTTATTTATTCATGAGAGACACAGAGAGAGAGAGGCAGAGACACAGGCAGAGGGAAAAGCAGGTTCCATGCAGAGAGCCCGACATGGGACTTGATCCCCGGTCTCCAGGATCAGGCCCTGGGCTGAAGGCGGCACTAAACTACTGAGCCACCCGGGCTGCCCTGCTGAATATTTTTATAGGTTTTCATTACTAATTATCTTTTCATTTCAGCTTAAAAAACTCCTTTCAGCATTTCTTGTAAGGCAGGTCTAGTGGTGCTGAACTCCCTCAGCTTTTCTTTGTTAGAGCTTTTATCTCACCTTCATTCCTGAAGGACAACTTTGCTGGGTAAAATATTCTTGGTTGGCACTTTATTTCAGCCCTTGGAATGTACCATCCCATTCTCTCCTGACTTGCCAGGTCTCTGCTGAATAGTCTGATGATAGCCATGTAGGAGTTCACTTTTATGAGAGGAACTTCTTTCTCTCTCTCTTTTTTTAACTTCTTTCTCTTTTAAAATTCTTTTACTTTGATGTTGGACAGATTTATAATGTTTTGGAGAAGACCATTTTGGGTTGAAATGAACTTGGATGTCCAAATCTCTCCCCCAATTTGAGAAGTTCTCAGTGCTTATTTCTTTAAATAAGCTTTCTACCTTTTCTTCCTCTCTTTTCCTTCTGAGACTCCAGTGATGTATACATTGTTTTTGTTAATGATATCCCATAAATCCTGTGGCTTTCTTCATTCCTTTTCATTTTTTAAAAAATTTTTGCCCCTTTGATTAGATAATTTCAGTTGATCTGTCTGCTAGCTGATTTTTTTCCTCTGCTTCACCCAGTCTGCTGTTGATGCTCTCTATTGAATTCTTCAGTTCAGTCCTGGCATTCTTCATCTCCAGAATTTCCTTTTGGTTCCTGTTTATGTTTCCTTTCTCCTTGTTGAACTTCTTATTTTGTTCTTATATTGTTTTCCTTATAGCACTAAGGTGTTTATCTGTGTTCTCTAATAGCTCTTTGAGCACCTTTACAATAATTACTCTGAATTCTGCCAGTTAATTCCTGGATCTCCATTTCCTTGGGGTCAGTTACTGCAATTTTACTGTATTCTTTTGGTGGAGTCATGTTTACCTGATTCTTCATGATCCCTGCAGCCTCACACAGTTATCTGCACATTTGAAGAAGCAGTCACCTTTTTATGGACTGACTTCAGTAAGTGAAGACTTTCACCTGTGGATGGGGGAACACTCAAGAGTGTTGTGACCTCAGATCTAGTGATTCAGGGCACTGAGTCCTGGGGTTTGTGGTGGCACTAGGTCTGGAAGGGGTGTGTGTGTGTGTGATGTCTCTTCAGCTCTGGCTGCTAGGGTGCACAACATTGACAACTATGTGGTCCTTGGCAAGGACTTCAAGGAGTCCTTAGTGGTTCCAAGAGCTGTTGGAGACCTCAGAAGTGCCTCCAGATGAGTGGCTAGACCAGGGCAGGCAACAGTCAGTAGTGGCTGGACTTGGTGCTGTACACACACATGGCTGCAAGGGCCAGCTGCAGGTACCTATGTAGTGACAGGGGCCAGATGCATATACACTACACAGTGGTAGGGACCAGGATAAGCAACAATGTCCAGGGTCAACTCTGACACAGTGGCAACTGCAAGGCCCTAGCTGTCAGCCTGATTTCCCATGGTTGCAGCCTCTCTCCAGGTGTGCACAGTGCAGTGGAATCCAGTGACAGCATTCAGGCCAGGACATGCAGGTGCATAGCTAGAGGCTACCTGCAGGCTCTTATTGTGCTTTGGGTCAGTAACACAAAACAGGCCTTTTCTGAGCCCACAAGAAACTGTGGGGGCCTTGGCTCTTGGCATGCTCTCTTGTGGCTGCACAGTCTCCCCTTGGGCATGCAGACTGTAGTGGAGTGGCATTCAACATTAGGCCAGTGACATACAATGCACAGCTACAGGGATAAGCCTAAAGCACATATAAGATGGCGGGAATCAACCATGGAGTCCAGGTGGGTGTCTTGTACTCACATAGCCACAAAGTCCTAGGCTGGCTGCTGGTGCAGTTTCCAGGCTCCAGTGGAGTCAAGAGTGGGATCAAGACTGACAGCAAACATGAGGGAGCATAAATAGTTGTGTGGCCAAACCTGGTGAAATCTGCAGAGGAGTTTTCAGTAGCTATACTGGCTATTGATTTTTCAAGTGGTGAAATATGCTGGGTTTGTGGCAGGGCAGATAAGCCATGATTACTCCCACTGCATGGCTGCTCTTGATAAATTCTGCTTTTCTTCCTTGTTCTGAACTATCCCTGGACATCTTAGCTTTGTCCGTCAGGGTGGAACAAAATGGAAGTAGGACCTTGGTGCAGTGCCCAAAGGCCGGGTAACCTGGCCACTTGCCCTGCTCTTCCTTTACTGTTGAGGGAAATTCTTTCTAGCTGGGAAGTTCTCTCTTGATGTTGAGCAATGCAGGCTTAGCAGATAAGATGGTGCAGGCACAATGAAGCTGCCTTTCTTCTCTTCTAGTGCAGGTATTCTCAGGTTTTTTTGTTCCACTGTTCTGCTAAAATTTCTTAAGTGGACTCCAAAGCTCTCCCAGATCTGGTTTTACTCATGGATTATTGATCTTTGCAAGGGACGTCAGCTGAGGTCTACTATGTCATCTTTTTTTTTTCAATATACATCTTATCAGAATCCATTTCAGATATATACTAACTTAATTCCAGTATAATATAGGAATGCTGCTCTTATATAGAGTTCCTCTTCCTCCTTTTGTGTTATTATTATACACATTATATCTGTATATTACAAACCCAACAATACATTGTTGTAATTGTCACTTTATATATTTTTACCTATTTTCAGGAAGCTGAAAGAAGCAAGGAGAACAAGTGTACATTTATGGAGGTTATTACATTAACCATCTTATTTACCATTTCTGGTTGTCTTCATTTGTTCCTGTGGATTCAAGTTACCGAATAGTGTCATTTTCTTATTCCAGTACACCTGGGTTTGTGCACCCAATACGTTTGTGCAATTATTGTCAAATATATTTCATTTGTACATGTATAGTCATAATAATACAATTATGTACATATTGTTCTATATAATTTTTTAAAAATCAGTTGAACAAAAAAGGGGAAGAAGTGTGCATTTAAACTGTCTTGTATAATTTCATTTACTGATGTTCTTCACTTTTTTGTGTGTGGATTTGAATTATTGTCTGGGATGACTTTCAGCCTAATAATCTTTCTTCAGTATAACTTTCTTTTTTTTAATAATAAATTTATTTTTTATTGGTGTTCAATTTGCCAACATACAGAATAACACCCAGTGCTCATCCCGTCAAATGCCCCCCTCAGTGCCCGTCACCCATTCACCCCCACCCCCCGCCCTCCTCCCCTTCCTCCATCCCTAGTTCGTTTCCCAGAGTTAGGAGTCTTTATGTTCTGTCTCCCTTTCTGATATTTCCTACCCATTTCTTCTCCCTTCCCTTCTATTCCCTTTCATTATTATTTATATTCCCCAAATGAATGAGAACATACACTGTTTGTCCTTCTCCGATTGACTTACTTCACTCAGCATAATACCCTCCAGTTCCATCCACATCGAAGCAAATGGCAGGTATTTGTCATTTCTAATGGCTGAGTAATATTCCATTGTATACATAGACCACATCTTCTTTATCCATTCGTCTTTCTATGAACACCGAGGCTCCTTCCACAGTTTGGCTATTGTGGACATTGCTGCTATAAACATCGGGGTGCAGGTGTCCCAGCGTTTCATTGCATCTGAATATTTGGGGTAAATCCCCAACAGTGCAATTGCTGGGTCGTAGGGCAGGTATATTTTTAACTCTTTGAGGAACCTCCACACAGTTTTCCAGAGTGGCTGCACCAGGTCACATTCCCACCAACAGTGTAAGAGGGTTCCCTTTTCTCCGCATCCTCTACAACATTTGTGGTTTCCTGCCTTGTTAATGTTCCCCATTCTCACTGGTGTGAGGTGGTATCTCATTGTGGTTTTGATTTGTATTTCCCTGATGGCAAGTGATGCAGAGCATTTTCTCATATGCATGTTGGCCATGTCTATGTCTTCCTCTGTGAGATTTCTCTTCATGTCTTTTGCCCATTTCATGATTGGATTGTTTGATTCCTTGCTGTTGAGTTTGATAAGTTCTTTATAGATCTTGGAAACTAGCCCTTCATCTGATACGTCATTTGCAAATATCTTCTCCCATTCTGTAGGTTGTCTTTGAGTTTTGTTGACTGTATCCTTTGCTGTGCAAAAGCTTCTTATCTTGATGAAGTCCCAATAGTTCATTTTTGCTTTTGTTTCTTTTGCCTTGGTGGATGTATCTTGCAAGAAGTTACTGTGGCAGAGTTCAAAAAGGGTGTTGCCTGTGTTCTCCTCTAGGATTTTGATGGAATCTTGTCTCACATTTAGATCTTTCATCCATTTTGAGTTTATCTTTGTGTATGGTGAAAGAGAGTGGTCTAGTTTCATTCTTCTGCATGTGGATGTCCAATTTTGCCAGCACCATTTATTGAAGAGACTGTCTTTCTTCCAATGGATAGTCTTTCCTCCTTTATCGAATATTAGTTGACCATAAAGTTCAGGGTCCACTTCTGGGTTCTCTATTCTGTTCCACTGATCTATGTGTCTGTTTTTGTGCCAGTACCACACTGTCTTGATGACCAGAGCTTTGTAGTACACCTGAAATCTGGCATTGTGGAGCCGCCAGATATGATTTTCTTTTTTAAAATTCCCCTGGCTATTCGGGGTCTTTTCTGATTCCACACAAATCTTAAAATAATTTGTTCTAACTCTCTGAAGAAAGTCCATGGTATTTTGATAGGGATTGCATTAAATGTGTAAATTGCCTTGGGTAACGTTGACATTTTCACAATATTAATTCTTCCAATATTCCATGAGGAATATTTTTCCATCTCTTTGTGTCTTCCTCAATTTCTTTCAGAAATGTTCTATAGTTTTGAGGGTATAGATCCTTTACCTCTTTGGTTAGGTTTATTCCTAGGTATCTTATGCTTTTGGGTGCAATTGTAAATGGGATTGACTCCTTAATTTCTCTTTCTTCAGTCTCATTGTTAGTGTATAGAAATGCCACTGACTTCTGGTCATCGATTTTGTATCCTGCCACGCTGCCAAATTGCTGTATGAGTTCTAGCAATCTTGGGGTGGAGACTTTTGGGTTTTCTATGTAGAGTATCATGTCATCGGCGAAGAGGGAGAGTTTGACTTCATCTTTGCCAATTTGAATGCCTTTAATGTCTTTTTGTTGTCTGATTGCTGAGGCTAGGACTTGAGGTACTATGTTAATAGCAGTGGTGAGAGTGGACATCCCTGTCTTGTTCCTGATCTTAGGGGAAAGGCTCCCAGTGCTTCCCCATTGAGAATGATATTTGCTGTGGGCTTTTCGTAGATGGCTTTTAAGATGTAGAGGAATGTTCCCTGTATCCCTACACTCTGAAGAGTTTTGATCAGGAATGGATGCTGTATTTTGTCAGATGCATCTAATGAGAGGATCATATGCTTCTTGGTTTTTCTCTTGCTGATATGATGAATCACATTGATTGTTTTATGAGTGTTGAACCAGCCTTGTGTCCCGTGAATAAATCCTACTTGGTCATGGTGAATAATTTTCTTAATGTACTGTTGGATCCTATTGGCCAGTATCTTGTTGAGAATTTTTGCATCCATGTTCATCAGGGATATTGGTCTGTAATTCTCCTTTTTGGTGGGGTCTTTGTCTGGTTCTGGAATTAAGGTGATGCTGGCCTCATAGAACGAATTTGGAAGTACTCCGTCTCTTTCTATCTTTCCAAACAGCTTTAATAGAATAGGTATGGTTTCTTCTTTGAACGTTTGATAGAATTCCCCTGGAAAGCCATCTGGCCCTGGACTTTGTGTCTTGGGAGGTTTTTGAAGACTGCTTCAATTTCCTCCCTGGTTTTTGGCCTGTTCAGGTTTTCTGTTTCTTCCTGTTCCAGTTTTGGTAGTTTGTGGCTTTCCAGAAATATGTCCATTTCTTCTAGATTGCCTAATTTATTGGTGCATAGCTGTTCATAATATGTTTTTAAGATTGTTTGTATTTCCCTGGTGTTGGTAGTGATATCTTCTTTCTCATTCATGATTTTATTAATTTGAGTCTTCTCTCTCTTCTCTTTAATAAGGCTGGCTAATGGTTTATCTATCTTATTAATTCTTTCAAAGAACCAACTCCTGGTTTTGTTGATCTGTTCCACAGTTCTTCTGGTCTTGATTTCGTTGAGTTCTGCTCGAATCTTTATTAACTCTCTTCTTCTGCTGGGTGTAGGATCTATTTGCTGTTTTTTCTCTAGCTCCTTTAGGTGTAAGTTTAGCTTTTGTATTTGAGTTCTTTCCAGTTTTTGAATGGATGCTTGTATTGCGATGTATTTCTGCCTCAGGACTGCTTTTGCTGCATCCCAAAGATTTTGAACGGTTGTATCTTCATTCTCATTAGTTTCCATGAATCTTTTTAATTCTTCCTTAATTTCCCGGTTGACCCTTTCATCTTTTAGCAGGATGGTCCTTAACCTCCACGTGTTTGAGGTCCTTCCAAACTTCTTGTTGTGATTTAGTTCTAATTTCAAGGCATTATGGTCTGAGAATATGCAGGGGATGATCCCAATTTTTGGTATTGATTCAGACCCAATTTGTGACCCAGTATGTGGTCTATTCTGGAGAAAGTTCCATGTTCACTTGAGAAGAATGTGTATTCCGTTGAGTTTGGATGTAAAGTACTGTAGATATCTGTGAAATCCATCTAGTCCAGTGTATAATTTAAAGCTCTCGTTTCTTTGGAGATGTTGTGTTTAGAAGACCTTTCGAGTGTAGAAAGCCCTAGATTGAAGTATCCAAGTATAAGTGTATTATTATCTAAGTATGTCTTAACTTTGGTTATTAATTGATTTATATATTTGGCAGCTCCGACATTCGGGGCATATATATTGAGGATTGTTAAGTCCTCTTGTTGGATGGATCCTTTAAGTATGAGATAGTGTCCCTCTTCATCTCTCACTACAGTCTTCGGGGTAAATTTTAGTTTATCTGATATAAGGATGGCTACCCCTGCTTTCTTTTGAGGACCATCTGAATGGTAAATGGTTCTCCAACCTTTTATTTTCAGGTTGTAGGTGTCCTTCTGTCTAAAATGAGTCTCTTGTAGACAGCAAATAGATGGGTCCTGCTTTTTGATCCAGTCTGAAACCCTGCACCTTTTGATGGGGTCATTAAGCCCGTTCACGTTCAGAGTTACTATTGACAGATATGAGTTTAGTGTCATCATGATATCTATTCAGTCCTTGTTTTTGTGGATTGTTCCACTGAACTTCTTCTTAAAGGGGAATTTTAAGAGTCCCCCTTAAAATTTCTTGCAGAGCTGGTTTGGAGGTCACATATTCTTTCAGTTGCTGCCTGTCTTGGAAGCTCTTTATCTCTCCTTCCATTCTGAATGAGAGCCTTGCTGGATAAAGTATTCTTGGTTTCATGTTTTTCTCATTTAGGACCCTGAATATATCCTGCAAGCCCTTTCTGGCCTGCCAGGTCTCTGTGGAGAGGTCTGCTGTTACCCTAATACTCCTCCCCATAAAAGTCAGGGATTTCTTGTCTCTTGCTGCTTTAAGGATCTTCTCTTTATCTTTGGAATTTGCAAGCTTAACTATTAAACGTCAAGGTGTTGAATGGTTTTTATTGATTTTAGGGGGGGAATCTCTCTATTTCCTGGATCTGAATGTCTGTTTCCCTTCCCAGATTAGGAAAGTTTTCAGCTATGATTTGTTCAAATACATATTCTGGCCCTCTGTCCCTTTCGGCGCCCTCGGGAACCCCAACTAAACGTAGGTTTTTCTTCCTCAGGTTGTCATTTATTTCCCTTAATCTATCCTCATGGTCTTTTTATTGTTTGTCTCTTTTTTCCTCAGTTTCCCTCTTTGCCATCAACTTGTCTTCTATGTCACTCACTCATTCTTCCACCTCATTAACCCTCGTCATTAGGACTTCTAGTTTGTATTGCATCTCATTCAATTGATTTTTAATTTCTACCTGATTAGATCTAAATTATGCAGTCATGAAGTCTCTTGAGTACTTTATGCTTTTTTCTAGAGCCACCAGTAGCTTTATAATAGTGCTTCTGAATTGGCTTTCTGACATTGAATTGTAATCCAGATTTTGTAACTCTGTGGGAGAGAGGACTGTTTCTGATTCTTTCTTTTGAGGTGAGGTTTTCCTTCTAGTCATTTTGCTCAGTGCAGAGTGGCCAAAAACAAGTTGTATTGGGAAAAGGAGAAAAAGAGAGGAGAGAAAGAAGGAAAGAAAAGAGAAAAAAGAAAAAAAGGAAGAAAAAAAGAAAAAAGAGAAGAAAAAGAGAAAGAAAAAGAAAGAAGGGAAAAAAGGGTGGGGGAAGCAAACAGAAATCAAAAAGCAAAAAAACAAAACAAAGCAAAACAAAAAAAACAAAAAACAAACAAACAAACAAACAACACGGGGGAGTATCTTCTGATTCTGTGTACTTTAAGTCCCTTGACTTCCCCTGGAACTTGTCCGTCTAGCTGGTCTTCTGGGGGAGGGGCCTGTTGTGCTGATTTTCAGGTGTGAGCACTTGGGGGAGCTGCTGTGCCCCTGCCTGGTGCAGGGCTCAGTGGGGGTTGTTTACCCCGTGAGGCCGCAGGAGGAACAACCCCAGTGGCGGGGCCAGCTCTGCAGCCCTGGAGTCAGCTCCCGCAGTAGCTCCGGAGCTCTCGGTCTGCAGGGCCTGGAGGCTCCGGGGCGGGGTCGCTGATCTGCTCAGCTGGGGCAGGAGCGTCCTTGCTGTCCTGAGCCCTCCCGGCCTCTGCCTGGCCCGGGGGGAGGCCGGATCCTGCGCCCTGTGCTCCGGGGCCTGCACTGTTGGATTCGCGCTCCCGCCCCGCAGCCCCCTCCGTGGATCCTCTTCCTCCGCCCGAGCCCCTCCGAGCTGCTCCGGGTCCCGCCGTGCGCGCTGCAGCCCTTAGGGAGCTCGGCGCACTCTCCCGGGGCACAGGTGCCTGTTAGTGTCCCCGGGAGCCCGAGGGCATCCCCGCCCGCCTGGGTCCTGCTCCAACTCCCTGGGAGCCCCTTTCCGCCCGGGAAGGTTGGTGCAGCTCCTGCGTCTCCGGGACGGGGCTCTCCTGTCCTGGGGACACTCGCCCCGGCCTCAGCCCGGCTCCTCCTGGGCCCCTCCCCCTTGGAGGCCTTTGTTTCTTTATTTCTTTTTCCCCGTCTTCCTACCTTGATAGAAGCGCGAACTCTTCTCACTGTAGCATTCCAGGTGTTCTCTCTAAATCTCAGGCCAAATTCGTAGATTTTCAGGATGATTCGAAGGTTATCTAGGTAATTTGGTGGGGACAGGTGGCTTGGGGACCCGACTCTTCTGCCATCTTGCCCCTCCCCCCTCTTCAGTATAACTTTCAAGAAGGATCTGATAGCAACAAATTCTCCAATTTTTTTTTTAATCTGAGAATGCCCTTTTTAACTTTATTTTTTGAGAGATGCTTTTTCTGGAAATAATATTTTTGGTTGACAAGGACTGTTTTTCCTTTTCCAGCATTTTGAATACTATGTCATTGCACTGCCTTCTGGCTACTATTATATCTGATAAGAAGTCAGCCATCAATCCATAAAGGCTCATTGGTGCATAATGTGCTGTTTTTCTCTGCTTTTACAATTCTCTCTTTGCCTTTGTCTTTCAGTTAACTGAAAGATTAATCTACACATAACATATATATTATGTATAATATAATGTATATAACATATTCATTATATATCAATATGTAACATACAACCATGTATTATACATTATAACATTGTATTATTAATATATAACAAATATATTTTAATTAAGTTTGGCATTTTTAGCCATTAGTCTTCAAAATTTTTCTAGTTTTTCTCTATTTCCTCTCCTATTAGTCCCATTACATATATGTTGGCTTCCATAATTGTGTTGCACATTTCTCCAGAGCTATGCATATTTATTTATTCTTTATTCTCTCTGTTCTCTGGCTTGCATAATCTCTGCCAATCTATCACCAAGTTTATTGATTCCTCCTCTGCAAGTTCCAATCTTCTATGGAATCTCTTAGTAAAATTTTCAATTACTGTAATTTTCAATTCTTAAATTTCCATTTTAAAAACAAGTTATATCTCCTTTTGATATTCTTTGATGAGACATTGCCATATTCTTCTTTTTTTCTAAAATATTTTTCCAGTTTTATTGAGACATAATTGACATACAGAATTGTATGAGTTTAAGGTGTACAGCAAAATGATTTGACATACATGTATTGTGAAATAATTACCACAATAAACCTGGTCAACATCTATCATATAGATGAGATGTGATGAGAACTCTGAAATTTTCTCTCCTAACTTTGAAATATGTCATCCAGCAGAGTTAGCTATAGTCATCATATCGAACATTACATCCCTTGTACCTGTTTATCTTAAAACTGGAAGCTTATACATTTTGAGCATCTTCATTTAATTTTCTCTCCCCCTATGCCCATATCTCTGATAGCCACAAATCTGATCTTTTTCTGTGAATATTTTTTTAGATTCTACACATGAGATCATACATGTTTATCTTTTTCTGTCCAGCTTATTTTACTCAGTATAATGCCCTCAAGGACCATCAATGTTGTTGCAAATGGCAGGATTTCCTTCCTTTTTATAGCTGAATAATACTCCATTGTATATATACCACAACTTCTTTACCCATTCATTCATCTGTAGACACTTATATTGTTTTTGTGTCTTGGCTATTGTAAATAATGCTGCAGTGAACATGCGGTGTATTTATCTCTTCAATATTATGTTTCTATTTGCTTTAGATATATTCCAGAAGTGGGATTCCTGGATCATAATGGTAGTTTTATTTTTAATACTTTGAGGAGGCTCCATACTGTTTCTCACAGTGGCTGTGGCAATTTTCAGTTCCCCTGACAATGCACAAAGTTTTCCTATTTTCCACATTCCCACCAATATCTTTTTGTCTTTTTGGTAATGGCCAATTTAATAGGTGTGAAGTAATAACTCATTGTGATTTTGATTTACTTTTCCCTTATGGTGAGTGATATTGAGCACCTTGTAATGTACCTGTAGCCATTTCTTTTTTCTTGGAAAGAATGTCTTTTCATATGCTCTGCCCATTTTTTTCTTTTTTCTCTTTCTTTCTTGCTCGCTTGCTATTGAGTTGTATGAGTTCTTTGTGTATTTTAGATATAAACCTCTTATCAGAATATGGTTTGCAAATATTTTTCTCATTCCACAGGTTATCTTTTCATTTGTTATTTGTATTTCTGTACAGTAGCTTTTGAATTTGATGTAGTCCTACTTGTTTGCTTTGTTGCTGTGCTTTTGATGTCATATTCAAAAACGTTGCCAAAGTCCATGTCAAAGAACTTTTTTCTTATGGTTTCTTCTATGAGTTTATGGTTCCTGGTCTTGTGTTGAAGGCTTCAATTCATTTTGAATTAATTTTTGTGAGTGGTATAGGATAAAGGTCTGATTTCACTTTTTTACATGTGAATATTTTTTCAGTATTGTTTATTGAAGAATCTGTCTTTTTTTCCTTTGAATAACCTTGACTCTTGTCAAATATAGTTGACTATAGATGCATAGGTTTATTTCTGGGATCTCAATTCGGTTTCATTGGTTTATGTATTTGTTTTTATGCCAGTACCATGCTGGTTTGATTACTATAGTTTTATTATATAGCTTGAAATAAGGAAGTTTGATACCTCTTGTTTGTTTAGCTTTCTCAGGATTTCTTCAGGATTATTCAGGGTCTTTTGTGGTTTCACATAAGGATTATTTTTTCTAATTCTGTTAATCCCTCCCCCCAAATGCTATTGGAATCTTGATGGGAATGCATTGAATCTATAAATAGTTTTGAGTAGCATGGACATTTTAACAATATTCTTTCGATTCATGAGCATGAGATATCTTTGATTTGTTTGTATCTTCAAGTTCTTTCACTAATGTCTTATAATTTTTAGTGTAGAGATCTTTTACTTCCTTAGTTAAATTTATTCTTAACTATTTTATTGTTTTGATGCTATTATAAATGGATTATTTTCTTTTTTAGATAATTTTTGTTAGTTTATAGAAATGCTGCTGATTTTTGCATGTTAGTTTTATGTTCTACAAGTTTACTGAATTTGTTGAGTGGATAGGTTTTTTTTGTAGATTATTTAAAGCATTCTCTATTATAAAAAATGTTTTTCTCTATTATAAAATCTTTTCATCTTCAAATAGAGCCAATTTTAATTCTTCCTTTCTGATTTGGATGCCTTTTATTTCTTTGTCTTGCCTGATTGCTCTGGCTAGCTCTCACTACTATATTGAATAAGAGTAGTGAGACTGGGTGCTCTTGTCTTGTTCCTGATGTTAGAGGAAAAGCTTTCAGCATTTCATCATTGAGTATGATGTTAGTTGGGGGCTTGTCATATATGTTGTCATTTACTATGTTGGCTTGCATTCTTTCTATGCTGAATTTTTAAGGAGTTTTATCATAAATAGATGTTGAATTTTGGCAAATGCTTTCAATGTGTCTATTGAGATAATGTGATTTTTTTCATTCTATTAAAGTGATGTATCACATTTATTAATTTGCATATGTTAAAACAACCTTGCATCTCAGAGATAAATCTCACTTAATCTTATGAATGATGCTTTTAAAGTGCTGCTGAATTTGATTTGCTAATATTTTATTGCATAGTTTCACATTTATAGTCTTCATGAAGATTGGCCTTCCAGTATTCCAACTTTTTTGGAAGACTTTCAGATGGATTGGTATTAATTCTTCCTTAAATGTTTGGTAAAATTTACCAGTGAAGCCACCCGGTCTTGGCCTTTTCTTCATTGGAAGATTTTAAATTATCAATCCAGTCTCCTTACTAACATTTGTTCTGTTCAGATTTTCTATTTCCTTCTGATTCAGTCCTGGTACATTGTATGTTTCTAAAAAATGGTTCTATGTCTTCTAGGTTGTCCAGTTTATTGGTGCATATTTGTTCATAGTATCCTATCATGATCTTTTATATTTCTATGGTATTAGTTGCAAGATCTTTTTTTTTTCACTTATAATTTTGTTGGAGTATTTTCCTTTTTTCCCCCTCTTGGTTAGGCTAGCTAAATTGTTTGTCAGTTTTGTTTATTTTTTCAAAGGACGAACTTTTAGTTTTGTTAGCCTTAGTTTCACTCATAGTGATCAGAAAAGATACTTGATATCCTTTCAACCTTGAATTTGCTAGGACTTGTTTTGTGTCCTACCATATGGTTTATCCTAGAAAATATTCTATGTACACTTGAGAAGAATTTGTATTCTGTTGGCGTTGGATAAAATGTTCTGTATATGTCTATTAGGGCCCTTTGGTCTATAGTGTTGTTTAAATCTACTATTTCCTATTGTTTCTGTGGATGATCTATCTATTGTTGAGTGTAAGGTATTAAAGTCTTTAATTGTTGTTGTGTTGCTCTTTATTTCTCCTTTTAGCTCTATTAGCTTTTACTTTATGTATTTAAATGCTCCCATGTTGGGAGATACAATTGTTTTATTTCCTTGATGGATTGACCACTTTGTCTATATAATGACCTCTTTGTTTTTTTTCTTTTTTCTTTTTCTTTCTTTTCTCTTTTTCTTATGAGGGAAGCCCCAGCAGAAGCAACCTGCTTCATAGTCTTGGTGACCCATACCTTTCTTTCTTAAGCATGGTTTCTTTTAGTTTTTTAAAAACATATTTATAATGGTTACTTTGATGTCTTTTTTAAAATTTGACATCCCTGCATGGGATCCCTGCATGGCTGAGTGGTTTAACACCTGCCTTTGGCCCAGGGTGTGATCCTGGGGTCACGGGATCAATTCCTACATTGAGCTCCCTGCCTTGAGCCTGCTTCTCCCTCTGCCTGTGTCTCTGCCTCTCTCTCTCTCTCTCTGTTTCTCATGAATAAATAAATAAAATCTTAAAAAAACCTGACATCTATGCCTTCTGACAGAGTTTCTGTTGCCTGTGCTTTTTTCCTGTGCACTGGTCAGACTTCTTTGCTTCTTTGCATGTTTCATAATATTTTCTGTTAAAAAAATTAGGCATTTAAAGTAGTATAATTTTCACTGTATTGTATCCCTGAAACTAATATAGTATTATGTGTCAACTATACCCAAATAAATAATAATATAATAATAATAATGTAGCAACTCTGGACACTGACACCCCTGCCAGAGGTTTACTGTTGTTTGCTTATTAATTTGTTTAATGACTTGGCTGGCCTATTTTATTGATTTCATTAATAGTTATAAGCCTCTAATATCATTCTTCAGAAGGCACAGCCTTGGGCATGGACCCTGTCATTCTAGGTTGACAATTTTAGCAGAGCTTTTCTACTGGACACTTTTTTTGAGGCTTTTCCAGAGGCTGCTGAATCTGTTGGTATCTAAGGCAGATGTTAGGCTTCACTAACTGCCAGATGATTGTCCTATTGTTTTTAATAATGCCCTACAACATTAGGTGTTTCAACATCTTATCAATAGAATTTGAGTCTCTTTGCAGAAGTAGTTTTTGAGTCTAGTCTTTGAGGTTTCTGACTCCAGGAGAGATTTTCTTAACTAACTTAACTTTCTGTGATTCTCTCTGGTAAACAAGCAGGCCTTTAGGGTTTAGCTCCTTGTTCTTGGGGAGTTTCAAGCGTCCTTTTAAATGCTTATCACCAAAATCTCCACTGTTTCTGAAAACTATTTATGGATGAGACAAGTTATTTTAAAGCCACTACCCATTTCTTAAAATTTTTATTTATTTATTTATTTATTTTTAAAGATTTTATTTATTTATTCATGAGAGACAGAGAGAAAGAGAGGCAGAGACACAGGCAGAGGGAGAAGCAGGCTCCATGCAGGGAGCCCGATGTGGGACTCGATCCCGGGTCTCCAGGATCATGGCCTGGGTCAAAGGCCAGCACTAAACCACTGAGCCACCCAGGGATCCCCCCCCCCATTTTTTTTTTAATTAAGTAAACTCTACCTCTAACATAGTACCTGAATGCACCATCCCAAGATCAAGAGTTGCATGCTCCACTGACAGAGCCAGCCATGTGCCCCATGCCACTACTTTTTATTTTTTAAAGATTATTTATTTATTTGGGGGGAGGAGAGAGAGAGAGAGAGAGAGAGAGACTGAGCAGTGGGGAGAGGCAGAGGGAGAGAGAGAGAATCTCAAGCAGACTCCTCATTGAGCACAGAGGGGCTCTATCCCCAGTACCCTGAGATCATGACCTGAGCCAAAATCAAGTGTTGCAGATTCAAACTACTGAGCCACCCAGGGGCCCTGGAGCCATTAGTTTTATTTTTTTATTTTTTTATTTTTTTTATTGGAGTTTGATTTGCCAACATATAGTATAACACCCAGTGCTCATCTCGTCAAGTGCCCCCCTCAGTGATGGAGCCACTACTTTTTAAAGACAACTTTCTTCCATTGTCCTGTTAGTTGTACTGAATGCATTTCTTAAATTATCTGGATTCTAGGTGGTTTGGCTTCTCTTGATCCTCTTAGCATCAACCAAAATTGTTTCACTTAAGTACTTCACATAGAAATAATCCACTTCTTAGTTTTAATCAACACTTCTTAATCAACACTTACTCCTCTCCAGCTATGCTTCCTGTGGAGCACAGAGGAAGGGGAAATACAGCCTCAAGGATGATTTTCGTTTTATCTAAATCTAAAGTAAAATAAAACACATACATGTCAGAAGAGAACTAAGTAGATCCTGAGGGTATATTAGGCAAGTTTCATAGGACAAGCTCTGTATATAAAGCAGATGATTCTGCAAAACAATCAGCTCAGGGATGGGTGAAAGAAATAGTTCTAAAAATCTTTTGTAATCTAAGTAATATCCTACTTTTCCCTATTTTATTCAGTTGATTTAAACCTGAATAAATTCAGTATTTTGTTATTGTGAATTAAATCATTCTGAAAAACAGTTTTATGAAATCAGGTATGAATTTGAATTCCAATTTACTATTTGGATAATTATTTGTGAATATTTCTAAAAATATCCCAATTGAATTCTGGCTATATTTCCTAATGTTTAATATGGGAATAATAATAATAATAATAATAATAATAAATACAATAGCTTTTCTGTTTAGTTCATGGGGCAGTTTTGATGGCAAGGTAAAAATAACACAGATGGCCTGCAAAGTTTTTAAAACTTCAGAAATTATTTGAGTATTATTTGAGTATGTTTGAGGTACTGTGTTATTTTCAAAGGGACTTACAGAAAAAGTTGTCAGACAAATAAAGACAAAGTGGGAATTTTGCTAGACTATTCTTTGATCTTGTCTAGTAGATTTCCTTTTCCTCTCAGCTTCTGTTCTGCTTGCCCTTTCTGAGAGCAGGTACACTCACCTTAAACTCTAATTAGAATATTGAAGATAGCTGCCTCCCCCATTTTCAGAGCAGACTTTCACCTGTTTTATTAAGGGCTTCCCACATAAGACTTCTTTTGTGCAATTCATTCCAAAGCTAAAATAATTTTGTAAGCTGCTGTTCCAGAGCCTTTGAAGATATTATTTTAATTTCCCTTACTTAAATTGTGCATACATTTTCTTGAAATGGTAGCATGTAAGAAAATGGTAAAGCAATATATAAACATGTTTCCAGTGGGAATATGGTATAATATTGATAATAACACCTTCTGTTATTGAACATTTTACATTATTCTCTTGAACACTTAAGACAGTCCTGCAACAAAAATGTTATTTTCATTTTGGAAATGTATTTATTCCTTTTCCTCTCACTGCCTTTAACTACGCTGTGCCATGTCTTCTTTTCCCAAAGCCCCCCTAATAATGCTGCTATTGATCCCTTTGAAAATATTAAAAACTAATCATTTCCATGGCTTTTTCACGGTCAGTAGTGCCAGGTAGTGATGAAGTGTTTGCTCAGTGTAGAAAAGGCCTCAGCTTTGTATCAATTTAAAAGACTTTCTTTGAAAATGATAATTATTTATTGCCCTTTGTTTGTTTCAAGATGTCCTTTCTTTTATGATTAACAATTATAGTAGATGGCAGGAATTTTTAAAAATGTCATTCCTTGGAAAAATATAAATATGGCAGTACTACTATGATGTCATTTTTTCTCATATTGTAAGTTAATTTTTACATGGATATTAAATTCACATGGTTACACAATCAAATAATGAGAAAGTAAAAAGTGAATGGTCTCCCTGGAACCCACTTACATCTGTTACTGATATCTCAGTATTTTTGTAGTTTCTTTATGCATGTAGGTATATATTTTTTACCCCTCTCCCAACATCTTTAGACTAAAGATAGTATTTTACTGTTCTGCCCCTTGTATTCATATAAACATATTATCCTGCTTTTTTTTTTTTTTTTAGTATGGGCTCATAGAAATATTTTTCGTTCTTTCTTAATAGTAGCATAGAGCTCAAAGTATAAACAAACTATTATTTATTTAACCAGTCTCCTATTAGTGGATATAAGACTATTTCTAATATTCTACTATAAACAATGCTACAATGAATAATCGGACATATTTATCATTTCATACTCGTACAAGAGTGTCTACAAGACAAATTCCCTGAAACTGAATTGTTAGGTCTGAGGATGAATAAAAGGTAGCTTTAATGATGTTGCCAGAGTGCCTTCCACAGAGCAAAGAATTGGGATGGTTATACCAATTTTCACTCTCACCAGCAATGTATGAAAGTTCCTGTTTTCCCACAGCATCACAAACAGCGAATCTTCTGGATTATTACTGACCTAATAGGTGAAAAATGGTTTCCCTGTATAGTTTTAAGTTGCACCTATATTATTATGAATGATAGTGTACATAGTTTCATATGTTTAAGAGTCATTTGTATTTCCTTTCCTATTAACACACTTTATATACTTTGCCCATTTTTTTGTTGTGTTGTTGGTCTTACTCTTCTTGATTTTCTGATGGCTATTATTGCTTTATTATTTGATACATATACATGTATATATTATACATTCATAATTTTATGTCTTCATTAGCATTATAGAGTTCTCTCTTTTTTCTTGTTTCTTTATTTTGTTTTCTTTAACACAGTGCAGTTTTCATGAGTTTAGCATAAGTCTATTCCCAAGGCTTCTATGTGTAAATTTATGAACACTTATATCTTAATAAATGAAGATGTTACTTGAAAGACATTATACACAGTGCAGGTCAATGAGTTAACAGTAGTGCTATTACCATATACTTCTATTTTTTAAGTTTTTATTTAAATTCTAGTTAGTTAACATACAGTATAATACTAGTTACAGGTGTAGAATTTAAGTGATTCAACACTTCCATACAACACTCAGTGCTCATCATAAGGACACCCCTAATTCTCCATCACCTATTTCCCCCATCGCCTCCCAACCTCTTCTATAGTAGCCCTCAGTTTGTTCTCTATGGTTAAGAGTCTGTTTCCTGGTTTGCCTCCTTCTTTTTTTTTCCCTCCCTAGGCTTGTTTTGTTTCTTAAATGTCACATATGAGTAAAATATGGTATTTGTCTTTCTCTGACCACTTATTTCATTTAGCATAATACTCTAGCTCCTGCCATGTTGTTGCAAATGGCAAGATTTCATTCTTTTTATGGTTGAGTAATATTCCATTTTATATATATATATATATATATATA
The DNA here is from genome assembly GCF_048164855.1 of Canis lupus baileyi. Lineage (NCBI taxonomy): Eukaryota > Metazoa > Chordata > Mammalia > Carnivora > Canidae > Canis > Canis lupus. The sequence continues at coordinate 10,170,495 of NC_132861.1, forward strand.
TATATATATATATATATATATATATATATATATCTCACACATCATCTTTACCCATTCATCAGTTGTTGGATACTTGGGCTGTTTCCATAGGTTGGGTATTATAGATAATGCTGCTATAACCATTAGGATAAATGTATCCCTTTGGATTAATATTTTTGGATTTTTTTTTGAGTAAATGCCTAGTAGTGCAATTGCTGGATCATAGGGTAGTTCTATTTTTAAATTTTTGAGGAACCTCCATACTGCTTCCCAGAGTGGCTGCACCCGTTTGCATTCACACCAACAGTGTAAGGGGGTTCCCCTTTCTTTACTTCCTTGCCAACACCTGTTGTTTCTTGTGTTGTTGATTTTAGCCATTCTGACAGGCATAAAGTGATCATATTGTAGTTTTCCTTTATAATTCCCTGTTGATGAGTGATGTTGAGCCTCTTCTTATGTCTGTTGGCCATCTGTTAAAAAATGTCTGTTTGTGTCTTCTGTCCTTTTTAACTTGGATTATTTGGTTTTTGGATGTTGAATTTTATAAGTTCCTTATGTATTTTGGATACTAACCCCTTATCAGATATGTCATTTGCAAATATCTTCTCCCATTCTATATGTTGCCTTTTAGTTTTGTTGGTTGTTTCCTTCACTGTGCAGAAGCTTTTACTGTTGATGAAGTCCCAAGACTTTATTTTTGCTTTTATGTTCTTTGTTTTGGAGACATATCTGGTAAGAAGTTTCTAGATCCGATGTCAAAGAGGTGACTGCCCGTGTTCTCCTCTAGGATTTCAATAGTCATGTTTTACCTTTAGGTGTTTAATCCATTTTGGATTTATTTTTGCATATGGTGTAAGAAAATGGTCCAGTTTAATTCTTTTGCATGTTGCTGTCCAGTTTTCCCAACACCATTTGTTGAAGAGGTTGGTTTTTTCCCTGCCTTATCAAAGATTAATTGACCATATAGTTTTGGGTTCCTTTCTGAGTTTTCTATTTTGCCATATTGATTTATGTACTGTTTGTGTGCAGTACTATACTGCTTTGATTACTACAGCTTTGTAATATAACTTGAAGTCCAGAATTGTGATGCCTCCAATTTTGGTTTTCTTTTTCAAGGTTGCTTTGGTTATTTGGGGCTTTTTGTGCTTCCATAAAAAGTTTAGGATTGTTTGGTTCTAGCTCTGTAAAAAAATGCTGTTGGTATTTTGATAGGAATTGCATTAAATGTGTAGATTGCTTTGGTAGTATAGACATTTTAAAATATTTGTTCTTACTACCCACAAGCATAGAATGTCTTTCCATTTCCTTTTGCCTTTTTTAATTTCTTTCATGAGTATTTTATGGTTTTCAGAGTGTAGATCTTTCACCTCTTTGGTTAGGTTTATTCCTGGGTATTTTATGGTTTTTGGTGCAATTGTAAATGGGATTTCTGTAATTTCTTTTTTTGCTGCTTCATTATTGGTGTATAGAAATCAACATAATTCTGTACATTGGCTTTGTAGCTTGTGACTTTACTGTATTAGTATATCAGTTCTAGCAATTTTTTGGTGAAATCTTTTAGGTTTTCTATATAGAGTATCTTGTCATCTGAAAAAGAAGTGAAAGTTTTACTTTTTCCTTACTGATTTGGATGACTTTATTTCTTTTATTGTCTAATTGCTGCGTCTAGGGCCTTCAGTACTATGTTAAATAACAGTAGTGAGAATGGACATCCTTGTCTTGTTCCTGACTGTAAAGGAAAAACTCTCAGTTTTTCCCATTGAGGATGGTCTTAGCTGTAAGTTTTTCATGTATGGCTTTTATTTTGTTGAGGTAGGTTTCCTCTAAAACTACTTTGTTAAGGGTTTTTATCATGAATGATGCTATACTTTGCCAAATGCTTTTTCTGCATCTGTTGAAATGATCATATAGTTCTTGTCCTTTTATTATTATGGTAGCATATCATGTTGGTTGATTTGTGAATATTGAACTACCCTTGCAAACCCAAGAATAAATCCCACATGGCCTCATAAAATTAATTTGGAAGTTTCCTTCCTTTTATATTTTTTGGAATAGTTTGAGAAGAATAGATACTAGTTCTTTAAATGTATGGTAGAATTTACCTGTGAAGCCATCTGCCCCTGGACGTCAGTTTGTTGGGAGATTTTTTTTTTTATAGTGATTAAATTTATTTTCTAGTTATCACTCTTTTCATGTTTTCTGTTTCTTTCTGGTTCAGTTATATCCATTTCTTCCAGGTTGTCTGGTTTGTTGGCATATAGTGTTTCATAATATTCTCTGATAATTGTATTTCTTTGGTGGTGTTATTTTTCCTCTCTCATTCATGATTTTATTTGTTTGGGTCCTTTCTCTTCTCTTTTTTGATAAATTTGGCTAGAAGTTTATCAATTTTATTTTTTCAAAGAACCAGCTCTTGGTTTCATTGATCTGTTATATTGTATTTTTCAGTTTCTATATCATTTATTTATGCTCTATCTTTATTTCATTCCTTCTGCAGGCTCTAGGCTTCATTTGTTGTTTTTTTTCTAGCTACTTTAGGTGTTAGATTAGATTGTTTGAGATTGTTCTTGTTTCTTGAGATAAGCCAGAACTGCTATATACTTCCCTCTTATGACTGCTTTTGCTGCATCCCAGAGGTTTCAGACCACTATGTTTTCATTTTCATTTGTTTCCATGTATTCTTAAAATTTCTTTTTTGATTTCCTAGTTGACCCATTCATTCTTTAGTAGCATGTTGTTTAATATCCATATATTTGTATTCCAAGATTTTTTCTTGTAGTTGATTTCAAATTTCATAGCATTGTGATCAGAAAATATGCACGGTATGATCTAAGTCGTTTTGTACTTGTTGAAGCTGGTTTTGTGGGCTAATATGTGATCTCTGGAGAAAGTTTTGTGTACACTTGAAAGGAGCATAGAATTCTTTCTTTTAAACCTAATTTCACCTTGTAATCCTGGTTTGTGATTGATCATGTGCTTGCATTTGCTCAGTTCTCTTTTATTCATCTGTTTTATTTCCAACCTTGCTGAGACATATCTTGGTATAGTTAAACTTGTTTTTATTTTTTGCTATTAAAGTTTTATTTTGTCTTAGTTCTGCCAGTGTTCCTAAATGCTTTCTCCTTCTCTACCACATAAATTGCTTTATGTTAAAATGGTCCCTCCATGTTATTCTTTGGTCTGTTATCCTTTCCTTCTCTGAGCCAAACTGTCCAGAGAGACTTTATTCAAGCATTCATGCTAACTCCAGTTCTTACTCCCATTAATAAAAATGATCTATATTGGTTTGCACATTCCAGTGAGACTTCTTATCTTCAGAAAGTATATTTTTCTTGGAACTGAGACATCTAGGCATCTTTATGATTTTCTCTGAAATTCTACTGGTTTTGCCTAGTCTAAGCTCATTTTGGCATCCTCACGTGTATTTTGAAGTATGAATAATAATTGTATCCTACTTTTCCTGAAAACAGTTTGTGTTTTCCCCCCTTTCTCCCTGTTGGCCTTCATATGACTTCCAGGATGAGAATAGAAAAGGTAATGACCCAGCCATGTTTCTCCCCCTGCATTTGTTTTAATTATATAGTTCTGAAACCCAGTCCAGGAAACCATTGATCTAAACAGTAGTCTCTGACTTAGATTTAAAAAACTGAATCAATTCTTAAGATTTTCAGGTTCCAGTGATGAAACTCCGCATCATTGAGATCCTTAGCAAATGATCTTTTGTTTAATCAATCCATTTAGATAAACACAAGTACTTTATCCAAAGTACCATGATAATAAGGTGCCCTTACTTGTTATAGGATGACCTAAGTACATGAACCATAGTTTCATGAAGAATCCAAACCTAATGAGTTCTAGCTAAGTCTGAAAGTGAATAAAGGAACTTTGTCAAACATTAAGTGTTCAATGAAAAAAGAAAAAGAACTACATATAATTTGATCTGCAAGAAAAACTTTCAGATATATTTAAATTAAATGCATAGTTTCCATTCAATTAGCTATATCTTTCCCACATGATTTCCATTAATAGATCATGATTTCAACTATTCTTCTAAGTTAGAGCATAAAGGCTAAAGCTATTACTATTTCTATACCTCTAAGAATAAGTGGAACAAGAGTTGGCTTTGCCTTCACTACTTATCTTTTCATCATACGTACTTATTCAAGTGGCTGGGAGAGAGGCTTTCTTTATTATCTTCTGGGAATGACAGAGATGATGGCCAATTCAGATGGTTAAAAACAATTAAATTGTTGCAGATTATTAGTCAATGGCTACTTTATTTTAGTTTTAATCTGAATTTCTGCTTATTTTGTATAAAATTATACATCATTTGAGTTGGATAGGTTTAATATGATAAAAGGGCAAAAAGAGCATCATAAGAGTGGAAATAATTTTATCCCTTGCCCTTTTCTTTTGCACATCTACGGAAGGAGAATAGGCAAAATGATCCTAAGGTCCTTTCCTCCTAAGGTGTTATGTTCTGCAATACTGCTCCAAAAGCAGTGTAAGGGCCTTGAACTAATAGATAATTCAAGCCAAAAAACTTACCCTTTCTCCCATTCTCTAAAGACCTCACATGAACAACCCCTGGGGGATACCATCTGACTCTGGGAATGTCTATCCTTACCTTGACACAACCTCTATCGATTATAGTCTTTCAAATGATCTGTTGGATTTTTTTTATCTGGTTTCTCTTTCATGGAATATTTGTATGCCTAGTCAAAACAACAATCATAGCCGAACAACGCCAAGAATTCTGGGAAGTTACTTTGCTGTTTAGATTGAGAAAAAGTCTTCAGTTGAAACCCTCTCAGCCCCACTTTGAAATCTAAAGCATAATTAACTCTGAGGGGAGGCCTTTTAATGAGGTCCCATGTTGTGGAAGCCTAAGCAATATAAAACATACCCCTCAGCCTCACACAACAACCCCAAAAACCACAAGGAAGTTATGCCTGCCATGCCTTTGAGGGCTCTTAAAGCTGTTGGCTATGAAATCTAAAGCCTTGCTCTACAGATGTCAGTATAATTAGAGGGCATTTTAACACAAGACAAATTATATTTGAAAGTTTTCAGTTCAGTAGCCAGGGTCCAGGTTTTACTAATCAAAAGTCTGTTTCTCATTCCATATTCCATATGAGTCCCTCATAAGAGAACTTTACAATCAGTAGTCAGTCTTGGTGGCCTCTAAATCAAGCTGCATGTTTGCCAGCACTGTGGTCATTTTAACACACTTGTGTATCTAATGGTTAGAGGTGTTATCTCTGGAGTCAAGTGATCTAAGATTATATTCCCTTATATACTTAATAGCCTGAGGATTGTGAGCCAGTTGTTTAACCTCTTTGGGTCTCTATTTCTTCAATGTTGTAAGGATCAGATGAGCTAGATTACCTAAAGCAGAGAATCACTGGCACAAACTCACTTGACTTTACGAGGAAGTTATAACACATGCTCAAAAGAAGAGATCCTTCCAGTTGCACACAGTTCTTCCTAATACATTTTATAAAGCTAGTAAAAAAATTTTATAGGGATCCCCAGGTGGCTCAGTGGGTTGAGCATCTCCCTTTAGCTTAGGTCATGATCCCGAGATCCTAGGATTAAGCATTGCATCAGGTTCCCTGGTCCATGGGGAATCTGCTTCTCTCTCTCCTGCCTGCAGCTTTCTCTGCTTGTGCATGCTCTCTCTCTCTCTCTCTCTCAAATAAATAAATAAAATCTTTAAAAAAGTTTTTATAAACTCCACACAAGAAATATAGGAGGCAAATCTCACTCATAAATAGTGATTAAGGGATCCCTGGGTGGCGCAGTGGTTTAGCGCCTGCCTTTGGCCCAGGGCGCGATCCTGGAGACCCAGGATCGAATCCCACGTCGGGCTCCCGGTGCATGGAGCCTGCTTCTCCCTCTGCCTGTGTCTCTGCCTCTCTCTCTCACTGTCTGCCTATCATTAAAAAAAAAAAAAATTATAAAAAAATAAAAAAGAAATAAAAAAGAAATAAATGGTGATTAAAAAAAAAAAAAAAAACCTGAATTGGTAAATCTAGCCCAATCTAGCTAGATATGTGTAAGTATATATATGTGTATAAAAAAAAAAAAAACATCATTTTAACTTTATCCCAGGAATTGCAGTGTTGATTTCTAAGTGGAAAAATCTCATGTAATTCAGAATATTAGTACAGAAGAACCATATGGTCATCTCAATAGAGGCATGAAAATATTCAGTAAAATTCAGCCTACTTCATGATAAAGTCTTAGAAAACTAGCAATAGAAAAGAACATTTTATATCTAGGGTATTTCCACCAAAATAAGTATTAGCATTATTGTTACTAATGAGGTTTAGAAACACTTTCATTTATAATTAGGAAAAAGTCAAAGATATTTATTGTTTTCTTTTCAACGTTGAATTGTGGTCCCAACCAATGCATTCAAGATAAGAAGAAATCAACATTATAAGGTTTGGAAAGAAGAAATAAAATGCCATTACTGGTGGAGGTTATGATCATCTACATAAAAAATCCACAATGACTTTTAAATAAATTATTAGATTTAGCAAGAGTTTTTAGCAGTTTCTAGATATGTATTAATATGCCAAAAATTATATTTCTATAGAGACAGAAAATATTATTTTTAAAAAGACATAATTAATTACTGCCAAAAATAGTTATCCTAAAATAAACTCATGAAAATGTTCAGGAGCATTGGTGCAGATACATTTAGAACTTTGTTGAGAGATAGTGAAAAGACCTAAATAAATTTAAAAATATATAATGTTCATGTATAGGAATATTTATTACCATAAAGATGACACTTTTCATTCAAATAGATCTATGGCTTCAAAAATGTTTCCAATAAAAATCCCACCAAAGTTTTTTCGAGGATTTGAACAAGTTAATTCTAAAATATGAGTGAAAAAGCAAAGCCTAAGAATAGCCAAAACTCTCAAATAAATAGTTGGAGGAATTTGCCCTGTCAGAATTGAGATTTTCTATGAAACGTCAGTGATGAAATTATAGCATCAAGGAAGAGAATAATGGAACAGATTAGAGGGATCTCAAATAAATTTATACAGATATGGATAAGATGCAGGGCAAATCAGGGAAGGAAGGTCAGGCCATTCATAAATATGCTAGGAAACTTGATTATTCAGATGGAAAAATGTGACACTGGAGTCCTATCTTATATACAACTCAAAAATTAATTTCAGTTGGATTAATATTTAAATTTGAAAGGTACGTCATATAAACATTTAAAAGAAAACATTAATTTCTTTCTGACTTACAGGTAGGGAAACTTTTCTTAAGAAAAAAACATATACATACAACATAATTCAAAGAGTATATATTTGTTGTAGGTATTGAGAAACTCCCATTAATAAAAAATGATACTATAAAAGAAGTAAACAAGACAACCTATAAACTAAAAGATCTTTATAGTACACATAACACAAGGGATTATGTCCAGAACCCATAAAAGGTCTCCTTTAAATCAATGGGTTTTAACATGTGCAAGAATATTTACTGCAATATTGTTTATAGTAGCTAAAAAACTGGAACCAAGCCAAATGTCCTCAGTTGAAAAAAGGTAAATTTGATTTATTCAAATAAGGGAAAACTGAACAATAGTGAAAATGATTAAACTATATAAAATATGGACAAATTTCAAAAACAATGTTTAGTGAAATTTACAAAAGAATAATTGTAACGTGTATCAATTATAAAGTCTCAAAAGCATAAACATAAAAATATATAGGCAAATATACATACATATAAAATATTATTATAGTAAAAAAATGGAATGATAAATATAAAAATAAAGGTAGTGGCTACTCCCAATCGGTTAGAGAGTGAAATGTGACCCAGAAGAGGCACATAGAGGTTTCAATGATATTGATGCTGTACCGTACCACCTTTTAATATGAGTTGCTGTTGTTTAAATGATCTTAAAGATGTTAAAATGTGAAAAGATGTGCCTCTTAGAATTCTTAAAATATTGCAAGTCATAATAAAGTATTTAGAAAGATTAAATGTGCATCTATAGTTTTTCTCAGACCTTTCTCATATTTGTTTTCTTAGACATTTCTCATATTTAAAATATTTTAAAGAACTCTTCACCTTCCTCTTTTAGTTTGTCACTATTCCTCTTAAATCAACTGTGTGGCCAGAACTGAATGCAATACTCATTTACAGAATGGATTCTATTGTAGATCTCCTTACATAAGTGAACAAAGAGTTCTACTTAGTTCCCTGGCCTGAAAGATCACTATAGAAGTTCTGATTTTGCCCTACTATTATTAGAATTTCTGCAGAATACAGATTTCTAAATGGATGCTCTGGTAGACTGGAGAAAGGATGGGAAAGAAGAAGAACACGTGCCAATTGAAGGGTATGTAGAAAGAAGAACATGCAGTTGCCAAGCAACCAGCCTGAATCCTTCACCTTGAAATGCTGACTGAAAGTGGCACATGGACCTCAGGTCTTTCTCTTTGTGACAGTGACGTAGCCCTCCTTACACCACTAGCTTCCTTTTTCTTTTGCGCCCAAGGTACAGGATTCTGCATGGGTTCCTTAATTTCACATTTTCTATTGACCTCTTTGCATCTAGCTGCCCATGTTGACATGAGTTTGACTCACAAAGGTAATCCTTGTCATTACGGAATTCCCTGGATTGGAAATATAAAAACCCTCTAGAAAGATATTTTACTATATTTTTAATCTCTGTGTGTGTGTGTTCCATATCTTTCCTAGAAAGATTTGAGGTAGCTAGAGTATCATGTGTTTTATTCTCAGTTGATAAAACCGGAAATGAAATTAATTTCCTTTTCCATGATGCGTTCTGGAATAAAAGTGATATTTTCAGCAAGAAGAGTGTGTAATGTAAAACCATCTATTCCATCCACATGATAAAGATGGTTGAGTTTGGGAGATAGAGGAATATAGAATTATGTATAGGTGTTTCTTCTTAAATGCCAACAAATTTCAAAGGCTATTGTGCCAGAAAATCCTATTAAGTCACTCTTTCTTAAGAGTGACCTTGAATGGCCTGTATTAACATTGCCTGGAATGTTGGATTAAAGTGTGCATTTCTTATTCACTCCCAAGTTCATTGGATAAGGTCCTGGGATTTGCGTTTCTAATAAGTTTTCCAGGCAATTTTGGGACACATCTCTTAAGTGATTTTATATGTCCCTAATTATGAAGTATCAGTACTGTTACTAGCTTGGGTGGTCTCTCTAAACAGGATTTTCCATGCAATTAGAGATAAGCCTTCACAACACTTAATGAAATATTTTACCAAGAGTGACCTAATATAATTGTAGTAACTACACATTCTCCAGTTCCAAGTAATTTGCCCTCTCGATTCTAAAATCTTTTACTTTTGAGACCATGAGCCTGATTGTTTTCTTCATTGTATGTTCAAGCTCTGTGATAGCAGCTGACACACCTATACTTGAAACCCCGTTATCCCATCTACTTTTTGCCCTCAGGGAGTAGATAAAGGGAAAGACTCTATTGAGCAGAACTTATGGCAAATGCTCTGATATACCACCGGTTTCCTTTATTTTATTCAAGTATAATTGACATACATTATTATATTAGTTTCAGCTGTACAGTAGAATGATTCAAAAATTCCATACATTACTCAGTTTCATCATAAGTGTACTCTGAATCTCCTTTACCTATGTCACTCATCCCCCTGCTTTCTTCCCCTCTGACAACCACAAGTTTGTTCCCAATGTATAAGAGTGTGGCATATTTTTGTTTGTCTCTTTTTTAATTCATTCATTTGTTTTGTTTCTTAAATTCCACATGTGAGTAAAACCATATGGTATTTGTCTTTTACTGACATTTCATTTAGCATAATGCCCTCTAGATCCATCCATGTTGTTGCAAATGGCAATTTAATTTCTTTTTATGATTAATATTGCATTGTGTATATATACACTATACCTTCTTTATTCATTCATCTGTGGATGGCCACTTGGGTTTCTTTCAGATTTTGACTATTGTAAATAATGCTGGGATAAAATAGGGGTATATATCTTTTTGAATAGTGTTTTCATTTTTCTTTGGGCAAATACGCAGTTGTGGGATTACTGGATTATATGATATTTCTATTTTTAATTTTTATTTTGTTTTATTTTTTTTCTATTTTTATTTTTTTAAGGAAATTCCAGACTGTTTCTCCACAGTGGCTGCACCAATTTACAGTCTCACCAACAGTGCATGAGGATTCCTTTCTCTCCACATTCTCACCAATACTTGTTATTTCTTGTCTTTTTGATACATCATTCTGATAGGTATAAAGTGATATCTCATTGTAGTTTTTATTTACATTTCCTTGATGATTAGTGATGTTGAGCATCTTTTCAAGTGTCTGTTGGCCAACTGTATGTCGTCTTTGGAAAACTGTCTATTCTTGTCTTCTGTCCATTTTTAATTGGACTTTTTGGTATTGCTTATATTTTGGTGTTAGTTTGGTTTTTGTTTGATTTTATAGAATTTATTTATATATTTTAGATATTAACCCTTTATCATACATATTATTTGCAAATATTGTCTCCCATTTAGTAGGTTGTCTTTTTGTTTCGTTTCCTATCACCTATTTGATACTGATGTGTTTTCATGTGGGTTGTATCCTCTTAGTTCTTAACTTTTTGGCCCTACTGATTTGGAGCTCATCCTTAATCTTTTTGGCAGTCAGATCTAAAGTCTCTATTATTATTCTCAACTAACCTCTGGCAACACCCATTGTCAGGACAGTAATCCTTGTTTCTACCTCATGCTTTTGGAAACCAACTCCAAAATGGTCATGGTGAGCTCTGCCTGTTTCTCCCTCATCAGGAGAAGCTAGAAGCCCAACTTGGTATGTGCCATGCCTTCCTACTGCTATAAGGCATTCCTTCCCACTGGCTCAAGTTTAGTTTAGTACAGCTGACCCCAAGTATTCAGTGTCTTGTGACACCAGTTGAATCATTCCCCCATATATCACTGATGAGGGGATGAGGATAAACCCGGGAGAAATAAACAAGTGTCACCGTGGGATGATGGAAGAGTGGAATAAATAGTATTCATTGAGGAAACACATCCTGGGCACCTACCATGTGCCAACGTCGGTCTCCAGTGCCGGATACAAAAGTGAAATATTGTCTTTGTCTATTTGGGCTGCTGTAACAAAACACCAGAGACTGGGTAGCTTATGAACAACAGAAACTTATTTCTCACAGTTCTGGAGGATGGAAGCCTGGGATCAAGGCATCCATATGGTTACATTCTGTTCTGGGCCCTCTTTCTTATTGACAGCCAATGCTTTTTTGCTGCATCTGCACATGGTCAAAGGGAGCCTAGAGGGAGCTTTCTGGGTTCTCTTTGTAAGAGCACTAATCTGATTCATGAGGCAGAGCCCCATCTCCTGTAACATCACATCGGGCATTAATATTTCAGCATAAAAATATTGGGATGACACAAACATTCAGACCATAGCAAATAGTTATTCCATGTCCTCAAATAGTCTACAGTCTAACAGAGAGAGAAATAAGAAAGGAGACCATTGCAGTATGGTAGATAAGTGCTATGATGGTTGTAAGCAAAGTGTTAAAGGATCCTAAGGAGATCCTGGAGTACAAAGGGATTTTTCCATAGTCAGGTGGAAGTGGAGAGGATGGTACTAGAGAGCCTGACCCACACTAGGTCAGGGCCCACAGTTCATTATGACTAGACAGAAAGTGTGAGAGCTGGGGTGAAGTGATAGGCTAAACTAGATAGATAAGTAAAGATCATATTCATCTCCATGTTCCATGTTATAGGCTAGCCTATCTTAAAGGCCCTGGGGAGCCATTAATGGTTTTAGAAGGATCCTTCTGGTTAGAGTTTGGAGTATACTTTGGAGTGGTTTGGTCATAAGGAATTTCTTTCCAATGGTTTAACAGTAATCCAGAAAGGAATTAGTGATGGTCTAAACTAGCAAAGTGCAAAGGGCTTACTTAAGTTATCTACTTATTTATAACAAACCACCCCAAAACTCACTGGCTTAAAAATTAATAATTTGTTATTTCTTATAGTTCTGTGGGTTGACCAATTGGTTCTTCTGCAGGATGCAATGTTGACTATAGCTTGGCAACGGCTGGAAGGCCCAAATGACCTAATTCATATAGATGGCAGTTGGTTCAGGCCACAGGAGTTCAGATGTAACTTTCAACCAGAGGTCTTAGTTTTCTTCCACATTGTTGTCTCCATGTGAATTCTTGGCCTTCCAACAATGTGGTTGGGTTTCAGAAAGGAATGTACCAGGGGCACCTGGGTGGCTCAGTTGGTTTAGTTTCTGACTCTTGATTTTGGCCCATGCCATGATCTCAGGGTTGTGAGATTGAGCCCCAGATCAGGCTCCACTCTGAGCATAGAGCTTGCTTAAGATTCTCTCTCTGTCTCTCTTCCTTTGCCCCTCCTTATGTTGCTTGTGTGCACATGTGCATGCATACATGCTGAATCTCTCTCTCTAAAAAAAAAAAAAAAAAGAAGAAGAAAGAAATGTACCAAAAATTCAAGACCCAATGTGCAAGTGCTTTTCAAATCTCACTCTTGGTACTGTCCTGTTGGCCAAACTAGATACATAGTTAAGCCCATAGGGACCTACATAGGATATGAATAGCAAGAGCCATGGTTTACTGGGAGCCATCAAAGTAATGTTCTACCATAGAGATGGAGAGCAGATGAATTGAACTGCCACTTATAGTAACCACCTAAGCCATGGCTGCTCCACCACTTCAGTCTGGTCTCCAGAATTTATTCTGGTAACATACGCCTATCCCCTTCCTCATGTGGGAACAGTAGTGGATGGAGGAGGGGTAGTGCACTGGCTTATACTGCCTGAAAGACATGTATACCACTACTAAAATATTATTCAAATGAAAACTACCTCTTTTTTTTCTTCAAAGTATTTGGCTTGAGTTTATTATTGAATAGTTTTATAAGACTCATAGGTTTGTTGTGAGGACAAAATGCAATATAATGTAAAAGTGCCTAAAACTCATATAAGTGCTCAATAAATGTGAACTATGATTCTTATATGCTTTAGGAATATTTTATAGATAGTAACTGGGCAGGATATTGCCACATACACTAATGCTCACACAGAGCACCCAGAAGGCTCAATATATAACTTCTCCCTCACCAAACTTTCTCACCAAAGGGTGAGCCACACCTTGTTAACATGCATCTGTGCCTGTTCACAAGATTAGCGAAGTCTATCCATCTAAGGGTAAATTGTACTTAATCCCAGTAATTTCAGTTGGTCCACTTTGCAGAGTCTGACTTAGTAACATGTACAAAAAGAAATCTGTATTTTAGGGGTACATGGGTGGCTCAGTGGTTGACCTGCCTTTGGCTCAGGTCATGATCCTGGGGTCCTGGGATCAAGTCCCACATCAGGCTCCTCACAGAAGTCTGATTCTCCCTCTGCCTATGTTTCTGCCTCTCTCTGTGTCTCTTATGAATAAATAAATAAAAATCTTTTGGAAAAAAAAGAAATATGTATATCTGGATACACAACGAGATTCCCTGATGCCACATTGCAAAAATGAACATTCTCTGAGTTGTCCAGTTCATGAGCAAGCGGTAGACAGAGCTAGTCCTGCCACCAGTGAAGGGTTTAAATCAAGTATCACGTGACATATAATTTTCCAGTGAAATTCTCTAACTTGCCTAAGATTGTTATTTTCTCCCCTTTGGATTGAAAATGAAGGAATTTTATTTCAATACCTAAATGTATCATTTTTTCATCACATAATATAAAATTAGAAGGATTCATCAGCTAATGGCAACATGTACATTTCTGGCTATTGCTTGGCATATATGAAAGAAGGAAAAACTATGAGAAATTCAAAATACAACATGTTTCTGATCTTCTCCTCTAAGATATCTTTCTGCCTACCTTTGGTAATATAAAAATAATAATCAGAGCACCTATCTCCTAACATTACAAGGCAGTTATCAAGCCATGCAACAAACATTTAACAAACATGATTGTTTTCATTGGACACTCATGACTGATTCTCAGCTTTTAAATATGCATATTACACTAACAGTGGTCAGAAGTCTACATTCCTCAGCTTCTTTATTAATCTTCTTCCTTGTTCATGCATAGTTTATTTTCCCCAGTTGTACTCTGAATGTGCCCTTGACTGATCCACAAAGCTCTCCTGAATGTGTCCTCCCCGAGGGAACTATTACCTTATGTTCCTCTTCACCATCTGTTTGCTGCAAAGCTTTCTTGAAGCTCAGCCTCTTGGAACAAGAGAATAACAAAAATGAAATTTATTGCCATCGATCACTTTTAGATAAAGCTGAATGTCTTCCAGCCACTCTGAATTGATTTTTCTCTCCACCCTCCCACCCCACTTGAGAAAGTAACAGAAAGGAGTTAGAAATCATGCAGGGGATGGAATCAATACAAAAGTGAGGAGAATTGCATGGAGGTAATCATGTGTAGAAAAGCAAGGAGCTGGCAGCATTAGTTGATAGAGGGGAGTTGCTTACTCAGCTTTATTAATACCTCACAGAGCAGGACATAAAACCTCAGATTTTTCTACCTTAATCTATGTCCCTGCTCCTTTGTGTAAAGAATTCACTATCATTTGTGGGTCCTTTCCATGATTCAGACATGGTTAGGACCCCTTACAAGGACACTAGCAAGTCCCTATTGTATGTATATCAACACAACGTTAAAAGTCATGAGCTCTCTGGGCAGCCCGGGTGGCTCAGCAGTTTAGCGCCACCTTCAGCCCAGGGTGTGATCCTGGAGACCTGTGATTGAGTCCCGAATAGGGCTCCCTGCATTGGAGCCTGCTTCTCCCTCTGCCTGTCTCTCTGCCTCTCTCTCCTCTCTCTCTCTGTGTATCTCTCTCTCTCTCTCTCTTTTTTTTTTATGATAGTCACAGAGAGAGAGAGAGAGAGAGAGAGAGAGAGAGAGAGGCAGAGACACAGGCAGAGGGAGAAGCAGGCTCCATGCACCGGGAGCCCGACGTGGGATTCGATTCCGGGTCTCCAGGATCGCGCCCTGGGCCAAAGGCAGGCGACAAACCACTGCGCCACCCAGGGATCCCCTCTGTGTCTCTCATGAATAAATAAATAGAATCTTAAAAAAAGAAAAAAAAAAACTTTAAAAATAAATAAATAAAAGTCATGAGCTCTGAAGTCAGGTAAAAAGGTAATAATTATGATGATAATGATAAAGTAATGTTACTTAGATATCATTATTTATTTCCACGGAGAGCTAAAGGTATGTCATCTTATACCCCTCCCCCTCCTTTGGCCCCTCTAAGGCAACTGATTACCATACCTTCTGTAATGTGTCTGTTAAATTTTTATTTAATTTTTGGTAAAACATATATAACCAAAAATTTACCATTTTAACTATCTTCAAGCATAAAATTCAGTGGCCTTTGATTACATTTCTAGTGGTGTGCTATCATCATCACTATTTGCAAAACATTTTAGAAACTCTTAACCCATTAGACAACGACTCCCCCATCTCACCATACCTGGCACCTCTAATCTACTTTGTCTTTATGAATTTTCTTATTATAGAAATTCCATATAAATGGATTTGTCAGCTATTTATCCCTTTGTGTCTGGTTCCTTTCGCTTTGTATAATGTTTTCAAAATTCATCCTTATTGTAGAATTTATTAGATATGTATTCCTTTTTAGGGCTTGATAATATTGTTATATGTACAGCTGATCCCCATTATTCATAGCTTTTTGTATTTCTGAATTTGCCTACTCATTAAAACTTATTTGTAGCCCCCAAATCCATACTTGTGGCTATAGGTGGACATGTTCAGTGTGGCAAGAATTTGAATCCTATAGTGCTGATGTTCCCAGCTGAGGGTAAACAAATAATGCTATAAAGAACATTGATGCACCAGTATCTAAGTCTCTATTATCTCTCCTTTGGGACATATACACTGAAGAGTTGAGTTTCTGGGCCATATGGCAATCCATGTATAAGTGTTCGAGGAGCTACCAAACTGTTTTCTACAGTGGCTACACCATTTTACATGTATAAGGGTTCCAGTTTGTCCATATCCCTACCAACATTTGTTTTCTTTTTAATTATAGACATTTTATTAGCATATGTGCAGTGGTATCACATTGTGGTTTTGATTTTAATTTCCTTAGTGATTAATAATATCAAATGACCTTTCATGTGCTTGTTGGCCATTTGTGTATGTTTGGAGAAGTATTCTTGAGGTATTTTTGCCCACTTTTTAATTGGGCTATCCTTTTGTGGTTGGGTTCCTTCTATATTCTGGATACTCTAACCTTATCATACATAAAATTTGCATATATTTTCTTTCATTCTGTAGGTTGCCTTTTCACTTATCTTGGTAATGTCCCTTGATGCATGACAATTTTGTCTTTAATCTACCCCTTCCCACTATTGCCTTTCAGTCATGCTCTCACTGTTTCTAGTCAGGATTATTTCAGAACACTCTGGACTCCCAACTTGTGTTTTTGCCTTTGCTTTAGTATCTGTTCCTTGCTGTGATCTATTCTCCATTCAGTTGTTAATTGACATTTTTAAAGATAAATCTGATTAAGTTTTTCAGTGTTTTCCCATTGAAATCAAAAGAAAACCCAGACTCCTTGGGATAATATTATTCATTATCTTCAGCCTCATTTTATAGACCATCTTCCAATGCATGGCTGATGCTTCTGGTCACAGATCAAAACTTGTACTCCAGGCAACATGGCACATACACATAGCTCTGTTCATTTATGCATGTGATGCTCTACCTGGTGTATTTGTATCTCTCCAGTCTTTAGCTATTACAATTCTACTTACTTGGACTTTAATGCAAGATGCCATGATAAGCATAGATATGTTGGACAATATATCACTGAGGAGGAAATTAAGTTATATGTGAATATACAACAGCAGATAGATATAGGACAGTGAAAAAGCATTGGGTCAGTCTAATGCTACTTGATATGTAAGATATAAAGAAAGCTCAATACTGTGTCTCTTTACATAATTTGGATCTTAGAAAATTAATTTGGCTTGCATACAGCACTAGTGTAAACTAACTAGCATTACTCCTATCAAGGAAAGACTACCCAGCTACCAAATAAAGTAACTTGAGATACCAAGCCACTATCTGTATTATTGTGATGCAGTACTTCATGTAGAAGGATGAATTAGCCTCATAAAGGGTTGGAAGCCAGCCATGCTGCTGGGTGGACTGGTGGATCCAGCCTGGAAGGTAGTGATTGACAGGACTGTAGGTGGAGCCAAAGTATAAGTATGTATATTAAATCTGATTTGGGAAATTTCTGAGGTATAGCAGTTCCTTGTTTTTCCCAGGAGCCTATTTGCTGGTGAATAGACTGTGTTGGCATACTCCTTATACTTCTTATCTTATCCTTGAAAGGAATGATTCTTAGAATTCTTGTAGGGATAAAAAGTATTATGAGATGAACAAGAATTGTAGCAGTTGGGACAACTGACTGCTTTAACTTGGGCATAGATAAACTTTTTTTCTGTGAAGGACTAGACACTAAATATTTTAGGCTTTGTGAGCCAAGAGGCCAAATAAAAAATATCATATAGATATTCATATAACAGGAGGGAAAACACACTTCCCCAATTTTTTTAATTGATGAAATTAAAAATATAATAAAAATTGAGTACAAGTATAATCCAGGTCTATTACTGAGAGTAAAATTCTTTCTGGAATGTTATTTTACCTAGTTTGGATACAAAGTTAGTGTTCCATATCATCAAATTGATTGGAAATACTCATCTGTGAAACCATCCTCAGCTTTTGGGCCATGCAAGAACAGGTGAGGACCCCCTGCTGTACTTTGCCAGCGCCTGCAGTTTAACCAAATACCTCTTGTTTCTTAGAGCTGTCAAGGAGGTATGCAGAGGCAAGAATTAAGCATGGAGGAGGGTTATCAACAAAACATTTTGTTCTTGCACATTCCCAGATCATCACAGGCTTGGCTCTACCTGACTTGTCCTTGTATTGTCTTTCATTGAGGCCTTCTCTGACCACCTATTTAAAATCACAATCCCTTCTCTCACCAGTCACTCCTAATTCCTCTTACCCTATTCTTTTTTTTTTTTTACACAGCCTATATCACTTTTTTTAAAAAAGATTTTATTTATTTATTCATGAGAGAGAGAGACACACACACACACACACACACACACGCACACACACACAGGCAGAGGGAGAAGCGGGCTCCATGCAGGGACCCCAATGTGAAACTTGATCCCAGGTTTCCAGGATCATGCCCTGGACCGAACGAAGACAGGTGCTAAACCGCTGAGTCACCCAGAGATCCCCCCATATCATTTTTTAATATGTTATATGCTTTCTTTATTCATCATTTTTATTGTTCATTTCTGTCTTTCCCTGCTAGAATGTAAGCTTAACTTGAGCAACAGCAATCATTTTTGTTTTGTTCACAAATGTATTCCAAGTATACAGAGTAGTGTTTAGCATATGGTAGGTACTCAGTAAATATATGTTGGATGAATTGATGTAAAATACATCATTTTGTCTTCAAAAAAACTTGCTGAGATAAATATTATTAATATCAAAATTTTAAATAGAAAATTTGCAGGTACAGGGAGGCTAAATAACATGCTGAAGATTACACAGCTAATTCTACTACCACTGTCACCACTCCTACTCCAGGCAAATTAATTATTTCATACTAATCATGTACCAGAAACTGCTCAAACATCATATTTAATTTTCACAATAACCCTGTGAGTTGAGTGTCAGAGTTAAAAATCGAACCTGGGTAGTCTGATTCCTAAACTCATGTTTTAATCATGTACTTATTATCTAAATTGTAATCAGAAGTAAATTCATAGCCTTGGAAGTTCGTGTTATAAACATGAAGAATAAAAATTAATAATAAAATCATGAAGAAATCATAATAAAATGAATGTAAAAATAATTGTGAAAACAATAAACTTGATTAATACAAGATTTCTTTGAGAAAAGAATAAAAATTGAATTTTTCATAAATCTAATTATGTAAAAGGAAGGCAAATCAACAAAAGCATGAAGGAATTAAACTCAAATGTCGTGGCAGAAATTACAAGGTTGCTATGGATTAAATAGTGTGCTTCCCCCAACTCATATGGTGAATTTATAACCCCTAGTTAACTTCAAAATGTGACTTTGTTTGGAGTAGGGTCTTGCCAGAGGTAATTAAGTTAAAGTGAAGTCATTAGAACAGACTCTAGTCTAATACGACTAGTTCCCTAAAAGGGAAATTTGGGCACAGAGAAGTGCAAAGAGGGAAGACCATATGAAGACATAGAGAAGAACAGGCCACCTACAAGCCAAAGAGCAAGAGCCTGGAACAGATCCCTCCCTCACAGCCTTTGGAAGGAACTAACCCTGCTGCTGACACCCTAACTTCAGACTTCTAGCCTCTAGAGACAGTGAGATAGTACATTTCTGTTCAAGTTACAAAATCTGCAGTACTTTTTTATAGCAGCCCTAGCAAACTAATGTGCCTCCTAAATTTGAATTCATCCATATTTTCAATCAGGATATGTAAATAGTGGGCTCATTACCCTGTAATATCTGATTTATTGTGCTACAGCTGCTTTGTAGGATTAAAATTTAAAACTCATCTTAGGTTTGCTTTTCACATTTCCCACTTTGAATTTTGAAACATTTTTTTAAAGATATTATTTATTTGAAAGAGAAACAGAGAGAAAGCGTATATGAGCAAGGGAAGGGGCAGAGAGAGAGGGAAAGGGACAAGCAGTCTCCCTGCTGAGTGAGGAGCCCCATGCAGGACTCAATCTCAGTACCTTGAGATCAGGACTTGAGCCAAAGTCAGATGCTTTACCAACTGATATAATTAGGTGCCCCTAAAATCATTTGAGTGCAACCAATAATATCTTCTTCCATGGAACTTTTGATATTCATTTATTGGGGAAGTTTCTGAGAATCCATAATTCTGTTAGTATTTAAAATAGATTTTGACAATGACAGAAAAATGTGATTCTAGGCCAAAGGAAATTTGACAGGAACAGTAAAACCGCTATCAGGCTGGCAGGCTGCTTTTAGACTGGATGGGAACCTTAGTGAATAGAACCCTTGGATTAGCTGAGCCTCTTGCAGCTACTACCTTTTTCATCAGTTGGTTTTGCTGCTTTTATTGCTGGAATCTAACTGCAGTAATTAATGCCTGTCTGTATGGTTCTGTCAGAAAGAACTCCTTGTTCTTCAGATACAGATATGCCATGAAAAATATGTGAATTAAAATAATGCCTCTATTTGAACATTCTACTCACATTACACATTGATCCCAATTTCCCTTGGTTTTGGCAATCTCTCAGGGAGTGAGGCCACTTACCTGTGACCAGCACATTGGTGACCAAGTCAGTGGCCACACATACCTACAAATGGTATAGATACCAGAAAAAACCCCTGCTAATATTTACCTTGAAGTAGAGCAAATAGTCTTCCCATGGGCAGGATCACCCCTCAGGTCTGGTCAAGGTCAAAGCTCAGAAGTTATAGACCTTGAAATAGTTGAATTATGTTAGTAGATTCAGAAGCAAGCATTCATGAGTCAGAAAGAAGTGCTAGGCAGGGCCAGACAGATATTTTAGGCTGTCTGTCTCCTTCTAAAGGTTGCTCTGACCCCCAGTTTCCATGAGCAAAGCTGAAATGGAAGAATCCTGCTTCTCAGTGTAAGTGGAAGCGGCACATACAGTGAAATAAATCAGGATTTAGGGTCAGGTGGACCTGGGTCCAAATCCTGGCTCATGTGCTTCTGGTTGGGTAACCTTAGAAAGACTGATTAACCAATACGACCTTCACATCCTGCATCTGTATCATGTGAATAACCATATATCGTAGCTACCTCAGAGGGCTTTTGTTAAATGTGATCATGTTTATAAACCTGTGTGCCTGATATGTAACAACAGTTTAACAAGAATTTAAAAATGCAAACATGCCTCTGACTGGTTTGGGATATACTGTGCAAACAACAGCAGTATTCAGTCTTTGTTGAAAGACCACGTGAGACACATGAGCTGAGATCTCAACAAGAGATTTTATGAGAAAGTGACATGGAAGGAAGCCCTGGATTAATAGTTTAGACTCCTAGCCTATCCTGGGCTTTAGATCATAACTGGACTACACTGAGTCTCCACAGGAAATCCCAAATTGGAGGATTTCCTGCCCACCCTTTCTGTCCCTGAGTCACTTTTCCACCTGTCCTGAGGGCCCCAGAGTAGGGATACCATCAGAGGATGAGTTTCTGGGTGTCTGAGAAACTCAACTGTTTCGTGAGAGCACAGACCCATAGGTATTCTTACCAGACTCTTAGGTTTCAGTCCACTTATCCTCCTTCTTTTGCCTGAATACCCCTAAAGAGCCAATGAAGAAGATTACCACCCTGCCATTGGTATCACATGCACAATTTGGAATTACTTTGAGTGCAAGCCCTCAATGCATGAAAATAAATTTGTTCCCTGCTGTACCAATGTGGAAAATAAGAGAGTCTAATAGTTTTAGCATTTTAAATGGCAAGACTTCTTGAGTACAATAAGTACCTTTGAAAAGGCAACTGTTCTTCATGAATGTGTCATTTGGGGAACAAAAATTGACATCTGGTCTCCCCAACAAAAAGGGGAAAAAGATTTTCTAGAAGCTGATGGTGATTTGGGTAAATTTCAAACACTTTTCTCCCATAGCACCTAATGAACTTGAAATTCCACACCCCTTAAAATATGGCTCAATTGGTTTTCTCTGGCTTGGCAGAAACACAAAATAGGAACAAGAATCCAAATCCATGTGGCTTATGAAGGGAGAGGCAAAACTTCTTGGCACATTCATGTGATCACCAGCTCAGTTCCAAAGTAAGACCTTAAAATAGATGAAGTGTTTGTGACTATCTCCTCTGTATATGCTGTATTCCAGTGGCCTCTTGCAGGATTTGGGCACGCAATTCAATACTCTAATTTAATACATACATCATACATCATTGCCATGAGGAAAGGTCTAGCTTAAGCTTGACACGTCATAGCTTTGACGATAGTAAACTATAGACACCTTGAGAAAGAGATTGGCTGGAAATCCACTGTCACTTAACACCTGTCAATAGCAGCTCAGGCTATTATTACAAATGCCAGGGACTGGGTGACTTAAACAACAGACATTTATTTCATACAGTTCTGGAGGCTGGAAAGTCTAAGATCAAGGTGCCAGAAAATTTAATTCTTAATAAGGGGCTAACTTGCAAACAGGTTCCTTTTGCTATATCTTCACATGGCAATGACAGGAAGCCCTGGTTCTTCCTCCTTTTAGAAGAGTAGTGATTCCATCATATGGCTCTACTCTCATCATCTCATTTAAACTTAATTACCTTCTAAAGGCCCTCCTCCTAATACACACTTTGGGTTAGTGCTTCAACATAATGAATTTTGGAAAAACTAAAAATATTTAGTCCATGATACCAACTCCCAAAAACCTTGAGTGGCCAAAGATTACTTTAGGAATCTTTCTTAAGCTTTTCTTTCCTTAGGCTAAGAAATCCCAAATGTAATCATGAGAACAGTCACTTACTGCAAATCACTTTCCAAACTCTGATGAATAGATTGATGAATAGCATCATCATGGAGGAAAGTCCTCGCCCAAGAACAAATTTCCTTGTTCAACGTTTTGATCAGAAATTTCATGAAGAACCAGAGAGCAGACTTATCAAAATGGTATACAACACAATGCTTACCGATGGGGAATTTAGTGGATGGCAGAATTAGATTCCTAGAAGTCTCCATGGACTGGAGCAGTGAATTGCATCTTATTAGATGAAATGTAACAGGGCTAGTTGTGTAAGGCTGTGCACCTGCATTTGAGAAATATCAAACCTACACAAGTAGAGATCAGGCAAAATATGGTTGTAGTAACAACTTTGGTGTAAAAGGCACACATTCTCAACAAAGCAATTTCATATGAATGGGAAATGTGATCTCTCTGCTTGGAAAGGTGATAGAAGTGATAGAAGATAGAAGATAGAAGATAGAAGAAGATAGAAGAAGAAAGCAGTGATAGAAGCATAGAAGCATGTCATGGATGGTATCCTACTAAGACCCCCTATCTGTGCTCTTTGTTAAGATCCAGACTTTGCACTTAAAAAAGTAAACGGACACACTGGACCTTGTTCAGAGGAAAGTATCTAGGAAGATGCAGAAAGGCAAAGCTTTGCCATACAAAGAGGGCTTGACAACCTGGGGGATGTGCAGCTTGTAAAGATGATAACTTGGGCCACACCTTCTGCCTTCAAATGAAGGAGAACAATACACCCATTTTATTTGGCATGCTATGTTGGGGAAGGATTAAGGCAACTGATGAAAGCTTTGCTTATAAAAGCATAGATTTTAATTAATATAATTTAAAACTTGTCAATAGTCACTTTGCTTATACTTCTTATAATTCTCACAGCAACAGTCTAGACAGTCGGACCATGATTTGAGAAACCCTTAAACTTGGTATCCCATTACATGCATTAGATTTAGGTTCATCTGAGAATAACAAGAAATTCCAAAGTTACAAACTACATAGAGTTTTATATCTCCCTCACATAAAAACCAAAACCAAAATAAAGCAAAAACAAACAAACAAAAAAACAAAAACAACCCAAAAGAACAAAACAGAGGCAGGACTAGGTAAGGCCTCCTGCCTTACTCTTTGTCCATCTTTAGCACATCTTTAGGGAGCTAGGCTCCCTAAGGGAGGAGCCATGATGGCCTCTTGGGCTAAAGTCATTTGTCTGAATTCCAGGTGGAAGAAAGGAGGCAAAAGGTGAAAGAGTGAAAGTGTTCACATCATTCCTTTCCAGGAAACTTTCCAGAAGTTCCATTCAACCTTTCTGCTTCTATCTCCCTGCTAGAACTTAACCTAAATTGGAGTCTGGGAAATGTAGATTTTGTGTGAGTGCCAGTGTGCCAGGCTGAAAAGGGAGTACTTACAGAAGGGGGAGGTGGGATGTTAACAAGGCAATTTCTGACACATTCTTTTTATGGCCAAAGCCTCTACCTTTTCACCTCCTGTTTTATTACTCTTTTTGTAACTACTCTTCCACTGTCACAGAGGTGGCAGGTCCCTGATCCCTTCATTTTCTTCTAGCCAATCAGCCCCCATGTCCTCGTTTCTTTTACCAGCTCTAGCTCTCAGCGTATCATCTGTCCTATTTGCTTCCTCATGAACATTCTCAATTCCCTTCATTACCATTACAGCACGCACTGGTCAAAATATAACCCTTGATTTAAAACTTGCCTTTCACCCAGAGTTCCCAGAAGTTATGACAAAGCCATGGACATTGGTGCCACGACAATCCTTGGATTCTCATGTCAGTCATGCCCCTGGCTTTGCCCATCTGTGGCAAACATCTGTGCAACATCTGTGATGTTGCATCACAGCACTTTTACTCATGCCCCTCCATGGCTAATATAAACTGGTATCATTTTTCTCAAGTATTGGCCTCCTCTTGCTCAGAAAACTATCTGATTTCCTAGTATTTCCAAAAATAAAGTTAGGCTATCAGTAGTTGTCATACCTAATATTTATTGAAGATTTATTAAATTCAAATACTATGCTAAATGCTTTAAGTCTACTGTCTCATGTAAACCAGTTCAATAGTTATTGTAACCCTCAAATATGACACCATATTCTTAGGATAAACATTGCTTGGTCATGATATAGTACTCTCTTCCTATATTGTTGAATTTGATCTGCCAACATTTTTAAAAAATATTTATTTATTTATGATAGACAGACAGAGAGAGAGAGAGAGAGAGAGGCAGAGGAGGAGGGAGTAGCAGGCTCCATGCCGGGAGCCCGACGCAGGACTCGATCCCGGGACTCCAGGATCGCGCCCTGGGCCAAAGGCAGGTGCCAAACCGTTGAGCCACCCAGGGATCCCCGATCTGCCAACATTTTGTTTAGAATTTTTGCACCTGTGCTCTTGAAGGATGTTGCCAAATCAATATGGAACCAAAAGAAAAATTATAAAATAACCAATTATATTTATTTTGACAGTTTTTAAGCTGAAAAATAGCCCTTTTTTGCTAATAAAATTAGTTATAGGTCATTTGAAAAATTTCACTTACTGAGTTCATTGAAAAAATTCATTTACTGAGTTTATTTTACAGCTTTCTACAGAAAGTGTTTTGCTTCCTGAGTCCCCCCTCCAGCACCATGGCAGAGTCCACAACACTAGAAGTGATCTTTTCCTCTCTCCCCTTGCTGAAACACTCCCACTTTAAGAACTAGACATACCACAGTCATCCAGGAGGTGTTCTCCTTCTAAGAATCAATGAGCTCGGGTGTAATAGGTCTCTGAGGCCTATCAAACAGCTTTTCATTTCAGTCCTTTTAGTAATCAGGAAATCCTATGTCTCAAGACACAAATATCTATGGATGCCTGAGTGTCTCAGTGGTTGAGTGTCTGCTTTAGGCTCAGGGCGTGATCCTGGAGTCCTGAGATCCAATCGAGTCCCACATCAGGCTCCCGGCAAGGGAGCCTGCTTCTCCCTCTGCCTATGTCTCTGCCTCTTCTCCGTGTCTCTCTCATGAATAAATAGATAAATTATTTTTAAAAAAGACACAAATATCTAGCAATACAGATATTTCTAACATCTACTTCATATTCTAAGTTTGAACTTGAGAACAAAGGCATCCATCTGTTTTTTAATGAGGACGATGACTCAGTATCATCTACAGATTCAAACCAATTGAAAGTGTTTTTCAGGAGGTTGATAATATTCTGAATATCAAAAAGGTCACTAAAGCATAAGTATATTTTCCCTCTTGGAGACTAAGCATGATTTTTTAAGAAGCAAAATTAATATAGTTTGTGATTCGGAGTTCTAGGGTTCACTGTTAATTTGGTAGCTAAAAGAAAATAAAGAAAGGTAGCTTTTAAAATTGTCCATCATGTCAGATCTCAGCATATTTAGTTGTTGGGGCATATTTACAGATTTTGGCTGTGGAATTTAACTGTCAGAGGGTAGGCTACTAAAATAATCAGATTGGCTGACCTATGGTAAAATTCATAGGTAAATACATGGATGACAGATTCAGAATTAATAAAATCTACATAAGACTTAGCCTTTCAACTCATCAGCCGGTGAGTTGAAATTGTACAAACTCAAATGTAAAATTCTTCTAAATATAAATAACAACATAAATCTGAAATGAAGAATGTAAGCCTCAGTAACAATTCAGGTGAAGAAAAGTTTTCTGTTTTTATTTTTATTGAAAATAACCTGAATATCCCACAGAGGGAAAAACAAAAACAAAAACCAGATGCCATATAAACAGAAGTTTCCTACCAGAGAGATATAATCCTGTGCACACTCATCAAAGGAACTCTAAGAAGATAGAATAAATTCAAAGAATCACTGAGAAGAGGCAAGCTTTCAAAATCTTTCCATAAGATCAGCAATGCATGAGAATGCTGCTCTTTTTAGTGTTTCACCTTATTGTTCTGGGCAATGCAAATATATTTGTCCATCATAACATTATTGACTGGGAATGCATTGAGCAGCTGTGCTTTCATTTTTTCCTATTTTCTTTTAACAGTATTCCTATTTTTCTGCCTGTATTTCTGGAGCAGAATGAGCAAGAAAGAAAGTAGAAGGTTTAAGACCAGAGAGGCAGCAGGGCACCAAAACATAAAGTCTCCTGAGTGAGAATAAGAAATTGGGAATTGATTCTGGTGTGGTGGTGGATTAGTCAGTATCGGAGCATGGAAACCTCTCTGGCTAACTGAAGGAGAAAAGGATGTAATTCAGTGAATTTAGTGCTTACAACATCTTTGGAAAGGCTGGAGGAATGGGTTCTCAGTGGACCTCTGGGAATGACTTTCAGAAAACCCCCACAAGGGCATGCCATGGAAGCCTCCTCTCCTGCCAGGATCAGGGAGGTAGAGACAGGGGCCCACACAGCATCTGCTCTCCTCTGGACCACACCGTTGGCACTGTGGCCAGGGATCAGGAAGTGGCTGTTTCTGCAACTGCCTATTTACATCTAAGCTGCTTCCTGGACAGTAAGATGCTGCTGCAGAAAACAAAACAAAACAAAAAACACACCACCCACCACGGTGCTTGCCAGTAGCAGCAATTAAAGCAGCAATTAGATGTGGCCACGTTCATCTTAACTGGCAAAATCTAATGTGTGTCTAAAACATAAGGGCAAGGCCGTTTTAAGCTCTGTGTACTTACGAGATTTAGAATTAATGCCAAGTGTTGACCCACAATATCAGGTCCAAATGGAAAGATTTCCAAGTATTTGAGCAGAGGAATGAAGACATGATTTGACTTAAACTTTTACAGAGATGACAGTGGCTCCTCTGAGAAGGGACTACAGGAAAGAGTTTCAGAGAATGGGAAATGGATGTAGGAGGGAGGAGCCCAGTTGGGGGGCTATTGTAAACAATAAGTGAGATGCAGAGTGATGGGCTTGGACCTGGGAGGCAGTGGTGCAGTAAGGAGATTAGGAAGATTATTGGGTTTTTTTGAAGGCAACATCCAACACATCTACTGATGAAGTGTGGATATGGGGCACATGAAAGAGACGAGGTAAGAAAGTATACAAAATTTTTGGCCTGCACAATTAGAAATCATTTATTGAGATAAGGAAGACTAGGGGAGAGTCAGAGTTAGTTGAGGACAGTAGAAGCACATGTAGAGATGTCACACAGATTGGGGAGAGAGTGGGCTAATGTCATCACCACACATATGAGATTTAAAGTCATGAGACCAGATGATTTTAAACTGTGTAAAGTGTGTTAGAAAAGACATCTGTGGGCTGAGCCCTGAGACACTCCAGTGTTTAGATAGCCAGAAAGTAAATAGAGTACAGCAAAGAAGAGTGAGAAGGTTGGCCAGTAAAATAGAACTGAGACAAAGGAGTGTTCTAGAAGTCAAGAAGAAAAAGTGAGTCAAAGAGAAAAAAAGTTATCACTTGTATTTGACACTGCTGGTGTGAGAGGAATGAGAGAGTATGTGCGTGAGGAGTGAGAATTGATCCATGGATTTGACAATACTAAGGTAATGGATTTTTGCGAAACAGCAGAGGCAAAATCCTGATTGGAATAGGTTCAGGAGAAACAGCAAATACAGACATCTTTCAAGAAAGTTTACTGTAAATGGGAGCAGAGAAATGCCTTATGGGCTCAAGGGTAGCTATTTATCTTAAGGGATTTTTTCCAAGTTGGTCAATAATAGACCAAGCATGTTTGCTCATGGAAATGGTCCAGTAGTGAAGGAAAATTTGAAGACCAAAATGACACTTTATTATAGATTTTGGATCCTGTTTTTTTCTACTTAACATTATGAGCATTTTTCATGGTATTTTATTTTTTGTAGATGGATTTGGTGGTTATATTATATCCCATGGAATGAATATAATGATTTTAGAAGCCTTCTCTTTATGTGTTTGAACTATTTACTTTTATTTGCTATTGTAAATAATGCTAGGAGGATCATCTCTATATATTTGTCTCCCTAACTTTGTCTATTTTTTCCCCACTTCTCATTTCCAGCTGAGGGGTTTAAATATTTTAAAGTATCCTACGCTGACACATTTGCTTTCCAAAAATCACGTTCCAAGTTTTCAGTTTGGGATTTAAACATTTTTCTTTCAAAGGAAATATCAGACAGCTACACTAGACCTCACTTTCTAGCTCAGTGTCATGCTGATGTATTGGCAAAATATTGGAGGTTCGGAAAAATGCCCAAAGTGGCCCCACATCACTTTAGCAAGTTGCTTAGAAACATTACCAAAGTTTCACTATGGAGCAGTGTACTTTTTGCTTTATATATATTTTATAAAGTTCCCCAATGTGAGAGCTGAGTTATGCTGAAAGGAAAATATCATTGAGAGATTTATCTAGATCTTTCAGTTGTTATATATGAAGTTGATTGATGTGTCTTAACTTCCTATATGGAACTTTTCTGATAGTCAAGTTTATTGCTTCAAAGTAAGGAAAAAGGTAGGAGCATTTTTCTAGTTGTTTCAGAATGAGAAAGGGTATGAATAAGGTGGTATTTGTCTAGAAGGGGGGGGAATAAAAAATTATAAATATTAGCAATGAGTTGTTAGAATCTTTTAATTTTTTGCAACTGAAAATCAATTTATTTTGATTTGTGGGATAGAATTAAAGAGAGGGAAGGATTTACTTTACATCAACCTCCCCACTGCCCACCCTCAGAACACACAATCATAGTTTCATACTTTTATATAGCCATATCTCCTTTCAAATTGTTAATACCCAAAATCTTAAAAGAACCACTTTGGCATTTTACTGATTTTGACATGGTGAAAATGGACATAATCTATAGTTCTCTTTAATTTTCTATACATTATTATTTATACAGGATAGATGATCTTAAGATTGAGGGTTTGGGGGGGTCTTCTTTTTGGTAAGGAAAGTAATCACAGCATTTTATAATCATTTTTCCCCTTTTTTATCTTTTTCTTTCAGTAGAATTCAGTGATTCACCACTTACACACAACACCCAGTGCTCATCAGAACAAGCCCGCCTTAATGCCCATCACCCATCTAGACCATTTCCCACCCACCTCCTTCCTCAACACTCAGTTGTTCTCTATCGTTAAGAGTCTCTTATGGCTTACTTTCCTCTCTCCTTTTCTTTCTTCCCTTCCCATATGTTCATCTGTTTTGTTTCCTAAATTCCACATAAGAGTGAAATCATATGATATTTGTCTTTCTCTTATTTTACTTAACATAGCACACTTTAGCTCCATCCATGTCGTTGCAACAATCATTTTAGATTCTGTATAGGGCTCTAAAGAAAATCACTCAACGACAATATAAATTCTTTAAAAACAAAGTTCCTCCTTTCGATATAGGTTCTCAGTCTCCTAACTACATTTCCAGAATGTAAAAAAGGCTCTGGAAATTGAAAATCTTCCGTGTAACTCATTTGACTGCAAAACCTGATCTGACTTGAACTCATTTGGCCACAAAACTTGACCTTACCTGACATGAGGCTACATTTAGTCTTTTTTAATCCCACTTTCTGTAAATATTCATACACTGCTATACAGAAATACTAGTGTATTTAATTACCCATGCTGCCTTAGAACACTGCTACAGAATTCGGAATAGTGAAGCAATCAATTATGACTCCAAAGGCATCAGAAGATGGATTAAGAATCTACATTACTGGGCAGCCCCGGTGGCGCAGCGGTTTAGCGCCGCCTGCAGCCTGGGGCATGATCCTGGAGACCCTGGATCGAGTCCCACATCGGGCTCCCTGCATGGAGCCTGCTTCTCCCTCTGCCTGTGTCTCTGCCTCTCTCTCCCTCTGTGTCTCTCTCATGAGTGGATAAATAAAACCTTTTTTTTAAAAAAAAGAATCTACATTACTTTTAATTTTCTAATACATTGCTCTCTACCACTTCTTTTTCTGAAAAATAATTGGTGAGCCATATAGGCGTCCCTGGTAATAGAGTTCTAAAGTAGAGTCAGACTTTAAATCAGAATTAACTAGCACCACATTCCTATTTTTTGGTTCTGTTGATATTCATCATGCCCAGTCAAAATAGTAAAATTGTTTTAATGGTTAAGAAATAAATCTGGTTGAAGTATCACATGCCTTTCCATTTCTTCTTTTTTCATTCTGGGTTTTCTTCTAGCACATATATACTTAATATTTGGGGTATATATCTGAAAACATATATTTGATAATATATAATTGATACTTTCATCAATTTGTTGATAAGAGGAAGTATAGTTATGTGACCAGATTGTTCCTGATTGAGTCTGTGGACACAGGTAAAGATAGAATTAGACACAGCCTTCAAGAAATTCCCAGACAGTAATTTCTTAGCAAATTTTTGGAAAACTTAGTTTAAGCATATAGTAAATGTATAAAGGTGACCCAAAACATTTTATTTTGTTTTGTGATGTTCATGGTTTTTTAGTAATTTACTTCAAAAAGGCAATTAAAAATGATTTGTCTCAAAATAAAGAGATGTGTTAGTAAACATATCATTTATTTGCTAATAACTTACATAAGATGAAGAGATGACTGGAGGACTTCCCAGAAGTCAGATGAATGAAAAACCAAAAACAAGTCCAGATAACCATAAATAGATCATCTTCCTTCTGCAACTTGAACGTTTCCCCTCAGTCAGATCTTCTGATTTCATCTGCTGTAGCCTGGATGTAGGGTAATTACAATCCTATTCCTCTTTGTAATTCTGTGTTTAGAGGGAGTTTGGATTGTGGATTTATCTAGGGATAACAGAGATAAAGAAATATCCCAAGTTTTGCAAAGTAAAACCATAGCACCTCATACAGAAGGGATTAACAAGGACCCAGATGCCTCAGGAATAAGGTTTGGAGCCGTCTACAAGGCAAAGAACTCAGACAAGTTGGGGTCTGGCCATGGTGGAAAGAGTTGCTAAAGAAAAGTGATAAAACTGCTTGTTAGCAACCAATTGCTGAAATGAGGATGATGACATATACCACATTTCCTTCTTGTATCATGTAATGATAATGTCTTTGAACTAATTTATTTTTATCTCCTCCATTCCTTGGTATACATAGGATGTGTCGTGGTGGTGAACTTTACAAATTTACTTCAGAGCCTTCATAGTACCAGTATGAAATTGTGAGAAAACTGGGTGAGAAATGGATTTGGCCCAGATTTCCTGAATTCGGAGCTGGATGCAGTGAGACTCTTGGATTGTTTCCTTTTAGAAATAGGGTGAGTAAATTTTGATTCGTTCCCTTGAATTATGTTAAGGAGGAGTAACTGTTGATGTTATGACGCACATAAGAAGACTGGATATAGATCTTAGGCAAGTGGATACTTGTCATTCCTAGTGCTCATCTTCTTTGTTCTGTCTGCCTGGTGCACAAATCCAAACTCAGAATCGCCGGCTTTCTTGCCACTAAGTTGTGAACATTGGATGGAGCTAGGTCTAACAATCAGGTGCCTTATGCAGGTATTCCTTTTGGAAGTGAGCCTCATGAGAAACAAGCTCTGTCCAGAGCTCCCATTTTGCTGAGGCAAGTGGAAGTGGGAGTGTCTGGCTTTGGGCAGGATAGTGTGAGGATGCCAGGTAGAATTCTTGAGGATGCCAAGTGATGTAGGACTATGTCCACCCAATGCCTGTTAGCTGCTAAAAATTCAATAAATTATTACTATTGATAGTAGTAGTAGCATCAGCAGCACATAACAGAGTTCTTTAACCCTGGATGTGTTTAAGCATGGATTGGATGACCACCTGCAATGTTGCAGAGTGCCTGGGTTAGGTAACTGGTATACGTCATGCTTTGCTTTTTTGTTATCCTTGTTTTTGTTTCTTAGGGGGAGCTGCTGTTTCCTTATCCTTTGTTATTCTAGAGGGCTTTATAAAGGGGTCCTACTTCCCTATCACCAGGTCATTGTGGACATATGACTTAGACTGGTCAATAGAATACTGTATTGTATGGACATAGTATATGGACATATTGAATGGACATGGACATAGTGATTTTCCCCCATGGAGGTGGATGGGCATCTGATCCAAAAGGGCCAATTCTAGGATTGATTCTGATGCTGGGTGGGGGTATCTATTTTTTTCTGAGATCATTACCTCCAAGACTTGAGCTTTCATGAGCATCTTTTTATGTAGTCAAAGACCCTGGCCTCCACTTGGGTGAAGACAAACAGAGGGAAATAGAGCTGCGAAATGAAGAAAGAGAGAGAGAGAAAGAGAATGAAAATAAAGTGTGTGTGTGTGAGAGAGAGAAAGAGAGTGAGGGAGGGAGGAGAAAAAAAGAGGAAGGCAATTGGAGGGAGAAAGAAAGGGAGGAGAGGAGGTAGGAATAGGAGGGAAGGGAAGGAAACAGGGAGAGAGGGACTCAACAGCATCTTCTGACACCTTCATCAATCTGTGCCTGAAGTTACAGAATGCATTTCCTAGTGATACGAGCTAACAATGCCATTTTGGATTTAAGCTTTGTTGGATTGAGTTTTTGTTTCTTGCAAGTGGGAAAGTTCTACCTGAAAGAGCAAACATAGCCTTTTTGAATCTGAGACACTGAAATTTTCTGAAGAGGAAAAGAGGAATATTTTCCTTTTTTTCTTGAGTACCAAACCATATGGAAACCAACATCATACCCCAGGTACATATTTTATTTTTCAAACAGAAATTCTGAAAATAGGTTTTTAAATCTATGTCTGGGCAAGGAAAAGTAAAGAGACAATATTTATAGGGTTGAAAATAGAAGATTGGGATGCCTGAGTGGCTCACTGGTTGAGCATCTGCCTTTGGCTCAGGGCATGATCCCAGAGTCCTGGGGTTGAGTCTCGCATCAGACTCCCTGCAGGCAGCCTGCTTCTCCCTCTGCTTGTGTCTCTGCCTCTCTCCGTGTCTCTAATGAATAAATGAATAAAATATTTAAAAAAGAAAATAAAAGATTGTAGTGATTAATTTCCCTAAAGGGGTCCACTCTTATCACCAAGCATTTCTATTCTTGTCACCAGAAAAACAATTAGGTGGGTCCCCGAGTCCAAATACCCATCTATACAGTGCTATTGATGAGGTTCTTTAACTTTATGAATGCAAAAAAAAAAAAAAAAAAGAATATGACTAAACTCATAGGATGGGACAAGAAATTCTATAGAGAAATTCCAAAAACTCATTTTAAAACAAAAAAAGACCTATTTGTCTTCAAAGAATAATTTGGGTTTTAACCAGATTTGGATTCCTCTTCTACCAGTCCATTTTTGAGCTGCTTCTTATTCTTGATACATTACTTACAGTACTGTTAAAAGATAATCTAATTTTGTTTAATCTTTGTAGCATCCTTTTATACAATGGGAAAGACAGGCTTTAAGAAACTAAGAAATTAGCTCAAGTTTCATGATTTATAAGTATGGAGCCAGAGCAAGACTATGTGATTTAAATTTGTTTCCTTTTTATTTTTAATTATTATTGTTGTGGTAAGAACATTAAACATGAGATCTACCACCTTGACAGATTTTTAAGTTCACAGTACAGTATTGTTAAATATAGGCACAGTGTTGTATGGCAGTTCTCTGGAACTTATTCATCTTACATAATTAACATTTTATACTCTGATTAGCAAACCCACTCCCCCACTTCTCCAGTCCCTGGCAATCACATTTTACTCTCTGTTTCTATGAGATTAACTATTGTTAGATATATCATATATGTGGAAACATACAGTGTTTCATTATGTGACTAACTTATTTCATTTAGCATAATGATCTCGTTTCATTCATGTTGTCATATATTGAAGGATTTCCTTCTTTTTTAAAAAATTTATTTATTTATTCATGAGAGACACAGAGAGAGGCAGAGACACAGGCAGAGGGAGAAGCATGCTCCCTGCAGGGAGCCTGATGAGGGACTTGATCGCAGGACCCCAGGATCACAACCTGAGCCAGAGGCAGTCAGACACTCAACCACTGAGCCATGCACACGTTGCTTCCTTCTTGTTTAAGGCTGAATAATATTCCAGTGTGTGTCTGTCATATTTTTTATCATATTTGTAATCCATTCAGCCATTGTTGGTTGTTTAAGTTTTTTCCACATCTTGGCTATTGTGAATGGTGTTGTAATATACTTTTTGGCCATTTGTAGATCTTTGGAGAAATGTCAGTTTAAGTCCTTAGCCCATTTTATGGTTGGGCTATTGGTTATTTTGCTATCAAGTTGTAGGAGTTCATTATATAGTTTGGAAATTAATCCCTTATCAGATAAATAGTGTGCAAATATTTTCTCCCATTCCATAGGTTGCCTTTCAATGCTATTTTTTTTCCTTTGCTATAGTCCCACTGTCTATTTGTGTTTTTGTTAACTGTGCTTTTGGTGTCATCTCCATGAAATCATTGTCAAGACCAAACCTTTTACCCTATGTTTTATTCTAGGAGTTTTATGATTTCAGATCTTCTGTTTAAGTATTTATGCCATTTTCAGTTGTTTTCTATATATGATATACAATAAGGGTCTGATTTTATTCTTTGCATGTAGATATCCAGTTTTCCCAGCACCACTTGTTGAAGAAACTATCCTTTCCCCATTGTACAGTTCTGACACCCTTGTTAAATATCAGTTGACTGTATATGTGTAGATTTATTTCTGGGGTTTGTATTCTGTTCCATTGGCCTAGACAGGCCAGTAGTGTTTATGCCAGTACCATCGTGTTTGAATTACTGTAGCTTTATAATGTAGCTTGAAATCAAAAAGTGTGATGCCTCCAGCTTTGTTGTTCTTTCTTGGGAGTGTTTGGTTGATTAGAATTCTTTGTAGTTCCATATGAAAGTTTTTCCTCTAACATCAGGACTAAGGGAAGGATGCCCACAGTGACCACTTTTATTCAACACAGAACAAGAAGTCCTAGCCAGAGCAATTAAGTGAGAAAAATTGCCCCTGTTTGCAGATGACATAATCTCATATGTAAAAAACTTTGAGGATTCCAGAAAACAACTTAAAATAAACTCAGTAATATTGCAGGATAAAAAATCAATTTATGAAAATTAGTTTTTCTATACACTAACAATGAATTGCCTGAAAAGGAAATTAGGAAAACAATCTCATTTACAGTAGTATCAAAAAGAATAAAATATTTAGGAATAAACTTAACTAAGGAAGGAAAAGTTTGTACACTGAAAACTATAAAATATTGATGAAGGGAATTAAAGAAGATACAAATAAATAGAAAAATATCTCCATGTTTATGGATTAAGAAACTTAACATTGTTAAAATGTCCATACTACCCAAAGCAATCCAGATTTAATGCAATCTCCATTAAAACCCAATGACATTTTTTTTACAGAAATTGAAAAAACAATTCCAAAACTCATATTGAACCACAAAGGACTGAAGATAGCCAAAATTATTTCTAAAATGTGTGCTATTGATGTGATAATGACATAATGAAAAAAATATCTCTAAAAAGAAAATGTAGGAAAATAATTAAGTGTAGATATGCAGTATATACTGTAGCTGGCACACAAACACCAATTCTACATATCTCTTACCAACTCTGTGTTCAGTGATGCTATTTGGTTATTTGAAATCAGAAATAATAGGAGTATTTACACCACAGAAAGTGGCAGACTCTACAAATCAGGACTTTTATTTGGAAAGCCAGTTGTTAAAGCTTTAACAGCACACCACCGCCTGCATGTTAATGAACATCATGGCTCATTTTTATTTTCACAAATTAGTGCACACATAAAAATATATAACATATATAATGATATTAATATAATTATTCTTAATATTTATTTTAAAAGAATTCATTTCCACTCAGTCTAAAATTTGGAGTTTTGAAATTAAAGATTTAAATAGACTCTAAAGCAACCAGTATAATTTAAGAAACTAAAATTAAGGAAGTATTCCTTTTCAAGATAAATTTTGACATGAAAAACATTTCAAAAGGTATTTTGAGACATAGAATTTGGTCTTTAAACTGGTATATGGGTATCAGAGATTAGGATGCCAAGTATATTTAATGAGGTATCATGTTACTTCAATCCTTTTCAGGGACTGTGGGGTAGGAAAGAAAATCTTGGCTATGGCAGCCGTAAGTACCAGCATTCTAGTCTCCTGTCAACCTGGGCTAACTTTTCACTCAGAAAATACAGTCACCTTATCCTTACTCCCCTAGAGCAGTACACCAACCTGATAGTAGAAACATATTATTGAGACAGTGCTTCACTATAATTGACATCATAGTGATACCAAGGTAGTTTCTTAAGGAGGAAAGATGTCAGTCAGGTAGAAATATTTTGGTGGCAAATGAACAATTAGGATGACAGAGCTATCTCATCACTGAGAGCAGCTTAATAGGAGAGCCCCCTTGGAACCTTCACTTTTTAAAAGTTGAAACACTCTGATTGGTTCAGGAGGCAGTGGAAAATCCATATATAGAGCTTAAGTTTTGCTTGTTATATAAATGTAAAATCTTCCTCTTCTCTTGCATTACAACAAAATATGACAATGGAAATATAAAATGAATTGATTATTAAAATAGAATCCAACAAATCTGGAAGCCTACACTGAGTAACAACTTTGTGTGAGAGTCTGAGATACTAATAATTTATTAGAAGAAAAAGGATAGGGAATCCCTGGGTGGCTCAGTGGTTAAGTATCTGCCTTCAGCCCTGGGCATGATCCTGGAGTCCCGGGATTGAGTCCCACATCAGGCTCCCTGCATGGAGCCTGATTCTCCCTCTACCTGTGTCTCTGCCTCTCTCTCTCTCTCTCTCTATATATATATATATATATATCTTTCATGAATAAATAACATTTAAAAATCTTTAAAAGAAGAAGAAGAGGAAGAAAAAAAGTATATATACATGTGGACGAATAGGTATTAATATGGGGAAGTAAATAAGGTCAAAAGTGTGAGAGATGTATATTTTACAAGAGATAAGGAAAAAAAGAAATCACTGCTAAGTTGTGATGAACGATTGCAAGGATCAAGTGGGATATAATCTGGTCTTTGATCACTCTATTTGGAATGGATAGAAACTAAGGACAGAGAGTGAGTATTCATCTTTAGCAAATATGTGAATATTTCTAACTGGAAAATAGAGATGTGAATGACATACAGACCCATATTCTCTCTGTATCAATGTTTTTGTCTGGGAGCTAACTAAGGGAACTAAATCTAACTATTCTGCATGTGTGACCTCCATGGGCTCCCAAAGTGAGGGCTAAGGTGCTATGAATTGGGCTAGTAGAAAAAGCACTGGCCTAAGAATAAAGAGACCCATGCCCTCATCCTGTCTGCACCACTGACTTCATTTGTTTCTCTTATTTATAAAACCAGCCAGGTAGGGTATTGAAGCCTAACAATCCCTTCAAGTTCTTAAATTCCTTGATAATGCCTGGAACCACAGGGCCATTTGCGATGTCACTCTTCAAGTATGCTAAACACTTTGTCCTTTTGGTCATTGCTCATATAGGAGTCTGTGTTCCTCAGACAGCCAGTTCACACTTTGCTCTGTTGTATGCCAGGTCATTTTTACTACTAATTCTCAAAATTGAGATCAGATGTATTAGTTCCTTAAGATTTACATTCAGGTAGTTCTCAGTTTTGACTGCTCATTAAAATATCCAGAGGACAGACACTTAAAACTACTATGTCCCACTTGGGGATTCTGATTTAGTTGGTCTTGGGTGTAGCCTGGGCGTGGAGATCTTTAAAAGCTTCCCAGGTGATCCTACTGTGCATCTTGTGTTGAGAACTATTGTATGTAGGACAGTTTCAGGTCCTTATTAGCAGCATTAGTTTTATAAGTCATATCCTGCAGTCTGGCAAGACTAACTTCAGTTTCCTAATTTGCCTACGTGATTCTACAAGCAGTAGATCAGTCCTATGTTGGCTGGTGAGAGAGCTCTCTGTTAAGCCTGTCCTAGGTCCCAAACCTCTCCTCCCCAAAACAAAACTCTTACCCTTAGTAGAAATAGAATGGTAGGGAAAAGGCTTGTTCAAGCCCTGCCTCATCTGAAACACCTGTAAAACTTATCACAGAAGCTGAGGATTCAGTATAGATAGGAAAAGCCTGGGAACTTACTCCCAAATAATGTATTTAATGCTTTTAGTAATAGATGGAGCCTCAAGATAAAATGATGCAATTCTAAAGGAAAAGCCACTACACATAGCTTGGTAATGATATCTAAAGGAATAGGCTTTAATGAATACTAGGATACCAATATTTAAAGCAAGTCAAAAAGCTTTCTAAGCCAGTAAAGATAGCACCTGCAATTTTTAACATGTTGTCATTCAGGAAGGACTACCTAGGAAAAACAGGGAAAATAGATTACTGCAAAATGAAAAGCATATGGTGTGCAACTGAACAAATTTGGCATACTTGTCCAAAGTAAATGCTTTCTAAATATAATCACTCTGTGTCACACAGTGATTCCACAGGATTCCATAGGGGAAAAAAAAAAAGCCTTTGACCACATGGCCAAATTAAAAGAACATTCTTTGGAGTGAAATTATTCTTTGTTTACAATGTGTGTGTTCTTGTCTTTTAAATGACAAGTGCTATTTTACCATAATGTGTCTTCAATCAAGCAGATGAGTTAAATTCTTTAGCCTTGGGGGAAAACTAGTACAGAAGTCAGGAGAGAGGGGCGCCTGGGTGGCTCAGTGTTTTAGTGCTTACCTTCGGCCCAGGGCGTGGTCCTGGAGTCCTGGGATCCAGTCCCACGTCAGGCTCCCTGCGTGGAGCCTGCTTCTCCCTCTGCCTGTGTCTCTCATGAATTAAAAAAAAAAGAAGAAGAAGAAGAAGTCAGAGGAGAATATTGAATTCCAGGGATCCACCTAGGGTCTTCCTAATGCTGTTTGATTGTGTGCAGCAAAATAGAGAGGTTACTATTGAAGGTATTAAATCATTCTCTGAGGAGGGATTTAAGAAGTCCAGGGTAAGCAGAATTTCTCCACCTTGGGGTATGTGAGGGCCGTAAAGTGGAAGCTAGCGAAAAAAAGAACAATGCAAATCATTTTGGGTATCTGTTGTTACAACAAAAACTATTCTCCGAACTCATATGTTAAAACAACCATGTTATTTTATATCTTAACTATTTGATCGATCTTTTGAGCAAAGCTGAGCTGGGAGATACTTCTGCTCCATGTGACATCACTCTTTGGTACTTAGCTGGTGGCTGGGCTGGTCTGAAAGGGTCCAACTGACCTGTCAACATGCCTGGGGGCCTTGGTGGCCACCTGGAAGGCTGAACTCAGCTGAGCCATTTCCTTCCTCCTGTGACCTCAGGACCTCTCCACATGACCAATGTACCTGTTATAGGGCAGGGCAGGGCTCTTAGAGGCTAGGCAGAAGCAGCCGGTCCTCTTAGAAGTCAGACCCAGAATGGTCATCATTCTGCCATACTCCATTGGTCAAAGTAGTCACAGGCCAGCCCTAATTCAAAGAGTAGGGAAACAAATCACACTTTTCTGTAGGAAGAGTATTAAGAAAGCACAGCTACCATTAATATTCCAGGCAGCTTGCCCTCTGGCCACAAATGCTTTAGATTCCTCCCACAAGACTCCCAAAGTCTTGTTCCACTATGGCATTGGCTTGGAGTCCAGGATCTCATTTTCTGAGTCAGGTCTAGATGTAGATGAGGCGTTTCAGGTATAATTACTCCAATACATGCCCTATTGCTTTGAAGACCTGTGAATTAAAGAGACAAAGTATCTGCCTCAGTATACAATGGTTCTGTGGTAAGCACTCCCATTTTAAAGCAGGAAAATGGGAGGTACATAGTTGTGACTGCTTGATTAGGGTCCAGTGCTATTCCCTTGGAATGATTTTCCTCCATTTTGGGGTCTATCAGTTATCCACTGATAAGTAATAAATAATTCCAGACCCTAAGGGGGGTCTGGAACAATGTATTATTAAGACATTGTATTAAGACAACGATGTATTATTCCCTGTCATATTTCTGTCAGGTAACTGGACTCAACAGTTTCCACTTGCTGAGATGTGCTTACAGTCAATCTTGACTAGGGCTTGCAGTCACCTGAAGGCTCACCTCTATTGTCTTGCCAGAGTTCTAGTTACAAGACTGGGCTCTTAATAAACCTGCTTACTCTCAGCTCCATACCCCCTCTGCAATGGTTGGGATTGGAACTCTGAAAAATTGTATTTCCCAAATGCCCTTGTTTGCTGGTGTCTATTAGATTTTGCCAGTGAAAAGCACTCAAGGAAGTATCAGAGGCAAGAAGAGAGATAGTTTCATTCTACATTTTCCAGTTTCTTTCAGCTTCGTTGCAGTTGAAACAGACACTTGGTTCTAAGCCGAGCTTTTTTTTTTTTTTTTTTAAATTGGGGTATAATTTATATAACATTATATTAATTTCAGGAGTATATGTAATGATGCAGTATTTGTATATATTGCAAATTGATCATGACAATAAGTCCATGTAACATCCTTCACCATATATAATCACAGATTTTTTTCTTGTGATGAGATATTTTAAGATCCACTCTCCTAGCTACTTTCAAATATGCAATACAGTATTATCAACTATAGTCACCATGCAGGACATTATATCCCCATGACTTGTTCATTTTATAACTGGAAATTTGTACCTTTGATCTCTTTCACCCATTTTGCCCACTTCCCACCCTCACCTTAGGTAACCCCCAGTGTATGCTCTATATTTATGAGAACCCCAGATTCTTTGGACACCAATGACTGAGCATCCTTCCTCAGGTTAAGTATCAGTTGTGTGAACCTTACCGGACAGGTTTGAACACCAGCCCCAAGAGCCCCATCTTGAACTCCTAGGTTCTTGTAACCCCTGCTTTCCCTCAGGTAACACTGGAACAGACTCCTACAGTTATTAATCTCTGAGGGACCTCAGCATGCTTTTTTGCTTTTTCAACCCCACCATATTTATAAAACCAATCCCTTTTATGTGATATGGTATAATTTCTGTTTTTATGACTGGAACTTAATGGATGTAAAGACTAAACCAATTGCTTTCTTTCTTGTGTTTCTTGCCTGGCTCCTGTTGTAGCCTATGTTCCTGAGCTCATTTTTATGGCCATGTTTAATATGCCCTCTCTCTGCCTCAAGTAGGTCAGCCCTTTTCAGAAATCAATTGCATAAGTATTTGAAGAAATCTCTCTTAATCTGAGGAGAACATGCTACAAGTTTACCACCATCTTTCCTAACAACAACAACAACAAAAATTATTAAAACTAAAATGGGGTCAAGCAGACTCTTCATTAAGATCCATGGCCGAGCCCCACTGGTCTATGTGGATTCACTCATATCAAACAGCTCCCTAGGTGTTATTCCAGATTCTCCTGTTATGTTCCATGGCTGCAGCTCGGGTCAAAGTTGTACATATCAGTGACAGCCATATTTGTGCAATTGAACCACCCCCTTCACCTTGCAATGTTCTGTGGCCTCCGAATTTGAAGTGCATATTTTATAAGCATCCTCCAATTTTAGAGGAAAATTCTATATCACGTCGCTAAAGGCAGTACTGCAGGATTTGACAAAGTATCTAGTTCAGTTGTTCTCAGCATACCAGTTCAAAAAGCTGCATTTCATACACTATTCACACTCCTTTATCACTAGGTTCAGACACT
Source organism: Canis lupus baileyi (assembly GCF_048164855.1). Lineage (NCBI taxonomy): Eukaryota > Metazoa > Chordata > Mammalia > Carnivora > Canidae > Canis > Canis lupus. The sequence goes on from NC_132861.1 coordinate 10,212,631, forward strand.
CTCCCAGGAAAATGTTCTTTCAGATCAAATATTATCCTATTGTGTCATCTTTGGAAACTCCCAGGTGGATATTATTTCCGCTACTCTTCCTCTTTATATAAGAGAATATTGGAGAGAGGGTTCCATAGCTGAGTTTAGGTGTGGAATCTGCTATTTAAATGCTGTCTCTTAGGTCTAATCCAAACTATCTGGTCCACAGGCCTACCCACAGCATGTGTCCATGCTGTGTCTGCATTACTAGCAAAGGTCCATTGTCTAGAGGGTCAAATTATTCTTTGTAGCTGATGGTATCTATGACCCAAGCCCTCTGCTGTCATGGAAGAGAGTTGTTTCTCTGGGAAATCTATCTGGGACTCTGGGATTTGACTTCAGGGGTTTATTAGAGAATATTCTCTGGGACAACACTGACATAGGAGCACAGGAAGGAGGATTGAGCAGCAGATATTGAAATGCAGTACAGCTGCAGCAGAAGCTTCAGCCATCCCAAAATCAAGTGAAGGGGATCTGAACATTGGGCATCCTCAATCACTGGATATTGGCTACCTCTAGGAACAGGGAATAATGTTGGATGAGGCAGCTGCATTCAGCCAAAATGACGTCCCAGAGAGTAATGCAGCTGGATCTGAATGATGCACCAGAGGACAGACTACAGTCTAGCTCTTGCTTGGATCCACTTGCTTCATATAATAAGTTCAGTACATTTAGGAAAAGCTCCCCCAAGATTCTGGTAGTTTTCTTTTCCTGGGAAAATTTTCAAGATGATGTTTATTGGGATGAAATATAGCCCCCTTTGCTGAAACTGATCTCAAGACCACAATTAATGCTAATCATCATCCTTCTCTACTACTTATTCCAGATTCCACTTTCGCTTTTTTAGGACCTCTGCTGTTATAGGTGACTTTCCTGGTAAGGTGGCCTAGAACCTCATGCTGAGGTGTCTAAGCCTCTGGACGCCTTGTCCTTCTAAGATCATGGTTATTTTCCTGGTTCATTTACTATCAAAACTGAACAAAGGAATACAAAGAGCTACTACAGTGATCATCTAGTGCCAAAGATCTTTTCTTTGCAACCAATGTGTAATGAGACCTCTGTCTCCTTCTAATGACCAGATTAATTGCTCCTGCCAATTGGTTACTACTCCTTCTTTGATTGAAAGTCTTTTAGTACAAGAAGCCTAAGTAACTCAGCACCAGCCATACTTAAAGCTAAATTGGACTGTTTCTGTGTCCCCTGATGGAGGCATTCCCTTTCTAGGAACTGGAAACTTTAGATCTATAAAGCCTAAAGCTGTGGGGATAGGAAGAACAAATTCCCAGGTGGGACACTGAGTGATGATAACAGAACAGTTCCTACATAAATATTTTGATTCTCAGACCAATGTATTCACCTACTGCGAACACAGTATTATACATTGTCACAGCATGATTTAACATGTTACTGTATCCTGGAGGACAGCATACCATATACACAGGGTATTCTTTCCAAGTTGGCTCTTCAACTGCACCTTCAAGAAGTTCATCTCTCCTTATTCGGCTGGCAGCCTCCAGATAGTATGGTAATGTGAAAGGACTTGTGAATTCTGTGGTCACATGCCAACTGCTACAACTCATTTGCCAGGACCTGCATGCCTTGGTCCATGTAATGTCATGTGAGGTTTTCATCTCACTGGATGAAATCTCTAAGTCCTAAAATAATGGTATTGTCTGAGGCTGGGAGGAAAGGAAGGCAAATCCATACTTGGAATATGTTTCAATGTTAGTCACTATGAAGTACTACCTATATTGGTTTCCTAGGGCTCCTATAAAAAAGTATCACAAACTGGGTGGCTTAAAATTACAGAATTTTATTCTCTCAGAATTCTAGGGCCCCAAAATCACAGTTTCAGCAGGGCCATGCTCCACTGAGACTCTGGGGGAGAATGCTTACTTCTTCCTGCCTTCTGGTAGTTTCCTTCAGTCCTTGTTTCCTGTTTTACAGTTGCATAACTACAATACATACCTCCATCTTCATGTAGTGTTCTTCCTGTGTGTCTGTGTTTTTTCTTATAAGTGTACCTGGATTAGGACCCACTCTAATGACCTCATCCTAACTTGGTTACATTTCAAAACCCTGCTTCCAAATAAGATCACACAGGTTCCAGTCACTAGGACATCAACATATCTTTTAGGAGACACAGTTCAACCCATAACACTACCCCTTCAAAGGTAACAGGGATCCAATGTAGTCAACTTAACACTAAGCAGCTGGCTGGACTTTTTGAGGGATGGTGTCTTATTGGAGGCACATTGTTGGTCCATGTTATGGGTCAGTTTGATATTCAATGGTACCAGTAGCTATGTCAGTCTTACTTGATGGAAGGTCATGTTGTTTGACTCATGCATAGTATCTCCTGGGGCACCTGACTGGCTGTGTCAGTAGGGCATGCAACCTTTGACCTCAGCATTGTGATTTCAAGCCCTATGTTGCAGGTAGAGATTATTTTTAAACAATAGCATCCATCTCTCCCACCAGAGCTACACCATCCTATAGCACTGGAGTGAAAAATTACAAGAGACTGTCTTGTGTCAAGTAGCTAAGTCATTCTGCCTAGTTGGGTGTCATGCCTGTTCTGAGCAGTAACTATCTGAGGGGTATTAACCTGAAATACAAAGATATTTTCACTTGATGTTCATTCTCATAGGTTCATCTAGTTGCTTTACCCAAGATCTTTGCTTTTCCTTTAAGCCCCTGACCAGCCAACCAGGCCATTTGCTACTGTTCAAGAGCCTGACTTAATATTTCTTTGAGCTACCTTTCTTTCTACACATTGTGAAAGACCAGATGCACTGTTTATAGCCCTGGAAGCCCATTGGAAGAATTTCTTCTCATGTTATCATTTAGGACCACTTGCCATGGGGTACGAGGGCAACAGAAGTCCACTTCTATCTTGTACCCACATACTGCACCAACTATTCATGAACTAAGCTTGGTTTGCTTACTCCTTGGTTAGAGGGCTATAGGGATACCCTGCCCTCAGCCCATGTTGTTAGAGGTATAAGCTGAGACAAAGGTGCCAGTATAACAGTAGTGGATGACAAGCAGGTTTGGGTCACCTGCTTTTACAGTCTACTTTTGCCCTCTGGCTCTGCTCATGCCTGATCCTGGACATCTCACTGCCATTTAACACTGGATTCTTCCTGAACCACTGGGCCTCCTGATTTGATGGGTCTGACAAAACCCAGCTCATGATGGGCAGCTCTGGCTGCAGAGTCACTTGATGGCATATGCCAAGTATTCTGTCTTGATCAAGGCCCAAAAGCATGTCAAGATCTACATTTCAATTGGTGTATAATACTCTGCCACAAATATCTTCAAAAACTTTAGGGGTCAAAAAAAAACTTTAGGGGTCACAACAGTGTGATTCTTCTACTGGGGCTTGCCCTAAATTCCATGTGACGTCTTTTGCCTCCTCAGATTTCTCTGTTATCTACTGTTTACCTGACTGTATGGCCCAAGTGAGAAGCTGCTTCCACAGTAGCCCGAATCTTCTGCTAAACTCTTTTCTGAGCCACACTCAGAGTGAATAGCCATCTAGACACTTATTTAATTGTTTAGAGAAGTATCCCCAGTATAGATGGCACAGCAGCTGCAGTTAAAGCTACAACTATCTTGAGTTGGCAGTAATCCATGGTCACCCTCCAATATCTGTCAGACTCCTGTTGGAGCCAGTCTTATGAATTAGAAACATAAAGGAAGCCACCATCTCTGAATTCGTTAGGTCTTTAAGGGTTGCACTAATTTATGCCATTTCCCTTGTGATTTACTTTCATAGCTAGAAGAAGGGTACTTCCAGAGGCTTCCACTCAGCTTTCTCAACTACCATGCTCTTGCCAGCACACCAAGAAATATGTGTGCCAACCTCATATATGTCTATTCCCATTGTACTTTGAGAGACTGGAGCAATGACCTCTCTCTTGACAAGTGTTCCTGCTGTGGAACTAGATCTGGGTTGAAATAACATGTACTATCTGGTCTACATGAGTCTTACTTCTATGAAGATACCCTTGATGATGTTAGTTCCTAGGTATCAACATCAACTCAGATTTTGGATCCAACAGTTCTCAAATGTCTGGTTCATAAGTATATAGTGGCACTTCGCCTTCCATAGCACATGATTACCCAAGGAAATGGCTGAATCCCTTTAGAGAATGACTGGAGGAGTTATTACTGGTTGTAGTGGTGCCAATTCCTTCCTCTTGGGCCTAACTTCTAGGTCCGTGGGCTCCAGGTCTGAAAAATGGCTTAGGTCTGGAAACCTGGCAAAGGATAGGGACTTTTTATTTGGGACAGCTTCCCCCAGCATTCTGATTATCCATCCTTGATTTATTTTGGTAGTATAGATGGAGCAATATGTTGTTGGCTGCCCATCTATTTTGTTCTTAGGGTTGCTGTCTTATACCAGCCATCACTTTATCTCTTTGCAAATCAGGCTTCCTGGCTCCCTGACCTTGCCTCTTATTATAATAATTATAATGTGCCCACCTTACATATCTCTAAGGGAGAGCATCACCTCCATTTCTTTTATTTTAAGATCCTAGCTATGGATCAGGCATCACATGGGAGCCTGTTAGAAATGCAGAATTTCAGACCCCAAACCAGTTCTACTGAATCAGAATCTTCATTTTAACAATCTCTTCAAGTGATTTCTATGCTTGAAAAGCTCTACACAAATCTTGCTTTCGTTTTCAACCCCAGACTTATAAACCAAAGCATAATTACTCCTCCAGTTTTAATGCTATAGTTTTAAATATAGGTTCTCTTTTGACACTTACAGTCCATGCCATTATAGATCAGCAGGCTGGGCCCAGACCTTTCCCCTGATGTTGTCATTAACAGAACTGTAGAAATCATTAAACAAAATCAAGAACTGTGTTTATCCAACCTAATCATACAAATTTATGTAAAATCCCTTGCCTTCATTATAGTCATTAGTGAATGAAAACATTTTTGTACTTCCACAAGTACATTTCATTTTTAAACATCATACATTTTATACCAAAGCTTTCAAGCCACCACTTTTACCTATGAGATCAAGGACGTGGACAGAAACGTCATTTAACCATTCATTGACAGACTGTGCTGTGACAATTAATTGCTTTATGTTGTAACTTTAGCAAGCACAAGCATAAGTTTTGCTTGATCAATAGCCACACTATTGAAATTAGTGCTGGGGAAAAAAGCTAGGTCCAATAATAGTAGAGATTGGTAAAACTTACCCAAGCGGACCTTTGTGAGGTAAGCCTAGAAGTCCTATGTGCAATTCTAGGGAGCATGGCAACCCTTTGGAAGACATTTTGGCTATATCTCTAAAATGCATGTACCATTTGACCTAGAATTTCCATTTGTATCAATCAGGATTGATTTGGCTGAATGCAACCAAATCCAATTAGTGACTTAACCAAATAGAGCTTATTTTTGTCCTAAGGAATAAATCTAGCATAAGGCATTCATCTGTTATTGGCATGTGAGTTGCATCCTCATGATTAGAATATATCTCATACCAAACAAATTCCAGAGTAAAGTATAAAGGTCAAAAGACAAAAGGGACATGTCCAGTTGGGCCTGCACCCTATAGTAAGCTTTCCCTGAAGGGAAAATCTATTATATTTCCTTATATATCATTGACTTTGTCTCCTCAGTCACTTTTCACTTGCTGCCTAAGTACAAAAGAGTTCAGGAAGCTGAGCATTAGAAGCAGGGCACTTTGTCACCCCACACAAAACTGGGGAGAGAAAGGAAGAGTGGGCATTGGGTGGACATCTAGCTATGGCTGTCGCATCATCACTAGAAATATATCCTTCAGATTTATTCTCAGCAATATACAATGATGTGTGCAAAAGCGCTCATGACAGCAAAAATCTAGCAATAATATTAATGACCATCAGTTGAGGACTTGTAAAGCTAATTTTTAATTTATAATATGAAAAACTATGCAACAATTAAAAATGAAGTTTATGTGGACAGGTGTCCAAAATGCAATTAAGTGAAGAAAGAAAGCTGAACTATTTAGAACTACAAAGAAATATATCTATTTTTATATACACTTATTGATACATATATGTAAAATACATATATAGATATTTAAATGATTCCATTAGAGAAAAAAGAGAGAGAAAGAATTAATTAGATAAAGGTAGTACAAGTAGAAAGATGAAAAAGTCCTGGAATAATACACAATAGAATATAAATGGTATTTTCCTCTGGGATGTGGAAATGGGAAGCTGGGTTTAGGGGTGCAATGGGCTTTTACATCCTTTGGTAATGATTGAAAATTTTTAAAAACTTTTATTTAAAATGAATAATAAGGCATTAATATCAAGACATAAGAAAAAAGCAATTATAAGTATTTTATTAAGTAAATGTATCACTTGTGTAACTGAAGATAAAGGACAAAGCTTCCAGACTGGCCTGAAGGCTAGTCCTGGCTGTATTTCTCCATAATTCTGTCATCCTATTGTTGGCTTTGTTCTTAAACTGACTTTTCTCAAGTGACACAATAGCTATAGCAGTTCTTGGGCTTATATCAATATGCAATAGCATCTGGAAAGAAAGGAGAGAGTCATCTGGCTCTCCCTTTTAAAAACAATGTTAAGATCTTTTACAGAAATCTTTGGCATATCTGCCTCATGTCTCATTGTTGTAACTTTGGAGTGGCCACTGTGGCCTGGGGAATATGATGTGTTGTTGGGTTTAGACTCGGCTCCCTAAGGCCTCAGTTCCACCAGTGGTTTTTAGTCCTGATTGCTATATTAGTTTGTGAGGACTGCTGTAACAAAGTACAGCAAACTGGGTGGCACACACAACAGAAGTTTATTGCCTCACAGTTCTAGAGGCTAGATGTCCAAGATCAAGGGGTCAAGAATAGGGTAGATTCCTTCTGGGGGAATCTGTTCTGGGTCTCCCCTAGCTTCTGGTGGTTTCTGGCAATTTTTGATGTTCCTTGGCTTCTGCCTGGCCACCCTGATAGCTGCTTTCATCTTCAAATGGCATTCTCTCTATATCTGCTTCATAGTCCAAATTTCCCCTATATATAAGGACACCAATCATATTAGATTAAGATCCCACCATATTCCAGTATGAACTCATTTTAATTAATTACATCTTCAATGACCCTATTTACAAATAAGGTAACATTATGAAGTACTAATAGTTCAGACTTGAACAAATAAACTTTTTGCAGATACAATTCAACTCATAATACATGCCCACTAGGATCATCCGAGAAATTTTAAACAATGCTAATAATGCCTGGCCTGAGCACCACTCCAAACCAGTTAAGTCAGAATTTCTGTGCAAGGGACCCAGGCAATAGGTATTTTTTAAAAGTCTCTCAGTGTGAATCTAATGTGCAATGAAGATTGAGAAATGCTGCCTTAGGGGCCTGAGCCCCAGAGCTGGGGCAGTGGAGTTAGATTTTCCTAAAGCACATGGGCTGCACAGGGAAGAAATGGAAACCCAGATATAAAACAAAAAGGGATGCTGAGGAGGTCATCTCCAATGTCCACATGTTATGGCAAACTCCAGCTTGGATCAGACAGACATTTGGCTGTGGAATAGTTCACACCTTAGGTATTGCTAATAGGCAGGCAAGTGGTCCAAGTATGATATGTGTTTCTTCCCAACAGATACCTCACCAGAGAATGAGGCGAGGAATAGGAGAGAAGATCTTTGAAAAGCCTGGATGGAACTAGTATGAATTATAGGACAAAGAATCAGGGGCCCATCCATATGGCATGGATAAGTGGGTATTCATGATGCACTGTGATCACAGACTTCAAAGACACCCCAGTTTATGACACGGTAAAATACCAGGTCTGTAGGTGACAGGATTTGACATTGAGGCTCCTTGGTATGTAGATAGTCCCTGGCTTACAATGGTTTGACTTATAATTTTTCAACTTCATTATAGTGCAGAAATAATATGCAGCAGTAAAAACCATACTTTTAATCTTTAATTTTGATCTTTTCCCAGGCTACTGATATGTGGTGCTGTACTGTCTCATGATCCTGGACAGGAGCAGCCTTAGCAAACAGTTAGCCTGTGATCATGAGGGTCAACAATCAATATACTGACAACCATTCTATATCCAGACAGCTACTGTGATTTTCACTTTCAGTACAGTATTCAATAAATTACATGAACTATTCAGTACTTGATTAAATAGGTTTTGTGTTAGATTTTGTGCACTGTAGGCTAAAATAAGTGTTCTGATCATGTTTAAGGTTGGCTAGGCTAAGCTAGGTTAGGTGTATTAAATCCATTTTTGGCTTAGGATATTTTCAATTTATGATGGGTTTATTGAAATATGAACCCATCGTAAGTTGAGGAAAAGCCATACTAAATTACTTGGGATTGATCTTAGAGTTGGCTACATAGGTGAGTTACTAGACAAAACCAGGAGAAGATGGGAAACAGGAAATGGGGTCTTTGGCATCACGCCTCTCACAACCTGGCTGTGACACAACATAAGATATGCCCTCAGTGATTCATACTCCAGCGTTGGCATTGTACCTTTATAATTAGTGTGCAGCACTAGCCTTATGGATGTAGACTACAGACCCAGAATGAGGAGTGATGGTTTGAGCATTAGAAAACATGTAATATGTATTCTATGGAGCATTCATGAATTCTCCATTCCAAATTGAAAAACTGTAGAGGTCACTTTTGTCAGTCTGTAAATTACTTTCTGTCCCTAGCACCTAAAAAGGAAAAAAGGAAAAAAAGCCAACATCACCTCTTCTACATCTTTGCTCTGGATCACTTCCCTTTCTACTCTCAAACCACAGCTCTTGCTTTTGTCATCATGGTGGCAATTTTTGAGCCCTTTCAATTTTAGTGGATCCTTCAAACAGCTCTCTTGAGCTTATTGGTCTCAGCCTCTACTTAGCTCTCAGCTCTGCATTGTCTCCTAGCTCTGGATCCCCAGTCCTATTTGAATCTACATATGGAGTGCTTCAGTTTTTTTCCTCATACCTCCACCTGAGTAAGGATAATTTTTTTTTTTTTTTTAGAGATTGAGTTCAGTTGACAGAGTTTAATTCACTGAAGAAATATGCCACTTTTTTGAAACCACTCTCTTAGGTTGATAAGCTAATCAAAAAAAGGGGGCAGGGAGGAAAGTTAATTAGTATTTATTAAGGGCCAGGCACTTTATCTATATAATTTCTAAACTCACAACAGTCCTGCAAAAAAGGTACTATTGTCTGCATTTCAGTAATTTTGAAGAAGCAGGCCTGGAGAAGACAAGTAATGCCCCAGGTCACCTAGTTAATACAGGATAGAGCTGGAATTCAAATTAGAAGATACTCCAAAGCTTGCTTTATATTCCCTTTTGTTTTGTTCTGTTTTATTTTTGACTGGTGAGTCAGGCTGGAAGCCCAAATGTAGGAATGAGATAAGGTGGCTGCAACTTGTAATGGTCCTTTTGGGGAAGGGTATAAATTTCCAAGAAGATAAAGTGAAAAATAAGGGAAGATAGGCCTTGGCGTAATCTAGCATTCAGACATTATTTCTTCAAATATCCTTTCTCTCTTTCCTCCTCTTCTATGCATATGTTGGTATGGTTTTAATATCCCACAGGTTTCCAAGGCTCTATTTACTTTTCTCCATTCTTTCTTCATCTTGTTCCTCAGACTCGATAATTTAAATTGATTTATCTATAAGTTCTATGATTATTTTCTTCTATTTCAATCTACTATTGAGCTCCTCTAGTGAATTTTTCACTTCAAACTCCAAAATTTCCATTTGGTTCTATTTTAAAATTTCTATTTCTTAAAAAAAAAAAAAATAAATAAATAAATAAAATAAAATAAAATTTCTATTTCTTTATTGGTATTTGATAAACATCATTCTTATATTGTCTGTTAGTTGAGGATGGCTTTCTATAGTTCTTTGAACATACTTATAATAGCTGATTTAACATTTTTTCCTAGTAATTCTAACACCTGGATTCCTCAGGAGCAGCTTCTATTGACAGCTTTTTTTGTTGTTGCTGTTCTCTGTATGTGCATTACTTTCCTGCATTTCTTTGCATGTCTGATAATTTTTTGTTGAAAACTAGGCATTGTCAGTAATCCAATGTGAAATTCCGGAAATGAGATTTCCTCGTTATAGGGATTGTTTTTGTTGTTGTTGCTATTTGTTTATGATCTTCCTGGACTAATTCTTTAAAGTCTTTATTCTGTCATGCGTGACTATGAAGTCTCTGCTCAGGTAGCTTGGTGACTAGCTAAGAATTGGATGGAGGGGTCCCTGGGTGGCGCAGCGGTTTGGCGCCTGCCTTTGGCCCAGGGCGCGATCCTGGAGACCCGGAATTGAATCCCACGTTGGGCTCCCGGTGCATGGAGCCTGCTTCTCCCTCTGCCTGTGTCTTTGCCTCTCTCTCTCTCTCTCTCTCTCTCTCTCTGTGTGACTATCATAAATTAAAAAAAAAAAAAAAAAAAGAATTGGATGGAGATTTCCCTAAATGCTTTAGTCCGGGACCTCTCTCAGCCTTTGCTGAGAAGCATTTTGTGTGTTAGTGCAAGTCTTCAGCAGTTGAGCAGGCAGTTCACAACTCTGCATTCCCTTTCCTGCTGGCACAAAGCCTTGGGAAAAGGAAATAGTTTCTCTTTTGGAGTCTGCTTTACTCTAAATCATAGGAAAACTTCCACAAGTTTTCATCACTGCACATTGCAATACCTACACCCATATGCTCTACTCTCCCTTATGTTGCTATGAATTAATTGTCCACATTCTTAACCATGGCTCCTCCCTCTCTTCTTTCCTACTCAATGATATCACTTCCAAAATTCTCATTCTCTCTCTTGCCTGTCCTTCTGTACTGGATCATTCTCATCAGTACACAAAATACAATTGTTAAAAAAATAAAACTTTATCTTGACCCAACCTTCACTACCAGATCACTTCATTTCTCTGATCCCTTTTCAAGCATAGCAAGTTTTAAAAATCATCCAAACTTGTCCAGTTCTTCTTTTCCCATTCCATCTTGAACTCACTTCAGTGAGTTTAAATTTCATAGGGAAGTTTAACTGGGAGGTTAATGCCAGTCACATTTAAAGCAGGTGATTACTCTTTCCTATTTGAGCCACTTGGTTCCTGTGCTTCTCCTGGCTTTCCTCTTACCGTTATGGCTGCTGAGTCTCAGTTGTCTTCACCTGCTCCTGCTCATCCCCTCAACCTTTTAATATTGGAATGTTCAAGAGTTTGGTCCTTACATCTTTTTTCCCCCCTCTGGCTACATTCAGTCTCAAGATGTCCCATGGGTTTAAATACTATTATATATTAAAGATTCCCAATTTATATTTCCAGCCCTGACCTCTCCCTGAACTTCAAATTCATATATCTGACTAGTTGTTTGACATCTCCATTTGGGTGTCTAATAAATATCTCAGACTTAACCATGTTCAAAATTTATCTTTCCTCCTTATCCCTGTAATATCTGCTCCTCTGGCAGACTTTGCCTTCTCAAGAGATGTTAATTCCATCCTGTCAATTATTCAATCTCCTCAGAGTTATCTATGGATACTTTTTTTGCCTCCCATTTCACATCTAATCCATAGCAAATCTTGTTGGCTGAAGCCCTCAGACTGTATCTGGAATCTGATTGCTTCCGGTAAGCTCCACTGCTGTCAACACTGGTCAACCCCATTTCCTCTCACCTGGATAATCACAATAACCTTGTAACTGTTTTGCCTGCACCACCTCTTTTTCTCTTCCTATTATTTATTCTTAACACAGACCCCAGAGTGATCCTGTTAAATCCCAAGTCAGAGCATGTCACCGTCCTGCTTAAAACCTCCAGTGCCTTCCCATCTTATTCAAATAAAAGTCAAAATTTTTACAATGGCCCACCAAGCCCTAATTTGATATTCTTTCCTCTCTAACCTCATTTCTTACGACTCTCCCCTTACTCTCTCCTTTTCAGCCATGTTGATCTCTTTGTAGTTCTTCCAACATACAGACTTATGTCTTAGCATCTGCTCAGATACTTCCTATCCTCCTAAACTGCTTTAATTTTCCCAAAGCACTTCTTAACATTTGGCCTATAGTATTTTTTTCATGTTACATCTCAAGCACCTAGAATTGTGCCAGGCATGTAATGGGATGCTAAAAAAATATTTGTTGAATGAATGTCAGTGGATCACCTGGAAGAAGAAGTTTTCTCCCAATGGGGACATTAGTACAGTGGGAAGCCAGTGGGCAGGGAACTACATTCAAAAGAAACAGCCTCTCATATGAGTAAAATTTCTCCACTTAGGCCTAAAGAACTAAAAGCAAACATGATCTTAGAAATAGGAATTGCCACATTATTGAGGTGACAAACTGAATGGAAATTACAGAGCCAATTTAAAATCTTAAATATGTGGATACCAAAACAGATACAGAACGCAAAACCGTTGTATAAAGATTTTAAGGATACAGTTTTAATAATGAAACATTAGGAATTCATGGAGAACCTTAAAAAGATATGAAGCAGAATTTCTGGAAATGACAAATATAATTGTTGATGTCAAAATATGGACAAGTTTAATAGATTATATATAGCCAGAGAGAAAGTATATCTGAAAAATTTTAAACGACATTTACTTAAGAGAGATATTAAGAGAGGTTGAGAGACAAAGAGAGTTGAATGAAAAGATCTAATGTATGAATAATTGGTATCTTAGAAAGATGAAAGAAAAGAAGTTGAGGAGAGAAAATATTTTAAATAATTATGATGGAAAATTTTGCAAAACTGAAATACATACATATGAATGAATTCAGGAGGACCCAACAAGTATAGTGTATATCAAGCAGGACACTGAAAAAGAAGTTTTTGCCTAGGAAACATGCAGAGGAAGTACATACCAAACATACAGGAAGATCTTGCAAACCACCACAGAGAAAGAAAGACTATGGTAAATGAGGGCAGACTTCTCCACAGCAGAAATGGAACTTAAAATCCAATGGAACAATAACTATAAAGTGTAGAAGGGAAATAAACCAGCCTGGAATTCATCATTCCATGAAACTGTTATTCAGAGATAAAAGTAAAATAAAATATTTATAAATTTAGGAAATGGGAGAGCCTACTCTGAAGAGACTTCAGTCAACAGATATTTTAATTATTGACTTCAGGAAGAAGAAAAATAATTCTAGAAGGACAGTTGGGGATGAAAGACAGAATGGTAGACAATACATCCGTAAATATGTAGAAAAATTCTGGAATGCGTGGGTGGCTCAGTTTGGTTGAATGTCTGACTCTTGATCTCAGCTCAAGTCGTGATCTTGGGGTCCTGGGATCAAGCCCCGCATGGGTCTCTACACTCTGCTTAAGGATTCTCTCCTTCTCTCCCTGCCCCCTCCCCCTGCTCGTGTTTGGTCTCACTCTCTCTCTCTCCCCCCCCCTCTCTCTCTCTCTCATAAATAAATCTTTTTAAAAAATATGTAGGAAAGTTCTAACAAATATTGTCTATATAAAATTATCAACTCAGCATTCCAATGCCTTCCTGCATTGTTTCACTCGCAGAACCTCTACCCTCCACTCAGCACCCCGTTCACCATTCACCGTATCTCTTAGAGTCTCACTCAGCTGATACTCTTCTATTGGTCTACATCTCAAGGAGGTTTCAATGCAGTTTTCTGAAGTTAAAGCTTTATTTGTGCAGTGGCCTGCCCCACAAACCCCATCTACTTTAGCAGCACTGAGTTCTCATCTCTGTCTTGAACTATACACTGCTTTCTTTCTGTTTGGGCACCACTTTTCTGTGCTACTATTTAAAAAGTGCCCCAGACAGAAAAACCAGCATGAATGGTGAGCATTGTGTGTTTCTTCTTCTCAAAATTTGTAATTCTGTGCTGCCTATTGTCTATAACCTGAAAATAGTTACTTCATATATTTTGTACAGGTTTATAGTTGTTTACAGCAGAAAGATAAGTTACTTGTTACTCCCCCATGATTGGGACTAAATCATTAATCATTAGTTTTTTATAGATTATGGCTTTCTTTTATGGCTAAAAATGACACATTATAGCATGTAAGGTTATCAGTTTTCTTCAAAGCACTTTTTTTTTATTGCATTCCCACAAGTTTTATGTAATGCATTCAATGTAATTCAATTCTAAGGTTTTGTTTTTGTCATCATTCATTGTGGTTTCTTTTCTGATAGATGACTTATTCAGAATTGTATATTTTTAAACTAAAGATATGTACAAAAATCTTTATATCCAGTTTAAAGCCAAAAACAGGAAACAGCCTAAAGGACCATCAACAGAATGGGGAAATTGTTTATTAGTACAGTGGACTTCTACTTAGCTATAAAAGCCACTAAGTTCTAAACTTGTGACAACATGGATGAGCCTCAAAAACATTATGCTGTGAGGAAGATGCCAGACATTAAAGGAGAACATATATATGACCCTGCTTAGTAGGAAAGTCTAGAAAAGTCAAAACTAACATGGCATTAGAAATCAAAATAGTGGTTACCTCAAAATGGGGGTTGGAGGTTGTAGGGATTGGCTGTGAAGAAACAGTTTGGTGGGTATAAAACTCAGTGAAAAACTTAGAAATGAGAGAAATAAAAGTTCAAAATTTTCCTTCATGCAATTCAATTTTTAATCCCTTAACACTGGGCATTCCCAATGTTTCCTTCTCTTCTCTGAGTTCCTGCCATTGCAGGAGGTTCTAATATAGCTTCAAAGCCCTGGGGGCAAGGGAGACCCTGATCATTGGTCAGTGGCTCTCAGACTCTCTTGCTCCTGACTGCAGTGTCCGTCTGCTACTTCTGCACCTCTCTAGGCTATCTGGTCCACTTTGCGAGACACGTCATGTAGCATTCTCTCCAGAGAAGAAGCATCTTTCTAGAAAAGTTACTGAGAAGCAGAGTCCAGAGCCCCTCTGCTCTATGGACCCTCAGATGTCTCTATCTCTCTTTCTCAGTTCATGGAGAATCTCTCAAGTTCGGGGTTGGAGTCCCCACAATCACTTCTACTTCTCCAAAATGTTTCTTCTCATATATGCATGAATCGTCTCCTCCTTTTGGACATAAGCTTTTGGAAGTACGGCCAAAAGAAAATCTGTGGGTCAGGCAATCCTAATTCTCCACCTTACCTCACCACCTGAATGAAGCCATAAGCTCTGCCAACTCTGTAGAAGAAGTTGAGGGGACAATGGGAGAATAAAGAAAAAAAACCTCACATGGTAATGTCTTAATATAAAAACTCACATTTCTTTCTATTTTCTTTCTATTTTCTAACTCTCTGCCTTATGGAAAACTCAGATACAGTTTCAATTTCCAGTTCAAAGTCCACTCAGATATTCTTTTTCTTGAATAGGTACTGCAATGTACTCATAATCACTTCCCTTTAAAAATTATTCCATGAGGCTTCTTCAGTATTCTTTGCTCATCTTAAGTGTTTTCTTGACTCTGAGGCAATCAGTGATATAACAGGATTCACACTACTGAATATTAGGTGCCATTAACCACTGGAATCCCAGCTATTAGAAGCAGGATTCTCAGATTATGTAATCTGCTTGGCACCTTGCTATCAGTCTTCATTCTGCTTCTGTAGTCAGCCTGATCTGAAGCACATACAAGTTATTCCCTAGTCAAAAAAGGCCCACCTACTAGTCAAGGACTTCTGTCTCAATCTGAAAATGGGTAAGAGTTTTGGCCTAGATAATGGCTAAGATGGATAAAAGGCAAACGAAATTGTTAAAAGGGTCAAGGGAAAATATCCTTTGGCTATAACTGATGCAATGTTCTATAAAATGTACTGAAATAAAAAAGTATGCAATTGTGAGCAACTCTGGTTCAGAATTACTTCTTTCCTTGACTTACCTGAGGGCTGTCTTTCTTCTGTCCCATGTTCAAATTAAAAATAAAAGATGAGAACAAAAGAACACAGTAGCCTTTTAACCCTATCCATTATCACAAGTGTCCAATATGTAAGAGCCTTGTTCAAATACAAGGACAACATGGACAGACTGAATTGTCTTACTTAAGAGCGACCAATTAAAATAGAACAAATTTGATTAAGTTTCTGCTTGTGTTGACTTTTGGAGTTAACATTATGTGTTCAAGTTCCTAAGAGTGATAAGCCTTAGAACATTTGTTTTTTATTTAACTGTGGACATGCCTATATAGGCCTTCTGAGAAAATGTTCCCAATGCCCCTGTGTTATGCTCTGTGCCCTGTTTTACTAGTCCTTATACTATGGGTCGCTGAGGTAACTTATGAGCCCAGCACTACCTCATGTTGCTGAGAATCCTGTAGCCTGTACTACACGTACCAGGGGTAAAGACAATTGTTCTAGATCAAAACTGTCTTCTCTCTATCTCTTGAGAGGTATGTTTTTGAGAGGTATTTTTTAACAAAGAAGCAGACAAGTGAGATGATTTGAATCTTCTGCCACATTCATGGACCTCAAAGTACCAAAAGGATAAATTACTCTCTCCTGAGACACCTATTTATAAAATGCTGATAAAACCAGTAAAGTTAATATTTTGCTTGTCCAGTCTTTGGTAGCAACTTACCATCAATGTGAATGTTGGATATTAATAATCAGGTAAGTAATTACATGTTTCCCTAACAACTAAAAGCCCTAATTTACTAATCTAAGCCATGCTTGGAGGCAGTGTTTGTTACTTTATAAGCTGATTTCTAAATTAAACTTTAGAATTTACATAGAAACATGGTGTTTCTGATCTGGCAATAATTAATAATTTTGTGGTTTATAATTTATATAATATTACATATGCTTTATTCATTACTTGAGTTAAAATAAATGGGGTACGTGATTTGAAAAATCAGAGAAAATGCTATATGCCACCTTATACTTTCTCTACTTCACTCTAGATTGGCAAAGCGTCTATGTACCAAGATTGAGCAAGTGACAGTTTGGCCAGATGTTTTGCTGCTGCACAGTGAGGGTCACTGCTTTCCAACATGGAATGCTTGGATTCTCACCCATCACTTCTCTATCTCCTTTATTCAGTCATTTCCATGTTTTATGGCTTGTAACCAACTTGCAGTACCTTGTGTCCAAGAATCATACACTATTAGTGATGGATATGAATATGAACATGTGGAGCTGAGAGCAAAAGAATATTGTGTGTGTGTGTGTATAAATAAAATAATGTGACAGGTCTGGGGGTGAGTAGTTGTTGACTTGTGTTCAGCTGTTGAGTGACACCATCAGTTTCAGGCTCTTCTACCTATATTTTCATCACCTTCACTGTGGGAGTTTCTGACCTGGGGCTTGTTACCTTGGTAATATTTAAATACCTGCTACAGTTTCAGCAGTAGAGGGGATTTAGGAGAAAAACAATGCCTGCCGGCTATTTTCACTGTAAACAGAATGCAAATGTCATCCCAGAAACACCAGCAGACTTCTGCACAGACTTCTTTACTTTGAACTATGTCATGATATCCTTTGGCTACAAAGGACACTGGGAAAGTGGAAAATAGAATTGTCACACTGGCCTTAGAGTAATCATTATCCATCATCTAGTGATGGACATGTAATATCCTGAACAAAGCAGTGTTATGTTGGCAGGGAAGAACAGAAGATGGATATTGAGAAGGCAATTGCTGCCACAGTGTGTAGCTGCCTCAATTTCCTTGAGAAAAGGGGAGGCAAATTCTTTAATTCAGTGTTCAGTGTATCTAGCTTCTGATTTAGCCCCACTGGACAATGGAAAGCATTTTGGAAGAAAAGAGGATTAGTGACCTTGGTATTTTCTATCTCTGTATCTGGAAATGAAGCCTGTCAATGGGGGATACAGAATTAGATTAGAAGGAGGACAGTGCAGGCCACTCATGGTATTTGCAGTGTATTGATGAGGCAAAAAATTTAACAAGAGTATTAATAAATAATCTCAATAGTGTTATGCCTATGACAAAAATAAAGCAGACTAACCGGGTAGAGCTTACCTAGAAGGAAAGTGGGAAACAATGCTGAAATTGAGTATTTCAGGTAGGACAGTCCGGGAGGTGTTCCCTGGAAGGTGACTATTGACTTACCACATGAGAAGTGCCAGTTATGTAGGATCGAGGAGAAAGGGGGCGGATTCTAGGCAGAGATAAGTGCAAAAGGCAAAAGTCTTTAGCTAAGAGTGAACTTGGCTTATTTGACTGGAGCAGAAGGAGCAAAGAGGTGAGTGGCAATGCATATGGGAGGGGGATGGTAAGAGAATAGGAAAGAGCCATGTAACTCTAGGGCTTCATAAGCCTGGTAGGGAATTTGAAGTTTAAATGCAGTGAGAAACAAAATAGTGACATAATCTCATATTTGTAGTATATAAGAGGCATTAAAGCATCCTTGGAATAAATCAGAAATATGGTACTGGTAGGTAATTCAGATGAACTGACATACTAGCCAAATGTGAATTGGTTTTTCTGTTACTCAAAGAGAAAACACTATAAAGAAGAAAAAAATAAAACATTCCTTATAGCTGCCACCTCCAAAAATGCAAATGTTCAACAAATATTTCTCAAATACTCGTTATAAGGATTGAGAGGTTATTAGTTTGGGACATCCATGTGTCTTCATGCAATGACTTCCTTTAGGTGATCTTTTAAGAAGTGCTACTTCAAAAATGAGTGGATAGGTGGGTTTCTGGTTTCCAGTAGTTAAAAACTTGGAAATTGTCTCTTGAGTTCTACACATACACAAACACACACACCAGAGACAACACCCACCACATACATACACACACATACCGTGCGCGCACGCACACACACACACACACACACACAGCTAAAGAAACTGAAAATCAAAAACTTTTCTTAGATCCACTAGAGAATTGAGGTTACAGTACAAGCCATTACTCAAAATTGGAGAAACAGACAAGCTGATAAAGAGATTCATAACTTACTCAAGTAGAAGCCCCGGAGCAAAAACCATCACTGGAGCTGGTACTGAGATCAGAAAATTTAACCTTTAATTGATGAATTGCTAGAAACTCAAAGTGGAATGATTGAGAGTTTACAACTTAAGGGGCCAAGATTTCAGAAGTTCCACACAGTTGTGAATTTTACCCGCAGGAGGCCCACCAATATTCTCACAGTGAAGATTATAGAAAAATCTCCTCTTACTTCTGGTAGGGTGAAGGGAAGAGTAGCTACTTTGAAAAATACACAGAGCATTCTTTTCTTGTCTTGTCCTCAAGGGAAACTGTTTTATCAGAGTCTAACGAACCTGGGGAAAGGAAAATATCCAAGTATAGCCCACTATAGCCTTCTATGTAGAAGAAGAGAAATACCCAATTCTTAGATCTTGCAGTGTTATTTCACCCAAGGAAGTGTCATTAGTGAGAAGCACATACAAAGGCCACAGCTCAGGGGTACAGCCTCACTAAAAATCTGAAACCTAGTCATTAAGAGTATAGAACTACCCCCGCCCCCCCCACACGCCTTAATTAGTACATCAGTAGGCTCCTGTATAATAACAGGAGATTACAATGGCAAGGACCACATGCCTTATCATATTTAAGAAGAAATTTCTAGGAAAACTAAAAGACAAGAGAGAAGATAACAAGGATACCAGAGAAAACTCAGCCTCTGACACCTATAGTGACAATAAACATAACTCCTACGTAGATAAACATAAAACATCACACTAAAGGCCCATTTACCTCAGTTCTTTATATCCAGTACATTATGTTTAGCTTGTCAATAAAAAGTTTCAAAGTTATCCTAAAAGACAAAAAACCTCCCACAAAACCCAAAATCCACAACTTGAATAGACATAGCAAGCACCAGAACACACTGAGATATACTAGAAATGTTGGAAGTATCAAATCAAGACTTTAAAACAATTCTGATAAATATACTAAGGGCTCTAGTGGAAAAAGTAGACAATATGCAAGAACAAATGGGTGATATAAGCAGAGAGATATAAAACTCTAAGAACAAATCAAAAGCAACTGCTAGAAATAAAAAACACTGTGCTGTACTAAATATGAAGAATGCCTTTGATGGTCCCATTAGTAGAATGGACATGACCAAGGAAGGAATTAGTGAGCTTAAAGAAATGTCATTAGAAACTTCCAAACTGAAATGCAAAGGGGAAGAGAATGAAAAGGATGACATAGAATATTCAAGAACTGTGGAACAATTACAAAAGATTTAACATTTAATATTTCTATTATATTATAGAATATAAGGAAAGGAGAGAAAAAGGAACAGAGGAAATGTCTGATGTAATAATGGCTGAGAATTTTCCAAAATGAATGACAGGCATGAAACCACAGATTCAGGAATCTCAGAGAACATCATACAGGACCATATAGGCACATCATAGTCAAACTACAGAAAGCCAAACACAAAGAGAAAATCTTGAAGCTATGGGGAAAATAACTTACCTGTAGAGAAGCAAGGATAAGAGTTACATTAGATTGATCTTCAGAGAGCATGCAAACATGAAGAGAGTGGTGTGAAATAGTTTTGAAAGAAAAAATCCACAAAATAAGAATTTTGAATCCTGTGAAATTATCCTTCAAAAGTGAAGGAGAAATAAATACTCTCTCAGACAAAGAAAACTTCAAATAATTTATTGGCAATAAACCTTGTTAGAAATGTTAACGACAGTTCTTCAGAAAGAAGGAAAATTATATATGTCAAAACGGATATACAGAAGGAAAGGAATAGCATTGGAGAAGATATAAATGAAAGTAAAACAAATATTTTGTTTTATTATTCTAAGTTGACCTAGGAGAGGAGAGAAAATAGAAGCGTATAAAATATCTAATTAAAATGAGAGAAAGCAGAAAAAGAGTAGAATACAAAAAAAAAAAAATGACACAACAATGATAATAAATTGAAAACTAACAAATACAGATATAACTCTGACTATACAAATAATCAGTTTTTTTTTTCTGAGTCCTCATGCTCTATTGATTGTTAGATATTCTTGTACAAGGCAGCCCTCACCCTGTTCCTGAGCCCCTTCTAAAAATTTATAGGAAAAAAAATAAATAAAAATAAAAATTTATAGGGCACTATAGGTGCTCCATGCTTACTAGCTAATAGAAGACAGGACAGATGGATTTTTATAAACTCCTTTTTCTCCCATCTCAGGAAATCCCCCTGGATCTTCTTTCTGCCTATTCCTCTACACTTTGTTCTCCTCTATCCTGATAACCCCACTCCCTGAGAAGCTTGTCTGGGATAGGTCTCCATGGGAAAGTACACAAATCTTCACATTCCTTTTTAATTTTGCATAGTGTTAAATCTTCAGAGGTATAAACAATCACCTTAAACATTGACAGTGGAACTAAATAAATGGAGTGATATTCCACATTCATGGATTGGAAGATTTAATATTGTTACGATGTCAGTTCTATCTAATTTCATTTATACATCCAGTGCAATCCCAATCAGAGTTCCAGCAAGGTATTTTGTGGCTATCAACAAAGTGACTAAAGTTTAGATGGAGAAGCAAAAGACCTAGAATAGCCAACCCCAAATGCTGGCAATGCTGTAACCTAACGGGAACTCTCATTCTCACTGCTGTAAGAATACGAAACGGTATAGACACTTTGAAAGGCAGTCTGGCAATTTCTTATAAAACCAACCATACTCCTAGTATATGATCCGGCAGTCACAGTCTTCGATATTTACCCAAAGGCGATAAAAACGTATGTCGACACAAAAGCCTACACATGGATATTTTACGGCAGCTTTATTCATAATTGCCGAAACTTGGAAGCAATCAAGATGTTCATAGTGTGTGAATGGATGAACTGTGGTACATCCAGACAATGGAATGCTACTTGGCAATAAAAAGTAAAGGGTTAACAAGACATGAAAAGATATGGAAGAATCTTTTTTTAAAACGATTTATGTATTTATTTGAGAGAGCGCTCATGCGTGAGTAGAGGGGCAGGGACTCTCTAGCAGATTCCACATTGAGCAGGGAGACCATGAGGGGCTTGATCCCATGACCCCAATATCATGACCTGAGCTGAAACTAAGAGTTGGATGCTCAGCCGACTGAGCCACCCAGGTGCTCCAAGATCTGAAGGAATCTTAGACTCATACTGATAAGTAAAAGAAGCCAGTTATAGGAAACGAACTAGGGGTGATGGAAGAGGAGAAGGGCGGGGGGTGGGGGTGAATGGGTGACGGGCACTGAGGGGGGCACTTGACGGGATGAGCACTGAGTGTTATTCTGTATGTTGGTAAATTGAACACCAATAAAAAATAAATTTATTATTTAAAAAAAAAAAAAGAAGAAGCCAGTTGAAAAGGCTACATCCCGTATGATTCCAGCTGTATGATGTTCTGGAAAATACAAAACTGTAGAGTCAGTAAAAATATCAATTGTTGCCATGGGTTTGGTGGGAGGACAGGAAAAAAGGGATGAAAAAGTGAAATAGAAGGGATTTTTAGAACAGCACAACTATTCTGTATGACACTCTGGTAGCAGATATATATCATTATACATGTGTCCAGACCCATAGTGTGCATCACAAAGAGAAAATCCCAATGTAAACTATGCGACTTCATAACGATATGTCAATATTGGCTCATCAGTTGTGAAAGAATATATGGGAACTCTGTACTTTCTACTCAGTTCTTTTGTAAACCTAAAACTACTCTATTGATAAAAAATAAAATAAAAAATAAAACCTCCAGGCACTCCTCAATATGAGTTGCCAACTTATTTGCAGAAACATGAGATTCTAGATTTTCCCCCAGGTCTCTCCTTTGCCCCAGCCTCCTTAATTTTTAAGTCATAAATCTCAATTTAGTTTTTTCAGTTGTTTTTTTTTTTTTTTTACATAACTTTTATGGCTTCAATTTCTTATCTTAGTTGTAGCATGATACACATTATGCTTCAGATAATCCTATGGTGGTCATGTATCTCTTGTGTCTTCGGTAACATAATTATAAACACTATTGGTTTAAAGCTTTGGATCTGTTAAATGTAGATTCTAGAAGCTATAACTCTCAAAATGTGAAAACAAAAAACCAAACTATAAGCCTCCTCTTTGAAAAGAAAAACTATAAAATCAGAGGTATGAGTACCACTTTAAGAAGAGAATTAAGATTTTAGTATGAACAACTAAGGAGAAATCTCTTTAAATTTGAAAGTACTCTGTTTTGGGGGTGTTATAAATCCTTCTCTGTGCTGATTAAACAACTGAACTTAAAGCCTAGTAAAGTCAACAAAGAACTCAGCTGAAGAAACAGTCTCCAAAGCATTTGTGCTGCACTCTTTCCAAAGTGCCTGCTTCCTGCCATTCAGTGAAAAGAGATAAAGACCCATGATGTCATGAAGCTGTATGACAAGATATTGTCTGAACGTGTAAACCTTTATGTTTGTGTAGACAGCATTGTTTGCAAAAAAATTTAGGTAATTGCAGAAGGTGAAAAAACATGTAGGAGATAGAGATAGATATTAATTGTATTTATTGCTAACCACACCAAACATAACTGATCTTAGAATAAACATGTTACGTTTTTAAAGTATTTTTAGTCTGTAATTTGGATCTTTTGTTCCACATCCACTATTAAAAAAAATCAGTCTAATCTCTGAGGTTTGAAATAGCAGCTTCTCTGTTTTCTCACTGCTGCTGATGATTATGGTTGAGTAAACTGAAGATGCTTCTGATAGTTTGAAGATCTAAAACACCACTTAGAACATTGTTCATTCTTTGCCACTACTGCTAGCCACTTAACAAGCACAAGAAGAGAATAAGAGGTTTTGGTAGTGATGATACTACGGAAAGGTGTGAAAGTACAAGAGAGGGAAATGTAGAATGGAAGATCTGAGGTCCTAAATCCTACTGCTTCCTCCCCGCAAAAGGGCCCTTATTCCAAAGTCCATATTTCTGCCACTAACAGTCACCAGA
This sequence comes from Canis lupus baileyi, assembly GCF_048164855.1. Classification (NCBI taxonomy): domain Eukaryota; kingdom Metazoa; phylum Chordata; class Mammalia; order Carnivora; family Canidae; genus Canis; species Canis lupus. The sequence goes on from NC_132861.1 coordinate 10,236,513, forward strand.
CAAGTATAGGACTTTTGATATCATCCCCAAGCCTTTCTTCCCTGGCTGGATTTCAGGTTTCTTCTTTGTAATTTTCTGGAAACTGTAATCAAGACATCCCAAAGAAACTATTGAATTAGTGTTCTTTGGACCTGTAGGAGAGCTTTGATCTGACCCCCAATACAAAGGGCTGTGAATACAGAGTATCTAACCTCAGATATCAGGACCCACCATCTTAGGCAAGCCTAATCAAGGCCAAAGGAGAGCTGTCCCATGAACAAAATGACCCAGCAAAGACTTGAGCTGCCTATAATAAAAAGTTGGACTAAACTAAATAAAAGGTAGAATAAAATATAGTATAAGATTCTGCAAGAACAGTAAAACCTACTAAAATTGCATCACTGGTATTACCTCATAGTACACCTGGCAGCTACTCTGTCATTGACTTTTTCATTGTCTATTCATTCTGGTTTGCCTCAGTCCACCTTATTGGTCACTTAAGATTTGATTCTCACCAGGACTTCACATTGAGAGACTTAAATCAACTAGCCAGAAGCTTATGTGCTGCCTGCATGAAGCTCCATTCCTACTAGCAACTCTTGCCTCAACCAACACCTGCTGCCTCAGTCCTGCTAGCTTGCTTTTACCTGGGCAACTCCCACTTCCATTCAATCAACAAGCCACTGTCTTGCATTCCTTGTCAAAGCAGGAACTCAGGGACTCAATAAACATTCATTCTTTTGCCATCATCCCTTTTCTCTTTGTGTCTATAATACCTTTCCATCTTCTTAGTCTAATTTCTTATTACCTGTGCCCAGACAGGTCTCTCTTAACTATTCCTATGCTTGAAGCTTTTTACTATGCAGTTTATCTAAAATAATACAACTGTTTATCTTTTTGACTCATCATCCCATTCACCTTTACCCCCTCTGAATCTTTCCATGACTTCCTATTAATTGCCAGAGATATCCAACTGTTCTGAAGGGAATTTGTTTCCTACAGTCTGACTCATGAGACCTTCTGTTCTAGCAGAAGGTGGATTTCCTTCATAAGCAGACATGAACCCTTTGTTCCATCGAAACTGAACTAGGAGTTTTAACCATTCGGTGGAAATGATTTATCCCCACTCTCTGCAATCTACTCCCTTGGCCAGACTAAATGAGAATCGAAACTGGAAATGACCTGATATGTTAACTTGCTACAATTTCCTGGATGTTGGTAGAAGACCCAAGAGTCCTGGGTAAGAGACAAAAAACTTTATTAGTCACAGTAGTAACAGTAACCAGAGTATAAGTACCAGTTTTTAGACCACCAGGTCCTACAGGGCAACATATAGGGCTAAGTTAGATCAAGGTAGGTTCTATTATAACAAAGAAACCCTAAAAAAAGAGGAACCCTGAGTTCAAGGAACCCAAACCTTTTATAATAGAGAATAATTATGCCAGCTGCTATTCCTGAGGGAGACATTATCACTATCTTTTAAGGCACTTCTCTCTGTGAACATCCTTGAAAAAATAGTTCAGAACAAATTTGGTCAATGCCTCTGCTCACAAAATGTGCAGAAACAGGAGAGACCCATGGATAGATGTCTCTTCATGAAGTAAGTACCTTCTCCTTGAAAAAGGAGGAAGCTTGATTTGCTGGTGAAATACACAAAGAAGGTTGCAAGGCGCTCTTTAAAAAAAAAAAAAGATTTTATTTGTTCATGAGAGACAGAGAGAGAGATGCAGAGACACAGGCAGAGGGAGAAGCAGGCTCCCCGCAGGGAGCCTGACGTGGGACTTGATCCCAGGTCTTCAGGATCAGACCCCGGGCTGAAGGTGGTGCTGAACCACTGAGCCACCTGGGCTGCCCTGCATGAGGCTCTTGAGTCAGACATCACCAATCCATTTAAAGCATTTAGCCTAGTGCCTGGCCAACAGTAAGTGTTCAGTATATACTACCTATTATTATTTTGGTGATTATTGTTAAGTAACAGCAATAACTGATGATCTCCTAATTTCCTACCCTTGGTACAAGAATAGAAAGTCTTCAGAGTCAGCATTTTTCTCAGAATACACATGGTTGGTGATTATAGGCTGAATTGTGAACTCTCAAAATACATACATGAAAGTTCTAATCCTCACTCCTTCAGAATGTGACTATATTTGAACATAGGCTCTTTGACGAGATAATTAAAATGAGACATTTAGAGTGGGCCTTTCTTCTTTCCCAAGGCTAGGTAATTAAAAATTATAATTACATGTAAAAAACAAAAAAGCAACTACAGCTATCAAGAGGCTTCAGACATATTATCATTTGTGCCACTTTCAATCACATGGCCTACATAGTTCAGAATGCCCCCAAATTCCTCTCTTCTTATCCAAGCTTTCTGCTTCCAACAAGGCCTTGTCCTGAGAGTACTTTCCTACCTGAATTTCTATCATTAGTTTCTGTGAGCTAATAATATAGCACATACTCTCATGCAAATTATTTTGTGGACAGTGACTCCCAGAAAGATTTTCAATTATAGAGCAAAAGATCGCAGACCTCATTTTACAGTTTTTGAGTTAATGGACTTGATTTTTTTTGAGCAGTTTCAGGTTTATAGGAATATTTAGCAGAAAGGTCAGAGAACTGCCACGTATCCTTACTCCATCACCACTTTCTCTTATTGTTAACATCTTGCATTAGTGTCGTCCATTTATCACAATCGATGAGCTCATATTGAGACATTATTATTAATGAAGTCCAATAGTTTATATTAAGGCATATCCTTTATACAGTTCTATAGATTTTGATAAATACATAATGGCAATAGTTTCGTTGCCCTAAAAACTCCCGTGTTCCACATAGTCGCTTCTTCCTCCCTTCTTCTTAATCCCTGAAACCAGTGATATTTATGCTGTTTCTACATTTTTGCCTTTTCCAGAAAGTCACATAATCAGAATCACACAGTATGTAGCCTTTTCAGACTGGCTTCTATCACTTAGTAATATGCACTTAAGTTTCCTCTAAGTCTCGACACTTGATAACTTGACCTCATTATACTTTTAGCACAGGATTCTGCTCATGGCAAGTCCTCATTAAATATGGTTTGAGGGATCCCTGGGTGGCACAGCGGTTTGGCGCCTGCCTTTGGCCCAGGGCACAATCCTGGAGACCCGGGATCGAATCCCACATCGGGCTCCCGGTGCATGGAGCCTGCTTCTCCCTCTGCCTATGTCTCTGCCTCTCTCTCTCTTTCTCTCTGTGACTATCATAAATAAATTTTAAAAATTTAAAAATAAATAAATAAATATGGTTTGAGTTGTTGTTGGTATTTCCCATTGAGCAAAACTTCATGGAGGAAGGGAGCATTTGGGCTGATCTTTGAAAGTGGGCAGGATTTCTGCATATGAAGATGCAGGCTAAGGCATTCCAGCTGGGGAGAACATTAGCAAAAACACAAGTAATGTCTCTGATTCTCTGAGGCTCATGCCCTCTGCCTATAATTCCCTCTACCTCCTCCCATTGCTATCATGACATTTGTTCACTGAGCACCTGGCTTGAAGTCTTTCTCTCTACTTCATGATTTATCATTTTCCTGAATATTTTCAGCTTCCATGTGTTGATCCAAGTATCCTGTTGGCATTTTAAAATTCTCATTTAACACATGAGTAAAATAAATCTCAGAAGAGTTGAGTAAGGTGTCTGAGATCTCAGTAAGTGGCAGAATTTGTACCTAAACCTGGGTCTTTATGTCCCTAAAAACTACAGTGGCATTTTATGTCTCCAAGGGTTACGTCAACCTAGAGACAGTGAAAATTCCCCTGTGGCCTCAGTCAATGCCTTGAACCAGCAACCAGTATATGATGCTGTTTCTCCCATATCCACAATATATAGGTGGATCTAAGCAGTGGGACTAGGCATGGACCCTCTTACTATTATACCTCATAGCACACTCTGAATTTTTGCTTTCTATTTCTGCAACCAAGCAAGGGAAGGATCTACAGTGAGGGAAACTGAAGTACTTGGCACATGGTAATAAGCACTCACATGTGGCGTGGTCAGAACTCCATAATCCCCTACATATGTTCTTCTACCTGTATTTCTATTCATAGAATGTTACCATCATCCAGTTACTGAGACAGAAACCTAGGTATTATCCTTGGTCTCAGTCTTTCCTTAGTTTTCCCCAGTACCCTTTACTTAGTGAATCACCACATTCCACTGAGTCCATTCCTAGTACTTCTCAAACTCATTCCTATTCCCACAATTCAAATTCAGATTACTATCATCTCTAACATGGTGTCCTTTCCCCCAGCCTTGCCGGCCTTCAAATGGCTCTCTCTGGAGTAGCCAGCATGAAATCAGAAAGGATCCTCTTAGCCTGGTATTGAAGCAGTGAATTACAACTGTGTAAGACAGAAGACCTTGGAGGGAAAGGGATGGTAATGTTGTGGGAATAAGTACATGAAGAATTGATAACACTGTGTTGAAATTTCTCTTCTAGGAATGATAAGTAAGAGGTTAAGGGATGTTTACATTCCTGCTACCAAGAGAGCACAGTTAGTCAGAAGTGCTGCTGGAGGCCAGCCAGGTGGGACCAACTTCTTAAGATTACAGATTATATAGTATCTTCTCTTGGTTATTACATTTATGGAACATGATCCTATATGTACTAATATCCCCAAGGGATTATAAATGAGTTCAAGGGTTGAAGAGTCTAACCATTTATGTTATAACATTTGCTGTAGAAGATTATATTTTTTCACTTGTTATAAAAAGACTGTTTTCTCCTATAATTAATTTTAGCCTATTAATGCTGAGAGAATTCTTTGCTGACTTTATTTTTGACTACCTACTCTGTCTCTCTGTATATGTGGATATCCGTGTGTGTATCAGAGATAAGCATAACCAGTGTTATGGCTGGTTTTGGAAGCTCTAATCCAAGTTTCATTTCTTCCACATCAGAAAGATGTTTCTAAAGCTTATGACCATGATCATATCATTTTCATGTTTTAAATACTTCAGTAATTCTTCTTTGCTCTTAGGATAGAGTCAAGATTTCTTAACCTGGTTTAGGAAGCTCTGCATATTTTGTTACTTGTTACTTATCCAGTATTATCTAGACCAACTGTTTCATTTCCATAAGGGTACTCCACTTTCTTTCCCTCCAGATATTTGTATACATCGTTCCCTTGCCTTCAAAAATTCTTGCTGACCCCTAGCTACTCCAGTGCTTTTTCCTGCCAAGTTCTGTATCTAGTTCCCTCTCTGGTTCATCCTTTATATTTCAATTTAGGTGTCCCCTCTCCATGATCTGTTCCCTGAGCCCCCAGCCTGTATAAATTCCCTTTCCCTCTGTGTACCCAGACCATCCCCTACTTGATCACACCATGTCCTAAATCACCCACTGGATAGTCAGAACAGTAAGAACAGAGGTTATGACTATCTTAAAAATGTTATGCATAGTAAACATTACTAAACATTTACATGTTACTGATTGTACTAAATACCTTAGGTGGCATATCTCATTCATTCTTCATAGACCTCATCAGCATTCATTAGTAACAGTTAAATGCCAAAAGAAAAATTGGGGATTAGGGGGAAGCATATGGAATAATTCACAGAATCAAAGGAAAAGTTCAACACAAAGTTGTGGTTGGGAATCAGTGGGGAAGTCCTGGGAATCCAGGACTGTATCTGCAAATGCTGCCCTCTAGAAGATGTACATCAGACAATTACCACATGAGAATTTCCAACACTTCATGGAAGAGAGAGGAATATTTCTATAAAGAAAATTCTTTTCAGCTTTATTGAGGTTTAATTAACAAATAAAGTTGTCATATATTTAAGGTGTACAACATGATTTAATATATGTATACATTCTGAAAGGGTTCCCACCATTGAGTGAATTAATACATCCATCACTCACATACTTTTATTATTATATTTTCTATTTTTGATGGTAACCTTTAAGTGCTGTCTTAGCAAATTTCACTTATACAATACAGTATTATTAACCCTAGCAACCATCTTTCTATTCTCCATTACTATGAGTTCTGTTTTGTTTTTTGTTTGTTTGATTTTTGATTCCACATATAAGTGATGCCATGCAGTATTTGTCCTTCTCTCTCTGGCTTATTTCACTTAGCATAATTCCTTCTAGGACCATCCATGTTGCAAATGGCAGGGTTTCATTTTATTTTATTTTTTTTAATTTTTTTTTATTTATTTATGATAGTCACAGAGAGAGAGAGAGAGGCAGAGACACAGGCAGATGGAGAAGCAGGCCCCACTCAGGGAGCCCAATGCGGGACTCGATTCCGGGGACTCCAGGACCATACCCTGGGCCAAAGACAGGAGTTAAACCGTTGAGCCACCCAGGGATCCCCTTTTTGCCCATTTTTTAAATTGAATTATTTGATTGTTTTTTGTTTGTTTGTTTTGTTTTGTTTTGTTTTTGCCATTGAGTACTACTTTTCCTTGTATATTTTGGGTATTAACTCATTAGATTTGTGGTTTGAAAATATTTTCTCCCATTTCATAGTTTGCCTTTTATTTTGTTGGTTTTCTTTGCTATGCAAAAGCTTTTTTGTTTGATGTAGTCCCACTTGTTTATTTTTGCTTTTGTTGCCTTTGTTATTGGTGTAAAATCAAAGAATTATTGCCAAGACCAAAGCAAGGAACTTATTTAATGATTTCTTCAAGAAATTTTATTTAATGATTTCTTCAAGAAATTTTATGGATTCAGGTTTTATATTCAAGTTTTTGATCCACACTTAGGTGACTTCTGTGTATGGTGTAGAATAGGGATCCAGTTTCATTATTCTGCATGTGGATATCTATTTTTCCATCACCATTCATTAAAGATACTATCCTTTCCCCATTGTATATTGTCTCCTTCATCCAATATTAATTGACCATTTATGTGTGCATTTATTTCTAGGATATCCATTCTGTTCCATTGATCTATATGTCTGTTTTTATTCCAATCCCATACTGTTTGTTACTATTGTTTTTTATGTTTGAAATCAGAAAGTGAGATGACTCCAGGTTTGTCTTTTTCTTAAGATTGCTACAACTATTCAAGATTGTTTGTACCACCATAAAATTTTGGGACTGTTTTTCTTTTTTTGTGAAATATTCAGTTGGAATTTTGACAAGGATTGCAATCTTCTTGCTTTGGATAGAATGGACATTTTAACAATATTGATCCTTCACTTCCGTGAATGTGGAATACCTTCCTGTTTGTGTCCTTTTCAATTTTTTAAAAAATTTTTAAAAGTTTTCAGTGTTTAGATCTTTCACTTCCTTGGTGAAATTAATTTCTAAGTGTTTTATTGTTTTTGAAGCTTTTATAAATAGGATTGTTTTCTTAATCTCTTTTTCTAGCAGTTCATTGTTAGCATATAGAAAAGCAACTGATTTTTGTATGTCAATTTTTTATCCTGCAACTTTACAAATTCATTGATTAGTTCCATCATATCTTTGGTGAAATCTTTAGCATTTGTTTTGTTCCTGGTGTGAAAGTAAAAAGTTAGCTTTTTACTGCTGAGTATAACGTTGGCTTGTCATATATGCCTATTATTGCTAAAGTATTTTCCCACTATAAATAATTTGTTGAGAGTTTTTATCACACATGGATGTTGAATTTTGTCTAATGCTTTTACTGTCTCTATTGAGGTGGTGTCATAATTTTTATCCTTTATCTTGTTAATGTGGTTTATCACATTGATGTATTTGTGGATGTTGAGTCATCCTTGCATCCCTGGAATAAATCCCATTTGATCTTAGTGTGTGATTCTTTAAATTATTGTTGAATTCACTTTTATAATATTTTTTGAGGTTTTTATATCTATGTTCATCAGGGATATTGGCCTGTAATTTTCTTTCTTGTAGTGTTCTTGTATGGCTTCAATGTCAAGGTAATGCTGGCCTCATAAAATGAGTTTGGAAGTGTTCTCTCCTCTCCTAATTTTTAGAAGAGTTTGAGAAGGATTGGTATTCATTTTTTAAAAGAATTTGTTTATTTATGTATTTGAGAGTGAGCGTGCGAGTGGGAGGAGGAATAGAAGGAGAAGGACAAGCAGACTCCACAAGGAGCACAGAGCCTGACACAAGACTTGATCTCATGACCCAGAGATCATGACCTGACCCGAAATCAAGAGTCAGACACAACTGACTGTACCACCCAGGCACTCGAGTATTAGTTCTTCTTTAAATGTTTGATAGAACTCACCAGTAAACCACCTGATCCCAGGCTTTTTTGTTGTTGTAAAGTATTTGATTACTAATTCAGTATCCTTACTAGTAATTAATCTGTTTGGATTTCCTATTTCCTCATGATTTACTCTTGGTAGGATATATGTTTATAAGAATTTACCCATTTTTTCTAAGTTATCTAATTTGTTGGTATAAATTATTCATAATAGTTTCTTATGATTCTTAGTATTTCTGTGGTATCGTTGTAATATCTCACTTTTATTTCTGATTTTATTCAAGTATTCTCTTTTTCTTTGCCTAGCTAAAGATTTGTCAACTTTATCTTTATGAAAAACTAGCTTTTAGTTTTGTTTCTCTTCTGTTGTCTTTTTAGCATATATTTCATTTATTTCCAGTTTGATCATTGTTATTTCATCCCTTCCATGCATTTGGTATCAGGTTGTTCCCCTTTTTCCAATCACTTGAAGGTTAGGTTGTTTATTTGAGAAATTTCTTTTATCCTAATGTAAGTGTTTATTGCTATTAACTTCCCTCTTAGAACTGCTCTTGCTGTATTCCATACACTTTACCATTCTGTGTTTCCATTTTCCTTTGACTCAGATATTTTTTAATTTCAAATTTTAAGTTCCTCTCTGACTCCTTAATTATTCAGAAGCATGCGATTTAATCTCCACATACATTTGAATTTTCCAGTTTTCCACCTGTGTTGATTTCTACTTCCATACTATTGTGATCAGAAAAGATTATTGAAATGATTATAATGTTCTTTAATTTGTTAACACTTGTTTTGTGGTGTAATATATGATCTATCCCAGAGGATGTTCCATATGCTTTTGAAAATAATGTGTATTCTGTTGCTATTGCATAGAATATTCTGTACTTATCTGTTTGGTCCATATGGCCTAACACATGATTTAAGTCCAATATTTTCTTATTGACTTACTGTCTGGATAATCTATCCATTGATGAAAGTGGGGTATTAGAGTTCCCTACTATTATTGTATTGCTGTCTATTTCTCCCTTTAGTTCTGTCAATATTTATTTTATATACTTAGGTGCCCCACTGTTGGATGCATAAATATTTACAAATGTTATGTTCTTTTGATATACGTAATGAACTTTTTTTAATATAATGACCTTCTATGTCTTTGGAGAATTTAGTCCGTTTACATTTAAGTAATTATTTATAGTTATGGAATCACTATTTCTACTGGAACTCTTCTAGCTGTTTTGTAATTCATTTATCCCCTTCTTCCTCTCGTGTTCTATTCTTTTGTGGTTTGGTGATTCTCTATATTGGTAGGCATAGATTACTTTCTTTTTATCTCTTGTATATCTACAGTAGGTTTTTGTTTTTGATTCTTATGAGGTTTACATAAAACATCTTATAGCTATAATCATCTATTTTAGGCTGATAACAACTTAACTCTGAACAAAAAGTTCTACATTTTTGCACATTTTTGTTTTTTTTTAAAGATTATTTATTTATTAGAGAGAGAGAGCAGCAGGAGGAGCACAGGGTGAGGGACAGATTCCACACTATGCACAGAGCCCAATGTGAAGCTTGAAACTACCACCCTAAGATCATGAGCTGAGCCAAAACCAGCAGTCAGGTGCCTAACCAGCTGAGTCACCCAGGTGCCCCAGTTTCTGACTTTTGATGTTTCAATTTACATATTTTTATATTGTTTATCCATTAACTGATTATTATAGTTATTTATAATTCTTTTGCCTTTAACCTTTATACTAGAGTTGTAAGTGATTTACCTACTACCATTACAATATTAGAATATTTTGATTTTAACTATATATTTACCTTTACCAGTGAGTATTATACTTTTATGTATTCTTATCCTACTGGTTAGAATCTTTTCTTTTATCTTGAAAAACTCCATTTAACATTTCTTGTAAGACCAGTCTAGTGGTGATGAAATCCTTCAGCTTTTGTTTGTCTGGAAAACTCTATGCCTCCTTCAATTCTGAAGGACACATAGAGGATCCTGGTTTGCCAGGTAGAGAATACTGGTTTGCAGTTTTTTTCTTTCAGTACTTTGAATATATCATGATACTCCCTTCCAGCCTGCAACATTTCTTCTGAAAAATCTGATAGTACAAGTTTATTTTTTATGTACCAGGTTGCTTCTTTCTAGCTTCTTTAAAGATTATCTCTTAACCTTTAACTTTTGACTAATTATAATGTGTGTCTGTGTGGGTCTCTTTGGTTTATCCTTTTTTTAGTACTCTTTGGGCTTCCTGGATCTGGATGTCTGTTTCTTTCCTCAGGTTAGAGAAATTTTCAGATATTATTTTTTAGATAGTATTTTGATTAATAATATCTCTTTTCTACTTCTGGGACCCCCTATTACATGTATCTTAGTCTGCTTGATGGTCCCATAAGTCCCTTAAGTGGTCTTCCCGTTTTCATTCTTTTTTCTCTTTTTTCTTCTCTGGTTGGATGAATTCCACCAACCGATCTTTGAAATTACTAAATCTTTCTTTCATTTGATCTAGTCAGTTTTTGAACTACTCTATTGGATTTTTCTTTTTTTTTTTTTCTATTGGATTTTTCAATTCAGTCATTATATTCTTCAACACTATTGTTTCTATTTGATACTTTAAAAATATTTTTTATGTTTATGTTGAAATTCTCATGCATTGTCTTCCTGACCTCAGTGAGAATCTTTATGACTGTTATTTTGAACTCTGTCAAGTAAATCATTTACCTACATTTCATTAAAATCAATTTCTGGGGCAGCCCCAGTGGCTCAGCAGTTTAGTGCCTCCTTCCACCCAGGGCATGATCCTGGAGATCTGGTATCGAGTCCCACGTTGGGCTCCCTGCATGGACCTGCTTATCCCTCTGCCTGTCTCTCTCTCTCTCTCTCTTTTTCTCTCTCTGTCTCTCGTGAATAAATAAATAAATAAATAAATAAATCTTAAAAACAATTTTTTTAAATCAATTTCTGGATATTTATCTTTTTTCTTTTGTTTGGAACATATTCCCCTATTTCTTTATTTTCCTTGATTCCTAAATTGATTTCTATACATTAAGTAAAACAGCCCCCTCTCTCAGTCTTGACAGAGTGGTCTCATGTGGGAAATGCATCTTGTCAATCGGCCCAGCCTGAGCTTTGTTGCCTCTCAAATCTTTGTGATTGTCGAAGACACTGTCTTAGTGGGTTCCAGTAGCAAAGATGTACCAAGACCCACCAGTGCCCCAGAATGGAGGATTACAGAACCAAGATTCAGGCTGATGAGAAAGGCAGCAGCTAGCAAAGTATGCAGTTAAACTCCTCCCAGGGAGAAATAGATACAAATCCTTTCCTTACTCTTTCTTCTGAGTCCAAGGGGAATAGCTATGGCAAATGCTCACATGTGTACCTATTAATAACTGTTTCTTTGTTTGCTATAGTCCTATAGAACTCATGAATGGATGCCCCATTTGGCTATCAGCATTCCAGAGGCTTGTCCTTCAGCTGCAGCTGCAAAAAGCAGGACACCAGATGTGTGTACAGCTCATTACAGACAGTTGCTGGTGATCTGGTTTTATTGTTGGAGTGAGCCAGAGGGAGAAGGTGGGGGAAGTACCCACCAGCAATGCTGGGATCCTGGGAGGATCTTAGCCTGCAGATAAGTGAGTGCTCATTAGAAAATCAACCCTAAGGCAACATATTATAATGTATGCAAACTCCTCTTGGAAAAGCCTAGGGAGATGGGGTTTTTTTTTTTGCCTGTTTTCTCTGTACTGAGCTCTAGGGCTATAGCCATGGTGATTGCTCATGTGTTCATTATGAACTGCTTCTTTGCTATAGTCCTGTTGAACCCCTAAACACAAGCTCCATTGACTAGGTGTTCAGGGACCCATCCCTTGGATGAGATCCATAAAAGTTGGGGGTAGATGTACAGTGTAAGCCCTTTTTTTCTCAGGGAGAAGCTAGAAGTTTAGGGTCCCCTCCTAATTGTTATGGTACTGTGCCAGGGCTGCAGTTTATGGCAAGGGTGTGTCTCAGCCTTTCCTACCCATTTGATATGGTATTTTTTCATTTGCCTGATGTGTAGGAGTCCTTCATCTAGTGTCTGGATTTCTCTCAGAGGGAATTGCTCCATCTTAGATGTACATTCAGTATGTCTGTGGGAAGAGGGAAATCCAGGAGCTTCTATGTCAGCATCTTGGTCCAAAGTTTATTTTCAAAAAATTGGTAAGAAAGAAGTAAGGCTAGGCAGAAGCATACTAACTGTAACAATTCCATGAGATATTCTTATGTGCTAACAACCAAATGGATCTTTTGAGAGATTAAGTAATTTGTTCAGGTTGCAATTAGCAAAGCTAGACCTTAGCCAAGTCTATTTGACTACAAAACCCATGCTTATAACCAATATTTTATAATGATCCCTTACTCACCCTTGCACCCTCATCACGTACCTTGGGCATTCCATAAATATTCCTTGGGTGACTGAATTAAAAGATAAATAAATGGATGAAGATAATGGCAAGTGGTCAGAAGTGGCTGAAGCATAGGATGTGTGGAGATTTGTGTAGGTATGTGAAGAAGGAAGTGTAGGATGACCCCACACTTCTCTACAAGTCTTACTTCCCCTAATTTGGCCTTTTTTCTCTGTACCTTACTACCACAGACCACAAATCTTGCCTCAGTGTATTTTATTTAAGTGTGTCTCATTTTTCACTGACCGATTTAAACTCATGGTGTTTGAAGCCTTCCTAGATAGTTTGTTTTCCTAGATCTTCCTCATCTGTGAACCTGAAAGAAAGTTTGGCCTCTACAACAGTTGGTATATTGATAATATTGATTTTCACAGCTTGCTCACTGCTTAGGGTCTATTACATACTAAACAATGCATCTCTTCAGTCAGATTAGCATCAGTTGTACAAGGACAGACATAGGTTACTCCCACTCCCATACCCTGAAAAACAAAGGTGCTCCATGAACAATTATTTCTTGATTAATTATTGAGATATTGGTTAACAAATCAATAGTCTGTCTCTGGAATGGCAAAGCTACACTCCCTGGTTGTAAATCAATCAAACCATAATAACTTAAAGTGTTTAGACTCAGTACCTGGCCCTGCCACTGATTCATGGAACTGAAGCCAGATATTTATCCATACTGTCTTTGAATTCTGCCATATATGCTGTGTATCCTCCCTGGATGGGAGCACCAAAAGTCATGCATAGTATTGAGACTCCATAAAAAACATACTTAAAAAGACAGCTGGAAAGTCAGAACAAGCCACTGCTTCCCTGAATGTCCTAATTTGCTAAAAACAACAAAGACTCCCAACCTGGTCATTTCTTCCATTCTAATGTAGAACCATAAAATACCTTTACAATAAATCTCTCTAATTCAGTTTATCTTGGACAGAATCCAAAATCTTATTTCTTTTTTAGTGGTTTCCTAGCTTTCTTTCAAAGGATTATTTTTCTTGTTGTGAATGGGGCTTAAGATATTTTTTGTGTGTGTGTGTCAGATGTTTTCTCTAGAGGATTTTTTAATTCTCTCAGCAATACTGTACAGATTTTGACATTCTTCTTCCAAATGTGTTACATGATGTTTTTAGTAAGTACTTAGAGGGAGAGGCACCAGAGATTAACAGTAAGACAATAAACGCGAATAAAAATCAGGTGTCTCAAACTTCCTTTTTTGAAAGGAGATTCTGGAACTGACAAAATGAAATAGAAGCTTACAGAAGGTGTTGGGGAGTAAAGCAACACACACACGTTGAAATTTACCCTTACTATCCAGAATAAGCATAGCTCTCAAATATGCTTCTATCCTAAAAACATTTTAGGACAGTGAGTGGGCCAATGATACCAAGCATTGTCTCAAGGCAGTAATTAAGGATCATCATCTATTTCCTTTCTTCACCTAGTCAGTGGCATTTAGGTGAGGTTTTCAGCTATTGTAGAATTAGAATTCCCTAGAGTAACAGGATGAGCGTCTAAGTCCATTTGGTCTGCCATACAAAAATATCATAGACTGGGTAGGGTAGCTTATAAATGATAGAAATTTCTTTCTCATGCTCCTGGAAGCTGGGAAGCCACCGTTCAAGATGCCAGCAGTTTTGGTGTCTACTGATGATCTCGTGAGAGCCTGCTTTCTGGTGGGAAAGCCATCTTTTTTCATAGATGCCATCTTTTCAATGTGTCTTCACATGGCAGAAGAGGCAAGGGAGCTTTATGGGGCTTCTTTTCTAAGGGCACTAACCCTATTCATGAGGGCTTCACCCTCAGGACTTAATCACTTCTCGAAGTCCCCCATTTCCAAATGTCATCACATTGGAAGTTAGGTTCCCACAGGGAATTTGGACACAAGCAGTCAATCTATAGCAGTGAGTGATTTTAAGATCTGCAAAATGTTAAAGTACAGCTCAGGCTTAAATCACTGATATGAAGAATGATATCGAACAGAGTATTGGGTAAAATACAACTTAAGGAAACCTGTCCATAACTGTGAAACATCAAACCCCTCTAAGGAGTCAAGAGTATCTTTGTACATGAATACCCAGAGGTGAAAACCTTCAGAGCATGGGCTTTTTCTTTGTAAAAGACTCTAGAGATGAAACTTTGAAGATTTCTAGACCCTGTAGGGTTAGCTGTCAATTTTGTGTGTTTCTGTTCTCTTTTCTTCTGTCTTCTTTAAGTAAAAACCCCTGCTGCTACATGGTATGAAGAGCTGAAATTTCTGCTTTTGATCTGTTTTCATATATTGAAACCACAAGATAAATGTAAGGAGGGTGAAGTGCCTTTGAATTCATTTTTCTATGTAGAAGGTGAGGGAGGAGAAGAAGACAGAGGGGTGGTCTCATCACGTACCTTGAAGACACCAAAAAGAAATGGAGGGTTGATTGCAAAAGCTCCTTTTTCATTAACTCCACAAGGCAAACAAGATTGGGAGAAATAACAGAACATTGAGTGATTTTGAGAGATCGTTTATTGCAAGGGTAGAAGCAACAAAGATGACAAGGTAAACTGAGGGCCTCAAGGCAGAACATTAGTGCTTTCTTTTAAGACATCCTAAAATTTCCATTATGAAGATTAGGGCCAAAGCAATGTTATGAATTTTATGAATTTTTCATCAGTATCGTGTAGTATTTCACAACATAGAATTATCAGACTGATACATCTTCATGTAAATATATTGAGTCTACAAAGCCATTTTCTATAATTTTATAGCAGTCAGTGACAAAAGGTATAGCTTAGAAATTTCAGATAATAAATCCAAGAAGTTTAGAACTGCAACATACAGCTTTACAGAGAGCAAATGACTGCATCTCTCAGTAGCATTTTTGTTTATATTATTATAATTATCTCCAAAAAATTCTGGCATTGCTTCAGAAACACAAAACAAAGGGCAAGATCATACAGAGGATTCTTTGAACAGGTTTGCAAGTATAGGTTCTTGGGTCAAGAGCAGTCTGTAGATTCTGCACATTACCATAGTAAGAAAGAAAAGGGGCTAGTGAACTCCACGTGAACTATATTTCGTGGTAAGATTCCTCCACAACAGAGGAAGGGAAGCTTCGTTAGTTACTAACCTCAGAGAAGTTAACTGCCCTCTGAAGCCCACTTTTTTCCAGCTATAAAATTAAGATAGTAACAGCTATGCTGGATTTTAAGAGGGTCAAATGAGATAATGTAGGTGAAAGTGTCATCTAGCCAATATTAGATGTGAAAGGACTAAAGATTAAAAACTCTGAACTGCTATCACAGGAAAGATGTGCATATTAAATAGGAAAGATAATGTATTTGACCCAATCAGGAATCCTTTCCAGCACCAATTGAAAATGAAAATTATTTTCCCCACCAAAAGAAATATATGAGAAAAGGCCCTCAGTTTGGGTGATGTGGACAGAACGCAAAAGCAAAAAAAAGCAGCAGAGATCATCAAATAGAAAAGTCATGTGTAGCTCATTTATAGCCACTGGCAGGATTTTTTCACCTTATATTAAATGAAGCAAACCTCATTAGGGATGACATTGATGATGATCCAGTGCTTCATGTCTTTGAGGTCAATAAAGTAGACCAAGTTGATGCAGGGGAGGAAAAAAACCTCTTAACCTCTAGAACATAGAAATGCTGAATATATTTTTTTAAGTGTTTAATATATACCTCAGCTCAAAGCTAAGAAATGACCAGGAAACTCCAAGCCAAAATGGTGATTGGAAGCTGAAGCTGAATTGCTGCCAGGAACTCGTTCCATATGTGGGACCAGACATGTAGGGACAGAGTTTTGATTCCAGCACACATGCCCAAAGACAGAATCCACGTAGGGCAACTAGAGTGAGAAAGTCAAAGGAATTTGGCCTTCCCCTCAGGTGAATGGGAGACAAAGAGCCACTCTGGAGAAATCTGAATCCTACTCCAGCAAATAAGTGTTAGTCTGAATTTGTGATCTTTCATGGTGAAGGGACACCAGGTAAGAACCTAACATAAAAGAGATATAGTGCAGGTGGAGCCCCTTGGCTCCGAACATGGGCAAACACAAAACCACTGTGTAAGGAAGCTGGAACCGGCACACAGAGGGCTCCCACAAAAAACAACCCAATGAAGAGGATCTCACAATAAAAAATAATACTAATAAAAAGTTTTTAAATGACATGAGAAAACAAAACAAAGAGAATCAGGAGAATAGATATTGCTGGAAGATATGCCTCCTCAAGAACTAAAAATAATAGAACCATATCATAGAGAATTTAAAATAATCATGTCTAATATGTTTTAAAAATAAAGAATGAAATATATTGACAGTATAGAGGATAAAAATGCAGCACAGAGGATAAAAAAAAGAATTAAGAACACATGGGGCAAAAAAAAAAAAAAAAGAAGAACACATGGGGCTAAAAATTAAAAGCTCTAACATGTTTTGGAAGAGTTTTGAAAGGAGTGAATGCAGAGAATAAGAGAAAGTTATATTTGAAGAATAATGGATGAAATTTTTCCTTAACTGAAAAAAAAAAGCCTTTTGTAAAAGCACATTGAGCAGGATAAAGTCAATACCTAGGAGTGGGACTATAAAACATGAAAGACAAAGACAAAATCACTAATGCTATTATAAAGAAAAAGATCACCTTCTAAGAAATATCAATTGATATTTCAAACAGTAATTCGTTAAAAGCACGTGATTATCAGAAAAATAAAATATTTCAAAATGCTGGTGAAAAATGACTATCAAACTAAAATGCTAAGGCAATTAAATATCAATCAACAATAAAGTCAAAATAAAGCTATTTTAGAAGATAAAAAGATTAACCTTACTTAATGTTAGTAAGATGATTACTAAAAATGATTCACCTATGTGTAGAAGAATATTGAATAAGCAAAGATGTAAAGAAAAAATGTATAACAAAAAAAGATAAACTTAAAATTCAAAGTAAATTTTGACTATTATAATTGTTTTAATTATAATAATTATCATAATAATTACTGTGATATTGAAGCTTAAAACCAGATACATGTGTAAAACAAAACCTGGAAAATGGAGAGGGGGAAGATCTGAGTTAAAATATTCTAAGGTTCAGCATGGGGGTTGAGGTGCTGGTCCTCTTTAGACATTTTCAAAATATGTGTTAAATTTTAAGGATAATCACTAATATAGTAGAAATAAAATGTAATATTTCCAAACCACTGATGAATAAAAATAGAATAAAAATCAAATAATCTAAAAGAAGAAAGAAGGAAGGGAGGCAAATAAAAGTCATGGCAAATAGTTTGCAAAATAATAATGTAGTCCTTAATCTATATATTAGTCAACACAGATAAACCTTGAAAACAAAATGGTGAGTGAAAAAAGGAAATTGCAGACTAATATGTAAAGTCTGATAATATTGATGTACATTTTAAAAGGACAAAAAGAAAAGAGTACCATATTTGAATATACATGTGCTAGAAGAATGTACCACAATTTACTGTGATGCTTGGTTCTCTGGAGAAGAGCTCACAAGAAAGAATGGATGTGGAACCAGCCCTATTTTCTTAGTGTACTGACCAAGTACCACATTTTCTTTGAGACTAGAAACTGGATACTTCTATGCAAAAATATAGTATCCTTGATAGTCTATTTCAGGCAAGCCTGAATAGAAAACTGCATATATAATGAAAAGAGAGAAAGAGAGAGACTCTGTGCTTTCAGCAAACTTTGACTAAGTGTATTAAAATGTCATGGGTCTTTCTTCATATAATGCTAAGCACCTTTGTTTTTTTATAATAAATTTATTTTTTATTGGTGATCAATTTGCCAACATACAGAATAACACCCAGTGCTCATCCCATCAAGTGCCCCCCTCAGTGCCCGTCACCCATTCACCCCCACCCCCCACCCTCCTCCCCTTCCACAACCCCTAGTTCGTTTCCCAGAGTTAGGAGTCTTTATGTTCTGTCTCCCTTTCTGATATTTCCCACATTTCTTCTCCCTTCCCTTCTATTCCCTTTCACTATTATTTATATTCCCCAAATGAATGAGAACATATAATGTTTGTCCTTCTCCGATTGACTTACTTCACTCAGCATAATACCCTCCAGTTCCATCCACGTTGAAGCAAATAGTGGGTATTTGTCGTTTCTAATGGCTGAGTAATATTCTATTGTATACATAAACCACATCTTCCACCTCTGTATAAGCCTCAACCACCATAGGACAGAAAGAATGGGTTGCACGAGGAATGCCAGTAGGGCCTAGAAAACCAAGAAGCAGAGGAGGCTGAATCAAACTTCTGGATAAGAACAAGACTTTTTCTGTAGTTACTCTTGCTGTAATGTTTCACCAGCAATTTAAAGAGAGGGACTTGGTATCAAATACATGGCATAAATATCTATAACCTGAGATAGTTATATATAATGGTCTCACAGTTTCTCAAGGTTACTTTGTCTAAGTGATGTCAGTAAAAGAGGATAGAGTGCTCTAAGACAATTTGCATTGGCAGTTGCTTTCACTTTTATTTAAAGCTACCAACGTTATCAGGCAATTAAGCCCATTTTAACCCACAGCACAATTTAACACCTGGCTGTGAAGTTAAGGCCAGTGAACTGAAGCTGGGCTGGCTGTCCCTGCTGCCTCAGAGGGGATCCAGGACTGCTTATCCACCAAGGCTGGCAGCAGGCAGGGGGCAGCAGAGAGCAGGAAAAGAAAGCCCCTGAGGGCCTACCCACTTGGTCTGTGGTCTCTACTGGCCTGGTAGTCACTCCTTTGGCAGTTTGGCAGTAAGCTAGGAGCTAGTGCAAGAATTTTAGCTGAGATCCTGACACACTAAGGAGGGCATTGAATCTGTAGGGTCTAGTTCAGAGAAGATACATACTAGGAAATAGACTGTACATGTCTCCCTAAGTGCCAGCATCAGAGTGCTGCATGGGAGAGAGCCAGGCAAGGGCCAAGGGAGCCAGAAGAGGAGTGGGCAGTGGGAACAGATGAGACTGAGTCACCCTCATCAGCACTGTGCAGAGGGACCACCTCCACCTCCCCAACCACACCACGAAGACGGGGGCATTTCAATTTGGTTATTAACAGAGAAGAGGCCATAACCTTGACACAGACAATCACATGAGGAGATTGTTGCCTTTTCACTCTCCTTTCTGGTTCAACACCAAAGGAGGAAGGGCAGAAAAGACAGAGAGACAGACAGACAGACAGACTGGAAGAGGACACACTGAGCTCCCCATCCTAACACCCCTCCAGAGGCCCAAGTCTACCCTATACTAGGGATAGGGTAGAAGAGCTTGAAGAGCTTGAATAGGATATGCAGGACTGGTAATATAATTTCTGATCCCAATGCAAAGTGAAAACATTGGGCCCTTTGTTCAGAAGTATTAAGAATTTCAAGATGGTGACAGGAGAAGGGCCATATATGGCCCTGTGTGACTGTAGGAGTCATATGCCTATGAAGCCGACCCTGAGAAGGTATGAGAATAAAATTTGAATAGAGCTAACTTTTGATGAGAACTAGAATGATACTTTTTGGCCAACCAAGTAATGCTGAAGTCATCTAGTCTGGAAGAGATACCCTTGAGGCAGTGTATCAGTGGGAGAGGATGTTCAACTCGACACAGTTGGTAAAGATCACTGGGGAAAAAACTTCATGTATGATCCCAAGTTGAAAATGTTCATTAATCCTGTTGCTATCTAAATATTTTATGCATTGGAGCACAACCTTTTAATTGCAGACATTACAGTTAGGAAAAGAGAGCCTGGGATCCCTGGGTGGCGCAGCGGTTTGGCGCCTGCCTTTGGCCCAGGGCGCGATCCTGGAGACCCGGGATCGAATCCCACGTCGGGCTGCCGGTGCATGGAGCCTGCTTCTCCCTCTGCCTATGTCTCTGCCTCTCTCTCTCTCTCTCTCTCTCTGTGACTATCATAAATAAATAAAAATTTTAAAAAAAATTAGAAAAGAGAGCCTGATGCATATAATTTTACAAGGAGGGAGACAGCAGACAAATGCAAGGTTTTCCATAATTATCTCTTAAGAAATCCATATTATCTTCATTTTAGGTATGAATTGGAGGCTGTGAGCATTTCCAAGATTTGCTCAAGCTCACAGAGCTAGTAAGAGGTGGAGGTCAAATTCCAGTCCAGGCCATCAGCTCCAATCCCTGTTCATTCCACCTCACCATGCTGCTCACATGCTGGGGCTCCACCTTGTGCTGTGTGTACTTTGCAGAGCACAAGTATGTGCAGGTTAACTACATAGCAAACTGTATGGTTCTCATTCCATAGTGTGACACATTCAGACTCAATCCCTTGGTTGTCTTCATAATGTCCCATGAAGATTTTACTCTCCCCACGGTTCCCCGCAGCCAATTCCCACAACACACAGGTATTTATCGATTCATATCTGGGCTAGGTAGATTCAGTCCAACTATTGCAGTCAAGATTCCAGGGGCCAAAGGAGGAGGGAAAGCAGGTGGGTTATACTCCTTAGGAAATGACATTTTGGTAAACTTGTACAGAAAATTAAAAACTTTTTGTAGAGTAAAATCCTTACATAAATTTAATGAATGTATGTGTCTAGCTTAATGAGATCTAAAGTGAAGTTTTATTTATTTTTTTTTTAAATTTTTATTTATTTATTTATGATAGTCACAGAGAGAGAGAGAGAGAGGCAGAGACACAGGCAGAGGGAGAAGCAGGCTCCATGCCGGGAGCCCAACGTGGGATTCGATCCCGGGTCTCCAGGATCACGCCCTGGGCCAAAGGCAGGCGCCAAACCGCTGCGCCACCCAGGGATCCCTAAAGTGAAGTTTTAATATATACAATTAGGTTAGCTGATTTTCTTATTCCAAGTATGCAATGAAAAGTGTTTTTCATTCTTTGGAATAAATCAAAGAGGGTTAACTCCCAGATTTTGCTCTTCATTCTGCTAAGATGATACCTCCACTCCTAAGTAACAGCATTGTACAAAGCAAGTAAAATCCCCCTAGGATTCCACAAAGACGTTTTTGTGAAGAGATCTAATTTAGTAGATCTGTAGAAAGTAATGTAGTTTGATGAGGATGAGGGCAGTCTTCGGAGTCTCTCTGATGTGGGTTTATTTCCACTTTATTCCTTACTAGCTGTGTGATCTTGGGCAAGCTGCCACTTAAACTCCAAGCCTCAGTTACTTCATCTACAAAATAAGGGTAAAATATATACTCCACAGGGGGGTTGTTAAGATTAAATAAGATAGAATCCCAGTT
The DNA here is from genome assembly GCF_048164855.1 of Canis lupus baileyi. Classification (NCBI taxonomy): domain Eukaryota; kingdom Metazoa; phylum Chordata; class Mammalia; order Carnivora; family Canidae; genus Canis; species Canis lupus. Next base: position 10,258,363 of record NC_132861.1, read on the forward strand.
CTAGCCATATCATGGACTGTTTAAAAAACTCACAATACAAAATACCTAGAAACCCTGGATAAAATAAGAACACATATGTTAAAATGTGAAGTGTGAAAAAGACTAGAATGTTAAACTGAGAGTGGAGGTTGGCCATCCAGGGGAGTACTGTATCACATTACCAAGAAGCCCCCATATACCCTGTGCAGAAGATGAGAGACAGAAGTGAGGCAGTGAAAAGTGGGATGTGGAGTCGAGAACTCTAGGCTGGTACCCTTGAATGCTTAGGACTGAATCAAATAATAGACTAGATAAAATCTACCTTAAAGCAAGGAGAGGAAACAAAGGAAATGCCTTGCATCTGCCTGGGCTCTTCACATGAATCTTTTCCTCACATCATTCAAGTGTCTCCTCAAACATCACTTCCTCTTCGTTCTCCAGTCTTCTTTCTTTACAGCATTTATCACTGCCTGTTATTCTGTTCTCTGTGAGCAAAGGGACTCTTTCTTTCCTGGGACTAAAGTCCTGCACCAGGAACATAGTGGGCTCATAATAAAAATTTATTGGATGAATCAATGAACATTTAGGTTATGAAGCTAAATCTGGTATTCATATCTAGTTACTAAATAAATATGGTAGAAATTGCTTTAAGACAATAATTTTAATACCTAATAATAAAATGTAGTGGGAAGAATACAAACATTTTCACCTAAGACCATTAAGTTCAATATCTACCCTAAGATAGGAAAGGCAATAAGTTTTAACAAAATGAGCTTTAAAACCCCATAGATGTGGCAGAGGGATTGAAATTATCCCCCTGTTATTTCTATGACTAATAACTGATGATTCACATTATAAAAGGTCTAAAGGGTACATGAGAGGTAGAAGGTCAAGAAAATTCCCATTTGCACAGTCACAGAGATCAAGCTCTCCACTCATTTCCTTTTCAAAAGAACTGATGTTCTGGAGGAAACCAATCCAGTCCTGCAGGCAGTAGAGCCAACTGACTCCACAAAAGAAACATGTGACAAAAACATCTGCTTTGATCTGGCACATATTTTATTTATTTTCTAATTTTAAAATATTTGCCTCATTTCTTCAAAATACTTGAAGAGGAATTGGTGCATGTTCTCATCTCAGCTGCATAGAGATATCCACCCACCTCTGTTTCACCCATTGATTCCTGTAAAGGGAGTGGGTGGTTTCTTGGCAAAGTCTGCTCTTGCCAATCCAATTACTTACCCCCCAACCCCTATCCCCACTCCTATCCCCCCCCTCGCCACACACACACCAATGCCTGTGCCCACACACACCTGTTCTCTTTCATCTGGAAGTTACTATGTTGGGGTTGTTACATTTTGAGAGATCTGGATGCCCATGGGCTGACTCCCATGTGGTGAGGTAGAGCAAGGTACTTAGTGCAATGGTTCTCAGAGCCTCTTGGTTGTCCAGAGCAACAACATCATCATCATCACTTGGAACTTATCAGAAATGCAGAACTTTGGGCCACATCCCAGACCTCCTGAACCAGAAACTCTGGGGGCAGGTCCAACCATCTGAGTTATAATACGCCTCAAGGTGATTCTGATTCTCACTTAAGTTTGAGAGTTACTAGACTAGAAGAACCAGCCTTGAGCAGTGGCCACTTTCAGAATGAAGGGATTTCATGTTCTTTTAAAGCAGATCCCCAGCCACATGATGTGTATGAAGTGTACCCTCCCTGCTGTACTAGAGCTGGACACCTCTAATTGACTCCAAACCCAGAGAAAAAGCCAACACCTTTCTAAAGAGTTGCCAGGCCACTACTATCAACTGATTAGAGTGAGCTAATGGTGTGATACTTATTTGCCACCCAACAAAGATTCTAACCTTGACCAAACTTTAGACAGGCTCCTTTGAGCCTCCCTCCACTCCACCCCCACCCCCACCACCACCTTTTTTAAACTATGCCTCATCCTTGGGCTCTGTGCTTGGCCTGCCAAACCTAGTTTTAGCAAGAATCTTGCAAAGTTAGTTTAGGGAGAGTACCTCCATTTTTTGATATCTGATCAAGTTCCTCATCTTGATGTTGTTGGCCTGCCTTTAGCAGGAATTCTGTTAGACCAGGTTAGCAAGAATCCCCTTACTCTTGATGTTCCCTCTTAATAATTTTCTACCTACTGTCGCCTCTCACTCTGCTAGTTGCCTATAAATTCCCAGCTGTTTTTGCTGCGTTTGGAGTTGAGCTCAGTTTTATTGTAGCATCTTTCCCGTGTTGTAATAATACTGAATAAAATCTGTCTTTACCACCTTTCACTAGTGTCCAGATCTGTGTCTCTGTGATACACCTTAGCCAGTGGTGAATAAAAACTCATTCTTAGGAGACATATGTTTTCCATTATCTGATACTGTAGGCCAGGCTAGAAAATGAACTTTAGGGATCCCTGGGTGGCTCAGTGGTTTAGCGCCTGCCTTCAGCCCAGGGCCTGATCCTGGAGACCCAGGATCGAGTCCCACATTGGGCTCCCTACATGGAGCCTGCTTCTCCCTCTACCTGTGTCTCTGCCTCTCTCTCTCTCTCTCTCTCAGTCTCTCTGTCTCTCATGAATAAAACAATAAAATCTTAAAAAAAAAAAAAGAAAATGAACTTTAAACAGTGTGAGGACAGAAACTGAATCCTATGAAGTAAATACTTTTATTATACTTAGGAAAGTTACCAATGGCCTGCTAATTTCTAAACGCAATGGCTCTCGTTCATTTTAGGCAGTATCTGGTTTACACCACCATCATCAAATGCCTGAATTTTATTTCCCCAGTAATTTCCATAATGATTCTTTCTGAGCAGCAAATCCTACTTTGAAATATATTCATGTGACCTACTTATTTCTCAGAGACTCTGATTACTAGTATAGCATAGCCTGCATAAAAGAAAAACAACTAGAGCTCCTGAAATGATGAAAACTTAATTTGGACAATATAAGAGGAAGAAAGGGTGGAAAAGTCTCTATAAGGATCCCAAAGAAAGATCATCAGCTCAAAGGCAAATGGCATTTGACTTTCTGGAGAAGAAGCTGTAGTGTACTGGATGATAATTCAATTTCTGTATTTCACATCCTCTGATTTTCCCCTTATAATAGTTACATACATTTTAAAGAACAAAAAGGAAAGCAATTTCCTCCTTTCTAAATCAAAGATAAATGCCAATGTGTTTTAGAATTCATTTCAAAGCAAGGAGTGGATTTTGCCAATAGGTACTTCTGGATTTGCATCAGGTATTTCATTAGAATTTATTTTTAAATAAAGTGAAATCACAATGCTTTGTTTTCTGAAGGTTAGGGAAGAATTAACACCATTATCTGGCAAGCTCTCTAGAAAGTGTTTCTGATAGATTTGTTTCAAGCTGATAGTCTGAGAATAGCCCAGAACTAGGGAAAAGAGCTACACTTCTGATATGCCACAGTAGATGTTTCTGGTTAAGGGTGAGCTAGTCAAGTATAGAAAGAACCTGCTGAGGAGTGTGCTGGTGGTTCAGTAGCCAAAACCATTTGCTGATTGGAGGAGGTGATTGTTTTAGGCCTGCCTGGCTGTGTGTCCACAGACATAAATGCAGGATGCTTTCCTCAACCCACACACTTGCAGAGTGACTGGCTAACCCTGTGGTCTGCCTTCATCATCCAAGCTACCATGGTGGCCCCTGATGGCACTTAACATTGTAACACCTTCACTGGGCACAGTGCTTGGCACACAATAGATGGGCATCCCTTGATTAGTAACTCAACTTTCAGGCCTGACCTTAAGTTGCTCCAAGCTCCAGATGTCTCCAAATTCTGCCCTGGAAATACTTCTATTCCACGTCTCATTTCTTCTGCCCAGAAGCAGGGAGTGATAAATTGATTCTAGCTAGCTAATTCTAGCTGGCTAATTTGTTACTCTCTTTAGCTACCAAAAGGTGTTCATGGAGTTCAAGCCTCCAAGCACATTTGCAGGTCAGTGGGAGTCTAGAGGGCCTGTTTATAAGTCACCCCAGAAGCAGTGTTCTTGGGGAACAACGGTGACAGGAAGTTCTCCTTGGAAGAGAGGAGCCAGCTACTCTTGATACAAATGCAAAATGCTGCCCAGAGGGAAAAAATGTTTACAGTAGACCAGCTTCTAAAATAACAGCCATTTGAGCATACTATCTTGGTGTGTCCACAGTAAAGTATGAAGAGAACTCATTGAAAGGTCCTCTGCTTTGCAGCCTCTGTTCTTTATAAAACAGACACCTTTTAACGCTGCATGTCAATACTTTGTGGGTTCAGGATCCAGAGTAGCTGGTAGGGGGAGGCAACCCAGTGATTCTGTAAAAATATAAGGAAATGCACTAAACATAAAATTATTCTGGAGTGCCTAATGTGGGATTTTGGATAAACTAGGGCAGAATGCTATCCCATTTCTTGTGTGTGTCTATGTGTAATTAAACATCAATAAGCTGTCCTAGCAAAAGGAATCAAGAGTGTAAGATGTGGGGCAAGTCCTATTTGTGTTGCAACTAAAAGGTACATCACAGTGATTTCATTAAATGACATGCTAAGGGCAGAGTAGCATACCCAGAAATGCAGCTTCCTGCTCCCTTGAAGAGCAGAGTTTTTTCTTAAAATCTTTTTTTTATTGATTATATTCCCTGTGCTGTACTTTTCATCCTCATTACTGTGTTAGTTTATTTTATTATTACTCATTTATCTTATAACTGAAGGCTTGTACCTCTTAATCCCCTCCACCTATTTCTCCTGTCCCCCCCAAACCCCTCTCCTCTGGCAACCCCCTGTTTGTTCTCTGTATTTATGAGTCTGTTTCTATTTTGTTTCTTCATTTGTTTTTTGGACTCTATATATTAATGAAATCATACAGGATTTATCTTTCTCTGACTTATTTCATTCCGCATAATACCCTTCAGGTTCATCCATGTTGTTATGTATGGCAAGATTTCATTCTTTTTATGACTAAGTAATATTCCATTGTATATAAACCACCTCTTCATTATCCATTCATCTATTGATGGGCACTTGGGTTGCTTCCATATCTTGGTTACTGTAAAGAATGCTGCAGTAAACAAAGGGGTGCATGTATCTCTGAATTAGTGGAAGAGAAGAGCTTCTTGATAATGGTATAGATGATACAAAGAGGCATATTCATTACCTTTTTAGTCAAGAAGTATTGATACAGATTCACTCAAATGAATTAACATTTTTATCTGGCTCATCTGACGGTAACAAAGTCAATGTAAACTTAACTGAAATTCACTAGTAAAAACAGGCTACCACCCATTTTCCTACTAATAAGCAATGAGAATTCTCACACTGTCCCTTTTTAAAATTTAAATTCAATTAGCCAGGGGCACCTGGGTGGCTCAGTCTGTTAAGCTTCTTCCTTCCGGTTGAGTCATGATCTCAGGGTCCTGGGATTGAGTAGCATTGGGCTTCCTGCTCAGTGGGGAGCCTCCTTCTCTCTCTCCTTCTGCTGCTCCCCCTGCCTGTGCTCCCTCTTTGTCAAATAAATAAATAAAATCTTAATAAAAATAAATTCAATTATCCAACATATAGTACATCATTAGTTTCAGATGTAGTGCTCAAATAATCTATCAGTTGTGTATAATACCCAGTGCTCATCATATCATGTGCTCTCCTTAATGCCCATCACAGTTACCCCATCCAGCAACCCTCAGTTTGTTTCCTATAACTAAGAGTCTTTCGTGGATTTTCTCCCTTTCCGATGACTTCCCACTCAGTTTTCCCTCCCTTCCCCTGTTATCCTCTGTGCTGTATCTTATTTTCCGCATATCACTTGGCATCAGGGAAATACAAATCAAAACCACAATGTGATACCACATTTTTCCTTATTTAACAAAAATATGTATTTGAACTTGATTTGCCATTCTAAGTGGCATTGTTGGGCTAGCAAATGCAAGTCACAGCAAAAAAAGAACTTAACAGAAAAAAAGGAAAGAGGTGAGATAATGTGATTTATCAAGATATTCTTCTATTTTCCTTTTTTCCCTGGAAAAACTTTAAAAAGCACTGCACAGGGAACAGATTTAAGTAATAACCTTACTAGAGATCATTGTGAATATAAATTTCTCATAAGACAATAGAGATGTGTGGTGTCTTATGTCTCTATCAGGAAAGAGCAATCATTAGCAAATATACATGTCCTATGTATATTGTGAATTTAAGATTATATATTAGCTAGTATGGGAAAGACCATATAACTTTTGCAGGAAAATAAACACTTAGCTCAAGTAAAAAATTAAAAAAAGGAAAAAAGAAATTAAAATTTTAAGGTTGAAAAATTAGAAAACTGAAAATAATAAAATACATAGAACCAAAAGCTTATCTTGTTTTATCATTTAAATTAAATTTCTAGCAACCTTATTAAAAAATAGCAAAACACAAAGCAAACAGAATTCGAGATGAGTATGAGAACATAGCCAACCAAGAGACAACAAAAAATTAATAAGCAAACATTCTGTGGCTAAATTATCCATGCCCTGGGCAAGACTGTAGGCTCATGCTAAAGAAGGAATAAAAACATAAGCTGATCTGTTACACCAGTGGTCTGGCAGCCTGACATAAGCCATGCTACGGCTCTCTCCAAGGAGCAGAATCCTGAATATGGCAAATAAACAAAAGCACTTTATGTGTCCATTCTCCTCTGCAAGAACAGAAGCTGAAAAGTAGTTATTAACAGCCTCTGATATTTTACATGTTATAAAACACTTTTGAGTGAGCCATTTTATATTTTTTTTAAAGGAGGTAAATATTATCATAATCCCATTTTACTGTCATAGAAATGCAGGATTAGAGACAGGATGTAAACTCCTCAAGGACACTTGCCTGGTAAATGGTGAATATAGGACTTGAGTCAATGTCTATGCTGTTTGCTCTTTCAGATATACTGCATTCCTCCTGGATTTACTTCATTGTTACATGGAGAACATTTTAAAAATCTCAATCACAAGGATTTTTTCATTAAAGAGCAAAGAATGAGAATAGCCAAAACTCAGGCACACTATTTGCACCTGGAGGAAGAGAAAGTTATTTCCAGAAACTCAATATGGGTTGGCTGCAGCACACTCTAAAATGGGTAGTTCCTCAAACAAACAAACAAACAAACAAACAAACAAAAAAAACAATCAGGCTGATTGATAAGAAGTGGTGAGGAAATCTTTAAGGAAATTCTTAAAGAACCCTAGCAAAGATTTGATGCAGTGTCAGCATTTAAAATTCTTAGGGGACAGTGGAGAGCTTAAGAAACTAGTAAGTATTTATTGTGGTGATCACAAGACCCATAAATTGCCAATGTTTTTAAACCACCCATTGGTCTTGAAAGGTAAAACAACAGCTTTTTGATGGTGTTAAGCCTCATGAGCAAAGGAGAGCCTTATCACCCATGGCCTTGGGAAAACAATTAGCCAAGGGGAAGAACAGTGTTACATTTCCACTGCAGCTGTGAGCAAAACATTAAAGGATATATCACTGACAAACTAGTGTGAAACAAGAAAGCCTTCAAAGACTAGACCAAAAAAAGTACAGATTTGGGAATGCTGCCAGGGCTGGGGACTAGAGAAGCATCAATTACCAGTGGTCATGGCCAGCCAGTCCATTGAAGCCAAAGGGGAAGGCGATGACTTTTTTTTTTTTTTTTTTTTTTTTTTGATGGGGGAAAGAATTGTTGTAGAAACCAATGTAAGTGCACTACAGGATTGAGAGGTTTCTGGAATGTGTATTCAAAGTTCATTTAATATAAGGACATGAGACAAAGCAAATGAGCAAAAGGCCAATTATTATGATACCGTGGAGGGGGGGCGTGCAGGGAACTTATGTTTGAATTGAGCTTTTTCTTTGATAGAATTTTCAGGATGTTATGCAAGAGATAAAAATTGTACTGGCTGTCCAAAACGTTTCTCAATATAGCTCCAAGTGCTGAGCAAGTGGCAGAGTTCAATTGATTCAAGCCATTAAGAAAGTAAATAGCTCTAAACTTCACAGGCCAGGGGGAAACTTTTATTTCATGTCAATGAAGATAAGGAGAATAATGAACATGATGGAAGCTATAGCCAAGATTGAGCAGTGAGCAGAATTGTTGACAGGACAGGAGTGAGGGCAAACGTCGCTGTTCCCAAAAGAGGATGCAACCAAAGTACTTTCCACTTCTAATTTGGTACCTCAAAGTGGTAAATGTGTTAGCTACCATTCACTCACTTCCTTTCAATGGCTAATGTGTCTGGATAAGTTACCTCAATTGTCAAAAGCAAAATCTTGTTTCTTTGGGAAGTGGCAAGCAAGCTTTATAAGCATGCTTTCTCCTTAAGTTAGCCTCTCAGTTTTTCCTGGATTCTGCTGATCCACTTCCTTCTTCACATGTCATCTGCATGTTTGATACATTTCCACTTGGGTAAAACAGCTAAATCATTTTCCAAACTAGCTTCTATTACGGAGGACACATCAAGAAGTTCCTGCTATAAAGGACATGCCCCCCCCCCCCATTGGATGTTTAATTCTCCTAATGGATTCAGTTTCTCCACATTTGTTTTTTTAATTTAGGCAGATTTTTTTTCCAAAACCATGAGAAAAATAATGCCAAAAGCAAATATACTGGTTAATAATCTGAGTGGTTTAATTAACATTTTCTGTAGCTCATAAACAATAAAAATTGATTCAAGTAGAAAATCTTGATAGACCCATAACTGTGAAGGAGTTTGAGAATGTTATCACAAAAAGCACAATCGAGGGTACTGGGCTCAGAGGTTTTCATGATAGTTCCTTCCAAAGTACAGGTGATTCCCTCTAAATTATAACTTGATATCAGAAAAAAAAAAAAAACAGATGACTTTATAAAGTAGGATAATCTCTATTTCAGTATAAATAAAGTTATAGGCCAATCTCATTTATTAAAATGCATTAAGAGAATTCCAAATAAATCACTAGAATATAGTTAGAGAATATATTAAAATAATAATCTACCATAATCAAGAAGATCTTATCTAGGAAGAAAAGAATAGATAAATATTAGGCAAGCTAATAAAATAAAACATTACTTTGATAGATTAAATATGAAGAAAAAAATGAACCATCTCAATAGATATTTAAAAGGCATTTAATATAATTGTTACCATAACTGGCTGAAAGAAATTCTTCTAAATTTAATTTTGAAAGTGTGTGAGCTGTCTATTGCTGCAAATCAAATTACCCACAAATTATCAGCTTAAAATTCAGAAGTCACAAGACATCATTGTCATAATATCCTTCTTAGTTACGTAGGTCAGCCTTCTTCAAAATGGAAGGAGACTACGCAGAAGTGTGAGTCCCAGACCCAGGCAATTTCCTATAAGATAACATAAAAAAATATCTACTTTAAACCATAGGCAACATCAAAGTTAAAATGAAAATGCTAGAAGAAGTTCCAATAAAACTCAGAATAAAACCAAAGTGCTAACTAGAGTTTTATTATCCAACATGTCCCAGAGATTTTAGGTAATGTAAGATGTATAACAGAAATAAGAGGTAAATTTGTTGAAAGAGATATTTTTCAATTATTCTCAAATCATATGGTTATATAAAGAGAAAACTCATTTATGCTAACAATAACTAATTAGAAAATGACTTTTACCATAGCACTAAAAATCACCAAGCATCTAGAAATCTCCTAAACAATAAGAAAACTACACTTTGAGCAACTAAAACCTGGAGAATTGTACCATGTTCTCTGATTGGCAGATGTAATAATGAAAACCTTCATTGCTTCCAAAATAATTTATTAGTCTATCGTGGGAAGCATCCTAACAAGGCTTTTCAACATTGTTGATCATTTTAAGTAATACTAGGTTAACAAATAGATAAATAGCCAAGTGCATGTGTGCATGTGTATGTGTGTATTTATTAACTTTATACATTTTTTTGTTTCAAGTTTTTATTTAAATTCTAGTTAGTTACTATTGGTTTCAGGAGTAGAATTTAATGATTCATCACTTACATATAGCACCTAGTGCTTATTACATATGACCTCTTTAATCTCCAACACCCACTTAGCCCATCACCCACCCACCTCCTCTCCAGTAACCCTCAGTTTGTTCACTATAGTTGAGTCTCTTATGATTTGCCTCCCTCTCTTTTTTTCTCCCTTCCCTTATGTTCACTTGTTTTCTTTCTTAAATTCCACATATGAGTGAAATCATATGATATTTGTCTTTTCTCTGACTGACTTGTTTCTCTTAGCATAATACACTCTAGCTCCATCCATGTCATTGCAAATGGCAAGATTTCATTCTTTTTGATGGTTGGGTAATATTCTATTGTGTATGTATATTCCACACCCATTAGGTCAATGGACATTTGGGCTTAGCCAAGTATATATTGAAAAGGAAGAGGAAGGTTAAGGAAGTTATCCTGTCAATATTAAAATACACCTTAGAAATATGATTGCCAAGCTTGATACTAATTCAAAATAAAGATATAAATCAATGTCACAAAATAAGTAGTCCAGGAATAGTCTAACACATATGAATTTAAAATAATCAATAATTTAAATTTCCAGTGTAACTTAACATAATTAGGAATTCAAAATAATATCACAAAGTGGTGAAACAAAACCTTGTTAAAAATATGATACTGTAGTCTTCCCTTATCCATGGTTTTGCTTTCCATAGTTTGAGTTACTTGTGGTCAATTGTAATCTAGATGCAGATAATCCTCTTCCTGACATCTCCTCAGAGGTCAGTAGCAGGCGTACCTGGGTGGCTCAATTAGTTAAGCCACTGGCTCTTGATTTCAGCTCAGGTAATGATCTCAGGGTCTTGAGATGGAGACCTGTGCAGTGGGTGCCATACTCAGCAGGGAGTCTGCTTAAGAATTCTTTCTCTCTCCCTTTGCCCCTCCACCCAGTGCATGTGCTTTCTCTCTTAAAAAAGAAAAAAAGTCATAGGAATCTAATGCTATGTCACAATGCCCCCCATCATTCACCTCACCTCTTCCCATCACATAGGCATTTTATCATCTTGTATCTTCCCAAGAAGAAGGGTGAGTACAGTACAGTTGGATATTTGAGAGAGAGAGAGAGAGATCATATTCACATAACTATTATGATAGTATATTACAATTACACTATTTTATTATTTGTTGTTGTTAATCTCTTACTGTGCCTCATTTATATATTAAATTTTATCATAAGTATGTATATATAGGAAAAGACATAGTATATTTAGAGTTTGATCCTCTCCACTTTTTCAGGCATCTACTGGGGTGTTAGAATGTACCTCTTATGGATAAGGAGGGCCTGCGTTACTGGATTAATTGGTTAGAGATGTGAACAATTGAGCTAAAATGGGGAACACTGAGGACTGGGAATGAAATAGGCCCAATCTGAGACTTTGATAAGGCCAAACTTCAAAAGATACAACATTCCCCACTTTCACATCTTTCCAAATTCTGACCCACTCTTTCAAATAAATAGTGAGTATGCCTGGTGTCAGGTTTTCTCCACTATTTTTAAAATCTCTCCTTTAAAGCAACTTTAATTTTGATAAAATTTTCAGGAAAATCCTTTTCCTTTTGGATGGGGCCTGATCCCAGGAAATGAGACAAGTTGTTTTAATCTCATCAGCATCACTTATAAAAGTTCAGAAATCTAGTTCAGGCTTTCAAACTTTTGCAAAGTTTGAATTCACTCACTCATCACATTAAAACTTTTCCTTGTTTTATCTCTGCCTCATCCCACCAAAGTGGTTTAACAAGAGAGAAGGGTGGGGGCTGGGAATAGGCAAAATTTCAGGCTTATTTTGATCGATTTTTTTTTCCACTTTGAAGCATCTATTGCCAAAGACTTGGAAAATGTGTGTGTGTCTGTGTGTGTGCGTGTGTGTACATAGCATCTAAGCATAAGAAAATGGTACATTTTAATGATCTTGAAAGTAAGATGAATCATGAGGAATGAGTTCCTGCCTAGGGCTTTCCCTTCCTTTATAGAAACCTCTCACCCTTGTCAAAGCAAAAGATTATAGTAGTGGATTGGAAAATAAATGCCTTTTAAATGTGAACCCCAAACAGAAATATCCAGTAACAAGTTTATGGATTGATCTGATTTGAATAGATTATTCTGGTTTGTGGCTTGGGAATGCTGAGTGAAATTCACTGTGATTCCAAATGCCTGAGCAGCATATCCAACACCTATTTTTAACCCAGGCCCAGATCTTGGCTCCCCTTTCATTCTTTCTGCCTTCATTTTACATCAGAATCACCTAGGGATTTTCTCAAAAATGCAGAAGACTGGGCCCCCAATATGATGGGCTAACAGGCTCCCCCAAGAGATTTCTAATGTGAATCAAGGTTGAAAATCTCTAAGTCATTGTCTATTGGAACTTCCCTAGAATTTTTTTTCATAATTAATATGCCACCAATATCTCTGATTTTAAAATAGTAAAATTAAATAAGTATAAATTTGTAAAATATTTTTCTTTTACATATGTTGTTGGAATTTACCTCTCCTGCATAATATTCTGTTATATAAACATGCTCATATTCATGAAATTGTTTTTGGCGAGTTATTCTCCCCAGCATCCACACTTACTTAATGTAAAGCTCAATATCAAATGGCTGGTACTTATATACAATTTATTATGTGTGCCTCACTGTCTAGATATTGTATATATCTTGTTCAATCCTCACAATATCTTATGAGTTAAGTAATATTATCACCCCCCACTTTTCAAATGAGAAACTCAGGCTATAGGGAAATTAAGTAAGTTACCCAAGGTCATGCAGCAGCATAAGTTTTCCAGCTCTTAATCTGCTGTGTTTTTCTGCCTCTCCAGCTTCATATTTTATGTCTTTCTTTAAATTTTTTCAAAGCATAAAATGTAGCATAATTTTTTTTCAAAGCATAAGATATCTTCACTAATGAAAATATAAAGAAAGTACATCTCATCTTCTTGGCTTGTAAAACAAACTGTAACATGGCTTGTTCTGGTATGTAGGCAAACAAGATTAAAATCACACAGGTAGAGAAAGAAGCTAGTCGTGAATCACTTGGGCCTTTGGCACAGATTAAAAGTCCCTCAAAGCTTCTAAAAATCTTACACCATAACCAGAGATAACTTTAGTGTTGAAAGTTTACCCAGCAAACAATTTTATGTGGCATTGTCTCAACCTTTGAGTTTTTTAAGTATCAAATTATTCTAATCCCTTATTGCAGTACTTTCCTCCTATGCAGAGAGAAAAAGAAAAGAAACAAAGATCCAAAGCCAAATAGACATAAAAACCTGCATTGACCCCTTCACTCCTTAAGCATTTATTCAGCCCTAACTAAAAGTGTCATGATATGTATTTCCAGGAACACAAACATGCAGGAAACATCCCTGATAGTGATATTCTGAAATCCTAATTGATCTGAACAATGATTCAAAGTCTGCAGAAGCACTGTTTCAGGTGTCTTCCACAAAACCATGGGATGGGGAACTTATCACACTGATTGATGGCAACTCTCTGAGCTACTTGGTTTTATAGACAGTAAGACAGAGGAGAACACCCTCCCAGTGAGGCTCATGAGAAAGATGGTGCTGGAACCGAAGTTGGAGAAAATGAAAAGTCATCAAATTTCTTCTAGGTAAAACCTAAAACTATTCCCATTAACTTTTAATTAAAGTGATGCCTAGGAAGAAACAATTCTCTCTCTACTCTTCATTAGAAGTGAGACAGAAACTCTTCTGGTAGGTAGTGATGAATGCTTATACTTAACTATGGTAGTGCAGTTGTACTTATTAAATTATCTTTTTTCCAACAACCATCCCTGTTGCACACCCTGTTGCTTTAGGTAAATCATCAATGCTAGCCAAATTACAGATTTGACAGCTGAAGAGAAAAACTGGCATCCTGAGACTTAGCCTTGCCAAACTTAAAACAGAAGTCTATAGTGAATATCTCCATGATATTTTTCTTTCATTCATTTATTTGTTAAATATTTGTTCTATGAGACTGTGGTGCACTGGATACATTTTAAAATTTTCCTTTGCCTTACATTATTTGCATTTTTAAAACAATTTTATATAAATATAAGTAAATCCTATTTTTCCTATAAATGAGAATCTGATGTGTTTCCCAGTCCTACTTTAATTAAGGACTAAAGCTATAACTTAGATTATTAGATCATGAAATGAGAAATAACCTTTTAGCAACTTAATGTATATAGAATAATGAGTGAATGTTTTATGCTTTTTTTTAAGTGACCCCAGAAACCCACTTAAATCAACATGGAAAATGCTTTCCTGAATCTTTTATTAATGTTGCACTTATCTCTGGAGACAAAGATACTAGTGATTAATGAAACAGACAGCAAAGTTCTACTTTTTTAAAGTTCTGGCATCTTAGCATTTTCAAATGCTGAAATTAATCTGAGGATTAATGATGAAGAAGGTTTGTGAGGCAGTTTGAGCTTGCACATTTTGTGGGATAGAATTAAAGAGAGGAACTAATCTCCAAAATGGGAGAAAGGAGTCAAAGACAGAGAGATCATAAATTCACTGAGGCCTGTGTACTTGGTTTGCAGAATGGTCTGACATCTGGGATTTCCTTGCCTTTGGCCTGGATTTATTAGTTTATTGCAGTTTCACAGTTGGAGTGTAAATTATGTCACAATCACTTAGACAATACCAGTTATACATTTTGTATTCATTTATCAAGCTTCCCATAACACTGCAAACCTATCACAGCTGTCACCAGCCTGACCACCAACAAGAGCCTGCTTGCATCAAGACACCTGACATCACATATTCTCATCATCTCGTATACTCTGTGACCATAGAAACCACAAAGACAAAATAACAATACATTTTAATCTTCACTTCTCCTATAGGGGGTATATAATGCATGAGCCCTCTAGGAAATGGGTTGGTTCTCTCAAGCTTATAAGAATGCATGAGCCCGAGGAAGACATAGACATGGCCAACACGTACATGAGAAAATGCTCTGCATCCCTTGCCATCAGGGAAATACAAATCAAAACCACAATGAGATACCACCTCACACCAGTGAGAATGGGGAAAATTAACAAGGCAGGAAACCACAAATGTTGGAGAGGATGTGGAGAAAGGAGGACCCTCTTGCACTGTTGGTGGGAATGTGACCTGGTGCAGCCACTCTGGAAAACTGTGTGGAGGTTCCTCAAAGGGTTAAAAATAGACCTGCCCTACGACCCAGCAATTGCACTGTTGGGGATTTACCCCAAAGATACAGATGCAGTGAAACGCCGAGACACCTGCACCTCGATGCAATGTCCACAATAGCCAAACTGTGGAAGGAGCCTCGGTGTCCTTCGCAAGATGAATGGATAAAGAAGATGTGGTTTATGTATACAATGGAATATTACTCAACTACTAGAAATGACAAATACCCACTATTTGCTTCAACGTGGATGGAACTGGAAGGTGTTATGCTGAGTGAAGTAAGTCAATCGGAGAAGGACAAACATTATATGTTCTCATTCATTTGGGGAATATAATTAATAGTGAAAGGGAATATAAGGGAAGGGAGAAGAAATGTGTGGGAAATATCAGAAAGGGAGACAGAACATGAGAGACTCCTAACTCTGGGAAACGAACTAGGGGTGGTGGAAGGGGAGGAGGGTGGGGGGTGGGGGTGACTGGGTGACGGGCAGTGGGGGGGGCACTTGACGGGATGAGCACTGGGTGTTATTCTGTATGTTGGTAAATTGAACACCAATAAAAAATAAATTTATTATTAAAAAAAAAGAATGCATGAGCCCAAAAGTTGCCAAAATGGGAAGTGAATTTTTAAAGGGGTTTCTGTTAAAAAGTTGGATGGAGAATTCTCTCAGACTGAAAATAGCTTAAACTGGAGCTGGATCTATTAAATGGTGTATTTTTATGTGGGGAAGGCTTTCAAAGGTATAATGCTAATTAGAGCTGGGCTGAAAATGTGGGAAAAAATCTCAAGATCCTTTGACTACACTGTGATCCCACAACCTTGTCTGGTCACACATTACTCATACTCAGTTAAGGCCACTATTTCCTTCCTGCCTCAGGTTTCTCATTTACATGGCCATCCTGTAGCCTCCTGTGGGGCAAATATTTCTAAAATGCCATTTATTGGGGCACCTGATGGGCTGAGTTAGAAGAGCCAGTGACTCTTGATCTTGAGATTGAGTCCAAGTCCCACATTGGGCATAGAATTCGCTTAAAATAAAATGACATTTATTAAATTTCTTCATGGGCTCAGTAACATACATTGCCTCCAGCCTGGTCTTTTGAAGTTCTCCATTAACTTCCCTGCCCCTAAAACAACAGAAGTTCAGAACACTCCCCTTGGGGAAGAACCATCTGCTCAGGTCAATTCAGTCATTTTGTAGTGAATATGGTACTCCTTTCCATACCAAATTCCTGCACCTGTTCTTGTGTGTGTGCTATTTCTTCAACCTAGAAAGCCACATCATCCCCCTAGTCCCCTCAGCCTCCCCAATTTGGGCCTAGCCCTCCCTCAGCCACAGCTCCTTCTCTCTGGATGCTTGTGTCTCAGCTGATCTTTTCTTTCTCTGAACTCCCATGACCTTTACAGCTCACGCCTGAGCACCCAGTCCTTTTAATGCTTCATGTGACTTAGTCATTTGTTGCCATCTATAGAGCAGAAACTGTCTCTGACACGTCTTTTGTGTTTCTCACACACAGGTGCAATGCTGAGAACAGAAAATGTACAATACCTATCAACTAATGCCCACTATAAATATATCCTTTACTCAGTGAGCATTTTAGTTTTAAAAGTTTGTTCTATCAATAATTCGATAATTTCTAGTTAACTCTATATGTACTTGTCTCCGTAAAATTCTTTCTGCAGATTCAAGACAGCCTGAATTTGTAAAGATGGCACAGGTACCATCATATGAGGTCCCCAAATCCTTCTGCCTTCCAGAAAGAACCATCTTCCCTTCAGCATTTATATTCAGATAGCTTGGCAGTTGTCCCACAAATGATGGGAAACAGAGCATCACTACCAGTTTCCAGAGATTCTAAAGGAGATTACATTTCTCCAAGTCATACCTTATTTCATGTCACTGTAGAACTTTCCATTTCATTTGTGTTTCTCTCTTATGATTGATATTTGTTTCCTTCTTATATTAATATAAATAAGCATCATTTTTCATTCTTGATTCCTCCAAATACTCCTTATACAAAACAGTTTTCTGAGGAAATATTTCACTCCAAAATTTGTAGAGGGAAAACAGGAGAAGAATATTGCAAAGTGTAGGAGAAAATTTGCAGTTGAATCTTAGTCTGAGCTAGTTTTCAGCCATTGCCAACATTCTCACCATTCCTATCTCAGGATTTCTTGCTAGCTGACTTTTGTTCTCAGTCCTCTGTCCACCCTCTGACTTGTTTTCCATTTCTTTCTTCCTTCTCAGACCACTTCTGGAACTTAAAAGAATCCCATACCACCTCTCTGTTTTGTTTTGTTTTCTTTTCTTTTTCCTAACCTCTAGAGACCACTTTCCTTTTCCACAGTGGATAAAGTCATCAAGGTGCTTAACACTGTTCTCTTATGAAAATGAATCCTGCCATCAGCATGAAAATCGTTTTATTTTAATATGTAAATAATACAATAATCATTCATAATTTTAAAAGGGAAAATATATATGTTAGGTCATTTTGCTGATTCTTTCTTCTGTATTTTCTATTATTTTACATGCCCAGAGCTAGTGGGCAATTACTTATTTGCAGTGAGATTAGATTATTGAGCCAAAATTTCTTTTATATGATGTTCAACTTTTTCCTTTAAGCTTCTGTCTTCCTACAAATCAACCCAGGGATTTTCTCCAACTTTCAGATACATCAAATAGTGAAAACTTAACTTTATTTATTGTGATGGGTTATCTGGGAAAGGCTCTTGATCAAGGAGTCTGTTTTCTCTTGATGCATCCAAGTCATTAAAGAGATTGGTAGCTCTTCATCTCACAATGTTATGTCTTACAGATGTTTCTTTGACTAATTAGAAAGCCAAAAAAGTTTTCTTGGTGATGAGATGAAGGGGGAAAAGGAAAAGACACTCTTTGGTATTAATCAACAGATATGATAGAACCCTTGAAGCTTGAGGCACAGGGTGACAATCTCAGCCACCATATACTTTAGAAAGAGTTGAGAAACAAAACCCACAGTAGAGGGGCTTGGGAATGTTACCAGGAACTAATTAATATCAGCTAGGCATTACATGGAAGATTCCAGAGGTGGAAGCCAGAATCAAGCTGGAGCAGATAAGCAGAGGTAGAGGTTTAAATAAGAAGCAAGACCTCACTAACATTTGTAGGACCCAGAACCAGGGTACAGATATAGGCCCTCACATGTGTCTAAATACTTAAAAGTTGTAATAAATCTCTTGAAAAAAACTATTAAATGAAAGATGTTTTATCTTCCTGCCTGGACAAATATACCTTCCTGAAAACTTGGAAGGCCAGACTTGAATTCAAAATTATCAAACTCCTCAAAAGTTCTACACTACCACATGGCAGCACAGAGAGCTGGTCTAGCTCTTGGCTCTCCAATGCTGCTCTCTCTCACTTTACCTCCAGCTCAGTTCAGAAGTGTGAAGGGACTTGCACACATATCTGGGGTCAACCCACTTTCACATCCCAGTGCTGTCCACATCCCAGTAGTCAGCCATTTCTTGGCTGTCTTGGCCTATGGTTCTGCATCCATGTAGTGTCTGCCTCAGAAAGATAGGCCCAGTGATGAAGCACACATAATCTTTGAAAATGGGCTTTAGGTTGTTTAGACAGGTGATTCTGAGGTGCTGTGTACATGAAGTGTGTTGTAGAAGGAGTTTGTGTTTCCTTGACTCTGAGCACTCCTTGCCCTATGGGATGAAGTATAACCTGAGGAAGTCCAGAGCAGCAGTACCAGGCCCAGGACTGGGATCCCTCTTGCCCAGATTTAATGACAATATTGACAAGAGGAATGCCCACCAACTAGGAGAACTAGGAAAGCCTAGTTGCATCACAGAAACTAAGCATCAAGGTGTAAGGCAGAGGTCCCAAGTAAATCAACTTGAAGATTCTTAAACCTCTGATGTTTACCTAAAATTGTTTCTACTCACCTATACTCCAGTTGCTTTTTAATATGGATGCATATCACAGCTTTTAGAATCCATCACTCATTCCTTATCCCCTAAGCTTCTCTTTCTTGCAAGGTCCTCACCAAGTTCTCCACTAGAAAAGTGTATTTCCTCAAAAGGGCCTTGAGGAGGGTATATGTCAGCAAGCAGTAACCTACAGGGAATGAAGGAATTGTCTAAAAGAAAATAGATGTTGGCCAAGTTGACAGCCATGAAAGATCTATAAGACATGTAACCATTCTCTGGAGAGTCTCTGAAATTATTGAGGCCAACTCATAGGAAGTCTGATCTTTCTGTAGCTATACAAAATGGAACCTCAATAGATATTAGTTGAGCATTAAAGGGAAGGACCTCTTCAAACACCTGGGAACAAAAATACTAAGTTGTTGGCAAAATGTAGAATAACAGAAACCCTCATACCCTACCGGTGGAGTTATAAATTGGTCTGGCCATTTCAGAAAAACTTTGAATCATTTAATAAAGCTGTAAGCACAGATTCTCTCTTAACCTAGCCATTCCACTTGTGGTATATGTCCTCCAAGAATGCACACATGGGTGCACTAAGAACATGTATAAGAATGTTATAGTAGTATTACTAGTGTGATCCTTGAACAGGAAATATCCCTAATATCATTCAACATTTGGTCAGATAAGTAAAGTATGCATAATCATCAACAAAATTGTATGCAATAGTGAAAATTAATGAATCACTGCAACACACAACATGGGTGTATCTCACAAATATGCTATGGAGTGAAAGGAATCAGACACAAAAGAACACATAAAATTCAATTTATATATGGTTCAAAAATAAAACTGACTTATATCAGGATAATGATTACCTTTGGAAAGGAAGGGAAGGTGGCAAGTGGGAGGGACAGAAGAATGATTGGTTGTGCTATATTTTTCAGAGAGCACACAGGTGTTTCCTGTGTGATCATTCATGAAGATGAAGGTTCATATTTTGTGCCTTTTTGTGTATGTGTTCTATTTCAGTAAGGAGTTAAAAAAAAATCAGGGAATACAAGCTTATACAAAATAGTATTGTTTCATGCATGTTCTCAGTTTTGATCATCAATGTAGCTCATTTTTCCTTACTTCCGTAATAGCAGAAAGCAGTTTGCTCCAAGGAGCAAGAAATGATTATTTTTTTCACCCAAATGAGGGTCATATGTTAGAAATGGAAACCTGGGAAATAAACACAGCAATCTATGGTGGCTTTTAAAAGTCAAAATCAAACATAATCAGGAAAACTTGGTAAAACCCCATCCTAAAGGAAGCTATCTGCTTTCCCCTCGCTATTTTGATTTTTCAGGGTGTTGTCTTTCCTGGTAAATTTGATTTTTCTCTTAAAGTTTTCAAAACATGAAACTGGATCTCTGGGAAACAGAACAAACAACAAAAATGGGAGGCCCTGGGCTGCTTCCTCCTATACCTGCCTTCCAGTAACATGGAGTTTTGCCAAGGAAAAATGAACAATTTCAACTTGGATTTGAAATTCATTAAAGGCTCTTCTGAAAAGTCAGGATGGATTTCCTCTCTACCCCCTATAGAAATACACCAGCAAATAGGCTTGTCTGATGGAAACCTCCAAGAATAGAAAATCAAAGTCCATTGGCCCATGGAGATTGGAAGAACTTTTGAAGGCAGAAAACTGAAACTGGTGATTCTGTTGTCATGGCCAAATGAAACCTTTGGAGAGTATCAGGGAAAAAGGAGGGGATAGAATTTTAATGGTCTCAGGAGAGCCGTAACATGTGAATTGTGTTTCCTATCCACATCCTTGTCTGTGGATATGAAAGTCCTTTCCCTAAACACAGGAATAGAAGTAAAAATGGAAAGAGAAGACAGCTTTAATGGACTCTGGGATTTGAACTCAGTGTATATTTAGTGACTATGTGAATTTCTGATGACCAGGCCAGCAAATAAGTGGGAAACAGTCGAGTGTCCTGGAGTAAAATGTATTTATGTTTTCATTGGTTTTTAAACCTCGCTCTGCTATTTGGTTGTGTGACCTTGGTTACTTAATCTTTCTAAACTTATAGTTTCTTCATCTGTAAAATAGACATAATATTACTATCTACCTGATAGGGTAATTATGAGAATTAAGTATGTAAGCTATGTAAGGCACTCAGCGCAGATGCTTGCACATAGCCAATATTCCATATATATTACCTGTTTGCTAGATCGTGCGATATATAGCAGACACCATTAGACTTTAGTGTCTGATTGGACATGCGTACATGTAAGTGGATAGCACTGAAGTCACTCTGTAATCAATCTGTTCATAATACAAGCAAAGAATCAACTAAACAAAAGGAATTTTTTCCTTTAATAAACTACTCAGCAAGCAGCAGCTTTTTGATTTCCAGAGGCAGGAGTTGCAATATGCAGAGTTTAGGTCAATAAATATTTTTTATATTAGTTATCTCTTTCCTTGAAAGAGAGGAAAAACTAACAAGAGTGGGTGAAAAAGTGTCAGAGTGAGTGGTGGAGTTAGCAAAAGTGTAGTGACCAGGAAAGCTGAAATAAATTATTATTCAGTTAACACAGTAGCCCCTGTTGAGCTATTTGTGGGGCCTCAGTGCCACTGAGGAAGAAGAGGAGCAACAGGCTTGATAGGAAAGAGACAGAGGAAAAGTAGGAAAGCTTTCTTTTCTTTGTATCAAATACTCTTCAACTGCTTATACTTTAGGGGTGCATTGGTAAAGAAATTGGGTAGGAGTAGCATTACAAGGACTTAAAAGGGGGACAGAAGAACTGTTTGTGGTGAAAACAGGGAGTACTACACTGCCATATGCAGTTCAGGAGTGTTAACAAGTCATAATTTAACAATTATTTATCACTCATATTTGAGAACAGAAAATAAGAGCTGTAGGGTGGTCGATTGTAAGTTGAAGGTGAAATGTGTTTTTTTGCCAGGTGTGCATCTAGGTGAGTGTCTGCGATTATTATAATTACACGGATAACCGTTCTGGAGTTGAAGGACCAATCACTGATCTGAAGTAGAATGTACTTCCATTCTACCAGAGAAGCATCCTATCGAGTAGCTCTTCTCGAAGTGTGGTCCCTGGGCCAGCAGTATCAGCATCCCCTGGGAACTTGATAGAAATGCAGATCCTCGGGTCTCATTTTTATTATGATTAGTTTTACATTTATTTTAAAAATCATATGGGAAATAAAAAGAAGAGTTACAAAATGAAGATATGAGAATACCAGATTTTAGATTTTTAATTATGTAGTTACCGTTACTAGAGTTCTGTATTTTTTGTACGGCCTCAAGTTCCTTTCATTTTTGCTGAAGGATTTCGTTCATTTCTTGTAGGGCCAGTCTAGTAGCAATGAACTTCCTAGCTTCTGTTTATCCAGGAATGTCTTACTTTCTCCTTCATTTTTAAAGGACAGTGTTGACAGAGGATTCTTTGTTTGTTTTTCAGCACTTTAGCAATGTCATGTCATTCCTTTCTGGCTTCCATGGTTTCTGATGAGAAATGTGCTGTATTGAGGACTGTTTGCCTATGACGAGTCTGTCATGTGGTTTGGAATACTCTTTGTCTTTCAGCAGCTGATTATAATGTATCTTAGTGTGGCAGTCTTTACATTCATCCTTCTGTAATTTGTCCAGGTTCTTACATATGTAGATTGATTGATTTTATCAAATGTGTTAAGTTTTGAATAAATAAATATTCCTTCAAATGTTCTTTCTGCCCCCTTCCTATCTTTCCTTCTAGGGTTCCTATTATGCATATGGTGATATCAGTCATGGTGTCCTACATGTCTCTTAGGTTCTGTTCATTTTTCTTCATTCTTTTTTCCTTTTCTGCTCCTCACACTGGAAGTTTTTTTAAATTTTTTTTTATTTTAAGCTTTCAGAAACGTTCATTTGTGGGTGTAGAAATCCAGGTAAATTTGTGAGTTCCTCATACTATCTTAAGGAAAGGATCATTTTGTGCCATGGAAGATGTAATTTGTGTAGTATCTTATTTCTCCACTATGTGTTCTGTGTAATTTGATTTTCCAGGTATCAAAAGTTCACTACTTTGTTATGAAAACTGGAAATAAATAAGTTTGGTTTTTGTTTGTTTATTCATGTTTTACTTTTAAGATTTCACATTTCAGTGAAATCATATAGTATTTGTTGTTTGCTGTCTGGCTTATTTCACTTAACATGATACCCTCTAGGTCCACCCACATTGTTGCAAATGACAAAATCTCATTCTTTTTCATGGCTGAGTAGTATTCCACTGTAAGTATGTGTGCACACACACACACACCACCTCTTTTTTGTCTTCACTTGGGTTGCTTTCACCTCTTAGCTATTGTAAATAATGTGATAAGCATTGAAGTGCATATATCATTCCAAATTAGTGTTTTTGTTTTCTTTGGGTAAATACCAGTATTGGAATTATTGGCTCATATAGCATTTCTATTCTTATGTTTTTTGGGGAAACTCCATATTTTTTTCCAGAGTGGCTGCATCAATTTATATTCCCACCAACAGGGCATGAGGATTTCTTTTTCTCCACATTCTTACCAACACTTGTTATTTGTTGTCTTTTTATTTTACCCATTCTGCTAGATATGAAGTGATATAGCATTGTGATCTTTATTTGCATTTCCCTGGTGATTAGTGATGTTGAGTATCTTTTCAAGTATCAGTTGGCCCATGACTTGTCTTCTTTGGAAAAATGTCTATTTATGTACTCTGTGTATTTTTTAATTGGATTATTTGGGGGCTTTTTGATGTTGAATTGTAGTTCTCTTTGTATTTTGGATATTAACCTTTTGTCAAATATAACATTTGCAAGTATCTTCTCCCACTCAGTGGATTGCCTGTTCATTTTGATGGCTTCCTTCACTGTGCAAGTTTTTATTTTGATATTTTCTATTTCCCTTGCCTGAGAAAAATGTTTCTGTAGTCAATGATTAAAAATTACTGCCTCTGTTTTCTTCTAGAATTTTTATGGTTTCCAGTCTCACATTTAGGTCTTTAATCCATTTTGAGTTTGTTTTTGTATATGGTGTGAGAAAGTGGTCTGATTTCGTTCTTCTGCATGTGGTTGTTTAGTTTTCCCAACACCATTTATTAAAGAGACTGTCTTTTCCCTATTGTATATTCCTTGTCTCCTTTATCATAGATTAACTGACTATATATGCGTGAGTTTATTTCTGAGCTCTCTACTCTGTTCCATTTATCTATGTGTCTGTTGTGTGCCAGTACCATACTGGTTTGATTACTACAGCTTTGTAGTATATCTTGAAATCTGGAATTGTGATACCTACAGTTTTGTTCTTCTTTCTCAAGATTATTTTGACTATTCAGGTCATTTGTAGTTCTACACAAATTTAAATATTATTTGTTCTATTTCTGTGAAAAATGTTGGTATTTTGATAGGGTTTGCATTGAATCTGTAGATTACTTTGGGAAGTAGGGACATTTTAATAGTCTTAATTGTACCAATCCATGAGCATGGAATCTTTCCATTTATTTGTGTCATCTTCAATTTCTTGCAATAGGGTTCTGTAGTTTTCAGAATGCAGAACTTTCACCTCTTAGATTAAGTTTATTCCTAAGTATTTTATTATTTTTGGTACAATTGAATTGTTTGTATGTAGAAACACAACCAATTTAAGTGTATTAATTTTGTATCCTGGAACTCTACTGAATTCACTTATTATTTCTGATAGTCTTTTGATTAAGTCTTTAGGATTTTCTATGTATAGTATTATGTCATCTGCAAATAGTGACAGTTTAACTTTATCTTACCAGTAGGGATGTCTTTTATTTCTTTTTCTTATCTGATTACTGTGGTGAGGACTTGCAATACTATATTGAATAGAAGTGGCAAGAATTGACATACTTGTCTTGTTCCTGATCTTAGAGGAGAAGCTCTCTGTTTTTTATGAGTATGATGTTATGTTAGTTTTTTTATATATGGATCTTCATTATGTTGGAGGATGTTCCCTCTAAATTCATGTTGTTGAGCATTTTTATTATAAACATTAATTGAATTTTGTCAAATTATTTTCCTGCATCTATTGGGATGATCATATGACTTTTCATATTTGTTCTGTTAATGTTATGTGTCATGTTGATTTGTGAATATTGAGCCATCCTTGCTTCCCCAGAATAAGCCCCATTTGGTAATGATGAATGATCCTATTAATGTTTTGTTGAATGTGGTTTGCTAATAATTTGTTGAGAATTTTTGCATCTATGTTCACCAGGGATATTGGCCTTTTTTTTTTTTTTTTTGTAGTGTCTTTGGTTTTGGTTTCAAGGTATTATTGGCCTCATAGAATGTACTCCTCCTTAAATGTTTGGTAGATTTCACCTATGAATACATCTGGTTTTAGTCTTTTGTATGTAGTTTTGAATACAAATTCAAATTCATTACTAGTGATTAGTCTGTTCAGATTTTCTATTTCTTCTTGATTCAGTTTTGGAAGATGATATGTTTACAGGAATGTATCCATTTCTTGGTTTTCAAATATGTGGCATATAATTTATCATATGTTAATTGTCTTTCTCTTATTGACTTATTTTGCTTAGCATAATACCCCCTAGCTCCATCCATGTCAATGCAAATGGTAAGATTTCATTTTTTATGTAATATTCCATTATATATATATATATATATATATATATATATATATATATATATATACCACATTTTTTCATCTATTCATCCATCAATGAACATTTGGGCTGTTTCCATTACTTGGCTTTTATTGCTAGTGCTCCTGTAAACTTGAGGCTCATGTGCCCCTTCCAACCACTATGATTGTATCCTTTAGATAAATACCTAGTAGTGCAGTTACTGGGTTATAGGGTAGCTCTATTTTTAACTTTTTGAGGAACTTCCATACTGTTTTTCAGAGTGGCTGAACCAGTTTGCATTCCCACCAACACTGTAAGAGGGTTTCCGTTTCTCCACACATCACCAACATCTGTTGTTTCCTGAGGTGTTAATTTTAGCCATTCTGATAGGTGTGAGGTAGTATCTTATTGTGAGTTTGATTTGTATTTCCCTGATGATGAGTGATGTTGACCTTTTTTTCATGTGTCTGTGAGTCATTTGTATGTCTTCTTTGGAGAAATGTCTGTTCATGTCTTCTGCCCATTTTTTAACTGGGTTATTTATCTCTTGGGTGTTGAGTTTGTTAAGTCCTTTATAGATTTTGGATACTAGCCTCTTATCCACCATATTATTTGCAAATATCCTATACCATTCCCTAAAGCTGCCTTTTAGTTTTGATTGTTTTCTTCACTTTTTATCTTGATGAAGTCCCAATAGTTCATTTTTGCTTTTGTTTCCCCTGCCTCCAGCAATGTGTCTAGTAACAAGTCGCTATGGCCAAAGACAAAGAGACTGCTGCCTATGTTCTCCTCTAGGATTTGGATGGTTTCTTGTCTCACATTTCATTTCTTTTCATCCATTTTGAATTTATTTTTGTGTATAGTTTAAGAAAGTGGTCCATCTTCATTCTTCTGCATGTCACTGTACACTTTTCCCAAAACTGTTTTTTTTAATATTTTATTTATTTATTAATGAGAGACACAGAGAGAGTGGGGGGGGAGGCAGAGACACAGGCAGAGGGAGAAGCAGGCTCCATGCAGGGAGCCTGACGTGGGACTCGATCCCGGATCTCCAGGATCAGGCCCCAGGCTGAAGGCAGCGCCAAACCGCTGAGCCACCTGGGCTGCCCCCAAAACTCTTTGTTGAAGAGACTTTTTTTCCATTGGATAGTCTTTCCTGCTTTGTCAAAGATTAGTTGACCATATAGTTGTGGGTCCATTTCTGGGTTCTCTATTCTGTTCTACTAATCTATGTGTCTGTTTTTGTGTGTCAATACTGATAATTACAGCTTTGTAATAAAGCTTGAAGTCTGGAATTATGATGCTTCAGCTTCAGTTTTCTTGTTCAAAACTACTTTGGCTACTCAGGGTCTTTTTTGGTTCCATATAAATTTTAGGATTGTTTATTCTACCTCTCTGAAGAAACGTTCTTGGTATTTTGATAGAGATTGCATTGAATGGGTAAGATTGCTTTCGGTAGTATAGATATCTTAACAATATTTGTTTTTCCAATCCATGAACATGGAATGTTTTTCCATTTCTTTGTGTCTTCAATTTCTTTCATAAGTTTTCTATAGTTTTCAGAGTACAGATCATTTGTCTTTTGGTTAGGTTGATTCCTAGGTATTGTGTGGCTTTTGATGTAATTGTAAATGGAATCAATTCCTTGACTTCTCTCTTTCTTTTCTCCTTGACTTCTCTTTATGCTGCTTCATTATTGGTGTATAGAAACGCAACAGATTTCTGTATATTGATTTTATATCCTGCAACTTTGCTGAATTCTCATATCAGTTTTGGCAGTTTTTTTGGTGTAGTCTTTTGGGTTTTCTACATAGTGTATCATGTCATCTGCCCAGAGTGAAAGTGTGACTTCTTCATTGCTGACTTAGATGCCTTTTATTTCTTTTTGTTGTCTGAGACTGGACAGCCCTGTTATATTCCTAACCTCAGGGGGAAGCTTGCATTTTTTCCCACTGAGCATGAAATTAGCTGTGGGACTTTCATATATGGCCCTTATGATGTTGAGGGATGTTCCTTCTATTCCTATTTTCTTGGGACTTTTATCAAGAAAGGGTGCTGTATTTTGTCAAACGTGTTTTCTGCATCTATTTAAAGGATCATATGGTTTTGATCCTTTCTTTTGTTAATGTGGTGTATCATTTTGATTGATTTGTAGATAGAAAACACCCCTACAGCCCAGAAATAAATCCCACTTGGTTGTGGTAAACTATTTTTTTAATATACTGTTGGATTTTATTTGCTACTATCTTCTGAAAATTTTTTCATCCATGTTGATCAGGGATATTGGTCTATAATTCTTTTTTAGTGGGGTCTTTGTTTGGTTTTGGAATCAGTATAATGTTGGCTTCACAGAATGAGTTTGGAAGATTTCGTTCCATTTCTTTTTTTTGGAACAGCTTCAGAAGAGTAGGTATTGTATTAATTCTTCTTTAAACATTTAGTAGAATTCCCCTGGGAAGCCATCCAGCCCTGGACTCCTGTTTGTTGGGAGATCTTTGATTACTGATTCAATTTGTTTGTTAGTTATAGATCTGTTCAAGTTTTGTTTCTTCCTGTTTCAGTTTTGATAGCTTTCCTGTTTCTAGGAATTTATCCATTTCTTCCAGATTGCCCAATTTGTTGGCATATAGTTTTTCATAATATTCTCTTATAATTGTTTGCATTTCTGTGGTGTCGGTTGTGATCTCTCTTTCATTCATGATTTTATTTATATGGGTCCTTTCTCTTTTCTTTTTAATAAGTCTGGCTAGGGGTTTATCAATTTTGCTAATTCTTTCAAAGAACCAGCTTCTAGTTTTGTTGATATGTTCTATTGTTTTTATTTACTTCTGCTCTAATACTTATTATTTCCCTTCTTTGCTGGATTTAGGTTTATTTGATGTTCTTTTTTGGCTCCTTTAGGTATAAGGTTAGATTGTATATTTGAGACTTTTCTTGCTTCTTGAAGAAGGCCTGTATTGCAATATACAATTGTGTCTTCAACTGTATAAGTCAAGTCTTATGACTGCCTTTTCTGCATCCCAAAGATTTGAGACTGTCATATTTTCATTTTCATTTGCTTCCATGTATTTTTTTTCTTTTTAAATCTCCTAGTTAACCATTCCTTAGTAGGATGTTCTTTACCCTCCATGTATTTGTGGTCTTTCCAAATTTTTTCTTGTGGTTGACTTTAAGTTTCGTAGTGTTGTGGTCTAAAAATATGAATGGTATGATCTCAATCTTTTTGTACTGGTTGAGGCCTAATTTATGACCCAATATGTGATCTATTCTGGAGAATGTTTCATGTGCATTCTGCTACTTTAGGATGAACTACTCTGAATATATCTGTTAAGTCCATCTGGTCCAGTGTATCATTCAAAGCCACTGTTTCCTTGTTCATCTTTTGTTAGATGATCTATCCATTGCTGTAAGTTGGATATTAAAATATCCTACTGCTATTATATTATTATCAATGAGTTTCTTTAAGTTTGTTATTAATCTATTCATATATCTGGCTGCACCCAAGTTGGGGGCATAAATATTTACAGTTGTTAGATCTTCTTGTTGGATAGCCTCCTTTATTATGAAATAGTGCCCTTCCTCATCTCTTGTAACAGTCTTTGGTTTAAAATCTTGTTTGTCTGATAAAAGTATGGCTACCCACCTTTCTTTTGATGTCATTAGCATGATAAATGGTTCTTCACTCCTTCAAATTTCAATCTGAAGGTGTCTTTGGATCTAAAATGAGTCTCTGGTAAGCAGCAAATTCATGGGTCTTGGCTTTTTACCATAGTCTTTTTTGCTTTTGGTCTTTCTTTCCCACTCAAAGAATCCCCTTCAATATTACTTGCAGAGCTGGTTTAGTGTTTGTGAACTCCTTAATTTTTGCCTATCTTAGAAATTCTTTATCTCTCCTCTATTCTGAATGACAGCCTTGCTGGATAAAGTATTCTTGGCTGCATATTTTTCCCATTTAGCATGTTAAATATATCATGCCATTCTCTTATGGCCTACTAAGTTTTTGTGGATAAGTCTGCTGTTATCCTTATGCATCTACCCTTGTAGGTTTGTCCCTAGCAACTTTTAGAATTCTCTTTTTATCTTTGTATTTAGCAATTTCTCTTTGATATGTTTTGTGTTGACCTGTTTTTGTTGATTTTGAGGGGAGTTCTCCTTGCCTCTTAGACTCGAATGCCTGTTTCCTTCCCTAGATTAGGGAAGTTCTCAACTATAATTTGTTCAAATAAATCTTCTGCTCTTTTTCCCCACTCTTCTGAGACTCCTATGATATGGATATTATTGCACTTTATGGAATTGTTGAGCTCCTTAAGTCTATATTTATAATCTAATAGTTTTCTTTATCTCTTCTTTTCAGCTTCATTATTTTCCATAATTTTATCTTCTTTATTTTTTTAAACATTTTATTTATTTATTCATGACAGACACACACACACAGAGAGGCAGAGACAGGCAGAAGGAGAAGCAGGCTCCACACAGGGACATGTTCCGACATGGAACTCGATCCCGGGTCTCCAGGAACACACCCTAGGCTGAAGGCGGCGCTAAACCACTAAGCCACTGGGGTTGCCCTCTCTTGTTTTGTTTTGTTTTTTTAAGATTTTTAAAAAATTTGTGTACTTGAGAAAGAGCAGAGCAAGCAAGAACAGGAGTCGGAGGATAGGGCAGAGGAAGAAGGAGAAGCAGGCTCCTGGCTGAGCAGGAAGGCCATGTGGAGCTTGATTCCAGGACCCTGGGATCATGACATGAGACAAAGGTAGATGCCAAACCAACTGAGCCACCCAGGTGCCCCCATAATTTTAACTTCTATATCACCTATTTGTTCCCCTGTTTCTTGCATATTCATGGTGATTACTTCCAGTCAGTTTTGGATCTCAGTTATAGCACATTTTTTTTTTTTTTTTGGCCTGACTAGTTTTTGGGTATTCTATCCTGCAGTGTTTCTCTGGTGTCTTCTATGCTTTTTCCAAACCCAGCTAGTATTCTTATGATTGTTCTAAATTCTTTCACAGATATATTGCTTAAATCTGTTTTGAGCAAATTCCTAGCTATGATTTCTTCTTTATCTTTCTTTTGGGGAGAATCCTTCCATCTTGTCATTTTGTCTAGGTTTCTTTTGGCTGTTAATGAAAGCCTGTTTGTTTCCTGTTCCTGAGATTAATGCTATATTAAGAAAGGGGTCCTACACTGTCCAGGGCCTCGCACTTCAGGAAATATCTCTGGTGTATGCTATGTGCACTCTACTGTTGGCTTCTGGCTGCTATTTCCCACAAGCTAGTCCTCTTCAGAGTTCCTCTTTGCTTTCATTGGGGTTTGGACCTTTAACTAGGTATGGTTTGATTTGTTTGCTAACATGAGCCTCCACTTCCCTTTCCCAGTGCAGACCCAGTTCTGCAATCACCCAAGACCCCTGCACCACAAAGTTTCTTCATTCAGCACTTTGAATATATCATGCCACTCCCTTTTGGCCTCCAAATTTCTGCTTAAAAATTAGCTGATAGCTTGAGGGATTTCCCTTGTATGTAAATTTTGGCTTCTCTCTTGCTGGTTTAAAAATTATCTCTTTACTTTTAAACTTTGACATTTTCATTATTTTATGTTGTGATGTGAACCTCACCATGTTTATCTTGTTTGGAACTTCTTTGCTTCCTGATCCTGGATGTCTATTTCCTTCCCCAGTTTAAGGAAGCTTTTAGCAATTATTTCTTCAAATATATTTCTGCCCCTTTCTCTCTTTTCTCCTTCTGGGACCCCTATAATGCAAATGTTTGTTTGCTTAATGTTGTCCAAGAGATCCCATAATCTATCTTAAGTTTTTAAATTTCTTTTCCTTTTTGTTTTTTCAGTTTGAGTGCTTCCTATTACCCTGTCTTCCAGATCGTTGATCCATTCTTCTGCATCCATTAATCTGTTGATTCCTTCTAGTGTATTTTTTATTTTATTTATTGTAGTCTTCAACTCTGACTTATATTTTCTACCTCTTTGTTGAAGTAGAGTTCCTCATCTACTCTCCAGTCTGGTGTGCATCTTTACAATCATTGCTTTAAACTCTTTATCAGTGCTAGATCTCCATTCATTTAGTTGGGTCCTCACCCCGGGTTTTGTTTTGTTCTTTCATTTGGAACATATTCCTCTTTTCCCCATTTTGCTTGACTTTCTATCTTTGTTTCTATAAATTAGGTGGAACAATAATTCTCCCAAGCGTGAAGCAATAGTCTTTCATATGGTCATCCCTTGTGTAGGCTGTATGTGCTTGGTGACTTTGGCTGGCTGGAATTGTGGGTTAAATGGGGCACTCCGACCTGGAGCTGCCCTAGTGGGATGGCTGGAGCTGAAGTGTGCATTGGCCAGAGCAATTCAGTGGCTTTCCATGCAGAGGATGTCCTGGCAGGACACCCAAAGTGAGTATAAGCTGGGGGGCTTTCAGGGCTCTATGTGCAAAGACACCCTGGAAGGACTGCAGAAGCTAAGTGGGTATAATCTGGAATGTTCTGGGACTCTCTACACAGAGGGTGCCCTTGCAGGTGGCTGGAGCCAAGGTGGGGCACAGGCTGGGGTTCCTGGGCTTCTCTGAGTAGGGATAACCCTAGCAGGACAATTGTAGCTGAGGTGGGCATAAGCTGGGGCAATCCCAGGGCTCTCTGCACAGAGGATGCCCTGATAGGACAGCTAAAGCTGAAATGGGTGCAAGTTGGAATGTCCTGGGGCCCTTCACACAAACGGTAGAAGGACAGGACAGCTGAAGCTGAGGTAAGTACAAACTGGAATATCCCAAGGTGCTCAGCACAGGGGGTCTCCTGGTAGGGTGTCTGGAGTCAAGGAAGGTATGAGCCAGAGATTCCTATGACATTATGTGTAGGGGACACCCTGGTGGGGTGTGGCTCCAGCCAAAGCAGGTATAAGCTGGGAAGTTCTGGAGCACTCTTCCCTAGGGGTGTCCTAGCAGGTCATCAGGAGCTAAATTGGTGCAGGCCTGGAATGTTCCAGGGTGCTTTGTGTTTGTGTCAATTTGGCATGGCAGCTGGACCTGTAGTGAGCGCTGACCATGATTTTCTCAGTGTACACTACCCTGCAACCACCTTGGTGGGATGTCTGGGGCTGGTGTAATCTACAGACCTAGGATTCACTGAGGTGGTAAGCCAGTTAGGGTGCTCAGATTCTGCTCAAGTCCAAGACATCAAAGTGGAGGGGGAACAGAAATGATGGTACTTGTTAGCCTTTCTGATCCAGAGAGAATTCCAGCAGTAACTCCACTGTTTGGCAGGGTTCTACGGCTAATTTCTTTATATTCTAGTTACTCTTTTGAACTGAGGCTTTTTTTTTTTTTCCCTGTGCTCCAGGGCAGACAAATATGCTTATGGTTCCTTGGTATTGTCCCTCCCCACTGCAGGTCACTGCATCTAGGTTGGAGGTTCTCTTTGTTACTTTGTCTTTTTCTTGCCTTTATCTTTTGTTGTGCAGAATCTGTTTAGTCAGCCTTCAGTTTTTCTTCAGGAGAAATGTATATTCAGCTAGTGTAGATTTGGTGTGTCTACGGAGGAGATGAGCTCAGGATCTATGTAAGTAGTCATCTTGGATCAGAACTCTCCTAGACTGGGAGATTTAAATTGACTTATCTTTGTTTGCTGATTATTTTTTTGCCTGCTCACACCTGCTGTTGAAATCCTCTAGTGAGTTTTCATATCAATAATTGTACTTTTCAGCTCAAGAATTTTTGGTTGGTTCCTATTTATAATTTCTCTCTCTTCATTGATAATTTCTATTTATTTGTGCATTGATCCCCTGGATTCCATTAGCTCTTTGTGTTGCTTCCTTTAGTTCTTTGAGTACATTTAAAACAGTTGCCTTAGTCTTTGTCTATCAAGAGTACTGTCTCTGCTTCCGACCTACCTCCTATTGAGCAAATCTTTGACTCTAGATTGATCTGTTTCTCCATATTTCAAGGTGTCAGTTTTCCCTGTGACCTCAGTTCTTTACAAAGTTGTTGATTTTCAGTTTGCTGACTTTTCTTTCTTTGTTTGTAAGCCTGGATATGATGACTTTTAAGTAATTTGCATGTTGGAGCTGAAACTGGATATTTCTTCCCATTTTATTTTATTCCTTTTTCCTCCATTTTTTCTTTCTTTCTTTTCTTTTCCCTGTCTTCCTTTTGGTAACTTGAAAATATTTTTAGAATTACATTTTGATATTTTATAATGATTTTGAGTAAATCTATCTGTACCAGTTTCTTTTTTTTAGTTCTTGCCTGAGTTATTCAATTATATATACAATTATAATTAAATATTCAATTATATATACAATTATATATTCAATTATATATACTAACATGTAATGCATAATACATGTTATATATTCATATATACACATACACATGTAAACCAAAGTTGTAGTTTCCTAGTTTTTATGTTTGATGCTTTGACGTCTTGGGGTCTTGCTGATCTTGGAAGGACTGCCCCTGCCAGGGCTTGCTAATTCTTAAAGAAAGCAAATGTTTCACCTGTAGATGTGCCTTTCATATGCAAACTAACCAATCCAGAGCCAAACCTTCCATCACCTCCTTTATCTAACTCTAGACTACTATCCACCTGTCCTAGCCACCCCAGGGCAGGATACCATACAGTTCAAGACAGCTCCTACACCCCAGAACTCACTGAAATTATTCAAAGTAGTGAATACCATGCCTGCTGTCTTATGCTTCTTTGCTTTGCTTTTCCTACAGAAACCACAATAAAGGCTCTTGCCCACATTTTCTCTGCCTCCTGACCAACCATAGGTCTTCCCCATGTCGCCCTGCATAATGTGCCAAGCCTCCTGTTTCTAGGGATCTGTAAGTATAAAAACTTCTTTCATGGCAGTCCTGTTGATGCCTATGTGTCTTACCATACCTGATGAAAACAAATCCTGGGTACTGTTAAAATAGCAGTCTACTACTGTTGACATTTACCAGTTAGAATGCACTTAGAATCCCTACCTCTTTTTACACCCTTTTAATTGTTCCAATTTATATAATGTGTCTCAAGTATCTCCTCTACATGCATTTAAAACTACCCAGAAATTACTATAATTTTGGTTTTAACCATAAAATATCATTTAGAAAACTCAGTAAGAAAATTACCCCTATATTTATTCTTTCTATCATTTTTTCATCCTTCCAGGTATACCAAGAGTCTTTCTATTATCATTTCCTTTCTGTTTAGAGGACTTCCTTTAGCCACTCTTCTTTGAGCATTTGAAAAGTGTTGTGTCACTTGCTTCTATTCTCTATGATGTTTAATGAGAACTTGCGGTCATTCAAGTAGTTTTTCCATAGAGGTAGAAGTCATTTATCTAAGATTAACTGTAATGTATCTTGGTCTGTAATTCTTTGGATATATCCTATTCTGGATTTGCTCAGCTTCTTGAATCTATAGTTTTATGTCTTTTGCCAATTTAGGAAGTTTTCATCCAGTGTTTCTTTGAATACTGTTTTGAATTTCACCCTCTTTCTATGCTTCTTCTGGGACCCCTATGACAAAAAAAAAAAAAAAAAAAAAAAAATGTTTGAACCTGTGCTGTAATCCAAAGATCTGAAGCTCTGTTCATCTTTTCTTCTCTTTTCTTTTTTGAGTGTATTTTATTTCTGTTGTAACACTGGGTAATTTCTGGTATTTCTAATATTGTTCTTTTATTCACTGATTCATTCTGTTTACTCTGCTTTTGAGCCCATCCACTGTGTTTTTTGCTCTACTTGTATTTTTCAGTTTTAAGATTTTTATTTGGTTTTATCTAGTATTTTTTATTTCTTGAAGACTTTCTATTTATTTCATTCTATTTTTTCACAATTGCTCATTGAAACATTTTTGTAATAATAACTTTAGAAATCTTTGGAAAGTAATTCTAACATTCCTGTCATCTTGTTTGCATGTATTTGTTTTTTGTTTTCCTAATTCAAGTTTAAATTTCCTGATTTTTGTATGATAGACTAGTGATATTTCCATTGAAATCTGGATATTTAAATATTATATTATGATATTTTAGGTATTTTTCAACCTTCAATTTTAGCTAACTCCCTCTATACCACTCTGGCAAGAAAAGAGAGGAAAGGTGATCCTGTTGCATTACTGCCAGGTGGGGTAGAAGTTGAGGTTACCCATTTGGCTTCTTTTGACACACAAAGGGGTGAGAGTCTTCTAACTACTGCTATCAAGGGTTGGGAGCTTGTGCTTCCTGAACCCTCTCCACTGATGTCACTCTGGCTGAGAAGGTTAAGAGTCTTGTTTCTGTTCCCCTCATGGCCTCCACTTCTATTACAGGCGAATGGGTTTTGGTGAACATCCTCACTCTGTACTAGGCCTCTAACAGTTTTCCTGTGTGGGGGAGAGGAGGAGTTTCATTACTTCTGTGTGAAAATGGAATTCTAGTCTCTCTGCAGTGGTTTCCACTGATATTATGGGACTGAGGGGGCCTTCATACCATATACTGGGGATGAAAATCTCAGCTTCGTACTTAGCTTTCTTTGATGGCACCCCACAGTGAGGATGTCTTGGAGCACCTCATTACAGCATGGAAAGGATAGAAGTCTGGGTTCCTCACTTTGCCTTCATGGGCAAGGATGAGAGTGGGTCTCTGCCAATTTTTCTGTGGCATTTGGCTAGTAATTTTTTTTTTTTTTATTTTAGGGAGAGAGTGAGTAGGGGAAGGGGCAGAGAGACAATCTCAAGCAGACTCCATCTCATGGCCCTGAGATCATGACCCAAGCCCAAATCAAGAGTTGGATGCTCAACCAATTGAGCCACCCAGATGCCCTGAATAGTTTCTGGTCTTGCTAGGCATCCTCCTTTCCTGTTTTTGTTTTTTTTGTGTGTGTGTGTGTGTGTGTGTTGTTGTTTTGTTTGGCTAGAGAGACCAGGCTTTTGTTGGGGCTTTTCTTGTCTTACAATCATTAGTGTTTCTGAGTTGCCAACCACATTAGCTCCAACTCTGCAATATATGAGGCAAAAAGAAAATCCATGAAACTTGCCTCTGTTTTATTCCTTTGGGCCCAAATCTCTAGCTGTTATGCCTCTCCTTTTCACATCCCAGAGTCTTCTTACATTTGGTTACAATGTAACCAAATGCAAAGTCAAGAGTTTTTAGTTGCACTTAGCAAGAGGAATAGGAGAAAGTTTATCTATTCCATCTTCCCCAAAGAAGTTATAATCTCATTTTTTACATGTAAATCACTGCAATTTTGGAGTTTAATCTTCATAAGTAGACAATATGGACATAACTTTAGTTTTTTTCCAGATGGCCATGTAGTTACATAAAATCCATTTTTGAAAAGCCTGTATTTTTCAACTGGATTCAAGATAAAACACTTAACAATCCCTATATTCATATGATTTTATATTTGTTTTCACCGGGCCGTCTATTAATACACCTATATCATACTCTTTTAAATATTTGGAAATTATAATATTAATATAACATGTTTTATCTAGTAAGACAGCCTCCTTAATTTATTTTCTATATATGAACTAACTGTCAACCTCACTAGTTCTAGAAAAACATCTATTGCTGACTTTGCATGTATTAATTTAGAGAAATAAGAGTGGCATATTTTGATGATGAATCTTATTTTTAATGTTAGCAAAAGAGAAAAATAAATATGTTTTGTTGCTATAATTTATTTCTTCAACTGACATTTTGTTGAAACCATAATCTATTCAAATTTTGTGCCCCAGTACCAACTATTTTGCTTTTCCATTTTTGTTCACTCTGAGGAAAGGATTGACCTTACAGGCATAACTTTAGAACTTTAGGCCTATTTCTCTATTCTATAGGAAAGTGTGTTTACTCTTAATTAAAATTTAAAATTTGTTTTTAAAATAAATGTTTCTTTTTCCCATTAAGTTATGAAAGTTTTTCATATTTGAAAGTTTAACTTAACTTTTTAAAATTTACTTTGGAATCTTAGGTATTTGTCAGTTAAGTAGCTATTAATCAACTGAGAAGGAACTTTTTGAAGACAGAAGCTGTGCCTTAATGACTTTTCTCTATAGAGTCTGGCACAGTACCTAGAAATTCCACAAATATTTAAGAAATTGAATACTAATAATTCAACAAAATATATGATAAATTCATGCAGACAGTAAATATCAACAGAGATGAAGGAGAAAAAAAATAGTTTCAAGCAGTGGTTTTTATGGTGAAAGGTTGTACCAACAAGGTGGAATTTAAGCTCCTCTTCAAAGAATGAGTTAAAGTTATAGAGGCAAGATGAAGAGGAAGATAATTTCATTTGGAGGTAGTGTGAATGTAAGCACAAACAGGAAAGTACCAGGCACTTTAAAACTATTAGTAGCCAGGAATAAAGGGCTTATAGAGACGAATACTTAAAAATAAAGCTAAAATGCATGTTACAGTTGACTAGGGTATTGTACTTTATTCTATGTGCAATAGTGATACTCTACTGGAGCTTTATTCTTTATGTGATTAGAGGTACTTCATTCTATGACATCTGGCACTTAACATTTGAGACCAATTTTTATTTCATTAACCTGCTAGTATTTTTAAACAAAAAATACACTTTGTTAGTCTTGTTAGATCTTATTATGAATAATGTCCTACAGAAACAAAACAAACAAAACTCCTTATTGTTACATCTTAATAGCCTATCCATATAATAAAAACATAAAAAATCTTAAAGGTAGAACAAAATCAGTTCAATATCATGTCCTAATGGTGATGTGTTATTAGTAATAGCTTTTTTAATTCTTTGGAAATTAATCTCTTTATCCTGCTTAAAATAGATTTTAAAAGACAGAGAATACACATTGGTGGTTAAAATCTTGGATTCTGGGGGGGGGGGGGGGGGGGGGGTTGCTCAGCGGTTTAGCGCCACCTTCTGCCTGGGCTGTGATCCTGGAGACCCGGGATTGAGTCCCACGTTGGGCTCCCTGCAAGGAGCCTGTTTCTACCTCTCTCTGTGTCTCTGCCTCTCTCTCTCTCTCTTTCTCTGTGTGTGTGTGTGTGTGTGTGTGTGTGTGTGTCTCATGAATAAATAAATAAAATCTTTAAAATAAGTAAGTAAATAAATAAATAAATAAATAAATAAAATAACATAATAAAATAAAATCTTGGATTCTTCTTCTGACTGCCGGGGTCTAAACCTTATCTCTGTTACTCCCAGACGTAAACTTGAACAAGCTATTTAAACTCTTTAGGCAACAATTTATTCATCTAAGAAAATGAAGTTGATAATTGTATTTGTTTACTGCATAAAAGTGATTGCAAATGTAGGTAGCTTAAAATACTACCTTTTTCCCCCCAATAATTTATTGTGATAAAATACATAAAACTGACCATCTTAACCATTTATAAGTGTAAAGTGTTATTATATATATTCCTAGTGTAGTACAACCGTCGTGACCACCCATCTAATAAATCTTTTAATCTTGTGAAACAAATTTAGTATCATTAAACAATAACTTCCCATTCCCCAGCCCCTGGCAAACACTGTCCTGCTTTCTGTCTCTATAATTTTGACTATTCTAAGTACCTCATATAAGCGCAATTACATAGTATTTGTCTTTTTGAGACTGGCTTATTTCACTTAGTGTGATGTCCTCAAGATTCACCCATTTGTGGGTGAATTGTATCATATTGCACTGAATATGATATTGAATTTTCTTCCTTTTTAAGGCTGAATAATATTCCATTGTATGTATATACTGCGGTTTGCTTATCCATTGATCAATTGACAAATACTTGGGTTGCTTCCACATTTAGCTGTTATAAATAATGCTACTTTGAACATGGATATACAAATAAATATTTGAGAAACTGCTTTCAATTCTTTTTGTATATATTCAGAAGTGGATTTGTTAGATCATATGGTAGTTCTGTTTTTAATTTTTGAGGGGAACTACCATACTGTTTTTGGTAGCAACTATACCATTTGACATTCTTATCAGTAACATAAAAGAATTCCAATTTCTCCACATCTGTGCACCCAAACACCCCTCAAGATTATTTTGGTTATTGAAAGTCTCTTCAGATTGCATATGACTTACACGCTGCATATTTCCATTTCTGCCAAAAAGTAAGAAAAAGTCATTGGGATTTTGATAGGGATCCATTGAATATGTAGATAGATTGCTTTGAATAATATTAACATTTTAAGAATATTAAGTTTTTTGGGACACCTGGGTGGCTCAGTGGTTGAGTATCTGCCTTTGGCTCAGGGGATGATCCTGGAATCCTGGGATCGAGTCTTGCATCAGGCTCCCCACAGGAAGCCTGCTTCTCCCTCTGCCTGTGCCTCTGCCTCTCTCTGTGTTTCTCATGAATAAATAAAATCTAAAAAAAAAAAAAAAAGGAATATTAAGTTTTCCTAATCCATGAACATGGGATGTGTTTCCATTTATTTATGTCTTCTTTAATTTCTTCCAGATATGCTTGGAAGTTTTCATTCTACAAGTCTTTCATCTCATTAGTTAATTCCAAAGTATTTTATTCTTTCTGCAATTGTGGTAACTGGAATTGTTTTTGTAATTTCCATCCCAAATTGTTCATTGATAGCATGTAGAAATGCGACTGATTTTTGTGTTTTGCCTTTATATACTGCTACTTATTAGTGTTAACTCTTTTTTGTGGAATCTTTAGAATTTTCCACATATAAGATTGTATCTGTGGGCAGAGAAAATTTAATTCTTAATTTCCAGTTTGGATGCCTTTTTTTTTTTTTTTCTTGCTTCCTTGCTTTGGGTAGAACTTCCAGTATGTAAAATAATGTGGTTAGAAAGGCACTCTTCCTGATCTTATAGGAAAAACTTTCAGTCTTTCACCATTGACATGATATTCACTGTGAATTTTTCATATGTATCTTTTATATGTTAAGGTAGTTTCCTTCTGTACCTCATTTTTTAGTGTTTTTTATTATAAAAGGGAATTGAATTTTGTCAGTGATTTTTTTGTATCAGTTGAGATGATGATCATATCAGGGTTCTTTTCTTCATTCTGTTAATATGGTGTTTTATAAAGGTTTTTTTATATATATATTGAATTGTACTTGCATTTCAAGAAGAAATATCACTTGGTAATGGTGCATAATCATAATATGCTACTGAATTCAGCTTGTTGGTATATAGCTGACTATTTTTGCATACATATTCATAAGGGATATTGGTCTGTAGCTTTCTTTTTTTTTCTTGTACTGTCTTCACCTGGCTTTGGTATCATTGTAATGTAGGCCTCATTGAAAGAGTTAAGAAGCATGCCTTCTTCTTCAATTTTTTGGAATTGTTGGATTGATTTTGCTGCTAGTTTGAGAAGAATTGGTATTAATTCTTCTTTAAATGTTTGATGGAGGGCAGCCCTGGTGGCTTACCAGTTTAGCGCCACCTTCAGCCTGGGGCGTGATCCTGGGGACCCTGCATGGAGCCTGCCTGCCTCTGCCTGTCTCTCTGCCTCTCTCTCTCTCTCTCTCTCTCTCTCTGTCTCTCATGAATAAACAAAATCTTTAAAAAAAACTGTTTGGTAGAATTCCCCAGCGAAACCATCAGATCTAGACTTTTCTTGGGAGATATTTAGTTATTGATTTGGTCTCCTTCCTAGTTGTAGATCTCTTTAGATTTTCTATTTCTTTGTGATGTAGTCTCAGTAGGTCTTATATTTCTAGGAATTTGTCCATTACTAATTTGTCCATTAGTAATCTAATATATTAGTGTACACTTTTTCATAGTGCTCTTTTATAATCCAATTTATTTCTATGATATTAATAGTAATGTGTTCACTTTCATTTCTGATTTTAGTAATTTAAATTTTCTGTCCTTTATTCTTAGTCCACCTAAAGGCTAAGCTAGTCAATTTTGTTGATGTTCTTAAAGAAACAACTTTTAATTTTATTTATTTTTTTCTATTCTTTTTATTCTCTATTTCCTTTGTGTCTTCTTCAATTTCCTTCATCAATGTTTTATAGTTTTCAGAGTACACCTCTTAGGTTAGGTTTATTCTCAGATATCTCATTATTTTGGGTGCAATGATAAATGGAGTTGTTTTCTTAATTTCTCTTTCTGCTGTTTCATTATTAGCATGTAGAAATACAACAGATTTCCTTACATTGATTTTATATCCTGCAACTTTACTGAATTCATTTATCAGTTCCAGCAGGGTTTTTTTTTTTTTTTAATGTAATCATTCAGGTTCTCTCTATATATTATTATGTCATCTGCAAATAGTGAAAGTTTTACTTCTTCCTTACCAATTTAGATCCCTTTTATCAGGAACAATACAAAGATGTCTACTCTCACCACATTTATTCAACATAGATTAGAAGTCTGAGCCTTGGCAATCAAATAAGGAGAAATAAAAGGCTTTGGTTTTTCCCCATTAAGGATGATATTAGCTGGGCTGGGGGGGAAGTTTCATATATGGACTTTATTATCTTGAGGTGTGTTCCCTCTAAACCTACTTTGTTGAGGGCTTTTATCATGAATGGATGTTGTACTTTCTCAGATGCTTTTTGAGTCTAATGAAATGATCATATGGTTCTTCTCCTTTCTGTTATTTATATGATATATCATGTTGATTGATTTGTGGATATTGAGCCACCCTTGCAACCCAATAATAAATCCCACTTGGTCATGGTGAATGATTTTTTAAATGTATTGTTGGATTGATTTTGCTGCTATTTTGTGGAAGATTTTTACATCTGCGTTCATCAGAGATATTGACCTATAGTTCTCTGTCTTTTTTGTGTGTGTGTGGTATCTTTATCTGGTTTGGGTATCAGGTTAATACTGGTTTCATAGAATGAATTTGGAAGCTTTCCTTACTTTTCTATTATTCTATTTTTTCCTTCCTCAGTAATTTGATAAGAGGAGGTATTAACTATTTTAAATGTTTGGTAGAGTTCACCTAATGAAGCCAACTGGTCCTAGACTTTTGGTTTTTGGGAGGTATTTGATTACTGATTAAATTTCTTTGCTGGTTATTGGTCTGTTCAAATTTTCTGTTTCTCCCTGTTTCAATTTTGGTAGGTTATATGTTTCTAGGAATGTATCCATTTTTTTCTAAGTTGTCCAACTTGTTGGCATATAGTTTTTCAGAATATTCTCTTATAATTATTTGTACTTATGTGGTGTTTGTTGATATTTCTCCTCTCTCATTTGTGATTTTATATATTTGGGTTCATTCTGTCTCTTGTGTATGCTCTCTTTCTTTTGATTAGTCTGGCTAGAGTTTTATCAGCTTTGTTGATTTTTTTTTTCATAGAAGTAGTTTCTCATTTAAGTGATCTGTACTACTATTTTTTATACTACTATTTTTTAAATTTCTATATTATTTGTTACTGACCCAATCTTTATTATTTCCTTCCTTCTGCTGATTTTAAGTTTTGTTTGTTGTTCTTTTTCTAGCTCCTTTGAGATAAAGTTAGATTTTTTTTTTTAGATTGTTTATTTGAGATGTTTCTTGCTTCTTGAGGTAGGCCTGAATTGCTATGAACTTCACTCTTAGAACCACTTTTGCTACATCCCAAATGTTTTGGAATGTTGCATTTTCATTTTCATTTGTCTCCATGTACTTTTTTATTTCTTCTTTATTTCCTGGTTGACTCATTCATTGTTTAGTGGTATGTTATTTAACTTCCATGCATTTGTGATCTTTCCAGATTTGTTCTTGTGGATGACCTCTAGTTTCTTTTTTTCTTTTTCTTTTTTTTTTTTTTTTTTTTTTTTTGCCTCTAGCTTCATAACATTGTGGTCAGAAAAGATGCATGGCAGCACTTTGATCTTGAATTTGTCAAGGATTGTTTTGTGGACAAATATATGATCTATTCAGGAGAATGTTCCCTATACACTTGAAAAGAATATGTAGTCTGCTGTTTTAGGATGGAATGTTCTGAATGTATCTGTTAAACCCATCTGGTCCAGTGTGTCATTCAAAGCCATTGTTTCCTTATTGATACTCTTTTTAGATGATCTTTATATTGATGTAAGTAAGATGTTGAAGTCCTCTACTATTATTGTATTATTGTTGATTAGTTCCTTTATGTTTGTTATTAACTGTTTTATTTGTTTGAGTGCTCCCATATTAGGTGCATAAATACTTACAATTTTTATTATTTCTTCTTGTTGGATTGTCCCCTTTAATATATATATATATATATATATATATATATATATATATATATATATACTGTCCTTCATTGTATTTTGTTACACTCTTTGTTTTAAAGTCTACTTTGTCTGATATAAGTATTGCTACTCTGACTTTCTTTTGACATCTGTTTGTGTGATGAATGTTTCTCCATCCCTTCACTTTCAATATGCAGGTTATCTCTAGGTGTAAAATGAGTCTCTTGTAAGCAGCATATAGATAAGTCTTGCTTTTTTAAAAATCTATTCTGTCACTCTATGTTTTTAATTGGTGTATTTAGTCCATTTACATTGAAAGTAGTTATTTTCTCTGATCCTTGTCTTGCTCTCTTATTATTTTCTGGTTTCCTTTAATGATATATTTGGGTGTCATTCTCTTTATTCTTTGCATATCTATTAGCAGTTTTTGATTTGTGGTTACCATGAGGTTTCTATATAACATAATATAGCAGCCTATATTGAATTAATGTTCATTTAAGTTGGAACCCATTCTTTACTCCTCCCTACATTTTAGGTAAATGGTGTCATATTTCACATTCTTCTATTTTGTGAGTTCATTGACTAATTTTTTACCAAAATATTAATTTTTAATGTTTTTGCATTCCTACCTTCATACTGTCATTTTTGGTCTTTCTTTTCCAATATTAAAGTGTCCCCTTTAATATTTCTTGCAGGGCTGATTTAGTGACCACAAACTCCTTTAGTTTTTATTTGTTTGGGAAACTATCTCCCTTTCTATTCTGAATGATAGCC
The DNA here is from genome assembly GCF_048164855.1 of Canis lupus baileyi. Lineage (NCBI taxonomy): Eukaryota > Metazoa > Chordata > Mammalia > Carnivora > Canidae > Canis > Canis lupus. Next base: position 10,302,930 of record NC_132861.1, read on the forward strand.
TTGCTGGGTAGAGTATTCTTGGCTGCAGATTTTTCCAATTTAGTACTTTGAATATATCATGACACTCTTGATTACTATGGCTTTATAGTAAATATGAAATGTGGGATTGTGATACTTTCAGTTTTTTTTTTCTACTTTCTTAAGCTATTCAGGGTTTTTTTTTTTTTTTTTGTAGTTCCATAAAAAATTTTAGCACTATTTGTTCTAGTCCTAGGAAAAATACTAATGATAATTTTTATAGGAATTTCATTGAAACTGTATATTGCTTGGGTAGTATGAACATCTTAACAGCATTAGTGTTTCCAGTCCATAAGTATAATATCTCTTTCCACTTGTTTGTATCATCTTCAATTTCATCAGTGTCTTATAGTTTCCAGAGTATAGGTCTCTCACCTCCTTGATTAAGTATATTCCTAGGTATTTATTCTTTTTGATGCAATTATAAATAGAATTATTTCTTTATTTTTTTGCTACTTCATTATTACTGTATAGAAATACATTTCCGTGTATTAATTTTTATCCTGAAACTTTATTGAATTCATTTATTAGTTCTACAGTTTTTTTTGGTCAAGTCTTCAGGGTTTTCTATATATAGTATCATGTCATCTGCAAGTAGTAAGTTTTATTTCTTTTCTTTCTAATTTGGTTGCCTGTTAGTTGTTTTTCTTGTCTAATTGATGCATCTAGGACTTTTGGTATTATGTTTCTTGTCTTGTTCCTGATATTAGAGGAAGAGCTTTCAGTTTTCACCACTGAGCATCATGTTAATTGTGGGTTTGCCATATATAGCCTTTATTATTTTGAACTTTGCTCCCTCTAAGCCCACTTTGTTGAGAGTTTTTTATCAACATTGAACTTGTCAAATGTTTTTTCTGCATTTATTGAGATGATGGAATGGTTTTTTTAACCTTCATTTTGTCAATATGATGTATGACATTCATTGATTTATAGATATGGGACCATGCTTACATCTCTGAGATAAAACCCACTTGATTGTAGTGAATGATCCTTTTACTTTCATTGTTAAATGAAACAATTGTTTTGCATTAGCAAAATACTGGACAAATAGGATGAATTTGCAAGTACTCTCTCCTCTATTTTTTGAGTGGAAGAGTGGAGAAGAATAGGTATTAATTCTTCTTTAAACATAGGGATCCATTATTTTTGCCTTAAACCTGTTTGTTTGACGTGCCTGGTTGGCTCAGTCAGAAGAGTATGTGACTCTTGATCATAGAGATTACAAAAAACAAAAAAGTAATAAACTTAAAAAAATTAAAATAAATATTTTTGTTTACTCCTCAACTAAAGTTCATAGGTTAGATATGAAATTAAGCCATTTATATTACCTATAAAGTCATTGTTTCTGGAGATTTTCTCTTTTCCTTTCTAGTCTTTGTTGCTTTTGGTCTTTCTTTCCACTCAAAAGTCCCCTTTACTCTGTCTTGTAAGCCTGGTTTAGTGGTCATAAATGTCTTTGTTTTTGTTTGTCTTGAAAACTATGTCTCCTTCTGAATGATAGCTTTGCTGGATAAAGTTTTCTTGACCTCATATTATCCCCATTCAGCACGCTGAATATATCATGCCACTCTCTTCTGGCCTATCATGTTTCTGTGGAGAGATATACTGCCAACTAGATTTGTCTTCTCTCATAGGTTAGGGATTTCTTTTCCCTTGCTGCTTTCAGGATTCTTTCCTTATCTGTATTTTGCAGATTTTACTACAATATATCTTGGTGTTGACTAGCTTTTGTTGATTTTAATGGGAGTTCTCTGTGCCTCCTGGAATTTGGATATATTTTTTTTTCCAGATTAGGGAAGTTTTCAGCTCTAATTTCATCAGATAGACCTGCCCCTTTTTCCTTCTCTCTTCTGGGACTCCTCTGATACAAATGTTATTATGCTTTATGGAGTTGCTGAGCTTGAGCACTGGATGTTATATATAAATGGTGAATCACTAAATTCTCTTCCTGTAACCAATATTACAGTATATGTTAACTAATTAGAATTTAAATAAAAATTGGAAAAAAGTTAACGGGGGTTATGGCTCTCCTTGCAAGAGCAAGATCAGTCATTAGTAGAATTATGCTAATACTTTTGTTTTTATGGTTCTCCCCAATATCAACCACTGTAGTTTCATATATCTTCCTTAACTGGCAGGCAGTTCAACTATTGTCCTAAATCCAAGGTTATTACATAATCTAGACTGAAATGCATTCACTTTTACTTTTCAACTCAAATTTTTCCCAGGCACATGATAAGCTCAAATGGTACAATAAAGATAGAATGATAATACAAGGTCAATAATAAAAAAGCCTCAAAATTGCATAATATCGATTCTTTTTTATTTCCAAGGAGAAATAAAGTCCAAAAAATCAAAAAAAAAAAATCAAAAAAAAAAAGTCCAAAAAATCATGTTCCTATTTTCTATATAAATTAAAGCCACAGCCCAAATTCTTCAATATAAAAAAACTAAAAGAACATATTTCTTTCTTCCTAAATTACTTCTTTCACACAGTGTTAACTAGTAGTTTAAATAAGTCACCTGGATACTTTTAGGGGTACATTCAGCTACTTTAGCATAAGTAGTTACTAACAGAAAAAAGTAAGTTATTTGGAGGAGATAGAAAATTAAAGAAACAACATCTGAACATTTTCCAAATTTGATGAATATTCTACACCTATAAATACAATAAATGGGGTGCCTGTATGGCTTAGTTGATAAAAAGTGTCTGCCTTTAGCTCCAGTTATGATCTCAGGGTCCTAGTATTCAGTCCCATGTCAGGCTCCTGATCAGTGGGGAGTCTGCTCCTCCCCCTCCCTTTCCCTCTGTGCACTTACTTGCTCTCTCTCTCTCTCTCTCAAATAAATCTTAAATAAATACAATAAACTCAGTGGATTCAAAGCAAAAGAAACACAAAGAAAAGCACAGCAAGGCACATTATAATCCAGTAGCTAAAAATCCATGTTAAAAGGGAAACCTTAAAAGCAGCCAAAGAAAACATTATATTTAGAGGAATAAAGATAAGAATGACAGAAGACTTCTTTGCAGAGGGTAGACAGGCCAGAAGGCAATGGAACAACATGTTCAAAATGTTGAAATATAAAGAAAAAAATGTCAAGTTGTAAATCTGCAGCTAGCAAAAAGGAGGAAATAGAATTTTTTGACAAGCAAAAGTGAGAGAATTTATGATCAGAAGAATGAACTACAAGAAATGTTTTTAAAAAGTTTAAGAAAGAGAATAGCCATATGGAAATTTGGACTACACCTAACAGTAAAGATGATCAGAAATGAACATATCTAAGTAAATACCTTTCTCATTTGTTAATATTTTTTCAGGTAATGCACCATTTAAAAGAAAACTAATAGCAATGTATTATAATAAACCTATAATATATTTAGATTAAAATGTACAAAAACAATAGCATGAAGACAGGGGAAAAGGCATCTTAAACTATATGAAAAATTGTATACTGTTACTTGAAGATAGACAGTGATTAAGTGAGAGATGTATATTATTAACCCTTGAACAATAATTTTAAAATCAAAGAGGCAAGCCAATAGTGGAGATAAATGGATTCATAAACAACAACAATAAATACTCAGCTCAGGAAAAAGCAAGTCAGCAAAAGAGGAACAAAAAGAAAATTAAATTAAATGAGTAGCAAAATCATAAATCTCACATAATGTAACTGAATGCAAATTGTTTAAGACTGTATTATCCAATATGGTAGCTACTAGCTACATGTGGTTATTGAGCATTTGATATATAGCTGGTCTGAAATGCTGATTTTAAGAACTTAGTACAAAGACCATTAAATATGTAATTAACAAATTTTATAGCAATTACTTATGAAAATAATATTTTATATATATTGGGTTAAATAAAAAACATTTTTTCACCTCTTGCTTTTTCCTTTTTTGTGAATATTAGAAAATTTAAAAATACATATGTAGCTAACATTTCTTTCTGACAACTTTGGTATAAATATTTCAATTAAAAGGCAAGGATTGTCAGATGGGATAAAAAGCAAAACCTATACACTCTGTAAGAACCTGATCTTAAATTTTTAAAAGGAAGGAAATGCATGGTAATAGAAGCAGGTCTATATTTCGGTGTGAAACCAAAATTATATAGTTTTTACAATACCCTGATCTTTCCAGCTGTCTTTAGCTCCTGCATAATTTTAGGTGTTTGAGATACAAAGTACCTTGCAAGTGCAAACATTACATAATGGTCAGTAAATACAACACAATACCTTAAGAGCCAGGAAAATTGTGTGGTAGGCAAAATTTATTCTTTGGTATCTTCCCAGTTAATTCTTAGTGTCTTCAAGGGAATGGTATTGTTATCTCTTATTTTATGAACTATCTTACTGCTAGCTTTTTTTGTCCTCTTGCTCTTGTCTAGTTGTAAGTTAATTCTGAATAAAATGTCATTTGAAAAATGATTAAGATATTACCTGTACCAACTGACTTATATTTTACTAGAGGACTCCAGAAACATCTTGAAGGAAAAAAATTAAAAACCTTAACATAAAAAAAGAAATCTTTATTGACTGAAAGAATAAATATCTTCAGTGATTTAAGTATAGACCCCTTGTAAAGCCATGTTTGAGAATGAGAAATCTTCCCTGTGCTATCAAATAAGCCTATAAAATGTGACATAGCTAATGAAAACCTTAATATCATATTCCTTTTTGCCAACAAATGCTTAATACTCAGTTCATTAGGGGTTATTTAGCTTCTTTGGAATAGCCATAACACATTTGCATCAATTTTCTGAAGGACATTGAAAAACAGAAGTGTGTCCAGAGGAAAGTCATCAGGTTAGTAATGGCACAGGAAACTATTTCAGTCAAGGAATACTGAAACATTTGGGAATATTTAGCCTGGAAAAGCCTCAGAATGAGCACAATACTCCTATATATCTAATATATAATCACATAGAAGTGGGAAGAGATTTATGCTCTGCTGTTTCATAGAAGGCCATCGAGAACAAAAAGACATTTTAAGAGACAGTTTAGAGCTGCCCGTCAATCAGATGATGAAATGGAATTGGATATGCCTCACCAGAAACATTCAAATAGAGATAAATGATGGATTTATTCTCTAGGGGAACCAAACACAGTGTAGTATCACACTGTGATATCAGGGATGATAAAGAAGTATCATGTGCCTTAAGGAAATATTTAACCAGGTGCCCTCTAAAATTTCTTCCAACAGTTGTGACTCTGTAAGTCCAAGACTGACATGTTAATTTTTACCCTAGAAGCAGCCATATATTTTAATGAGAAAAAATTCAGTTTTGACATTTATACAAAATAAATGATTTTATTTCTAAATGTTATGTAATATATACATTTCACTTTATCTACCTGTGCTTTAACATACTTATCCCTCTTTGTACAGTAGTCAACTGAACCCCTGCATAGTACCAAGAGATTTTGTAATAAGTAATAAGATTCATCATTCATGCTTTGTTGCATTTATGTAAATATTATATCAACATTTTCAAATAGAAGTAAATATTATAATCTTATTTTTTAAATAATCTCTTACTAAGAAAAAAAAGTTGTTTATTCTTCCATGAACGAGCATATGTAGATAATTGGAATAGCAACTTCATTTTTGGGCAGTAATATACGGAACAACAGAGTGATGCCAGAATAATAGGAATTACCCCACTGAAAATTCTGACAACTTGTATCTTACAATATAATTTAGTATCATGGCTAGTAGTGAGCTACTATGTTCCTAATTTTTGTTTGCTTTTTCCTAAGATTTTATTTATTTATTCATGAGAAACACAGAGGCAAGAGACATAGGCAGAGGGAGAAGCAGGCTCCCTCAGGGAGCCTGACATGGGACTCTATCCCAGGACCCCTGGATCACAACCTGAGTCAAAGGCAGAGTCCCAACCACTGAGCCACCCAGGTGCCTATACTGTGTTCCTGGTTGTAAGATAAAGTAGACAAGTTTATTTGTTGAGTTATTGACTACTGATTTGACCTTAATGAAGGAAATAATGGCTATCACAAAAAAAATAGTGGCTTCTCAGTAATTCTGTGAATCATTGTATATTTGACTGAGTAGCATTAAGATAGGAAGACTTGTCCCTGGTTTTTTATATAATGTTCAACCTAAAAAAAAAATACTTTTATCTGTGTAGACCTTGGGTTAAAAGCCTCCAAGGTGGGGCACCTGGGTGGTTCAGTCAGTTAGACATCTGACTATTTAAGTTGAGGTCATCATCTCAAGGTTATGAGACAAAGACCCCTGTTGGGCTCTGCACTGTGAACAGAGTCCGCTTGGGATTCTCTATCTCCCTCTCCCTCCACCCCTACCCTCCCTGTTCATGCTCTAAATGAATGTGTGAATGAATTGGTTAAAAGAAGCCTCCAAGGAAATGTAAGTGTTTAAATGAATTATATTTATATTGTTTAGATAAAGGTTTTCTAAGTGTTAAGCAAGTTGCTATATTTTAATTGTTTGCATTATTCTTACACCTGGAAGAATAAATGAGCTTTTCTCTATCTGGCAAGAAAAAGATTCTGTTGAAATAAAATATAAATACAGAGCTCTGATTTTATCATAACATTTTAACTTCATTTTGTCTGTATGAATACATATTTACTAATCTGTCAATTTTACAATCTCTAGAAGCTGGACGAAAACCTGTTATCTTGACTATGGACTAAGTCTTTTTAAAATCTTTTTATTTTTTTTATTTTTTTATTTTTTAAATCTTTTTAGATTAAAGATAATGCATATTTATTTATGGCATACTGCTACCTGTTCCCTAAAATTTGTTCTTTGTAATTCAATTTAAACTGGGCCCGTGGTCATCTACCTATAAACTATATTTCCCAGCTTCACTTGCTGTTAGATGTAACAAGTGAATAAATTCTGAAGGGCTGGTTTCTCACTGATGAATCGTTTAAGCGGTTAGTTTTTTCATCCCTGGCACTTAGGATATAAAGAGTAGACAGCGCTTCATGGAAATGACATTTGAGTCCTTTTACTTGCTAGATCCCAGAATATGTGTGTAATCTCTTTTAAGCCAGTGTTGTGATACTACACTGTGTTTGGTTCCCCTAGAGAACATTTTAAGTTGTAGCATATGAAAGAAAGTGATATATGCTACTTCCATGTTACTTGATTAAAAAAAAATCACTTGCTCTCCACATCCCAGGGGTTGGGACAGGAACAGGGCAGTGCCCTAATTCCCCCAGACTAATGAGATCAATAACCTTGGGGCTTGTGAAACAATAAAATGGAAGCTCTGAATAATAACCTGGGTCTCTAAATGACCATATGGAACATTTATTCCAATGATCTTTGAGAGATATTAGTGGATAATTACAATTAATTACAATTAATGGACATTTGCATATCCATTTCTCTCCAATAGAGTAGGTAAGGTCTGCCACAAGGGCTAGTGACTACTTCTTCACAGATGTAGTAAGTGTTCTTTGTTTTGGTCAACTACAACTCTCCACTCACGCTGAGTGGTCACCTAAACACAACCTTAGTAGTTTTCTTCAGTGTGGCAATATTTTATATCAAAGCTACTTGTGAAGTGATTTAATATGTTAAGATGCAGCTGTTCTTCATTCATTCATTTGCAAAATTCAGAGCAGTGGGGAAAAGTGGCTTTTAAAACGATTTGACCTCTAAATATATTTTCCTAGAAGCTAGAATGGTTTATTTCAGCAGCATACACAGGGAATGGGGGTAGGGGAAAGAGGAGTTGGCTCATTAAGAAGAATATTTTATCACTGACATTGTTTAGAATTGCCAGTGAATTGTGATAATAAATGCAGACAGACTTTTCAAGTGTTTTATTATTGGTTTTTAGTTATCTACAATTAGTTATCTCTTTATTGCCTATACTAGGGAGTTCCAATCCCAGTAGCCCAGCCTCTATATGTCACTGACTTACCTGAATATCACTTGGTTCTACACAACTGTTTTTCAGAATAGCTCAAATCCCCGGAAATATGAAGTTAATTTTAGTGGCATTGATAAAACTAATTAAAACAAACTAATAAATTCTTCTCTGCAAACACCTCACAGACATTGCCAGGGTCATGACAATATCCCCTTATCCATTATCTTAAAACTTTCAGGTTGCCATACCAAAGTAGCATAGACTGGGATGCTTAAACAATAGAAACTTATTCTCACAGTTCTGGAGGCTGGAAGTTCAAGAATCAGGATGCCAACATTTTCCAAGAGCTGATCAGAGCTCTCTTCTTGCCATATCCTCACATGGAAGAACAAAAGAGTTTTTTATAGAGGGGGGTGCTGGATGAAATAAACAAAAGGGATTAAGAGTACACTTACCATGATAAGCATTGAGTAATGTATAGAATTGTTGAATCACTGTGATGTGTATCTGAAACTAACATAATGCTATATTAATCATACATCAAGAGAAAAAGAAAGAAAGAGAGCTATCTGGTCCCTTTCTTAGAAGGATGCTGATCTCATCATAAGAACCCTACCCTCATGACCATCTAACCCTAATTATCTCCAAAGGCTTCACCTCCAAATACCATTGCATTAGGGGTTAGGCCTTCAACATATGAAGGGGGGCACAATTCAGTCCATAGTAGCCTTTTAGTATTTCCATGCATGCCAGCCCAATTGCCAACTTCCCTTTATTCCCCTAACCCCAAAATAGTAGTTGCTTCCTGCAGTTATTTCTTTTTGTTTTTTGTTCTCTAATCCCCTGTATTAGATTATCTTTGTTAAAATAATTTGTACAGTTTCTGTTTTCCTAAGTGGACTTTAATTGGTAAAGTATTAAAATTGTGAATAAAAAAATTAAGTCACTCAAAAGATAGGCTTTTTATTAATATCTAAAAGGAGTTAGGAAAGATATATCATCTCCCACAAATATATATCTAACATTTTTTGCCAGGCAGAACGTTTTAATGAAAGGAATGTTAAGTCAGAAGTCAGAAACTCTAAATAGAAGATCCCATTTTTATTCATTGGTCAACTTTAGACATATCAGCTAGTTCTGAAGCCCTCATGAGACCAGAAGGGCTTCTGCTTCCTTCACAGACTTGAGATGCAGTTCACATAAGAAAATAGATACTAAGTTGCTTTATAAACTATAATTAATTTTGAAATAAATGTTACTCATTTTTATTAATAATTATACCTCTAAGAATTAAGAATATTCAGCTTAAATTTTAAAGATTATTGTCTTTTAAAGCTTTACCTTAATTTTATGTAAATAATTTACTTGTGCAGGCTCGTTGGCCATAACAAAACTGCATTGACCTACATTAGTGTTCTCTTTCTTACCTGTAGAGATGCCTCTGTTAATTCACCATCAGTAAGATTTGTGTTTCTGTGTATTTACCAGTGGTAGGTGGATAGTTGTTTTGAGCCACTGAAGCACAGCAAATCAATTCTGATTAAACACTCAGCTGGAGAAATAAAGGATGTTAAAATGAGGTTATTGACTCTGATTTATTCTTCTTTCTGTCAATGATATTTTTGGTGATTTTTCTATCATGTCTGAGCACATACTGTTAGATTGTTAAATCCCAAAAATGACCACTTAAATGCTCTCCCTTTCTAAAAATAAGGACTCCTGTGAGTCATACTTACAATTGCAAAAGAAAACCAGAGGTCCTGGAATTGAAAATAGAAAAATAACCAGTAAGCATAATCACATGGATGCCTCACCAGCTCAGACCCAGCATATTGTGAAAATAACTCGTTATTCCTCCAACCAGAAACAGCCAAGATAAAGCTATTTTTGTCTCCCAGTCATTCACATGGTAAATTCAGAATCAGCCCTTCTCCAGAATCTCTAGCTGCGGGCAGTTGCCAAACTCAATTATTTTTCACTTTTTCATGCCTGCCATATGTACCTCTCTTTCCTTCCCTTCATCTTGCTGCCTGAGTCCTGCCCTAGCCTGATGCCTGACTGGTACAGTGAATTCCTTCAACTCCTAGCTTGCCTCCATGCTTTCCACGTTCTAACACAATTCATCCTCTACTGCCAAAGTGGTTTTCCTGTATTCCTGGGTCCTTATGAAAAAGCTGCGTCAGATTTTCTTTAATAATCTCCATCCTAAGAAATTCTCTTCAGAAAGAGAGGAGAGAGAAAGCACTGTCTTCAGACTCAACAGATGTAGTTAGTAGGATGGCCTCATATCAGATGTAACTTCATCTGTAGAACCAGCCTGAATGCAATGTGGGAGTCAAAGACTCTACCAAACAGACCACCTCCCTGCACCCACTAATTATCAGGCAGAGTAAACAGAAATTTACAGAGGTTGGAGCTTCACAGTTCCCAATGATTCAGTTACTGTTTCTAAGAAGTTCATCCTTTGTACCTGAGACTTGGGGATTGAAAGTTAGACTAAGGTACACTACAAACAGCAGGAGTTCAAATAAATGTGTCTACACATGACTTTGATTCTTTAGTTTACATGCTTTAGCAATACTGTGGGAGTGGATTTTGTAAATACCACTATCTCAGGAACTTCCAGAAGTTAACTTTGTGACTATGATTTTACAGAAAAAAAATACTTAATTTTCATTCAGCAGCCAAATAAATTAGCTGTGTGCAGCTTGGAAGGCATGAATGGCAACTACTACCTAATCTGTGGGTATCACATATTGATAAGCAAAAAAAAAACCCACAAGAATGTTTATTTTTAATCATCGCATTTGTATTTTGTGAGGGAAGGAAATGCTAATTCCACATTTATCAAGGTATTCCTTGTTCATATCTAATTGTTACTGCATTTTATTTTCTCAAGTTTTTATTTAAATTCAAGTTAATATACAGTGTAATATTGGTCTCAGGTGTAGAATTTAGTGATTCAACTCTTAAAAACTGCATTTTTAAAATAATCAAATAAGCAAAACAAAGGGCACAATGAATAAATGTATGGCCAAGGTGAAAACCTATTTTGTGTCTGAGTTTTGATTTCTTAAAACCATTTGGAGGGAAAAATACCCCAGAATGTTATGCTTGTTATACATATACAATGCAAATTTGTGCTTCTATAGAATAAAATAGGTGCTCTATTTTAAAAGAAAAGAAAGAAAGAAAAAGAGAAGGAAGGAAGAAAGAAAGAGAAGTGAAAGAAAGGGAGGCAGGAAGGAAGGATGAACAGTAGGAAGGAAGAAGCTCTGTGACCATTTAGCTAGGATGTTGTAGAGAAAATGCAAACAATAGATCTCTCCCAAAACTGAGATTCTAACACATCATTCTACATTTCCATATATATCCCTTTAATTTCCTTTTTTCTTGACTTTTTCCAAGTTCTTTAAGCTCTATTATATGGTACTTTTGGCTAAGAAGTAGAGCTTAAGTAAGAAGGGCTTCTGAATTGAATTTAAAATTGCATCGGTTTCTTTTTAAAATGCTTACAGTATGCATCTTTATTAAAATCTTCTTATTAAGAAGAAAATATTTAAGTTGGTCTTTCTGTTGTGTCATATACTAAAATTGAGTTCTGGAGAAATCTCAAATAAGAACAAGACTTCTCTTACTTTTTTTATATTTAAGCAGATTCGTATGTTGGAGAATTTCTGAGTGGGTATATTTATCCTACTATATTTAATTTTTATTTAAAACTTTAGAATTAATTAAAATGATTAAAATGCTACCACTAATAGTAGGAACTTTGGAATTCCTGAAGGCTTTGGGCAATCAGTTACTTAGTTCTAAAGTTTTTGATAAATTGCTTAGGAAACTGATGCTTTTGAGTCACCACTTTTTTGTTACAAACTATAACTATAAATAACATTTTGGTAATTCTGGGTTTTTTTCCCTCTTTGTCTAGCTGAAAGAATTGAAGCAACTCATCTTATGAAATTACAGTTTTTAAATTTTACAACTATTTTGGCAATCTTCCTACCCTTCTCTCCTCCACCCATGGGCCCATTGAGCGAGCAGGTTGGCCCCACTCTCCATGATCATAGCTGATTGACTATTGGAAGAGTAGATATCTGACCCAAAATGAGCCTGTATAGGGGTGAGCCAGCACCTATGATGCATGAAGCCTGGCTCAAGATAATAGTGGAATCAGCCACATTTTTCTCTGAGAGAACTGAACTAAGACACGAGGACATAAATTTCTAATTGGAAAGCTTAAGCATGGAGCTGAGGTACATCAGTGACAACAGTGGTATCTATAAGCCTACTAACTTCGGATACTGGATAAACATGAAATATTCCTTATCACTCTTACATTAAACTCCCTTGGAAACAAGTGTGAGGAGCCTTTGGTAAACATAAGAAATAAAAAATAAATCTATGCATGTCATAATTCATTATTTGAATTTGAGAGCACATCATTGATAGGTTCTAAATTATAAATACTTAGATCTCCCAAATAATTATATTAGATGTGAGTTGGCACAGTATCTAGCACAAGGTAGATTCTCAATCAATATTTTTGAATGACCCAACCAATGATTGAATAACTATAACTATTCAATAACTAGTTATTGAATAATTATTATCCAACAATATTTGCCATAAATAATAATGACTCCATATTGTAGAAGAATTTCTACATTGTCCAAACTTTTACAGGTCATTTTCACTTTATCTCATGTAATTTTTTTTTTTTTTTACATTTCGGTAGCATAGTCTACATCCTTGGAAAATGTCTGTGTACCAGTATCATCAGCATCACCAGGAATATTATTAGCAATGCAGAATCTCAGGCTTGAGCCTAGCTTGAATGAGTCAGAATCTGCATTTTAACATCTCCAGTGATTTCTATGTACACTAAAATGTGATAAGTATTGCTGTAGAATATGGAGGCTACTTTGATAGAGATTAATTAATTCAATGGTTCTTATCTCTGGATACAACAGAATCACCTAAAATCCTTTATAAAATACTGATGCCCAGGTCCCACTTCATACCAATTAAATTAAACTTAGACCCACCAAATAGATAATGAGAATTGAGCCTCCATATTGCACATATTGCAGGGGTACTGTACTACTATACCAATGATGTATGATGACATTGTATATATATAACTTATTATGTATCTATCTCTATCTCTATATAATCCCCATCGGTATAAACGAAGAAGGGAGAAGTAAGTTAAAGGAAGGATGACTGTAATGAGATAAAGCCTTCTGGAAAAACTAATAGCTTGGATTGTTTTAGAAAAGATAAAAGGTAGTTTGGTTAAAGTAGAAATAATATTTTGGAGCAGGCTTGGTCAATGGCAACATAAAGAGGTTACAGTAAAGGAATAGAAATTGCAAAAATGTAAAGCAATTGATCTGAGTTGGACAGTTACTATTTATAAACCAACAAGCAGAAACCAGACATAAAGACTCAGTGTTAAAAAAATAAATAATAAATAAAGCTAGGGGGCACCTGGATGGTTTAGTCTTCTGAGCATCTTACTCTTGATTTTGGATGAGGTCATGATCTCAGAGACTTGGGATTCTGCTCTGTGTTGGCTCTATACTCAGCAGGGAGGCTGCTAGGATTTCTCTCCCTACACTCCCCCTGCCACTCATACACATGCTCTCTCTCTCTCTCTAAAATAAATAATATTTTTTAAGAATAAATAAATAAAGCCAAGTAATAACTATATTATAGGCCAGTTGGGAGTTTTCCTATACTTAGACTAAGTTAAATGGTTTGTAGATGACTTTAATCACTTAAAAAATATTTGTCTTTGTCCTGGTATTATAAAAGAATAAATTTCATTATGAAACATTGGAAAGGAGAACAAAGCAGAAAAAAAGGAAACATAAAGTAGTTATTGTTCCATAATTCAGAGAATTATATTTAACATTTTATTGTACGTCCTTCTAGGATGTATCTTTGTGTGTATCATATTTCCTTGCTCTTGGACACTTTTATTTTAAGACATATTATTGATTTAATAACATTTTTATTGGAAGAATAATGTACACATTTAAAAGAGTATAAAATTTGAACCAGGTTGTTTTTTATGTAATACATGATACATTTTTCTAAGCCTTCTATATTATTTAGTCTACATATGGTTATAAATTGCTTTGAGCCATCAGCTATCAGTGATAGCTGACAACATAGTGATATGCTGCTTTTCATACATAATCCATGCCTGTGATCATTACTTCTTTATCCCTTATAGGAATGAAAATATCATTTCTAGATATGTTGAAAAATATCAGGATCTTTCTACATTTTATATTTGGTTAAAGGTAGCCCATGTTTTGCTTTCTTCAACTAGAATACACAGTTTCTCTTGGTCATCAGCCAGAGCTTTTGACATGGAGATATTCAGGCCTGAGTAAAAATCCTTCACCATGCTTGAATTAGTTATGCTGCCTCTCCTAGCTTTGAAAATTTTAGGACCAAGATCAGTATTGATGGACTTTAATTTCATTGCCTAGTGTGTGACCAACCAAGTACATGACAGACAATATTCTGCATACAACATAATTTTGGTTTGAAATATGCACCTAGAATAAGTTTAAGGCATTAAAAGCAATAATTTGCAATTCATGTTTATGTTAAATATGCTGCTGGTACTACTCCAATAAAAATAACTTAGGTGGCAATCAGATGAACATACCTATACATAATTTTTTATTCTGATTTTTTATTATTTTTATGGTATATTTTTGATAACCTAAACCCAAAGTACCTCATTATTTTGTTTTATCTCCATGTCTTTGATGATAAATGAAACTGAGCAAGCTTATGTTGATTGGTCATTTGTATTTCTCCTTCTGTGAATTATCCTGGAAATATCCTCTGTTCATTTCTCTTACTATTTTTGTTTTCTAATGTGTAATCACTCTTGTATATTAAAAGTAGCATTTTCTTATCACATTTCAGGCAAATGTGTTCTTAATATTTTGTTTGACTTTTAAACTTATGTTTGTATGTGCATACAAAATGTATAAGTTCAAGAAGTCAAATAAGTCCACTTTTTCATTAGGGCTCCTTTTGCTAATTTTATATTTGGGAAGTTCTTTCTCCATTTTGAGATTAGGTTAAAATTTTTTTATGTATTTTGTTTTTAAAATGTACTTTTGTTATAGTTTTATAGTTTATATGTGTCTCTTTGATCTAACTGGAACATGATGTATGTTATACAAAGCTCTAATTTTACTGGGAGGAAATTATTCATGTAATTCATCCTCTTCAGTAATGATATTTCATTTGTTATTATATTAGGTTAGAATACCTAATTTTATGCAACAAGGTATGTTTCTAAATTTTATTTCGGTCCTATAGGTCTATATGTCTTATATCAGTAGTAGATGATTTTGATTATTGTAACATATCATTTTTTACCATATTCAACTGTAATAAAAAATCCTTACTATAAGACATTATTTTACTCACTCAACAAGAAGTCAAGGGATTGATTGCCCGTGAACAATTCAGCAGCTCAAGATACCACCAAGAACTCAGAATTATTCTCTCTTCTTGCTTCAATAAACTTAACAGTGGCTAGCTACTATAACTGCAGTCCCTACTTAATTGTATGAAGAATGTTAAAAAAAAGAAAAGAAAAGAAAAGAAAAGAAAAGAAAAAAAGAAAGAAAAAAGAAAAGAAAAGAAAAGAAAAGAAAAAAGAGGCAATGACTATGCTTTGGGGTCATCTTTAGCTGCAAAAGTATCTAGAAAATTACAAGATTTGTTTTTGTTTGCTTTACAGCTTCTATAAGTAGAAGACATGACAAAAACAATTGAATTAGCCAACATGTAGCATATGTTGCATGCAGCGTTATACTCTGTTTGATATCTTTTAGGAAAAATGTCCTTCTACGCTTCTAAAATTTCATAGCTTTTCTTTGTTTACCCTTCCTCTTGGACTGTGGAGTTAAGTCATCTGATTTTATTTGGTTTATGATTAGAATTCCACACTTAAGAATATGGTATGTCTTTATTTATATGTTCTTAAGTATCTTTCAGTAACATTAAGGTACATCGAGTTCTTGTTAAGTTATTCTTAGAAATTTCGTGTTTGGGAGTTGTTTTGTGAAAGTTATCCCCTTTTAAATATAGGTTTTAGTTAGCAGTTGAATAGCTATCAATTTGAAGTTATTTATCATATATATAGATGTGTATACACACACACACATACACACACACAAATATAACCTTACTAGCTAGAATTCTTTTCCTTTGACTTGCTCTGCTTTTCTTTTCCAGATATGCTATACAGAATGTTTTGCTTAACATTATTTTTGGTATGCATTTGGAACAAGGGCATCTTGCTTTTAGTTTATCTTTAAGCATGAGTTTTTATCAAGAAAGTTATTTGTGCACTGAACTAGATTTCAAGATTGAAGAGAAAAATTATGTGATGGTTACTTTTTTGTGTCAGTTTGACTAGGCCATGAGGTACCCAAATATTTGGCTTACTGTTATTCTGGATATATCTGTGGGGGTGTTTCTAGATGAAATTAATATATGAATTAAAAGACTGAGCAAAGCAAATCACTTTGCCCAAAGTAGGTGGGCCTCATCCAATCCATTAAAGGCCTGGATAGTTGAATTTGCTCACTCTGCCTTACTGTCTTCATGCTGGAACTTACGTCTTCTCTTGGCTTTAGACTCTGACTGGAACTTACCCTATTGGCTCTCCTGGTTCTCAGGCCCACAGGTCTAGGCTGGAATGATACTATCAACTCTCTGGATATCCGGTCTGCTAATTGCAGGTTTTGGGACTACTCAGCTTCTATAATCCTAAGAATCAATTGCTAATGTGTTTCTATAAACTAGCAATGACTATCTGAAAGAGAAATTAGGAAAGCAATCCCATTTGCAGTTGCTTCCAGAAAATAAAATATTTAGGATAAACACAACCAAGGTGGTGAAAGACCTGTATACTGAAAAGAGTGACTTTTATGAAAGACACAAATAAATGAAAGGTATCTGTGCTCTTGGATTGGAAGAATTAGTATTGTGAAAATGTTTATAGTACCTAAAATAACTTACAGATACACTACAATCCCTATTAAAATTTCAATGGCATTTTTCACAGAAATTAAAAAAGGAAAAAAAAAAGGTCCTCAACATTAGTCTTGGCACTTATTTCTTGGATAAAACACCAAAAGCACGGGGCACATGGGTGGTTCAGTGGTTGAGTGTCTGCCTTCAGCTCAAGTCCTGATCCCTGGGATCCAGTTCCCCATCAGACTTCCCACAGGGAGCCTGCTTCTCCCTCTGCCTCTGTGTGTATGTCTCTCATGAATAGATCTTTAGTGTTCATTTCAATGACTTTTAAGGAATATTCATACTCGTATAATTATCTTCCAAAATCAACATACAGAACTTTTCCATTATATAAGAAAAGTCCCTTGTACCTCCTTCCATGTGGTCAATCTTCTTCATGCTAAAAACCTTTTGACGTCTATCACCAGAAATTATTTTCTGCTCCTTACAAGTTATACAAATGGAATCTGATTCTGTCCTTTAACATAATGCATTTGAGATTCATTCATGTTATTGCATGTATCATTAGTTTGTTCCTTTTTATGGCTAAGTAGTATTCTGTATTTAATATATCATAATTTGTTTATTCATTCTCCTTTGGATAAGATTTGATTTATTTCCAGTTTGGGACTAGTATGAATAAGACTCCAATACATATTTCCATTTTAGCCTACTTGCTTCTGTTGAATTTCTAGGGAACAACTGTCCTGGAAGATCTTTCAATCTTAAAAAAAAATGGAATAAAAAATTTCAAAATGCCTTAACATCGACCATTAATTTTAAAACATTGTTACTATCAATTTCAAAAGTAGGACTTAGTGCCTATTAAAAATGGAAAATATATTTGTAGAAAAAGTATTATTTACTCAGTAAGCATTAACAATGACAGCCTGAGGCAATCTCTATGAAGTGAATATATGTGCATGTGTGTGTGTGTGTATTAACTCATTCATTCATTCTTGATCCTGTCAGAGATTATGTTCAACATTTTAGGAACAAAACAAAGCACTCATTTATTATCTCTATAGATGATATGAAGCTGTGGATAGGGGAGCAGGTAGTTAATAGAGTGGGTAATACCATCAAATTGGGGATAGTATGTATAACAGTAGGGGAAAAATATATGCTAGAGAGGTTTGTAGAGGTGATTCCAGAATCAGATAGGAACTGAAATTTGATCAGTAGTTCACAAACTGGACTATAGGGATTGGAATAGACTGGTTGGATAAATAATCTGGGAGAGGTAGAGAGATATAAGGAAAATGGTGGTTTAAAAAATTAAAAGTTTATTTTACCTCACTGTAATCATGGGGATTACAATTCAGTAAATTAAGGATGCAGTTAAGAATCAACATTTTAAGAAACACCTCAAGCAATTTCAAGTCTTTGTTTGGATGAGAATCTAGGACTCTGAGTTGGATGACTTCTAAGGCCCCTTCTAAACTGAAGGTACTATATTTGTTGTTTTTTTAAAGATTTTATTTATTTATTTAGGAGAGACATACGCAAAGATAGAGAGAGGCAGAGACAGGCAGAGGGAGAAGCAGGCTCCATGCAGGGAGCACGACGTGGGACTCTATTCCGGGACTCCAACATCAGGCCTTAGGCTAAAGGCGGCGCTAAACCGCTGAGCCACCCTGGCTGCCCAAGGTACTATATTTGTATTAATAGTTTGAATGCACCCTGATGTCCTTGAATTATGCTGGAGTCGGATGTTATTTTAGGTATGCCAAAAGGAATTTACGATGATGTGATAATACTTCTTTTGAAAGACAAGGGAAACCACATAAATGACACAGGTAAGGATAGGGAAGATTAGAGGAGATGCATGAATAGAGGAATTGGGATCAAGAAAGAATGATGACAAAATAATTCCTAGGAGTTTGGCTTCAGGTTTTATAAATTCTCAAAGTATCTAGATGCAGAAAATAAGAAAGAATTTCCTGTCATTATTTGAAAAATGGATAGGCATTTTTATTAAAGGGATGGAAATTGAGTGAAGTATATAGATTCTGTGCCAACAGACTAAGCTATAAAAATGTAATTGCTCCCAAATTGAGATACATTATCAATCCCTAGTTTAATAGTGATTCAGAATTAAAGGTCATTAATCAGCATGTTTGGCACAAGCAGAAGTATACAGCCATAGTAATTGGTTTCAGAAAATAGAGAATCTAAACAGTAGTTATTTTTTTTAATTACCCATTATGGGATAGGGCTTGTACTAAGCATTTTACTTACCTTGTCTCCATTCTTCACAGTAGTCCTGAAAATTAGGTGTGGAGTCTAAAATACCACTAGAACAGAATCATAGAAGGAAATCTGGAAACAGGATTTTAGTCCAAGCTCTAACAGTAATAAGATCTCCATCTTATATAACTACTTACCTCTGAATTTAAGGTCTGCAGAATGAAGAGTACATTCAAGCCTTATAACAGTGTATCAATGAGGATAACTTGAACTATACAGTTATAACAACCCCTTTATCTCAGTGTCTTATACAAAACACATTTTTCTCTCATATAAAATCAACTACAGATCTGGCCGACTCTCCAGATCAGGTGTTACACATATAGTGATCCAGTCCTCTGGTTCCACCCTTTCAATATGAGGAAGAGAATCTCCTCCAGCTTTTCACCACCTCTAACCATAGGAACATCTTATTTCTATTCACTTGTCATTAGATAATGCAAGTCACATGGCCCCACTTAATTGCAGAGTAGTTAGAAAATCTATATATTCAAGAAGTAAAAACTAGGTTTTATAAAACTAGCTTTAGTAAGGCCCATTACAAACTCCCTCTTATCTTTAAGTGCATGAGGTATACAGCCTTGAGGATACTTTGCCAGGACCATTTGATGCCGGCATTTTATAAATGGATAACGGAAAATAGCTTCAATAATTACCCAGGTTCTTTTAATCAGTTATACTTGGTGAGTGTTTGTCATCATCATCATCATCATCACCATCATCACCACAACAGCCAATCTTTAGACATTATGACAATACACTAAAACTTAATTGAAGTAATAGTAATAATAATAACATTTATGGGCACTTACTTTGGCCAGCATTAAAGGTAAATACTTTAAGTGAACTAAATTATTCCAATCTCATGACTCTATGAGGTATGTATTTTTTAAATTCTCATTTCACAGCTTGAGAACAAAAATAAAAACAAATATTTAAAAATGCTTAGGTTAAGTAATGTAGCCATATTTAAAGCGCTAGTATGTGGCAGAGCCAGACTTTAACTGTCTGACCTCAAAGCTCATGTTCATAATGAAGCCATGTTTTGTTTTGTTAACAAACACAGAAACTGAGGCTCAGAGATGCATGTATCCTGACCAGTGTTATCCTAAATGTTATGAAGCTAGAACACATGTACCCTCTGGGGCTGAAATACTTATTCTAAATTTTTTTATGGATGGGTCACTTAAGATAAAACAGGGTACTGCTGAAAATAGCCTCTAAAGCAGAAGTTCATCTGCTACTGTTCATCTGTTCATCTTAATTCACTTTTGACTGCCAGCAGCTTGGCCATGACTCTTGGATCTTACAATCTTTCCTAAATTTCAGGGGGTTTTTTGAGGTTTTTTTTTCTTTATGCCTACTGTATTGAAGCATACACAGAGTCCATTCAAGGGCACATCTCTTTTGACTATAGCACACACATACACACACAATTCTTAGAGTACAAATCTCCTATTTATAAAAACCACAGAACCTATTTTTTTAGTCAAGGTGTTTCTCCTTAAGGAACAACTGTATCACCACTCAGTAAACATTTGTGAGATACATGAATTTGAATTATTCAGTTAGAATTCAGTTAAATGCATTAATAAAGAATTTCCTTTGTGTTAGGTATAAGAAGTTGTTAAAAAGTTATTCTATGTACCTATTCCTCCATTATTCAAGAACAGCTGGAGTGAAACAAAAGAGAAGATAAGAGATTTAAATTGTTGTTCGTGAAATAACCATAGGAGTAGTACTCCAGATTTATCCCTTTCCTTTCTGTCCTTTAGATCTTACAAGAAAATTCATGTTTCCACCTTAGGAAACTAAAAATTTCCCTAGGATCTCTCTCTTTCTCATTTTTTAAAAAGATTTTACTTATTTGTTTGTTTGTTTGTTTCTTTAGAAGTAGGGGCAATGGGGTGGGGAGATGGGCAGAGGGAAAGAGAGAATCCAAGCAGACTCTACTCTGAGTGTGGAGCCCAATGCAAGGCTCAATCCCATGACCTGAGATCAAGAGCTGAGCTGAAACCAAGAGTTGGATGCTCAATAGACTGAGCCACCCAAGCATTCCCCTAGGATCTTTGGAATCTGGTACGAGAATAAGATTTATAAAGAAACTTAATTATATCCTAAAATAATCTTCCTTCCTTCCTTCCTTCCTTCCTTCCTTCCTTCCTTCCTTCCTTCCTTCCTCCCTCCCTTCCTTCCTTCCTTCCTTCCCTCCTTTTCTTTTCTCCTCCTCCTCTCTCTCCCTTTTTTACTTCCTAAAACTTACACTTATTTTTTAATCAACTACCAAATGAAGTATAGCAGTTACACATTAATCTTTGGTGATGGAGGGGGAAATTCAACACCAAATACAGTATGTAAAAAAAAATGTGAAATTTATTGTATCTGAAATGTTCCTGAAAGGGAAAATATTTTCCAAAAGTGATTTTAAAAACAGTTGCAGTGTATGGTCAAGTAGGCCCTGTCAGCTTAAATACTCTTTTAAAAAGGGTAAATTTTAAATAAAAAGGAAATATAAGAAGAAAGAAAAGAAAACAGAATACAATGAAAGAAGCAATAGTATACATGGCCAGTTTATGGGTAATTCTAAATAATTATTAACTCTAAAGATAATCATAATACTAATGAATGGATATTACAAACAAGATAGAATTAAAATCAGAGCATTAGTAATGTGAGACAGTATCTAAGCTAAAACAGTCTTGCATTGTTTAGGAGAAAGATAGAGGTGCTGAACATTTCATAGAATCCCAGATACAGAGGAAATAGAAGCACCAGTTATCTTTGGGAATGGGGATAGAGAGGGAACCAAAAGTGGAAACTTGTTCTCCCCCACAGCTATGTAACTACCTTTACCTAGTCAAGCAGAAGACTAGAGATTTATTCTCTGAAGAGAGTGAACCAAAGGTACAATAACCTTGGGGACATTAGACCCAGCAAGTGCAAAGGTACTATGCAACAGTAAGAGGAAAAGCGAAATTTATATACTAAACAGGAAAACCATCAGTTCCCTCACCCCAGGCCCACTTCCAGGTAGGAAATTAAAGATCTACTTTCAGGGAAAATTGACCAAGAAAATAGACCTACAAATATCTGATACTTCAGATACTTGAGTGGTCCCCTAAGAGAAACTTTCAGCTCACCACTCTCAATGTCCCTGATCATAAACAAGGAGCAGAAAGCCACTTGCTAAACAGTTTAACAGTTTCTTAAAATGATAATCTTTTCATGTGACTCAGAAATTTCACTCCTAAATATCTACTTAAGACAAATGAAAACCTACATCCACTCAAAGACTTGAATGCAAATGTTTGTACAGTATTATTATTCATAAGAGCCAAAAACTAAAAGCGAACCAAATGTCCATCAACTGGTGAGTAATTAAACAAAATACAGTACATATCCATCCAGTGGAATACTATTCAGAAATAAAAAGGAATCAACTACTAATATTTGCTACATGAATTAACCTCAAAAGCATGCTAGTGAAAGAAACTTCATGCAAAAGACTCTATATTGTATGATTCCATTTATCAAATATCTGTAAAAATGCAAATCTTTAGAGAAAGTAGATTAATCTGCAATAAAGATGAGAGCAGAGATTACCTAAAAATGGGTAGAAGGGATCCTTTTGGCGTAATGATAATGTTCTAAAATTTGATTGTGGTGGTTATAAAACTCGATAAGTTTGCTAAAAATTATTGAATTGCTCACTTAAATTGTGTGAATTTTATAGTATGTAAATTGTATCTTGATAAGGTTATATAAAGAATTTATCCCATTCATTAAATCGGAGGATGCTATGAAATAGAAACAATAAGAGAGAACTCAAGTAAACGTGATTTTGAAAATATTTTTTAAATGTACTAGAAATTTGAAATTAAAGTCCAGTAATTCTCCTAGAATATGGAAGTGAAAGGCTGAAACATAAAAGCTAAAAGAACCTAATCTAGGAGATACAACTTCTGACCAATGTGTGCTCCAGATACATAGGGGAAAAATAGGGGAAAATGTAAAATAAATAAGAGCAAAAGTTTTCCAGGGCTGAAAAGAAGCATAAGTCCTTCACATTTTAAGAGTCTGCAGAGACCCAAGAAGAAGGAATGAAAAACAAACTCTCCCTAGACAAATTGGCATGAAATTGTATAACATTAAGGAAAAGGGGGATCCCTGGGTGGCCCAGCGGTTTAGCGCCTGCCTTTGGCCCAGGGCGCAATCCTGGAGACCCGGGATCAAATCCCACGTCGGGCTCCCGGTGCATAGAGCCTGCCCCTCCCTCTGCCTATGCCTCTGCCTATGTCTCTGCCTCTCTCTCTCTCTCTCTCTCTCTCTCTCTTTGTGTGACTATCATAAATAAATAAATTAATTAATTAATAAACAAACAAATAAATAAATATATGAGGAAAAGGTATTAAAATTTCCATAATGCAAAACAGAAAATGAGAAACAGATGGGCATTGGTTGTCTCATCAACACTAAATGCCATAAGACAATGAAATAGTTCTGAGAGAAAATTACTGTAAATCTAGACTACTATATCCACCCAAATTTTCAGTGAGAGGGCAAACCAAAGTTTTTTTAGCTATCAAAGGGCTCAAGACATTACCTTCCATACATCCTTTCTGAAAAGAGCAAGGGTAAAGAGGAAGGAAGTCATGGGATACAAGAAATAAAGAACATCACTGAGGAACTCAGTGAACATGTTTCCCAGCATATGACAATAATACAAAATGTCTAATAAGCAACTAATTCAAATATAAGTAGGAAGCCACTAGAGTCAAAGAATAAAAGGCAGTAGGGTAGATTCCAAGCAATATACAATGACTGCAGAGTTATTAGTAAAAAATTATGAAAATAAAAATGGACAAAAATATGTTTCTATTCTCAATAAGAGGAAAGTAAAATAATCAAAATAGCTAATAATAAGGAAGCTATACAATATGTAAGAAAGATGTGCTGAAATACATTTCAAAGTAAACTATGGCATGATTTTGAACAATAGAAGTGAAGAAAAGAAATTCCACTTAGCTTAGATGCTTTGAATTGTCTCCTTTAAGTAACACAGCAGTCAGAATATTGTGCCCATGGAGTACTATAATACTAACATTCTATTTTGCTTATAGTTCTCTGTTTGCAAATACTATTATTTTTTTCAACTTTAAGAGATAATTCATTGAAAAAATTTTCCAAGTCTTCAATGTAGTTATGAAACAATATAAATACAATATAAATACCATTATTAAAGAGTAAAGGAAAGGAGGAAGGAATTGGATATTATATCCTCATCTAATATTGTGGGAAGCTGAGATACAGTATTTGAAGTTGTTGAAACAAGAAATAGAAGTTTAAACATGACATATAAAGTTACAAAGACAAGCAACAGAACTAAAATACTATCAAAAATTGGAACAAGGAGATAGAAACTTACGGGTAAGTTATATCCTCATGGAGTTTTGTGTTAAATGTAAAACCAAGCAGTAGTGATATAAATATGTTATTCAGAATATAGGAAGATAACCCACTTAAAGTATTAAAAAGTGTTTCTCTTGATCCAATGCAATGCCAGTCAAAATCCCAGAAAGTTATTTAGGGGATATTGACAAATTGATTCTAAGGTTTGTGTGGAGAGGCAAAAGACCCAGAGTAGTCAACACAGTATTGAAGAAGAACAAAGTTGGAGGGCTGACCCAACCCAAGGGCAAAACTTATTATAAAGCTATAATGATAAAGACAGCATGCTATTCA
Source organism: Canis lupus baileyi (assembly GCF_048164855.1). NCBI lineage: Eukaryota > Metazoa > Chordata > Mammalia > Carnivora > Canidae > Canis > Canis lupus. Next base: position 10,327,880 of record NC_132861.1, read on the forward strand.
CAAGGAATAAACAAATAGATCAATGGAACAGAGTCCAGAAATGAACCTAGATAAATATATTCAATTAAAAAAAATATATTCAATTGAACTTTGACAAAGGAGTAAAGGCAATACAATGAAGCAAATGTCTTTTCAGTGAATTGTGCTAGAAGTGGACATCCATGTGAAATAAATAAATCTAGACACATATCTTACACACTTCACAAAAATTAAACTGGATTGTAAACCTAAATGCAAAACACAGAAGTATAAGACTCCCAGAAAATAACATAGAAGAAAACTTATATGATTTTGGACACAGCAATAACTTTTTAGATACGACACCAAAGGTATGATCCATGAAATAAATAATTGATAAGCTAGACTTCATTAAAATTTAAAACTTCTATGAAAGATGATCTAAAGAAAATGAGAATACAAGCTACAGCTTGGCAGAAAATATTGCAAAAGACACATCTAATAAAGCACTGTTGCCCAAAATATACAGAAGACTCTTAAAACTCAACAATTAAAAAAAAAACCAATTTAAAAATGAGTCAAAGATCTTAATAGACACTTCACCAAAGTAGATACACAGATTTCTGGTAAACATATGAAAATGTTCCACGTCATATGTCATCAAGGAAACGCGAATTAAAATAACAATAAGATACCACCACATACCTATTAGAATGGCCAAACCTAGAACACTGATAGTGCATATATTGATGAGGAACATTCACTGATTGCCAGTGGAAGTGCAAAAGGAACAGCCACTTTGGAAGACAGTTTGGTGATTTCTCACAGAACTAATACTCTTACTATAAAAAATAGCAATTGTACGCTATGAAATTACCCAAAGGAGTGGAAATCTTCTATCCACACACAAAAATCTGTATATAGATGTTTATAGCAACTTTACTAATAATGGCCAAAACTTGGAAGCAACCACAGTATTCTTCAATAAATGAATACAGTAAAATATTACCACTAAAAGGAAATGAGCTACCAGGCCAAGACATGGACGAAACTTAAATGCATATTACTAAATGAGAAAAATGAATCTGAAGAGGCCACACACTTTCTGATTCCAGCTATATAACATTCTGGAAAATGCTAAACTATGGAGACAGTAAAACAAAAAAAAAAAAAAAAAGAAAGAAAAAAATAGTGGCTGCCAGTGGTTGGGGGCTAGGAGTAAAATGGGAGAGAAGAGCATAGGTGGTGAACAGAGGATTTGGGGAACAGTGAAAATATTCTATATGATACCATGACAATGGACATATGTCATTCTACTTTTGTCCAAACCTACAGAATGTACAACATAAAAGGAAAACTGTAATATAAACTGTGAACTTTGGGTATTTATGATGTGTCAATGTATTTTCATTAATTATAATAAATGTACAATTCTGGGGAGAGGCTACATGTGGGTGGGAGCAGGGGAAATCGCTGTGCCTTCTCAACTTTGCTGTGAACCTGAAACTTCTCTAATAAACTTAAGTCATGAAGAACAGATTTAAGAAAAAAACAGCATGTCTTTAGGAACTAAAATTAGGGCTAGGGCTGAGGAAGGGCTTAAAATTGTTTAATTTATGCATTCATTCAACAGAACCTTACTGAGTACCAACTATATGCTAAACTTCATTTATTATTTTACTTTAACGTTGTGAACATTAAGAGGCATTAAAAATTGTAAAAGCAAAATAAAATAAAAAATGAAAGTGAGAAATATAATTTAACATTCACAGTATGAAAACCTCTTCTATAACTGGAAATGTTTTGAAAATTCATCTTTGTGTAGTTACATAATGTATAGCTTTGATTTTAGCTAAATTACTACTGAAATTGCTTTTTCCCAGACTGACCAGAAAGAATGAAATTAGAGCATTCATTTTTAACCATGATTTTCATTACTTCTCACTTTCTTTGTTCATTTAGGACTTAAAACCAATCAAGTATTTCTGAAACTCAGCCTGGACCAAGGGAGAAAAATCTTATGGTATAAGATTTGGATTGAGTATTTGTGGACTATTTATACAATCATAAAAATAATTAAAGGGTGTTTATAACTCTAAAATGAACTTATTAAAAGAGAGAAAAGAGGGGGAGCAGAAATCATTTAGGAGAGGCAGTTTTTAAAACGCCTATAGAATAGACAGTGCAGGCTGATAGGTCACAGGTCAAATCAAACTTTTTGAACTATGGCTACTTGCAGAAAGACTCCATGCAACATGCTTTTTATACGCATCCAGGGAATGCATAGTCAGGAAAAATTTTCACTGGTGTGCATTAAGAAAGGTGTTTGGGGAATTCTTCCACAATGAAGAAGATGAATTGGATCTTACTTTAGGTTTCCTTGTACCCGACCCTTCCCAATTCCTTCCATTTTTATATAGAGAAGTTCCAAGCAGAGCATGGGGTATCATGACAATAAACACTTCTACACAACAGAATCTCTCCCCTACAGCAGTTAATAAAATGAAGTATGTCTCTATGAGGTATTTTTATGCAGTTTTTCTCAGCTGTTTCCTTGGTAGAACTGAACTGTGGCTTAGCCTTTCATAACTTCCGCTCTGTCCTAAAAATTATCTCTAACTCACACTCCTCTGTATCTCCACTCTGTAAACCATGATTCATTAATAACCAAACCTCTCTCCCAAATCCCCACCATGACCCTCCTTCCCAGTCCCTTGAGCACTTTATGTTTACTTCATTCTTCTCTTGATCTGGTAGCAAATCAAAGCCCAAGTTAGAAAACTTTGCTTCGGGCCAGAGACAGAGGCATTTTATAGATAGTAAAAAGCAGGAAGAGTTCACTTTTTCTAATAGGGTTCTATTATGCCATTTATTTTAAGGGTTTTGGAGAAAACACTCTATCCCACTCGATATCAAGTGCAGGGGAATCTTGCAATTATCATATGGAAATAATAGTCTAAATTAAGATTAGATGATGAGGATGAATATCTGAACCATTAATAGAAACCAATTAGCATCTTCTTTTAATAAGCAGAATTTTTCAAGAAGTCTTCCTGCTGTAAAGCCAAGGGTAGAAATGGAAATAACTATATTGTGATAAATGCAACTAGCTATTCCCATTGGTAGAACAGGATTAAAGACATTGAAGAAACTAACTTACATCAATGTTATGCTGAAGGTAGTTCACAGAGAAATGAGAGCTCACATTTGGTAGTAAAGGGCCCTGACTAACCCCAGGTTGCCTAAGATTGCATTCTCGCTCCCTTTGCCCATATCTCACTCCCTTTGCACTTGAGTTTCAATTTCCTACTATGTGACATGGGGCAAATAATTATTAGTCCACACAAGGTGGTTGTGAGGATTAAATGAATTAATACACATGAAGTGCCAGAAATACCGGAAGTATTCATTAAACATTAGGTATAATAATTTATTTTTCTGCATTTCACTTAGGATGCAAAATAATTAGCTGGGAAGAGATTTCTGCAGCCACTGAGTTCTATCTGGGTGTCCAGAGTAAATCTTATTTGTTAGCTGTTGCAAAACAGAAAGAGAAGCAAGTATTTTTTAAAATCAATGTGTTGATTTTTTTAGGTATAACTGACATACTGTTACATCCTATTACTTTCAGATGTATATCATAGTGATTTGAAACTTGTATACATTATAATATGATCTCCACAGTAAGTCTAGTTACCATGTGTCACCATGCAAACTTATTATCTTTTTACTTTTCTGTATTTCCTATGTTGTACATTATATCACCATGATTCGTTTTACAACTGGAAGTTTGTATCTCTTAATCCTCTTCACCTATTTTACCTGCCCCTGTCTGGTAATCAATAGTTTGTTTCCTATAATTGATGAGTTTGTTTCTGTTTTATTTGATTTTTTTATATTCTACATATAAGTAAAAACATATGGTATTTTTCTTTCTTTGTCTGATTTGTTTCACTTACCATAATACTTTTTATGTCCACCTATATTGTCACAAATAGCAAGATTTCATTCTTTTTTATGGCTGAGTAATATTCCATTGTGTGTGAATGTGTGTGTGTGTGTGTGTGTGTGTGTGTATATATATATATATATATATATATATCACATTGTCTTTATCTCTTCATCTATCCATGGATGCTTAGGTTGTTTACTTCTTGGCTAAGTAATTTCTGCAATGCACGCATGGATGCATATATTTCTTCAAATTGCTATTTTCATTTTCATTGGATAAATACCCATAAGTGGATATTCCCACTCGCGTGCTAGATCATATGGTAGTTCTATTTTTAATGTTTTGAGGAACCTCCATACTGTTTTCCACAGATGCTGCACCAGTTCACATTCCCACAAACAGTATACAAAGTTCCCTTTCCTTCACATCTTCAACAACACTTGTTATTTCCTATCTTTTTTATACTAGCCATTATGACAGGTATGAAGTGAAATCTCATTGTGGTTTTGATTTGCACTTCTCTGATGACTAGTGATGTGGAACATCTCTTCATGTGTCTATTGGCCAACTGTATGTCTTCTTCGGAAAAAAATGTCTATTCAAGACTTTTGTCCATTTTTTAAACAGGTTGGTTTTTTATATTAAGATATATAAGTTCTTTATATATTTTAGATATTAACCCCTTATCTGATGTATAATTTGCAAATATTTTCCTTCATTTGGTAGGTTGCTTTTTGATTTTGTTCTTCACTGTGGAGAAGCTTTTTAGGTTGATGTAATCGCATTTATTTATTTTAGCTTTTTTTTGCCCTTGCCTAAAGAGACTGGTCCAAAAACCTTTTGCTATGACTAATATCAAATAGTTCATTTTCTGTTTTCTTTCAGAAAGTTTTATGATTTCTTTATTTCTTTCAGAAGTTTTATGGTTTCTGGTCTTATCTTCAAGCCTATAATCCATTTGAATTTGTTTTTGTATATAATATAAGATACTGGTCCAGTTTCATTCTTTTGCACACCCAGTTTTCCCAAAACCATTTATTGAATATACTTTTTCCTATGGTATATTCTTACCTTTCTTATCATTGATTAACTTATCATATATGCCTAGGTTTATTTCAGGGCTCTCTATTCTCACACATTGATCTATGTTTTTGTATTCATGCCAGTACCATGCTGTTTTGATTACTGTCACTTTGTAACATAGTTTGAAATCTGGTAGTGTGATACTTCCAGCTTTGTTTTTTCTCAAGATTGCTTTGGCTATTTGGGGTCTTTTGTGGTTCCATAAAAAATTCAGGACTCTGTTGTAGTTCTGTGGGAAAAATGCCATTGAAATTTTGCTAGGCATTGTACTGAATCTGTAGATTGCTTTGGCGGGTATGGAAATTTTAATGATGTTAATTCTTCCAATCCAGGAGCATAACAAATTTTTCAATTTATTTATGCTGTTTTCAGTTTCTTTTATCAGTGTTATAGTTTTCAAAGTACAAATCTTTTTTTTAATTTTTATTTATTTATGATAGTCAGAGAGAGAGAGAGAGAGAGGCAGAGACATAGGCAGAGGGAGAAGCAGGCTCCATGCACCAGGAGCCCGACGTGGGATTCAATCCTGGGTCTCCAGGATCACACCCCGAGCCAAAGGCAAGCGCTAAACCGCTGCGCCACCCAGGGATCCCTCAAAGTACAAATCTTTCACCTCCTTGGTTAAATTTCATTCCTTGGTATTTTATTCTTTTGGTGCATTTTAAATGGAATAATTTTCTTAGCTCTTCTTCCTGATAGCTTAGTACAGAAATGCAACGAATTTCTAGATGTTAATTTTGTGTCCTGCAACATTACCGAATTAACCTATTAGTCCTAAAAAATTTTAGTAGAATCTATAGGGTTTTCTATATATAGCATCATGTCATTTGCAAATAGTGATGATTTTATTTCTTCCTGAAAATTGAAAATTTTGGTTGCCTCTTTTTCTTTTTTTCTTTTTTTTTTTTTTTTTGTCTGATTGCTGTGGCTCTGACTTCCAGTACTACGTAGAATAAAAGTGGTGAGAGCAAGCATCTTTGTTTTGTTCATCATATTAGAAAAAAGCTTTTAGCTTTTCACCATTGAGTATGATTTAGCTGTGGATTTGTCATATATGGCCCTTATTATGTTGAGGTCCATTCAATCCATACTCATGTTGTTGAAAGTTTTTATCATAAATACATGTTGAATTTTGCCAAATGATTTTTCTGCATCTGTTGAGATGATTGTATGATTTTATCTTTGCTTTGTTAATGTGATAGATCATATTGATTGATTTGTGAATGCTTGCATCCCTAGAGTAAATCCCACCTGGTCATGATGTATGATCATGTTAATGTATTTTTGAAATCAGTTTGCTAATATTTTACTGAGGGTATTTTCATCTATGTTCAGCAGGGATCCTGGCCTGTAGTTTTTGTGGGTGTATGTGGTGCCTTTGTCTGGTTTTGGTATTAGGGTAATGCTAGCCTCACAAAATAAATTTGGAAGCATTTCATCCTCTTTAATTTTTTGGAATAATTTGAGAAAAAATAGTAACTGACTTCTGTAAATATTTGGTAGAATTCACCTGTGAGGCCATCTAGTCCTAGATTTTTGTTTTGAAGAGTTTTTAGTTAGTAATTCCATTTTATTGATTGTAATTGGCCTGTTTAGATTTTCTATTTCTTCAAGATTCAGTCTTCAATGGTTGCATGTTTGTAGGAATTCATATCTTCTTGATTTTCCAATTTGTTGGCATGTAATTGTTCATGTAGTCTTTTATGATCCTTTGTATTTCTCTGGCATCAATTGTAAGTTTCTTTTCATTTCTGATTTTATTTATTGGTCCCTCTCTCTTGATGATTCTGGCTAGAGGTTCAATGATTTCATTTTTTTAGTGAACTAGTTTAGTTTCATTGATCTTTTTTATTGCTTTTGGGTATTTCATTTACTTTGATTTTGATCTTTATAATTTCCTTTCTTCTACTGACTTTGGACTTTGTTTTTTAGTTACTTTAGGTATACAATTATATTTATTTGGGAATTTTATTTATTTATTTATTTGGAATTTTCTTGTTTCTTGAAGTAAGCCTGTTTTACTATCAACTTCCATCTTAGAACTGTTTTTGTGGCATCTCATAGATTTTGGAAAATTGTGTTTTCATTTTTATTTGTCTCAAGGTATTTTTTTAAATTTCCTCATTGATTTCTTCATTAACACATTGTTTAGTATGTTGTTTAGTCTCCACATGTTTGTGTTTTATCCAGTTTTCTTCTCTTGATGATTTCTAGTTTCATACTGTTGTGGTTAGAGAAGATGCTTGATAGGACTTCAATCTTTTTTAATTTATTGAGACTTGTGTTGCAACCTAACATGATTTATCTTGGAGAATGTTCCATGTGCACTTGAAAAGAATGAATATTCTGTAGTGTTTGGATGAAATGTTCTGTGTATATATCCATTAAGTCTATCTGGCCTGAGTGTCATTTAAGGCCAATATTTCCTTATTGATTTTCTTTCTAGACGATCTATCCATTGATGTGAGTGGGATGTTAAGTCCTATACTATTGTTGTATCACTGTCAATTTCTTCTTTTAGTCTATTAGTATTTGTTATATACATTTTGGTACTCCTATACTGGGTGCATAAATATTTATAAATGTTATGTCCTCTTCTTGGATTAATCCCTTTATCATTATATAATGCCCCCCCTTTTTTTTTTTGTCTTTTGTTTTTGTCTTTAAAGTCTATTTTGTCTGATACGAGTATAGCTATCTCAGTTTTCTTTTCATTTCCATTTGCATAGAACATCTTTTTCCATCCCTCCACTTTGAGTCTGTATCTTAAATCTGAAGTAAGGCTCTTGTAGGCAGCATATAGATGAGTCTTGTTTTACACACACACACACACACACACACACACACACACACATCGGTCTTTTTAACTTGATACTCACTTATGTTTGTATACATTTCAAAGCATTTTTACCTCCCTTTCGAGTTTTATGTTTTTGATACCATACTCTATATCTTTTTATTTTATATCCCTTAACTATTTTATTTATAGCTGATATTACCACTTCTATTTTTTAATCTTTATACCAGCTTTTTAAGTGACTATCCACTGCCCTTACTATATATTTGCTTTAACCAGTAAGATTTTTTTTCATATATTTTATTTTTAGTTATGGACCTTTTTTCCACTTAAAGAAGATCTTTAACATTTCTTATAAGTCTGGTTGGTAGTGGATGAACTCCTTTAGTTTTATTTGTCTGGGAAACTCTTTATCTTGCCTTCGACTTTGAATGATAATGTTGCTTGGTAGAGTATTCTTAGTTGTAACTTTTTTCCTTTCAGCACTTCAAATATATTCTGCAACTCCTTTCTGGCCTGTTAATTTTTTTTTTTTTTGAAAAGTCAACTGATAGTCTTATGGGGTTTTTTTATCTGTGACTCTTTATTTTTCTCTTGTTTCCTTTAAGACTCTCTTTTTTTATGGTTTACATACTATAACATTTATGTGTTCAAAGTAGTTTTTAGTATAATTACAGAATTCTTTAACTTTTGCCATTTAGTTATGGTGTAGATCTCTTGGTTTTATCTTGTTTGAGGAGTCTCTGTGCTTCATGGAACTGAATATCTGTTTCCTTCCCTAGGTTAGGCAATTTTTGAGCCATTATTTCTTCAAATAAATTTTCTACCCATTTCTTTATCTCTTCTCTTTCTGGGATCCCAAAATGTAGATAGATGTTAGTATGATTGGAGTTGTCCTAGAGGTCTCTTAAATTATTCTTATTTTTTATAATTATGTTTTCTTTTTGCTGTCCTGATTACATAATTTCTACTATTTTGTTTTCCAAATTGCTGATCTGTTCTTCTGTATGAATTAATTTGATGTTGATTCCTTCTAGTGTATTTTTCATTTAAGTTATTGTGTTCTTCAACTCTGATTTACTCTTACATTTTCTAACTCTTTTTGAAGTTCTTACTGTGTTCCTCCACTCTTTTTTTTTTAGTTCAGTGAACATCTTTATGACCATTATTTTAAACTCTATCAGGTAAACTACTTACCTCTACTTCATTAGGGTTTTTGTTCTCCCAAGGCTTTTACCTTGTTCTTTCTTTAGAACATATTCCTCTGTCTCCTCATTTTGTTTTATTTTCTGTCTTTGTTTCCATGAGGTAGATGGAACAGTTACTTCTCAAAGGAATGTCCTTATGTTGGAGTGCCCCCTGTGTAAACTGTGTTTGCCTGGCAAATTTCACAGGCTGGCTGGAGCTGGAACAGGTATGGGCCAGGGAGTCCCAGAGCATGCTATACCAGGACCATCTTGTCAGGACAGCTGGAGCTTGGACTGATGTGGGCAGGGGGCCCAAGGTGCATGCACCAAGGCTACAAAGGTGGCAGGGAGGGCAGTCAGCTGGACTGGTATGGCCTTGGGGCCCAGAGTGTGCTGAGATAGCTCTAGTAGATTGGCTAGATGGCTTGGACTCTGCTTTCATCCCACTGTCAAGTTGGAAAGTAACACAAAATTGCAACCAGTAATGCCCCTGATCCCAAAACAATTTCCAGCAATTCCCTGCCCATTTGGTGACCACTCTAAGGTTAGAAAATAGATTTCTTTCCCTTACTGTCTAACAGTTCTTTAAACTGTCTTTTTTTGGCTGTGCCCCGGGCAGACAAGTCTATGCCCTTTAGTGATCTCTCTCTCTCTCTCTCTCTCCTCCAGGTCACTATGTTAGAGATGCAGTCCCCATCATTATTATGTTTCCTTCTCTCCTAATCCTCTCTATATGGTTTCTTTATTGTTTGTTGTACAAAAGCTGTTCAATCAGTTATCAGTTCTTCAGGAGGAATCGTTCTATATGTAGATATAGGTTCATAGATTCAGTGTGTCCATAGGAGGACTTGAATTCAGGGTCTTCCTATACTGCCATCTTGGACTCTCTCCAATGTGTTGATTTTTATTGCTCTGTTTCCCCTGCATCCATGGTGTCCTACCCTAGAACACCACATAGATATAACAACAGAAGGACTTATGAGAGACTTAGAAGTAATCTTCACTTTCTCATATTGAAAATGACTGATTTGGAGGGGGAGGGGTAGTATGTTATATTCTAATGATCTAATTTAATATGTCAAGGTAGTGGGTTAAAGTCAGCCTATATCAAGAACCAATTGTTAATAGTTAAGAATTTTGCAAGCTGGTTGTTGAACTACTGATAACTTGAAATCAACCATGGTGGGAATATTTACACTACATAGATCAGTAAATGCTCTAAACTAGGTCCTTTTTTTCTCCTCAGAGAGTCCATTGATTAGCATACCACTAAGTACCTGTGTCATGTACAATGTATGAAAGGAAATGAGGATACTTCAAAGGTAGTGGCTTATTCTCTTTGAAGCATGTTTCCATCCTATCTAAATAATCTTTCTAGCAATTGTATGACAGTGGCAGAGTATTTTTATTATTCTGTTTTACATACTTGGAAACCGAAATAATGATGCATAGTCATTAATAATGCAAAGTAATGTCCATCAGGATGACACCAGGACTAAAACCTGGACTTCCTGACTTACCACAATATTTATTTTATTCTTGTTTTGAGATAGAGCATCACAGGATTTTATTTTTTGCAGTTGTTGATTTCCAATTAATTTTAAGAAATGCTATGATATTTTCTAAATTAACAAAAGAAAAAATCATCAGAATTAAATATTCCATATATCACTTAGTGGGGAGGGCTTGGAAATGAAGAGAAAGTCAAAGATATGGTAAATATTTCCTATAGACGTATTTATTTGTCAACATTAGGTGAATCCTCTGCTGGTTGCCTTTGGGTATAGAAAAAAGGTATCAAAAAAATGGAACATGTACATATTTCCCTGAGAAAGATTTCATTATAACTAGGAATCCTGAACAGACATGAAATACTTAAAGAATGTTTACAAAGCAAAATGACAACAAACGAAAATGCAGTTTTGTTCAAACTGGGAACCTGAGCGCTGAGAGGTTGATCAAAGGAGGCCTCCTAGAGGGAGAGAATTTGAAGAGTGTTTTTCAGGAAGTGTCAGCTTTAGCTGAATTGCTGAAGATGACAGGAAAGGATATTGGCACCTGGTGTGTTAGAACAGCTAAGCAAAGACTTCCTTCCCCAAAGTATATCCAGCCCTCTGGACGTTACCCTAAATAATGGTACCTCTTCTAGGGATAGGGAGAGGAAGCTCAAACCAGACAATTTTATTATACCTTGTTCAGTCTGGTAAGAGAACAGAGGTTGAAAATTAATAACAAAATAGATTGAAGCCTAAGATTTTCATTTTCCTTTCTATCACTTCCTTAGTCGTTCCAGTCATTTCCTTTTGACATTCCAGTATATGAATCACTGTATCAGGTATGAAAATACTTGAGAAAATTTTCCTATTGTTTTCTCAGAAGCTATATGACATACTTTTATACCACAATTAACAAAAACCTAGCAGACAAATATCTAAACTCATAAACCAAATGGATCAGGGTATTATTATTTGCATCACAAAAAGCCTTTCATTTTTTAAAAGGCTTCACTATTGTTTTATTAATTCATTTTTATGTAGACATTTGTTAAGTGCAATTTATATTTTAGGCACTATAGACACAGGTTTATATAACAGGATCCACTGCCCCCACAGATCTCAGAGTATACAAGAGGAGACCAACATGTTCTGGCATAATTATAGTCATACTTGATGTAGAAAAATGTTGGGGTTTGGAGTCAGTGGCCAAGAAAGAATTCTTTAGACATCTTTGGTGCAAAAAGGTGGTTTTGTTAAAGCATAAGGACAAGACCTGTGGGCAGAAAGAGCTGCAATGGGGTTGTGATAGGTGACTTATTATATACTTCCAAGGTGAGGGGCAGTTAAGGACAGCACAAGCCTTCAAGGTATTTTGTAAACAAGATTTCCAGCATCCTGAAGAGGCTAACTATTGTTATGAGAAGATCATCTGTTATTGTTGAGTGAAAACTGAGTCAGGAGACCCTTCAGATGTGTATCAGTGGGCTATATTCTTGGAGGATGAATGCTAACATTTACCTTGGAGGTACCTTGGAGGGTAGAGATAAAGGAAGTTTCCAAAGGAACTTTCATATATTGAAGAAGACTTACAGGATCCTGGGGGTTGGGATAAGATTGCCTCTTGATCTTAGCAAAATATTAACATCCAGGCAGCTGAGTTTGTAGAGGAATGTCACTCTGACTGTTTTAAGACTGGTCAATGGCCACAGCTTTGTAGTACAACCTGAAATCTGGCATCGTGATGCCCCCAGATATGGTTTTCTTTTTTAATATGCCCCTGGCTATTCGGGATCTTTTCTGATTCCACACGAATCTTAAAATAATTTGTTCCAACTCTCTGAAGAAAGTCCATGGTATTTTGATAGAGATTGCATTAAATGTATAAATTGCCCTGGGTAGCATTGACATTTTCACAATATTAATTCTGCCAATCCATGAGCATGGAATATTTTTCCATCTCTTTGTGTCTTCCTCAATTTCTTTCAGAAGTGTTCTATAGTTTTTAGGGCATAGATCCTTTACCTCTTTGTTTAGGTTTATTCCTAGGTATCTTATGCTTTTGGGTGCAATTGTAAATGGGATTGACTCCTAATTTCTCTTTCTTCAGTCTCATTGTTAGTGTATAGAAATGCCACTGACTTCTGGGCATTGATTTTGTATCCTGCCACGCTGCCAAATTGCTGTATGAGTTCTAGCAATCTTGGGGTGGAGGCTTTTGGGTTTTCTATGTAGAGTACCTTGTCATCTGGGAAGAGGGAGAGTTTGACTTCTTCTCTGCCAATTTGAATGCCTTTTATTTCTTTTTGTTGTCTGATTGCTGAGGCTAGGATTTCTAGTACTATGTTGAATAGCAGTGGTGAGAGTGGACATTCCTGTCTTGTTCCTGATCTTAGGGGAAAGGCTCCCAGTGTTTCCCCATTGAGAATGATATTTGCTGTGGTTTTTCGTAGATGGCTTTTAAGATGTTGAGGAATGTTCCCTCTATCCCTATACCCTCAAGAGTTTTGATCAGGAATGGATGCTGTATTTTGTCAAATGCTTTCTCTGCATAATTGAGAGGATCATGTGGTTCTTGTTTTTTCTCTTGCTGATATCAATCACATTGATTGTTTTACAAGTGTTGAACTAGCCTTGCATCTCAGGGATAAATCCTACTTGGTCATGGTGAATAATCTTCTTAATGTACTGTTGGATCCTATTAGCTAGTATCTGTTGAGAATTTTTGCATCCATGTTCATCAGGGATATTGGTCTATAATTCTCCTTTTTGGTGGGGTCTTTGTCTGGTTTTGGAATTAAGGTGATGCTGGCCTCATAGAAGGAGTTTGGAGGTATTCCATCTCTTGCTATCTTTCCGAACAGCTTTAGTAGAATACGTATGCTTTCTTCTTTAAACGTTTGATAGAATTCCCCTGGGAAGCCATCTGGCCCTGGACTTTTGTGTCTTACCAGGTTTTTGATGACTGCTTCATCACTGGAGGGTATTATGCTGAGTGAAATAAGTCAATCGGAGAAGGACAAACATTATATGGTCTCATTCATTTGGGGAATATAAAAAATAGTGAAAGGGAATAAAGGGGAAAGGGGAAAAAATGAGTGGGAAATATCAGAAAGGGAGACAAAACATGAGAGACTCCTAACTCTGGGAAATGAACTAGAGGTGATGGAAGGGGAGGTGGGCGGGGGGTGGGGGTGACTGGGTGACGGGCACTGAGGGGGGCACTTGATGGGATGAGCACTGGGTGTTATTCTATATGTTGACAAATTGAACACCAATAAAAAATAAATCTATTAAAAAAAAAGACTTGTCAATGGGCTGTAAGTAGTAAGGATATTTAATTTTTCTTTTGCCTTTGTTTTTCCACATTAACACTCAATTGGTAAAAAGAAGTTCAAACACCATAGGCATTAAATGATCAATGATCAGGACAGTTACAGATGTTACAGATATTGGACAAGTCTGTAAACAGAAAGTGATGATTCAGGTAGAAATGAATAGGTTCACTGGACCAAAAAAAGAGAGCTTTCCTAAAGAATGACAAAACAGAAAAGTATGCAAGTATTTTTTTTTAAGTCAGTGTGTTACCATGGTTCCACTGTGTTAATGGTGTTTCAATCTAGACCACTTAGATATAATAACTGAAGGGCTCATGTGAGATTAGGAATAATCCTCACTTTATTTCACAGGAGTAAAAAGTGGTTGCGCTTATAGTTGGAATGGGAAAATTGAAGTTTCTAGAGACAGATAGATTAGGGATACATGATGGGAAATCACTGAATATTTTCAGCAAGAACAAGAATGGTGTGCTCTGATTTATGTCTTTTTAAAAAGATCATTTTAAAGACGATATAGAGGATGCATTGAAAGGTAGAATTTTTCAAATAGAAGCTTCCTTATTATACTCAAAACATAATTTTATTTGCAAAAGTTCTGCTTCTGTAGAGCAAACTCTTAATCCATCCCCTGTAGCGAGTGGGCCACACCTAAGATATGGCAGGTGAAGTCTAATAAAGCACAAATGTTTTAGTGCTATGACCTTCTATTTTTCAGGGCCACCAACCAGTTCTGTTTAGAGCAATGGTCCAAATGTAAGCCTGATAAACTATAATTGATCTCATACCACCCACACCATAAATAATTTCAAAGTATCAAAACAAAGGCTCCAAATAATTCAGATATATAAGTTCCCAGCCATTTATCTTCCATTTCTGGACCAAACATTTTAAGGTTTTTGAAACCTGAAGGTTGCCCTTTCCCTTGCTTTAAGATGTTGCCAATTGAAGCTAAGCTATACACAGAGCTGATATAGAATTCCCTTCATCCCTTGAGCTAAACAAAGGAAAGCTTATAAGGAAATTTCTGGAAATGAGGTTAATACAAAGTATGTAGGTTCTACATATTTTTCCAAGGAATTTGAAATTGAGCTCAGAGTTGGCTAGCATCCTGCCGAGTTAATGATTTTCAAATTTTAGAAAAAGAAATAAACAAAACTGCTTCTAAGGGTACTGTAAAGAACTGAAGAAATCCATGATTATTCAAATTAATGCTCTGGAACACTTGCTGATATAGTCAGCGATTGTGGCAGGCAGTTTGTTTTTTCCTTGTGTTTTAAATCATCTTAATTTAGAAATCATCTTTTGGCATTTATGACCTCAATTCTACTGTGTCAACATAGCACATTACTATTCTCTTTTTCATTTTTTACTTTTAAAAAAGGTGAAAGACTTTATAAAACTCAATCTCAAACTTCTTGAACCAAAGAATCCAGGAAAATGATGCTCTGCTTGCCATTTATGAATAACCAGGTAGATCATACTGTAAGTCAGCCAGAAAATCAGTTAACCCTATTTCTTTTGCCTTCTATCGGTTGCTAACAGATCTTTGTACTTTCTTAGCCAAGGATGGGAGGAAGAGTGTCTGGCAATGGTAAGTTATTTAGACTCAGACTATAGACTGCTGAAAATTTTTCAGCCATTGCCTTTTAGAAAAATAGATCTATGTGTAAGGCTGCTTGCATTTGTAATTTCATTTCAGTCACAGTTTGATTTATCACAAATCAACTGACATTAGGCTGTGACTAATTCTTTCAAGATCTTAAAGCTACTGAGCCTTTGTTGCCCAGGAACTCAGGAGACTGTCCAGGTGGGTGGTTTGCAAATTGTCAGTCAGTGATGTTGAGGGTCTGGTAGGAAAGCAGTAGCCTGGTCTACATAATTGTTCAAATAATTATCTAAAATCACCATTTCAGTGCTTCTTATTGGATGATCAAGACAAAATTCTCTACTCTAGGACGCAATCCATTCAATTTACAGGCTTCACTAGCTCTGTCTGAGCTTCTCTCTTGCTCTTCCCTAGTGCTAACCCTCTTGCCAGCTAGTGTCTGTGGTTTGCCTATTTTTTTTATTATTATGGCCCATATTTGGTACCTTTGACTTTGCTGCTCATATCCAATGTAGGATACTCTCTCAGATTCTCTTCGTTAAAGTAAATCCTCAAATTTCTTAAAGACCTACAGTTTAAAAATCACCTTAACAAGCTTATACCATCCCTCAAAGATACTTTGGTACCCAGCAAGGCAGAAAATACAATACTCTAAACCCTTTATTATGTGTTTTTAGTCCTTGCATTCATACATCATAGGGTCTTATTGCTACAAAGGACTCTAGAGATTGTTTAACAAGGGGATAATGAGGTCCAGAAATAATGAAGGATTTTTCCAATTACAGTTCAGTGCAGTAAAGACTGATGCTCCGAAGATAGTGAGACCCAGTGATATTATGAGGTGACCTTACAATCACCAAAGGATGATTGACTTGTGTTTACTACAGCCTCAGAGTTAAATCTGAATCTCAGAAAACAAGTATTCCAAGAATTCTGTGCAACATCTCCTAGTCTTGCAACATAGATATTCCTCAGAACATCACATTATGTGCGCCTCCAAAAGCAGACAGAATGTGTTATATTTTGGAGAATTTCCACTGTTGTTTTATGTAGATTAAGGTTCCTCTTCTACTTCCCATAGCAACCGTTTCACAGAACAAATATCTACCATTTTTAAAGTTGAATTGGACTATAATTATCATTTTATTATAATAATGATATTACAATTGGATTATAAAATCATGAGGGCAGGGACTGGGATTGTTTTGCATCATTACATCCTTGTGTCTAGAACAATGCTTTGAACACAGAAAGTACTAAAAAAAATGTTGAATGAATGAATGTTTATGCCTTTTTTTCCAGGTTAAATGTATAGTCTACAAGGGGTGGCTGGGTTGCTCAGTGTTTGAGCATCTGCCTTTGGCTCAGGTCTTCATCCCAGGGTCCTGGGATTGAGTCCCACATCAGGCTCCCCACAAGGAGTTGCTTCTCCTTCTGCCTACTCCTCTGCCTGTGTGTGTGTGTGTCTCTCATGAATAAATAAATAAAATCTTTTTAAAAAATGTATATGCTACAAGACAGGTTCTAGTTCTTGTTAGCATAAAGCAATTCACTTAAAGTTTAATGAAGATTTTTAAGTAAAAATTTACTAGAATATGAGTCACGTATTTAAATGCCTATAGATGCAAGCAGGGAGCACAAATCAGCAAAGCCAGGCTGCATATGAGAAATACAACACAGCACTGCAAGCACGATGATTAGAAAATGATATTAATAATGATTAGAACTGTGGCAAAGAGCGTAAGTCTCATCTAAATTGGCTGATTGTTTAAAAAATATTTAAAAATTAAAAATTAAAAAAAATAAATTGGCTGATTGTTGCCATGTCAGAATGGAAACCCAGTGATTTTTATAGAGAGGCTAAGATTCAGATTTTAATATAAAATATCACAATATTAAAATATTGATAATTCATTCTAAAAGAAAAACACTTTGTGCACAAGTATTTCTATGGGCAGCTAGTGGCTGTCAATTCCTAGATTTCTGCTCTAAAATCAAAGAACACATCTGGGAAGTTCTGTAGAGGTAATTGAACCCAATAGTCCTGTCTTTCTTGTTGGGGCCTCCAGTAGTAAGTGGACAGCATCATGCTCCAAATATCATGCCACCATGAGAATCAGATGAACCGAGCCCTTTATTCCAATCTGGGACCTACAGGGGTCAAAAGAGATCACAGAGATATATACTGCTGGCAAGCTCTGTACTTTCATAAGCCAGTAATTGGCTTGACATTTTTAAAATAGGAAAGCAACAAGACTTATGCACTCTAAATTGACCATGAAATGCTCTCAAAGCAAAATTATCACCAAGCCTGTCTGAAACATCTCCCTAGAAAAATGGGAAAGGGGAGGACTAGGATGGGCAAAGTTATTTTCTTAAACTTACAGATTCTGCTTTGCCTACATATTTGAGAAAATTCTTATAAAAGTCAGGTGTAATTTTTTTAATAATAAATTTATTTTTTATTGGTGTTCAATTTGCCAACATACAGAATAACACCCAGTGCTCATTCCCTCAAGTGCCCACCTCAGTGCCCACCACCCAGTCACCCCCACCCCCTGCCCTCCTCCCCTTCCACCACCCCTAGTTCGTTTCCCAGAGTTAGGAGTCTTCCATGTTCTGTCTCCCTTTCTGATATTTCCCACTTATTTTTTCTCCTTTCCCCTTATTCCCTTCCACTATTATTTATATTCCCCAAATGAATGAGACCATATAATGTTTGTCCTTCTCCGATTGACTTACTTCACTCAGCATAATACCCTCAGTTCCATCCACGTCGAAGCAAATGGTGGGTATTTGTCGTTTCTAATGGCTGAGGAATATTCCATTGTATACACAAACCACAGAGTCAGGTGTAATTTGATCAAGATCTTTTGTATATAATACAGAGGAGCATGGGCACAAAAAAAAGGGTTTTTTCATAAGAACGATATAGTTTAGAACATGCAGTATATTACCTATTATACAGCAGGCCATGCCTTCCTGAACTAAAACAGTTTTCAACTAGAGAAAGTCAAACCTCTTATTTGTATGGGAACCATATTTTTTGACTTTTAAAAAAAATTTAAATTCAATTTGCCAACATACAGTATAACACCCAATTCTCATCCCATCAAGTGCCCTCCTTAATGACCTCACCCCATATTTTTTTTTTTTTTTGGATGAAGACAAATAAAACCACTCAAGTAGCTAACACACACACACACACACACACACACACACACACACACACACATCCTGAACTAGGTAAATGGAACTATTTTGTTAAAAACAGAATTTCAGAGAGCGGAGCCGGGAGGCCCGGCGCAGCGTGGAGGTCGTTGGCGTCACCTGCCGGCCGCCGCTCCCTGCGCGCTCCAACCAACCGTGCCCTCCGCCCTCGCCCACCCCGCCCGCGCCGCTCTCGGCCGCAGCTTGGGCACCTCGGCCCAGGGCAAGGCTAAACCGCTGCGCTCGGGGCTTCCGGAGAGTGGGGCAGCCCCTTGCGCGGCTTCTCAAGAACAGCCCCTAAGGAGCCGCCGGACCCCCCGGATATTGCTCACACACCGGAGCGGCCGCAGATGAGCCACATCGAGACCAGAGCAACCGTGAAAGGCCACCTCGGACCCGAGCAGCTGCCGGATGGCCTCAAAGACTGCGATGCGGTGGTGACTCCAGCCGGAGTCCCAAGAAAACCAGGCGTGACACGGGATGACCTGCTCAGCACCGGTGCCTCAGTGTGGCCACCCGGACTGCGCCTGCGCCCAGCATTGCCCCGAGGCCAGGATCTGCGTCATTTCAAATCCGGTCAACTCCACCATCCCAATGGCAACGGAGGTTTTCAAGAAACACGGAGCTTACGACCCCAATAAAATCTTCGGGGTGACGACCCTGGACATTGTCAGGGCCAACACTTTCATTGCAGAACTAAAGGGTTTGGATCCCGCGCGAGTCAATGTTCCTGTCACTGGCGGTCATGCCGGGAAGACCATCGTCCCCCTGATGTCTCAGCGCACCCCCAAGGTGGACCTTCCCCAGGACCCGCTGACAGCCGTCGCCGGGCGGATCCAGGAGGCCGGCTCGGAGGTGGTGAAGGCCAAAGCTGCAGCAGGCTCCGCCACCCTGTCCATGGCATACGCTGGAGCTCGGTTTGTCTTCTCCCTTGTGGATGCAATGATGGGAAGGAAGGAGTTGGCGAATGTTCCTTTGTTAAATCCCGGGAAGCAGACTGTGCCTATTTCTCCACACCATTACTGCTGGGGAAAAAGGGCATCGAGAAGAATCTAGGCATTGGCAAGATCTCCCCTTTTGAAGAGATGATAGCAGAAGCCATCGCCGAGCTGAAGGCCTCCATCGAAAAGGGAGAGGAGTTCGTGAAGAACATGAAATGAAAGGGCAGCCAGCTAGCAGTCCGTTTCCCTCACTTATGAAGGCATCATGTCCCTGCGAAGCCATCTCCTGCCCTCATGTTTCCGTTGCGTTAACCACCAGTGTCATGTTAAGTCACCGCCCCTTCCAAGCGCAAGTCCGTCAGTGTGTGCATCAATAAAAGCAGGCTTCCATTTTCTTTAAAAAACAAAACAAAACAGAATTTCATCAAACTGCCTTGTGTTTACATGCACCTAAAGGGATATTCATTCACCTACAAGTTCATTGATCAGCCCAGTGTGAAATGGGGAAAGTTAACTGTCAGAAATAGCATCCCGTGGAAAGGAATTTAGAAAGAATCTACTGACTGTGCCCATGTTCTGTGGGCTAGCGCAGCATGCTGCCGTCACTCACTCAATATCTTTTTCACCTCCTGCTGTGTGCCAAGACACTCTGTGGACACCAACACTCATCTCTCACCCCATCCTGCCTCCAAGTTGCCCCAGAGACATCCATTCTCAAGATTAGGCACTTAAGGTACACTGCTCCTCAAAGTGAAGAATGTATTCATTTCAAATATATTGATGTTTTTTTCTGATCTCACTGGGTAGTACTTAAACAAAACATAGGCAGCCTCAGCACAAACCCAGGGAACAGATACTTTTGGTGAAACAGCTGATCTGGGACTCAATCTCACCCTTTGACTCCTGATCAGGTGCTTTCTGCTCTTCTTCTGAACCTCTCTGCCTTAGCTATGGGCAGCAGCTATTTGTTTCCAAGCTGACCCATTTCCAGCTTTTGAGTTTGCTGGAGATACCAGAGCATTAAACTAAAAGAGTTCTTAAAACATGTGTCAAATATCCTGGTTCCACATTACTTAACCTTTCCTGGACTTGGTTTCCCTTCTATAAAATAGTTAGATAAAGCTGACCTTCTAAGTGCAGAGGACTATAATGAAAATCACAGTAATTTACACACATGAAGTCAAAATATACAACTTATCCGAGTAGAAATAAGCCTTCTTAACTCAGAATCCCCTATCAATATTTACTTGGTTTTGCTCACTTCAAGATATTAATGATTACTTGTAAAGTGGAAGACTCAAATCTAGCTATATAGAATAGATGTTCTTTAAGATGACAAAATTAACAAAAGACATATTGTTAGAAATGACCAACTTTGCTCTGAGATTAAAGTATACCATTTACCTTTCATATTTATATACAAAGAACTGTGTTCTTATATCATTCCCTAGTTTACTCCCACTAAGGAATAAGTGGTAAGCATATCCAGTAGGGCTAGAAGATGATTTCTGGTTTGCTCTAGTCTTTTTCTCCGAAGTTATAAACTTAGGCATCATCTCTCACTCGCCATGACCAATCCTGTCAATTTTGCCTTTCCTGTCTCTTGAATCAGTGAACTGCCTCAGCCTAGTCTGGATCTCCTTCCTCTATTATCTGGATTATTGCACTGACTTCCACACCAGTCTCCCTGCTCTAGGCTTGCTCCGCTTCAATCCTTCCATCACACAACTACTCTACTTCTCTTCCTAAGGGACACATTTGACCAGGCCTGCTCAAAACCCTTTAGTGACCTTCCATTGCATATAGATGTAAGACTAAGCTCCCTACCTGGCTCTCAAACCCTTTTACCTCTCCTCCTTCCTTTCCTGTTTATCATCTTAATCATGCCACCATATCCCCTTTTGCTTTTAGGCCCTCCCACGTTCTATTTTTCTCTCAGCCTTGATGCTGTTTTTCCCTAATCCAAGTAACATCAGCATGCAACTGAGAAAAATCCTAGTCATCCAGTTTAAATTTCACTTCCTCACAGGACTCTGCTGAACCCCCAAAATGGGTTAGAGCACCCTTCACCTTCTCTTTAGTAGTATAGTAGTCATTATGCAGTACTATGTAATGTCTGTCCTCCCCACTAGACTATGAGCTCCACTGAGATGGGATCTACTTCATATAGGGCTATATCCCCACTGTGAGGACCACATACTAGAATCTCAATATTTACTTACATAATAAATAAATGACCAAGTGAGTGAGTTAATATCCCATGCTATTATTCCCCCTACTCCCCACCTTTAGGCTACCTGTAGTATGCTATGATATCTACTTCTTTTTTCAGGGTTTTTATTTACAATCTTATATAGTTCTTAATTTTGCTTATATTTGAAAGATAGTCTGTAAGTACTGATTTAGTTTGCTGATTTCCATTCACAACTATACCTCACCATATCCTCCACTCCTCAATTGGCACTATGAAATATTAGCACTCAGTTCCAAAATAGAGGTAGGTATATATCAGATCATATTCAAAATCTCTAAGTCATTTTGATGAATAAAGCAAGTTTTAAAAAATACTTCCACTAATTAACACAATATATTTCCACAGGGCTATATTAAGAAATTTGAAGGCCCTAAACAATCCTAAATTTTGAAGGTATTGCTCTACCTAATTTGGGATATATTCCTCAAATTAAGTATAAAAATTTTGTAAATCTGGGAAGGATTTTTCTAATTTTGCTTTTGGAAAGATTTAACTACATGTAATTTAATTTGCAATTAGCTATGATTTTCAGTAATGATCATTCATACTTGGGAATATGTGTGAAATGACAAAAACCTAACCACCTATTGTTTTCAAATTCAATGACTTACTAATGTTAGTGATTCATCACTTACACATATAAAGTAAGAATAGAGGAAACATACCTCAACATCATAAAGGCCATAAATGAAAGAACCATAGCTAATATCATCCTCAATGGCCAAAAACTGAGAGCTTATCCTCAGCAGTCAGGAACAAGTCAAGGATGCCTACTTTCTTGATTGTTATTTAACATAGTGCTACCCTCAGCAGTCAGACAACAGAAAAAAATAAAAGCAATCCAAATCAGCAAGAAGAAGACAAACTTTCACTATTCACAGGTGGCATGATACTCGTAGAAAACCCCAAAGACTTCACCAAAAAAATGTTAGAGCTGATATATAAATTCAGTAAAGTCACAGGATACAAAATCAACATGCAGAAATCTGTTGCATTTCTTTACACCAATAATGAAGCAGCAGAAAGAGAAATCAAGGAATTGATCCTATTTATAATTGCACCAAAAACTATAAGATACTTAGGAATCAACCTAACCAAAGAAGTAAAAGGTCCAGACTCTGAAGACTATAGAACCACTTATGAAAGAAATAAAAAATGACACAAAGATATGGAATAACATTCCATGTTCATGGATTAGAAGAACAAATATTGCTAAAATGTCTGTATTACCCAAAGCAATCTATACATTTAATGCAGTCCCTATCAAAATACCACTAGCATTATTCACTGAGCTAAAACAAACAATCCTAAAATTTGTATGGAACCAAAAAAGAACCTGAATAGCCAAAGAAATCTTGAGAAAGAAAGACAAAGCTGGAGGCATCACAATTCTGGACTTCAAGCTATATTACAAAGTGATTAAGATAGTGTGGTACTGGCACAAAACAGACACATAGATCAACGGAACGTAATATTAACCCAGAAATGGACCCACATCTATATGGTCAACTAATCTTTGACAAAGCAGGAAAGAATATCCAATGGGAGAAAGACAATCTCTTTGACAAATGGTCTTGAGAAAACTGTCCAGCAACATGCAGAAGAATGAAACTGGACTACTTTCTTATACCCCAAAGTAAATTTAAAGTGGATGAAAGACCTAAATGTGAGATGGGATACCATCAAAATCCTTGAGGAGAACATAGGCAGCAAACTCTTTGACATCAGCCGTAGTGACTTCTTACTAGTCATGTTGCCAGAGGCAAGAGAAACAAAAGCAAAAATGAACTTTTGGGGCTTCATTGAGATAAAAAGCTTCTGCACAGCAAAGGAAACAATTAACAAAACTAAAAGGCAACCTACAGAATGGGAAAAGATACTTGCAAATGACATATCTGATAAAGGGTTAGTATCTAAAATCTATAAAGAACTTATCAAATTCAACACCCAAAGAACAAATAATCCAGTCAAGAAATGAGCAGAAGACATGAACAGACATTTCTCCAAAGAAGATGCACAAATGGCTAACAGACACATGAAAAGATGCTCAGCATTAGTTATCATCAGGGAAATGCAAATCAAAACCACAGTGAGATACCATCTCCCACCTATCAGAATGACTAAAATTAACAACAAATGGAACAACAGATGTTGGCAAAGATGTGAAGAAAGGGAACCCCTGCACTGTTGGTGGGAATGCAAACTGATACAGCCACTCTGGAAAACAATATGGAGATTCCTCAAAAAGTTAAAAACTACCCTATGACCCTGCAATTGCACTACTATTTAACATTATTTTTCAATTATGTAGTTTTATTTTTATACTTTAGAGGCAATAAAAATTTTAGGAATTAAATATTTTAAAGGCCCCTGAAAAGTGGTAGGCATTAGTTACTATATTCATAGTGCCCAACGGATCAAATGGCTATATGGCTATAGGTTTAAATATAGATGGAAATGCACAGAAGAAATAGAAGTTCTGGAATTATATACAATGAACTAACAGTTGTTAGTTCTAGGAAGAGAATTATGATTGGAAGTGGAGGGTTGAGGAACACTAGCCTAATTCATAATGCCTACATTTTACAGAGAATATGTTCCTATATTATTTTGAAAATACAACTTGAAAAGGGACTATGTTTTTAAATAAGTAAGGAGAAGACTAGAGTAAGAGATGTCATAGGCACTAAGGATTTTCAAGTAGATGTGGGTATTTTTTAATGATGGAAATATTTTTAGACCTATTTTTACCAGGCTGTAGCATATTTGGGTAGATGAATTAGGGTTAATTTTTTACAAAATAAGTAAAAGTCTCCAGGATAATTGTCCGAGAACTTTATTATAGTATCTGACTCTATCAGGAACTCTTAGAATGGATAATTCAATACATAACTTTTTTTAAAAAAAGATTTTTTTATTATTAATGAGAAGCACAGAGAAAGAAAGAGAGAGAGAGAGAGAGAGAGAGAGGCAGAGACACAGGCAGAGGGAGAAGCAAGCTCCACCTAGGGAACCCCACATGGGACTCCATCCCGGGCCTCCAGGATCACGCCCTGGGCTGAAGGTGGCGCTAAACCCCTGAGCCACCCGGGCTGCCCAATACATTGTTAATGTATGATTTTGTAGCTTCTAGATACATATAATGAAATACATATAATGATTTTATCAGAGGTAAAAATAAGTGGACTATGTTCCATTAATGTTGTTACTTTCTAGTAGTTTGGTTTCACCTCAGCATTTATTCTAAGACCTGGATCAGTTGCAAATGTTTTCTAAGAACACTAAACCAAAGGGTAGATTATCACAAAAGAAGATGGAAAATCCTCATTCCTTTAACATACATTTTAATGATTATTTTTGCTGATATTTGCAAGCAAACATGGGGTATTTAAATATAAGGATAAAAAGTGCATATTTAGTTTTTTTCTTTCAGTACTTTATTTTGTTTTAAAATTTTTTAAAGATTTCATTTATTTGAGACAGAACAGAGTAAGAGAGAGAAAGCAAGCATGAGTGAGGGCAGGGGGTAGGGGCAAAGAGAGAAGAAGCAAGCTGCCTGCTAAGCAGGGAGCCTGACCCAGGGCTCAATCCCAGGACTCTAGGTTCATGACCTGAACCAAAAGAAGACACTTAACCGACTGAGCCTCCCAGATGCGCCTAAGTTTTTTTTAGAGAGAGATAGCATAAACAGGGAGAAGGTTGGGGGAGAGGGAGAATCCCAAGCCAACTCTGCTGAGCATGGAGCCCGACATGAGGCTGGATCCCACGGCCCTGAACTGATGACCTGAGCTGATACCAAATGGGTTTAACAGACTGAGCCATCCAGGTACATTTTTATAATTGAAGTTTATTTGGTATAAATTATATTACTTTCAGGTGTACAACATAGTGATTTGACAACTCTATACATTACACAATAATCACCATGATAAGTGTAGTTATCATCTGTTATCATATGATGTTATTATAATATTATTGATTATATTCCCTATGCTGTACTTTTCATCCCCATGACTGATTTATTTTATAACTGGAAATGTGTACCTCCTAATCTCCTTATCTCTTTTGCCAGTTCTCCAACCCCCACCCCTCTGGCAGCTACCAGTTTGTTTTCTATATTTATGGGTCTATTTCTGTTTCTGTTTGCTTTGTTCTGTTGTTTGGATTCCACATTTAAGTTATATGGTATTTATTTGTCTTTCTCTGTCTGAGAATTATTTTCCTTACCATGATATCCATCCTCTAGGTCCATCCATTTGTTGCAAATGGCAAGATTTCATTCCTTCTTATGACTAATATTTCATTGTATGCATTTACCACATCTTCTTTATTCATCTATCTATCACTGAACACTTTATATTGCTTCCATATCTTGGCTAGTATAAGTAATGCTGTAATAAACATAAGAGTGAATTAGTATTTTAATTTTCTTTGGGTAAATACCCAGCAATGGAAATACTGGATTGTATGGTATTTTTAGTTTTAGTTTTTTGAGGAAACTCCATACTGTTTTTCACAATGGCTGCACCAATTTATATACCCACCAGCAATGCACGATGGTTCCCTTTTCTCTAAATCTTTGTCAAGACGTGTTATTTCTTGCCTTTTTTATTTTAACCATGCTGACTGGTATGAGGTGATATCTCATTGTGGTTCTGATTTGCATTTCTCTGATGATTAGTGATGTTGAGCATCTTTTTATGTCTGTTGGCCATTTGTATCTCTTCTTTGAAAAAAATATCTAGTCAGATTCTCTGCCCATTTTAGATTATTTGGCTTTTTTGGTGTTGAACTATATGAGTTCTTTATATATTTTAGAAATTATTCCCTTATCAGATATGTTATTTGCAAATATCTCTCATTCAGTAGTTGCCTTTTTTTGTTGTTGATGGCTTCCTTCACTATGCAAAAGCCTTTTAGTTTGATGTAGTGCCAATAATTAATTCTGCTTTTGTTTTTCTTGCCTGAGGAAATGTATTCAGAAATATGTTGCTGACAGCAATGTCTAAAAGATTTCTAAAAAAATAATAATAAAATAAAAAAATAAAATAAAAAAATAAAAGATTTCTACCTATGTTTTTCTCTTAGCAGTTTTATGGTTTCAGGTCTTACATTTAGGTATTTAATCCATTTTAAATTTATTTTTGTGTATGTATAAGAAAGTGATCCAGTTTCATTCTTTTGCATGTTTTCCCAACACTATTGAAAATACTGTCCTTTCCCCACTGTACATTCTTGACCCTTTTACTATACATTAATGCACCATATGCACATGGGTTTACTTCTAGTCTCTCTCTTTTGTTCTATCCATCTATATATCTTTTTTTATGCCAATTCCATGATGTTTTGATTACATAACTTTGTTGTATATCTTGAAATCTGGGATGGTGATACCTCCAGCTTTGTTCTTTTTCAAGATGGCTTTGGATATTTGGGGTCTTAAGTGGTTCCATACAAATTTTAGGATTATTTGTTCTAGTTTTCTGAAAAATGCTTTTAGCATTTTGACAGGGATTACATTGAATCTATAGATTGCTTTGGGTAGTATAGATGCTGTAACAATATGAATTCTTCTAATCCATGAGAATAGTATATCTTTCAATTTATGTGTTTTGTCTTCAGTTTCTCTCATCTTGGTCTTCAGAGTGTGGGCCTTTCACCTCCTTGGTTAAATTTATTCCTAGGTATTTTATTCTTTTTGATATAATTATAAATGGGATTGCTTTCTTAATTTCTTTTTCTGCTAGGAAGTGTGTTTTAATGCATCCAAAAGCTTTCTGTTTTTACCCATTCAGACAAGACAGTATTATTTTAAATGTCATAGATTTTATATAGTCTAACCCAATAAAAAGTATTTTTCTAATATTCTGGCTACTACATGAATTTTTCCTACATTAACTAATTTTTAAAAAGTAATTTTTGAGATTTTTTTTTAAATAGCGTTCTTTGTCCACAAATTTCCTTTGGGTTTGGGCATTATTTTCAAATCCAAAATCTGAAATGACCATGATGAACACAAAGATAATTTTCTGTTTCATTTTTTAGTGTGAGGGAAATTATTTATTATTTTTTTATTTCCAAGATAAAGTCTAGAGAAGATGTTAATTGATTCCTTCCTTCTGGCAATATTTGAGAACTGGTAAAAGTATCATCCTAAAAACATGAGGTAGCAAGCAATGTTAAAAAAAAAAATGTTGGAAAATATTAAAGCCTAATTTTCCAAACAGACATATTATGAAAGAAGGACTTGGAGCATTTAATACAAGGACAAGATACAAGAACAAAGAAATACATCAAACCAATGAGAACAAGATCATCAAAATGCCATAATATTTTTTAAAAAATGCCATAATATTCAAAAAGTAGCAAGCAGTAAGAAATTAGAGCATTGCTAAAAAAAAAAAAAAAAAAAAGACAGGAGTGAGAACAGTGAATGTAAAATGGAGCTGTGAAGAGGAAAATTGAAGAAATTAAGAAAATTAACAAATTGCAAATTGCAGTTTTTAGTAGATTGTGACACTTGGATAAGGAAAAGTAATGTCAAAAAAAGCTTGTTTTAAAATTCTAATTGTATTAATTCTATAACATGAACCAGATGCTATGCAAAACTATTCAGTTCAACTGATCAAATGGAAAATTACCTTCTTTCCAACAGGAAGCCGTGGTCATCCAATTTAAGAACTTCATTCTATTTTTGGCTTTGTGTCAATATTTGAGGTAATGTAGAAAAAAAACAGATCTAATGTAAGATAAATTCTGAGCCATTCCAGGTGGGTGTTTTAGGCCTGGGTTTAGCCAAAAGTATCTTGACATTGCTGTACTTTGGTTTTTGGTTTGGCAGGGCCAGGTATTTTGTGACCTCAGATCTGTTTCTCTGAACCTTAATGTTCATGCCATTCCAATTTCCTTACTTCATTTTAGACCAACTGAAATGGCTATCCTTTATTTTGAGTAGGCCTAACTCATTTTTAAATGTCCTGGAGAGAGACATAAAACTGAACCCAAACATCAAAGTCATATGCAAGGCCACCCAGACCCATAAGGAGTCTGACAGGCCTGTGCCCCGCTTGGCAACTGATGCATGTTCCAGGCATTACGCCTTCAAAATCCCAGAAAGCAGTAAACTTGCTCTGTATTTTCTAATTTGTAGTATCGAGGGGAAGATGAATTTTGGAGGAAATAAAAATGTTTTCCAGCTCCTGACATGAATATGCTGATGAAGTCCCAACCTCAGCATCTGGCATTTGGAGGTCAAGGAAATTAGTCCACATCTGGGAAGACTTGGGACATGGCCTAATACCTGGGGATTAAGCATGCTCAGTAAATACTCTCAGAAAGGGATTCAGCACAACCCAAAACTTATTACCTTCTGTCTCTCCAACACCAAATCTAAGAGAGCATTTAAAAATGATTCTCAACATTGCTGATTCTGCTGAATAAGATGGCTATTCAATTTGTTTTAACTTACGGAAGTTCCATTTTGTCAAAAAATATTCTTCCTATGATACCAAGGTTATAAAAAATTAAGGTGACCAGCTGATTTTTTTTAAATCCATCCTAAATCTTGGACTATATTCAAAGGTTTAATTTTTTTTTTCTGTGTTCACCCAAATTAACTTGACCAGAGGCATCAGCCATGTGTGGAAGTTTTGTTTGTTCTACCTCCTTTACAGACTTCTCATTTAAATCACCAAAATAGGCCAACATTCTGTTTCCCTTTTCATAGGGATAAATAAAACAAACATACTCTCAGTGCTTGTGCATCATTGTTCCAATTTTATATTGCTGAATTTACTCAGATGGTCTTTCTGAGCATAGCATTTGTCAGCCCTTTCTGATAGGAAGAAATAGCCCTCAAGCCTTTCTCCTGTCCAGTGGTTTGTTTGGCATCTATCCTACTCTGGTGTCCATTCACCTTAGATTTTCCAGAAGAGTCTCAGCTTTATTTTTTTTTAAGATTTTATTTATTTATTCATGAGAGACACAGAGAGAAGAGAGGCAGAGACATGGGCAGAGGGAGAAGCAGGCTCCATGCAGGGAGCCCTACGTGGGACTCGATCCCAGGTCTCCAGGATCACACCTTGAGCCTAAGGCTGCACCAAACCACTGAGCCACCCAGGCTACCCGAGTCTCAGTTTTAAATATTGTGTTCTTCTGTTGTCATAAGACATTGAAAGTGAAGGGTCACCCCAGTATACTTCCTGAACCAAAATATCCACATGTGAGTTATGGCAATGTTTGGTACAGGTACTACTTTCTCAATGTCTTCATGGTTAGGTTATCCTACAGTGATCTAGGTTCTGACATCCCAAGACACCAGGCTTTTTTCTTGGTAAAAGGCTGTGGGCCGGATACTGCAGCAGTACAGAGCCCTGGGATGGACCGGCAGCACAGGAGCAGCTCTTCTGCGTGAGCGGGACATGCAGTATGTCCAGAGGATGAAATCGAAGTGGATGCTGAAGACGGAAATGAAGAACAATGCCACCAATCAGATGCACTTCAGGCCCAAGTGAGGTTCTGAGCGTCTCTGAGGATTGAGTGGTGTGTGTCCTGCACAAGTGTCCTTCTTGAGGCCCGGACGCAGCCGGATTAGAAGACAGGCCCTTTTTGCTGCTACTTGTCTTTGTTCTTTGTGTTCTTACCTAAGAATAAAAGTCAGAATCCTGTCGGCAAAAGAAAAAAAGAAAGAAAGAAATTATTGTATTGTATTATTGTAGGCCAATAATTTCTGCAGTAGATCCTATTAGCAGAAAGAATTCCATCATACTTACAGCCAATCACAAACATTCTCAGAGTGAATAGGATGTTCTAAAATATCTCATTGCTGTTTCCAAACTAAGCAGAAGCTTTCTCATATGGACCTCCAGAAGTCCCTTCTTTTTTAATATCCTTTCTTCCTTCCTTTCCTACCATCTGTCCATCTTTAAGATCTTGTTTGTCACTCACCCTGTATATGAGCTCTGGGAAACCCATTCTTGGTTTTATCCAAAGAGAAGATGGTGAGTTCTCACTTTCTTCAGAGCAGAGCCCTTTCAAAACCAACTTACCTCATGTATGACATGTAGTGTTATTCTGCTAGAAAAATCCCTCCTGGGCAGAGGTGAAGATGCACTGGAATAGAGGTGATGAGAAGTCCATTTTATCATAGAAGAATAACAAGAATTTAGGAAGAAGAAAATATTTGCATAGAAGACTCCACAGATAATAGATTTTAAAATCATTGAAATGATTGAAATTGGCACACTGCCTATCAAGATAATAGTAGCTAATACCACCGAGTATGTTTTTTAATAATAGATACTGAGCTAAGTGCTTTGTTTGGATTGTATTATTTAATACTCAAAACCATTCTAAGTAGTAAGTGTTATTTTTGTTATAATTTTGTAGATGGGGAAACAGATTAGGAAAATTAAATTGCTTATAATTAGACCATCCTGACTTTTAGTTCAGAAGATGATGTGCACTGTCCACATTATAGTTACTGGAGTATAAAAGTCAATCCTAGATTAAATTAAAAGGACTTGGAGGTGAAAAGGTTTTGTACCCACCCACCACTCCACTACACATACTCACATAGAGCTTAGAACAATGACCTACACACATTAAGAACTAACAAATGTTTGTGAAGTGCATGAAGGCACAGCAGGATTTGCATAGGTTAATGAAGGCATATACCACATTTTTGGAGTTATAGTCAAGTGTTTACTCTTTAAGATTACACATATAGAAATAAGAAGTGAAATATAGCAATGACAGGGAACATATTTAAAAAGAGAAATGAAAGACCCTAACCAGAAATAAAAACAAGATAAATACCACCCTGGACCAAAAATGGAATAGAGATGGAAAATGGTGAGCTGGCTGAACCTAAAAGCCCTCTAGGTTCTGGGTCTGGACGCAAGCAGTGGCTTCCAGGAGGCAGGTTTTGTGGGGTCAAGGGCACTAGAAATTCTCCATCACACATGGGGCTAGAGCCAGGCTCATAAGTATGAAAGCAGGGGCT
The DNA here is from genome assembly GCF_048164855.1 of Canis lupus baileyi. Lineage (NCBI taxonomy): Eukaryota > Metazoa > Chordata > Mammalia > Carnivora > Canidae > Canis > Canis lupus. The sequence goes on from NC_132861.1 coordinate 10,359,702, forward strand.
TAGGTAGGCCTCTCTTAATCACAAAAAGAGACTAAAGAACAAAAGAAAATAACGTGGCAAAAGTGGTCTTCCTAGATCTCTGGTCTTTAGAGAGCTGAGGATCTGAGAAAGCAGCATGTCAGTTCATCAAAATATGAGATAGTAAGCCAGGTTGCCTGCTGGCTCTGCAAAGGGATCTACTATCTCCAGTATCTTAGAGTAACGGGCATCCAAAACTGTTCTTACTCTTCTTAACTTAGGGGCTCAGAGGGCCAGGAGAAGGTACTTGAAAATCTGCTATCCTGAGAACCAGAGACAAAAATACTGTAAAATCTAATATTTAAAAAGCCAACAAAGTCAACAATGAAAACATTTTTATAGAATATTTTATAGACTACTTTTGGCAAAACATTTAAATAAGTATGCTAAATATGTTCAAAAAGAAAATGAGGCATTGCTTCTTTTAATAAGAATAAGAAAAACTCAAAAAAAAAAAAAAAAGAATAAGAAAAACTCCATAAAATAAAAACAAGGAAAAATAAAATAGGTACAATAGCAAAGAAAAAGAACCAACCATAAACTTGGAAAGGAAACATGTGATATCAGAATGAAAATAGGATAAATTCCAGAAAGGACAGAGTTGAAGAAAGACTAGTCATTTGGACAATAGTAGATAGAACACAACCTGCTTTTTGGTTCACGTCACAAAGAAAATACCTACTAGGTCTTGACCTTTTCTTCCCAAAGGCAGTCGAACATCTGTGAGATGTGGCTTTGAGTCTACTTAAGCCCTTCCAGACTTAGTTTAGCAACCATCTCTGATGAGAGCTTTCCAAGAGTAAATCCATCCTGTTTCTGTGTATTAAGGATATTCAGTCACCGTGAAAGTGTATGTAGACCCACTTTGCTAGAATAAGGATCCTAAAGCAATGAGAAGAAGTGACTTGGCCCTTCTACTCACTCCCTCAAGTACATTTTGGTGACCAAAGACGGGGATGAAGCATCCCTGAGTGATTCAGTAACCACACCTCTGTGCTCTACTAGAGTCCAGAGTATAACGGGCTGAAAAGCCCTTCAACCCCGAGATAGTCTTTGGTGAAAGAACATCTATCTCTGTTGCCAGGAGTTGCAGAAGAAAGAGCTTGGGAATTAGAAAAAGTGTTGGTTACTCTGTCCAAGGAGAGAAATAATGCTAATGGGGTTTGTGTAGTCCAGGGCAAAATCAATCTCCACAAGAAGGGTTGTGTATGTGACTGTGTGGAGGTCCCATTCCTGGTTGAGTTTCTAGATGTGTGGTGAATAAGATACATCAAAAAAACCACCTCATTGAGTACTATATTCTAGAAGTATAGACCCTGGTCAAAGAGACTTGGAGGGCTTGTAGCTGAGGGTGACATACCATACCTGAGATAGTGGCTCCCCTTGAAAGGAGCCTTCTGGCAGAAGCACAGAAACTAGAAGTATGTTGTGAAACTGAGGAGCGTTGTGGGACCTGAGGCTGCAGAACAGAACATGTATGTTGAATTTTCTTTCAGTTTATTCAAACTTTTAAGAATGCTGTGAATTTGAAAGGTTGATGCTAATCATTATTGGGGATTTGAGTAAAATTAATATTCCCTGGGATTTTCAATGCAAGGGCATTTCCTACACAAAGCTGCATAAACAGCAGTGGCATCCTGAGAGTCCATTACAGAGTTTGACTCATTTTATTTGGAGCATCCTCTTAATGGTGGTTGCACTGAGGAGTTTTGCTTATACCTTGATCTTATATAGTCTCAAGCTGAGCACTACATCTTTCTGGCCCCAGGCAATGCCATACTAGATCCAAAGTGCCCATGCTGGCCTCTGGAGGTGTCTTTCCTATCCCTGCCCACATCTGGTCTGCTCACTCATGTCCTCAGGTCAAGCTTTCCTTCTGCCCTTTAGCAACTCTTACCTTCAGAAGATTCTTCCTCCCCTCATAACTATCTTGGGTAGCAACTTCTTTTCATGTTTTCCTGTCTCATTATTTATTTTAATAGTTTTGTTTCCCTAGAAACACAGAGCTGGAAGAAACTGTAGGCATTACCCAGTTCAGCACCCACATCTTACAGATGAGAAAACTGAGGCTCAGGGAGTATAAGGGGTGTGTGTGTGAGAGAACCATGGGATCTGGCTCTTCTCAGAGACCTGGCTTTGTTTCTGGGACTTTACGTCAATAGGGTTTCTCAGGATGGCAGACTCTTCCTGCAGCCCTTGAGAACACCCCAGAAGTCCAGCAGTGCAGGTCATTCTGAAAGTATCTGCTGTCTTGGGAATAGGCTGAGTCTGTCTCTGATCTTTTTGGACTCTTTACATAGTCTGACCCAGTGTGCTCCTTACCCAGCTTCCTGACAGTCCTGATGTCATCCAGAATGTTCTCTCTCAGCCTGACCTGATTCTCCATCTCATTGCTTCTGCCTAATATCAATCTTCTTGCCAAGGAATTTGCCTACTCGTCCAGCAGCAGGTTGCATCATTCTGCTCCTCCTAAGTGTTTTTTGATGCCACTTGATGACCATGAGCAAGGATCAGTCGTTAGTTGGGATCAGCTCAGCCCCCAGCTCCACAGAGATTGAGACATGACCCATCTGCACCTGCATGCTGTGCCTGCCAAGACAATGTGCTGGGGAAGATGTTTACAGATTTTAAGGCTGATGAGGATGGGGCTCCCAGAGAGTTCTTGCTGGACATCTGTGACCCAGGGCTTCTCTTTAAGGAGAATAAAGTGAGGCAAACTTAAATGGGCTTAGAACCATAGAATGTTAGTCCTGAATGATAAGTAAAAGTAACCTGGATAAGAGCCCAGTGGGTATCAGATTTAAGAAGCATCCACTTTGTCTTGGGGGATTATTAAAAATTCAGATTTGGGCGCCTTACCCAGAGAGGGAATATGGTTTACTCGGTCCACAGTAGAGCCCTGGAAAGTGACTTTCTAATAAGCACATGCAGATAGTACATGACTGCTCATCACTCTAATTTGGAACCCCTCAATATGCACACCTCTTTTGCTGCAAATAAGGAAAATAAGGGCCAGCACCTCTTGATCCTCCACTCAGCCGTAGCAGGCTGTCATTCCCCAGCCCTGTACAGAAGAGACCTCTAACTTTGATCTTATGCCTCTGTGTGGCCATGACTCTTCTCCTGGTTCAGTGATAGGTGGGCTGTATTCCCAGAAGAGTACCTGGAGGAAAGAAGAAATCCATGGGTATGAAGAAGAGAATTAGAAAAGCAGTGAGGATAGCTGCAAATGCTTCCTCACTTTGCCAAAGGAATTTACTGAGCCAAAGCATCCAATCAACTCTGGAAAAAAAGCCATCAGCCACCTGCCAACCCATTAAATGTGTGGTCAGACACTCATCTAATGAAACCAACATGAATGTCTGCTGAAGCCTTTCTTTCTTCCAGCATCATCTTCTTCCTTCTCCATCCTCCTCCTCCTCTTCCTCTTCTTCCTTATTTTACCTCCCCAAGTATAATATGAAATACCAAGTTGGAGAGAGAAATTAATACGAATGTTGCATTGTGTACACTATGTCCAAGAGTTTTTAAATGTGACGTCATACAAATGCAAATATGTCAAGGTATCCCCTAATTCCCAAAGTCCCCTGGAAGTGATGCAGCAGCATAGTCCTGCCTTCTTGGCATTCCTTGCACTTCTTTTTCTCAAGGGGATGCCAATGATTGAGTGTTGCATACGCAGAGAGTGCAGAAGAGGAGGCATTAACAGTTTCCTAGCAGAAATGCTTTCTTAAAGAATGATTTTATCTCTCAATCTGAGTTCCTCTTTAAAATTAAAATAGCCATACAGCTCTTTTGCGCCTAGTGTGCAATTTCAAATTGCATCCTCTTGCAGTTTTCCCCGTGCTTGCCAAGACCTGGCGGATAAGAGGATGTTTTATATGTTCAGTATAAGTTTTGTTCCACTTACACACATTAATCACCAAATGCCAAGTAGTGACAAATATATGGGACAAAACAGGCAGCATAAATAACATTTTAAGGTGCCCAGATAAGAGCAAAGTCAACATCTCCACGTACCACCTCAAATCTCTTTTGGAATTAGATGGTGGTATAAATTTGGAGCCATAAATAGGTAAGACACTTCTGTACTGTTATGCTAACATCATAAAAACAAGCCACTTCTTTTCCCCTTCTGAATGTGCCTGAATTTGAACCAGAAGTCAGAACAGTTTTAGAGAAACACAAAAATGTGCTAAATAAAAGCAAATTTAAACTGGGATTTTTTTTTAATTACTAAATGAAAGTTATCATCATCACACATTGCAGCTACTTTAGAGCTCCAGTCACAAATTCCTGGATAAATCATTTTGTTGAATAACATTCCACACATGGATTTACTTAAAATGTGACAGTTACAATGCTAATCATTCCTGTAATGAGATAGTGGTGGAAGCCCAGATGATAAAATATAAGTAGTAGCCCTGCATGGGTTTGGAAAATCCCCCACACATACATGCGTTAAAAGTGTCGGTTCTCAAGATGTGCTGGGCAAGTTCTGAACCCCACTGCTTTGGGAGCAAAAGGTGTCTCACATGGGTCATCCCTCAGGAGAGAGTACATGACTGCTCAACAAGTGATGGTAACGATAGACACATCCATCTCTATACAAGCTGAGACACTCCCAGATACTGAGAGGACATGCCTCACAACTGGATACCTCTGGATTTTATGAAGAACTTTTGGGGGAAATGAAGTACCATTTAGCATGCTAATGTATCAGAAGTGATTTTATTCTGGTTTTATAAAAGAAATGTTATTTTACTCATAAAAATATCATATACAGTTTATTGGCACCAACCGCAAAATCATAATCTAAAGATGCATGCAGCAATATTTCAACAATTCTGGGCAAAAGGTATATAACCAAATGATTAAAAATATATTGATATCAATATATATAAAATACAATAAGTTTGCTGATGAATCAAATTCTATACCTTTCAGGTTGTAACATAAGTGCAGACAACAATTTTGCCTTTCATAGAATGCCAATACCTAAAAAGTCAGCCATAATATAAAATGTACATGAATGGATTTTTATATAGCACCTTGGACAAAATAAATATATCATGGAAAATTCAAAGAAGTGGCAAGACACAATAAAGTAATAGAAAATAATTCATAGATATAGAGTCAAAGTGCACTTTAAAAATAACTGATAGAAAGCTTTAAACTACATAATAAATTTGAAAGAATTCCAGTCTCATGTGTAGGCATGCAACAAAACCAAATTGTTCCCTGACTGTAAGTAACAATAGGAAACAAAGGGAAACATGAATTCTAATAGATACGACCTTGAACTTGTTATTGTATTGACTCTATTGGTTTTAAGTCTTAGCTTATTTTGAGGCAAATATACATCTCAAATATTAGTAAAATAACAGCAAATCTACTTCTTATCAACTGTGTGGCTTCAGGTTTGTTACTTTTTATTTAACAAACACTCACCCACTCCCACCCCACCTTCTACCCCTCCCCTGCATGCCAGGTCTCACCATAAGGAATACTACTATCACTGTGGTCCTGGTATCCACCCGCCCCTGGAGGAGCTCATTGCATATAGGAAAAACTTGTATTTGGGGGAGGTTGAGGGAATGTATGTCACAGCCAACAAATCCAGGATATTTGGATAACTGTAGTAATGGCTAGTACATTGATGTCTTTTGTTATTTTAATTTTCTCTAGCAAAAAGGCAACAGCTGCCAACATAGTGCATTTTTGAGTAAAATGGTTTTACTAATCCAGTATAATCAGTTGATTTATCTAGCCAAAAGGAAAAGGGGAGCGTGACTGGCTTTGTATTAGTACAGTCTTGTACCCCAAAGCAAATAAGCCCTGGCAGAAGTAAATGGATAGAGGTACAACAACTAACATTGAGACAGGAGGGGAGACCTATGCTGACAAGGAGCCCATGGTCGGGATGTAGCAGTGTATTGCACAGTGCTTACAAGCAAGAGGACCTGATAGCAGTAATTAGAAAGATTGGCTTACTTGGAACATTAATGTTCTGAGGGACAACTGTGCCAAACTCCTCAGGAATCTATTTAGCTGTCCTAGCCCTGGACCAGTGATGTGTATTGATACCAGTGACTTTCCAAAGCTGTAATAATAATACTAATAAACATATTTCAGAACCGCAAGTGTGTCTACACATCAGCCCACAGTCTACTACAGTCTGTGTTAACATCTGAGTCTGGAGCTACTAAATGAGCATCAGACAAATTGAATATAAATTGAGTAATGAATGATATTTAGATGCCCAAGGATTAATTATATTGCAATTGTATATCCAGTCAGTCTGCTCTCATAAAACAAGGAAATGCACATTCTAGAAAATTTCCCATTAAAAACAAATTATATCTAAGATTTAAAAGGTTTGAAGTCATCTGAATAAACTTGGCCATCCAGAAATTCTTAATTCCTGAAACACTCTGAATTGTAGAACACTTTAAATAGATACTATGTAGAGTGAGATTGATTTTATGTACAGTGTCTCCTTTTAAAAGTCATTTATCTTCTTTCACTTCCTATCTATATACCACAGTGTTCATTTTGTTGCACTAACATAGTTTTCTAACTCAGCATAAATTTCCCTTTTTTTAAAATCACAAACTTGTAGTCTCCTCCCTTTTTCTCTTTTCTTTCCTTGTGGAAGATATTTACAATGCAGACAAAATGTCTACCTATTGAACGTTAGTATAAGTTACAACGTATGAGCACATTGTCTCCCTGAAAAAAAAAAGAAGAGAGTCCATGAGGTCCTATACTCTGGTTTTCTGTGGCCTTCTCAACACTAATCCTAGAATTTGAACTTGAAGAGATCATACCATACACATAGTTTAGCCTATTCTTATTTGCTGACTGAAGACAATAAAGCTGTAAAGTTATTTCCTACTAGCTCCAGTCCAGTGCTTGTCTCACTGCATAGAAATTCCCCATCCCATAAGAATTCCCCACCCCCCACTTCCTTTTCTTATTGATGGTAATGTGCCCTGAAGGTTATTTTTCTTGTTTGGGAAGAGAGGAGTGAAGAGGGTGGTAGGAGGGGAGTCGGATGGATACTACTTGTCCAGAATATTATGAGGATGCATGAACATTGTAAATATAATAATTGTACTTTCTCAAGAGAAAAGCCCCTAAAATAAACATAAAGCATTAACAAGAATCAGATATAGTTTGCTTAACCACAATATGGTTAACATCCAATCCAGATGTGAAATATGGAATTTAGAAATATATGCCTTCAAAACTAATAATCTCTTTTCCTTCCTGAACATTCAGATTGGCATGCTACAGAATTTAAACCTCTTCTTCAGTATCCCCATGGCTATGATTATGAACATTTCCAGCAGTGCTGTAAATATGTAAACAAAATGCTGTGAAATAATGACTTTTTTTTCAGAAAGTACATACAATATGTCTACCATAGATTTTTCTTCAAATCCAAAAAAGATGGTTTGATATCCACAAGCTGTTCTTTTTCCTATTCTTTGAGCCATGGTGCCAGCACACTAACCTGGTCAAGCAGAATTCCAGGGCTCTGCCTCACTTGACCAAGTTTGCTTCTGGTCTCCTGGTGGCCCCTGGGAGTTCATCACCTCCTCGGGACAATACATTGCTGGCAAGGGCAGTCTCTGTACAACTTTGTATAAAGGACTTTCTCAACTTTGCACAGAGCACCCTCATTGAAACACACACTTTCTTGGGTAACAACCTTCCTGCAATCTACATATAACGTCAATCAGAGCCAACTGTAGCCAAAATCATGACCAGGCATGAGTCGCTTCCAGAATATTCTGTAACCTTTGCCCTTTGGCAACTTGGTGACCTTCAGTATTCACACTATTACAAAGGGAGTTTTGGTAAGTCCGTGAAGTTGCTTTATCTTAATGAGATTGTTCCAAATAAAAAATCAGTGGTCTAGTTCAAAGCATGCTTATGGATGAAAATGCTGAATAGCAATTTGGATGCAGAAATAAATTGAAGAATTATTTATATCCAAGCCAAAATCCATATAGAAACACCTGAAAAAAACAAAAACAAAAACAAAAACAAAAAACACGCACAAAAAAATAAACTTTGGGGCTTATGAAAAAAACTGAGGTAAAAAAAAAACACATTTGTCATGAGAAAGACAGCTTTAGTTATTTTTTAAAAGGCAGTGTGGTTGAGTTAAAATCCCATTAAGTCAGTGAACTATTACTTTCTGAGTTCAAAAAGTGACGCTTTTATTTTCTTCATTGTCCTTGAATTTAGTGCTTTTAAACTGGAGATCTGTCATTTATTTTTTTTAACACTTAATCCACTTTATTTTTCCAAATCTTTGCCTCTCTTCCTCAACCCATCTACATGTATTTAATTTTCTCCCTTTTCCAAAAGCCTAAGAAAAGAGGAGAGAAAGAAAAGATTTTCCAATTAGAAGCTTAAGTGAAATGTTGATAACAGTTTTCATCAAGCTTTTGCAGCCACAACTATAACAAATTGAGTGTTTTCAGATACTCTAAACAGCTCTGATACTCTGAGAAGGAAATGTGCTGATTAACGTATAAGTCATTGAACTGGGTTAGGTGCTAAATGAGAACTAGGAGAAGAGGTGAACCAGTTATCAAATGTTCCAGGAGCATTGCCATGTTAAGGCTCTGATGTTGGGACTCCTGCACCTGTCCTTCTTCTGACCTGCCCACCAGCCCTCTCTTAACTACTCATCGCCTGAAAAAGCCCCTCCCCATTTTTTTCACAAATATGTATTGAGCAACTATTATATGGTTGATACTATTCTAGGTCGCTACCTTCATGGAATGTACATTCTAATTGGGAGAGGAAGAGAGAGACAATAACATCAAATTATCCCAAGAGTTAAGTGATACAAATATATATATATATATATTATGAAAGATGGAGAATGACTTCAATGGGTATCAAAAGGAGCACTCGGAGAAGACTCCTAAGACCATTTACTATTACATGTCAGCTGCCTTCTGAGATGCTACAACTCAGAAACTAGGTCTTCATGTCTATCTGAAGAGATGAAACTTTTTTTAAAAGAATAGTCAAATATAGAATAATATGCAAGTATTTACCCTTGGTAAACACTAAAAGAACATAAGGAAGCTGAGAAATAACTATTCTAGACAGAACTATTTGGTGAAGTTTTGTAAATGGCCTCCATTCTTAAAATATAACATCCTTGATTCTGCCTCTTTTTGCCCTAAGAGCCAAGAAGTTTCCTGCAAATGTACCAGGAGAAGTGAAAAAAAAGTGAAAAAAAAAAGTGAAGAAAAAAAAAAAAAAGAAAAACCTTTGGGGCTTATGAAAAAACTGAGGTTAAAAAAAACAACAACACACTTGTCATGAGAAAGACAGCTTTAGTTGTTTTTTAAAAGGCAGTGTGGTTGTATAAAATATCAGTGTTTATTTTATTTTTTCACAAAATCTCTAGGAAATGCTGCCATCGCCTTCTGCCTGAAGAGATATGGTGCCCTGTGAAGGAATGAAATGAGGTATAGTTCAAGGGAGATGAGTGGCAGCATGGCCATCAGAGACATGGTGAGATCTAGTCCTAGCCTTTATGGTGGCCAGATGGCCTGAGCCTTCCCCTTAGCCTTCCCCAAACTTGAGAAAAATACAATTCTCCAAGAGGAGAAAGTTGTTTCCTTTGGTTATTGAATTTTGACAATAGAAATGTGTTTCTAATTTGTTTCAACTATACTGTGTCTCCAATCTTACACTTGACATTAATTTTTCTAATCTTTTTTTTTTTTTTTTTTATCCTAAGCAGCTCAGAAAGGGAAACATGGTAGTAATCATACAAGCTTAATGTGCTGATCCCAGTCTTTATGGCATTTCCTTTCTAAAAGTCTAAAATCTGGGCAGAGTCAGGAAACGGTGGTTTAGGAGATACTCAGTGACCAAGTATGCACACCCACCATGCTCCTTCCCTTGGTACAGTGCATTTCAAAGACACTCCCAACCCTTGACTAAGGACAGAGTTGCTAACTAAGAGATGTTTCTCATTCTTAGTTTCATCATTTGTGTTGATGATGTAGCTTTTAACAACAACAACAAAAAGAATAGGCAAGGTTAAACTTCTATCTGAACCTTTCTCCTTAAATAGTTTTTTTTTGTTTGTTTATTTTTAAGGTAATTGTTTTGATCCCTAATTTTCATTTTGTTTCCTGAGAACCTTAACCATTTTTTTCTTTAACTGAAGAATCCTAAAAATAAATGCACAGTACTTTAAAGGAAAAGTCTACACAAAATACTATAATTATCAGTTTGTAGGATGACCCTATATTAAAAATTTACCCTTTTTAATGGTGGTGGAAACCATTTTTAAAATTGAATCTTACGTAAAGTGCCAACATATAAAGTCAATAAGATTTGGTTGTTCTTATTAAAATGGGGGGTAGAAAGACCAAAATGTCCTCTTTTTTCACATATGCACACCACACATATTAAGAAACACTACATACCATGCCCTGAGGAGGTCCTAATGTGTGTCCCCAGAATGGAAGGCTCTGAGGGACACAATCTTAGAGTCAGTTTTTGGTGGATCTCACTCCTTCTAGCCTCACAATACCAAATTTTATAGGTGGCCGTATTGGTTATGCTGAATGTGTGTCCAGCATTTGGTCTTTGCTTATTCATCTCCAAACACTACCCAGGAAATTTAAAAGGCACCACATTTAACTCATTTTTTTATTTCTCCTTTTACAACCATTTATGAAAATAGAAATAGGTAAGCTATTGTAATAAAGTTGCTTTGAAAAGAGCCTAGAAATTTTACCTGGATCTGCTCTTGGTCTTAATTTTTTTTGTTTTTTGTTACTGTGTTAAATATACACCAAACTCCTTCTATAGGCAAGGCAGTTAATTGTCTAAACCAACCAGATTAAAGCAGCATGGTTAAATGGAAAGGACATAGGCTTTGTAGTTATCCCAGTTCAACCAGTTAGTGTGTTGTCCCACTGTGCCTCAGTTTCTTCATCTGTAAATCAGGGATAATGCCTAACTTGCAGTGTGATTGTGCAGAGTGAGGCTCAATGGGATAATGCATATGAACTGCCTATCCTGGCACTTGGCCCAGAACACCAAATTTCTCTTGAAGTGGAAAATAGAAGAGGGAGGGGTGTGGCTAGTAAGTTTTCTGTGGCTTAACCAGAGTGCAGGGTAAAAGCCTGACATCTAGTGGTCAGAGTGACAGTTGCACCTCATCTTGTAGGGTTGAGTCTCAGAAGTTCTCAACTTGGATCTGCATCAGAATATCAGAATAACCTGGAGGACCATGCCCCTCTCAAGAAGATCCTGATATTGCAGGTCCAAGCCAAGACCCAGGAGAACTAGCTGTAAGAGCTCCCCAAAATGGGAATGATTTTTATGCCACCCTCTAGTCACAGTTTGAGGTGCTTCCCAGAAGAGAGGCTGGTAGGTTAGAAAGGTCTTTAAACTTTTCATAAAAAGAGATCTTGTGCCTGCAGAAATGCAAAGGCAAGAAAGTACTGCATGAAAGAGTGGATTTTCAGTTGTTCAAAGTCAAGCAAACCTAAACAAAACTAAGAATGATCTCATAGATGATAGCAGTAACCATAGCTCCTGCCATATATCGAGTAGGCAAACCTACCAAAAAGCAGTACACCTAACATCTCATTACAATTTATTGAGAAACACAGAAAGTCAATGATAGCATTTCTACACATGCTAAGGGCCATGGTGGCCCTTAAGACTGTAACTTGAGTAATACTGATTCAGGATGTTCTTCTACAGATCTCATGGGCTACTGGGGAGATGAACAAGTAATCCGGCTCTTAAATGGCATCTTAAGAGTGTTAATACACAGAAAGGAAAGCAAGGTATGGAAGTATATAAAAAGTCATCTATCTATATTAGTTTTCTATTGCTGCTGCGACAAGTTACCACAACCTTAGTGGCTTACAACAACAAAATGTTTTCATCTTACAATTCTGGGGTTTTGACATCCAAAACTAGTCTTATGGGGCTAAATCATGGTGTCTGTGGAGCTGTGATCCTTTGGAGACAATCTACTTCCTTGCCTTTCCCAGTTTCTAGGAGTTCCTTGTGTTTTCTGGCTCATGGCTTCACCACTTTGACCTTGACTTCCATTGTTACCTCTTCTTCTCTGATTCTGGCTCTTCTGATTCCCTCTTATAAGGACCCTTGTGATTACATTGGACCCATCCGAGTAATCCAACATCATGTCCCCACCCTAGTCTCCTTAACTTAATCACATCTTGCAAAGTTCCTTTTGCTATGCAAGGTATTATATTCACAGGTTTTGGCATTAATACATGGACATCTTTGGGGAGTCATTATCCTGCCTACCACATTATTCCACCCAGACTTGGGGAATCAGTGAGAAGGCCTTCCTAGAAGAAGAGATATCTGAACTGAAACTTAAATGATAAAATATTATATTTCCAGAAAGAAAAAAATGGTGAGACATGTGAAGAAGTTGATCAGTCATAGAGTAAGATTTCCCAGGGAGGAAACATGTGAGAAGACCCAGAGGTGAAAGGAAGTATGCTTGTGGAACTAAAGATAGTGCTTTAGGGCTGTGTGGTAGGTGGGAGAGGGAGGAGATGAAAAGGCTCTAAAAATAATCAGAGGCCAGAATATGGAGAATAATGTCAAAAGTGCATTATGGACTTTGGAATTTATCCTATGTGTATCAGGGAGTTTAAAAAAACATTAGTTGGAAATATTTCACTCTGGTGTGAAGTGAAGCTGGGAAAGGGTATGGTTGGAGGCTGGCATACATAGAAATCTAGAGGAGAGATGATATAGCTGCCTAATTTGAGGGTTCAGTGGCTAATGACCCTGGTCCATGCTACAAGGCTCCTTCACCTACCATCTATACAGTAGGTGCAAAATGCTTAACCTCTTTATACCTCATTTTCCTTATCTGTAAAAATGAGAATAACACTAGAGCTCACTGGAGCTTACCCAGTTGCATTGCTCTGAGGAATAAATGCAGAAATACATATAAAGCACTTAGTACAGAACCTGGTACATAACAAAGGTCCAGTAAATATTAACAGTTGTTTCTTAATGGTCATTTCAGTAGGAGTGGCAACAACTGAGCAAATTCAAGAGGTATTTAAAAGAAGGAATGAATAGAACTAGTGGCAGGCTGCTAAAGTGCGATGAGATAGATCAGGAAGCCAAGGCTAATGCTCTGGTGTCTAGGTGAGCAGTTGATTTAATGGTGTTGCAGACAATGGTGCCCCAAAACAGAGAAAGAACTAAGGTGTGGGCTATGTGTGTGTAGGGGATGAGGGAAGTGACAGGTTCAGTTTTTGACATTTTGAGTTTGAAAGTGATTGTGAGACTCTCAAGAGGAGAGATCCAAAAGACATTTGGTGGATATGTATAGAAAGATTTGAGCTGGACATTTCTATTTGGGAGTTATTAATGGAATCTAAGAATGTGAATGAGATCACCTGGGAGCATATATAAAGTAAGGGAGGAAGACCTAGATAGAAGGCATGGATGAAGAGGACTCTGCACTTTCCTTCTTATGGCATTTGTGACTTTGAGTTGTAATTGCTGATTATGGTCTCTGCCATATGACCCCATTACACTGCAAGCTCCCTAGGGCCATGACAATGTCTAACTTGATCACCATTGTATCTCCAAAGGGTAATATCTGGCTTTCTTTTTTTTCCAAATATTTATTTATTTATTCATTTATTTATGATAGACCGAGAGAGAGAGATAGAGGCAGAGACACAGGCAGAGGGAGAAGCAGGCTCCATGCCAGGAGCCCGACGCAGGACTCGATCCCGGGACTCCAGGATCGTGCCCTGGGCCAAAGGCAGGTGCCAAACCACTGAGCCACCCAGGGATCTCCAATATCTGGCTTTCATATAACCACACTCAATAAATATCTTCAGTTGAATTATTAAATTATAGGCATTCTTCAAAACTAAAAAAGGATAATAAGTATAATACATAGTAGGAAGAAGCTGTGAAAGATCTTTGAAGGTCTGAGCATGAAGATAATATTGTAACAATATGCATATGATATTGGGTAGTTTAAATAATGAGGTATATGAGAAGCTGGTGGATAAGAGTAGAACAATCACTCTAACATGAATTAAGAAGGAAGAACTGATGGAATGTGGTTATTAGATGATGATGATTATGGTGGTGGTGGTGGTGGTGATGATGAGAGGCAAAAATGAGACATAGAATGACAGTGTTATTAAAAATAAGATCAATGGCCATTTATATCCGTGGGTGATTCAAGTATAGTCTTGTCTAGTAACAGAACTTTTCCTGGTCCAATAGCTCTGGGGTAATAGCAACCTCATAATGGACATCCTAGGTCAAAGCCTAAAATGTTCCTTTTCATATATTTACATATTCATTCCACAAACATTCATTGAGCACCTACTGTATATCAGGACACAAGAATGAGTGAGACTGCCTAAGAGCGAGTGATATGCCACATCACCGGTATGAAAGGAAATGTAAACAAATTGACAAGCTACAATATTGATTTTATAATCTAGATATAGAACACTCTATCAAATTTGTTTTCTCAATGTCAATAATGACCTCCATGTTGCCAAACTAAATAGTCAATTCTATGTCCTCATCTTACTTGACCTATCAGTAACATCTAATACAATTGATCAACTCCCTATTCTAATACTTGATTCCCTTGGCTCTCTAGTTTGATATTACTGCCTAGTCCTCTTTAATCTCCCTCAATGCTTCTTCCAATGACTTCTAAACATCAGAGTGTCTCAGAGCTTAGTACTTCAATCTCATCTATACTCACTTCCTCAATGATCTCATCTAACATCTTGGTTTTAAATATGCTGAAGAATTTTCTATTTTTACTTCAAGCCTGAAATTTTCTCTTGATTTCCAGGTCATGTAATCAAGTATCAAACTGACATTTCCTCTTGGGAATCGAGGAGATATCTCAAACTTCATATGTCCAAATCCAATTCCTGACCATCCCTTCAAAACTAACTTTTCCCATAGTTTTCCCCTCTTAGTCATAGCAACTTGATCCTTCTAATTGCTCAGGTCAAAATACATAGACTCCTTTCTGACTCCTGTTTTTACCTAGCACCTGGCAGACAGTCTATCAGAAAATCTTCCAGCTTTATTGTCACGTTATATCCAGGATTTCATTTCTCTCACCACTACCAAACTTGTCCATGCCATGGGCATCTCTTACTTGGATAATTGCAAGAGTTCCTAACAGTTTTGTTTCTACACTTGCCTTCCTGTAGCCTTGTCTGAATACAGAAACCAGATGATCCTGTTAAACATGTTGGATTGCTCCCCCACTGAAACCCTACTTTTTATCTCAGAGAAAAAAGCTGGAATCATGATTACCTATCAGACCTCAGATCTACCCCTTGTACACTCTTCTTGAGTTTTACCAGCCTCCTTGATATTTCTCAAAAATGCCAGATATTTGTTTGTTCCTTCTGCCTGGAACAGTTTACTGTTAGATAACTGAATGGCTCATTCCTTTACCTCCTTTCAGATCTTCCCCCAAATGCACAATAGGCTTTTGCAAACTGGTAGTAGCAGACTACAGTGACTATAGTACTAGCAGACTCAGGCTAACTTCTGTGAGGTCACTCAGTTTGTTATCTCTGTGAGATTTAAAGACCTATCCCTCAAATGCCTGAAAGATTCTGATAGCACTAAAAAATCCAGCTTGGGAATACCAAATTATGTCTCTTTCCTCAAGTAGGCCTCTTCTCAACAAAGCACAGAGAAGGTGACGGGGTTGGCCACGCAGTCCTTCGGTTTAGGATGCGAAAGTTGGACCAAAGGGAAAATGGAGAGAATGGTTACCCAGTGAATTTCACTTGTGCTCAGCTTTTAAAGACCTACTCATTCTGGGCATATACCTAGATAACAAGATAGTCCTTGACCCCAGAGGCTCATTATGTGTTTTATTAAAAAATTCTGCTGGGCTAGAATCAGTCTCCAGTTAAAGTAGCAAGTAGAGCCACAAATCTGAAAAGAAAAATGAGAACAAGTTTAGATGGGCAGATTTATCTAACCCTCTAGAATTGTAAAACTTAAAATTCTAGGGCAACTGTTTTCCCTTCAAGAGTTAGAAAGAGAATATTTTTTTTCTTGGAGAAGCATCTAAGATGTTTTAAATAGAGATTAAATATATATTCCCAGCCCCAAGTAACCTGCCAGTATGAACCCAGAAATATGAATAAAGTTTGAAAGCAATAAAAGTCTTTTTTAAAGTTCTTAAAATATGCCAGATACTGTGAAGGCTATTTTACATAAATTAGTTCATTTAACCTTCACAAAAACTCTCAAGTTAGGTATTATTCCCCTACTGTGTAAATGGGGAAACTGACACCCAGATAGGCCAAAGAATTTGGCTCAGGTCAGTAGTAAATGACAGTGTCAGGTCTATTCCTGTGCCTTACACTATTCCAGGTACTGAATATAGGTAAAAGGGATGTGGGCAATATCTCCTACAGAGGAGGAGGCTGAGGACAAGGTTGGTTTCCCTACTGAACTGTTATTTACCAACCCAGACCTACCTCCTTAGTTCCTCTCTGGTCACTCCTTACATAAAGTGACTGTGGATCATGGCCACTAGAGGGCAGACATGCCTGAAAAGTCAGGAGCGCTAGGAGGAAGGAGGAACCTTATCCGGTCCATTTCCTCTCTTGGTCTCGCTCAGACCAGGCCCAGAAGAGGCACTCCTGGACCTGCAGAATAAATGGCAATAATTACCATTTACATTTCCACTGGACAAATCCCTTTCAGATCACATTCCATTTCATTCTTGGCACAACCTCCCCAACGAGTGCTTTTTCTTTTCTTTTTTTTCTTTATTATTTTTTTATTGGAGTTCAATTTGCCAGCATATAGCATAACACCCGGTGCTCATCCCATCAAGTGCCCCCCTCAGTGCCCGTCACCCAGTCACCCCCACCTCCTGCCCACCTCCCTTTCATCACCCCTTGTTCGTTTCCCCGAGTTAGGAGTCTCTCATGTTCTGTCATGATATTTTCACTGATATTTTCACTCATTTTCTCTACTTTCCCCTTTATTCCCTTTCACTATTTTTTGTATTCCCCAAATGAATGAGACCATATAATGTTTGTCCTTCTCCGATTGACTCATTTCACTCAGCATAATACCCTCCAGGTCCATCCACGTTGAAGCAAATGGTGGGTATTTGTCATTTCTAATGGCTGAGGAATATTCCATTGTATACATAAACCACATCTTCTTTATCCATTCATCTTTCGTTGGACACCGAGGCTCCTTCCACAGTTTGGCTATTGTGGACATTGCTGCTAGAAACAGCGGGGTGCAGGTGTCCCGGCGTTTCATTTCACAGAGACACTTAAAAAGGAATGAGACAGATACCTATAATTTTACTATCAATATTTTCCTAGATTGTAGAGTCTTGTTGGAACTATTGAAAGCACTGATCCCTCAAGACAAATTGGTCTGATGAGATAAGCTGCCCAAGGCATAGAGTGTAGGCACTCAGAGGGAACACCACTGTCTTCTTCATCCCTGGCTTTCTCACAAACAAGAAATATTAATTAAAGAAAAAGATGCATGGGTGGCTCAGCAGTTGAGCGTCTGCCTTCAGCCCAGGGCGTGATCCTGGAGTCCTGGGATCAAGTCCCACATCGGTCTCCCTGCATGGAGCCTGCTTCTCCCCTGCCTATGTCTCTGGCTCTCTCTCTCTCGCTATTTCTCTCTGTCTCTCATGAATAAATAAATAAAATCTTTAAAAAAAAAAGAAAAGAAACTAAAAACTTATCGCGTAAAGTTCGCTACCTCCAAGACTTTGCAAATAGGGCTTCTTGGCATGAATTGCATATCCTATTGCATAAGCAAGGTATCTGAAATTCAGAGAGACTCACATTATACCACAAAGTTTTTCAACGAAAATAAGTATGACTTGCACTAAGTGTTTACTTTTAGAACTCTTCTTACCAAACCTCTTGATAATTACTAAATCCAGAATACACAGAAAAATCAAAGTCAAAAGATACAACTTAATAATCAGATTCTAGGAGTCTGGATATATTCAGGCTGTTGCTCACAGGATGAGTCACCTATGTTTTGTCCACCCCATTCAGTTTGACCCAAATTAGAGAAAGCTGTTACCCTCACCCTATTTGTAGGGTTTTAGCATGTTATATATAACAAGAAGGCATTGGAAGAAGACTTTTGAAGGCTTATATTAAAGGAAAATTTAAGAAAAACAGATTCTAACTAGATCATTAAGATAAACCACCACAGAGTAGCTGATAAGAACTTGTACCAAGCCATGTTGATGATATCTGAACTAAGATGATGGCAAACCCTGGTTTGAAATTTCACTGAGTGAAACAATAAAGGAGGAAAGTGTCATAAAGAACTTAATCCATTTAATTATCTAACCAGGTTCTAATCTTTTTACTCCAGTCACCTTGAGAAGATTTTTTACCCGTACTTCCTAGTCATTTCTCTGTCCAACCAGCTTATTCTCTGTTGGCAAACTCTTGGTTGTTCTCTCTTTGGTTGATACTCCTTTTGAAAAACTATTTCATTCTCAAATCTGGTTCACCCTAAAGATATTGTCTTGTGAATCCCCTTAGCACCATATTCTGCAACCCCAGAACCAAGTCCATACCACC
This sequence comes from Canis lupus baileyi, assembly GCF_048164855.1. Classification (NCBI taxonomy): domain Eukaryota; kingdom Metazoa; phylum Chordata; class Mammalia; order Carnivora; family Canidae; genus Canis; species Canis lupus. The sequence continues at coordinate 10,378,388 of NC_132861.1, forward strand.
CCACTTCTAATCCAGCCCTGAGAATCCTATGCTGTATGAAACCCTGGTCCTACCTCTCAGTAAAAGAGTGCTCCAGAAAGGGAGCCATTTTTATAGCATCAATTCAGTTTCATTTAGCAAGTATTTATTAAGCACATTCTATGTGCAAGAGTTGTGCTAGATACAGTTAAAGGCCCAAAGAAAATTAAAATAAAAATCCATCTACTCTTAAATTTTGGTAAGATTGGAAACAGGGATTAATTAGAGCAAGATAACCCTAATATATTCATATATATATATATATATATATATATATATATAATATGATAACCCTAATATATGATGAAACAGGTCGGATTTCATCATAAGTAGAAAATGCTATAGGTATCCAGAGGAGGAAGAGATTAAAATCAATTTAGAAGGATCAGGGGAATATTTGTAAAGAAGTTGGCATTTAATGAGCATTAAAAAGGATCAAGAGAATGATGTTTCATGAGAGAAAATGACACCCTCAAGAGCTTGTGCAGAGAAACCACTGAAAGTACATTGAGATTTATGGACTGGCCCAATGTAGCTGAAAAATGAAAAAATGGCATCCTGGAAAGAGTGGAAGGGTCAGCCAAGTGACTTCCTGAAGTTCAGGAAGTGGATATGTGAACTGGCCTTCTCAGAGGGTACAATATGTTCTAACATATCTAGTATTGAGGAATATTTAAACAATGTTTCTACTGGGTGAGCTTGTGCTAGGTGGAGCTCCTTGGTTCTGAGACGTTCTCACTTCATTAATGATTGCCTGGAACATGTCCTCATGTCTCCCACCACAGTTTATTAAACTCTTTCCCTTTGCTCCAACAAGTTATAAAACTTCTACTTCCAAACCTTGGCTCATTTCCTAAAGGAGAGGTAAAAATATCACCTTTTAACTAAATATATCATCCCAGGCTGTCTCTCAGAACTCACCTCCTACTCTCCCCCAAAGCCTCCAGGCCTCCCATCTTCTACCCCATCAGACATTTTGCTCATTATTTGTGTTAAACTATGGTTGTTAAAAATTGGTTATGCCCATTTTCATCACCACAGTGCTGCCTGGGTCAGGTAACCTGCCCCAAGTAACCTGCCAGTATGAACCCAGAAATATGAATAAGGTTTGAAAGCAATAAAAGTCTTTTTTAAAGTTCTTAAAATATGCCAGATACTGTGAAGGCTATTTTACATAAATTAGTTCATTTGTGTATTTTTTTCCTATAATTTACCTTATAAACTGTCCACACCTCAAATGAGCAATTTTCACAAACATTCCTTTACTCCTCAAATAGTTTAACTTTATTCATATAGTCCAATATAAGGTCAAGGATTAGCCATTATTGAGTATATATATTGACACATATGTCCATAACAATTCCTTATCTCTATAGCCATGCACTCATAAATGGCAAACTTGATACATAAGGAAGAATGTCATCATTCCCAGTTTGGATTAACATATTTATATGACCTCATGATGATCTTGAAGCCAGACATAGTAGGCTTGCCTGTCTTCAAGTCCCAAGGACTCATAAAGACCTGTTGAAACATACCCAATCCAACATGTCAGATCCAAGCATGACAGTTGAAATCATTCAGCCATCAGCATATGCCCTGTTCTGTTTCTTCTTGTAGATCCCTAAACTCCAGGCTTTGCACACTACGTTTTCTCCTTCTCAGTATATTCCAAAACCAGTTGGTTAACATATGAAAACAAACACATCTAGGTTAGGCATTCCTCTGGATGTCCTTTTTTTCTTCCTGCACCCCAACCCAAAAGACTGCAGCTACCAAGAATGACTAAACTCTGGCCTTTAAAAGCATAGTGCCTGGTCCCAAATCAAAATCTTTGATTTTATATATTGGATATTTGTGAGTATCCTGGAGCTAACCAACCACGTGGAATTGTTTTAAAGAACTATTGGCTAAGGGGAAATCAACTTATAGAGAGTGAAATGAAGACTCATACCCTCATGACTTCTCACTGCCCTCAGGGTACCTCTTGCTTTTTTTTGGCTCTTCATCCTGGCATTCAAGGCCCTCCTCACTGAAGCCTCTCTGCCTCTCTTTTTACACAACTGCTCCAACATGAGCCTTCTGCTGCCTGCTCTCTAACTTTGTTATTGTCTACTCTATGCCTGGAATGCACTTGCCTCTTGACTTGTCCAAATGCTATTTCACCCCCTGTGCCAACTGCTCCTTGTCCCCTCTGAAACCTTCCCATACCACTTAGATCTATTTCCCTTCTCTGAATTCAAACACCTATTTATTTGCATGGTTTATTTCCCAAATGTCATATACTTAATTATAATTTTGTTTTGTCTTATCATTAACTTTTTATATTATTTGACTGGTTATGACCTTTCTTCTCAAATAGAACCTACATTTCTTGAAGGTATGGGCCCTGTTTTTGCCATCTTTGTCTCCCAATGGCACCTAACAGGACACAGTAGGAACTCAATATATATTTATTTGTGGATAACATATGAGGACAAATAGCTCAAGAGCCTACAGAAGCCTTATTCTCCGAGAGACTGGAGATATATATATATATATTCAGTGATGCCAACTCTCTGAAGAAACAAGAAAAAAACCACCTCCTCTCACGGCCTGAGTGTCATTGGCACCCAACGCTTCCTCTCTGCTCTGCTGCTGACCACCCCTGAAAAGTCCCAGGTGGAGAGATTCTCTGAACTTCCCCTGCTCTGCCTTCTGCCTTCTTTTCATTTCCCATACCTGGACTTCTCTGGGTCAGTGATTAAGCATCTATCTTTTACTGTCCTGTGTTTTTGCTCCAGAGAGAACCTGTGATCAATGATTAAGTCTAAATGTCCTGTGCCCCAAGTCTGCTGTTCCGCCATTATTGCATGGAGTGTGTGACACATCCCTCTGGTTATTCATACTTTCCCATAGTGCCATCCTTGTAATGCCCTCACCACTCCCCCTCAGCCCCCTTCATCCTAAACCCTTAACATTCTGCTGTCTTGTACTCCCCCTTATCTATAAACTCTCTTGTGTCCTCAGACCACTCTGGGAACCTCCTCCTCCTTTCCACACCTTAACTGTGATCAGCTCTCTCCTGATGGCACCACTTCTCCTACAGTGCCAGGAAGCTGCTCATTTTCTCCTCATCCCTTTGTTAAATGAGATAGGATAGATCACAGCTTGGTACTGAGCAGGGGCTCCAGAAATGGTAGCTATTAGTATTCCATCATTATAATTATCATTGTTGTTCAATGATAATTGATCAACAGATCAGATCTCAGATCAATAAATGAGGTCATCATCCTCCCCACTCCTCTACCTTCTGGTGAAGACCCTGCTCTGTGACATACATGTTGCCTGGAAATATCACCCTTGACTCCCTGTTAGAACTGTCAGTGGGGCCTCTGGCTCGGAGCTATATTGTCTTCCCCCTACTCCACCAGCCCTACCTCTTTTCACTTCCCTCCTTTTGCATTGCGGATTTGGTGGTGTAGCATCTCCGCCCCACTCTTGCCCAAATTCTAAATTCTCTTGTCCATCTTCCTTTTTTTCTGACTTGCCCAAACATATCTCATCCCTGCATGGTATCAGTTCTGCTTTCTGGATGCCAGCACTTGAGCAAGTAAGCACAACTTATTAATGTTTATACAGGAGTTTTGTCGCATATTTTATAAGATTATTCTGAAGTTTTTCTGTGATATATTATTCAAAGCATCATGTAATTTCAGAGAATCTGATTTCCCCCAAACAATGATAGCAATGAAACATTGACATGGCCACAGGCTTCTCCGTGCCTAATACTGTGGCTGCAGATCTTGAAAATAAATTGGGAAGAGTTTTATCTTTTTTTATTCTGTTAAAGAGCTTTAATAGCACAGGAATTCGCCTATCCCTTAAAAATTTAATAATGATTAATGTTAATTTTCATGTGGAATTTTCACCTTTGAAAGTGAGAATGTTTAAGAAATGGAAGTTATTATTTATTTATTTATTGAAATGGAAGTTATTTAAATTGACACAGATTTAGTAATAGAACCAGGAAGGAATATTTGACTTTAAGCACTTTGAGTTCTAGATTGTTCTTCAACTATTTAATGTTTGTTGAGAGCATCTTCTGGGCCTTTCATATTGAACTGTCTGGTTGCCGACTTAAGTGAAAACAGTTATTTAATTGATGGCTGAGTGGCTTACTTGGGCACAAAATTCTAGTTCTCTTACCTCAAGGCTGTCTCAGACAGTTTTGTAACTTACAAATCCTGCCTGAGTTTTCAGCCTGTTGCCTTCTTTACAGATTTAAGACTTGCCAGCACCCCCAGTCACATGAGCCAATTTCTTAAAATAAATTATATACATATGATGTATATATATATATAATACACATACATATTATATAAATACATGAATACACACACACACACTCTTTCTATTGATTCTTTTCTGGAGAACCCTACTAACACACATATTCCAAATTTTTCTGCATTTACTTCACTTTCCATGGGCCATGGTCTATTGTTATTTCATTTAAGTCCAAGGCAAAATAATCTATCATTCAGTAGTTAAAGTTTTAAAGGACTTAGAAGTACCTAAACCCTCAGGTGCTTTCAAACAATAAATTCATATAAGTTTGGGGGGACTATTATTTTTTTAAAAAAATAATAGCAAGATCTGGGAACAAGTTCACAAATTATATAAAATGTTTTAAATTTATACAAGTATAATATATCTATTATAAACCTATAATGTGAAAAATCTATAAATACTTGGTTCATTATGCTTAGTACACTGGCTCTTTTTGGTTCTGAGTTTTGTTAAACTTCATCCTAATTAGATATGATCTCATTTTGGATTTTTTTTAAGTCAAAAAACTGGGGAAAGGGGCACCTGGGTGGCTCAGTGGTTGAGCATCTGCCTTTGGCTCAGGTCATGATCCTGGGGTCCTGGGGTCAAGTCCTGCATCAGTCTCCCTGTTCAGTGGGAACCTGCCTCTCCCTCTGCCTGTGTCTCTGCCTCTCTGTGTCTCTCATGAATAAATAAATAAAATCTTTATTTTAAAAAACAGGGGAAAAATATGGGCATTGCTAATCTCCTTGAGGTGAAATTACATATGAAATGTTTAACCTTTTTTTGCAAAGAGCGTATGTTGCTCTTAAAATAGAAAAAAATTCTGAAAAACAAAAATACTTGCTTTTATAGCCTACAATTAAAGCAGAGTTGGAAAATTTGCGTAATGTGGATGAAATTAAAGAAATACTGAAAAAAATAAGAAATTGAAAACTTGGGAGAGTAGGAATATAAGTTTATTTCTCTAATGCCACAAACAAATATATATGCAGGGAAGACAAAGGGACAGGAGTACAGATAGCAGGATTAACCATCACACAATGGAAGGAAGCAGTTTTAACTTTCTAGGAGAGCCAAGCCCCCAAATCTGAACATCAGTTAATGAAATATGATACTCTTATTGAGAAGTCTGTTAATTGGGGCCCAGGGTCCTTGGAGCATCAGTACTATGTCAGCTCATCAGCCCCAGCTGGGAATATCCCAAATTAAATGGAAGGATGAAGTTAGGAGTGGATGAACACGAAGAAAGTATTTGGAAACAAAATGTTATCCAGAGAAACTGAACGATAAAGGAACTAAGTGACTTAGCTCTTAATGCTGATTTATTTTCTTTTAAAAAGAATAGATTCCATAAGAAATTAAATTGAAATGCATTGGATCTGACAATATGACCACAGAAGAGGAAAAAGATATTCAAAAATATATGTAAACTTTGAGAAACTTTACCAATCAAATGCCACCCAAAGAAAGAAACCTTTTTGGGATAAAAATCATTTTTTTTTTTTTTTTACCAGACGATGTAAAGGCTTTAGCAGTGTTTCAGAAGAAAGGCACCCTGGAAACTTTAAGCTATTTTTATCACTTTTATTGGAAAGGCCATTTCTCTGCTCTAAGGCTGAATTTCCTGATGCAAGTTTGGTGGCTTTGGGGTGAATCTGAATGCAGTTTTCAGAGCAGTGAGAAAAAAATCATGCAGTGTTAAGATGCCAAACTTCCTCCAATAAATCTTTTGAAAATAACTGATAAAGATGCTTAGGGCTTCTCTGAATTCCTATGAGGTATAGCATTCAAAGAAGCTGGTAGTTTGGAACAGTGCTTTCCTCTGATTATAGACTGTTGAATTCTCAAATCCCACATAGCAATATAAGAGCAAAATATATTCATTTTTAATTCACGGTGGACAAAATACATAGGTACAGTTTTGCTTTGAGGCTGAGGACGTAGACGTGGATGCATTGGTCAGGTTATCTTGTTGACTGATCTTAATGATCATCACCAATGCCATCACCATTAGTAGGGAGAGAAATGATGTATAAGCCATTTCAGGCATTTGCCAAAGGTAATCAAATAACAGGAAGAAGTAATGGTATAGAGCAGAAATAAATACAACAAAAGTCCTCATAAATCAAGAGATCCAATCTGGCTGGTGGCTGATGACCTACGTAATAGCACACAGTAATTAATATACCATTTTAATTAAGGGGGGAAATTGTATTATTTATGGAGTATGGACATTCTGTGAATTGTTGGGTTTTTAGGATTTTAATGCTACTTTGTAACCAATTTGAACTTTACTTTTTAAAATATTTTGTTTATTTTGAGAGAGAGTATGAGCACAAGGAGGGACAGAGGCAGAGAGAGAGAGAGAATCTCAGCACACTCCACACTGAGTACAAAGCCCAATGTGGGGCTTGATCTCACAACCTTGAGATCATGACCTGAGCGGAAATCAAAGGTCAGATATTTAACCAACTGAGCCACTCAGGCATCCCTGCCCTTTATTTTTTAAAAAAACATTTATTTAAGTAATCTCTACCCCTAACATGGGACTCAAACTCATGACCCCAAGATCAAGAGTCATTTGCTTTATCAGCTGAGCCAACCAGGCGACCCCATTTTGCAGAAGAGAAAACTGAATTACAGAGACGTTAACTTGCCCAAGGTTATACAACTATTTGCTGACAGACCTTGGATTTAAACCCAGTTAACCCAACAAAAATGTCAAGGCCTTTATTCTACTCTTATCATACACTGCAGTTTATATTTTTATTGTGCATCTATTAAGGACATGGCATTTTGCTCATTTATGTTGATGATGTGAAGTATGAGACAGGGTTTTTAAAAACTATTTTAATAAATAACATTATTTTTCTTCTTTCCAAAAACACAGGCATGTATACATAGCATTGCTTAGCATTTTGCCTCAGTCTCTGGTGCCATCTGTACTGAAAATCCCCCAAACAGTGAAAATAGCTTACTGGCAGAGAAGAGCTGATAATACGATACTTAATACTCATCTTTCCCCACAGTAATATCTGGATCAGCTAGAGCAAACATAGAGCTTACTGATGGCTCTCTGGGCTGCAGGCTTATGCTACAAACTACCTATTGTGATGTCAGTAATGAGAGAGCTCCCCTAGCCTCCATAGTTAGCCCACTCCCCCCTTTCTCCAAGAGACCAACACCAGGAAAGTTAAAGGCTAAGACTCATCCCTGGATTGCCTTGGATTTCCTTTTGCTATGTCTAACGTATAATAATAATAAAAATATTAATTATACACATATGTTGCTTAGAACTGCCCTATACAGCACTGATTTGTTATAATATTCTCATGACAGAAATATTTGTATTAAAAATAGAGACTATAAATTCATTAAGGTGAGTCAGAGCATAATTGTAATGGTGAAGCATATGAAATTACCAACATTCAACCTTTTCAACCTACAAAAAAAATGTTTTCTTATGTACAATGAGTATAGTACGTAGAGTGTCTTAAGTTCTTACCCAATAAACCAACTTCCCATAGGGCACTTTGCTCAATCTCAAAGACATTTAACTCTCTGGTCTCTCTTCCGTTATTGGATATTCTTGTGGTTCAACTCTAACTCACAAAATTAAAAAGGGTACACAGGTGACAGGGTTTCAGATGCTACAAAGCCTCATTGAAGAGCTGACAGGTGATGTGAAATGCAGGCTTAGTGGCTAAGTGGCCTTCCCAAGGCAAGGTCAGAGAAATACAAGTGAAAATCGGCTGCCAGGTAGAGGGTCATGCAAGACCTAAGACATTATGAAGAGCATCATAAGCATCATTGTTGTAGTGGAAAAATAGAACAGAGACACGTTACAACTTCAGGAAGTATGACAAGAATGAATAATTGTCAAGATTGCCTTTTCATAGATTATCCCCTGCTGACCCATGTTTCCAGAAAGAATTCTCTATATTAAAAGATATGTATAAAATAATAATGGTTATTCTATGCTTTGTGGGGACTGTGATGGGCGAGGCCTTGGGCTAACTACTCTGCATGTATGTATTAGGATTCTCCAGAGTGACAGAACCAGTGGGATATATATATATATATACACACACTGAGATCTATTTTAAGGAATTGCCTTACACATTGGTGAGGCTGGCAAGTTCAAAATCTATATGGCAGGCTGGTAGGCTGGAGAGCTCCAGGTGGCTGCTGATGCTGCCATCTTGAAGCAGAAGAAATCTCAGTGCTACTCTTAAGGCTTTTTAACTGATTGGATGCTGTTAACTCAGATTGTGGAGGATAATATCCTTTATTTAATGTTTTGATTGCAGTTATTGACCGCATCTACAAAATACCTTCAGAGCAATCCCTAGATTAGTGTTTAAATGAATAGCTGGATACTATGGTCTAACCAAGATGACAGCTTAAACTATTCATCACATGTATGCCATTTTCTCCTCATGAAAAATCTGTGAGGATGGTATCATTTTATCCTCATTTTACAAATAAAGAATCAAGTCCAAGAAGGTCAAGAACTTGTTCAAGGTGATAAAGTTTGTAAAGGATGAAGCCATGTTTTGAAACTAGGGAATTTAACCTCAGAGCTTGTGAATTTGACCACTGCATTCTTCTGTCTCACCAAGTAGCAAGGATTTTATCCTAAGGATGCAGAAGTTGAAAAGCCAAAAACCAACAAAATGTAAAGCCAAAAAGAGGTCAGTATTAGAGAATCATAAGCTTTCCAGCACCTAGCCTACCCCCAGCCATCTCACCATGCAGTGAATGCAAGCTGAGATGTATTAAATAAGCCACTCTATAAATAGAAGATTATGACAGTGCATACAGAGGTACCAGCTTGTGTGGGGAAAAAAAGCCAGATCAAATTGGATTACATATAAGACAGAAATCAGAGGGATGAATAAAAATGTCCTCTTTCTACCATTCCACATTGACTCCTTCCAAGGTTTCATTCCAACGGCAGCATTAGCAGTACCTGGGAAAGTTACACTCTCACAGCTGTGACATTGTGGACATAGAGGATGTGGGAGTTGAGGACTCCCAGGGAAAGCAAGTTAGCATCTAGTTGGAGGGGGATTTTACAGTTGCCTTTCCCATAAACTATTGGTAGCACTTGCAAAACCTTTCCATGTCCCTAAAACTCTCAGCTCTGCTTATAGATATTTTAGTAGAATAATTTTCTCCTACCTTGGGAGAAAACCAGAGGCCTGCAGAGACTACCTTCTTAAACATCTTTTTATACCACCGCCAAACACTGATCTGTACCAATCCTCCTTGGCTTCCTCTGTAAGATGACCCCTTGTCTCATGCTCTGGACTCTGAATATCACTACCATCAGCTCTAGAACATGCGTTGTCAGTCTCAATTTCCTTTCTTCTCTTATTTTTCCAACCTTTTTAGTTTTTTTCATTCTTCTGTCCCTGCAAGTAGAACAAATGCTTCCACCATCTTAAAAAATACCTTGCTTCTATGTCATTTTAATAAACATAAATAGATTAAAATGCTTTACAAGTGGGAAAATTTGATCAGAGAAGTTGGATTAAAAAACAATATTATTCTGATTATAATAAACACATCTTACATATAAGGTAATAAAGATATTATAGGGGCTCCTGAATGGCTCAGTTAAGTATCTGCCTTAGGCTCAGGTCATGATCCTAGGGTCCTGGGATGAAGCCCCATGTCATTGGGCTCCCTGCTCAGTGGAGAGCCTTCTTCTCCCTCACCTTCTGCCTATCCCCTGTTAATGTTCTCTCTCTCTCTCTCTCTCTCTCAAATAAATAAATAAAATCTTTAACAAAATAAAGATATTATAATAAAAAGAAAAAATATTTTCCTTCCAAACCCTAAGCAAAATATAGTGTATATCAGATTAGAGACAAGAAATACTACTAGAGATAAGAAAAGGAAGTTTCATAGAGATTAAAAGTTCAATTTACCAAGAAGATATAAAAAATTCTAAATCTGTGTATGTTTAAATATACTCTTCTAAATTTTCATGTTCTTCTAAACATACACAGCAAAAATTAACAAAAGAGGAAGTATATATCAGTAATGTACTATGGGTTTTAACATACCTCTACCAGTAATTTACAGAGCAAGCAGATGCACACACAGTAAGATTTTAGATGATTTTGTCAACCAAAACAGGGACACACATATACCCAGAGACACTTACAAGAATATTTATAGCAGCACTATTCTAATTGTCAACAACCAGAAACAGGTAATGATATCAAGGCAGATGAAATAAATGAATTATGGTATTTAAAAATATATACACCTTACCTCAACTCTGCTTCTCCTCAAGCTACTAAAACTTTTCTTGTTTTCTTATCTATCTTGAGTACAAATATTTTCAGAAAAAAAAAAACCACTAGCTCTCTTTCCTCACTTCTATTGCACTGCTCAATCCTTAGCAATATTCCCAGCCCCCATCTTGCCACAGAATTTGTTCTGGACAGGGCAGCAATTACAAAACTCCATTATTTTGTTTCTTTTGTCTTTTTTTTTTTTTAAGATTTTATTTATTTATTTGAGAGAGAGAGCACAAGCAATTGGAGAGGGGCAAAGGGAGAAGCAGGCCCCTGCTGAGCAGGGAGCCCAGCCCAAGGCTGGATCCCAGGACCCTGAGATCAGGACCTCTGCTGAAGGCAGATATTTAACCAATTGAGCTACGCAGGTGCCTCTCCATTATCTTTTTTTTATTCCTGGTTTCTTATACTTGATTGGCTTCCATATCACCTAGAAGTGACAATTACTCCTTTCAACCTAAAAATTCCTTGTTTCTTAATTTATTTTTTATTTAAAAACTTTTCAAATCAATTTACTTTAAATTTCAATTTTACTTCAATTCCAGTAAAGTTAACGTACAGTATTATACTAGTGTCATGTGTACGGTATAGTGATTCCACAATTCATATGTCACCCAGTGCTAATCACAAGTGCCCTGCTTAATTTCTTGATTTCCCCCTTGGTTCTCTTTCTGTTTCTAAATTTTTTTTTTCAATGTCTTCCACATTTCCCACAGCCGCTTGTTCTGTCATTGCAGGTATGCTAAGACCTGAGGCCCTGTCTCTGCATGAGCTGGGCAACAATCCTCAGTCCCTCAGCTTTAGTGCCATGTCTGTGTGGAGGCAGGTGGTACAGTTACATGGTTGAGCATAGACTCTGAAGTCAGAGAACAAGTTAACTCTGCACATCAACATCTCTAAACCCAAGCTCTTTTCCTGAGCTTTAATGAGACGGGCCCTAAAAATAAACTTGCTCTAGGTCCTGTCTGTGTAGTGAGCAAATTTGTATCCCTTCGCATTCATAAACTCTTGAAAGCTCATATCCTATTCTCATAATACCAGACCCAGTTTGTGCATTTCTCAGATTTGCTTGGCTATGTTGTCTGCTTGGTGATACAGATGACCCTCCAGGAATATCACTTGGTACCAATGGCATTCTTGTTGATACCATGAGGTGATGTCCATCTTTACTAAAGAGAAGCTTGCTGAGCTCTGTCCTTGCCCTCATGATGGAGGCTGATGTCTCGCTGCCCAGCACTTGGCCTTGCTTCAGTAAGCAGCCACTTTGGATTTCCCATGTTGCTACAAGCAGGACCAAACCATGCCTGATCTCACACCTCTGGCCTCATGCTTCAGGGCTCTCCCTGCCCTTGTGCTTTGCTGTCACTACTAAAGTGCTGATGTGAGAAGCTTCATAAGCTCCCCAACCCACCTATCCCACTGGCTTTCCAGAATGTGTCTTTCAGAAATGCAGTATGCAAAAAAGGCAGGCACAAAATGTTGCTGGCTCATACCCTTTAACTACCTAAATGCCACTGCTCTTGGGGAAAAAATAACCAGAAATGTGGAAGAGTTACACCCTAGTGGTGGAAAGAAGAGACTATTCAGTGAATAAAAGGAGATAGCAAGGAACCAACAGATTCTTCTCCCTTCTTCCTCCCCGAGAGACTGTTCTGGGACTAAGTATTTCCATTTTCCTTCTTGGGAGTTGTCCTATGTGACTGAGCAACCAGTAAGTTGCTCCTGGTACTAGTTTCCTGGTAAAGTCTGGACCAGTTTGGAATGCTCTCCTTTGTACTTGCTTTCTCTCATCCCCTACCTCACTTACCTGGTTCCTTCACTTTTGCTTCCCTGTATTACACCCCCTCAGCAAAACTGACACCGAAGTTTTGACTTATGCTAGGTACTCTAGGGAAACTACACTAAACTATTCACCATACAAAGGAAAAGGGAATGCAATCTTCTTAATTCCTTAATAAGTGCCTATGTTTTTGCTGAGTGACTTATGTTTATCTCTGAATCCTCACAGAAAACTATGCAATAGATATAATTTTTCCCCTATTACAGTGAGGAACTGAAGCTCAGTGAGGTTTAAACAACTTACCCAAAGAGGCACAGCTAGGAGTAACCAAGCTAAAGTGCTAAGGCACATGTGTCTGGCATCCAAGGCAGTGTTCTTCCCCTGTTCTCTACTGTCTCTAATATCAGGACACCGCAACGGGGATTCTGTGAAGGTTATATGTGATTATTCATTGTTGGGAGCTTTCAGAAGCTTTGAGAATGATTCAGTGAAGAACATTTAACTATCCAAGCAGAGCACCATAAGAAAGTCCTAAGATGACAGGGTAAGCAATCAATAAAAGCAGATGGTTAAATCATCCTTATTATTTGACATTTAGAAGTCACTTATATAGTCATGTCTAAATGGAATTCCACTAATAAGCCAACTAAAGGTCATGAGAGTAGCTGCTTCAGGAGGAGAAACAGAGATCCAAAAGGAGAAAAGAGGGAGAGGAGCTCCACCCCACCCAAGCCTCACTCATTGCCCTATCGACATGTGAGATCACTTGGCCAAGTTCATCTAGATCATCCAGATCTGTCTGTTCTCCTCCTAAAAGATATTTGAGAACAAAGAATACGAAGATTTAACTAGAAAATTAATCTTCAAATGAAGTAGAGGGGTCTTGACTGCCAGAGACTGACAAGGGAAGATTTCCTCATCCTGCACAAACTGTTACTGGCAGAGTTCTGTGTGTGTCCAGAGGTTTGGGCCAGGATTGCACTTTGAAAATTGGAGAAAGACTGAATTTGGACCCTAGTGTATCATTCAGCATCTCTCCAGGTTGTCAATTACAAACCGAATTTTTTCATTCCATGTCCCTCCTATGGGAAGGAGATACTTCTTTTTTCGTGTATTATACTGTTTGCAGATCTAATCATTTTCTCTTGGTCTGATAAAGTGCTGAAAGACTGACTCCTTGAGCGTGGTTGTTAAATCATAAATGCATACTTCCAAAAACTGGTGGATTTTGAAGAAAGCATTGATACCACCTGTCTGATACTGTAACTCTTGTCTTTAAACTTGATAGGCATCTCAGAGGTCTCCAGGAGCTCTGCTGTGCCATAGAAGGTTTATTCTCTCAGCATCATTGCCAGCAGAGGCCTTTTCATCTTCTGTATCGTCCCTGGATGCTGTTTTGCCACACTGCTACAATGCCCAAACCCTCACCTAAAGAATCAGCACTTGTCTCTTAAGATATGTAAACTTCTTGTCTCTCAAACCACCCTCCAACAAAAACTTATCAAAGAGCTTAAAACACAGTTAATCTGAGAAGGACAACTATCATACGGTTTCATTCACATGCAGAATATAAGAAATAGTGCAAGTGACCATAAGAGAAGAAGGGGAAACTGAATGGGGAAAGATCAGAGAGGAAAACAAAGCATGAAGACTCTTTAACTCTGGGAAACAAACTGAGGACTGTTGAGGGGAACATGGGAGGAGGGATGGGGTAAGTGGGTGATGGGGATTAAGGAGGGCACATGATGTGATGAGCACATGTGATACAACTGATAACTGAACTCTACATCTGAAACTAATGGGCTGTATGTTGGCAAATTGAATTTAAATTTTAAAAACATAAAAAAAAACCACATTGTCTCAACTTGTAATGTCACCTGGAAGTCTTGATAAAATGACATTTTGATTCAGTAGGTCATAGGAGGAGGTTGGGGGCTGGGATTCTATATTTCCAGCATGCCCTCAGGATATGTCAATGCGGCTGATCCATGAACAAAACTTAGAATAGTGAGCTCTTAAAAGACCACCTTGATTCTCTTTTGAGTTTGAAGATAATTTGGTCCCGAGAAAAATTTGCCCCTTGAAACTTCCTCATTGCTACCAACAAGCTGTTCTGGGCACCACTGCAGAAATTTTCAAACAGATGGGGATAAAGTTAGAAACACTGAGAACATCACAAAAGAGCTGTTCTCATTGGCCACATTGTTTTAGCTCTCAGCACAATGCTGACCTAAAGGCTTATTCTCAAAATTACATACAAAAATGGATTTTTCCAATGCTACTTGACTAATGTGCTTGTTCCTCAGACCACCAGAATTGTTTTATTCCATCTCAGATTGGTTATTTTTCTTTGGGCAATTTCAATTATTGTAGGGCGGTAAGAAGATTTAAATGTTAAAGCACACAAACAGAAGCAGCTCAATTGTGTATTTAAATTCTATATTTGTTTTAACAGAAGTAATACTTGTTATTCTGCCTCTATTTTAGGGTTTTCATTTTCTGCCTGGAGAATTCAGTCATTTTAATGTCTTTAAAAAAAAACCTATTGTGGAAATGAAGCTAGTCCAAAACATGTCTAACTGTCTAGAACAGATGAGGGAAAAGGGTATTGAACTAGGGAGCTCTTTCCAGATGCCTTAGAAATGCTTACTGAGTACATGCCTTTTACCCAAAAAGTAGAGCTGTGTATTATCTTATGTAGAAAATTACCTTACTTGGGGAAAAATAAAAATAAATATGTGGTTATACATAAACTATACCAGTTTTTAGATTTATCCCTTACATTCATTTTTGAAAACTGCCTGCCTAGAGATCAAATCTTTACCACCACATTTCAGTAACATCCTCCTGGTTACTATCCCTGGCTCTAGAGGCTATCTATTCTAAGTAGATATCTATTCCAAAACACATTTACCAAAATCCCCTTGATTTAAGGAGATTAAGACCTTAACAGCCACTTATCATTCTCCTATTTTTAAGACATTTGTTTAAAACCTGTAGTTCTCAACCTACTACTCAACACCATTCATTAAATAAATTAATCAAAATCTCAGATTTGGGGGACCAGTATATTGCTTAGCAGGGGCAAAATAAGGAGCCCCACCTCAGTAAATAAATCTTTAGTTTTCTGTATCCATACTGACCTGTGCCATTCAACTATTAATCCATTTAATAAATATAGAACTATTCAAAAGCTATCTATTTCTTCTTCAGTGAGGTTTGGTAGTTTACGTATTTACAGAAATTTCTATTTCATCCAAGCTGTTTAAATGTATGTGTATAGAGTTCTTTATCATATTCCCTTTATTATACTTTAAATGTACATTGGGTCTGTAATGATGCCATCTTTTTTCCTCCTGATATAATTTGTATCTTCTCTCTCTCTTTCTCTCTATGTTTTGGTCAACCTGTACAAAGTTTTACCAATCTTATTGATCTTTTGAAAAAGCCAATTTCTAATTGTACTTACTATTTTTCTTTTTTCAATTTTATGGATCTCTGCTTTCCATTATTTACTTCCTTCTGATAACTTTGGTTTATTTTGCTCTTATTTTCCAGTTCCCTAAAGTAGAATTATATCATTAATTTGAAACCTTTCTCTTTTCCTCATATATGCATTTAATGACATATTCTGCACCCCGCCCCAAGTACTATGGTAGTTTTACTTCACCAATTGTGTTATGCTGTATTTTCATTTTCACTGAGTTCAAAATGTTTTATTTTCCCTGAGAATTGCTCTCTGGCCCATGGATTGTTTCTTGTCAATTTTTATCTAAATTATTATCTAATTTCTAAGAATCAGAGAATTTTCCAGATATCTTTTTATTATTGATTTCTAGATGAGTTCCATTATGGTTAGAGGATATACTTTGCATGATTTCAATACTTTTAAATATGTTAAGTTTTTTTTATGATCCAGTATATGTTCTATCTTGCTAAGCGTTCCCTGTGCACTTGAAAGAATTTGTATATTCTGCTGTTCTTTGGTGGAGTGTTGTTGTTCCATATGGTATTATTTTTTGTCTACCTGTTCTATTACTGAAAGGGGAAACTGAAAGCCTCCAGTTAATGATTGTGGGTTTACTTCTCCTTGCAGTTCTTCTAGTTGTATTTTAACACCAGTTTTGGTTTCATTTTTTATGTGTGGCATACGTATTTAATACTGTATGTCTTCTTAGTGGATTGACCTCTTATTACATAATGCTTCTTTGTAATTTTGCTTGTTCTAAAGTCTACTTTGTTTAGTATTAATAGAAACAATCCAGCTTTCTTTTGATAAGTGTTTGTATGTGACATATTTTTCTTTTTACTTTTAACCTATTCATATCAGGATGTTTCAAGTGAGTTGGTTTCTCTTCACAACATATATTTGAGTGTTAGGTTTTTGTCCAACTTAATGATCACTCCTTTATTGGATTTTCTTAGACCACTTAGAGTTAATGTAATTATTGATAACTTATTGTTTTGGTCTGTCATTATTTTGTTTTCTTTTTGTCCTTCTATTTTATATTCCTCCTTTCCCCTTTTGTGAATTTTTTGAAATATTTAGCTATCTATTTATATTCCATCTTATCTACTGTCTTTGTCTTATCTATTTTCTTAGGGGTTGCTCTAGGCATTATTACATACAACTGTCACTTTTTACAGATATTTTTTCCTGAGGTTGATTAAGATGCATCTGGGCATGGTTTCCTTTGAGTTCATCCAGTGAAGGGTTCTCTAAGTTTCCTGAATCTCTGAGTTTCTTGAATTCTCTGAGTTGAGTAGATTAAGCTCAGCATCCATAGATACCAGTGGCTGGAATTTATAATACAAATAACAAATATGGGAGGACTGCCCAAAGAGAGGACTATGGAGATCTATAGGAGACCTCTTTTGAGTATTCTGAAGAGTACTGATTAGGGCATGTGTGTAGGAATCTACTGGATGCTAGCAAATAACCACCCCAAATGGATCAGAGAAAATATTCTTTGGATTTCATACAGGACCAGGAACATGACTCCTTTCCACCAGAATGGAAAACCTCATAATCCATGAAACAATTAGTAGAGTCTCCTAAGTATCTTATTTCAGTAGTGAGACGTAATTAGCCTTAGGTTAAATGCTGCTCTGATTCTGCCCAAACAAATCTTAAAAGCAAGACACAAAAAGATCAAACTGTTTCTTATTTGCATCCCAGGAAAAAAGATTAATATTTATAGGAAGATAAAAAGTCCAGCACCTAATGAGGTAAAATTCACAAAAACTGGAATCTAATCTAAAAATCAGCAGACATGTGAAGAAGCAGAAAAATATGACCAATAATGAGAGCAAAAATCAACCAACCCAGAATTGACATAGATGTTAGAATTAGCAGAAAAGGGGACACCCAGATGGCTCAGCAGTTGAGTGTCTGCCTTCAGCTCAGGACATAATCTTGGGGTCATGGATCAAGTCCCACATCAGGCTCCTCTCAAGATGCCTGCTTCTCCCTCTGCCTATGTCTCTGCTTCTCTCTCTGTGTGTCTCTCATGAATAAATAAATAAAATCTTAAAAAAAAAGAATTAGCAGAGAAGGGCATTAAAATTTATTATAACCACATTAGATATGTTCAAAAATGTAAGTAGAGATATAAGACGATATTTCTTTTTCTTTTTTTTTTTTAATTTTTTTAAATTTTTATTTATTTATGATAGTCACAGAGAGAGAGAGAGAGAGAGGCAGAGACACAGGCAGAGGGAGAAGCAGGCTCCATGCACCGGGAGCCCGACGTGGGACTCGATCCCGGGTCTCCAGGATCGCGCCCTGGGCCAAAGGCAGGCGCTAAACCGCTGCGCCACCCAGGGATCCCTAAGATGATATTTCTAAAACCCAAATCAAATTTCTAGAGATGAAAACTACAATATCTAAGAGAAAACTACATTGGATGAGATTAACATCAGATTAGACATTATTAGAAATAAAGATTATTGAACTTGAAGACAGAAGCAATAGTAACTATCCAAACTGAAATATGCAGAAAAGAGAATCCAGAAAAGAGCCGGTTAACTATGGGATAACTTCCAGAAACATAGTATTAGTGTCAATGGAATCTCTAAACTAGAGGAGGAAAAAAAGAAAATATTTGAAATAGTAGGGGGGAAAAAAATCTCCCAAATTTGATAAATGCTATGAACTCCCACAACCAACAGGCTCAATCAACACAAACTTGCTCAAAAACTATGATAAAGAGAAAAATCTTAAAATCAGAAAAAAAGATTTGTCAGGTATAGAGAAACTAAAGTAAGGGTGACATCAGATTTCTTATTGGAAGTAAGGCAAACAAGAAGATAGTAGACAGCATTCTAAAAGTGCTAAAATAAAAATTACTATATGAAACATATACCTAGTGAAACTATCTTTCAAAATCATAGCAAAATAAACCATTTTCCAGACATATAAAAGCTGAAATAATTCACTGTTAGCCTGAAATAAATGTTAAAGGATGTCCTCCATGCACAGGTAACTGATTATCAGATTAAAAAAAAAATTTTTTTTAAAGGAATAGAGAATATCAGATATATAAGATTCATTTTATTTAAATGTCTTCAAAAATAGTTTTTATATATGTTGGATAAGAAAGCAGGATTCAACCCTATGCTGCCATTCAAGACTATATATGTGTATCTACATATGTGTGTGCATGTGCGTGTACATACATATATATAGAATCCTTTTATTTATACCAATATATATAATAGAAGAAATTCGACCATCTTAATATTAGTTATAAAAAATCTGTTGTAATTATGTTAACAGCATAAAAAGTATAATTCAGAGCAAAGGATATCACCAGAGTTAAAGAAGTTTTAATAATGATAAAAGAAATAACTCAAAAAAATCCTAGTCATTTACATATCTAATAATAGAGCTTCAAAATAGTTGAAGAAAAATTAATAGAACTATAAGGAGAAATAGACAAACCCAAACTTATATTCAGAGATATCTATACTCCTTTATCAAAAATATATAGAATATGTAGATAAAAATTCTAAAAAAGACTTTTAATAAACTGAATCCAACAACATGTTAAAAGGAAAACACAACAAGTTCTGTAGGATTTATTCCAGGCATATAGGGTTGTCTTAACATTAGAAAATCAATCTGATTAATCATATTAACAAACTAAATAAGAAAAAATATCATGTTAATAGATGGAGAAAAAGCATTTAATAAAATCCAACATTCATTCGGATTTTAAAAAAAAACCTCTTAGCATCTAGGAATAGAAGAAAGCTTTCTCAACCTGGTAAATATCACACATAATGGTAAAAGATTAAATACTTCTCCCTAAGACCAGGAATTAAGACAGAAATGTCTGCTCTCACCACTTCTGATCATTATTGTACTGGAGATTCTAAGTACTGTGATTAACGAATAAAAGGGAATAAAAACCATTCCAATTTAAAAAGAAGTAAAATTCTTTATTTGTAGATAACATGGCCATCTATGTAGAAAATTTGAAGTTTCATCAAAATAAATAAAATCTACTAGAACTAGTAAGTGAATTTAACAAGATTGTAGAATACAAGTTTAATATACAAAAAATTAATTGCATTTCTAAGTAGTAACAATAATCAGAAATTGAAATTACAAGAAATTACAATAAAAAATATCATCCCAAAATATGACATACTTAGAAATAAATCTAACAAAAAGTATGTAAGACCTGTACACTGAAAACTATAAAACAATAAGAGAAATTAAAGAGAACCAAAATAAATAGGCTATGTTCATGGCTCTGAAGACTCAATATTGTTACGATGTCAGTTCTGGGGCACCTGGGTGGCTCAGTTGGTTAAGCATCTACCTTCAGCTCAGGTCATGATCTGAGGGTCCTGGGATCCAGCCCTGCATCATCTGGCTAGGGCTCTCTGCTCAGCGGGGCATCTGCTTCTCCCTCTCCCTCTGCCCCTCTTCCTGTCCATGCTCTCTCTCTCCCTCTCAAATAAATAAAATCTTTTTAAAATAAAGGTGTCAGTTCTTTCCAAATTGATGTATATATCCAATACAATATCAATTAAAATCCCAGTTGGATTTTTTTGGTAGAAATCGACAAGCTAATTCTAAAATTTATATTGAAATACAAAAAAAAAAAATCTAAATTAGCTAAAACAAATTTTTAAAGAAAAACAAAGTTAGACAATTAACTTTTTCCTGATTTCAGGCTTATTATAAAACAGAAGTGGGATGCCTGGGTGGCTCAGCAGTTGAGCATCTACCTTCCACTCAGGTCGTCATGTTGGGGTCTGGGATCGAGTCCCGCATCAGTCTCTCCACAGGGAGCCTGCTTCTCCCTCTGCCTATGTCTCTGACTCTCTCTCATGAATCAATAAATAAAATTCTTAAAAAAAGAAAAACAGAAGTAATCAGGACAGTGATTGTCTTGATTGGCATAAAGATAAATAAATCAATAGAAAGAAGGATTCCAAAAATATATGAACATATCAACAAATATTGACAACTGATTTTTGGCCAAGGTACAAAGCCTCTAAAGACAGTTCAATGAAAAAATTGGATATCCTATGCAAAAAAGATGACTTCAATTTATACTTCATACCATAGATAAAAATTAACTCAAAATAAATCATAGATTTAAATATAAAATCTAAAACTATTAAACTTGTGGAAGAAAATAAAAGACAAGCTACAGACTAGAAAAATTCTTTGCCCATTTTTTTTAAAATTTTTTTTTAATTTTTATTTATTTATGATAGTCACAGAGAGAGAGAGAGAGGCAGAGACATAGGCAGAGGGAGAGGGAGAAGCAGGCTCCATGCACCGGGAGCCCGACATGGGACTCGATCCCGGGTCTCCAGGATCGCGCCCTGGGCCAAAGGCAGGCGCCAAACCGCTGTGCCACCCAGGGATCCCCTCTTTGCCCATTTTTAATATTGAGTTATTTTCTTATTATTGAGTTTCAAGAATATTATAGATAAAAGTCTTGTACAGATGTATGTTTTGGAAATATTTTCATTCATTTTGTTTTCTTTTTATTCTTTAAACTATCTTTTTTTTCCTCCAAGGTTTTATTTAAATTCCAATTAATTAATGTACAGTTTAATATTAGTTATGGGTGTAGAATTTAGTGATTCATCATTTATATACATCACCTGGTGCTTATCACAAGTGCCCTCTTTAATCCCCATCACCTGTTTAACCCATCCCTGCCCACCCTCTTCTCTAGTAACCATCAGTTTAAACAGTCTTTTTTTTTTAATTTTTAAAAAAATACTTTATTCATGAGAGACACAGAGAGAGAGGCAGAGACATACAGCAGAGCGAGAAGCAGGCTCCCTGAGAGGAGCTTGATGTGGGATTTGATCCCAGGACCCCGGGATTATGCCCTGAGCTGAGGGAAGATGCTCAACCACTGAACCAGCCTGAACCAGCCAGGTGCCCCCTAAACAGTCTTTTAAAGAGCAGACATTTTTAATTTTAATAAGGTCTGTTTTATCAATTTGTTGATTTATGGATCATGCTTTTGGTGTCCTATTCAAGAAATCTTGCCTAACCCAAAGTTATAAACATTTCTTCCTTGCTTTCTTCTAGAAGTTTTATAACTTTAAGTTTTATATTCAGGACTATAATTCACTTTGAGTTATTATATGAAGCAAAGTATAAAAGAAAGTCAAAAATTTTTTAAGTCTGAAAATATAAATCAATAAATGATTTATATCCAGAACCTATAAAAAAATATCCAAAACACAGTAATAAGAAAATTCACAACCCAGTGAAATAAGCAAAAACAACTGATGCTTCACCAAAGAAGATAATATAAATGGTAAATGAGCATATGACAAGATGCTCAATATTCCTAGTTATTATTAAAATGCAAATTAAAATCACAGTGAAATACCACTACTCACCTATTAGTATGTCTAAAATCAAAAAGACTGGTCAAACCAACTACTGGGAAGGATGTGGAGGAAATAGAACTCTCATGGTCTGCCTATCATAGGTCAGATTTTTAAATGGTACAATCATTTTGGAAATGAGTTTGGTAGTGTCTTGAAAAAGCATGTACTTACTACGTGATCCATCCTTCCTCTCCTAGATACTTATCCAAAAGAAATGAATACTTATCCAAAAGAAATGTGTATATCTACACAAAGCTGTAGCTCAAAACATCTTTTATTAATAGCTCAAAACTGAAAACCACCCAAATGTTTATCAGTAGAGCTAAATGGACAAAAACATTTTGTTTATTCACATGTATTAGTTCTTAGGGCTGCCATAATACAGTGGGTGGCTTAAACAACAGATATTTATTGTTTCACAGTTCTGGAGGCTAGAAAGCCAAAATGTTGGTTGCTTCTGAGAGCTATGAAAGAGATCCATCCTATCTAGGTCTTTTTCCTAGCCTCTGGTTGCCTCAGGAATTTATTGACTTGAAGTTCTCTCTGAGACTTTACATCACCCTTTCTCTGTGCATTTCTCTGTGTACAAATTTTCCCATTTTATAAGAACACCAGTCATATTGGATTAGAGTCCACCCTAATAACCTCATTTTAACTTGATTACCTCTGTGCAAACCCTATTTCCAAATAAGGTCACATTCTCAAATACTGGAGGTCAGGACTTCACCATATCTTTTTGGGGGTGGTAGAGGATACACAATTCAACCTATAACACTATACAGTGGGTTATTATTCTGCAATAAAAAGCAAAAGCATAAATGATTCTGAAAACATTTATGAATGAAGGAAAGCAGACCAAAAAAAATGGGACATACTGTATTATTCCATTATATAACATTCTAGAAAATACAAGCTCATCTATAAACTACTTTCTTTATTGAAGGCAGATCAGTGATTGCCTGAAACAAGGGATATATGGAAACTTTTGTTGATGATGAATGTTTGCTATTTTTATTGTGATAATTATGGTCATGCGGGTAAAATGATTTAGAGACAAAACAATCAAATTCAGTCAGTGGAATGATACCACACAAAAAATAATCCAATTATTGACAATGTTGGGTATCATTATCCAGGGCAAAGGAACCAGTAGTTCTCCCCTCTGGTTTCACCATCATGTCAGTTAAGCTTTTTGTACAAGCATACCTCAAGAGATACTGTGAATTTCATTCCAGACCACTGTAATAAAGTGACTATGGCAAGTCAAAAGTTTTTTCTGTTTTCTCAGTGCATGCAAAAATTATGTTTGTACTGTACTATATTAAGTGTACAATAGCATTATGTCTAAAAATATATATATCTTAATTAAAAAAAATTTATTGCCAAAAAATGCTAATCATTATCTGAGCCTTCAATGAATTGTAATCTTTTTGCTTATGGAGGACCTTGTTTCAGTGTTGATGGTGGCTGTACATGCCTCCATATGCAGTGTAAATGGATATAAATATCAGTTTTGCCAATTATTGGATCCTTAGCTAAGATGTTTTGTATTTCTGGATCTTGGCTTCTTTAACTAAAAGACAGAGATAATCATATCTATTGCAATTCAACTAGATTTGATAATATCTACAGTTATTTCATGTTAACACAATCTAAGAGAGGTTTTTTTGTTTATTTAATGAACTGGCATGGGACTATTTGCCAGCCATTGTTCTGAGCAGTGTTCAAATATTTCATTTAATACTACTAATAATCAACAATATAGGTATTATTTTCCTCATTTTTAAAGCTTGAATAACTTACCCAATGTAACAAGGCATAATATGACAGAGTTAGACTTGACCCAAAGAGCACAGTCTAGCTACAGTCTGTGTTCTTAACCACTACATGTTGCTGTCTTATTTTGGGGATTAAGCATAAACTTTTAACAGGAAAAAAAATCCAAATCACTCACTAAAAATGACAGTCATTGTGTTCAAGCAACAGTTTTCACTATCCAGTATTAGATAATACTTCTATTTAGTTATTTGTAACTGTCTACCAAAGTCTCTAGCACTCAGTAGGCACACACCAATATTGATTAGCTGACCTGTCACATCATCAATTCTCAATTACCCAAACTGAAAAAAAAAAAAGATCCAACAAGTAATAGCAAATCATTTATATATGGCTTATCTAATATGCTAGAGCAAGATGGAGAGGGTTCTTGTCTGCATTTCCCCTTCCTAAATGTACTTTCCTAGCACTTTTACTAAATTGTCTTTCATTCTATGTCAGTACATTTTATTTCTTTCATTAAAAAAATCATATTCTATATTTCTGAAATCATTTTCCTCTCTTAGCCTCTATGAATCTGTAATTCATCCCTTTGTTAGCTCTGGGATGGCAAGTGGGTTTCATCTGGAGTGTCAACCCTGGATAGTTGTGTCTTCCTTGGAATAATGGATGCAAGAGTTCTGAGGCTGGCTCCTGGCATAATCATATGGAGCTGCATCTATAGGGGACTACAGGAGACATGTATACAGGGTCACACTTATTTCTGTCCCTGTGGCCCACCTCCTTACTCAGTACTACATGTCCAGCCGTCAGAGTACAATAACGTATGTTAACTAAAGGGAATTTAAATAAGAACTTTTAAAAAAATGATAATGGTGAGGGATGCAAACACCAGTTAGAGAATCCTCCAATAGTAAGAAAGACATCCTCACTTTATTAAATTGAAGTCCAGTAAAGATAGAGCCTACAACAGTGATTTCTGCTTGTTACTCTTAAAAGTCAGCTGGGATTCTACTTCTATTTCCTCAGCTTCAAATGACTGGTTTTCAAATAAGTGATTCAGAAATCAGGGTCATTAGAGATTACTTTAACCTCAAAGTTGAAAAGATGGAGATGATGCAAGTCAAATCAAGGGTGGTAACGGAACCTGAGAACCTTGGCAACTGAAAGTAAGGATCCTCGTCTTCTATGAGCATTGCTTTATCTATCTATGAAATGTACCTATTTCTCAAGGATGAGTCATTGGAAATAAGATGTTTACAGGATATAGGTAGGAAATATCTGAAAATCATTAGAATTCATTTTCCTAATATTAACTTAGATAAAATCAATTTCAATGAAGCATATGACAACACACACACAAAAAAAACAATTTACTTGAAATGCTCTCTGAAGGAGGAAATGGACTCAATTTTCTTCCATCAAGTGGCCCACTTCTTAGTAATCTAAGGAGATGACCTCTGTATGAAGAAAATTAAAAATCCAGAAAAGCTCCGTGGAAGAAAAATTGGATTGGCCCTTTGCTGTATACAGAAAAGGCTCTCAGCCAGAGGGGCATTGATTACCTCAGAACATGGCACTATCCTCAAACTATGTTAACTCTTCCTCTTACTACTTTCCTACCGTACAGAGGCACAGGAAAGCATGTTCATTTTTCCTACCTCAGAGACCTCTGGCAGCCTGGAATGCTCCAGTGGTGCTTGAATTTCTTCTCCCATCATTGGGGCAAATCTCTTCAGAACAAAGATTTCAGGCATATATGTCTGGTGGGCCAGCCTGAGACACACATGAAAACCTATGGCAGAAAAAGAAATTGCCATGTTGTGTAAAAATATTTCTGCCACTTTAATTTTAGAACATTAGAAATAGACTTTTAAAATGGAAAGTAGCCCAGTGGCTTTAAATACTTAGCTATTAGTTTTTCTAATAAATTGTATAAATGAAACTGAACCCTTTAACCCTCAAAAAAAAAAATAGAGTGGATAGAACTGTGTCATTTCACAAGGTGACTTTTTTCAAAGCCTTTTTGACTCTCAACTTTAAAAAGGCTGACATTTGATAAGAACTAAAAGCCTCACACTGTTCATTCCTCTTTGAGCATCTCTTGAAGATGGTCTCTGATTGTGGTGTTTTTAGATAGACTCCCATTATAGCAGCTGCCCAGCGATCCATTAAAATGACAAGCCAAGGGCCACATAGTGGGCTGAGTGCATTTAGTGCAACTCTGACAGGAGACATGACAAAACTGTTTCTTCTGGTCAGTTACAGAGATGCCTCCACACCTGGGAGCAGAGGGAGAACTTCTAAGTTAAAGCATAGAATGATCTTTGAAACTCCAGAAACTGGAAACAGAATTGAGGAGCTATGGCCAACTGAATCAAAGTGATTTCAAATTGGTATTAGAAACCAAAGGATGCATAGCTAGTTAGAGGAATTGCTACAATCATGTGCCGATTATTACCTCTTGTCAATGGGTTAAACTATATTTATGAAGTTTTATGCACATCACTCAGTAGAAGATACCATCCATGGTTATCTCTTTAATTACAATTAAGCGTAGATTGTTTATACTAATGTAGAATCTGGATGGATGACAGAAAACTATAGGTGACAATGACCTCCCTGGGATTTTTTTTTAGCCAACAACTATTAATACCCATGACCTTACTACTGCAGAGATCAAATTCTATATTGCAAGCTTTGAGAAACATAAATGTGAAAATTTTGCTTTTTGGAGACAGGCCTTTTAAGGGATTCCATTTCTAGGTAAGGTGAGCAACAATGAGCTAGATTAAGAAATAAGTGCTACGTGATTTTTATCTGATTAAAATTTTTTAAATGAAAGTCATAAACAAGACATGTTTTCTTTTTAAATTTCTATCTTGAAATAATTTTAGATTTACAAAAATTGCAAAAAAGGATGGAATAGAACCCCATGAACCCTTTACCCATCTTTCCCCAATGGTGACGCCTTTTATAACTATAGCACAATATCCAAATCAGTAAATTGACATTGGCACATTATTATTTTTTAAAGATTTTATTTATTCATGATAGACACACACACACACAGAGAGAGAGAGAGAGAGGCAGAGACACAGGCAGAGGGAGAGGCAGGCTCCATGCAGGGAACCCAACACGGGACTCTATGCCGGGACTCCAGGATCACACCGTGGGCCAAAGGCAGGCGCTAAACTGCTGAGCCATCCAGGGATCCCCTGGCATATTATTATTAATGAGATTAGAGATGTTATTCAGTTTTCACCAGTTTTTGCTCAAACCAGTTATTCTGTCAAACTTCCAAGAAACAGATTATTCCAAATATATATTAAAGGAGTACCACGTGAAATGTCAGTATTTGGTCATTTGAAAATAAATATGATTCCATTATGCTATTGAGAATTTGCAACAATATTATCTCTTTAATTTTGTTTTCTTACTGAGTCTATTTTTATTGTTTTTATTTTCCCACAGAAGTAAACAATATACTGTTTGAAACAGTATACTGCTTGAAAGAAATGTAAGAAGTTTTTAAAATGAAGTTAAATGAATATCTTACAGCTAAGGCAGATAAGATTGTTTTGGGTTTTCTATGTAGACAACTGATGTGAATAATGACAATTTTATTTTCTCCTCTCTAATCCTTATATTATTCTTTTTCTTGATGTACTGCTTTGTCCAGAACCATCACATAATGTAGAAAGGACATGGTAGTAATGGGTTCTTGATTTTCTAATGGGATGATTCAACAGTTTCACCCATATGAAGTTTGGTGTAGGTTTTGAAAAGATAACCTCAGTCATATTAAAGGAGTTATCTTCTATCTCTTACCATGTCTTTACCAAGAGCTTTTTGTAAAAAAAAAAAAAAAAAAAATCATGAATAAGTATAGAATTTTCCCAAATTCCCTTTGTGCCCCTATTGAAATGTCTGTACTTTTTTCTTCTGTATCAATATGGTTGACTACATTTAGAGATTTGCTTTAATTTAAATTCAATTAGCCAACATATTACTATTAGCCATCATTACTTTCAGATGTAGTGTTCAATAATTTGTCAGTTGCATATAACACCCAGTGCTCATCACATCACATAACCTTTTTAATGCCCATCACCCAATTACCCCATCCCCCCACTCACATCTCCTCAAGCAACCCTCAGTTTATTTCCTATAGCTAAGAGTCTCTCATGGCTTTTCTCTCTGATGACTTCCCCTTCAATTTTCCTTCCCTTATTCGATATCCTCTGCACTGTTTCTTATATTCTACATATGAGTGAAAACATATAACTGTCTTTCTCTGATTGGCTTATTTCACTCAATATAATAGCCTCCAGTTCCATCCCCATCAATGTAAATGATAAGTATTCGTACTTTCTAATGGCTGAGTAATATTCCATTGTATATATACCACATCTTTATCTATTCATCTGTTAATGGAAATCTCAGCTCTTTCCACAGTTTGGCTATTGTGGAAATTGCTCCTTTGGACATTGGGATGTAGGTATGCCTTCAGATCACTACATTTGTATTTTGGGATAAATACTTAGTAGTATTTATTGACCCAATTGCTGGGTCATAGGTTAGTTCTATTTTTAAATTCTTGAGGAACCTCCATACCATTTTCCAGAGTGGCTATACCAGCTTGCATTCCCATCAAAAATATGAGACAGTTCCTGTCTTTCTGCATCCTCGCCAATATTTGTTGTTTCCTGTCTTGTTCATTTTAGCCATTCTGACTGGTATAAGGTGACATCTCATTGTGGTTTTGATTTATATTTCCCTGATGCCAAGGGATGCGGAGCATTTTTTCATGTGTCTGTTGGCTATTTGTATGTCTTCTTTGGAGAAATGTCTTCTGCCCATATCTTAACCTCAAACAAATAGGATTTATTCCTGGGCTGCAAGAGTGGTTCAACATTTACAAATCAATCAGCATGATACATCACATTAGTAAAAGAAAGGACACAAACCGTATTATCCTCCCAATTGATGCAGACAAAAGTATTTGACAAAATACAGCATCCTGTGATTATAACTCTCCATAGTGCAGGGATAGAGGGAACATAAAAGTTCTATCTATCCCAGTATCATAAAAGCCATCTATGAAAAACCCACAGTGAGTGTCTTTCTCAATGGGGAAAAACTGAGAGCTTTTCCCCTAAGATCAGGAACACCATAGGGATATCCACTCTCACCACTGTTGTTCATCATAGTACTAGAAGTCCTAGCCTCAGCAAACAGACAACAAAAATAAAAGGCATTCAAATTGGCAAAGAAGTCAAACTCTCACTCTTTGCAGATGACATGCTACTTCATGTGGAAAACCAAAAGACTCCACTCCAAAATTGCTAGAACTCATACAGCAATTCAGCAATGTGGCAGGATATAAAATCAATGCACAGAAATCAATTGCATTTCTATACACTAACGAGACAAAAGAAAGTGAAATTAAGGAATTGTTCCCATTTACAACTGCAACCAAAAACCATAAGATATGTAAGAATAAACCTAATCAAAGAGGTAAAGGATCTGTACTCGAAAAACTACAGAACACTTATGGAAGAAATTGAGGAAGAGAGGTGTAATCATGGATTGGAAGAATAAACGTTGTTAAAATGGCTATGCTACCCAGAGCAATTTATACATTCAATGCAATACCTATCAAAATGCCATGGACATTTTTCACAGAGCTGGAACAAATAATTCTAAAATTTGTATGGAACCAGAGAAGACTGCAAATAGCCAAAGGAATTTTGAAAACCATAGCCGAAGGCATCACAATGCCTGATTTCAAGCTATATTACATAGCTGTGATCATCAAGACAGTATGGTACTGGCACAAAAACCAACACATAGATCAGGAACAGAATAGAGAACCCAGAAATGGGCCACTCATGTGTCAACTCTGTGGTCAACTAATATTCAACAAAGCAGGAAAGAGAAAGGGCAGTCTCTTCAATAAATGGTGCTGGGAAAATTGGACAGCCACATGCAAAAAAATGAGACTGGACCATTTTCTTACACCATACACAAATATAAATCAAAAGGGATAAAAGACCTAAGTGTGAGGCAGGAATCTATCAAAAGCCTAGAGGAGAACACAGGCATTTAGAGATTTTTCTAATAGTCACCACTCCTGCATCTCTAGGATTTGCCCAACTTGGTCAGAGTATAATTTCTGTCCTTTATATTATTGAATTTAGTATACTTTTACCATGCCTAGGACTTTTTATGTAACTAAATGAGTGATATATATAGATAAAGATAATACTATTTTCTTTTATTATATGATCCTTGTCTGAATTTGGTGCCACACTTGGCTAACCTCAAAGATGAGTCAGAATATATCCTCTTTTTATTCTCTAGAAAATTTTATGCCAAATGAAGTTGCTGTACTTACAATAGAATTCTGAAATTTGGAGGAAAATAAGTTTTAACTAACACATATATACCATTAACATTAATAATTTTTTACAATGGCATATTAAACAATCTATTCAACTTAAAATTTGGTGGTTTTAGCTAACATAAATTGTTCTAGTCTTCCAATTTACTAGTTCTTGATTGGGGAAGGTTTTGTTTTTTAAAGCTTCAATTGATGAATGTAGTGGTGGTCTGCTGGAGAAAGTTTCATTGAGTATGACAAAATTTGATGATATCAATAGTTGTCTTACCTGGGTTTAATAAACCACAACATAGCCACCAGATTTATGAGCTTATCTTGCTAGTATTTGGTGAAACATGGATTCTAATCTTGACAAATTGAGTTCAGAAAACTTAAAAATAAAAAAAAAAAGAAAAAAAAAAAGAAAACTTAAAAATCTTGAATTCCACACTGAAAAAGATATAAATCTGTATGATGTCTGATTTTCTGGGAAGTATTCAGTGAATATAAAGTAAGCAATGAAAGATGGCTGTCCATCAGTAGCTGCTGTCAAATTCTGGTCTCTCCTAATCAAATACATTAATCATAGTTTATGTGTCTTGGGAAGCAGTCCTTATTCTTATGGAGGAATGTTAGAAATAAGTACCTTTTGAAACTCACATCTTGAGGCAAAGATATGCTTGACATCCTCTACACTGAAAAAATTAGTAATATATATAAATAAAATACACACACAAAGACATAAGCCATAAGGGGCACTATCATAACCACTCACTTGCATACACTCTCAACCCCTCAATTTCTGCCTGGCATCACCATACTCTTTTGGCAAAATCACAATCCTAGCCAAAACCCGCTGTCTGCATATTTCATATATATCTGTACAGCTAATATGACTAGAGGAAAACACACAATCACAGTGATTGATCTTACTTCAAATTTATAATTTTAAGTCAATTGGACCCTTACTTTACGATGTCAATCATTTATACTTCCCTATTTCATTCACTCTCCTGTTCTTCTAAAAAAAGTGCAGTCAATTCTTGTTATTCACTACAGTTACATCCTTTGAAGTCACCAGCAACAGTGAACTAATGCATACTGAACCAGTGCTCCTAGCAGAAATACAGAGTCAGGTTCCCGTAAGCTTTTGGCTACATTTTCATCAACTGGTAGCATATAACACTTTTTTTGTCAGTTTTCGTTTAAAAACATCTTATTTAATATATATTACTGATTAATTAGCATTGAGCTTACAGATTATGGCTTTATAACTCATGCCTGAATAAAGCTTATCTAGTACACATATTTTCTCCATGAGGCATGCCACAGCCTCCTTGCTCTTAGGAACACTAGACAGCATTTCAGCACTATGCCTGGAAGGAAGCATTGTAAACAGCAAAATCACCAATAAAAAGCACAAAATGCTAAAAATCTGGCTCTAAGTAGACCGTGAAAAAGACACTTTCTTATAGTATGAGAGCTGAAACAAAAAGGCAGAATGTCATCTCGTTCAGTCTCAGCTAAGAGTGTACATCTTGGGTGACAACAATTTTTCACAGTTCTAAGTGTGCATGTATCTGCAATTGAAAACACTGAGAGTACAGACCTGGGGGTGCCAAGTTAATTGTAACAAATGGGTGAATTTGCAAATATTAAATCCACAAATAATGAGAATCAACTATAGTTTACCATCTTTTCCTTTTAAACTTTCATCTTCTCTACTGCCTTCACTCTAACTCATGACCTTGTTTTTTACTTCTCTAAGAAATTTGAAGCAATCAGAGTTTCTCTCCCATCACCACACTGTCAACCTTCTAGCATCTTCCCCCACATACTGTACCTTCCTGCTTTCTACCAAAGATAAGTTCTCCTTGTTTCTATTTAAAATCACCCCCACTCCATTTGGGCACTAAGATCCCATACTCTACTTCCTCAAGGACATTGTTTTGACTATGCTGCCCTTACTACCAAACATCAGTTTTTCTCTCTTCTAGGTCATTTCTATCAGTACAGAAATATTGTTCTCTCTTCTTTCTTGATAACTTTTCTGGAAGTTATTTTGCAGTGTTATGAAAAACTTTTTAAATAATCATACAGGTTTAGAAAAGATTCCTCTCCATCCTTAATACTAATGAAATCATCAGAAATAAGTAGTTTCTATGAGGTTATTAATTGCAGCAGTATTAATTTTTATTTATTTATTTTTTATTTATTTGTGATAGTCACAGAGAGAGAGAGAGAGAATGAGGCAGAGACACAGGCAGAGGGAGAAGCAGGCTCCATGCACCGGGAGCCCGACGTGGGATTCGATCCCGGGTCTCCAGGATCACACCCTGGGCCAAAGGCAGGCGCCAAACCGCTGCGCCACCCAGGGATCCCTTGCAGCAGTATTAATAAAAGCAAACAATTAAATCTTAGGCAACAAGGGTGGAACTAGAGGGTATTATGCTAAGTGAAATAAGTCAGACAGAAACAAATACCATATTTCACTTATATGTAAAATCTAAAAACCAAAACCATTGAAACAATTGTAAAAAAGCAGATAGACCCATAAATACAGAGAACAAACTAGTGGTTGCCTGAGGGGAGAATAGAAAAAATGAGTGAAGGGAAGTGGGAGACACATGCTGGCAGTTATGAAATGAGTAAGTCATAGGAGCAAAAGGTACAGTGCAAGGATTGTAGTCAATGGTATTGTAATCATGGTGATAGATGGGAACTCCAGTTGTGGTGAGCACAGCATAACATACAAACTTATGTAATCACTATGTTGTACCTGAAACTACTATAAGATGTGTGTCAACTATACTTAGACAAAATCAAAGAATTGAAAGCAATCTAAATAAAGTTTAAGAGGGCTGGTTAAATATATACAGTAAAATACTATGCAGACATTATAAGCTACAGATTGATATTAAATAATGTAGACTATTGATTTCTATAAATTAAGTTAGAAACACAATTTACTGAGACATAAAATATTGTCCTACCTTTATAAAAAAAAGAAAAAAGAAATTTATTTTGCCTATTGCACTCTGAAAAATAGTTGGAAAGATATATGCCAACATTTTACTCCTGATTTGCGTAACACATAAGCCTAGGGTCTTAGCCACTCCACTAAACTGTCAGGTGTGCCTGTTCTCAACTAGACTGGGATGGAAGCCCGTGGAAGGTACTCTAAATCTTGACCCAGAAAGCTACACTGAAATTATATGTGTTTTTGCTAACTTATTTCTAGAATATATTTTTTAAAAGCCAACTAGTTGGAGTTGCAGTGTCTTCTTTGTCTTATATCAATACACCCTATTTAATTGTAAAACTGGGAATATAACCAAGGTACTTCTTAACTCTAACAAAATGTCTGCCAAAGTGGTGAGCTGGAATTATCCTCCCTTAGGCAAAGGCAGAGACCACAAAATCCAATACCCCTGGTAGAATAAGAACAAACAGCTCTTACAATAACAAAACTAACCAACAAGTGTCTCAAAACTGTGTTTGAAAAAAACAACAACTCCAATGTCAAAGAGCAAGCAGAGCCTTTTCTACAGTAGGTAGGAGGTATGTTTACAGTGGGTTGACTAGTTCAGAGCCAGACTTCCATCTTGACAGCTGTTCTGATTCTCACAAATTGTCACCATGGCTACTCCTCAGCTAATCCTCACCAGATGTTTTGAGAGATTGAGAACATTTTCCAAAACCTAGCCCAGTTCCTCAAAATAATTAAGAGCTATAATCAGATTCTAAAACTCACCTTCATATACTATTAAACAGTGAGTTACATAGGAGAAAATAAGAAGAAGCAATAGAATTTAAACTTAATACTATTTCAGTTGTTGAAGGACTTAAGTAAACTTACATTTTTTGTTTTCACAACAATCTCATGGAACATGAAGAGATAGTACAATTACTCTGTTTTATAGATGCAGAAAGCAGGGCTCAATGGGCTCAATTTCTGCAGAAAGCAGAAAGCAGGGCTCAAGCAGAGCTTAAGTGCTCTGTTCAGTCACATGCCCAATAAGACCCAGGTGGTGGGGGAACAAAAGCCCAGATCTGCTGCTCCTGGTTTACTGTTCCTGGTTTCATGCCTTCCTGATCAATGTCTTTTCAGACCTTGGTGTGTATGTACCACGAAGCAATCATACGCCATCATCCCCACCTCCTTCCTACTCACCTCCGACCCTCCCCGCTATTCTTTTACATGTTCTACCAAGCCTTTTACCCTATTTGCCCTACAAGCTCTCACATCAGTCAAGTTCAAGGACTATATTCTGCCTTTATAGGAAACACATATCTAGGCCATATAGGTGTTTGCTTAATAATTATTCTTTAAACGGTAGTTTTATGTATCCTTCCGCTTTAATATCTCAAAGTAAAAATAGTTCTACGATGAAAAAAATGGTTAACTTAGGGTTTTAAATATTATGTCCTTTTCTTGCCCATGACTGTTAGCAGATCATGACAGAACTTTGACCAAGTTCCAAATTTTTGGAAAATTAACCCAAATTTTTCCTAGGTTCCTGATGCCTGTTCAACTTCCCTCTCTGCTCCTACCCCCCACCCTACGTCAGTACTCCATCCCCTGCAGAAATCAGCCTCATTAGCAAGAATGCTGCCCATCCGGCTCCTAAACTCTGGGAGCCTAGTCTTCAGGCCTACCCAATCCATTTATGGGCCTAGAAAAATACCTAGAATTCTTTTTTTTTTTTTCTAGAATTCTTTAAGTTAGGATTTTATATGAAAATAGAGCAAAACAATACACTTAATAGGACTAGAACACATACATCAAAATGAAAATTATATAGGTTTTTATATGCATGTAAAAGGGCATTTTTATCCAGGCCACACCTGAGAAACCTTAGAACTCATGACCTCTGACCCAGAGGTCAGCTGTGATGCTCCAGGCAGACCGTTCTTAACTGTCGTGGAACATTGGGAAAATTCTTAACTGTCACTGATAGCAATGTCTGGACATATCTCTTGATGTACCTGATGGAGCAGGAACCCTGTGGGGACATGTGAAATCAATGTATATTTAGATATTTCTGCTGGACTGAGTGTCCCCAGAGGAAGCCAGACTAAAGAGAAGTAGAGTCCTAAGAGAAAAATTCCTGTGAATAAGGAAGCTTAGCCCATTGGATCTGACAGGGCATGGTGAAGCAGATGTGCCAGACAGGATGGATATCCTGTGTGTCCCTGAGCCAACTTTTCTGCCCACCTACCCACAACATGCTCTCCCTCCCATGGGGAGGAGTATGCTCCAGAAAGGAGGGGGCTGTGGTCCAAAGGAACAAAACCATGTCACTTGTGCTCTAATACTGGTGGAGTGGTGATCCAGAGGAGATGAGTAGCCATGTGGGGAGTGGCCTGTGTGGGAGGTGGCCAGAGCATGGAGATGAGGCCAGAGAGGTTGTAAAGCATGTGAGCTTTGTTTTTAGTGAGCATGTAAGTCACTGTGTCTCCTTCCAGAGGCTTCAGGAAGAAAATGAACTTCTACCTTCCTAGAAGTAGGGATATTCAGATTACCAATGAAAATACAATTAGAAATCCTGAGGAATGTTTTGGAAGAGGGATCTTAAAGGGGGGAAAAATAGAATTTTTGCTGGGAAGAGACGTGGGAATCCAGAATAGGGAGAAAGGTAGGGGCACTACAAATGGGCCATGTATATACTCAGGGGCAGATGAAACTGGCTATAAACTCAATGTGTATACAGTGGGGGATGGTATGAATCTGGAATTCTTCCCTACTAAAGGGATCAATGACAATCCTTATCCAGGGTGGATTAGGGGACCGTCCTGGTCTAGTCTGGGTCCTCTTCCTCATGTCCCAAATGTCCATGTTCCACAGAATATCTTCTTTGTGTATCCCCTTCTTGATTTGGTGCCCTTATAACTGGACTTTATGCTTAGGAAGTTGCTCACAAAATAGCTTCCAATGACACTGTCCTTCCCATTTGTTTTATGGCAGGCTCTGCTTCCCTGAACTATGCCCTGTGAGGTTTGCTATGGCCCTAAGAGTCCAATCCTGCTGTGCCTGTCTCTGTGTTCTCTTTGGCAATTGCATTCTCTCTGTGGGACCCAGCTTCTTCCTACATGCTATGGTAATCAGATAGGTGTTTTAAATCCAGCTCAGCAGCTGAATATTAGCTCAAATGTATCACCATTAGATTAAAAACAATGTGGATGGGTTACAGTTTCAACATAAAAGGTCATTTCCTGTTTGAAATTAGAGGTGAAAAGTGTTCCCCACTAGTCCAAAACATGGACAGCAATCTATTGCTTATGCAGGAGGCAGTAAGCTGCACTCTCCAGCCTCCCACCCCATCCTCTTGCCATAGTAGCTGATAGCAAGTATATTTTGCCAATTTTGTGCCTGTAATTAATGTAAACCTCCATAGAGCAGGTCCTCAGACTTTGCTGCCCACCTCTGGTCATTTTGCTTCTTTGTTTCTTAACTTGCCACCCAGTACCCTAATACCTAACCTATAGATAACCAGGTTACCTACGTGTTCTATATACTCTTGCTGCCCCTCACTGTTGTCTCTTTCAGAGGGCCAGCGGGACCCAGGTTGCAAGAGTCTGTCTTCACAGGAAGAAGGGTCTGGATGGTGTAGGCAAGGTGTTGAACTCTAGAAGTCTGTTGAACATAAGGGAAAAGTAGCCACCATAAAACTATATAAACATGTCTGGAGTTTGGAAATCCGGGTTTCTGGAGCCATTGAATCCCCTGGGGTGGAAGTTGACACCTTTGGCAACGGTCCCATGATACTAAGAAAAGCACACAGCTTCCAGTTCTTTTGTGCCGGGTTGGTTGGGTGAATTTGGGCAGGTCACCTACTTTTTAACCTTGGTTCTTTATCCAGATTTTGGGGAGGATGGGAAAAACCTAGAGAGGGCAATTACCAAGAATCTTGCGGATCTGCAGATCCAGAGTGAAGGCAGGAGAGACTGACACCAGTAGAAGAAGATGCTAAGATGGCTCAGGCTGGGGGCATCCGCTCTGCTCTTGTTTTTGTAATACCTGCCCCAGCTATGTGGTCTGGGAACCCTCTTGAGGCAGATGTTTTTCTGTGTCTCCTGACTCCTGTAGCTCACTAGGCTGCTTGTTTCTAAGACTCTCAGGACCCCTAAAAGAATCCTGAGATTCCTCTACTTTATCCATATGTTTCTTTTATCATCATATCCCCTAGCATGTTGAACAGCATTGAGTAGAGACCTCCCCAACTATAAAAAATACATTAAGGTCTGATGGAAGAGCAGCCTCATTTTGTTGTCTTTTTTTCTCTGCTTTGATTATTTTTAATTCTAAAAGGATTTTAAATTTAAAATGTATATTTTATGAGGTGACTTGTACTCTCCCACTTAAAACTTTATTTAGATGATGCCCCATTGTCAACAAATCAAATCAAACTCCTTGAAAAAAAAAAAATCAAACTCCTTGGAATGAAATTCACAATTCTTCACAATCTGACCCAAACTTTCCTTTCCAATGTAATCTGTCCCTTTCTCCCACCCTAATCACTCTGATTCCTTCAGAGTGAGCCTAGAGAGCCTAGAACATGCTAAATAGTGCCATGTCTCTGCATTTTTGCTTATGTTTCTGTTCCTTCTCTCTCCTCTACCTCTAGACCATACCTCTACCAAATTCTATTACCTTGCTACCTACCCTTACCTCCTTCCTCCTTGAAAGCCACCTGTTCTCCTTGCTCCATACTCCCAAAGTCTACTTCATTCATTTTCTTGTTTGTATACGGTCTTATTTAACTTGTATATGTGTCTCATCTTCCCAACTGTTATAAGTTTTAGGGCAATAGAGATAGTTCTTGCATTTCTTTTATACTCCCCATGTTGCCTAACTTAGTACACACATGTAAATCAACAATAAATGTTGAACTAAAATATAGGAAAAGAAAAGAAAGCATACCAACCAAACCCCTTTGAGGATGTGCCAACCTGAAGTTTTCCTTCTAAACCTGCCACGTTTGTCTCTTGGCTGAGCACTTTTCTATTGTTACATGTCTTCACTGCCTTCAGTGTTGAAGTCAGTTGATTAACATTGATGATACTCTTGCATGTCCAACGCATACACAGAAGCCAGGTTCCCAGGCATAAACCAAGGAGAGCAGAAATCTTCTCAACATTGCTTTTAGGATATCTGAATCTGTCACATTGAGATTAGACTAAAATGTCATGAAAGGAAAAAAAAAAAAAAGTGAATGCCCTGAACCTATGCCTATAGAGGATGAGGTCGAGTTAGAATCTATCTACTTAATCATACTTTAGAGAGATAAACTGTATTATTCAAAGTTTAAAATGGGGTTTTTAAGAAATTTGACAAAGCAGATAATGCCATAAAACTTTTTTTTTTTTCTTAATGTATTTTAAGTGACAAATTATGTCTTAGGAGTTTTGGTGTATCTACCTTCTCAAATCCAACTGAGTTTTCTTTCTAGTGATTTCCCTCAGGATTAAGTGAGGAGAAAGATTTATTATGGGTTACTGAAGAATGATTTTTAAAGTATTAAAGGAGCTATTTATAGCATTTTAGATCTTCTTCCCAACTATTTCCAAAACATATATTACAAGTATTCATATAACATAGGTAGTGGTGTATACCAGAACATAAATACACAGTGTATGCCCTTAAATTGGAAAAAAATAGACTTGAAATGAATGCTATACTTTCTTGTCTGAAGAAAACCTTCAAGCCCAAACCACAACATTCTACAAAACCATCAACACTATATTGGTGTGATTTTTACTCATATTCTCTCCTGGCATTCTTTAGTCTTTCAAGATAGGACAAAAACCAAACTGTCCTAGATAGGATAAGTTCATCATGCTGAGAAATAAAAATTTTTGCAAAACAAAAATAAGCCATGAATTCAATCATTCATCAAGATCTGGGGATTATGAAGATTCCTGGCTCTTGGGCTATTATTACTCGTTTCTCAGAAAACCAAAAGGACATCAGTTTTCACTATCCTTAACATAATTAAAATCATTTTGATTCAAAAACACTTTGAGAGGTAGTTATTCCCATGATACTCACATCCTAAATCTCTTCTCTTCTGGACAGACACTGGACACCATTGTAGATATATATATAGTCCCTGAAGAGAGGGTTTTTAATCCTGAAATCAAGTTCCACTGGATAAGATATAAATTATAAGAGGACTTCCAAATCTATAATTTCCATCTGATTTTTCATCTTATGAGCATATGATTTTCAAAATTGTAGACATTGAAGGATAGCATGCATTTTATTTTTACCTGTAAAACTGTCCTCAGCACCCTCTCTAATAACTCCATAACTCTTGCCTTCTAATCTGTTTTGCACACACAGGCCAAAGTATCTCTAAAATGCAAACATGATCATGTCACTTTCCTGTTTAAAATCCCTCAAAAGTCCTCCATTGCTCTTAGGATGAAGTCCAAATTCCTTATCTTGGCTTTTACAGACTCTGCTGGGTCAGCCCTTGCTTATCCAACTCTCTTTATCTTTCCATCCTCAGCCCCAGCATCAGTACACATCTCTGCTTCCCAACGATATAGAAAATACCTTACTTCTCTGTGTTCTGTTGTCTCCATGTCTTGAACATGTTGTTCCCTCCTATGCCTGCTTCTACCTCTGTGCTCCTTTAATTTAGACTTGACTTCACATGTACATGTTTGCACAAATGCATGTAAGAATGAATGGCCTAGTGGTGTGAAGAGTAAGATTTCTTAAATGTTACACACTACGAATTCTACGGTAATTTTACAGGCCAACATGTAACTTATTCTTTTAAACATAGTCATATCCTTTTTGTCTTGATTACCTCTCCCACACTCTACCAAGTTGGTTTAAATGTTTGACATGTTATGGAATAAGTTTTGTTTCAAATTAAAAGCAATTCTAATATGTGGAGTGTTCTGGCCATCTCTCTTGACACCTGTAATTGTACTCTAATGAGATTAGGTGTAATCACTCCAGCTGTCTGTGTTTCATTTGGTTTGGTCTTGACTAAGAGTATACAGTGACATTAATAAGATATCTAATTCATCAAAGAGGTGTTTAATTTTCTCATTTAGCTAAATTAACAGTACAATAGTTAATCTAGGGGATTATAGGAGAGAGAAAATGAGTGAGAAAAATTAGAGAGGGTGACAAACATGAGAGACTCCTAACTCTGGGAAAAAACAAGGGGTAGTGAAAGGGAAGGTGGGCAGGGGATGGGGTGACTAGGTGACAGGCATGGGGGGGGCACTTGATGGGATGAGCACTGGGTGTTATACTATATGTTGGCAAATCCAACTCCAATAAAAAAATACATATATATAAGAAAAATAAATAAAATAACAGTACAATAGATAATCTAGGGGAATGATGAAATAGAGTTCACTTGCCCAATTTTTACTAGATTTTATAGTTCCTAGAGATCCTTAGAAAAAGTATCTTAGTACTTTCTGTAGTTCCATAGGAAAATTATGCATTTGGAATCATTACTTCTCTCAACCTCTAAGCTTTTACTTTCAACTACTGATATTCAGGACCATATATAGTAAGCATTCACAATTTTTGCTGGTTGTTGGTTACTGCCAAAATGGTTAATGATCTGAATTCAAGTTTAAGTTGTTTTAATAGCAAGAAACCATAGCTTTATATAACCTAACTTTAATCCAGGAAGCTTTTACTAAACATTTACTATATTTCAAGGCTTTGCTCCTTGTAAAAGCCCTTATTTTATACCAACTTACATGAGTGATTGTGTAGAGAAGCAAATGTTCAAATATTGACATTAACTCTAGGACCTCCCTAAGTGATGAGACTCTCTAAGGGGCAGGCCTTCCTAAAGCCTCCTGATGCTTTATGTACTGATAGCACCCCTTGCTGCTGCTTGCCCCTCAGAGGGTTTGTGATTACTCCTAGATAGCTGACTTCATCTATCGTACGTGGTGTTACAGAATACCACTAGAATGCGTCTGGAAAATGAGATATTTGTGATAATAAATTCTTAAATAATTCCATAAATCAAGATTTTGTATAACCAGGGTCTTTACCCAGTCACAGTTTACCCAGGATCCCCATTTCCAGCAGCCCAAGAGTTCCTAGAATGAGTTCAGCAAGTCTTCACATAAGTGATGGCTAGAGCTGCGCATGGAGCTGGAGCTAGGGTAGCCTAGATATAGGTCACCTACTGCCCCTGCATCCCCCACACAAGTAAATCTTACATCCAAATGGCAAGGACTGAGCCTGCGCCTCCTACCCTGCCCTGAAGTTCATAGAGGCACTTGACAGTGAATCAGAGAATGAAGTGGGAAGCTTTTCAAAATGCAGAAGTTTATCCTAATCAAGCCAGTCTTTTTTAGTGCTTGAGAACAAAGTCAAAAATAGGATTAAAAAAAATAGGATTAAACCAAACTCAAGAATTAAAACATTTAAGGGGCAAGAGCAAATGAGAGAGTGTTAAGATTTGGTAGAAAAAGATTTGGTAGCCGTAATATTGAAAACTTAGGCAATCTCCCAAGAAACAAGTCACCAGTGCCTCTCTCAGTAAGTATGGTGCTGGGAATGCACAGAAGAGTCTGAAGACACAATAAGCAAAAGAATCAATAGAACTTGGCCTATGGTGAGGAAAGATGGGCAGAAGACATGGAAATAAAAAATAATTGGAGTATAACTTCTCTGGTGTGCTCATTACCATCAGTGTGGGCAGCCATCCCTCTGTCCTGGAAAAGAGAAGCTGCCTGTGAGTGTCAACTCACCTGTCTTCCTTATGGGATGTGGGGATGGGAGAAGGGAGGCTGTCTGTTGGGTCCTTCAGACCCCTCTAAAGCTCAGTATGCTGTGATGCAGGGTGAGCTGTGCACTGCTAGAGGAACTTTTACTCTCAGCAAGCCACACCAGGTTTGTTTGGGAGCCATGTGACAGAGAGACTAACCTCTGGGAGGGAAGGATAGGAAGGGATGAACCCTATAAGAAACTCCTGTGGCACCATTAGCAGCCTTCCCTTGACCTCAGCAGTACTTATGTGACTGTCAGTTTTACAAATATTTGTTAAACTGCATGGATTTATGCACTTTTCTGTAGCTTTATTTTACAACATTAAAAATGTTAAAATGAAAAAAGAACAGGGCACGAGGATATTGTAAAAGCAGGCCTTTTCCTGGCACCTTAGTAACTGTAGGACTTTGGGCAGTAAAAATAAGAATCAAAACTATTAGTCGCTGGTTGTGTCCTTGTACTAAACTTGCATTATGCAGCAGTCCCATAGGTTAGATATTATTGTGCCCATTCTACAGATGAAACTACCTTAGCAAGGTAAAGGAGTCTGCTCAAAATTCCATACACCTTGAAAGGCAGGGCCAGGTTGAGACACAAGGTCCTCTTATAGGTCTACCCAGACCCCACTGTCCTGCCAAGACACGGGAAGATATCTTCCAAGGCCAGCTTACTGCTGGCAGAGCCACTCAAACAAAACCATGCTGTCATGCTATTCCTGGAGAGTAAGGTCATTTTATGAAATTGTAATCCAAAGATGTGGTCTTGACAGCATACTTTAAAGAATGTGCTGGATTTTTTAAATTACTTATAAGATTTTTTAAATGCTTATAAGAGTCGAATCGGAGAGTTTTGATTCGACATGATGTTTCTGCTGGGTTGTGCAAAGGAAAATGGATGAAAGAGCTTAAATACTTCAAGGGGTTTTTACTTCTGTTAAATGGCATATCACAATACAGTTACATGATTAGCTTTCCCTGTAGTGTCCCTGGTTTAGCCTCTGGTTCCTGCGCCATAGTCCTTCTGCCCCTGAGGAGCAGTGACTTGGATAGTCACTGGGTTCAGGTGACCCCGGAGAGCCCCAGCCTCCAACTAGAGGAACACGGCCCTCCCCAACTTGGGAAAAAAATGAGCACATGGGGACCAAAGGCCATTGAACCATTTCTCTAATCACAGGCTCCCACTGCACAGACAACACCAAGGCATGGGGTCGAGGCAATACACCAAGACATGGGGTCGAGGTCCAGGACTTTGGGAACATGGGTGACTGTCACTGACTCTGTGCTTGAGCCAAGCCCTTGGGTCCTGTGGAAATTGTTACTCCACAGTGTCCCATCTGGTTCCCCAAGCCCCTATGTTCATAACCCTGGTACTATAATGCCATTGCCATGCTTCCCCAAAAAGAGGGTGCTTAGGTCTGGATATAAGTGGCAGAAGGTTGGGGGGTGGTGGTGTTGGGTACATAAGCCACTCAATAAAATGTGTTTATTTTCCTAAAGCATTCAAGTAAACATTATAGTTGCAAGATTGTCCCTGTAGTCTAATTGTAAGAGGCCCCTGGATGTCTCAGTCTTATTCAAGTTCACAGCTCTAAGATTGGGAAAGGTGCAGGTGGCGTTGGCCTGAAGAGGTGGGGGGCACTAAGTCAGGAGAACGTGCATGCCCAAATGTGCTGGCCCCTCATATTGTACCTGGCACAACATGAGAGCAGTGGCATGCACTTTGCACAGAGGAGGGCCTCCAGCATGTGTTCCCAGTCTACAAGGCCTGGCCTGAGAGGGAACAGTGATCAACTGCTGTGTATCTGCTTCCATGAGCCTACCCTGGGGCCCTGGAACCTCAGACCTCCATCTGTCACTGGGGGGATGTAGCTGTTCTCTCTGCTGTCTACCCTATTTGCCCAGACTTCTTTATCCTTTAGAGAAGCAGATTTTGTTGATAGACCTATGCCCAGTCTATCGATCAGAACCTATTATTG
This sequence comes from Canis lupus baileyi, assembly GCF_048164855.1. Lineage (NCBI taxonomy): Eukaryota > Metazoa > Chordata > Mammalia > Carnivora > Canidae > Canis > Canis lupus. Next base: position 10,422,590 of record NC_132861.1, read on the forward strand.
CCATTTATCAATATGGGGCCTGGCTTGGGGTGGGGAGAGGGGGTATAAAAGTAAACATGAATATACTAGGTAGCAAGTACAAAATAGCCTGAATTTTCAGACAAAATGTGATATTTCAAAAATAGCATCAATGCTTCAGGGTAGCTTTGGGCTGGGGTAGCTTTGGGCTGGCCCAGAGTAAGATTTGGTAGGGTGTGGTTGCTACCAGGGGAGGTGGAATAATATAAATTCATTCTCCTCTGCCCTTAGGCATAGGTAGCTTGCAGAGCACATTCATCAAGTCCAGGCTGACAGCCACCTCTCAGGAATAAATGATCAGGACAGGCCATGTGGTCTCCTGTGCTGCACATGAATAAAAGTTGTGGGCAGCATTGTCCTAGAGTTTAGACCAGGACTGTGGGCTGCTCCTGTGTGGGGTTGTGTCCCAGCTCCGCCACCACCTGTGCTACCTCTAGTAAATTCTATCTTGGCTTCTCATTCTCCTCTGGAGATGGTACTAATAGGACCTACCTCACAGAGTTGTTGTGAAGATTAAATGGGTTAATGTGTGTGAGGCTCTTAGAAAGTGTCTGGCAGAGAGTAAGCGCTCAGTAAGTGTTAGCTAGCTGCAATGGCAGGACGCATAGGAGCAGCAGAAGGAGGAGGAGGAGTGTCGTTGAGGAAAAGCAGCCGCCCTCACCGGAGATCTCAGCCTGGTTCTGGGGAAAGCTGGTTATTTTCACCTGAAGTTCTCCCCATCATCCATCCTCTGTTTGCTGTCAGTGGCTTATAGCATCATCTATCGCCCGTGTTTTCAAATCCATGAGCAATTGCAGGGACTTCTGAGAGACATTCTTCAGCTCCCCTGTGACTGTTGCTGCTACTCCTTTCTCCTCAGAGAAGTACATGATTTCCATATTCATTTTTCCCTGGGGTACAGAGCAAAGGTCACGCTGCAAGGGAAATCCTGGCCTCTGGATGCCACTTGATCCTGTTTTCTATTAATGTTGCCTTCCATCCAGATCCACACCTCAGAGGCTTTTCGACACCAAACAGAAGAGAAAGACAGAGAGAGGGAGGGAGGGAGGAAGGGAGGGAGGGAGGGAGAGAGAGAACAAACTCTGCCTTTCGATTGGTTCCTGAAACATTTTCCTTAAATGCTGGACAGAGGCTACATTGTTCTCGTTCAACGGTGTAACTAAGCATTGACCAATTAGAGTAGGAAATGTATCCCTCCCCAGATTTCACAAATGCTTTTCAAGCACACTCCCCATTTAATATATTAGTGTGAACATACAGCAGCAGCAAAGGACCAGGGTGCAGAACGCTGGCCCACCCAGACTTCTGGTTTGCAGCATGGGGACCTTCCCTGGCCTGGGTTGGAAGACTGGGTGTGACCCAAACCACACAGCAAAGAGAAGTGACCACAGAGAGCTGAAAAGAAAAGAGTGTCTTCCTGCCTTTTAAGTTTCAAAAGCTTAGACCTTTATGGAAATTTCTTTAAAGTTTTTGGCTTTAAAAGATTTGGGAGAAAGCCAGGTGGGTAAGAGCAAGACTCCCCATGTTTCTCCATACCTAATGATAGAAGATTCCTTCCCACTGGAGTGGAAGAGAGAGGAAGGATACAAGGGCTGATGTTTGTGGTTCTCTGGAAGAGATCCTGCTCTTCAAGTGAAGCTGTGGGAGGTCTGTGGGGACCATATAAAGAGAGAGCCTATGCCATGGTTCCCAGGGAAATTCCTAGAGAAATGGGCAGACTCCAAAAAATTAGATGAATAAGGTAAGGGAGGTGTCAGAAAGATGGGACCTTACATGGCCTCCAAAACTTCCAAGCAGCTCAGACTAGTTGAAAACCTGAAGCTGGTTCCTTTGTGCTAGAGACATGGTGTATCAATCAGAAGATTGTAGCACCCTGTAGCACCCTGCGTGGTCCAACAACTGTGGGCCCAATGCAACAATGAACATCACAGTGGACACTGTGCAGATAGGTGACCCTTTTGTAAAGTCCTGGAATTTAGCCAAGATCCAGAGCCAAATGTGAGAATCCCTGATTTGACTAGGATTATTTTTCCATTGTCTTATCAGATTGACAGCTTCGAAGATATATTTCTGAGATATCTGGCCATTTAGATATACATGCATCCTAAAATAATACAAAATATAGTGTGCAAATTATTGAGTCTGCATTATCACTACCGAAGACATCTCTTCAAATGAAATATTTATAAACCTTATAGAAAATAAGTAAAATTTGTTGAGAGTTTATTATTCTGAGGGCTTATCCCACATTTGGTGCAGCACTGTCCATGCCATGGTAGGAGAATGGTGAGTAGCCACAAGTACAACCAAGCTGAGGAACCTCTTAGGCCCACTGCTTCACTATAGGGTAGGGAGAAAGTCAACTAATGTTCCTAGATCTTCAAGGAGATTTTGGAATTCTGAGAGGAAGAGTGGCCAAGAAGGGGTCTGAGGTCTAGGAGTTAAGAAGACAATGGTAAGGTCATCAGCAGGTGGCAAGAGAACCATAACCTAATGGATCCCAGGACCAGACATCTGATGCCCAGACCACTGACACGTTCAACAGATATTGCAGGGACAGCTAGCTATGCTCACTGGAGACAAGACATCCCTTTCCTAGTGCTAGAAAGTACATTAGTCCACTTCCCCCCTCCCCTAGGCACTTAATGTCACCTCCAAAAAGGAAGGCTGGTGAAAGTGGAGAAAAAAGAAACCCTAGGAAGCAGAACACTTACTTCACCATGGCAAGCTCTGAACTTTGCAGTGGTTGAGAAAACAACTTTTGAGTGTATTGAAAAAAAATTCTGGGATTAGATTGAATATGTCAAAATGGGAAGGAATGAGTTATCTGTTCTCAAGAGCAAAGTTGAATTCAGCATTCGAAAGTAATATCATATTTGCTCGCATTCAAATTTACTATGGTCTGATATAAACTCACATTACATGCCCAGGAGAATACAAGTAGTATTGCAGGAGTGTTCTAGGAAAAAAATAAGTGGGAAAGCAGCAGGCAGTTATAGTCATAGCAGTCCACATGCAAGGAGATGTGGTACTGCAAGAGGGGTTATAGCAAGGAAACATTGCATTAAGCTAGAAAGCCTCAAGTTTAAAATCACATTAGAAAGTTCACAAAGGTAGCAATACAGATAGAGCAGGGAGTGCAGTGTTAGAGGTAGAAAGCCAGAGGGAAGTTGGCATTTACCAGTCCAGGAGATAGAAGTGACAAAGTTGAGAAGAAGGGATGGATTTCAGAGAGATTTAGACCTTGCTGTTTGATGCTTGGCTAAGGAGAGGGCAAAGGATGGTAAAGGATCCAGGGTAGATTAGAGCCAGCTCCTTTGAACAACAACTGTATGAGAGTGGCATTCAATAGTTTCACCAGGGAAGGCAAGGGCTAAGGAGACAGAAGTTTGGGTGGTGAGGGAATAAGGGCGATACTAAACTTGAAGCACCTGTGCAACATTCAGTTGGCAAGTTCTGCTAGCCAGGAACTGTCCACAGAGACCTAGAAAGGAGTATTTGGGAGTTACCAACATAGAGATGGTAGCTGAAGTCATGCCATGTGTGAGACTGCCCAGTGGCCAGTCATAGAGTGAAAAGAGAAAAAGGGCCCAGGGGCAGAGAGTAGGGAGGGTGGACATTTGGGTAGAGTAAAAAGAGCCCATAGTGAGCCCTGGCCAGAAGTCCAGGAAGTGAGAGGAGAGAATAGGTTCAGGGAAATGAATGGAGGGTTTCAAGAGGGAGTGGGCAGTTGGGTCAGATTCGCAGAGGAGCCTGGTAAACCAGCTGGCAACTTTAGAGTCAAAGGCTCTGAGTTACGTTTCTGCATTTCCTCTCTCTTCTATGGTTGCATGATTCTAGATGAGCTCAGGGTTGCTGTAGCCTCTCTTACTGAGCCACCAACCAAGATGGGATTTTGTTTTTGTTTTTCTCCTACCACCCCCCTGATTTTGATAAGAACATATAAATTAGCATGACAGTAAATGTAGAATGGCAAGAACTATGTGGGGGGGAAATGCAGCCTTTTGGAGAGTCCCCAGCCCTGCTGTTCCTGTGAGACTTTCACTTTTTCAGCATTTCCTTTGAACTTCAAATGCTGAACTCTCCAAGAATCTCTTTAGAGAAATATGGCCAACATACAAACCAAGTAGCCTGAGAATTATTCCAGGGCTATAGTGTGCCCTTTGCTTATAGTGGCCCCCAAACGGGATAGATCCATACTTTAGGTTGTTTTCAAATGTTCTCCATGGCCATTCTTCTCCTTAGGAGGTGGATAACATTCAGTACTAACCTTACTCTGGTTTCTAGACCTGTATAAATCTCTGTCCTCTTTTTATCTTACTACATGGGCCACTAAAAGGATCCCCAATCACAAACAAAATGGATTAATGAAACTCTCCCCCATGCAATCCTCCAAGGATATGTGTTTGGAGAGTTCTCCAAGATTTCTATCCTCCCTGCTGGTCTCCTCCAGCTCTACTCAGATGCAGAGACAGGAGACCGCCAAGCTGTGAAATCAGCTCCATGCCATTTCTTCACCTTCCTAAGCATGGTATTTGATGAATTTCCTCCAGTGCATTCTGGGATATCCACTGGTCCACTGAGTCTTTCTTTAATCCCAGCATGGTAACTTGTCTGAGTCCTATTTTCTTGAATATGCTATAATTTGCCACACTAGGATGGGAACTTGTATCAACCAAACTTGTACTCAGCTTGTCCCATAGCCTCACCTATTCATGTTCACCTCCTTTTTATTCTCCAGAGACTCTGGAGGTATTAAGCCCAGCATGCCTATACATCATCTAATAGTTTATCCATTCAACAAATATTTTTGTGCCAGATACTGGATATAACGAATTAAAATTCAGTCCTTGCTCTCATGGGACTTGCAGGCTTCCAAAGTAGACAGACAAAAGAATAGACATGACAATGCCATGATAAATGGTTACAGTGATAAAGGTGCAGGTTGAGGAAGTCAGCATGATCCATGAGAAAAACCCAGATTCTAGGCCATTGTAATACATCCTAAAGTCGGAGCAGAGATCGGGGCAGATAGTGAAAGCCTGGGCCTGTTGGGACAAAAAGCTTCGACTTTATCCGGTAGGCAATGAAGAACTGTGGAAAAGATTTTAGCCAGTGGAATAACAGGATGAGGTTATATTTTAGAAGATCTTTGGAAGGCCCTGACTTGCTTTAATCAATGGGCATGGGCAGGGAAGAGCATACTATGGAGAGGACTATCAAATCATCTCTTTAGGATGGCATGGCATTGACACCATTTTTTTTAAAAGAAATGTACCTGCACATGTAGAAGAGATTAGATGATGGGCGCTTAGACTTGAAATTAAAGTAGCTAGTTTTTATTCTGCTAATTGGAAATGGCACATGTCCTGATTTAGTTTTGCTAGTGACTTCCTGTTCACACTCCTTCATTTTGAAACATTTATATGCATCACTTGATAAGCCTTCTACATATTCTCATGGAAATCTAATGGTCATTTAATTTCTTTTTTTTTTTTTAAGATTTTATTTATTCATGAGAGACACACAGAGAGAGAGGCGGAGACACAGGCAGAGGGAGAAGCAGGCTCCATGCAGAGAGCCTGACTTGGGACTCGATCCCGGGTCTCCAGGATCACACCCTGGGCTGAAGGCGGCGCTAAATTGCTGAGCCACCGGGGCTGCCCTGAGCCACCTGGATTGCCCTGGTCATAAATTTCTTACTTTGAAATTTCTACTTTTTTTGACCCAGGAAAAAAGGATGTGACGATGTTTGTTGTGGTTCAAATGAACCCTTATGTGTTAAGAGAACTGCCTTCCTAAGCCGCCCATACCATATCCTTTTTCATGAAAAATGTCTCCCCACAATTTGGCAGAGCCCAGTGCTGAATCTATAATGCATGGGGTCACACTACACAGGTGCCAGCATGTAAGAGGCCACTATCAAAGAATAACCCTTGTCAGAGCAACAGAGAGGGGCTGTCCCCTGGATCTCAAAACATACATTTGATCAGTGTCCCAAATAAACCCGTTGCATGACTTGGAAGAAAGGATTGCATTAGCTGGAGGAGATAATACAGAAAGCTCCAAGCTCAAACTCAAGCTCAATTGGTTTTTTTTTTTTTTCAATTGGTTTTTTAAAAGAAATGGTATTTCCATATTCTGATCTCATATCAGAAGATATTAGAGACCATTTCTTTAAGATGATGTTTTAAACTTCTGTTGTTTTTAAGAACAAAGCCTTATCCCTTGCACAATGTAGAATAAGAAACAAAATAATTTGATAAAAATAATGAAATGCAATAAAGTACTTCAGCATTTGGGTGATACCTTTGACATACCAAAATCACCTATTTCTGACATTCCTCTCATGCTAAACCATGTGGAATCAATGGTGAATCTTTCTCAAAAGTCCAGGAATGCTATTTGGAAAAACACTTGCAAATTTTTTTTTCTCTAAATCTGAAACAGATGAAACAAGTGGAAGAAACCAATGATTTCCTTTTTTCTTTTTAAATGAAAATGAATTCCACTTGCAGATATTAACAAAATAATTAGATGTGACAGCATAGTCCTTTGAACTAGAGCACAGGTAAAATTAATAAATGACATGGAAAAAATTTACTAGCCTGAGTTTTGACAACTAAGAGTTTTGACAACCATTCTGCTGGCCCATTTGTGTGCTTTTCAGGACAATCACTAGAACATGCAGTGGCTCTAGCCAGAAGACTCCACACACTATTAGCAAAGAGTTAGTTAGAAGCTTACCCAGCAGGGGAAGAAGAGTGGCACTGACTCAACATCTAAGGAAATGCCCTCATGCTGGATAGTGGTCTGCAGTTGGGGGAGGTGGTGAGAAGGAAAAGAGGTGGCTTAGGAGTGGGGGAGTGATGGAAAACGATGGGATTTGCAAGGATGAGGGAAGGACATAGAAGGGGAGTGCTTTTGAGGGTAGAGGAAGCCATATAGCAAGGATTAAAGAAGTCCATATGGAGGAGAAGGAGGTGATGGTGGACGTGTAAGATAATTTTTTAAAAGAACTTCATAAATTACATGCTTATTCTTGGTAGACACTTCAGGCACAGTATCCTAAATAACATGCATGAATGTCATTTTAGAAGTAAGCACTTAATATTCTCAAATCTGGTTAATAGGTGAGAATATTGTTTTTTATACTAAAAATTGTTCTTTAAAAAATAAAATAAAAGTTATTCTTTTAGAAGAACAACTTTTTTCCCCATACTTCACATATCCTGAGTATGGCAGCTCTTTTTAAGTCAAAAAAAAATATATATATATGTATATATATATATATATACACACACACACATAATACAAAAAATATATATGTATATATATATACATAATATATGTATATATAATCAAAAACAACTTTTAAATAAAATATATATTACCAACAAACATGAAAAATGCAAAGTATATTGTCATAATTGAACGTAGATTGTGACCTATATTCAGTTTGAATATATGTTTGAAACAAATGACTCTTCTTCTAATGCAAAGAAATGTAAACTCCTAGCCTCATTTAAAATAAAAAGTCAGCCTGATCAGTGCAATACTTTTTGAAAGTGGTTCAATAAATAAAAGATCCTAACCCTCTCAACCCATAAACAGGTTGGTTAAGGTTTCCTTGGGAACTGAGGTCAGGTTACAAGAATCAGATAACTCCCCTGAAGCTAACAGCTTCTAAATAAAGCCTCCCTGGGCAACAAGAGATATTTCTTAGATGCTGCTGGCTTAGCCACAGGCAAAATTATCAAGTCAAAAGAGGCAACATCTGGTCTCTTTTCCTTTTTTCAATCACATATGGACCTCTGGCTCCCAGAACACTGCCTAGCCTATAGTCATACTCCATAAATCTTGTATGACTAAATGTGAGGGATGAATGAATGAAATGAATGGAAAAGTTATTGAGCACTGCCAAGCTCTCAGAGCCCACAGGCCAGCACTGGAGACAGAATAGCACAGAAAACAATAGAACAATAGAATAGAAAATTAAAATAGAAGATAAAGCACCAAAGGAAAGTGTTTTGGTAGGAATAAGTACAATGCTAGAGGCACATCAGGGCTCTTGCCTGCATTTGTCTTTTTCTGAGTTTTCCTTTTTTCACATCCCACCTGTGTCCTCATTTCATTCATTCAAGTATTCTTTGGGTACCTGTAACACACATACCAGTAGTGAGTGGGATATGCCAGGTTCTGCCCTGAGAGACATTACATTCCAATAGAGACGACAGGCAATACACAGTGCACATGGCTCAAGATAATTTCAAAGACAATAAAAGCTATTACGGCCATAACATAGGATAATACAGCAGTGATGGGAATTGGAGGACTATTTCATATAGGATGGTGAAGGAAGGCTTCTCTGATGAAGGGACAATGGCCTTCTGCCCACTACCAGAAAGAAACTGGCCTTTCCCCAGACAGTACCATCTAGGAGAATGACTTTCAAACTGAAAATATCCCCCAAAAAGCAGAAGATATCTAACTATAGAAGTAATAAGAGAACTGCTAGCAGCTAATTATTTTAAATCCCTGCTTAGAAGAGCTAAAAACATGAGGAAATTTGTATACACAATCCCGGAAACTGAGTAATCTTTGAGGAATTATGGAGAATAAGAGGGGAGGCAAAAAAAAAAATGCTGATTATCCACAGAAGGAAAGAAAGTGCAGATTTTGACCCAGATTGCTCAGTTTAATGTGAATTCTCAGGAAAACGCAAGACTAAGTTTCAAAGAACTGATGCATGTATCCTTGAGGATACCCACCCCATCTACTCAGCACATCCGTGGCTTGACATTGAGCCTGCACTTCCCAAATATCTCCTGGATTCTATTTGCCTGGTGCTCAGAGCATTTTATGCCCACATCAAAATCTGAGTTCATCATACCCCCACCCATATGTCCCTCTTCTCTCATTTTAATTTAATTTACTCACATTCATTCATTCATTCATTTCACAAAGACTTAGTGAGCACTACATGGCAGGCAAGATGCTACATGCTATCAATGCAAAGAAGAATGTGCTGCACAATGTGGCCTGAAACAACTTCAGAGTCAGGCATTCTGCACACCAACCTCGGGGCTTCCACTGAACTAACTATATGCATATAGACAAACATCTTATCCTTGCTCTACCTCAATTTCCTCATCTGTAAAATAGGGGTGATGGCATAGGTTTGGTACTAAAATGTGTGTGGAAAGAGGGAAGGGCAAAGGGAGAAAGGGAAGAGCGGGGGGAGGGGGGTAGAGAGGGGAAAGTGGGAGACGAGGGAAGGAGGAAGAATTGGCACTTACCTCATTTGTGAGGATTAAATGAAATACAAGCACTTAACACTGTGCCTGGCACATGGTAGTATCTACATTTACAGCCCCTCATTTCAAGGAGCCCACTATCTAGTGAGAAAATAGGAACACAGTTCAGGTAATAGTTAACACTTACTGAGTGCTTATAACGTGCCTGGCACTATTCTAAACACTCACTTCATCCTCAGCACTTCGTGGGTTAGTTCTATTATTATCCTGACTCCATAGATGAGAACTACTGGCATAAAAGGATTAAGTAACTTGCCCAAGGTTGCACAAGGAGCGAATCGGGAGCAGAGCTGGGATTCAGACTCAGGCACTTTGGCTCCAATCACTACAATCTGGTGCCTCACACAAGTATGGGCAAATGCATAGCAGTGAGGTACACATACTATTATGGGGGATTTGCAGCCCAGTAAGGTGACAATATGGCTGAGGAACTGTCCTGGGGAAGAAGGACACCTGCATTTGGGGATTTGAGGATGCTCATGAGGAGTCAGCACAGGGAAGAGGAGGCAAAGGGCATCACAGAGAAGATAACATAAGTAGAGCTCTGTGTTGCTGGGGCAGGGTTGGTGGTGCAGGTCATGCAGCATTGCACACCATGCTAGGGGCTTGGACTTTATCCTCTAAGCAATGGGGAGTCATAGAGAAGCAGCATGACGGGAATTGCACTGTAGAAGGTTTGCTCTGGGGCTGAATGGGTGTGAGGAATATGATCGCGGAGAAAGGAGGTCAGTCAGAGGCTGCTGCTGGGTCCCTGGGATAGTGAACAAAAGTAGGGGAAGATTCATGACCTATTTAGAAGGTATCATTGGAAAAACATTGTGCTTGTTGAGTGAAAAGGCTGAAAGAAAAAGAGGAGATGAGGAAGACCTTTAAGACTTTTGACTTGGAAGCTAGAAGGACAGTGGTATCATCTTTTGGGCAAAAAACATAGAAACATTGACGTAAAGATCTCAGGGGCAATAAATTTCTTATGTCCCAAAGTTGGGAAGTTCCTCTTCTTTGCCTTCTTTAAATTTTTTTTTATCATGATAATAATAAACTTTAAACACATAGAAAAGGAGGAGGAGAGAACAATAAATACCCATCACCTAGATGCAAAAATTCTTCACAAATTGTTGAGTTTGCCACATTTGCTTCATATGTACATTATATATTTTTTTATAATTATATACTTTTATTTTGCTTTTTATTATTGTCAAATCATTTTAAACAAACTACTGATATCATTACATTTACCCTTAAACACTGTATCCTGTATCATCAAAAAGTACTTAACTAAACAATCACAGTACCATTGCCACAGCTCAAAAACTTAATTACATAGTATCTCATAATGAATCTACATTAAAATTTCCCTAGTAATTTCTGGAATTATTTTATAGGTGTTTTTTTTTTCAAAACAAGATTGAAGTAATGATCCCATATTGCTTTTGCTATGTCTTTTAAGTCTCTTCAAATCTGTAACCATCTACCCACATTTTTCATGACGTTGACTTTTTTATGAATCCAAAAAATGTCTGATAGGATGCCTCATTGTCTGGTCTTGTCTGCTGGTTTCATCACTATGTCTTTTAACTTGTTCCTCTACTCCCTGCATTCCTAGAAAACTGAAAGTTCTAAAAGCCTGATCAGGACAGCCCGGGTGGCTCAGCGGTTTAGCGCCGCCTTTGGCCCAGGGTGTGATCCTAGAGACTGGGGATGGAGTCCCATGGTGGGCTCCCTGCATGGAGCCTGCTTCTCCCTCTGCCTGTGTCTCTGAGCCTCTCTCTCTCTCTCTCTCTCTCTCTCTCTCTCTCTATATATATATATATATATATATATATATATATATATATAATGTCTCTCATGAATAAATAAAATCTTAAAAATAAAAATAAATAAAAAAAACTTGATCAGATTTGAGTTTAACATTCTGATGAGCATAAGTCATTCATGATGCAATATCCCTTGTATCACATCCCATTAGTATCAAGATTTTGGTTTCAAAATATCATCCTAATCATGCTACTAACAAAACTTGACTGATTTCCAGATCTGAGATGGAGGACAAAGAAGGTCAACCAACCTTGTTCTGGAAAGCACAAAAGTACCCAGATACTAGTGGGTCACATCAAAAGAACAAAATAGCCAATTTAAGGGGTCCCACTGGTTAAATCTGGGACACTTTAAGCATCAAAAAAAAAAAAAAGGACTGGGATTGATTAAAATACATGGAATCTATAAATCTGTATAATAATCATAATACTTAAAAAAGTAAATAAACAATGCAGGATCACTTGGAGATGAGGAATGGTTCACACACTCCTAAGGTAGGTTCTCTCCCTGTCTGGCATCTCAATCTGATCCACACCTCCATGTCTTGAGTCCAAAATACTCCAGCTTTCACTTACACTTGGACATTGATCCCAGCTATCCTTTATGTGTGCCTGGAATAATTGGTAAAGGCCATGGGAACTGAAACTAGATTTTCTTCCCCAAAATTACTTAGGTCTCATCAAAAAAGATAATATATCAAACATCACATTATCATTTTAAAGTAAAATTGACAGCATATTTCAGGACTTCCCTAGTCCTGAATTCCTGAATAGTTGAATTCTTCAAACTATTAAAAACCAACAACAAGTTTCTGATCCCAGTTAATAAATATGCCTTGCTAGTAAACATTTTTCTTGTGGCTCTGGACCCACTCTAGTTATTTCTCTAAAGTTTACATCTGTACCATAAGAATAAGTAGCAGTTTTTTTCTTTAATATTTGAAAACTGGTCTCATTTCCTTATGTTGCCAACAGTCAAAAACACCAAACAAAATTCTACTTCAGAATTTAAAGAAAATATACATTTGTTCATTAAAGTCCAACTGCTTTGTATCATTTTTTCTTATGTTATTAACATAGTAAACTAACATCTAATCCATGCTGCAGAAGTCATACTAAATGAAACAAATAGTAAAATATCACAACGATGAAGGAAACCATCTTTGTAAAAATATATGCAAGAAGATAGAGTTCAAAAAGGAATATTCAGTATATTTTATTTCCCCAGAAAAATAGCTATGGTGTCAGATAAAGACTTCTCAAACAGGTTCTGTTCGGTTCTTAACAGAATCTTAATTCTTCCCTATATTTACCAACAATTTGAGAGACTTGCTTTGGGCCCATTTTGCTTCCTTTTCATTGCACAGACATTTGTTCAGAGGCTACCCAGTCATTCCTATAGATTCTATAGTAATAGTATCATATATATTGTATCATACACATGTATATATTCTAAAATACAATTTTAGTCATGTTTTAGAAAGCCACCATCATACCTTATCCCCTAACTGGATAAGTATTCTCTCTCTCTCATTCTGGTTTTGTACTAGAATAAATTTTTTAGCTTAGAAACAACTTTGAAAATTGATCCCATTAACCATGATCTTGAGAGCAGGATCTTTTCAAATACACTTCAGAAAAGTACAGTTTGCATCTCCCAAGTCTGAAATTAAGAAACCATTAGCTGGTTTACGCCTCATTTCAGTACTGGTTTAAATCTGAATAGCTTTACTGTGCATTCATCAAATATTTAAATATTAATCATTAGAAGTCTTCCTGGCTGCAGACAGAACTAGAGCAGGGGCATTGGGAAAGGCTCAGAGAACTAGAAGAGGCTTGTGTCTCATTTACACCACGTGCAGCAAGGAGATTTCAGCATGGGTTTCAAAAAGGCCTGGGGATGCTTTCTAAAAATTCATCTCTCTTTGGAATAAACCATTTTTTTTCTGCACAAACATTCAACTCTTACTAAGGGGAAGAACTAGGACAAAAAAAAAAGAAAATGACTATCTTCTGTTGTGTGATACAAGAGCCAGCTCCACATATACTTTTCGGAGTTGTAGTGTGCACTCTGTTGGCGTAAAGGGATTGTCATTTCACCTTTGCTTCAGTTCTTGCCACACAGAAGAGCTCTTCCTGAGAAATGAAAAACTTCAATCCCGTGTACCCCTAACGGTGTCTTATAATCTGGCTTAGATGCCCCATGATGAATCCCTGCTGGCAGGAAATTACTCTCCACTAATATTTGTCTACTGCACAATACTTTAAGTACCAGGCAAATTGACTATCAATCTCAAGCAAAATCTCAGTGCCACTTGCTCAGTGAAGAAATTCATTCATCATGTTCTAAATTAACCATTAATAAAACTCACCTTGCTAACGGAGGTGTAACTTTTTGTTAACTGCAGAAGTTGTTGATGCTGCATTTGACTGACTTAGCATCAGCTTCTTCCTCAGAATCAACTGGCCACTCTCCCATAGTTAAATTAAATTGTACCTGATTTGCCTCCTAATCTTTGTACCATCACTCAACATTAACTTGCAAACTCACTGAATAGCTTGGCTTGTCAGTTATGCAAGGAAGACCAAGGGACACCACTGGCATAAAGTAAGCATTGCAGTGGGAGGGAGGGAGACTTTTCTCTGTATTTGCAGGACACTTTCAGAATCAAAGAGGTGAGCCATGATTCTACTGGCTATTGGATCAACAGAGCGGTATTAATTGACAATTAATATAAAAGCTCCAGGGCCTCCATTATATTTCTTAGAAATTAAGTTCTTAATTTCTTCTCACCTTCTCACCATCTATATTGATACTCAACTGCTATTAACAGAGTCCCTGAGTATGAACTAAGCTGTGATTCAGCCACCAGGGGACTATCAGAGCAGGACAAGACTTCTTTCTCAGGGCGTGTCTTTCATTGTAAAGAGAACATTCTGAATGAGTCTTAGGGGCTTAGACAGTGTACAAATGATTGAAGCTGTCCTTACATACCGCTTCTACTGTTGCTATCACAAATAATATTTGCAGTAATCTGTTTTTTAGTAAAACATGGCTTTGCTCCTGAGACAAGCTTTCTTGGCAAGAAATTGAATTCAACAAATTGTCTACCCAAATGAGATTCCCACCCCCAATCACAGACAAAGTTAATTACTACACCCATTTCATAAAACTGTCAAGTCTCTCTATAAGTCTAGTAAGCTCATGGACACAGGAGCCTTCTAAAATCTGACACCATTAGTTTGGAAACTAGTTTCCTGGGTTCCATCTCTTCTGTGCAATCAGTTCTCTCCAAACCATGTGAAGGCATCCTTCCTTGCTGAGGTTCTAGCAGCTGTGTGTTTGCTGGACTCTCTCCTGTAGAGTTTTTTCTCTTCTTACTAGGTGACAGCTTTGGCTTATCAGAAAGAAGTTTGGGGAAAAGTTCCCAGAACAGCTCATAGATTGAATTATTTTCTTTGTAAAGGCTTCATCATATTCCTCTTCAATTCTGTTTTAGGTCAAGACCAGGGTTGTTAATATTTCTGTCAGCTTCAATTCCTTCATCTTCATCAATTATTCTGTCTTCAGTGTCCTGCAGCCTCCTCTGGGCAGCCTCCCATGGTAACTCTCCAGTTACCTGATCCATTGCTTCACAAAGATTTCTCATGCCAAAAGAGAAAGGTCACCAGTACATGGAGCCCTCATATTCTCATGTCCATCAAGAATGCTGCCACTGGGACCCAGCACAGAGCATTGCACCAGTCAGGCTTTGTTTTCTTATTGGACAGTCTCCATCATCATCATGCTTTTGCCTGTGTTTCTTTCCTCAGTAAACTAAAACTCCTCAGGTCTCTAGAATCTAGCTACTGCAGCCTGAGCCATAGCCGGTAGGACACCTCAACCTATCTGCCTCCACGGGAACTCAGACAAATGTGGAGGCTGCACCCATCTCTGGCCTGCCCAACCCCCAGTCCATGAGCTGCAGCCACACTGAATGTCCAATCCTGACCTCAAAACATGTGCTTTTATTTGATTATAATCCCCTTGCTCATGTTTTCTCAGATGGGTTGTCTCCCAAGTGCATAAGAATAGTGAATAACAAAATTTCTTAAATTTTATAATAGAATGTCAACCCTATCCCTGTCTCTTCTAACTTAACACACAAATGCATATTTAGCCATATGGAGTAGCCTACACACCAGATCCTTATATAGGAGGATTATTACTATTTGCTATCCACCACCATCAAATGCTCCACTCAGAGAACTGACATTCAATATAGAGAAAATGGCATAAGACAATTCTTAATTTAGCTATACATGAGAATTGCTTGAGAGAATTTTAATTAAAAATACAAATTCCCTGTACCCCACCCTAGAAGTTCCTGATTTGGTAAGCATAGAATTTAGGAACAGCTGGCTTTTGGAACTCCTGGCTAAGGAGTATATCTCTATGCACATCTTCAGCTGTGTCCTCCTATAGTGGGATCACTGTTAAAATCTTAATGCTTGTTTTCCTTTATTTTTTCCCCTACACTGATCCCTGCAACTCCAAGAAGGTAAGGGGTTGTGCTAGCTTGCCTCACAGTAAGTTTTTACTGGGGTTGAAAGCAGAAATGGCGGAAAGCCTATCTATTGAAAAAATGTCATAAATACCCAGAGGAAGATGATGAAGCAAAGTCATGCAGACTAAGAAAGATTGTACATACCATGATAGAGAATTATGCTGAACCACATGGCACATATCTGGGACAGGGACAGGGTCTCATAAGGAGAGGCTGTAGATATATATGTAGGAAGGACCCAACCCTAGACCATGGGATTCCAATGTTGACAAAGGCTTCTACCCTCAGTGAGCAGTGTGGAAGTGCATTTGTCAAGGTTCACTCAGAGAAGTATAAACAGTAGGAGATTAAAATATTTGGACTTATTAAAGGGAATTGGCTTAAGCACTCATGGGAGCTGTCTCCACATCTAATGCTGGAACCCAGAACCTACAGGCTGGCTGACAGGAAAGAAGGTCATGAACAGGTTGGAACCTCAGAAGCATGATCTGGAACCCCAAGAAGCTAGGGTAATACACATCAATTCTTGTTGCCTGTGCCCTTCATAACAAGAGTGACTTGCAGAGGCCAGGGTCCTCTGTTGAGGACCTAACCAGATCAGGAGTCAGAGAAACAAACTGAAAGAAGTTCCAAAGGGAAGGGAGATCAATTACAGGACAAGTTGCTGCTGCTTTCCAATTAAATGAATCAACAGATCAGGACTGATGTGAATGTGCAGTAAAATAGCTGCTGTCTTCCTTACCTTCTCCAACTCTCAGGAGAATCCCCCTGGTGGGTCATGCTAACAGGAAACACAGAGGGAAAGGGAATTCTGGGAAGTGTAGTTCAGTTTAGCCAAGTGGGCATATGGCAAAGTCATCGTGGGAAGCAACAGAGGCTCCAGCTGTCACAAGGAACCAGTGTGGACAAAGACATCCCGAACATTCTGTTTTGTGTAAGGGGATGGGAGAACCGTTGCACCATCCTGCAGGGAATCCCAATTATTATGAACATTAAGTTTTCTGTCAGCCTTACAGGAGAGGGCTTAGTTAGAATTACTTTGGTGTAAGGGAGATAAAATAATGTGATAAAGGTGATGAAATGCAATCCAGTGAGGCCTTCAGAAATTTGTATGTTTGGATCATCTTAGCTTAGCTCCCTCTCAAAACTGTCTTCATTAAAAATTCATTTAATATGACTTTGTATTATCAGTCATAAGAAGAAACAACTGTATGAATACCATTGCATATTTATTACTGAAAGTATACATCACTAATATCAAGGGCATTATTTAGTTTGCTGTCCCCTATTATAAGACTTATGTAGAGAACCAAAGTTAAAGTGTCCCAAAGATGCCATAGACTAAAGTAGGCAAGAAGTGCAAGGGCCATTTTGGTTCAGAAACCTATTTCTGAGGATTTCTGAATAGTTTCCTGATATTTAAGTTGGAGCAGTGTGTTGTTCTTAACATCATTAGGACATCTTGGAGACCATGATGTCCTTTCTCACAGTAATAGCTATTCATAAGAATCCTCATAATGCCCTAAATGGAGCTAAGTTTCCTCTCTGGCCAGGACCTGCATAATTGTCTTTCTATCAATGGCTGGTACCCTTGGCCCATTGTGTCCTAGATTCTGTAACTGTGTTCTTGACCTCACTCAGAGAGCTTCCATACAAATCACTCAAAGTATTGAAACTCAAGTGACCTTTTTAAAGAATATTACTAGTCTTGCTTCCCAATCCTCTTGAAAAATGCTTTCATTTATGTCAAATTCTATAAAAATCCATTTTTCTAATCTTAAAAGAACTAGCAAATTTATTTTTTCTCTCCCTGATATCAACTGGAAGATGACTCCTAGTTTTAACCCAGAGAGCTGTGTCCTAGAGCCATCCTAGGGCCTTAAATTGTGCTCATTGATGGATTCTGAGGAGCCAGGCTCTCTGAAGTACCCTGAGCTAGCTACAGGACCTAGCTGCAAGGTCCTAAAACCCTTCCTACAGGAAGAGAAAGGTAGGAATAAAGTTTATACATTGGGATGAGAGATATAAATTTGAATGTTATTCAACCTCTGTGACTTAGTTTCTTTCTGTCCAGGCACCATGTCCTTCTCATATCTGGGGTATATAGGGCAGAAGGAGAGGGTACAATCAAGAGCAAATAAAAACTAAAAGATCTCTTTCACTAAAAATCACTGTAAGGCTTTGAGGACTCAGGGGCGTAGTCTTATGCAACTTGTGAATGCAGAGAATAAAATATGCAAGGGTGGCAAGTCCTTCTTTTTCTCATTAGGACCAAGAACAGACATAGGGGACCTGAGGAATAAATCATTTTTCTGCATGAACCCCAGGCTAGAGAGAGAATAGTAGGAAAAAGTATATATGAGTTGGCAATCAAATTAAATATTGATAGCATTTAAATGTTTTTATTAAATATAGCTATAGCTACTTACTATTTATCAGGTCCTGTTTTGAAACACTTGGCAAATATCCATTTAACTGTCATAATGACTCTGTGACATTGAAAAAGTAAATATTATCTTTATCTTCACTTCAGGTGGGGATTTTCAGCCATTTCATAATGCCCATAATATTCATTTCATTGTGTATTAGTAGCTACTATAGCACTGGGTCCTACAAGTCGGAACAAAAATGAGGGACAAAGTGAATGCAGTAAGCCATACAACTATGAGACACACATCCAAAGGTATTCCAAGTATATTTGGGGAGAATTTTAAGGAACTAGATTAGCCTATTCATTTATTTTATTGACCCCAGGGATTTACGAAGCCCAGATTTCATCATGTTGCCTGAAAACATGATTAAAAGTAATATCCTCGTATCAACTCCAACAATACTTTCTAGCAAAGGTCACCAAGTCAGATCTCTGCAAGGACCAGGCATAAAACGTAAGTGAATGAATCTACTCAGGTGTAGAAATATGGTGTCTGCTCCATATAAAGGAGGAAACAGCTTATCAGATCTAGTCAATTTGCTCAGACTCTCCATTTTTTCAAGAGAAGCTAGAAATCCATATTTTATGCTAAATCTCCCTATTTTCACATGTTGGCAGCTAATTCAATTTTTGTAACACTATATAGGTTAATGAAGCACATCTGTTAGTCTCTTCTGGATCTTGGGCATCCATTGTACCATATCTGCTCCATGGCCTTTGTGCCATGGCCACATGAGGAATGTCCTTATAAGAAACAGAGAATCCTGTCAAGGACTCCAACTTACGTGCAAGTCATGCTCCTTATGCTGAACTGTAATCAGCCCAGAGACTTCTCTTTTCCTCTCTGGAATTTCTTTCAAAACATTTTGAAAGGACTTCTTTAGAAGTGCCAGCCTTACTTATTCCTGTGGAGTCTGAGAGGAAATAAACAGTACACTGCATAATGTTTCCCAGTCACTCCCTTGAACCAATAATCAAAAAGCAAGGTTTCTCTGAAGCTTCTCTAACTTGTTCAAGTGTATCCAGTGTGCCTGGTTCTTTGTCTTCACCAATTTCTCTTACATTCTTCTTCTGTTTCCCAAACTATCATAAAAGACTCAGAAGAACCTAATTTCATGCAACCTTCTGCTCCATGATGCTCCATTCCTGGAGCTCCAAGGACTGCTCAACCCAGTGGCTCACATCAGTCTTGGCTGTCCTCCATCACAAGGGCTAGAATATGTCTGTCTTGTTCACTGCTACTAAACTAATCTTGGCCAGGTATCTAATATAAATCCCTAGGTAGGTGCCAGTCATCTGAAAAATTACTTTAGAATGACTCAATGTAGGAGTGAACAAATTCATTGACATTGTCATTTTATGTAGCTGACCATACCATCTTTTTTTAAATCTCTCAGATACCTTGACTTCTGGAACACAGCACATATCTCCTTGCTTCTCACAGTGCTGGATCTTCCCTCTCTGGTCTGTTTGCTCTTAGCTATCACTTACGTAACTGTTAGGTAACTGGGGCTCTTCTTTCTATATCCCTGCTGCACCTTCCTGCACAGCTGAAGGACTCCCACAAACTGGACTCAACCCAAAAGCAATGTCAATAGGGTTCAGGGTTCATATAAGCTTGGAAGATGCTAGGCTGACTTAAGTCTCATGTTTCTTTTGAACAGGGCTTCCTAGGGTTTTAGAAAGATAAAGAACATACTAACATGTTCTGAGAATTTCTAACAAAAATTTTAAAAATTACTTAACTCTGAAAACCTCCTTCTTATAAGTATTCTAAAGGTCAAATATTCTGTGGGTCACATCCTGGGAAGCCCATTCTAAAGAAAAATAAGCCAACTAAAATAATCCTAGATTAGGATGTATGTAGGACAGAAGACCAGAAGTAATGAGTGAAGGGCCATACTTCTTGACCTTCGAAGGTCTTTATAACTACTCAGTGGGCAGTCATGATTCCTTCAAGAAATCTCTACCAAGTCACCTGGTTAGTCACTTAGTTCTAGTGAGCAGAGCATCTGACATAATTCATGTCCTTGATGAGTTCTTTTTTGATGCAGCCTGCCTGAGTGTGCCACAAAACCTCAGGGAAAGAGCTCAGTTAGTCTATTCTATATATATATATATATATATATATATATATATATATATATATATATATATATATATGATTGCTTTGATGATGTGTGAGGGAAGAGGTATAGAGGACACACATTGGAAATAAATCTTGTTAGAACACTCAGAACCTGACAGAAAGGTTTGTCAGTCATAGAGGAAAAATGAGATGTGAAGAGTTCCAAGACAATAACCTTTGGAAAAACTAACAATCAATGAGCAGGGAGAGAAAGAAGAGCCAAAAAATATTACAGAGGGGAAGCCAGAGAAGAAAGAAGAAAATCAAGATGCTGCATTATTAATAGTAGTAACATTGGCTAACATTCAGTGAGCTGTTGTAGTTATTCATTGCATTCATTCAGTGAACTTTATATTATTGAATCCTCACAAGAGCCCCAGTGAGCTTGCTGAAGTTAAGAAATTGCCCAAAGTCACCCAGCTAGTAAGTGGTGGTAGAGTTGGAATATGAAACAGTCTACTCCTAGAGCCCATATGTAGAGATGGGGAATTCCCACCCCCACCCCCCCACCCGGCAAGGTGGAGGAAGAACTTTAGAAAAAACAGTTTGGGTAACAGTGCCAAATACCACAAGGACACAAGTGAAACTGGGAAGGATTTTAGATTTGGCAGTTATAAATTTTGGAAAGTGCACATTCCAAAAGAAGAGAGTCACAGAAACAGAAGCCAGATTATTGGTAATGAGATAGTGATTGGATGGAAAGAAGTTAGAAGTAGCTGGATATGTAGCATTTATGTAAGAAATCTGACCTCAAAGGTCAGATTTCTGGAGGTAACTTAGTAAGCCCTTAATCCATTGAGGCCAGTATACTACTCAGAATACAGTAGTTGCTTTAACAACCCCCAAATCTCTGTAGCCTAAAACCAGAGAAGTTTATTTCTTGTTTTCATTAGAGTCCAGTTAGGTTTATGAAGGAGGAGCACTGTTCCAGGTAGTCCTTCAGGAACCTAAGCTCCTAGCATGTGGGTCATCCTTTAAAACCTCAGAATCCTCTACTCAATCTGTGACTCTTAAAACTAGGAAAGAGTTTATAAATGAAAGAGGGGGAAAGGGAGAGATGACTAATGGCTAGGCTTAGAAGTGATGTACAGGGGATCCCTGGGTGGCTCAGCAGTTTAGCGCCTGCCTTTGGCCCAGGGCATGATCCTGGAGACCCAGAATCGAGTCCCGCATCAGGCTCCCTGCATGGAGCCTGCTTCTCCCTCCTCCTGTGTCTCTGTGCCTCTCTCTCTCTCTCTCT
Source organism: Canis lupus baileyi (assembly GCF_048164855.1). Lineage (NCBI taxonomy): Eukaryota > Metazoa > Chordata > Mammalia > Carnivora > Canidae > Canis > Canis lupus. The sequence continues at coordinate 10,444,085 of NC_132861.1, forward strand.
CTCTCTCTCTCTCACTCTCTCTATCATGAATAAATAAAATCTTTAAAAAATTTAAAAAGATAAGTGATGTACATACATTTACATTACATGTGTCCAACTATCACATGTTCACATGACCCCACTCTGACCAGAGGACTATCTAGGATATGTGCTATAGGTGTGTCGCCAGGAAGAAAAGCAAGCAGCTTGCCTTTAGCCTCTCTCTCTGAGCTCCTCTGCTACAACTCTGTTCTTCCTCTGCTTACTAGCTACATGGTATAGTGAAGAGATAAGTTGAGATGCTTAGAAACCCTAGTTTCTTTTCTACTTTTCATTTCAAAAATGAACTTGAAGTCCAGTCTTGGTATAGTCTGCCATCCTCTCCTGCCTCATCTCTCCTGACTGGCCCAGAGTTGGCCTCTGCCTGCAGTGCTAGACTTCTACTTCCAAGGAGACTGGTGGCCCTAAGCTGGCCCTGAAATAAGAGAAGTGATGGAGGGATCAAAGCAAATACAGAGGAAAAGAAAATCCCACTCACTGTGCTGACAGTACCAGGGAAGGCTACATTACTTGGTAAATGTGAATGAATAGGGGAGACAGGGAACAGTGGGTCCCCTAGAGAACACTTGCTCCTCCTAAACTTCTAGCTGATTGCAGGGCTTAGGAATATGGGTCCCTTGTTGCCAGATCTTCACATTTTTCAAGAAAAGTCAGAAATCTGGATTTTTATTTGAAAAATCATAATTAAAAAAAATGATCAAACAAAACACCCATGGGCCAAGTTCAACCAACAGGCAAACCATTTTCTGTCTCTAGATTTTGCAATATGACTCCAGGGACTCTAACCTCCTCACCACTATGCCCCATTATGCCACTCATAGAGCAATCAGAAGACCTCTGGCACTCTTGAATAACCAGTATCATAAGGAGGGAGGGAACTGGGGGCAGGGGGAAAATGCATTCTGAAGAAGCACCTCTGATAAACCTGACTTTGAAACAGCCTACCAGATGCTGGTATGCCAATGATGCCCAAAGTGCCAGAAAGAGGATGCACCTTCTAGATGCATGTAGTCTAGAACATTTCTAGGTTAGGCTAGAGATTGGGTATAAAGAAATCTTCCTCAGGGGAACCTCTACCTCACATTACCTCTGGGATCCTGGCATGCTATTGCCAAACTCTGTCCCACATCTGGGGTCCATCATACCCCAATTTATTCTGTGAAGTAATGCCACTCTGAGCCATTATGATCTCACCAAGTACTTAGAGAAGTGGACCCGTATATAAACAAATTTCAGAAAGCCAATAATGATTTATTGCCATGTGATACTGCATCTATGACATCTAGGCTTACAATCTTGACTTTTCTTCCTCCAATTTATTTTTTAAAGATAAAGATTTTATTATTTATTCATAGACATAGAGAGAGAGAGGCAGAGACACAGGCAGAGTGAGAAGCAGGCTCCATGCCAGGAGCCCCACGTGGGATTTGATCCCGGGACTCCAGGATCACGCCCTGGGCCAAAGGCAGGTGCTAAACTGCTGAGCTACCCAGGGATCCCCTCTTCCTCCAATTTAAATCTCAGTTGAAAAGAACCTTCTGATTAGGTCTGAGAAGGGATTCGCCAATGTAGAAAAGGGAAAGGCTAGAAAAAATTCTACTATTGAATTAGAATTAGATGCATTGATTACTATGGGGATTTTTAATATGTATACACAGTTATGGGAATGGTTACAGATGTTATATATGTGTGTATATTAATATATATGTATGTATGTGTATATACATAACTTTGTCTGCTGAAGGGGCCTGAGAACAATGACTGCCCAGTAGAAATGAGCATATTGCTCAAATAAAACTTGGCATCTAAATGTCATTTTTACTAAAAGGAACCAGAGCTCCTCAGTGGAATAGCTGTTTCCATCACTGGATTAGGAATAGCACACACCCACCCACCTTTTTTTTTTGCCAGAAAATACAAAGATACTCAAAAGAATTACTGGAACAAAAGAGTAAGAGCCAGCTTGAAGGGGCCCTCACTGACCAAATCTAGAAAAATTTTAGCATATATAGTGGGCATACCACTGTCTAGCAACTGCAGAGACTCCATGTGGTTCTGTTAATGCCTTGATAGGGAATTTGAGGCCAACATTAAATTTGAAATATTTAAAATATTTAAAATAGATAAGTGCTGAGCTACTTTAGCAGCATAAACAGTTGTATTGTCAGTGAAAGAGCCAGTAGTTAAAAAAAAATCACCTTACAGCCTATCCAAATTCCCATCTGAACATATACCAGCCATGCCTGACAGCTGGGCAGGTATGGTTAATGTATAGAGAGCCATATGCTCTTGAACTTTTTGATTCTACAGAGCAAGATGCTTATAATAAAATATGACCTATCACCAGTCCACAACAGATGCATCCAGAGTCTGTTTTTCAGTGCTCTCTGTCTTTATTCATAAATATGAAAGAACAATGGGTATTTGAGACACTACTCTCCACAGTCTCCTTTTTTGCTTGTTGGGACCAACACTGACCTCAAATGATCTCTCTACTACTGAGACATTCTCTAAGAATAAAGCCTATAACACTGAAGACTGCTGAAAAGCAGGACACTAAAGTGGTGTCTACATGCTACACAATGTTTAAATTGAACTAAAGATTAAGAATTAAAATATGCTTTTGCAATAATGACAAATGCACTGCTGCATCCAACCACATGTACTCTTGTGAGACAAGGCCCATAGGTATGGTCTAACTCAATTTAAATACTAGTTAATGTTAAGTGCTGTGCATGATAAGAAAAGTGATCAGTACCATTCTTTGGTCTTTTATTTCAAAAAGTTTTGTTCATTTAAAAGGAAGGCATGCTTGCCATGACTGAAAAATTCTTGGCTCAAATTGTTGAGACTCCTTCCTGGTTACACTCTGGAAAGTAATTTGGTACATCTTAGTGAACTTTTTTCGGTTTTTTTTTTTTTGTTTTGTTTTCTTCTTTTTCCTTTGAGGATATGTACGGAGCAGTTTTTATTTGGTCTTGTTTTTAATTAGCCAGTGGATAGCCCTTGAGTAGAGGAGTATAGATTGATTACTTATTCCACTTCCTGGACCTAATTTGGAAAACATAATCCCATGTAGTGCTATTAGGAAGTAATATAATGGAGTAAATGTCTCATTTAATAACGCATAATCCTTTTTGAAAGTTGCCTTTTCTCTCCTTGAGTGGGTCCAGTATTTTATGGAACTTATTGTGACTTATAAGAATGGATGGAACTTTGATGCACCATATATGTGACTATGACTGGCAAGGAAATTTGTCTGCCATGTGTTTTTCTTGAAGTTGTTTTCTGACCTCTTTCACTGATAAGGAGAGAAAAATATTGCACCTTCTGAAATAATCCAAATGGATTCAGTTCTTAATTACTTCCCTGTTTAGAAATATGCACAAAATGTGGGATTGCAACCCATTACATAAAATCATAACCATGGAGCCCATATTAACCCAAAGTTAATAAATACAAAGGGAAGAAGAGAAAGCTCATCCTTAAAATAGAATACCAGCCAACGTGTATAGAAGCAATGGTGAAAATAATCACTACTTGACAGTCAAACCATCACAGCAGCACTTGATACCAGCAGGAGTTGTCAATGAATATGAGGTTTGGTGGATGGAGATTTGAGGAAGAGGATAATTTCAGACCATCTTTTCACAAAAGATAGATTAAATACAAAGGGAGAGATAGCAGCTTTACGTGAGGAAAGCTGGCAGACACTAACTTGCCAGGTGATCATGATCAACATCTTAGTGGGACCAGTAAACATTGTGTGGCCATTGACATGATGCACTGAGAAGAGTCCAGCATCATTTCTGTGCTATCTCTGCCTAGAATATATGGCTCACATCTGGTGAGGAGGAAACATAAGACCAACTCTGGCTGGTGGCCATGCTATAGACCACTGTATTTTTTTAAGTTTTGTAAAGACATGAGGACAGGAAAAGACTGTTCCAGACTGAAGGAAGTTGATATGACATGATCACTAAATATAACACATGTTCCTAGGTTGGATGCTGAGCCAGAAAGGAAAATAAGACATTTGGTGGACAGTTGTTAAAATTTAAAATTTGGTGGATAGTTGTTAAAATTTGAATGGTTTATAGATGGGAGGGTAATGTACCAGTATTGATTTCCTGATTTTCAGAGGTCTGCACAGTGGCAATGTAAGGGAATATATAGTATTGTTTGGGAGAAGTATATCCCACAATATTAGTGGTAAGGGGAAATCTGGGTTTAAGGGATGAGGAAGTTCTTTGTTGTGTGCTTGCAATTTTTGGTAGATTTAAAACTATTAAAAACAAAACAAAAGGCTGGAAGAAAATAAAGCAAAATGGTAAGAGCAGCTGCCCTCTGAATACCAAGATTATGCCTGGTTTTTAAAATGTTTTGTTAAATTTTGCTATATTTTCCAGGTATTCTATAATAAACATGCATTTTTTTCGTTGATGAGGCATCATAATAGAGTACATAAAGTATACTCACTTGATTTCTTACTTGTGTATACATACTGGGTGAGACAGAACATTTCCAGCATGATGGAAGTTTCCTCTAGGTGGCTTCCCTGTTTATAGACCATCACCAGAAGTTTCCGTTATTCTAACTTCTGATATTTTACCAGCTCTTAAATTTCATATAAATAGAACCACAAAATTACATTCTCTTTTGTGTCTTGCATCTTTTGCTCAATATACCTGTGACCATCATTCATGTTATATCTACCAATAGTTTACTTCTTTTAAATGCTAGGAAGTATTCCATTATTTGAATAGATCGCAATTTATTCCCTTTCTTCTTGGTGAGAGTTGTTTTTCCAGTTTGGAGCTATTGTAATAAAACTTCTATGAACTCTTTTGAACATTTCATTTTGTGGAACCATGCACTTAGGAGAGGAATTGCTTAGATGTGGTATAGACCAGTGGTCAGCAAACTTTTTCTGTAAATAACCAGATAGTATTTTAGGACTTGCAAGCCATACATTCTATCTTAACTAGTCAACTCTGCCACAGACAATACCCATTTTCCAAGCCTTTTTAGATACTTGTAAGTTGCCTCTGGATACGCTCTGGATGCTGCTCTGGTATCTGCATTTGTTGCAGTTATTTTTGATCATGAAGCACAAGCATGAGGACAAAGGCAACATACTAAGGATGACAGGGCAAAATATAAAAATAAAATTAGTCTCTGATGGCATTTTTGAGCAGCTAAACCAAAGCCAGAAACTACCTACTTCAAAAATAATTTATATGTGATAAAAATAAAACCCTATTAAGATTCTGTGAGTTTAATTTTTTACTGGTAACTTAATGCATTGCTAATAGATATTTTATTTATTTTTATTTTTTTTTAAATAATAAATTTCTTTTTTATTGGTGTTCAACTTGCCAACATACAGAATAACACCCAGTGCTCATCCCATCAAGTGCTCCCCTCAGAGCCTGTCACCCATTCATCCCCACCCCCCACCCTCCTCCCCTTCCACCACCCCTAGTTCGTTTCCCAGAGTTAGGAGTGTTTATATTCTGTCTCCCTTTCTGATATTTCCTACCCATTTCTTCTCCCTTCCCTTCTATTCCCTTTCACTATTATTTATATTCCCCAAATGAACGAGAACATATAATGTTTGTCCTTCTCCGATTGACTTATTTCCCACAGAATAATACCCTCCAGTTCCATCCACATCAAAGCAAATGGTGGGTATTTGTCATTTCTAATAGCTGAGTAATATTCCATTGGATACATAAACCACATCTTCTTTATCCATTCATCTTTCGATGGACACAGAGCCTCCTTCCACAGTTTGGCTATTGTCGACATTGCTGCTATAAACATCGGTGTGCAGGTGTCCCATCGTTTCACTGCATCTGTATCTTTGGGGTAAATCCCCAACAGTGCAATTGCTGGGTCGTAGGGCAGGTCTATTTTTAACTCTGAGGAACCTCCACACAGTTTTCCAGAGTGGCTGCACCAGTTCACATTCCCACCAACAGTGTAAGAGGGTTCCCTTTTCTCCGCATCCTCTCCAACATTTGTGGTTTCCTGCCTTGTTAGTTTGCCCCATTCTCACTGGTGTGAGGTGGTATCTCATTGTGGTTTTGATTTGTATTTCCCTGATGGCAAGTGATGCGGAGCATTTTCTCATGTGCGTGTTGGTCATGTGTATGTCTTCCTCTGTGAGATTTCTGTTCATGTCCTTGCCCATTTCATGATTGGATTGTTTGTTTCTTTGGTGTTGAGTTTAATAAGTTCTTTATAGATCTTGGAAACTAGCCCTTTATCTGATACGTCATTTGCAAATATCTTCTCCCATTCTGTAGGTTGTCTTTTAGTTTTGTTTTAAGAGTCTTGAAGCTTAAAATTTTTTTTTTCATTTAATGGATAGAGATTAAGAACCTAACTTAGCTAAGAAAAAATTTTCAGTTTTAATTAATAAAAGGACTAAATAAAATGCTTATTTATGTCCTCTCTTTATTCTCAAAAGATCTAAAATCAGCCAAGATTATACTACACAGTAAGTTTAATTAGAAACCACAAGAAAGACACTGGCCAAAACTCAAAATTCATAATAAATCTCATTACAGCTTAAAACAGATTTCACTATGCATTATCTATAAACTCAAGTTTTGCTAAATTAAATACAGGCTATCATACTTTATTAAACTTAAAAGGATAAAATTTCCTTTCAGTTCTTCATAAAAACCAGCTGTCATTCAGAAGAGTCTGAGCATTTTTTTATCTGACTTTCTTTTCTTAATTTGCATTTAAAATAGTTTCTATCATATTTTATAATATACAGTATCTGTTCTCCCTTAGCCTCACTACTGCTGGTTTTTTTTTATAATAATCTCTCTAAATTATTCTATCTTTACATTCATCTTGTCCTTCTTAAATGAATTCTTCCCCCACACTCCCTCCTTCATCTTCACATCCATCTAGCTATTCTTTCCAGTTGCTTTCTAATTCTTTCTTTCTTTCCATAATGGCATACCTAAGATTTGTTTATTCCCACCAACTGTTATAAATCTCAACCCAGTACTTACTTCTCTGTTGTTATTACACTGTTTTCTCTTATATTCTTGAGGGCTTCCATTTCTCCCTAAGATTCTTTTCATTATAAGGATATCAAGAGGATAGTATGTGAAAAAACATGGGGGAAAAATTCAAAACAACTTACCTTTGTAACACCAAGCATTGCTAAAGACGTTTGAGGAGTTCCAGGTGATACAAAAGCAAGAGGAGAATAGTCAGAGACATTGACTGATGGTTTCCAAAGAGTTTCAGTCTTATCTTCACTTGCAAAATTGTTCTCAGCAAATAAAGGTCTATCTTCTAGGCTCACAATGCCACATTTTGCCCTCTTAGCTCGCAGAAAAGCAGCCATTAGCTCTCTTAAGTTTGGTTTTGGGACAGCCTTGGTACCAAAACTTAAGTCTCCATCTGATGAAGGCCACGAATCATCAGTATCTGGTTTACTGGAAAGACTTTTAACCTTATCAACTGCAAGTATATTTGCTCCTTTTCCTACTAAAAATTCCACCATTTGCTCTTTGTTTTCATTTACAGCAACTAAAAGTGGTGTCAGGTCATCCTTGTTTTTTGCCTCTATATCTGCATTCTGTAAAAGCAGCTTCTCTGCTATTGATACATTGTCACCAAAGGCTGCATAATGGAGAGCGGTGTTACCCTTGTTGTCCTTAAGATTTGGATCAGCACCGTGTTCCAGCAGAATAGTTGCACATGCCTCTTCTTGGCATTGTACAGCCTTCATTAGAGCTGTCCTACTTTCATCATCACGGAGGTTGAGCTGGCATTTCCTCTCTACCAGGATAGTCACCACATCTACATGGCCATTGGCACAGGCCAAGTGGAGAGCAGTCCTGTTCATCTTGTCTCTATCATTCAAGTCATTTATCCCCAGCAACAGAATCCGCTGCACTTTCGCTGCGTTGCCCCCACTGGCAGCTTTGTGGATCTTTCTGAGATCTCCGACTAGGATGTGGTACCCGGGGCCCGGGTTGGCGAGTTTGGTACCATTCAGGCGCCGCGAGCCGGCCCTCCGCGGGCTGATGTTGAAGCCCAAGGGCAGCTCGCCCCTCTTACCCCTGAAGCTAAACATTTTCTTCATCGCAAAGCTTTCAGGCTTCACAGACACAGGTTTTAGCCGCCTCTACAGCTCAACACTTAGCGCTAGAAATAAGGCAAGCCGGCCTCGCGGCAACGTCCCAACAACTGAGCTCAAGGATTTAGAATCTTCCTACACAGAACAAATGTCACTAATAGATATTTTAATTCAGCTTCAGTTATTCAACAAACTAACACAGATTTGATGAATACTTGGATACACTATGATTCTGTTCTGCTTTTGTTTCGCTGAGTATTAAAAGGAGTTCACAACATGATTCCCACTTAAACTAGTATCTTTCAAAGTAGAGAAATATATCGGTATTAAAAAATGAACACATGATACATAACCATCCCATTTCAAATAAATGATATGATAGTGACCAATTGATATTTCTAAATATAATTATTTTCTCTATTCTTTGTGGGAAAATAAATATTTCTTGCCTGGATATTGAAAAGGAGAAGACTGCTTCAGTCTAAAGATTGAGGTTGATGCCATTCACAAGTGAAAGGCAGCTACTCTCGTGGAGAGATTTAAGAGCTCCTAAAGGCCTGTGTAAGCAAAGTTAAATTACTTAGTCACATTTCTTCATGTTTTAAAAAGCCCACTGCTAAAACACTTCTTTGGAATTAGGGAATTATCCTGGAGTGGTCCTGGTTAAAGTAAATATCTTAGCCAGAAGGTGTAATATTAATAATCATCATTGTAGTTTATGTGCCATAGTGCTACCTGAAAGCAAGCTTCTGAAGGATTGAGGTGACAAAAAGGTAGAATTTGAGGGAGATTTGCAAAGAGAGGTTTAGAAGGAATTTTGAAAGGTTTAGGACATTCCCTGGGAAGCCAAGTATACTTGTCTACTCGGGCTGCCATAACAAAATACCACAGATTGGGTGGTTTAAATGACAGAAACTTATTTGCTCACAGTTGTGGAGAGTGGAAATCCATGATCAAGATACTGGCAAATTCACTTTCTGGTGAACTCTTCCTGGCTTGTAGATGGCCACTTTGTCACTATGTCCTCACATAGTCTTTCCTTGGTGCCTGTGCAATGGGACAGATGGAGAGCAGGCTCTCTGGTGTCTCTCTTACAAGGGCACTAATCCTCTTGGATCAGGGCCCCCCTTTAATGACCTCATTTAGCCTTAATTACTTCCTTAGAGGCCCTATCAACAAAATCAGCCACATGGGTATTAGGGCTTCAATATATGAATATTGGGGGGAAGGACACATTCATTCCATGACACCAGGAAACAGAATGAGGTGCTAAATGTTGAAGGGAAGGAGCAAGAGAAAAATCATACAGAAGCCATGTGACATGAAGACATGGTCACTGGCTTGGAGCCCAGTGTTCTGGTCAAAGCCTTACCACCAACTTGTTGTGTCTTGGGCTGTGTGGTTCAACTGCTTTGCGTATCTTCAGTTAAAATGAAAAAAGCAAGTGGGAGATCTCTACAGTCAAACATATAGTGAGGTAGATGTGGAAAGAGGCAGTATGGCTCTTAGATCAGGGAAACAGATCCCTGGTACTGGCCCCATGCATCAGGACTCAGGGTCCTGGAATGCCTTCCTTCAAGGAAGCCCCCCCCCAACCCGCCCTAAGCCTGGCACTTGTTGGGACTAGCCATGCCATCTGTACTTGGTGTGCCAACCCCAGATATGGCCATTTTCTTTTCTGGGAGCACTTTCCAGCTCTCCTCCTCACATGTAGGGTAGACTAGAAGCCCTATGGAGCTCTGGAATTCATACTCAGGAGTCAGCCTGGGGCCTCATAGAGGTACAAAGTCACAGGAAGCAGCTTGAAGAGCAGGTTACTACCACTGCCTGCCACAGTGATTCTTTTACAGGATCACATGAGATTGGGCCACCAAAATAGTACTGAGACACTAAATTTGGGCTGACTCTCACTTATATAGGACACAGGACAAAGAATCTTAACATCCACTGATTGGAAGATAAACAAGTACCCCCATTATTTTAAGTCTTCATCAGTAAATCTCTAATTCCCATGGGTCCATGAATTTTGTAATACAATTTCTAATTGAACTGCTTATATAGACAGGCAACCTACAAAAAAATTTTCCCAAGGCCCATGTACCCTGGGGGTAGCTCTAGAAAGAGGCATACCTATGTTAGTTACAATTTGTCTGACACTATATCTGGTTAAGAAATTAGAGGAATCAAAGTAGATAAGAATTAATGGAAGTTTTCCAAAAGGGGAAATCCTGGCAGCTAGAAGATTACTCAATCTTTGGGAAAAGGAAAAGCAATTCAGAACCTTTATGAGCCTTTGTTTCTTTTAAATAACACTAAGGACAATAAATGAAATTGAATCTCATGACTTAAAATTACTGAATGCTGAGTTCTTCAGCGTTAATCACATGTCAGATGTCTGGGTACTTATTCATTGCTCTATAAAGAGCCCCCTAGTCCTAATCTTTTTTTCCCTCCTAGTCCTAATCTTGAGAGTTAAACTGTAGAGCAGTCTCTCCTCTTATAAGACAGATGCAATTGAAAAAGCAGCTAGGCAGTTCTTAGTGGGTCATTTCTAGGACTTCATTGGACTGGTACATCAGTGTTTTTGGTGCCCTTGTGGCCTTTGGACACAAGGCCAGTTATCAGTTGATTACCTTTCAGCTCCAATCTACCCTTTGTTACCTGTTCTGCCATATTGGAGAGAGACCATTTAAGCATTTCTCCTTTGCAGCAAGCATGATGTTAAGTTTTGTCAGTAAAGTTCTGTAGAGGGACATTGCAGGAGGGAAGGGGCTTCTCTTCCTGGTGCCAGTGTGTTCACCTCATTAGACAATTGCATGTGCATGGTTTTTCCTGCTGTGCCCAGTGGGCCAGCAACATGTGCCATCTGCTAGTGAAACTCTCCCCCTACCACCTATCTCAGAAAGCTGTGCAGCAGAATGCCTCTGGTGGGGGTCCTTTCTATTACAGGCTACCCCCAGCTCACTCTCCTTTGGACCTCTAGAGTTCACTTTCCAAAAATGTTAGCAAATCCTCATTTTCTAATGCTAAACTTACAGCACTCATTGTGTGAACATTTTCGGTCTGCAGAAATTCTGCAAATGGTTTAAAAAGGGAAAAATAGAAATGAGCTTTAGGGAACACTTACATTTCTCAACATATTTGCACCATTTTTATTCCCCAGAGGAAGAAAGACTAAGAGAAATGAAGGCAGGGTGGCACATGCTGCAGAGGTAGAGCTTGGCAAATTGATTATTAATCTGGCTCTTAGGATACCTGAAGATTCTGGCACCTACCTAGATGCCAAGATCAGTTAGGAACACTTTTTATGAATCAGGCACTGTTCTAAAGATTACTAGAACAATCATTTAATTCTCACCACCACCATATGAGGACAGTCTCCAACTATTAGCCTTGTTCTAAATGAGGTTGAATAACTCGGTTGAGGTCTACAAATGGCAGAGCTTGGATTTCAACCAGGATATTCTGGCTGTAGAAAATATACTCTTAACCAACTGTGCTAAAGTAACGAACTTGGTGGTTAAGCTTAGAGTGTCCCTTTGGAGGGAATTCCTCAAGACAGCCCTTAAAAACAAAACAAAACAAAGCAAAACAAACCCCATAGTAGCTTAACTATTGTTTTTCATTACACTACAACCCATAACTTATTGAACCCAAATATCCACTTCCTTCACTTGGCATCCAAACACTAAAATGTTAGAGATATCACAAAACCAGACGTCATACAGAATTTAAACTCATGATCATCAATCTCAAAGGGACACCGAACCCTCCCCCTCTACTGTTTTCCTCATCATAAGCTCACGTTCTCATATTCTGAGGCATTTCAACTTTCTCTTCATCCCTCAAACTTCTCCCACCATCTTCTCAACAGCCGTCTTCCCCCCTACCTTGCCTCATTTTTAACTGAAAAGTAGAAGTCATCAGATAAGAAACTTATCTTCCCACAGTGGAATCCAAAGGCCTTCCTGCATTTGCAAACGCGTTTTTTTCCTATCACAATGGGAGAAAGGCCTTCCTTCTAACAATGGTGGGTTCTTCCACCATACTCAGGTCATATCCACTCTCTGCTGTGTCAGGAGTTCACTCTTTCAATCTTCCCTCTTTTTTCTGTATTCCTGTAGTAATGTTCTCTCTCTGCTTGATTGATACCATCAGTATTGAATATGCTGTAGTATCTCACATCTTAACAAAGAGATTCTATTTTGACCCTATAGTCCATTCCATTGCTCTGTTCTCATCCACAGCAAACCTTCTGGAAAAGGCTATATTCACTTCGTCACTTGACATGCTCACCCAGTCCAGTTTTCTTTTGTCCTACAATCTCTAAATGAAACTGAACTAGTCAAGTCCCCAGTAAATTCCACATTTTTCAAATCCAGTGGCTTATTTGCAGAAACTTATTCATTTAACTTGGTGACCTTTGTCATTGGCTACTTTTTCAAATCCTTTTCCTATCTTAGTTTCCCTGATAGTATATTTTCTTGGTTTTCATATCAGCCAGACTGGCTACATAGACCATGGATTGGGAAACATTTTCTAGATTCCAAATAGTAATATTTTAGGCTTTGCAGTCCACACAGGACTCTGTTCCATGTTCTTTTCTGTATCTTTAGGTTTTTTTTAAATAGCACTTTAAAAAATATAAAAAATCATTCTTAGTTCATGGGCAACATAAAAAACAGACTACAGACCAGATTTGGCCTATGAGTTATAGTTTACCAATCCCTGGCTTAAACAACAAGCATTTAATTCTTGCTTATGTTTTACCTTAATCATGGGTCAGGTGAGGGTTCTGCTCATTTTAGTGACTCTGGATTCAGGCTTATTGAATAGCCACCATCTCAAACATGATAGTCACTATGCCAGAAGGGGTGAAATGAGGGTTCTGGAATGTTCCATATCAGCAGTGCTGATTCATAACTCATTGGCTGGAAGTAGTCACATGGCCCACCCAACCATAAGAAGGCTCTGAAATTCAGCCCTGATGGTGAACATCACTAATCAGAGTCACATTTTTGGAAGGCAGTTCTCCATAGGTCTCTCCTATTTCTGCATGCCTTACAAGCAGAGCACTGACAGCTTTTGTTCTAGACCACCTTTGCAAAGATGTCTTTACAGCAAAAAGCCATGAAAGATAGAAGCTATGCCTCATTCTGGAGCATAGTTTGTTTACTGTTCAATATAATAATGTGTTTCCAAGACAACAGATGGGCTAGTTTACTTGGAACCCATTAAAAATATTCCCTAAGCTCTGATCTGAGTTCCTCACCTATGATACAAGCCCATTGTGTGTGCAACAACTATATATAACCCCCATTGGATTTGGGGGCAGAAGGGACCGAGTGAACATGAAGTTTCCCATGAAACCATAGCAGGCTAAGTCAGAAAACAAAGAAGGTCCTCATCCTCATGGGCCTTATATAAGAGTGGGGCCAATTTCATTCTTGGCACTTTATCATAAAGGTCTTTCTTAAACTTCCCTATAAGTTATTCTCTACCACATTATCCCAATTCCTTCTTAGATGTTATAAAAATTTGAAACATAAATTGTCTTAATTGTCCATTTCCCTTCTCTTGAATGTAAGCTTCCTAAAAGTTGACATCACCATCTTCAGTGCCAAGAACAGTGGTCTGGCACAATGGCTACATTGAAGGAAGAGAGGATGGAAGAGAGAAAGAAAATTAATGTGGGTGTCCCCAATCTACAACAGGTCTGAGTACTTCTCTCAAACTCCAGAATCAAAATGTATTCAGAGGGGTTGGCCAAAGGGACAGCAAAGCCTAGCCTTCAGGAAAGGTTAGTCAATGAGAGTTAATCCAGATGTAGAGATCTTTTTCCATCAGAACAAGAACACTTGCATGCTGAACTGTATCCCTGAATAGAGCTAAGTTTCTCCCTTGAATGGACAGGTATGGATATAGATCTTGGCTGGTCCTTTGCTGGAGCCCTTTCAGCCTGCATGGCAAAGCCAATCCTGACAATACAAGGAAAAGGCCCGGGTATCAGCTTTGACAGGTTAGGGAGGATGGAGGCAGGCAGTTTGTCTTTAATTTGCCTCTCTCTCTTAGCATGGCTTTTGTAAGGTTCCCTCAGTCTGTACTTTCTGTGGATTTTATTTCCAATCTAGTGACTCTTGACAATTTTTAGGTGAAAAGTCACACATCTACCTCTCCTTGCCCTGCCACATTTGGAGGGGAGACAAAAAGGGCCATTCTTGTAAAAATATGTGGTTTTGTTCTAATTATTATTGTCTCTTTCCAAAATTCAGTTTCTCCTGTTTATTTTTGTTCTCTTCTGCTCTCTTGGTGTTCTCATCCTTTTCTCCTTTTGTTTTTCACATTGCCAGCTTTCTTTGTGATTTCACCTGAAATAGCATTACCCTGACTGTTGACATTTTCAATATCTCTTTTCTTACTTGAATTTTAGGTCTTGCAAACTGGATTGGGGAGAATGACAACAATTTTTACTTATTTACTTCAAATTGCAGCAATAGTTCAAAAGGTCTTGAATTTCTAGAGCAAGGTGATGTATTGTTTTATTAATTCAACCACTTAATACAGACAGAAGAATTTGTTGGCTTTTGAATCAATGTGGCAAATGGAAGACTCAATTTCTTTTCTTGAAATGAACTAATTAGGCAAATGTTTACTTCAGTAATGAAGGGCAAATGTGAGCTATGCACTTCTGGTGCCTTGGAATTAATTTCCGTATTAGTTAAAACAGTGATTCTCAAAAAGGTATTCCTACAGAGTAGTTTCCCAATGAAATGGGCTAATGTATTCTAGTGCTCAACTTTTAACAGTAGTATTTTCCCATAAAAATATGTGGGGGGAAAGTAGATGAACTGTTTTCTTAATTTTAATATTTTTCTCCCATAAATAGTGTTCATGCATGTGGAAGCTGTCACTGCTTATCTGTTAACAAAAGTCAGTAGATGTGACCACATTTAATGCATTAATAGTAGACAGATATTTACAGAAAATTCTGTTATCCTGCTAAATCTTTTGCATTCTTTTTCCAAATACATCATTTCACACGTCTGAAATGGTTCCTGGCTTCACAAGGAAATAAATTCAATATTTGTGGATCTCTAAAATAAATTCTTTGATTTCTGGTTGTTTTACTATCTAAACAAAATTATCACTTTCTATTCCAGACTATGACACAGATCAGTTCTCCTCATAATAGCAAAATTATGAAGTGTTTATTATTCAGTCTTAGAGAAACCCTCATACTGCTACTTCTACATTCTCCAAAATTCATTAGCTAACCTGGTTAGCCCAATGGGGACTCCTAAATCAATGCTAAACAAGGCCAAATTCTAATACAAGATTGTACCTTCCACTATCTCTTGGACTTTCTCATTTGTTTTTTCCACTTAAAACTGCAGAGTCAGAATGTTTCTTTCTGTATATGTTGATTTGAAAAAATGATTGTTCTAGGAAAACCTGGCTGAGTTAATGGCAATGAACATCTATCTACTAGGGTTCTTTCTTTGTGCTGAGTATGGATGGATTTCCATATTAATCATTATTACCAGTTTCTCTCTCTCTCTCTCCTTCTCTCTCTCCTTCTGTACGTATGTGTGCCTGTGTGTGGGTGTGAGTGTATTGATTGAATGACCTATCATTCAACCTCAGGTCAACAAAGTGATTTAAATTACTATTTCTGTGGACCCATTTAAGATGAAAACATATAAATCAAGTGCTGTGAAATAATAAAAGAAACATCATTCATCACACTGTTAGTGTGCAGTAATGAGGCAGGATGCTGAGTTTGGGTTAAGAGGAAAAGAGCTGTCTTATAGCATATGCGACATATGGAAGCTGTGTGCTCAAGTGTTTGTGATATAGATCATCTTGCAGGAGACTTCATGCCTCCACTGAGAGCAAACACTTGATATTTATGACCCATCTGTCAACTCAGAGTTTACTTTGGTTTTTATGTTCCCAGTTCTCCCAATCTTGGTGGCCGTGAGAAAGTGAAGCATAATTGGTTTCCATGGAGATATTATCACTTTTTGCATGTTATAGTGCAGCTGAACCCTTTAAACCCTTGTTTTCATGTTTAAATGCATCAGTAAATTGTTTAGATTACCTTTTCCCAAATGGACTTCATGTCCAGATCGTTGTTACTTTTCCCAAAGATTTAGTTGCTTGTAATATTATAAGAGGAAAGGAGCTAACTTGCTTGTATTGAAATAGATAACCAAGACAAGATAGCCAAGAACTACATGAAAAATAAGTACCAGTAAATGTACTGACCAAGTGCCAACTACTCTTACTTATCCAACTAAAATTGTATACCACATAACAATTGAGAGATGAAAATTTCATTAGGTTTTCTGGTTATTTTCTACAGTTATGTTTGTCACTAAATAACTGCCACTTTTTTGCCACGTAACAAGACAGTTGTGATAGGGAATGTGAAAATAAAGTGGGTTTCATACAGTGTCTATACCAGGAGTTCTGAAAAATAAAGGGTAAATCTTAACCTCAAAAGTGGTGCTTAGGTTAAGAGAAGTGTGTCCTCTGTGTTCTCTGAGGCAGTCCCCAGATGCTTCTATTCCTCTGCTTACTACATTAACCTTGACATTTTTTATTATGGCCCATGGATCCTCCTCCTGTATTATTTGAGTGATTTATCCCACAATCATGGGTTCTGTGGATCATAGGTAGTTTTGTGGTTTTTCCCCCAAACATCCTGGCAGAGCTATACATTCACATTCCTAACTGGCCCAATGGCCTTCCAGAGGCCACTTTAGGCACTTCAAATGCAATATGACCAAATCTAAACTCTACCTTCCTCCTTCCTAAATCAGCTTGCCTTCTCTTATCCTTTGCCTCTGGGAATGGCTCCACCAAACTCCCAGTGTCCAAACCAGCCTTCTTCCTTGCATTCTACTCCATTGCTTTAGCCAAGGCCCTTGTCACCTCTTACTTGATCTACTGCAATGGCATCCTTACTAATTCCCTGTCTCTAATCTTACACCACACTAATCAATTCCTCAAAATCTCTCTCTAGTATGCATATTGCTATAAGCTTTTACCTTGATAAAAATTCTTCAAGATCTTACCATCAACTTGGACAAAAATCCAACTCTATTTACAGTCCACCAAATTCTGCATAAATTTAAACCTTAGTTCTCAAATCAGCACCATCTTCTTAATTGTACTGCTTTTAAAATGTTAGTGTTTTCACATTTTATTAAAAAAACACATACATACAGTTTTAAGAATCAAGTAGTACAGAAGGTCTATAATTAAAAGCAAATGTTCTTTCCCTGATCCTGTCCTCCCCTGGTCCAGATCCCCAGGGCAAGCACTTTTCAGCACTAGTTTCTAATTCTTCTGGTGTTCACCTGTGTATATTTAGAAAATATACTTTCACTATCATTTTTTTGCTTAGCAACTTTAGGGATCCCGCTACCTGCATTCCCCACCTCCTCCTAATACAGTTACATCACCTATGTGTACCTCTACCTTTTTTAACTTCAAGTAATTAAACTATTTCTTATTGAATCAATTCTAGATATTTCCTTTCCACCCTTCAGACTATAAGGATAATAGTCTTCCTACCCTTTCCTTCTCTTCTCTCCATTTCTCTCGCCTTCCCAAATTTTGTCAAATGTGCTTTTACTTTTACAATTTGTATATGCTATTCTGTAATAAGAACTGTTTTGTTCCTTTCCTGTAGGAAGATTTTTCAAGTTTTAAATATCAATGACATATTTACATTATCATGCCCATGTGAATATTCACTGCAGGGCTGTGTTATGACGCAGCTTTTATTTTCCAAAATACTAATTGCCTTGCTAGCATTTCCTCCCTTTATCACATTCTTAAGTTCATCCAGCATCTCAACAGTACTGTGTGGTCTATGGATTTTCTTTTTCTCCAGATCTCCCTTCTGGGTTGTCCCATTTTCCTGCTGCAGTCTGGACTGCTTTTCTCTAGGCCTGCTGCATTCTGTCACTCTGGAACCTTTATTGTTCAACTTAGTAGGAGCCATTGTTTTCTGGATCCCTTCCTTTGTTTACTATCTCATTTGGCTGGAACAGGAGTAACTTCCTAAGAAGTAGTACATAGTGCATGAGAAATAGAATTTCTGCATCCTGGCATATTTACTAACATATTTACTGGTTCCTCATACTTGACTGATAGTGTGGCTTGTATAACATTCCAACTCCTAAATAAATTTCCTAGCACATTAATGGTATTGATCCCCCTGATTCAGACATTTAGAATTGCTTAAAGCCCATCTTATTCTTCCTTTTGTGTAAGAGTTCTATAGTTTTCTTCATGGATCTTTTGGATTATCCCTTTATCCTTGGTTCTATTAAATTTCACATTGCTGTGTGTAAGTGTAGGAGGTTCTTAGTTTTGCTTGTTGCATTTTTTTTATTATGCTAGACATAGAATAGAGCCTTTCAATTAGAAGATTGGAGAAAATTGTTTCTTTGATAATTTCTCTCTAATTTCTATATTATCTATGTAAACCCCATTCTTTGGATGTTGTACTTCTGATTTCATTTATATGAAATTCTAGAAAAAGCAAAACTATCATGACAAAAAGCAGATCAGTGGACACTTAGGGCCCCGGTAGGCAGATGGGATTGACAATAAGGGGATATGAGGGAACATTTTGAAAGATGAAAATGTTTTATATAATGATGATGGTGGTAGTTTCATAAATGCATGTATTTTTCAGAGTTCATCTAACTGTGCACTTAATATTAGGAAATTTTAAGGTACATTATAACTCAAGGAAAATAACCTTTTAAGAAAGGAGATGAGTCAAAACAGAGTAAGAAGCATAATGAGATCTACAGCATGATATCGGTGTAAATTAAAAGTAAATTTGATAAAGGAGGAAAGACTATCCACTGGAAGAAAGACAGTCTCTTCAATAAATGGTGCTGGGAAAATTGGACATCCACATGCAGAAGAATGAAACTAGACCTCTCTCTTTCACCATACACAAAGATAAACTCAAAATGGATGAAAGATCTAAACGTGAGACAAGATTCCATCAAAATCCTAGAGGAGAACACAGGCAACACCCTTTTCGAACTCGGCCACAGTAACTTCTTGCAAGATACATCCACGAAGGCAAAAGAAACAAAAGCAAAAATGAACTATTGGGACTTCATCAAGATAAGAAGCTTTTGCACAGCAAAGGATACAGTCAACAAAACGAAAAGACAACCTACAGAATGGGAGAAGATATTTGCAAATGACGTATCAGATAAAGGGCTAGTTTCCAAGATCTATAAAGAACTTAATAAACTCAACACCAGAGAAACAAACAATCCAATCATGAAATGGGCAAAAAACATGAACAGAAATCTCACAGAGGAAGACACAGACATGGCCAACAAGCACATGAGAAAATGCTCTGCATCACTTGCCATCAGGGAAATACAAATCAAAACCACAATGAGATACCACCTCACACCAGTGAGAATGGGGAAAATTAACAAGGCAGGAAACCACAAATGTTGGAGAGGATGAGGAGAAAAGGGAACCCTCTTGCACTGTTGGTGGGAATGTGAACTGGTGCAGCCACTCTGGAAAACTGTGTGGAGGTTCCTCAAAGAGTTAAAAATAGATCTGCCCTATGACCCAGCAATTGCTCTGCTGGGGATTTACCCCAAAGATACAGATGCAACGAAATGCTGGGACACCTGTACCCCAATGTTTATAGCAGCAATGTCCACAATAGCCAAACTGTGGAAGGAGCTTCGGTGTCCATCGAAAGATGAATGGATAAAGAAGATGTGGTTTATGTACACAGTGGAATATTACTCAGCCATTAGAAATGACAAATACCCACCATTTGCTTCAGCATGGATGGAACTGGAGGGTATTATGCTGAGTGAAATGAGTCAATCGGAGAAGGACAAACATATGTTCTCATTCATTTGGGGAATATAAATAATAGTGAAAGGGAATAGAAGGGAAGGGAGAAGAAATGGGTAGGAAATATCAGAAAGGGAGACAGAACATAAAGACTCCTAACTCTGGGAAATGAACTAGGGGTGGTGGAAGGGGAGGAGGGCAGGGGGTGGGGGTGAATGGGTGGCAGGCACTGAGGGGGGCACTTGACAGGATGAGCACTGGGTGTTCTTCTGTATGTTGGCAAATTGAACACCAATAAAAAATAAATTTATTATTAAAAAATAAAAAGTAAATATAGCATACTCAGAAATTGACTATCATTCAGCCATAAATAGAAAAGAAGTATTGACTCATGCTATGACATGGATGAAACTTGTTTTCAATTATACAAAATGAAAGTAGCCAGATACAAAAGAATTATTAAGAATAGAGAAATTCATAGACACAGATTTGCCATTTCCAGGGCCTGGAGGAGAGGGAATCAGAGTGACTGATTAATGGATATAAAGTTTCTGGCATGGGGTGATAAAAATTTTCTAGAATTAGGTAGCAATGATGGTTGCACAACACTAAATGCACTAAATGCTACTGAATTGCATATGACATAACATTGTTAAAATGGTAAATTTTGTGTTATCTATATTTCCCACAATAAAACTAAGTGCATATATACTGTTTTTCCACTTGCAGCACTGATGAGGTAACCTACTAGACCAAATTTTCCATCAAGGAAAACTATAAAAACAGTATACATGTACTTTTGGTGGGGGGGGGAGGGGAGGAAGCTTTTGAATCTGGTCATCAAAAATTGGCTAAGGCAGGCAGAACATGAGGCAGCGTAGGTATGATAGACTTTCAGATGAATCCCAATGATCCTTGTTTCATGGTATTCATGCCTTTGAGTAATCCTCCCAAGTGTGACTTGTGATTTGCCAATAACTAGTATATTGCAAAGGCTGTCCTTTCTGTGATTCTATTACATAGGACTATAACTTATCATCCTACCAGCTGAGTCTATTATGCTCTCAGCTTGTATACTTTGAAGAAATCGCTGGATTAGCCCGTAAGGCAAGGAACTGAGGACATTCTATGGACAAAAGCTAGCCAGTAAGGAAAGCCCTCTGTCTAATAGCCTGCAAGGAACTAAAACCTTCTAACAACCTTTGAATGAGTTTGAAGTAGATTCTTTCCTGATCAAACCTTGAGATGAAATTCTACCCCTAGCTGATACCTTAGTTGCAGTCTCATGAGAGAGCTGGAAGCAGAGGACTCAGCTAAGCCATGTCTGGACTCCTGACCCCGAGAACTGACATAATCTGTCTTAAGTCTCTAAGTTTATGATAATTTATTACACAGCAATAAATAATTAAGAGTAAAGGACAAAGTAAAGGACAATATACTAGGTGAGCTGGACTGTCTTTGTCCTCCTTTCCCTTAGGGAATTGCTTGTTTTTAATGCAAAAGATTGAGGCTGAGAAGAAAATAACTGCCTAGAAATTTTTCCAGTTAGAAGTCAAAAATGCATGCAAGATTAATAAGGCAGCCAAACTTGAAGGACTAAGATCCTAAAGTAAAGGAAGCCACAGAAAAGTGAGTCCAACATTCTGCATCATTCTATACTACATTTTTCCTCAAAGAATTTGCCACATCATAAACTACTCTGGGTCAAGAGGCCAAGAAATTAAGCAGAAAATAGTTACTAAATGGCTACTTGATGGAACAAGAGTTTAGGGGAGGTAAAATTGCAGGTAAGGATAAGACAAGGAAGAGGGACCCTGGTAAATATTTCATGTTTTCAGCTGAGACTCTTATAAACTCCCAAGACCTAGATGAACAGAATGACCAGTTCTCAGAAAGCCTGGAATCCTGCTTGAATCATCTCAAGCCCTGATTAGATCAAATTTTTGCCTCCAGTTTATCTCCTAAAAGGAAATTAAATCATCTCTAGGGGAGATAAAATCACCCACAGTTGATATAGTATTTCATATAAAATGCCCAGCATTCAATCAAAGAATACCAGGCATGGCAGGAAACAGGAAAAATAACTTATTATCAAAAGATAAAACAACAGAAACAGATAATCCAGCAGATAGATAAAGAATAGAGAATTTTGCCATAATACTGGAATCTAAAGTCAAATGGAAATTCTATATCTTAAAATTCCTTTTACTGATTTTAAGAATAAGAAAAAATTCACAGCAGAAAAAAAAAAGAACTGGAACTTCAAGCCATTTGAAATGATCCACAATTCAAACCACAAAAAATAAGGATGGAAAACACAAAAATAAATTATAATTGGTGGAGTGAATGCTGTAATATATATACACCTGGAGTATTATAAGGAAAGAAAAGAGAGAATGAGACAAAAATATATTTGAAGGGACAAATGACTGATAATTTCCTAAAACTGATGAAAGATATTAGCCTCAGATTCAAGAATTTCTGTAAACACAAGACCTTAAAAATATTAGCAAAACCACAACTACACACACTAATAACATTCCTGGAAACCAAGGAAAAGAGTAAATTTTAAAAACAGAAAAAAATAAGTCTTAATTCCAGGGAGAAACAAGGACAACAACTGACTTACCAACAGAAATTATGAAGCCAGACCCGGGATCGAGTCCCACGTCAGGCTCCCAGCATGGAGCCTGCTTCTTCCTCTGCCTGTGTCTCTGCCTCTGTGTGTGTGTGTGTGTGTGTGTGTGTGTGTGTGTGTGTCTCATGAATGAATAAATAAAATCTTTAAAAAAATCATGGTATATATACTATTGAATATTATTCAGCTGTAATAAAAAAGGAAATATTGTCATTTCCAATTATATGGATGGACCTTAAGGGCATTATGCTAAGTGAAATAAGAGAAAACTAAATACAGTATGATCTCACTGATATGCAGAAATTAAAAAAAAAAAAAACACCTCACAGATACAGAGAACAGACTGGTGGTTAAGCGTTGGACAGCTGATCTCAGCTCAGGTCTCCATCTCAGGGTAGTGAGTTCAAAGTCCTCATTGGGCTCCATGCCCAGCATGGAGCCTATTAAAAAAAATCTTTGGTAATAATTTTAGAACCAATATGTGAATCTAACAAGGTGAATAGAAACTGATAACTTGCTGAGATTTAAGTATAAATTCCTTTTTTTTAAAAGATTTTATTATTTATTTATGAGAGACAGAGAGAGAGAGGCAGAGACACAGGCAGAGGGAGAAGCAGGCTCCATGCAGGGAGCCTGATGTGGGACTCGATCCCGGATCTCCAGGATCAGGCCCTGGGTGGAAGGCGGCACTAAACCGCTGAGCCACCTGGGCTGCCCATGCGTATAAATTCCTTAAAAGCTTATTGGGAGGAGAAGGGGAAAATATAGTTTTCCCCTCTTATGTTGTTTGAACTGATTATCCCGCAAATAATGATATCTCTGGTTAGACTATTCAAACACTAGTGTGTTCTGCTAACTTTCTTTGGTTGACTGCCTTTCTTCATATCATTGCACTGGGGACATGACAGGATATTTCTGCTCTCAATTCCAGGCAAGTGAGTCAGTGCAACTTTCTGCATTAATATGTCAGAATAAAATATCACTATTAGCTTCTAATGATACAGAATATTTTCATATTAAATTGCTTTTCCATCAAAAAATTTTTGTCAAATTCTTATATAAATCTGTAGGTTGTGTTTTCTTCATTTTGTAAATTTCTCTTTGAAACTATATTCGCAGGTTATTTGAAGTTAATTACACAACCAATATGGTGGGTTCAGTGCACCTGTACTGGGAAGTCATTTACACCCATTGAAAAATTGGCATTGGTGCCTGAGGGAGTCCTACTTGGCAGCATCACAAAGTCATAAGCTAAATTATCTAGAGTAGCAGCCTTCAAACTACATAAGTGGTTATGATGTTTAACAGGATCAGTTTCCAGATCTGCACTTGCATATGTACCCTTGGTAGCGCAGGCTTAGCTGCTTCTTCCCCATCCCTCCTTTTACTCTTGTGAAAGGAAGGCCTATCACTCTCCTATCCCTGATTTAACTATGGTATGTTGCTCTGGGTAGGCAAACCTCCAAGTGCAAAATGAAGGATCCATTCAAAATCTTGATGTCAGGAATGGGAAATGACTAGGTAAAAGTCCTTATATAGGTGAGGTGGTTTCTAGATCTTTGCTGCCAACAAAATTGAAAGATGACATAGTGGAATTGGTACTAGCTAGTAGATCACTAAACATCATTTTGGAAGAATAAATTGCTATGTAATTTTTGGCATGTAACTCAGGATTTCAAAGAATTAAGATGCTATAATATCTGCTCCATTTTTATCTACTTATTGGTCAATAAAAATTAAAATAGCAATAAATATTCATTCATGGATATATCAAAGTCATATAAACACACTCCACCAATCTCATTGAGTTGCATTTCCAATAAAATAGTTTCTTATATTTAATAATTTTTTTAAAATGTAGTACATATGGGCACCTGGGTGGCTCTGTGGCTAACTGTCTGCCTTTGGCTCAGATTGTAAACCTGGGGTCCTGGGATCAAGTTCTGCATTGGCTCCCCACAGGGAGCATGTTTATCCCTCTGCCTATGTCTCTGCCTCTCTGTGTGTCTCTCATGAATAAATAAATAAAATCTTTAAAAAATGTAACATGTAGCTGTTGTTTTGGTCATAATGATTATAATGATAAATTGATTTTTTAAAATTTAAAGCCTCAGAGTCAGAGGAAAAATTTTATAACAATTTTATATGTATGTAAGTAAAAATATATATATATATTTGCATATATATCTTTATATACATATATATATTATATATATATACACTTATTTGCCAAGAGGTATGATGAATTATTAATAAATGACTTCTGAGAATTCTGGGCACGAATTTAAGGAGGAAAAGCAATGATTTAAAGCTTCTGATTGTTGAAGAATAGATCATTCCTGTATTTTTAAAATGAATGATGGTAGTTATTAAATTGCCATGGTATTTGGATTCATCTAGATAGATCAAAAGAGTGATCTAGCAGTTTTACTTTAATTTTTATAATTACATATTTTATGACTACTTGAACTGTCAAAGCACAACTCACAAAATGTCAAAAATGTAATTATTATACAAATAGAAGTTAAAAACCATATAAATAGATGAGTCAAAGTTTTAGTTAACCCATTACAGAAGGAACTATCATGAGACAAGTCTGTTTTAAACAGGAAATGAGAAACTGGGATTTTATGTAGTCAGTGAAAAAAGGAACACTTAAACAGTATAGGTATATTAGAAACAAAATTAGCTAATATACTATACTAATATACTATTAGCAATAAGATCATAACCCATAAGGTTATCTGCTGTGGCAGACAGACTAGAAAAGTTCACATACCTTATCATTTTTCTACCAGCTAACTTGTAACTTGACAGAATTATAAAATGACTTGGCCCCAGTCAAGCACAAAACTAAGTCGGACTTCTATGCCCTGAAGAGTCAGATTATCCTCTGACTGGATAATTAGAAAATGCTCCTAGCAAGATATTAAAAGTTCAAATAATCAACTTTTCATCTTATTTACCAGATTTGTATAGTTCTCCTCAGTAAAACTTATGATGAAACATTTTAAATGTCAGCTTTAAAAGGTAAGAAAGGAAACATAATTTTTTTGGAAAAAAAAATCAGGAGCTACATAATAATGGTATGATTGAAGCCTGGGAATGAAATTCACTGTTGGCTATGTTTTAAAGAATTGGTAGGCTATTTTTGCCCAGATTTGTGTGTATGTCCTAAGAACAAGAACACAAATAATTGCAGCACAAAGGTCAAACTCAGAATATATAATATAGAATTCTAGTGCCTAATCCACAATTCATACTCAAATTCCATCAGTCATCCCTGGGGAGTCCTTTATACCTATATTTTTCCCTACCTGGAGTCCAAAATGTGAGGAGGTATGATACATGCCAAGAGAACTGTGTGATCTTTCTAATTTACATAGATAGGGAATGGGAGTGTGTGTGGGAATGGATCTTAAAGATGTGGGATGAAGCTGGAAGAAATAAAAAGTTGAGTGAGGCTAAATTTATGAAGATGGGCTCGCTAAGCAGAATTCTGAATTCAGTGTTTCAGCATGAGAGGTTAGGAAGAGCTCTGTTCGTTTAACTGAAATATGGACCAAAGTAGCCAAATGTTAGAACTGCCTTGGTATGTTACAGAGGAAGTTAATTAAAGATTTAGGGACATTAGAATGTTAATACGGATTTACCATATAAATCCTGCTCACCCACCCTGGGAGAGACCAGAGAACACACTTTTTACTACGATTGTGAGAGACAGATTTGGGAGGGGAGCCCCAGCATCCTTGAATAGCTCTAGGTTGCCCTTCTTTGTAGGTCAGAAATTACAGGGGGAATTGCTACCACTAAATTGAGATCTCTAAATGCAATGTAAATTATGAAGTCTCAGGGTGGCAAGGGCTAAGAGGTGGCACTTAACTGCCAAAAACAACGTGGGTGTGGTTACTGTAATAGACAGTGGGACCAAAAAAATAATCAAAATAGTCTAACTGGCCGAGACCAATGGCATTGTCTAGTTGATCTCAGTGTCTCTAGAAAAGAAATAGATGGGCAGCCTACTAAATTCCTACCTGATCTATGTAAGTAAAAAAATTCCAGGTCAAGTAAATAGAAGTCTGACTTGAATCCCTAAAATAGTTACTCACTTAATTTCCAGCCTTCAAACCCAGACCATGGATGAAGGTAAGGGGACAACCCCCCTGAAGAAAGCAACCCACTGAACTGCCAAAAAATCTGTACTGTCTTTCAGACTTTCCCCCTAAGGGACCTATGGAGCCTGTGAATTGGGAAAAGGGAAATAATTTGATTTCTCGGGGATAACTTGACACTGGCTTTGAACTGACATTAATTCCTGGGGACCCAAAATGCCACCACCAGTGGCATTATCAACCACCAGTGAGAACAGGGGCTTTTGGAGGGCAGGTGATCAATAGATTTAGTTCAGATCAGTCCCACATTGGACTTAGTAGATCCTCAAAACTACCCAGTTCCAGACTGCATAACTGGAGTACCCCTACTTAGGAACTGGCAAAATCAACCACTGGTTACCTGGTCCACAGAGTAGGCATTAATGAGATAGGAAAGGCCAAATGGAAGTCACTAGAATTGCCTCTACATATGAAGAGAGTAAATCAAAAACAATACTGCATTTCTGAAGGGACTACAGAGAAAATGCCATTATATTTGAAAGATGCAGGGGTGGTGATTTTCACCACATCCATATTCAACTTGACTATTTTGCCTGTGTAGTAGACAGATGGATCTTGAAGAACGACAATGGATTATCAGGTGGTCACTCTAAATATAACCGCTGTTCCACATACGGATTTCATTGCTTGAGCGAATGAACACATACCCTGGTACCTAGTATACAACTATTGACCTAGCAAATGCTTTTTCCTTTGTTCTTATTAGTAAAGACCACCAGAAGCAATTTGTTTTCATCTGTCAAGGCCAGCAATTCACCCGCACTGCACTGTCTTACCTCAGGGATATGTCAACTCTCCATCTCTTTGTCATAAGTCTTACCCCAGAGACTTTGATCACCTTTCCCCTCCACAAGACATCATGCTGGCCCATTGCATTGCTGATGTTATGCTGATTGTGTCTGGTGATCAGGAAGTAACAACTATACTAGATATATTGGTAAGACACTGCATGTCAGAAAGCAGAAAGTAAATCTTACAGATTTCCAGGGGCCTTCCACCTCAGTGATGTTTCTAGAGGCCTAGTGATATAAAGCATGTCAAAATATCACTCCTAAGGTCAGGAATAAATTGTTGCATCTGGCTCCTTCTGTGACCCAAAATAGTGCTACGCCAACCTATTTGGTGAGTGAACTAAAATTATGTTTTAGTGTGTGAGACCATTCCTCTCGAATCTTAAATTTCTAAATGTGTAGGCATTAAGAGCCAATTTGCTTTGAGCAATCTTTGCAAGAACATTTGTATAAACAAAGAGCCTTGGACAGATGAAGTGACTCCTCCTGGAGCAGATTCACTTAGATTCCTTAAATACATTACATTACTATTACGGTAAAGATAGAGCTGTCTCCTTCCTCTACACAGAGCAAATTTGCTTATAATGCAGGGTAATAAGAGAATGTCTCTCCATGGAGGAGAGGATAAGCAAGTTTTCTAGTAGCCCCTGAATAAGACCACAAGAAATTTCCTAATCTCTGGGTTCTACTCCAGAAATGCCTCCCACTCTATGTGTAGGAAACACCTAACTTTGAGCACATGGTCCTTCGAGAGTTGAGGCTCAGGGAACAGAGACAAAAGTTTACCTCTGGCTACAACTATTGCTAAAAGTAATCATTTTTTCTGACCCAGATGCTTCATGTTCTTCTGCCAGTATCCATCAAACTGTAATAGGCTTACTTCTTAACTTGCAAAGAGAATAAAGCTCAGAGTTTTCAGTCTCTGACTTGAGAGTTTAACACTGATAACTTATTACATTGAGCTTCTTTTTATGTGCTTATTGGCTGTTCATGTATATTCTTTGGGAAGTGTCTGTTCACATCTTTTGTCCATTTATAAATCGAATTGTTTGTCCTATCATTGATCATATATTGGGAATATAAGTAACTTGCTAGATAGATGTTTTGTGAATATTTTCTTATCTGGCTTGAAAAAATGACATAAAATATGAAGACGGTTAATCCTCAATTGGATGTGCAGAAATCATTTCCTCTACCTACATATCAAAAAGAGTAGCTGAAATCTGAGTGCAGACTACAAAATTTTATCTAACCAAATCAGGAGATAAAAAAGATGAAAGAGGTTATAATAAAATTGAATGAGGCTGAAACTCAAAAAAAGCATGATACACTGGGGGCAAAACTTACCTGAGCAAAAGGGCATTTGTCTATTTGGGGTTCTTCACTGACATGGTAGGCATGACTAGATTCTCAGAATATTCACCTGCAGCTCATAGAATTCTTGTGTCTCAGTCTTGAATCTGTGTGTGGTAAGTAATCAGCTCTCAGTCCTAGTCTTCTAACAGTAAGTTCAGCCATCCTGTGATGGCAATCTGCTTCCCCTAGCTCTGTAAATGCCATTATCACACCAAGAAACTATGTTAATAACTAGAGAATAAAAGTGACAATAGATTTTCTCTTTACATTTCAGAAATATTATATCAATCTACTTGTGTTTATTATTTAAGGTCTTTTCAATATTCAAGAAAATTAGGTCTTCTGTTTTCAGAGGTGTGGTGGACTCGTATCTACCCTACTGCTGAAAACAACTAAAAATCAAAAAGCTGAACTGGAAATAAGAATACACAAGGGAAAAACAAACTTGAGATGGGAACCAAAGAAGTAGGTGGGATGGTGAAGGCTTGTTTTGTGTTGAAGGTATTGGACAAATTGGATTAAGTTGAAGTTTGCTGTCATGGCACATCCTGGAGACAAATGCCAGGGCCCAGATCGGGAGATCCTGATCCGCTCCATTCTTTCCACATCAGTCATTGTGAGGTTCCAGGGCCTCAGTTTCATGGAATGAAACTCCAGGAATGGTTCTGAGCTGTCGCAGTGTTTTATGACCTGTACTTCCCTCATCTTAACCGTCCACTGTTACGGACCAGACCTCACTACCTGTCTGCAGGCTTGTTTGATCTGATGTGGACTGCCACGTTGCCCACGTAAGCTTGTCAGTTTCTTCAAACATGTACTTAGTTCTCTGCTCTCTCAAAGTGCAAGTAGTAAAACTTAATACAAGATGATTTGAAAACAGGTATACAACTTCTTCTTCTTCAGAGGTCCCAGGTTTTCCTTCCAGTGAAATGTACTAATTGGTCTTGGACCAAGGGCATGTATTAATAGTGACACATGCTATAAAAGCAGAACTGTATTAATTTGTACTTTGCAGAATATTCCTGTTCAAATCATAATTCATTTTTCACTCTCCGGAGGAAATGCAGTTGGATTCATCATCTCTTGGAATGCAATCCTCTCAAAAGCAGCAACAAGCTCTATTTTCCACAGGCTTCTAAAACTATTTGTCAGAACTTCATTTAAATTTGCTGTGACTTCTCAAGGTTATTTTTCCTTGCCTTTGGTTCTTAAGGAGCCACTCTGGAAATTTTCGAAATTGGCAGATGCTGAGCATTTTAAGTGTCAGTGCAGAGATCTTATCATTTGAAAGTAGTAAGCAGTAGTATGATGCAAGAGCCTAGCTTCCAGCTTTATCATTAAGCAGTTCTTACTTCACATTGTGCACAACATTTCTCTGAGCTGCTCTAAGTGGCTTTGTCCAAGTCACTCTGCTTTCCCTGATGAGGTGTGAGAACACCCAGAAGTGATAATCATGTGTAAACAGCCATGGTGAGGAGGTGTTACACATAGGTCAATGGGCCTCTACAGTCTGCAGATTTTAAACCTTTTGTGTGATGACAGGGAGAAATGTGTATAGCTGTCACTAAAAGCATTTCAGAACAATGCCAGTTACATTCAAGGTGCACATGAATGCCTGTGGAATTGATTTGGCAGAAAAAGCACTGGTCACACATTGAATGTAAGCATACATGTAGCCCAAACTAGTACTCAATAGAAGCATGTTTGACTTCCAGCCAGGTAAGACAGAGCCTAAAATGGTGTGGTAGGTAGAGTAATGGCCCCCTAGAGATGTCTATGTCCTAATCCTCCTATGTCCTAACATACCTATGAGTATGTTACCTTAGATGGCAAAAGGTACGCAGGTATGATTAAGTTAAAAATTTTGAGATTGGGAGGTTATCCTGGATTATTCAGGTTGGTCCAGTGTAATCACAAAAGTGCTTATAAGAGGGAGGCAGGAAGGTCAGAGTTAGAGTAAGATTTGAATACCATGTGCTGCTATCTTTGCAGATGGAAGAAAGAACCAGGACCCAGGGAATGCAGGTAGCCTCCAGAAGCTACAAGGAAATAGATTCTCTCCTAGGAAACCCAGAAAAAAAGCAGCCCTATTGACACCTTGGTGATTAACATGGTGAGGTCCATTGCAGATTTCTGACCTCCAGACCTACAAGATAATAAATTTATGTTGTGTTAAACTACTAGGTTGTGGCAATTTGCTACAGCAGCCAAAGAAAACTAATATGGAAGGTGTATGGAAATCCCTGCCCATGGTTTCCATGTTCTGTCTCATATTCTTCTCTATTGAAAATTGAAACTTTGGGTATATACCTCAGAGATACAAAGTGCCCAAAAAGTCTAAGCGTGCATCTTTAAGTGATCTACTTTTTTTAAAAATTTATTTTTATTGGAGTTCAATTTGCCAACATATAACATAACACCCAGTGCTCATCCCATCAAGTGCCCCCATCGGTGCCTGTCACCCAGTCACCCCAACCTCCCCCCGCCCACCTCCCCTTCAACCACCCCTTGTTCGTTTCCCAGAGTTAGGAGTCTCTCATGTTCTGTCTCCCTCTCTGATATTTCCCACTCATTTTCTCTCCTTTCCCCTTTATTCCCTTTCACTATTTTTTATATTCCCCAAATGAATGAGACCATATAATGTTTGTCCTTCTTTGATTGACTTATTTCACTCAGCATAATACCCTCCAGTTCCATCTACGTCGAAGCAAATGGTGGGTATTTGTCGTTTCTAATGGCTGAGTAATATTCCATTGTGTACATAGACCACAGCTTCTTTATCCATTCATCTTTCGATGGACACCGAGGCTCCTTCCACAGTTTGGCTATAGTGGACATTGCTGCTAGAAACATCGGGGTGCAGGTGTCCTGGCATTTCACTGCATCTGTATCTTTGGGGTAAATCCCCAGCAGTGCAATTGCTGGGTCGTAGGGCAGATCTATTTTTAATTCTTTGAGGAACCTCCACACAGTTTTCCAGATTTAAGTGATCTACTTTCAGAGAGTTTCATGATTCTGTTGCCTAATATGAAAAGAAATCTGTATTTTTTTTTACATTTTTTAATTTAAATTCAATTTGTCAACATATAGTATAACACCCAGTGCTCATCTCATCAAGTGCCCTCCTCATTGCCTGTCATTCAGTTACCCCATCCCCCACCCACTTCCCCTTCCCCCCAACCCTTTGTTTGTTTCCCAGAGTTAGGAGTATCTCATGGTTTGTCTCCCTCTCTAATTTTTCCCATCCAGAATATAAGCAATAGTGAAAAGGATTATAAGAGAAAGGAAGAAATCTACATTTTTAATTAATTCTTTGGGTCCTTAGAAAAGTCATCAGTTAAACAATGCCCAGTGCACCTCTTCTATACCAAAGGAGCAAGCAACTGTGCAAGCAAATAATTTACACTTTTGTTAGATCCAGCAGCCCAACCTGAATCCTGCCTAGAATGTCTCTCACTGTCTTTTTTTTTATTTCAGGATTTCTTACTTAGTGAAAACATTACTAAATCCCCATTACTTAGGAATTATAGAATGGCCTACATCCTTTATTTCTGCTTAAAATTTTTTCAATAATAAGAGCTATTTACTAATAGCACACAAGGATTATAAATTAGATACATGGTTCTATCAGTAACTTTTTGTTTGACTAGGAAATTTTACCAGAATTAAGAAGACTAGGGGCAAAATGGCATGGATAATTTTAAAACACAAGACAGGGCTTTATCGTAAGTTTGCATATACAATGCTAGGTATTTTGATGCATTATATTATCTAAATCCTTTATTCCTTACAACAACCATAAAAGACAGGAAGTATTATTATACCCATTTTACAAAAGAGAAAAATGAGAAAGAGGTTAATTAGCCTGTCCAGCATCACACAGTAAATTGTAGAGCCAAAATTAAAATCCAGTTATCATGGCTTCCAGCACTCTCAGATTTTAAGTACAAAGCCCTTTTCATTAAATCTGAAAAATATAAAGCCCTTTCTCAGGTAACATTGCTCTTGGAATCTGGCCATCATCTTTAATTATTTTTATTGTAATGTTACTTAAGCATGTACAAACAAAACTGATTGCACATTTCTGTATTAGTCTGTGTGGGCTATCACAACAAAATACCATAGACATGGGCCTAGGAGAACAGAATTTTTTTCCTCACAGTTCTGGAGGCTAGGTGTCCATAATCAAAGTGCCAGCAAGCTCAGTTTCTGGTGTGGCCTCTCTTCCTGGCCTGTAAACAGCCACTTTCTCACTGCCTCCCCACATGGTCATTTTTCTGTATGTATGTGTAGAGTGAAAGAGATCATTAGTTTCTTTTCTTATTAGGATACCAGTCCTATCAGGTAAGGGTCCCACCCTAATGATCTCATTTAACCTCAGTTATCTCCTTGGAGGCCCTGTCTCCAAATACAATCACACGGAGGGTTAGAGCTTTACATATGAATCTGGTGGGGACACTATTCAGTCCATAACAATTTCTTGTTATTGTTCTTATACAACTATAAAAGCAAAACTAATATACAAAGTAAATACAAACAACATTCCCAAGCCAAGAAAACTAATTAGTTTAGTGTGATGGATTTTTGTTCCCTAAAACTACATTGCCAGGATTAGGTTTAATACTAAAAAAGTGGGGCAGCCCTGGTGGCCTAGCGGTTTAGTGCCGCCTTCAGCCCAGGGTGTGATTCTGGAGTCCCAGGATCGAGTCCCACGTCGGGCTCCCTGCATGGAGCCTGCTTCTCCATCTACCTGTCTCTGCCTCTCTCTCTCTCTCTGCATCTCTCATGAATAAATAAATAAAATCTTTAAAAAAAATACTAAAAAAGTGGAACCCGAGGTCTGGTTCTGTTTTGACTCTATCTGCATTTTGACTTCAATAACCCAATTGCCTAAGATCCTTGCTCACAGAAGTATATTGAACAGGTTATTAATGACCTCAAGACTTTGATCAAAAGGACTCAGGTAGACACCAATGACTGTCCCATGGTGCTAGCTGGAAACCGTAGGCTCATAGATCCATACGTTTCTCCCTCTTCTCCTGGTGTGCATGGGCCATATGCTTGGGCAGGACACAATGGATGCTTTTAGCATCATGAGGCTGTGCTCCCAAAGAAGGAGGCTGCCTTCCCCTGAAACCAGTCTTCCTGAGAGGTGGGGGCACCTTGTCCCAGCTAACTCACTGCCAACTCTGAAAGAGGTGTCACAGCTCTGATAGGACTCAGATCACACACTCAAATTGGGTAATTGAGAAGAGTTTAAAAAGCAAAGGAGTGGGTACGGTTTAGAGAAACCAAAACCAATCTTGCAGTAGTACCTCAACACTAGCACACTAGCAATTATAAGAAGCTATTACCACCACGACCACCACCACTACCACCCCCGCCCCGGAAAGGGTCAGGCAAGAGAACTGTTCCTGGGACCACACACAGAGGGGCTGCACGGGAAAAGTTCTCCAGCAGGAGCAGAAGCTTTAATGGAGGGGCATCCCAAGCCACAGTGGCCCAACAGTAAGGTAGGAAGTAAAATAGCTCACCCTCCTCCACTTTTGGTCTCCTGCAAGTGTCTCCCATTGGCTAACCCAGATTGGAAGCCAGTGGGCCTCCCCATGTCACAAAGAAGGGAAGAGAGTAGATCTGAGGGGCAAACAGAAATTATCCAGTGTACCTGGCCAGAGCCTCTGAGGTCATTTTGCTGACAATCCCATTTATCCACAAACACTTTGCTGATTCATGATAATTAAGTAAATAAACCAAGTAAGGTAACCAAAACAATGCTGATAGTAGAATATGGCAACACTATTACATCAGTTTGGCCTTTTGAAAACAAGGTTAGTATTATGGCATTATTGAAATCTACTTTAAATGGATATCTAATCCAATTATTGCTGGAATTAGAACCTGAAAATATCTGAAATTCATTTGCAGTCTTGCAAATAATGAAAAAAAAAAAAAAAACCGGTTTCCAGAAGGAAAACAGTAAATGGCTTATTCACTTCATTTCTAATAGTATATCAAAGTTTGTTGTTATTGCTTCCACTTTGCCTCAATGCAGGTTACATAAACACATGGAAAGTATCTTTCCCTAGCATGCCCTGACATCATTTGGCCTTGGTGATGCACAAAAGTGCCATCTGTGAACCAGTCTGTCTCCACTCTTTTCTGACTTAATGATTAAGTAGCACATTATTTGCTCCAAATCGTTGTTTTCACATCAAAATCAAACCCTTAATATGTTAATTAAATTCTTGTGAAAATGACTTTCATTGGTTACTTTTCTCTACAAAGGGAAAGTTACTTTTAGAGTTGGTAAGAGAATGTAATGGCAGTTGTCATTTTGACATTGGTGACTGCTTGTTGCCAACACAATCATAAACACAAAGATGATAATTGGTCATCAAAATGCTGAGATTACTTTCATCATATTATCTAAAAGAAAAATCAGAATCATCACAAAGAACTGTCAGACTCCCAAAACTGTGTCTAGGGATCTGTATACCAGGATGTGATAGCTTGTGGAAGGTTCCTGGTATCTATGGGTGTTAAAGATACTCAGAAAAGTGGGAGGCCATGCAGACCAATCATCTTACCAAGGAGCTCTTTGTAGGCTAGTTTCATGTGGTGATGGATATGTTCCCTCCTTGGTCAAACCTGCAGATCATGGGAGGCTTCTTTGCCCTTTCTACCTGGCTCCTGCTGCAACCAGACTGCCTTGGCCTGCAGGAAGCGAAAAGTGTATTTGAATCTGACAGTGCAGAACTCAAGTCTCTCTTTGTCTCTCTTTTTGCTGAGCCAAAATGTGAAGTAATTTCAGTCCCTCATTTTATCCCTCTTTAAACATATTTGCTGAGCCCAAAATGCGGGTCAGGCTATGTTTCCTGAGCTGGACTATCACAACACATGGTAATACAAAACGCGTAAATTTTATCTAATCCAAGGCAAATAATGTTGCCAGGAGATAAGAGGCAGAATTCTTTCTAGATTAATACAGATACTCCATCCCCTAACGATCTGGGCATTCACAGGGGGTAAAGACCAAAGGGAAAAGGTTGTACGTAAATTACAAACCCTGAAGAGTCACAAGAAGAAGGGCAAGGCCCACCAACAAAGGGAGACCAAAGCTGTCACAGTGGGCAGCAGCCTTGAAGGTGATTAGTGGACAGCAAGCCATCTCCTCTGCCCTGTTTGCTTATCTCATCACACCACAGGTTATTGAAAACCTGAAAGGAACCCAACAGTTGATGAAAGACAAGGAGCAGCTGGCTTGCCCAGAGTAGGTAATGATGGTAATGATGAAGGGAATAGGATCCTCTCATGCCCACCTTCCCACTGGGCCATGGCCAATGAATCATGTCTACCATGTGCTAGAACAAGGTCCTTTTGTTACAAAGGACAATAAAAAACAAAATTCTCTACTTACTTTTAGAAAGTACTTTTATAAACTGCCTTTTCAAATTCAGTAGATTCATAACACCTTTAGCATCTGGGAGTCAGAAAGTCTTTAGATCATATAGTGCAGAAATCTGTGAAATTAAAAAAAAAAAAACAGATACACACACACCAACTAAAAAATTAAAGCACAGAGTGAGGAAAGTACCTTCTCAGAAGAAGAATCAAGATAGTCTATCCTGTGTTAACCATTCCTGACTCAACTATAGGTTAATGCTCTTCAACAAGTATTTATTGAGCATGAGCTCTGTGCTGGGCTCTGTAAAGGACACAAGGATAGTAAGCAGAAGCCCATTTATCAGGAAATCCTAGAGAATAATAGACTAGTAAGTAGATTTGAATCAAAATGGAAAGGAGACATTCAAGAAAATAGAAGGTTCCCATAAAAAATAAAAATGTTATGAAATATGAAAAGTTCTGTGGGACTGTTGGAAGTATAACTTGGCACATTGCTAGAGTACTCTTTGATAATACATAGTAAATGCATTCAAATTACAATATCTTATTGTATCAAATGTTTCACAGGTAGGAATTTAGCTTAAAGAAGTAGTCTTGAACTCTTGAATGTGTACCAATATCTAGCTATTAGGCTGTGCACCACAGTACTGCTTATAAATAGGGGATACAGATGTATATATAATTAAACAGGAGAAAGAAGGGAAGGAAAGATGGAGAGGAAGAGTTGGTAATTGTTTTAGAGATGGTTGTTATTTTCTTTCACTTTCTTCAAAATAACACTTTTCATTTAAAAAGTTAAAGTCCTATAACCCACCTACTTGCTTTGACCAACATAACTAATCTAACCCAGAATCTTTTCCTTAATGTCTAATCTTAGTCAAATCATCCTACTTTTATTTCATTTAATCTCTTCTAAAAATTAAATGAAAGTGTAAAAACAACAGGGGCACATGGATGGCTCAGTCATTTGAGCATCCACTCTTGATTCTGGCCCAAGTCATGATCGCAGGGTCATAGGATACAGTCCTGCCTCAGGCTCTGCCCTCAGCAGGGAGTCTGCTTGAGATTCTCTCCCCTTCAACTCCCCCCACCCTCCCACCTCCACTCACGTGCTCGTGCACTCTCTCTCTTAAATAAATAAATGTTTTAAAAAGTATGAAAACAGGGTGCCTGGATAGCTCAGTCAGTTAAGCATCTGCCTTTGGCTCAGGTCATGATCTCAGGGTCCTAGATTGAGCCCCACATTGGGCTTTCTGCTCAGCAGGGAGTCTGCCTCTCCCTCCCCTTCTGTGCTTGCTCTGTCCCTCAAATATATAAATAAGCATTTTTTTAAAGTGTGAAAATAGCAAATAACCAATAATAGAGAATTTTTTAGAATATAGTGTAAATATGCAGTGAAATACCATATGGGGATTTTTATTATAGAATATTTAACAGTATGTAGGATGTCCATGATATATTATATATGAAGAAAGCAAGCTACAAAGGGCTATTCTTTGTGATCCTAGAGCATTCCAACTTTTTCCAGTTTCTTAAAGAAGATGTAATGCCACCATCACTGGGCCCTTGCATATGCAGTTTCTTCTTCCTGAAATGGTGTCCTTTTGACTCCTTCATAGGATTAGCCACTTTTTATTTTTATATCTTAAATCAAAGACCTAGTCCTTCTCAGCATTTATTATGAATATTGTTTTAGTAAAATAGTAGGAATCTGTGCCCTAGATTATAAAGTCTATAAGGACAGAAAATCTGTCTGCTTTTGCTCACCATTCCATGTCCAGAATCTGGAACATAATAGAAACATATATTTTTTAATGACACAAAGTTAATTTTCACATCTAGGAAAAAAATTACCTTAAAACTGTCTCATTACCTAGTTTTCCTATATTTCTAAATCCATGAATGAAAGCCAAGTATATTTCAAATTGATTAAATTTAATAGGACACAATTTTCCAGATTGATAGAGCAGATAATTCATTTTAATTAGAAAGCTTTGAAGTCTTAAAATTCTTTTCATAATGGAACATAAAAATGTAGAAATAGCATCCACTGGGAATATTTAGTAATGGAATATTTAGTAATATAGGCCCTATATTTAGGCAGTAGAATCATAACATTTTCAAGTTCAATCTGCTTCATTTTATAACAAAGCTGAAGCCCAGAGACACACAGTGAATCACCCAAGATTGCACAGTGAAGGCATAGCTAGGACCTTTTAATCTAGTGCTTATTCTACCTAAACATAAAGGAACAGAGTAATTCCCAGTTCCAGCTGTAGAATCAGAAGAAACTCAGAGGAGGAATAAAGCAGGAAGGTAAAAATAGTGAAAAGAAATTCTAGATATAGACATGTCTGAAAAGGTCCGGTAGACTGGTATGCAGGCCTCTAAACTAATTTCTTCTCCATATAAAGAATGCCTTTAAAAAAAGAAAAATCTGGTATGTGTGTGGGTGTGTGTGTTTCCTGATGTGGGATGATCTAAGAAGCACCGTTGAGAACCCAGTGCCTTCTGACATCTAGCAACAATGCCTGGCACAATATAGTCACTAAAAATATTTGTTAAGTAAGTAATGAGTGAATGAATGAATGAATGAATGAGTGGGCATGTCATCCATAGACTCCCCCAATTTGCCCACTTGCTGGCTCATGTCATCACCTATCGGTGAATGTTAGCACACTGAAGTAGGCTGAATAATGCTCTCCCTCAAAAAGATAACCATGTCCTAATTCCTAGAACCTGTGAGCGTTAGCTGATATGGCAAGAAAGGGATTTTGCAGGTATGATTAGAGATGGGAAGGTTATGTTGGATTATCTAGGTGAGCTGTAAATGCAATTACATGTGTCCTTATGAGAGGGAGGTGGAGACATGGATATTTGACATATAGACAAGAGAGAAGTCAGTGTGACCAGAGAGGCAGAAATTGGAGTGATGCACCACAAACCAAGGAATACAGCCGCCACCAGAAGCTAAAAGAGGCAAAGCATGGATTTCTCCCCTCTGAAGGAAGCGTTGCCCTGCCAGCACTCTGATTTTCACCCAGCAATATTAATTTCAGCTTTCTGGCCTCCAGAACTATAAATGTATAAATTTCAGTTGTTTTGAGCCACCAGGTTTGTGGTAATTTATTAAAGCAGCCACAAGTACAAATTTTGGCCCTGGGAAGCAAGATGCTGCTATGATACATAGCTAAAAATGTGGAAGTGGCTTTGGAATGGGTAATGGGTGGAAGCTGGAAGAACTTTTACATGTATGATGAAAAAGCAAACATTACCCTAAATAACCTATTGGTAGAAATGGATGTTAAAGGTTCTGCCAGCCAGTACTCAGGAGGAAGCAAGGAGCACGGGAAAGAAAACCTATGTCACATTAGAGAATACATACCTTGTTATAAACAAAATGTTGGTAGAAATTTGAGCTTTCAAGGCCCTGCTGGTGAGGACTCAGAAGGGAATAAGGAAAATATTTTTGGAAACTGGAGGAAAGAGGATCCTTGGTCTGTAATAGCAGAAAGTCTAGCTAAATTATGTTCTATAGTTACTTACATGGAAAGTAGAACTTGGAAGCAAAGAACTTGAATATTTTGCTGAGATTTCCAAGTAAAGTATTGAACGTGCTCTGGTTTCTTCTTGTAACCTGTAGTAACATTTGAGACGACAGAGATAAATAGAAAAACCGTGAAGCAAAAAGGAAACTGAACTTGACAGTTTGGGAGATTTTTAGCCAATTCAGACTGTAAAGGATGCCCAAATTAGGAGATTGATGCTGAGGAAGGAATGCCATGAAGAGAAAGCCAAGGGCGTAGCCATTGGAGCAGAAGCCAAGGATAGAGATGAGACCGTCAGGAAGGATCTGTGGAGGAGCCCCTCATCCCATTGCATGAGTCCCCTTGACATACACAGGAGACCCACAGGGTTTTTGAGATTGTTACACAAGCAGAAATGATGCCTGTTTGACCCAAAGGGACAGAAACAGGACAAAATGAAAGAAGGTTGCTAGACTCCCAGAATTCCACAGGCAGGACAGAGGATAATCATTTTTGCTTTTGTTAGGCCACCCAGTATGTGATAAATTGTTTCTGCTGCCACCAGAAATTAATACTCACACATTAGATGCTTAACAAGACACTCTTGGGTTTTTTAATTAAATCAAGTTTGGGGGATCCCTGGGTGGCTCAGGGGTTTAGTGCCTGCC
Organism: Canis lupus baileyi; assembly: GCF_048164855.1. NCBI lineage: Eukaryota > Metazoa > Chordata > Mammalia > Carnivora > Canidae > Canis > Canis lupus. Next base: position 10,484,658 of record NC_132861.1, read on the forward strand.
TTCGGCCCAGGGCGTAATTCTGGAGTCCCGGGATCAAGTCCCATGTCGGGCTCCCTGCATGGAGCCTGCTTCTCCCTCTGCCTGTGTCTCTGCCTCTCTCTCTCTCTCTCTCTCTATCTCTCATGAATAAATAAATAAAATCTTATAAATAAATAAATAAATAAATAAATAAATAAATAAATAAATAAAGTTTGTCATTAATTACATCAAAATTAAATGTTGAACAGGGAGTATTTATAACATGTATCAGGCATAAAGACTACTTATGAAATAAACACCCATATACACACCAACTTGTTTAAGAAATAGAAATTAAGGTTACCGTTGAGGCCCCCATGTGTCTGACAGCATATCCCCCTCACTTTCCCCAAGAGGTCATTACTGTCTTGAATTCTGTGTTTATCATTCTAGTATTCTTTATTTGTTTAGGTATGTATCTCTGGGTTTACTGTTTCATTTTGCATGGTTTTAAATTATTCAAAGGAAATCCTACTACAAGTTTTGTTCTGTGACTTTTTAAATTTGCTACATGGAGAGGTCTCATGTAGCGGTGGTACATTCATACTAATTGCTGCATGACGTGATATTATAAAGACATACCACAACTTATTAGTTCTTCAAGCAAGGGACACATAAACTAGTTGCAGCTTTTGGCTCTCCTGAACTGTGTATGCTGCTATGATGCTGCTATGAATATCGCTGTACATGCTTTTCAGTGCATTGGCGTACAAGTGTCACTAGGGCATATGCCTCAGAGTAGAACTGTGGAGTCACAGTGCAGGAGTACCTTCATCCCTAGATGTATTGTTGTCCACAGTGCTGGTACAGAATTTAAAATTCAATCTCAGGTAGCCGTTTCCTCATTTTTTTAACCACCCAACACATCTTGCTTCTACAATTTATCTGATATATAATCACATTGGCCTTGAATCTCTCTAATATAGGGTTACTTATGACTGACTCTTGGATTCTCGGTCATCTTTATCTGTGCTAGTGTTACAGGTTCTTCTTAGAGGTCAAAGTCCACAGGTATTCAATGAATAGACTCTGGAGCCAAAATGGGCTTAAAACCCAGCTGTGCCACTTACCAGCTAGCTGTATGACTTTTAACTGGTTACTCAATCTCTCTGTGCTTCAATTACCCCCAGTGTAAACTGGGAAAAACTATAGTATTCACTTCGAAGAGTTACTGAGAGGATTAAATAAGCTGATGTGTGAAGCCCTTAGAACAGTGCCAAGCAGAGTAACCTCTATGTATTATTCACATCACAGCTCTTCATAGGAACAAACATATGTGAAAAGTCACTCCCAGCAGGTTACCTGTCTCACAATAGAAGTGATCAAATTCAGGGTGCCTGGGTGATTCAGACAGTTATGCCTCTGCCTTAAGTTCAAGGCATGATGAGCCCCACATTGGGCTCCCTGCTCAGCGGGGAGTCTGCTTTTCCCTCTCCCTCTGCCCTTCACCCTACTTGTGCAGGCTCCCTCTCTCTCTTTCTGTCAAATAATAAAATCTTAAAACCAAAAAATGATCCGATTCAAACACTCACATTTTCTTGTCAGCAAATCTAAAACTCTTTCTCTGTGCCTACACTTTCTCCCATTCGACAGAGTGGATTCCTCCACTGAACTCTGGATTCTGTCCTGTTGTGCCAAGACTGCCCATGTAGTCATTGTACCAGTCTTACTCTCTATGTGATCATTCTCATCACATGTGGACATTCCCTAGAATCTTCTATCTTAAAATGCAAACTACCTAGTCTCCATGTCCCCCCTTAAGCTGCTTCCCCTTGTCTTAAATTCATCCCCCCCCCCAAAAAAAAAATGTTTATAATTGCTCTCTGCAGTCTCAGAATCCATTCCTTCCCCCATGCTACCCCATTCACTGGGAGTGATCTTATCAAGGTCACCTCCATGCTGCTGAATCACATAGTCACTTCTCCATCCTCTCTAATGGACCCCTTGGCAACATGGGACACATCTGACCATCTGCTTCTTAAAAAAAATCTTTATTTGGCTTCCTTTATACATCACTGGGTGTCCCTCCCACCTCACTGACTGACCTGCTCAGGCTGCCCTTGTTCTGTTCTCTCCTATACTTTCTCCCTAGATGACCTCCTTGTTCCGTTCTCTCTTGTACTTTCTCCCTAGACAACCTCGTTCAATCTTGTGATTTTCAAAACCTGTAACATGCTGATGAGTTCGAAAATTATATCTCCAGGCTTGACTCCTCTGGCTGATCTCCAGATTTCCCTATCAATTATTTATTTGACATCACATGGATGTCAGGTAATGATGATAGCTAAGCAATGGTCACACAATGATGATAGCTAAGCAGTGCCACACACACAAAGTTGTGTCTTTTCCCACAACTATCTTGTTCCCACCTTTGAACCTTCACATTTCCTGTTCCCTCTGCCTAGAACAACCCATGAATATACCTTGCATTCCTTTTTTTTTAATTTTTTATTTATTTATGATAATCACACACACACAGAGAGAGAGAGAGAGAGAGAGAGAGAGAGGCAGAGACACAGGCAGAGGGAGAAGCAGGCTCCATGCACCGGGAGCCTGACGTGGGATTCGATCCCGGGTCTCCAGGATCGCGCCCTGGGCCAAAGGCAGGCGCCAAACCGCTGCGCCACCCAGGGATCCCCTACCTTGCATTCCTGATCCCTTCCAGTCCTTTGGATCTTTGCTCAAACATCACCTTCTCAAAGAGGCCTTCTCTGACCACTCCCACCCAATGTAGTCTCCAGATCTAACATGGTATCCTGTTTGTGCCAACCTCACTCTCTATGTGATCATTCTCATCACATAGGACATTTCCTAGAACCTTCTATCTTAAAATTTATGATAACATTTATCATTATGAGAAATTATCTTGTTCCTTCACTTGTTTACTACTTTACATTCCTTCTCCTTCCACTTACCCTTACTCCTACAAGGAATATAAATGCCTCTTAAGGGAAGACATGCACTAAGAGACAATATGAGATACAAACACTTCACTTTCTACAGAGAGGAGGAAAACACATTTTGCAGTTGACATGTTTATAGAATTCATGGGAATATAAAACAACACTACCTACTGTGTGCCAGGTATTCAAAGATGCTAGGGGCAGAGTGATGAAGAGGACAGATAAAGGGCATCCTGGAATGTCTGCTACATAGTAGGTGTTTAATAAACAGCTGCTGAATGAATCTATTGATTAATTCATTCATTTTAGTCCACAGAAATTATATCTCTGATTTTTAAAAAACATTTATTTTTTTGAGAGAGAGAGAATGAGAGCATGAGTGGGGGAGGAGCAGACAGAGAAGCAGACTCCTGCTGAGCAGGGACCCCACCCCCCATGTGGGGCTCAATCCCAGGGCCTAGAGATAATGACCTGAGCTGAAGGCAGACATTAACTGACTGAGCCACCCAGGTGCCCTGAAATTACATCTCTGATTATGAATGAAAGACAATAGAAACATTCTTAAAATTCTTCCAGCATTATTCTATTGGATTTTTGAGGAAAAACAAACAATTTTAATGGATACGGATGTGGAAACACTTAAGGTATTCAATAATCAGGAAATTCAGAAAACATTGATAAACCTGTGCAAATAATCACTTTGTGCTACTGTTTTATGTTCCATAAGGGCTATGTTTGTGTCTAAATTTCTAATTTAGCTACAAGATGTAAAAAATCCTACATAGTCAGACAACGTGGCTTTAGTTAAATCAGAAGTGCCTTAAAAGCAAAAATAGCATTCCAGCTATTGACATCCCTAGGATAAAAATAACCATCTGGGAGTAAATGCTTATTAAAAAGGCAAAAGAGGGGATCCCTGGGTGGCGCAGCGGTTTAGCGCCTGCCTTTGGCCCAGGGCGCGATCCTGGAGACCTGGGATCGAATCCCATGTCGGGCTCCCGGTGCATGGAGCCTGCTTCTCCCTCTGCCTATTAAAAAAAAAAAAAAAAAAAGGCAAAAAAATTGTGACTAGGACAATATCTGTCCTGGGAAGTTCAGATTCAAAATGTATTTCTTAAGATAGGAACTATATGGGAATCCATTCCAAAATAACATCCCCACTTTTAAATAATAAGATAGATGATCATTTCATGGACTTAGTATAAATATATCTTCAATGTCTGATGGTTTTCTCTTAAAAGGATAGCTTATTGGGGGATCCCTGGGTGGCTCCTGGAGTCCCGGGATCGAGTCCTGCATCGGGCTCCCTCCATGGAGCCTGCTTCTTCCTCTGCCTGTGTCTCTGCCTCTCTCTCTCTCTCTCTCTCTCTCTCTGTCTTTCATTAATAAATAAATAAAATATTTTTAAAAAGGATAGCTTATTATTTTTTCTCTCTGAAAAATTACCAAGCCACCAGCTTTTCCCACTGACTCCATTAATTCTTTTTCCCCTTGCCCTTCCCACTCTAGGTTGGACTAATGAATACATTGGAGGAAAGAGTAACTTAGGCAAAGACCTTTTATTTGTGGTTAGGCTTACATAGTTCCAGAAACTAAACATAATTAACAAAACACCAACAAGTACCAGAGGAGGTGCTCCGGTATCAGTAGAAGGCACTGATCATAAGAAAGCTTGACATGGATCTTCACATACAGATGCTGGTTCAGTCCTGTCAAACGAATATGCTGTATCCTGAATGTGACAAGTGGGAGCAGGAGCAGGAAGAACCAAAGCCTCTTCTCCACTGGATCAGGCAGCTAGGCCCTCCAGGAGTATTATCACAGGTGACACGGAGGCCTCTGCAACAGTAGCCATGACAACCAGCCCAGCTATGACAACAATGCTGATGTCACCACCAATAGTTTGATAGATCTATAAATCCTTAGGGTGCTTCACATCCAGTTCATCGTCTCCGATCCATTCCTTGCACAGGCCACAAAAATCCACTTTCACAGAAACAAATCCAGTGCATTCAGGTACCACTGAAAACACACCAGTCCTGGTATTTGCTAATTTGGAACAATGGTAAAAATACTATTGCATCATTTTGGAAATGAGTCCAGTCTAAGCTATAAGAAAAAAATATTGTTAAAAAAAACACACATAGGTACTTTTGATGGTATGGCTTTAAAACCCTGCACTTCACTATAATTATGAGCCTTATAAGCAAAGTTAACGAATAGCAATTTTTATTTTTTTAAAAAAAGGAAAGTATTTTACTAGACCAAAACTAGTTTAAGACCTACGAAAATCAAATTTTATGCAAACACTCTTAGAAAAACTGAATTCTATAATTAAAACATCAGAGTACTTTTTACAAATTAATAATGTGTTAAATTACTATATATTAAAGATATGATTTGAAAATAAAAAATACTGTGTTCAAATCTCATTCTGTAAGAACCAGGGTAATTAATTGCCAAATCACCATGCTGTCTTTCCACGAGGGTTTCATGGTACACTGGAGGGTCTATTATGAGCCAGCAGGGAGTCATTAAGTAACATTCAAGGAAAAATAAGAGTAAAACATCAGGTACAAATTAATTTAATTCACTTCCTGAGACTTACACAGAGCTCACTAACTTGAATAAAGCATGACAACATTGTCTTTAAATATTGAAAACACTATTTTCTGGCAGCATCCAGTACACTTTTGTGTTACAAGGAGGTCATAAAGATAGGGCTTCGGGGAGAAATAGAACACAGATAAACCTCTAAAGAAATAGACAGTTCTAACAGAAGACTTCTTATTCTCTTTTTATGAGGCAAAAACAGAAAAATAGATAAAACATAACAACCTTGATTACAGACTATGGGGGACTTCATATCTAGACTTTTATGATGTTTTATGAATGATATTTACTACAGCATTATTCCTATTGAATAACCAGAAAATAATTTTAATCATCAATAATACAGTCAAAAAGTTTACACCATGGCAATATCCATGTCAACAGATGTTGCCTCTTCTATCTAAAGTATAGAATATATACTATATGTATAAAGTATATATTCTATATGTACTATATATATATACACACACACATATATGTATCTAGCACATATATAAATACAGTCATGTCTTTCCAGTCTCATACCCATCTGACACTTTATAATGAAGAGAGAAAATAGGAGGGAGACTTCTGGTACCATTTATTTTTCTGTGACAGTAATAAAGCTGCTATACCACAACTTGAAAAAATACACAGTAATCATTGTATATTAACAATAACTGCATAATGCAAAAAGCAAATGCTTTTTCCCCCAGAAAAAAAAAATCCCAGGGTTTTCCCTATGACTCTGTTCCCTGCCCCCCCCGCCTCAAAAAATACCGTATATGTAATTTCAACCTAAAGTCAAAAGGCTTCCAATGCCACGTGGCATGTGGCAACAGTATGCTCACCGCTCAGCAGGATGATGCCAGTCTCCGACCCAAACTGTGCTCCCAGGCTAGCACGCTTTATAACTCTTCCTTAAAGCCCTTCTGTGTCTCCTGCCTGGCTTTGTCTTCCTCACTGGGTGCCAGCCACGTGAAATACACTTTTACTGGATCAATGTTCCAGTGTTTGTGAAAGGATATGGGAACCTGGTGAGAAAGGTAGTCCCTAGGATAATCCACGGGCCGAGCCTGCAGGAAGAAGGAACAGAGAATTATGTTCCTTTATTCGCTGAAAACAATTTTGCTTCAGAATAGTATTTGAATTTATGAAATGACTGATTTTCTTCAATATTTGATATGGGTTATGGGAATCTAAAGGCAAAAAGGAAAATCTTTTCCGCCCTCTTCCTGCTGACGTGAGGCTTTAGCTTTTGTATCTCCAATTGGAGATTGGAGATTTAATTTAATTTAAATTTAATATCCATATGTACCACTTTTTGCTTCCATGATCTATAATCATACCTCCAGGAAATTCCTCAACCATGGTAATAAATCTAAAAAGCCTTCCTTGTAAGTTATTTAAGAGACTATTACAACTTCGGTAAAAGGCAGAAAAATTGCTATTTCCCAGGCCTGTCTAAAGAAACTCTGACTATACAGTGTGTGTGTGTGTGTGTGTGTGTGTGTGTAAGAATGGGGTGAAGAGTTCTTGGGGTTCACCTCGCCTGCCCACTGCCCTGACGTGTAATTAGGTGTATGTCTCTCAGAGAAGGAAAATGTGGAGCTCATCAGAAGTCAGGGAGAAATGTGAGTAACACAACACTCTCCTCCTACGCAGATACCTAGTCTGACTCCAGAAATGGCAAGGAAAACATTGAGTAACTAGAAGTAGTTAAAGAGAGCCTAAAAAGTTTGTCCACAGTAATTTCAGTATTTTCTAGAATTTACAAAATGAAGTTTAAGCAGAATCAGACATAACCTAGGATGACTGAGATTGAAATATCCTTCAGGGTATAAAAGGAAACAGAACCAGATATTTTTTTTTACTCTAAACAAAGCATCCACACACTTTCAATGTTTATCTTGTTTACAGATTTATATAGACTATCTGTGTTCTATAGTAATTCACTGGGTTATCAATACTAAAATAGTCTTGGCTTTATTAAAGCTGGATAGGATATTTTTTTAAAAAGTCTTCTTTAGGCTATTACTTTATTGCATTATGCTTAAATGTTTAATAACAATACTATAAACTCTCTTAAATGGTTTACAAAATACCTTTATTAAATTTTATCTCATTCAACCCTTAAAACAACCTTGCAAGATGGTCAGAGTATCCTGATTCATCTTCAATTTACATAGGAGGTAACTGGAGCTCACAGAAGTTATAACTTCCTTAGGGTAACATGACTAGCACATATTGGAATGGGGACAAGAGCAGGTGCCTAGCCCCTAGTCCAGTGTTCTACAAGGACACCTGAAGCTGGTCCTGATTCTGTGTGGCACAAGCCTGGCACATCAGCAGTGTGGCACATCAGCAGGGCTAGGCTGCCCTAGCCTCCTTGGGAAGCTTTATCCATCGATGGTACAAATATTCTGCTATGATAAGTGTTCACAATAATATCTGCTCAGAATACTTCAAAGTAATGTAGGGGGAGAACTTCCATACCAACCATTCATCGTCCTTTAAAAATTCTATGTGCTCATGGAGTTAAAAATCTAAGAAGACAATTTTAAAGGAAGAGAGTGAAACAAAGACCAAAAATACACACTAGAATAAAGTCTAACAGAGTTGAGAAAGTTCTGAGTATTAGCTGAGGGGATTCATATATGGTATCTATTTGTAAGGACCTCTGGGAGTTTACTGGCTTGGAAGAAACCCCAGGGAAAATATACTCTCAATTCAGTTCTCAGATAATTCCACAATGCTCCCAGAAGAAAGAAAGAAAAGCATGGAAACAAATCTTAGCTTGTTTTTCATATTTAAAAATGAACTCTTAGAGACACAAATGCATTTCACAGGGAAAAAAATAAATCCATAATATCTTTCCCTTTATTGATGCAGATTCCAGAAATGATTATAGTTGAATGTTAGGAGTCATGGATGAGTGAAGAGCTGGTTTAGTATTAGAATGTGCTAATTGTTTCTGGAAAATGCAGTTTTGGAAAAGAAGAAGACAAAACTGGAGAAGTGAAATGGATTCACAGAGGTGTCCATAATACCAGAAGTCTAAATGGACTCTGGTCATCACATTTCTGTGTCCAAAATGCCAAAAGGAAGTACCAAACAGGCATGGTCGGGGTGAGGGAGGTGGCCTCAGGAACATACATGGAGCATGATGGGAAGCTGTGCACAGAAAGAGAGAGGTGGCATAAACTGCATGAGAAGTACATCCATTAGGTGAAATTAAAGTTAATCTGTAAATATTAGAGCACATTGAACACTGCAACAAATGGAGATTAAATCTGTATTTCCTTAGACAAAAATATTTTTTCTAGCTGTATTGACATTTGATTTACATACCATATAATTCACACACAGTCACGGTAGTTTGAAAATTTCTAATAGATTTCCATATTAAGCAACCACAAATCCAGTTTTAAAAGATTATAGTCATTTCCCCAAAATTCCCTGCCATGCACTTTCAGTCAATCCCCACCCTCACTGTCCCAAGAAATCACTGGTTTGCATTTTCTCTATAGTATTGCTTTTTCTAGAAATTTCTTTATCAGTGAAATCATAAACTGTGAATGTTTTGTCCCTGGCTTCCTTCACTTAGCATTGCTGCATCATTACTTTTACTGCTGAGCAGTATTACGTTGAGTGGATATACCATTCAAACAATACACAGTTATTATCACATAGCTTCCATGGGTCAGGAGTCTTGGCACAACTTAGCTACAACCTTTGCTTCAAGGTGTCTCACAAGATCATAATCAGGATGTCAGCCCAGGCCCTGTGATCTCATCTGAAGGCTCAACTAGGAAAAGATCCACTTCCAAGCTCACTGGGTGGTTACTAGTTTCTGGTGGGCTTATTCAGTTCATGGTGGGCTACCGAGCTGAAGGCTTCACTCTCATGCCCTGCCCCCTTACAGCTTGCTCCAACAAAACCTGAAAGCCAGGAAGGAAGTAGGGAGAGTCTACAAGGAAGATGGAAGTCACAATCCCTTGTAATTTAAGTACAGAAGAGACATCCCATCACCTTTGCCATGTGCTACTGGCTCATACTCAGGAAAGGAAACACAGGGTATGAATACCAACAGGAGGGAACCAAAGAGATCTATGTCATAAAGTGCCTGCCGCATGTATGTTTAACTTTTTAACTGCCAAAACATTTCCAAAGAAACTGTATTTTATATTGCCACTAGAGGTCCAGGTTTCTATATCCTCATCAGCACTGGGAATGATCTGTTTGCTTATAGCTGTTCTATAGATGTGATTTTAGTTTGCATTTCCCTAATGACTAATAATGTTGAGCATATTCCCATGTGCTTAGTAGCCGTTTATGTATCCTCTTTAGTGAAATGTCTATTCAATCTCTTACCCAGCTTAAATTCTATTTTCTTATTGGGTTGTAAAAGATTGTTATATATTCTGGATTCAAGACCTTTACCAGATACATAATTAATAAATATTGCTCCCAGATTATGAATTTTTTCATTCTCCTAAGGATATATTTTAAAGAGCAAGGAGTTTTTAAGTTATATGAGTTCAATTTATGAATTTTTCCTTCTATGGGTCATGCTGCTGATGCCATAAATCTTTGCCTGAACTGAGGTCACAAAGAATTATCCTTATGGTTTTTTTCCAGCAGTGTATAGTTTTAGTATATTTTGTACTTATATTTTGTACTATGATACATTTTGAGTTAATTTTTGTGTTATGAGGTCAAGTTTCAGGTTCAATTTTTTTGTGTAGAATATATAATTGTTCAGCACCATCTGACCATCTGTTCTACTTCTCCACTGGATTGCCTTGGCATCTTTGTCAAAAACCAGTTTACCATAAATGAGAGGATTTATTTCTAGAATCTATCCTGTTCTACTGATGTGTGTGTATGCGTGTGTATAAGTATATCCTTATACTAACTATGCATTGTCTTGATTATCATAGCTTTATAGGTTTTGAAATCACAGGAGGGTAAATCTTCAAATTTTGCTCTTTTTTTTAAGAATTTGTATTTCCATATAAATTTTAGGATCAGCTTGTCTATCTTTACAAAGAAGCCTGCTATGACTTTGATAGGGATTGCACTGAATCTATAGATGAATTTGGGGGATGCAGGGAAATAAAATTTCCTATAAAAAAGCCCTACAAGAAACATTTCACATTCCATTTGTCTAAACTGATCTGATCCCCAAAGAGAGTAAAACCGACCTTATCTCTTGGAGAAGCCAATGGTTGTATCCCTGAACCAGGTCCAGAGGATAAGCGCACCAAGGTGCCAGAGAGACCTGAACACTTTCACCTGGGGATACAGTTACATTTCAAGGAAGAATGACGTATTTATTTGCATACCAAAATGCTAAAGTAAGGAAGGCTTCACCTTTAGAAGCAGAAAAAACAATTTTTCTTTGTCCCTTGCCTATGGGGTATCTGGTCACTTGTGTAGGGAAAGTGAATTGGCCCTTATATGCTTCCCTGAAGGTAAAAACTACCTCTAGGCAGTGGGAGTGGCAGTGAGGGCAAGATAGGCTTATTATTTATTGTGAGGTACTTAATGTAAAAATCTATCTCTGATCCAGAACACTTCATTTAGGCACTCAGAATAAGTTAATTTTAAATGAATAAGATGAAATAATATAGTTCACTTTAAATGAATATTAAAAAGTCGATGGAGAAATTGCCATCATAGCAATATTGAGTCTTCTAATCCATAAATATGGTATATATCTCTTCATTTAATTATATCTTAATTTCTCTCAGAATTTTATCATACAGTGTAACTTCCTTTTTAGATTTATCCCTGAGTATTTTATTCATTTGGATGCTACTTTGAATAACATTATGTTCTTCATTTTCAGATATTTTGTTGCCAAATCACTACACAAATTTTGTTGCATTCTTGTGATAAATCCCACTTGGTTATGGCATATAACCTCTTTTATACATTGCTGGATTCAATTTGCTAATATTTTGTTAAGGATTTTTCCATCTATGCTCAAGAGTAATATCAGCTGGTAGTTTACTTTTGTGATATACCATTTTAATCCCTCTGTTACTTTTTTAGCAATATTTTGGAGTGATTTTCTAAGTTCTTGCTCTAGGGATACAATATGCATCTTGAGAGAGAGAAAGAGAGAGCATGTGTGTGGGGGAGGAGGGGAGCAACAGAGGTAGAGGGAGAAAGAACCCAAGCAGACTCCCCACTGAGTGTGGAGCCCTGATTCAGGGTCCCCTGATGTGGGGACCTGAGCCAAAACCAAGAATCAGATGCTTAACTGACTGCACTACACAAGCACCTCAACAATATGTGTCTTTGACATATTAGACTAATATTGGCCTCATAAAATGAATTGGGAAGTATTCTCACTCCTTTAATTCCATTCCATCAATGTATGTAGGTTCAAATACTTTTAAAAAGTTTTGCTAATGAGCATGATCCTAGAAATTTCTCTCATTTTATTTAAATTGTCTAAGTTGGCACAATTTGGGTATGATTTGCAGTGATGTCCCCTCTTTTATTATCAACCTTGGTAATGTCTGTCTTCATTCCTTTTCTCTTGAGCAATCTAGCTTAACGTTTACCAAATTAGCTGATCTTTCCAAAATAACTCATTTTTTACTTAACTAATTTTCTCTGTTTTTTTTTCTGTTTTCTACATTGACTTGTGCTCTAACCTTTAATATTTTATTCCACTTAATTCAGATTTGTATAATATTCTTTTGCTTTCAATGCAGATGTTTAATGATTTAATATCAGTACCATTTCTAGTATGTTTTTTTAAAATATTTTTTATTGGAGTTCAATTCGCCAACATATAGCATAACATCCAGTGCTCATCCTGTCAAGTGCCCCCCTCATTGCCCGTCACCCAGTCACCCCAACCCCCCCACTCACTTCCCTTTCTATCAACCCTTGTTCCCAGAGTTAGGTGTATCTCATGTTCTGTCACCCTCACTGATATTTCCCACTCATTTTCTCTCCTCTCTTCTTTCACTATTTTTTATATTCCCCAAATGAATGAGACTATATAATGTTTGTCCTCTTCTGATTGACTTACTTCAGTCAGCATAATACCCTCCAGTTCCATCCATACTGAAGCAAATGGTGGGTATTCGTCGTTTCTAATGGCTGAGTAATATTCCATTGTATACATATACGGCATCTTCTTTATCCATTCATCTTTTGATAGACACTGTGGCTCCTTCCAGAGTTTGGCTATTGTGGACATTGCTGCTATAAACATTGGGGTACAGGTGTCCCAGCATTTCACTGCATCTGTATCTTTGGGGTAAATCCCCAGCAGTGCAATTGCTGGGACATAGGACAGTTCCATTTTTAACTGAGGAACCTCCACACAGTTTTCCAGAGTGGCTGCGCCAGTTCACATTCCCACCAACAGTGCAAGAGGGTTCCCCTTTCTCCACATCCTCTCCAACACTTGTTGTTTCCTGTCTTGTTAATTTTCCCCATTCTCACTGGTGTGAGGTGGTATCTCATTGTGGTTTTGATTTGTATTTCCCTGATGGCCAGTGATGCAGAGCATTTTCTCATGTGCTTGTTGGCCATGTGTATGTCTCCTTTGGTGAAACTTCTGTTCATGTCTTTTGCCCATTTCATGATTGGATTGTTTGTTTCTTTGCTGTTGAGTTTAATAAGTTCTTGATAGATCTTGGATACTCGCCCTTTATCTGATAGGTCATTTGCAAAATATCTTCTCTCACTCTGTATGTTGTCTTTTAGTTTTGTTGACTGTTTCTTTTGCTGTGCAGAAGCTTTTTATCTTAAGTCCCAATAGTTCATTTTTGCTTTTGTCTCTCTTGCCTTCATAGATGTATCTTGCAAGAAGTTGCTGTGGCCAAGTTCAAAAAGGGTGTTGCCTGTGTTCTCCTCTAGGATTTTGATGGATTCTTGTCTCACATTTAGATCTTTCATCCATTTTGAGTTTATCTTTGTGTATGGTGCAAGAGAGTGGTCTAGTTTCATTCTTCTGCACATGGCAGTCCAATTCTCCCGGCACCATTTATTGAAGAGACTGTCTTTTTTCCAGTGGATAGCCTTTCCTGCTTTGTCAAATATTAGTTGACCATAGAGTTGAAGGGCCATTTCTGGATTCTCTATTCTGTTCCATTGATCTATGTGTGTTTTTGTGCCAGTACCACACTGTCTTGATGATCACAGCTTTGTAGTACAACCTGAAATCTGGCATTGTGATGCCCCCGGCTCTGGTTTTCTTTTTCAATATTCCTCTGGCTATTCGGGGTCTTTTTGATTCCACACAAATCTTATGATGATTTGTTCCAACTCTCTGAAGAAAGTCCATGGTATTTTGATAGAGATTGCATTAAATGTATAAATTGCCCTGGGTAACATTGACATTTTCACGATATTAATTCTTCCAATCCATGAGCATGGAGTATTTTCCCATCTCTTTGTGTCTTCCTCAATTTCTTTCAGAAGTGTTCTATAGTTTTTAGGGATAGGTCTTTTACCTCTTTGGTTAGCTTTATTCCTAGGTAGCTTATGCTTTTGGATGCAATTGTACATGGGATTGACTCCTTAATTTCTCTTTCTTCAGTCTCATTGTTACTGTATAGAAATGCCACTGACTTCTGGGCATTGATTTTGTATCCTGCCACACTGCCAAATTGCTATATGAGTTCTAGCAATCTTGGGGTGGAGGCTTTTGGATTTTCTATGTACAGTATCATGTCATCTGCAAAGAGGGAGAGTTTGACTTCTTCTTTGCCAATTTGAATGCCTTTTATTTCTTTTTGTTGTCTGATTGCTGAGGCTAGGACTTCTGGTACTATGTTGAATAGCCATGGTGAGAGTGGACATCCCTGTCTTGTTCCTGATCTTAGGGGAAAGGCTCCCAGTGCTTCCCCATTGAGAATGTTATTTGCTGTGGGCTTTTCGTAGATGGCTTTTAACATGTTGAGGAATGTTCCCTCTATCCCTACACTCTCAATATGAGTTTTGATCAGGAATGGATGCTGTATTTTGTCACATGCTTCTCTGCATCTATTGAGAGAATCATATGGTTCTTGTTTTTTCTCTTGTTGATATGATCTATCACGTTGATTGCCTTACGAGTGTTGAACCAGCTTTGCATCCCGGGGATAAATCCCACTTGGTCATGGTGAATAATCTTAATGTACTGTTGGATCCTATTGGCTACTATCTTGTTGAGAATTTTTGCATCTCTGTTCATCAGGGATATTGATCTATAATTCTCCTTTTTGGTGGGGTCCTTGTCTGGTTTTGGAAGTAAGGTGATGCTGGCCTCACAGAAAGAGTTTGGAAGTATTCCATCCCTTTCTATCTTTCGGAACAGCATTAGAATAGGTATTGTTTCTTCTTCAAGCATTTGACAGAATTCCCCTGGGAAGCCATCTGCCCCTGGACTTTTGTGTCTTGGGAGGTTTTCGAGGACTGCTTCAATTTCTTCCCTGGTTGTTGGCCTGTTCAGGTTTTCTATTTCTTCCTGTTCCAGTTTTGGTAGTTTGTGGTTTTCCAGAAATGCGTCCATTTCTTCTAGATTGCCTAACTTACTGGCGTATAGCTGCTCATAATATGTTTTTAAAATCGTTTGTATTTCCTTGGTATTGGTGGTGATCTCTCCTTTTTTCATTCATGATTTTATTAGAGTCTTTTCTCTTTTGTTTTTAAAAGGCTGGCTAATGGTTTATCTATCCTATTAATTCTTTCAAAGAACCAACTCCTGGTTTTGTTTATCTGTTCTACAGTTCTTCTCGTCTCTAGTTCATTGAGTTCTGCTCGAATCTTTTAACTCTCTTCTTCTGCAGGGTGTAGGTTTTATTTGCTGTTCTTTTTCCATTTCCTTTAGGTGCAAGGTTAACTTGTGTATTTGAGTTTTTTTTCAGTTTTTTGAGGGATGCTTGTATGGTGATATATTTCCCTCTTAGGACTGCTCTTGCTGTATCCCAAAGATTTTGAACGGTTGTATCTTTATTCTAATTCATTTCCATGAATCTTTTTAATACTTCTGTAATTTCCTGGTTGACCCTTTCATCTTTTAGCAGGATGGTCTTTAACCTCCACATGTTTGAATTTCTTCCAAATTTCTTCTTGTGATTGCGTTCAAGTTTCAAAGCATTATGGTCTGAAAATATGCAGGGGACAATCCCAATCTTTTGGTATCAGTTAAGATCTGATTTGTGACCCAATATGTGGTCTATTCTGGAGGAAGTTCCATGTGCACTTGAGAAAAATGCACATTCAGTTGCATTTGGATGTAAAGTTCTATAAATATCTGTGAAATCTAGTCCAGTATATCATTTAAAGTTTTTGTTTCTTTGGAGATGTTGTGCTTAGAATATCTGTCATTTGCAGAAAGCACCGTGTTGAAGTCTCCCAGTATTAGTGTACTATTATCTAAGTATGTCTTTACTTTGGTTATTAATTGATTGATATGCTTGGCAGCTCCCTCATTAGGGGCATAAATATTCATGATTTGTAGGTCCTCTTATTAGATCCTTGAAGCATTACATAGTGTCCCTCTTCATCTCTTAGTACAGTCTTTGGGATAAATTTTAATTTAACTGATATGAGGATACCTACCCCTGCTTTCTTTGGAGGACCATTTGAATGGTAAATGGCTCTCCAACCTTTCATTGTCAGGCTGTAGGTGTCCTTAGGTCTAAAATGAGTCTCCTGTAGACAGCAAATAGATGGGTCTTGCTTTTTTATCCAGTCTGAAACCCTGCGTCTTTTGATGGGATCATTAAACTATTCACATTCAGAGTTACTATTGAAAGATATGCATTTAGTATCATCATAATACCTATTCAGCCCCTGTTTTTGTGGCTTATTTCTTTGGGCTTCCTCTTTCTTTTACAGAGTCCCCCTTATTATTTCTTGCAGAGCCGGTTTGGTGGTTACATATTCTTTCAGTTTCTGCCTATCCTGGAAGCTCTTTACCTCTCCTTCTATTCTGAAGGAGAGCCTTGCTGGATAGAGTATTCTTGGCTGCATGTTCTTCTCATTTAGGACCCTGAATATATCCTGCCAGCCCCTTCTTGCCTGCCAGGTCTCTGTGGAGAGGTCTGCTGTTAATCTAATATTTCTCCCCATATAAGTTTGGGATCTCTTGTCTCTTGCTGCTTTAAGGATTTTCTCTTTATCTTTGCAAGTTTCACTATTAAATGTCAAGGTGTTGAATGGTTTTTATTGATTTTGGGGGGAGGGGGTCTCTCTATCTCCTGGATCTGAATGCCTGTTTCCCTCCCCAAGTTAGGGAAATTCTCAGCTATGATTTGTTCAAATGTGCTTTCTGGTCCTCTGTCCCTTCCAGCATCCTCTGGAACCCCAATTAAACGTAGATTTTTCCTTCTTAGGCTGTCATTTATTTCCCTTAACCTTTCCTCATGGTCTTTTAATTGTTTTTCTCTTTTTTCCTCAGCTTCCTTCGTTGCCATCAACTTGTCTTCTATGTCACTCACTCTTTCTTCTACCTCATTAAACCCTTGTCATTAGGACCTCCAGTTTGGACTGCATCTCATTTAATTGATTTTTAATTTCAGCCTGATTAGATCTAAATTCTGCAGTTATGAAGTCTCTTGAATCCTTTATGCTTTTTTCCAGAGCCACCAGAAGCTTTATATTTGTGTTTCTGAATTGGTTTTCTCACATCAAATTGTAATCCAAATTCTGTAACTCTATGGCAGAGAGTACTGTTTCTGATTCTTTCTTTTGTGGGGAGTTCTTCTTTCTAGTCATTTTGTTCAGTGCAGAGTGGCTAAAAACGAGTTGTACTGGAAAAAGGAAGAAAAAACTAAGAAAAAAACAAAACAAAGAAACAAAAAAAACTAGGAAGGATATCCTCTTGTTCTATATACTGGAAATCCCTCGACTTCCCCTGGAGCTTTCCAGCGCTGCTTGGCCAAAACTTGCTTGCTCTTCCCCTGTCCTTCCAGCTGGTCTTCTGGGGGAGGGGCCTGCTGCACTGATTCTCAGGTGTGTGCACCTGGGGGTGCTGCCCCACCCCGTGCCAGGTGGTGGGCTCAGTGGGAGCTGTGAGGCCCCTGTCCCCTGGCAGCCCCGCCTCTCCCAGGCACAGGAGACACCAGGAGGAACAACACCACGGGCGGCCAGCTCTCCATCATCTTTAAAGCCAGCTCTCCATCTCTGGAGTCAGCTCTCGGAGTAACTACTAGTCTCCCAGTCTGCACTGGCTTGGATGCTCTCCGGGGCGGGGTGGGGGTGGGGGTACTGACCTGCACAGCTCGGGGGCATATGGCGGCAAGAGCGTCCTCACTGTCCTGTGCCCTCTCCGCCTCTGTCTGTCCCGGTGGAGCGCAAGATCCTGGGCTGTGTCCCCTGGCACCGTGGGATCCGGGGCCTGTGCTGCTGGCATTGTGCTCCTGGGGCCACGCAACCCCCTCCAAATGGAGCCGCTGCCTGAGCTGCTCCCGAGGCCCCACCGGGCATGCTTCAGCCCTTTACCGAGCTCGGCCTGTGGTGTGTTCCTCTGTCAGTGACCCCGGGAACCTGGGAGCTCCACTGCCCCTCCTGGAATCCTGCCCGAGCTCCTTGAGAGTGCCTTTCCGTCCAGGAAGACTCCAGTACGGATTTTTAAAGCTCCTGCTTCTCCGGGGCTGGGCTCTTCTGTCCGGGAGGTTCTTGCCACCCCTCTTAGACCAGCATCTCGCAGGGTGGGGGTGGGGGCCTCCCCAACTTGATTTTTTTTTTTTTCCGTCTTCCTACCTTGTTATTAGAAGTGCAAACTCTTCTCTCTGTAGTATTCCAGCTGTTCTCTTTTTAAATTTCAGGTCAAATTCATAGGTTTTCAGGATGATTTGAAAGTTATCTAGGTAAGTTGCATGGGGCCAGAAGACTTGGGGACCCTACTCCTCTGCCATCTTGCCCCCCCCACCCGCCCCCCCCCCTCCGCCCCGCTAAGAACATCCATTTCTAGTATGTTTAAAACTATAAATTTCCCTCGAATCCCTATATAGCTATTTGAATGATAATATTCATTTTTCACTGTAGATCTTTAATGATTTAATACCATTATCCATTTCTAGTATGTTTAAAAACTATAAATTTCCTTCCATTCCCTATATAGCTATGCTAAATACTTTTGTTATTTTTTTTCATTTTTATTCAAGATATTTTCCAATTTTCCTTATGATTTCTTTTTTGACCCAGGGTTATTTTAATGTGTTGTATAATTTCCAAATATTTGGAAATACTATTTTTTTCTGTTGATTTCTAATTTCATTGCATTGCTGGGAGGATATATTTTGTATGTTTTAATCCTTTAAAATTTATTGAGATTGTTTTATTATCTAACATATGACCTATCCTTTAGAACATTCCATGAACACCTGGAAAGAATGTGCATTCTGCTCTTGTCAGATAAAACATTCTGTGTCAGGTAAGTAGTTAGTATTTGTCCATTTCTCATTTCAATTCTGTCCATTTGTGTTTCATGTATCTGAAGGTCTGTTAGGTGTATATATATACATTTATAATTATTGTATCTTCTTAATGTACTCACATTTGGTTATAAAATGTCTCTCTAATAATAGTCCTCTTCTTAAAGTCTATTGTGTTTAACATAGCGTAACATATTGTGTTTCCCATCCTTATACATTCAACCTATTTGTGTCTATGAATCTAAAGTGTACTGGACTCTTATAGACAACATATAGTCAAATCTTGCTTTTCATACAACCTGACAATATCTGCCTTTGACTAAAGGAGTTTAGTCCATTGATATTTAATGTTAAAATTGATATATCTATATTTTTATCAGTCATTTTGCCATTTATTTTCTATGTCTCATGTGTTTTGTCCCTCTGTTTCTCCTTTATTGACTTTTTTGTTAAACAAAATCTTTTAGTGTACATTTAAATCCCTGTATTGATATTTTAAGCTATATATTGAAAATCATTTTCTCAGAGATTGCTCCAAGGATACAATATGCATCTTTCATCTTTAACTTAAGTTAATATTGAATTGAATCAGGGATGCCTTGGGTGGCTCAGCAGTTGAGCGTCTGCCTTTGGCTCAGGGAGTGATCCTGGGATCTGGGCTCGAGTCCCACATTGGCCTCCTTGCAGGAAGCCTGCTTCTCCCTCTGCCTGTCTCTCTCTCTCTCTTTCTCTCTCTCCCCCCTCCATGTCTCTCATGAATAAATAAATAAAATCTTTAAAAAATTGAATTGAATCGATAAAATCAACTGCTATAATAGAGCTTCATTTCCTTCCCCTGCCTTTGCACTATTATCATCATATATATTGCATTTATCTGTTATAAACCCAACAATAGGGTTATAATTATTGCTTTAAACAATGTTATGTCTGTTAAAGAAATTAAGAGAGAAAATATGTATGTTTATGTGTGCTTATACACACACTTTTCTTCTTTTAATTATATATATGCACATATATATATGTGTACATATATATGTATATGTATCCAGAAACACAGTCTTTTATATTTTTCTCCATATTAACCCTATCCAGTATTCTTCCATTCATTCAGTATATTCGAATTACCATGTGCTGTTTCCTCTCAGCCCAAAGGATTTCCTTTAGTTTTCTTGTGTAGGGAAGTTTTACTAGCAAAGATTTATCTCACTTTTCGTTTACTTGCAGATATCTTTATTCCACTTTCATTTGTGAAAGATAGTTTTATTGGATATAGAATCATTAGTTGATTGGTTTCTTTTGGGACTTCTGCCTTTGGGCTTCTATTATTTTTAATGAGAAATTAGCCAGTAACTATATTTTTTCTTTCCCTTTGCATTAGGTTTTCTGTTGTTTTTAAGACTTTCACTTTTCACCATCTTTCAACAGTTTGACTATAACATGTCAGTGTATGATTCTTTTCATGATTATCCTACTTGAGCTTTGTTGAGCCTTCTAGAGCTATACATTAATGTTTTTCATCACATTTGGGAAACTTCAACCTTATTTCTTTGAAAAAAATTTTCAATCCAATTCTCTCTCTAGTCACTTTTTAGAACTCCCATCGGTTGGTATACTTTAAAGTATTTTAATGCTCTGTTCATTTTTCTTTAGTTATTTTTGTCTCCATTCTCTGGACTGGGTAATTTCTATTGATCTGCCTTCAAATTCATTGTTTCTTCTGCCATCTTAAATCTACTATTATGTCTGCCCAGATAATGTCTCAATTATTTGGTTTTACAACCATTCCCATGTTATTCCATAACCATTCATTAGCTTTTAATCATAGTTCCTATTTTTTATTAAGATTTACCATTTGTTGAGTCATTCTCCTCATATTGCCCTTTGATTCTATGACTTTAATTTTATTAGCTTCTTGAAGCCTTTGTCTATCAACTCCAATATCTGGTCCCACTCAGAGTCCGTTTCTATTTCTACATTTTTGCCTCAGTATATCTCTCTGCTTTGTCTCATGATAATTTGTTGGAAGTTGATTATTTTGAAAATGTATTCTAACAACAAATCTATTTTTACTACATTTTAAAACGTAGGGATCCCTAGGTGGCGCAGTGGTTTGGCGCCTGCCTTTGGCTCAGGGCGTGATCCTGGAGACCCAGGATCGAGTCCCACATCAGGCTCCCAGTGCATGGAGCCTGCTTCTCCCTCTGCCTATGTCTCTGTCTCTCTCTCTCTCTCTCTCTCTCTCTCTCTGTGTGTGTGTGTGTGTGTGACTATCGTAAATAAATTTAAAAAATTTTTAAAAATTCCTTATAAAAAGTAACTTGCCTGGATTTACACTGTGGGATCATTCTCACTGCAATGTATGGCTACTGATATCTCCACTCAACTTTTAGTTCTTACTTTTATCTTGTAGCTTAGCTTACTAGAGGTCACCCCTGTGCTTAAATAGTTTGTGGCCAACTTATGATATAGGAAGAGGTTACGCTCAAGCCCATCAGGCTTCTACCTGGGCTGGAAAGTGCATTCAAAGCTTCGGTGGGTTCTCAAACATGGCTTGGATTTTACTTTTACTTTCTGCTAGACTCATCCAGTGGTCCATGTGCATGCACATGGTTTCCCACCAGGTCAGAGAATTGTGGAGAGCTTTATAGCCTTTCTATTTCTCTCTTATTTCCAGGGTACTATGTATTAAATTTCTGGTGTAGATACCCTTTACCATATCTGAGACTGCAACCTCAGGCCCATAAAGGTACAGGTTTTTCTTGTTTCCTACCAAGTTTGACTATTTTAGCTGACATATCTATAGGTTTTTATCTCTCCCTACCCACATCAAGTCCACCCCCTCTGACAGCAAAGCTGCCATTTTCCTCAGCCAGGCCAAATTGTTGTTCCTCTCTCCAAGCTGGGATGGATGGGGAGGTGGAGGCTGGGAGGGCTTCAGGCAGAAAGGCTTCCGAAAGCCTCCTACTCTGTTGGACTTACTGAAACTATAGCAGTTTTTCAGGAATAAATGCTTCTCCTGAAATAAGTATTTTGATAATTTTGCACAGAGGATTCACTAGCCATGGCATGCTGCCATATGAATGAATTGGTGGCACATAATTTTGGAAGAACAGAAAATCACATGCGCTAGATCCTTTGTTTTTAATAAAAGGACATACTACACATTCCTTAAATCCCCTTCTAAGCCTATGATTTCACAGTAACTTTCCCTGACTAAAAAGATAAGGAAAGTGTCCCAGGCAACTTTTTGTATCTGAGATTGTTTCCCAAGGCCCACTCTATCTCTAACTCTTCAGGAATCTTAGATTTTTATCTTTTTGCCTCAAATGTATTTCTCAATATGAACAAATACACTGTTTGGATCACTGTTCAGCATTATACATGGGAAATAATTTTGAAATCATAGCAAACTCCCTAAAAGAGGCTTAAGAATTAAAAGATATAGTGGTATCTGTTGGGGAGCATAAGTTTTAAGCATATTTTATGATTTTGGAAAGATTTAAAATTTATTATGCAAAATAGAGAAATCAAGAGTTTATGTCTGGGAAATGACACCTTTTTCCATTTTTAAATTATCTTCAAAGGATTTTTGCTTAGAGAGTATTTTCCTTTTTTCTTTTCTCTTTATCATTTTCTTTACTAGCATATTCTTCCCTTAGTGAAAAAGGCCACTATAAAAATCTAACACTGCCTTATTAACAATCATTCCCCTTATACACCAATAGTTTTAATTGCCCTTCCTTTTCTGGAAGTGAAATACTATAAGATAGAGCAAGAGAGAGAGCAAGAGAAAATAACTTGCTTCTCTAAGTCATCCCGTAACACAACACATAGGCTTAAAACGGGTAAGATCTCTCAAGATTCTAAAAGATGGACAAGTACTCCTGACTGGTACCAATGAAGGTTTCTCATAGACATCTTATTATGAAAGGTCTGTTTCCATCTTCCCTTGTGGTTGAGATGCAGAAATGGATCCTGCCTTTTTTGATAATGCACATACTTTCTTTGCATTGTTCAAGTTATTTCCTAGAGTGCTTTTATGTCATGTTCAATTTTCTATATTGCCATGATAGCATTTGCTACTGGTTACTAAATAAGACATTATTTATCCTTACAACATCAGAACATTCACTGACATGATTCTTAAAAACTACAAAAAATAGTTCAGAGGATTCCCTTCTCCAAAGTGCAGTATGGTAAAGTTATTAGTACCAACCATCTCTGGTACACATCATCTTAGACTACAACCACCCCCAGATTATATGCTCATTGAGATACTAAATTAAAGCTTAAAAGAGCTTAGCCACTCAGCTTAATAGCAACCAACGGGGAGAAAGCCCAATAAAAAGGCAATCAACGGACAGCGTAAAAACTGCAGACAGGGGCAGCCCCGGTGGCGCAGCGGTTTAGTGCCGCCTTCAGCCCAGGGTGTGATCCTGGAGACCCAGGATCAAGTCCCACGTTAGGCTCCCTGCATGGAGCCTGCTTCTCCCTCTGCCTGTGTCTCTGCCTCTCTCTCTCTGAGAATAAATAAATAAATCTTAAAAAAAAAAAAAACTGCGGACAGTATAGAATTACATACATGTGGTGGCATATATATAGCAAGAAATATTAGGTCATTCCTGTATATTTCCAGATAGCATTTAATAATTTTTAAATGCCATCAATTTTTTAACTCAAAAATAAAGGGGAAAAAAGAACAGCTTTCCCTTGGCCCTGTATTCAAGGACACCAGTCAAACCCCATTTTGTTTTCTAGAGATTTCTGCCTTCCATCTTCCTGCTGTGCATGGTACAGCATCAATCCTCTGGACAAAGAGGTGTGTTAAGGATGCCCCCCTTGAACATTTCCACATTGTTTTTAAGATTGTTTCCAGAGAATATGTGAAGGAAATGAAATAGGACCTTAAAGTGAAAAGAAAATCCCCCTCTCCCTCTGAGGTAGGAATAAAAACATTGTTCTCACCTGATGGAAGAGAGGGCTGTGTGTCACAGGGATTCCCAACCCGCTAAAGCACATGCCTAGGACCATATCGTCGGGAGCATCATTGCTGTAGCAGCGACATTTACTGGCAAGAAGTCTCCTAATTGCTTCTCTGCTGAAGACCATTCTAATGGGAAGCCAGGCAGAGCAAAGGGTTAGAGTAAGCAGCATCTCAAGACCTTTAATCTACATAAAGAAATATAGTTCAGAGGATACATTCCTGGTAAAGATGTTAATAGTTATTCTGGGGAAGTGTTCTGTGCTTTCTGTGAAAGGAAAATTTACTTTGAAGAAGTGTTTACTATCTAATAGGTAATTTTATTTTTTTGCATATTTCTTACAAATGAATACTATACAATGTTCTATACAATGTTCTTTTCCTAACATGTCAATGGAAAATTAGAATAGTTCTTTAGTTTTCACACTCTTAGTGAGATCAATAACAACATCCACCAACAATCCCAGCACGTAGATGGGCCCAGGTAAACCTCACTCATACAGGTGATGACTGACATTGAAATCAAATCTAACTGAAACCACTGTGCATTGTCCAAGTGATTCCAGTCTACAGAAGCTTACTTAGGTGATTTTCAGAAAGAAAAAGGAGACAGAGAGAAGGAGAGACTGGTCTACCTCAAACAGTACTATGATGATACTTGACCTGGTATGTTCGGTACTTTCTTGTGGAACTCATGCATGGTCCTGCCTTTCTGTACCCTCCTCAGATTTGCAAGAGGCTAGAAATTTTAAAACAGTATTTTTCAGACTCCCTTGCCAGCTAAGACCTGGTTTCAATCTGACAATGAGAGGCACTACACTGGGCGAAGCCATCTACTTCTGGCTCTGGTGGTCTCTGGCAGAGGCAGAAGATGGTGGGCAGCAGAGTGTTAATGGCAGAAACACAGTAGCAGTGGAGAGCCAGTCCTGTGACTGCCTCAAATGCAGTGTGGTGTCCTAACAGCATGAGCAGCCACAGCAACCCACATGAATGGGCTCCAGGATACAGCCTTTGCTTTGCTCTTCCATCCTTTGGGGCAGTAGTAGCTTTCTAGAATTACCAAGCTCTAGGTAGAGCCACCTGCACCGTTTTATTCCTTAGGCCCTTTCCAACACTTTTTGTACCAAGTACCTGCAATAAATCCTCTTTTTAAAAGGCATATTGGTCCTAAAATATAGGACCATTCTGGCCCTATGGCAGTAATGGATTTTCTCATATTATGAATAATCCAATAGCCGATAGGGCTAAAAGGACTAATATGGTTCACAAATTCATCCCCAATAAGCCATGACTTCCTTGAAGGCAAAACTGTCTACAGTTTATCCACATGTTCCCAGAGCCAAATGCAGGGCCTTGCATACAGCAAGCACTCACTAGAATTTGATGCATCAAATAAGTGAGAATTAAGCTGCCTTTATAAAGATCGTCTTCCTGTGGGGGGAAGGAGTTCTATATATAGTGTGAAGGAAAACGGGACAAAGACCTTGAGTACAATCCCTGATGCAAAATGTTGGTTCCACACTCAGCTGGGCTCAGGTCAGTGTAGTTTAACGTTAGTGGGCAAGTGCTGGCAGGATAACCACACACATGGCAGTTGCTCTGCCCTGGCTAAGATGCCAGAGGACAGGATGAAACAAGACCAGACAAGAGGAAAAAGAAGCTCTTTATTTAAGCTGATATAAGAGAATGGTTCTGTACCAAAAGAAGAAACAGTTCTTATGAACTGTCCCAAAAGGAAACCTGCACATTTGAAAACTCACCAGAAATCCTCTTTCTCTCAGAGTCTCAGTGCCTCCCAGCAACTGGATAGCACCTTTGTGCTGAGTCAAAATCTGGCTCATCTACCTGACCCCAGGAAAAGGATCTATGTAAGGGGACAGGAGACAGACACTGCCCTTGCCACATCCATCTGATACTACAGGGGAATTTCCTAAGTATATTGCAGTTGACCTTGAACAATGCAGTGTGAAGGGCCAGCCCCATGTGCAATTTAAAATCTGATGCTGAAAAAAAAAATCTGATGCTAACTTTTGACTCCCCTAAAAGTTACCTACCAATAGCCTACTCTTGGCCTTACTGATAACATACTCAGTTAACACACTGTATGTTACATGTATTATAAACTGTATTCCTACCAATAAAGTGAAGTATGGAAAAGAAAGTATTATTAAGAAAATCATAAGGAAGAGAAAATACATTTATAGTACTGTATTTATCGGAAAAAAAAAAAAAACCCGCATGTAAGCCAACCTACCCAATTCAAACCCAACTGTTCAAGGGCTGCTGTACTTGTATTTCAGAGCTGTAATCTTGTTTATCTTGAACTAAATTTAAATAAAAAGAGTTTACTTTTTTTTTTTCTTTTGTCACCATGTAATAGAATGAGAAAGAAAGGGAAAGCCCATTCTTTTATTTTGGCCCACTCTCTAAAAAGTTAGCCTTATAGGAAGATAAAATGGAAGCATAAAATCTTTATTAGTAATTTTTTTCTGTTTTTCCATACACAGAACAGTCTTACATCAGTTATGCACACAGAATAAATATACAAGAGCCTCTAATAACACCTGGTTATAACTATGCTGATGAGTTATTTCAAAATGAAGAGTTGTCCCACAAAATGGAAGACGGTTTTTTTACTAGACACATCATGGTATGTCTGTTCGTATGCCAACTTTTAAATATTAAAAAGATGTTGAGAGGCTCTAAGTGATTTCTTTTAATATACAACACACCAATTTTAAGCAGAAGAAAGACTGAAACGGGAGACTGGAGCTTGCCTAAGGCCATGCATGCGGATCAAGAGCACATACAGAAGATAAACTGCATCAGAAACATGCCCACTAAAAGGAAAGAAAGAAAGAAAGAAAGAAAGAAAGAAAGAAAGAAAGAAAGAAAGAAAGAAAGGAAGAAAGGAAGAAAGGAAGAAAGGAAGAAAGGAAGAAAGGAAGAAAGGAAGAAAGGAAGAAAGGAAGAAAGGAAGAAAGGAAGAAAGGAAGAAAGGAAGAAAGGAAGAAAGGAAGAAAGGAAGAAAGAAAGAAAGAAAAGAAAGAAAAGAAAAAAGAAAAAGAAAAGAAAAAGAAAAGAAAAAGAAAGGAAAGGAAAGGAAAGGAAAGGAAAAGGAAAAGGAAAAGGAAAGGAAAAGGAAAGAAAGAAAAGAAAGAAGAAAGAAAGAAAGAAAGAAAGAAAGAAAGAAAGAAAGAAAGAAGAAAGAAAGAAAGAAAAAAAGAAAGAAAGAAGAAAGAAAAGAAAGAAACAAAGAAACAAAGAAACAAAGAAAGATGCCCACTGCTTTTGGTCTTCCAGAAGATGAGCAAGCCAGGGCTCTCTCTAGAGAACACTGCCTTCAGCCTCTTCCAAAGAGGCTGCCAGAGAGAATAATAATGACATCCAGAGACAGAGGTAAGTATTGCAAAAAGGAAAGCAGTTATTGAATAAACTATCTGCAGACACCCAAATATCCAAGGAGGAAGCAAAGAAGTGAACACCAGACAACTGGCTTCAAATAATGCAAAGGTCTCATTTTCCAAACAATACAGAGTACCTACATGTAAAGCACTATGGAGTCTATACTCCCAATTCAGCTCTGCTTAGTGGGGCTTAAGAGAGATGGTTCAAGGCAAGGCTTTACAAAAACTTAACTTGACTGTGAACCAGAGAGAACACAAACACATTTCATACTACAACCATTTATATGTGCTGTGTGTATAAAACTGAAACAAAATTTCACAATACATATCCTTGCTACATGTGATACACTATGATATATCTATTTTATTCTATTCCATTTTATATGTTATCATTTTTAAATGATGGTCATGATCCATTCATAGATTTTATAAGCCATTAATTGATCCTGGCTTGCTGTTTACAAAAAAAAAAAATCATAAGTCTACTGAGAAATCATTTAACATTGTGTCTGCAACTTTTTTCAAAGGTTGATATGAGATGATCTCATGATGAATGTTTCTGCATCTTTGTAAAAATGCTATTAAAAACAAAACATTATACTGGTCATTAGTTATATACAGATCAAGTCTGTGTTCATGCATTTGTTTATTCATTTATTCATTGTATCTTGTAAAAAATGAGTCTCTATGCTAGGAAGTGAGGATATAATGAGAAATGAGACACAGGTGCTGCCTTCAAATAATTCATAATTTAGGTGGAAAGTAGAAAGGTAAATAGGCAATTAAATGATAATGGTTTGCATAATATGCTACGAAAGTACATTTGAAAGGCATCAAACCCAGATTTGAGAAGCAAGACTAGGCCAACGGCTTCCAGGAATAAATGATAGCTATATTATGTCCAAAAAAAGAGAAGGATGAGCAGGGTGACAAGGACAGAAAGTTGGGGAGGGGACACAGTTCTATGTAGAGACCAGTAGATGCCAGTCTTGGAGGAAGAGAAAAGAAGAAATGCCTCTGAGGAGCTGAAGTAAGTTCAGGAACTCTTTAAGATGACAGTGCACACAAACGAGGCTAGAAAAGTAAAACAGCATCTGCCAAGGTCATGAGAGGCCTGGTAAGTCCAAATGAGGAATTTGGACTTTATCCTAAAGGTAACAGGAGGTTATAAAAGAATGCAAAAGACTTTCATTTCCCATGGTAATACCAAAAAAAACAAAAAAAAATCAAATAAAATTAAAATCACATTAACCTATGGAATTATTGAAGAGATGGATGGTATGAAATCCGGAAGAACTAATTTCTAGAGAGAGGAATCCTTCTCAGGTGGGCAGCAAGCAGTGGCAACTTCAGGGACAAGGTGGGTCAAAGGGCAGGAGGAAGGAGACCAGCTAGAGACATCGGCCCCATGGCAGTGGCCTCAGCAGCATCTAAGCAGGCTGTGGACCTGGCAAACTGACAGTGATTAAAATGAGGCCTGTTCCCAGACCAGCATGACTCCTGTTGGAATCTGAATCCCACTGTGGCAGGAGCACATGTGGGAGAGGTGGTGTGACCCAGACTAGACCTGGAGAAGTGGGGACAGAAGTGGTATTTAGGAGACAAAAGTGACTAGATTGACTGCAAGGTCCTGGGGGATAAGGAGGAGAAACATAAAGCAGACTCACAGGTCTCTGGGGCAGGAACTTGTGACTGCATGTCTTCCCTGAGGTGAGACTACCAGAAAAACACTAAATCAGGGGTCAGAGTCAGAAGATGAGGTCAGGATGGAGTGCTGGGTCTCATGTTCTGTAACTCACCCCAGTGAACACGGCCTCTGGTAGGTGGAGGTAGGAGTCCAGAGGTCAGAAGAGAGTTGTAGTCTGGGGATAGAAGTTTGGGGGCTTTCAGCATAGTCGTAGGGGTGGATAAGATCACAAAGGAGAATACAGATCAAGAAAAGAAGAGACACTGGAGAAGATGCCTGGAAAACACAGTCATTTAAGGGATAGGAAAAGGAAACTGAGAAGGAATAATGGGAACGGCAGGAATACACAAGGATAGGACACTGTTCTGGAAAGCAAGAGAAAGGAGCATTTCAAGGAGTAAGCAGTCACCTTTGTCAAAGGCTGCTGAGAAAAACTGGAATTGAGCCACTGGATTTGGCTCCATGGACACCGCCAGAGACCCCAGCAGGATAGTTTAGGTGGAAGGCCAAGTGTGGGGGCCAGATGGAAGTGTGGGCTGGGGAAGCAGAAAAGATGAGTTCTTAAGATGATCTGAGGGGGAGAAGAAGGAGGGTGTGGTGGCAGGAAGGAGTTTTAAGATGGGAAAACTGGAGGCAGTAGAAAGTCCATGGTAGGCAAGGTAGAAAGAAGTTGAACGTATAAAAGGCTAAAGATGCTGTCTTTAGCCACCACAGGCCTAGGAAAGGGATCAGTGACTCTCATGCAGGGTATTTGCTGATCTGGCCTAGCCTGATCATAGGGAAGGAAGGAGCTCCCATGGCTTTTGTTTGCATCCCCTATTCCTGCACTCACTAGGCTTGTGGAGTGAATGAGCAACCAACTGGAGTGATGAGACAATACTGGCTAGGCGAGGTCAAGTGCCACTTCAGGCATCACAGGCCAGTCTCAGAAATAACACTGAAATCCAACAGGCAAGGAAGACAACAAAATAGTTTTCTTGACACAAGTCACTTCTGTGTTAAAAGTATACAAACACCCATGTGCTACAAAATATATAAACCCATATTCAAATAAGATCCCTTTCAAAGGTAAGGAGTTCTTACTCAACAGATACCATGCCCTGATCCAAAAACAACACCAGAGCCTTACCCACTGAAAACAAAATGCATTACCATAAGGCGGCACATAGCTTGCAAGCCTTTTTTTTTTTCTTTTTTTTTAAATGAAGAGATCAGTACTCCATAGCCTTTCCCTTTGGTGTCTTATCAAAGGCCTACATGGACACCCATCCCTGTTGCTAATGAGGTCAGGTAGAGGCATGGCACTGCTCAAAAAGATTAGTATTCCTGCCCAGGCTTAGTTATCACTAGGAAAGAGCCACATCCAAGCTATATTAACCCCTGAATTAGCTAGACCAAACCAGAACATCTGGAACATGATTCTTGAGGTCCTGCAGCAGGAACCATTATGCTCTAGGGGATTACCAAGTAAGAATACCAAGTCCCGACCCTTCAGAGGTTTATACACCAGTGCCAAGAATGTTGCTTTGGCACAGAGTGGGCATGCAACAAATACCTGTTGATGAACTTTAAATCACTATAATTGATACCAAGTCTAAACTTCTATACGACTCTTCCTAAATGTGATTTATTAGCACTAGATGATTTGAAAGTCTAATGGCTTATTTTCTGGCAATAAAATCTATATCCAAATTTCTTTTCCATTTAAACAATCAAAAATAATTGGCTACCTAGAAGCAATCATTCCTATAGGAACATTTCTACCAAGTACCTTGACACCCATTTATATTTCTTCATGGTGTGAAATAGTCTTTACCATGGATTTTTTTTTTTTTTGTATTTAGTAAATTTAATGTTTGTTCACTTTCCTGTTAAAGAAACAACTGCCATTTACAGAGCACTTAGGTATCAAGACAGATCCCACCACCACAGACCCAGCCCTACATCATGGAAACAGAAATTAATGTTGAAAGTATCTGCAGAAAACTATGGTCATAGTTACCCTCCTCCTCCCGTGATGTAGCTGTAGCCGCCAGTGCCCAGGCCGTAGCCGTACCGCTCTCCCAGAAACACCGGTTCACTGGAGTCGTAACAGCTAAGCAAGTGCTGGAGTCTGGAGATGCTAAATTCCAAAGGGAACATAAGCAATAAGGACTTAATTCAAAATCTCTTTTCATGGTAAATAGTCTGTGATTCTTACATCCCACTGGTTATTCCATATGTATAATTGTCTGTATACAGATATACTGATAGTATAATACTTTACTGAAATCACTTAGAAATGAAATTTAAGTGATTTACAGAAGAAATGCATTTTTTAAAAAAAGGAAAGAAAAATTGATGGAAGCTGTATATTCCCAGAAACAGGAGAAAAACTAAAAAACGTGGGGCTTACTCCTCAATTTTATTTTTTTAAGGTTTTATTCATTCATTCATTCATTCGAGACAGAGAGAGAGAGAGGCAGAGACACAGGCAGAGGGAGAAGCAGGCTCCATGCAGGGAGCCCAATGTGGGACTCAAATCCGGGACTCCAGGATCACATCCTGGGCTGAAGGCAGATGCTCAACTGCTCATCCACCCAGGTGCCCCCAGGCTGAGTTTTAAAAAGCTCCTGCCAGAACACAGCTGCCTAGGTTGGGTGAACAGGGTGGCAGATTAATGAAGTAAAGGTGGCCAGTGTACCAGTCCTGTTTCCCAGTGAGTGTGAACTAACTGCCACATCTTTTCAGGTGTACTTGGTGTAGGAGTGCTAACAACACTGACTCCATCTTTGGCCCTCCATCTCGCCCTCACCTGTAGTGCACAAGTGGCGCCACTTTAGATACCTACCCTGAGACAGCACCGCCATGCCCTGAGGGATGAAGGGCTGGAGAGTGGCACAGAATGGCTACATATTACTGTCCTGACCTATCAACTGACCATCAATCACTAAGTTACCCTAAATAAAACTATGTAAGCAGAATGGAGTGGCTTGCTTCCTTTTTCGGTATTAAAGTGCCCTCTCAGTCTTGGAAGATACTTTATTGACCCTCCTGCACCTACTAATGCTTGAAGTAGTGGGCAGGATACCAACAATGAAACAAGCCATAGGTGAAACAGCCAAGCCGGGGGAAGCCCATGGTCCATGCACGGGAAATCCCAGGCTGGCTAGCCACGACCCTGTGGGGAGACTTGGCCATGTATTTTGAGCACTTCAGGCCAGTGTGTGAATATGGAGATGCCCTAAAAATGCCTGAGATCGTGGAGAAGCAAATGGGCCAAGAAGCGGTGGCAGCTTGAGTGTTATGACTGTGGGATGCTGGAGGAGGTGGTATTATTGTAAATGGACTCCTAAGATGTCAAAAATGGCCTAGGCCACTGCTCAACCTGCCTTGTGACCAAGACTGTATACTGCAGGCATGGGTGAGACCTGCAGGCACTTAAAACCTGGCTTAACAAGGACACTCCCTCCCCTCCATTGCACTGGACCCCTGTGGAAGAACCGAGGATGGAACATACCATTTACACCCAGTATTTTGGTGGCCCAAATGAAGAATTACTTTTCTCTTACATCAATGTTCGTATCTCACAGTCAGCCCCAAGGGCAGGGTATCAGACTTTAGTATCTGTTCTTGTCCGTGTGGCTAAACAGCCCACTGCTATGATAGCCACTATAGTAGCCAACTTACACAAAACTGAAAGGTAAATAGATTGAAAAATAGGGAAAAATAAAGGATCCCCTCAATGATGAAGTGGTGGAAAAGAAGCCTATCAAGATCTTGTAAACAATGGTAGCAAGATCTAATATTGTCTGGGACCCCAAGAGAAAATATAGACAACTCAGTTGGGTCTTGCTAAGCCTCTAGAAGGCATTGCCTAAGGGAAAGCAGTTTACTTCCTTGAAAGCTCTAAAAAGCCAGGTGTGTTGTCAAGGGCCCCTCTGCTAATGGCAGAATTTCAGGGGTGGATACCACCTACCCCTAGAGACAGGAGTTAGGCCAGTGTTGCCCTCTCATGCATGCAGGAGGGGCCAACCAGAGGGCCCTATATGGAATTAATCATTTATTGATCTTGCACTAACCAACAGACTGTACTAGCTCTAACAATCACTGGCTGAATGCACACTTGTCTACAGAAACACCTTAAATTTTTTGGGAGAAATAAAGGCAAAAATGGTAGTAAAAGGCCTTAGAAATATTAATGCCAAATGTGAGTTGAATGTAAGTTCACATCCAGAGGGTTTGGCTGAAGCTGTGGCAACAACAAAATGAGAAATCAATTATAGTTATTTATAGAAGTTCAATAAGAATATGGTTCTTGTAACAGGACATCACTGAAACGGTGGTTATATTATCAAGGCTGTGACTGGAAGGTCCTATTTAAGAGACCTGCATAGATTCTGATATGGCCAGACAGCTTTAAGGAACTAAGATTGGTTTTAGGGAGCCAAGGAAGCCCCTTGGAAAAAAATCAGCCTGGTCCCTTGCTTACAGGCTTCCTCAGAGCCTTACCAGGAGATTAAGGAAGATCATTTCCTGTCAGTCTCAGGAACCACAGGTATTTGGGGGAACTCGAAGAAGAGAGGAAGTAACCAAACTAAACAGATTGCAGGTGAGTCTGATGGGAGGTATTTGGCTTGGCTTGCAGTCTCCAAAGGCTGTTAAAGGCTCAATCTGAAATTCCTTATGAGAAGTCCCAGTAAAGCAGATTTAAAAAGAACCTAATGACCAGCTGCTATTCTTACTGCATTTATGTAAATAATTGGGCTTAAAAATAATAATTAAGGCAAGCTTGTTAAAATTGGACTTGTTTTACAAATAGCTTAATCTTGTTTTTGGCGGCAAGGGGTGCTGAAGGGGAGGCGGGCAGGGAGAAGCAAAGGGGAAATGGAGAGAGAATCTCAAGCAGACTCCACATTTTGAATCAAAATCAAGAGTTAGATGCTTAACCAACCATCTGAGCCACCCAGGTGCCCCACAAACAAGTTAATCTGAATTTGGCTACCTTTGTAGAAATGAAGGTTATTTTAGGGGCACCTGGGTGGCTCAATAGGTTAAAGTGGCTGCTGTTGGCTCAAGTCATAATCCTGGAGTCCAGCCCTGCATCAGGGTCCCTGCTGGATGGGCAGCCTGCTTCTCCCTCTCCAGTGCTTGTGTTCTCCTGCTCTCTCCCTCTCTCTCAAATAAATAAAAATCTTTAAAAAAATGAGTATGATTTTAGAGAGAAAAAAATTCTTTCAGTAATTTGTCTTAATGGGTGTTAGATTCTAGTTCTGATTATCTTTGAATGCTGATTGTTTACCTCTAAAACTAGGCTGGACCCTGCATTCTTTTGGTTTCCTTGCATATATGGCTTATTTTCTACCTGACAGATTGCACACTATAGGCCTGACTTTGAAAGCCCACCAGCAGGACGACCTCCTGAAATGAGAACCGCTCTTCAAATGAACTTACCTAATTGCCCTTGTTATAAAATAGAAAAAGATGCTAAGACTATATGCAAATATATCCAAAATAATGGCTCCATAAACGATGGGGGCTCAACTTAGTACTAACAGAATCTCTGCAGTTTGATGCAAGGCAGTTTCATTCCTCAAATCTTGATCTGCACCCCTTTTCAGCAGGAAGTAGTTAGACTGGTCATCACCCCTACCCCCTCAAGAATGAGAAATCCTGAAAAATCAAGGAGTAGTACTGGTTAAGCTCCTATATTGTTGCTGGCACCAGGATACAAGTCACCTCCTGCTGTCTGGTACTAAGGTCACTGTGAAAGAATGGTGTGCAAAGATTAGGCCATAAAGATGTCAAGGGTGGAGAGAGTAGGAGTGCTGACAACACTGACTCCATTTTGAGGACTTCACCTTGTTCCCCCCTCTAGTGCACAGATGGTACCACTTAAGATAATTACTCATGACCTCCCCACCATGTCCCTCACTCCATAAGAGCAGGGGAAAGGTCCAGACAGAGGCTGAGAATAGGGGTAGAGAATAAGAGCATGTTTCAGCCTGGATCATCTGTCCATCAGCCTCTCAGTAAGTTACCCTAGGAATAAAACTGTGACTGGTTTGAAGAAGCTTGCTTCATTTTTGGTTTTATAGTACCTTCTCAGTCTGGAGAATACATTACTGACCCTCTGCCACTTTCTAACACTTAGTATCTTTTAATTTTTAATGGATTCCAAAAGGAATTTTTTCAAGATTTTAGAGAGAGTGCACAAGTGAGCACATGGGGAGTCGGGAGGGGGACAGAGGGAGAGGGAAAGAGAAACTTTTAGTAGACTCTGGGCTGAGTGCAGAGCATGACTCAGGGCTCGATCCCATGACTCTGAGATCATGACTTGAGCTGAAACCAAGAGTCAGGCACTTAACAGACTGTGCCACCCAGTTTACCCCCACAAATGGAATATTTGAGGTACAAATGAGATCCACGTCAGGCACATGGCTGGCAGGTGGGGAATGGGAATTTAGGCAGTGAGGATTTCCAGGAAACCTTCCAATTATTGCATACAGCCATGCACAGTTTTCTCCTGAGTAAGGGCACATGAGTTGTCTTTTTATGTCTATTTATACCTCTGGAACCCATACTTCTTTGTTATATGTCAACGAGATAGCTTACAAAGGGCAATGAGAATATCCAGGAGCTAGTCAAAAACACCTACAACTACAGCTGCCATAAGGATGAAGGAAGAAAAAGACTTCACAGGAAAATAAAACATAGAAATATTTTTCAAGGGTGAGACAAAGGTTGATGTTGAAAATGCTAGTTTTTCCATGTTTGAAGAACTTGTATCACTTACAAATGCATTATAAAGTCCTTCCACTGTGTGTTCTAAACTAGAGCTTGCCAGGTCTCCACAAAAATCCTCAATTCTCTAATGATATTAATCAGTGTTCCCTGAAAAGAGTTGTTTCTTGGTCAATTTTGGATTCTTTTTAATTGGTTAAATAAATTTCAATCTTTCTCAAGCCTGATGAGCACCATGCATGTGCAAGAGGTGGAGATAGCAAGCACCTCTCTAAATCGTTAATCATAAATTCTTCTGTTCTAGAATTTCACTTTCCTCTTTTGGGGGATAGGTAGAGTCTTAAGGAGTCAAAGTGGAGATGTATGAAGTAGAGAAGAAAGAGGACACCATTCCAATCCACATTCATGCAACTTACACAAATACCCCAGCTAATAAGCCTAAAAATTAAAATGAAGAAAATAAATTTAATGCATGAAAATATCACTTAAAAATGTGGTGCTGAGAGTTTATAAGTTTGTTAAACATGTTTATATCTGCCTAGAGGTCAAGGCCTCTGGCAATGTAGATAATTTCTGAGTGACCAGAAAAACGTTATCTTTGAAACTGTCATATTTTAGGCACACAAGGTAAACATTCTAGGCACCTAGTTTGGAATCTATCTTCAGAAAGTCAGCTAATAACTTGGCAGGGGGAGGTAAGAAAGTGTACAGATACCCAGTAAGACAGCATTCGGCTATGGAAAATATATTCTTAAAGATTTCTAAGGAAACTGTGACTTTTGGCTAGTAAAAGTCTGTAGGTAAAAATACAACACCACCACCACCAAAAGACAAACAAAAAACCTCAAAGACCTCTGGGGCAAATTTAAAATTTACATCACGTTCTTGACCTGAGAAGAAATGAAAAGTATTTCTCTTCCTTCTGCATACTATAAAAATGTCGATTCAGCCCCCAACTTGTAATTCCTGAGGTTAAAATAACTGGTACTTAATATCTCATCTGGGTTTCTTTTCCTTATAACGTCAATCACTTCCCTACTCACAATATCATTTTAAAGCTGGAGAATCATAAACTGGGTCTGACAACCATCATATGGTTCATTTTGGTAAAAACTAGAAATGTGAATAAAGCAGTCCAATTCTGTCCAAGCAGACTGGCTGTTCACCCAGGAAAGGAACTCTATTTAACAATATGTTACCATTTCAGACAATTTTGAGGCACAGAAATGAAGAAAAACAATATGGCAACACTAAAGATTATGTGCTATCAAAATTATATTAACACAGCTTAGTGTTGCATATAGATTTTTAACTGCATAATACTGATCTGTGTGTGTGTGTGTGTGTGTGTGTGTGTGTGTGTGTGGTGGGCACATAATGTTATCTAAGTTTCAG
The DNA here is from genome assembly GCF_048164855.1 of Canis lupus baileyi. NCBI lineage: Eukaryota > Metazoa > Chordata > Mammalia > Carnivora > Canidae > Canis > Canis lupus. Next base: position 10,521,761 of record NC_132861.1, read on the forward strand.
GTGTACAACTTAGTGAGGTGACAAGTTTACACATGATGTTACGCTCACCACAAGTATAGCTACCATCAGTCTCATGACATTGCTATTACAATATCATTGATGGTATTCCTTATGTTCTCCTTTTTATTCCCAAGACTTACTCATTCCATAACTGGAAGTCTGTGTCCCCCCGTCCCCCGTCACTTCCCTTCTCTCTGGCAATCATCAGTTTTCCGTATTTATATTCTGATTCTGCTGTTTATTCTTTTTTAATATTCTGTTCATTAGTGGAATCATAAGTCAAACTGAGAAAGAGTTATTTCACTTAACACCCTCCAGGTCCATCCATGTTGTCACAAATGGCAAAATCTTTCTTTCATAGCTAAAGTAATATTTCACTGTATGTATGTGTGTGGGATAGATAGATAGGTAGGTAGGTAGGTAGGTAGGTAGGTAGGTAGGTAGGTAGGTAGATAGGTAGGTAGGTAGATAGGTAGGTAGGTAGGTAGATAGATAGATAGATAGATAGATAGATAGATAGATAGATAGATACCACCTCTTTATCTATCGATGGACACTTGGGTTGCTTCCATGTCTTGGCTATTGCAGATAATGTTGCAATAAACATAGAGGTGTATATATCTTTTCAAATTAGTGTTTTCCTTTTCCTCGAGTAATTACCCAATAATGGAATTATCAGATCCTATGTTATTCCTACTTTTAACTTTTTGAGGAACCTCCATACTATTTTCCACAGGGGCTATACCAGTTTGCATTAGCACTAGCAGTGCAGGAGGGTTCCTTTTTAGCCATATCCTTGCCAACACTTCTTTTTTCTTGCATTTGACTTTAGCCATTCTGACAGGTGTGTAGTGATATCTCATTGTAGTTTTGGTTTTGACTTCCCTCAAAATTATTGATATTGAGCATCTTTCCATGTCCTTGTTGGCCATCTGTAGGTCTTCTCTGGAGAAATGTCTATTCAGATGTTTTGCCCATTTTTAATGGGATTATTTTTGGTACTGTAGGAGTTCTTTATATATCTTGGATATTAACTTTATATATCTTGTTGGATATGTCATTTGCAAATATCTTCTCCCATTCAGTAGGTTGTCTTTTTGCTTTGTTGATGGTTTCCTTCATTGTGCAAAACTTTCCATTTCAACGTAGTCCCAATAGTTTATTTTTACTTTTGTTTTCCTTGTCTTAGGAGACATACCTAGAAAAAATGTTACTATGGTTGATGTCAGAGAAATTATTGCCTGTGCCTCTATAGATTTTTATGGTTTCAGGTTTCACATTTAGGTCTTTAATTCATTTTGAGTTCATTTTTGTGTAGGGTATTAGGAAACAGTCCATTTTCCTGGTTTTAAATGTAGCTGTTCAGTTTTCCCAGGATCATTTATTAAAAAGACTATCTTTTCCCCATTGTATATTCTTTCCTCCTTTGTCATAGATTGACCATATTAATGGGGGTTTATTTCTGGGATCTCTAACCTTTTCCACTGATCTATGTGTCAGTCTTTGCATCAGTACCATACAGTTTTGACTACTACAGCTTTGTAGTATATCTTGAAATCTGAAATTCTGGTACCTCCAGCTTGTTCTTTTTTTTTTTTTTTAAGATTTTATTTTTTTATTTATTTAATAGAAAGTGAGAGAGAGAGAGAGAGAGAGAGAGAGAGAATATGAGTGGGTAAAGGGGCAGGGGAGAGAGAGAAGCCAACTCCCTGCTGAGCAGGGAGCCTGATGTGAGGCTCGATCCCAGGACCCTGGGATCATGACCTGAACTGAACACAGATGCTTAACTGACTGAGCCACCCAAGTGCCCCTAGCTTTTTTTTCTTTTCTTTTTTTTTTATCAGCATTGCTTTGGCTACTGTGGTTCTATATAAATTATAGGATTATTCTAATTTTAAGAAAAATGCTGCTGATATTTTGATAGGGATTGCATTGAATCTGTAGATTGCTTTGGGTAACAGGACACTTTGACAATATTCTGATCCATGAGGATGGAATAACTTTCCATTTGTTTGTGTTATCTTCAAATTCTTTCATCAGTGTTTTCTTGTTTTCAGAGTACAGGTCTTTGACCTCTTTGGTTAAGTTAATTCCTAGGTATTTTATTCTTTTTGGTGAAATTTTAAGTTCTGTATTCTTAATTTCTCTTTCTGTGATGTTGTTGTTAGTGTATAGAAACACTACCAATTCCTGGGTATCAATTTTGAATCTTGCAACTTTAGTGAATTCATTTATTTTAGTAGGGTTTTTTTTTGGCGGAATATTTAGGTTTGTCTATGTATAATATCATGTCATCTACAAATAGTGACAGTTGAACTTCTTTACCAATATGGATGCCTCTTATTTCTTGTCTGACTGCTGTGACTAGTACTATGATGAATAAAAGTAGCAAAGAGTGGACCATTCTTGTGTTGTTTCTGATCTTAGGGGAAAAGCTCTGTTTTTCATCATTTGAGGATTATCTGTGTGTTTTTCATTTATGGCCTTTATTATGTTTGGGTTTAGAAGAAACATACTTCTTTTGTTGAGAGTTTTTTCATGAATGGAATCTTGTCAAATACTTTTTATGCAGCTATTGAGATGATTATATTATTTATCTTTTGCCTTGTTAGAATAATGATTTTTTAAAAATCCAGATGAAATTCTACTCTAATCTACTATGGATTTTGTTTTTTAACATTTTATTAGGAAATAACATCAAGATTACAGAAAAATTCCAGGGATGCCTGGGTAGCTCAGCAGTTGAGCATCTGCCTTTGGCTCAGGGCATTTTCCTGGAGTCCAGGGATGGAGTCCCACATCGGGCTCCCTGCATGGAGCCTGCTTCTTCCTCTGCCTATGTCTCTGCCTCTCTCTGTGTGTCTCTCAAGAATAAATAAATAAAATCTTAAAAAAAAAAAAAAAAAGATGATAGGGCAGCCCAGGTGGCTCAGTGGTTTAGCACTGCCTTCGGTCCAGGGCCTGATCCTGGAGATCCGGGATCAAGTCCCACGTCAGGCTCCCTGCATGGAGCCTGCTTCTCCCTTCAGGGATGTCTCCTGTGTGTGTTGAGTGTGCCCTATTGTTTGGCTAGGCTGCTTTTGCCTTCAGACCAGTTGTCTGCAGTTGCTCTCTTTGTTGCGGCAGGATTTGGCCCCTGTGTTGTTAATGGGCTAGTCTGGGACTGCCGTGGGGATGAGCTGGGTAAGACCATCTATTCACCAGAGATGCATTAGTATCGGACTGCAGGGCATTCTCCCTGCATCGTCCACTGAGAAGCTGTTGGTGGGTGGGGCCCAAAGTCAGACCATATGTCTGCCCCCAGGTTACTGCTGGAGCTGCAGTAGAACTGGTGTGTGTGGTTATCTTACCCTCTCCCAGGGGCAGGAGTCACCCCAGAGTGACCCCCCTTCCTGGGGATGCCTGCACATTTCCAGGCTTGTGGCACCATTCTGGATGCATTCTTGCTGAAGGCTGGTTGGAGGGGATGGGGTGTATAGCGTCAGCAAGCTTTGCCCCAATTTGCTGCGGAAGGAGATCTGGTGCTGCTTTAGAGAACTCCTGCCAAGGCCTGGTTGAAGGGGGCAGTCTGCAGAAAAGTATAGGGGTGGGGGAAAAGGGGGCAGGGCTGGGAAGGTGGCAGATGGTTAGCAAACTACATGGAGAGTGTTAGCACTGTGCTGATTGCTACACATGTCCATGTAGGCTAGGGGGTGGGGGAGGGAAATGGTGCCTGCTAGCTCTTTTGTTCTTGGAGAAGTCTCCTAAAGAACCCTGCCCTTCCAGCATATATTCTGAGATAATAAACAAAACTCCTTTCCCTATACCCCAGGTTTTTAAAACTGCTGCTTCTATTCTGTATCTCAGTGGGGCTGTTATGCTATCTCTTTATGAGTGGGAACTCAAGTTTCCTGTGGCCCTCTAGCTCTCCCAGAGCTGAGCCAATGATTTTTTGAAGTTCTAGGTGTTAAGCTCCACTGATTGTAAAAACTGGTAATGTTAATCTCCTCTAGTTTTCAAAGCTAAATATTATAAGGATTTGTCTTCCCAGTGCAGGTCCTGGGAAGGTGCCCAGTGTGGGGTCTGCTTCTCTCCCTTCTCCGTACTTGTAGTGGCCCTCCCATGGACAGTTCCATAGGTCAGCCTGGTTCCTGACTGCTTCTCTGCCCTTCCTACCATTTTTTACATGGCCCCTTTATATTTAGCCATAGAGATTCTGTTCTACCAGTCTTTGGGTCATTTTCTGGATTATTTACACTAATGTAGGTGTTATGTAGGTATTTCCATGGGATGAGGTGAACTTAGGGTCCTCTTCTGCCACCTGCACATCTTATACCTTTCTATTGCTAACTCTGAGACTCTGGGCAGGTACTTTAACACCAGCAAATATCCTTGGCCCTATTAAAACGTACCCCTAGTTTAACATCCATTAATGATTGTTATCCTAATCTTTACTATGATGGTTACAAAGTGATGGCTTTTCCCACTCCATCACTATCTCCACATTTACCAGTCAGAACTTCTCATTATCCTGGAAGCAAGAGTCTACCCACTAGGGATGGAATTTTGTCCCTTTCCAAATTTATACATTGAAGCCAGAACCCCCAGTGTGGTTATATTTGGAGATGGGGACTCTAAGGAAGTAATCAAAGTTAAATAAGATCATAAGGTAGGAGGACTCTGATCCAACAGATTTAATGTCCTTCTAAGAACAGATGCCTCAGAGTTCTCTCCACAGAACACAAAGGACACAGAGATGGTGGCTGCCTTCAAACCAAGAGAAGAGGCCCTGGAAACCTACTCTACCACGACCTGGATCTTGGACCTCCCAGCATCTAGAACTGTGAGAAGAAAAAAAAAATGTCTGTTGTTTTAAACTACCCACTCTATGGTATTTAATATACCATCCTTCCCCCCATTTATTTACCTATTTTCTACTTTTTATAATCATGAACTCACTGATTCCCAATTTTAATGGTTCATAATTCATTTTTTCCCTTAATTATATGATGTTTGTCCAAGACTTGGCCATTGGGAAACCATTAAAGTTTGTTTCTTTGTCCTCCTAAACTGCACTTTTCTTTTTATACCAGAAAGTAAGGAAGTCTTAAAAAAAAAAAAAAAAAGGAATGTTCCAACTGTCTTTATATCTTCTTGCCTAAGCCTTAGAACCTGCTATTTCTCTGCATCAGTGGAGCAGCCAGCACCACAGTTCTGCTCTCTAGTTGGCCAGTGCTACGGGGATATCTGCTTGTAGTCTCCTTTAGGAGAAAGAACTAGGAAACATACAAGTGCACATACACGTACTTTAGAAATCATGAGTCTGACAAAAATTATGAGTTGTTAGAAATTTCTCTACTTCCAATCTACCCCCCCATTGACCTGTCCCAATCAATGTCCATATTTCCCTTCTTCCACAGTGAGAACCCTGGCTTCTAATCCCATTTACTCAATCCTCCAGTGTGCCTCCAGTGTACCTAAAAATCCTCAGAATGGTTTTACCACACCACTCCAAAAAATAATCAGACCAACTGAAAATTCAGGATTTGTCTGACGTTCCTTACCTCTTCCCACACCTTCTAAATACTGTCTCCCCCATTACTTGCACCAGTTGCATTTTTCCTTTGGTGTGATGATGTTTTCATTTGAAACACAGTTGAGTTCATTTGCTTCAGTTTTCTCTCTTTCCTTACTGACTTTTCTCCAGTCCTTACTGATTTTCAAATATGTAAAATATGAGCATACTTCCCCAACCCAACTAAGTTAAAAGATAAATTCAGAAGTGTCACACCATCTATCTTCTTCTCCCACCCAACCCTTCTAGAAACCAACTTCATGGTTTACTGGTTCATCTGGCCCTCACTTGTTTTTGTAAAGATAAGGAGACATAGGTATGCTTTATTTCCCTTTCATTCTCACAGAGACTGGCATACTAAATATATTGTGCACTTTGATTTCCAGGAGATACCAATAAATGAGAAAAGCATTCAATACAATTTTTCAAGGAGACAGAATTTTCATTAATTTGATCTTTTTCTCTACCTCATCATGTCTGCATGTATCTTTATTATTTCCTTCCTTGTCTTTTTTTGCATTGGCTTTGTGATTCTTTTCCAACTTTCTGAGTTGGGAATTGATTTTTTTTATTCTCTTTGGTTTGCCAAATTTTTAGCCATCCCTTTATTTTTAGGCTTTGTGAAGGACTGTTTATGTGTCTCTTATATAAAAATATAGAGTTGGGGTTTGCTTTATGAGCCAATTTGAAAAGTTCTTTGGTGAGTTAAACCCATTTGCATTTAGTGACACGACTGATATTTGATATAATACAGAAATTACTCTGGGTTTTAATTATACATAAACTGTTTACTGTATTTCTTTAGTTTTTCCTTTAAAAAATATTCCGTGTGCTGAGAAAGTTTTTCCCATTATCCTGTATTTAACTTTTTATGCCTTCTTAGGCTTTTTTTCTTATTTAACAGTATTAGATCTGTCAGCTTTACATTGTATCTTTTGAATCCATCTACTAGGTATACAATAAGCCATGATCTTATTCTACTTCCTCTTTTCTTTACTTCTAAAAATATATATAGATTTTATTTATTCATGAGAGACACACAGAGAGAGGCAGAGACACAGGCAGAGGGAGAAGCAGGATCACCACAGGGAGCCTGATGCCAGACTCCATCCCAGCACTCTGGGATCATGACGTGAGCCAAAGGCAGATGCTCAACCACTGGGCCACCCAAATGCTCCTCTTTCCATTTTTTAAAGTTGCATACTTCCTGCTTTGTCAAAACATATTACATTTATATACTATTCCTCTACCACCTCCCCGACCCTGTTTTTGCTTTACAGTTAAATCTATGTCATGTTCACCATCAGTCCTCTTGCCCAAATTTCATCTGTCTTGTTTGCATGAAGTTCTCTAATATATTCCCCAAGAAGGATGCATGCACATACTAGTCCTTTATTTCATGCTCATTCATTTTCCATAGCCTTGATACTTAAGAGAATCATAGCTACATATAAAATTTGGGATTCAGTTTTTTGAGTTTAACACATTCCTCTATTGTTTCCATACTTGTATTATTCTGAGAAGTCTGATGCGAGTCTTACTTTCTTGCTCTATAGGTTATTCCATCGTTTTGCCTCAAGACTCCGAGGAAGTTATCATCAAAATATAGTAGTTTTACCCAGCTATGTGAGGTTGAAGATCCCAAGTCAATTTTCCATGGCACCCACTAGGTAGGACCTTTCAACATACACATTAAAGTCCTCTTTTATTTCTGGTAACTTAAGTTTTATTTCTGTTCTTTTGCTTTTTCTTCAATCAGGGACTCCAATTATGCATGTGTTGGACTTCATTGCCTCTTCATTTTAACCACTTTTTTTTCTAACCTTTTTAACTACTTGACCCCATTTTCTGGATTGCTTTCCTAATTTTCAGCCATGTCCCTTATTAAATTTTTATTTGAATTTATTTACTTTAGGGTGTTTATTCATAACTCCAGATATGCATTTTCCTTTTTCTTTCTTGTTCTAGTTTCACTTTTTCCCTTTATTGGCCACTTTCTTTTTCCATTTTTTGAATTTTTTTTCTTAACTAGACTCTATGCCCAATGGAGCCCAAAGTGGGCTTGAGTTCATGACCCTGAGATCAAGATCTGAGCTGAGATCAAGAGTTAGACACTTGACCAACTGAGCCATGCAGGTGCCCCTCCATTTTTGAATTTCCTATCTGCCTCTAACTCTTGCAATTATTCAGCCTCATGACTTAGGAGTAGTCAAAGTTCATGTGATCAAGAATGATGTCAGAATCTTGCAAAGAAAAGGAGACAAGCTCAAACTAAAAAACACATTTATGACCTTATTGGTCAATTAGGTATTATTGCTGCTAAATATGAAGAAAATGTGGCAAAACTTTTAATGTAGATTACTGAAGATTGATATACAAATGAACCAAGTGTAGTGGTTACAAATGTAATAATGTTATACAAGATGTTATTATAAAAGACCCTGTTTTTGAAGGTGATTGTGCTTTGCTTAGATGTTCACAGTTATGTCTGGGGTTCACTGATCTGGAATCAGTGTCTGGATAAGTTGATTTATAGTTTTTATCAAATTTGGAAAATATTCCTTTAAATGTTTTGGGATTGAGTCCCACAGTGGGCTCTCTGCTCAGCAGGGAATCTGCTTCTCCTTCTCTCTCTGCCTTTCCCCCTACTCATGCTCTCTCTCATACTCTTTCCCTCAAATAAATAAATAAAATCTAAAAAAAAATCCCATCCAATAGATTTTTCACCTCAGACAACATAGAGCAGTTCAGTTTTGCTACACCTTCCATGTTCCTTTTTGGAATAAATGGAAGAATTATTAAGCTATAACTAACAGAGCTGGTAATTAAAATAACTAGTTAACACTGCCATTTCTGGGGCAATTTCAATCAACTAATTTTTCTTATTATGGGTTCATTTTCCTGTTGCTTTGCATGTCTGGTAACTTTTGACTGAATGCCAAACATTGTGAATCTTTTTTGGGTTATGGATATTTTTGTATTTCTAGAAATCTTGAGCTTTGTTCTTGGATGCAGACTAGTTACTTGCAAACAATTTGTTCTTTTGGGTTCTTTTAAGATTCCTTAGGCAGGACTGGATCAGTACTTACTTAGTCCAGCCTTAGCTGTTTCCCACTATTAAAGCAAAACACTTCTATATGCTCTACCCACTTATGAATCCAGGATTTCCCAGTCTGGCTAGTGAGAACAGGTACTATACTCAGCCCTGTGTGTTGGCCACCATCCCCTCTCATCATTTTGGCTGGTTCTCTCCCTAGCCTCCAGTAGTTTCCTCATGCATATGTGTACCAATCAATACTTTACTGAATACTTGAAGGGAACCCCCCACAGATCTCCAGTGTTCCCCTTCTATGCAGCTCTCCCTCTCTGGTGCTCTGTCTTATAAACTAATGGCCTCAGTCACTCCAGGATCTTGGTGTCATCTCTTCAACTCAAGGTTTGGCCAGGTTCAACCTAGGCTCCCCTTCCTCAGCAGCTATTTACATGTTCTTAAGGCAATTAGCTAAGGCTGTCATAGAACCTACTTCCTATGTTTCATATGTCTCATGGGTCATTGTCCTTTGTTCCCTAATGTCCAATCTCTTGTCTTAAAAACCCTCATTTCATGTATTTTGTCCTTTTGGGGGAGTTGTTTCAGATGTGAGGGTAAATCTATTTCCTGTTGGAAAATCTTGGCTAGAAGCAGAAGTACCAATCATAGTTTCTGAATACGAATACATGTAGAATCTAAAGCCACCCTAGGATGAGAAGGACTCCTTACCTTATTAATGTATCATCATCCACGATGACCAACCATGCTATTTTGTCATGGCTGTGATTCAAAAATTTTTCCAAAATGGCAAATGTCTTTCCACAGTGACCTAGGAAAGGCAAGAAGAAAACTTACAGTGAAATATTTTCTTTAAAATACATATATAACTCATTTTAGGGGAACCTAAGTGGTACAGGTGGTTAAGCATCTGACTTTTAGTTTCGGCTCAGGTCACGATCTCAGGGTCATGAGATTGAGCTCCACACTGGGCTCTGCACTCGGTGGGGAAACTGAGTTTCTCTCTCTCCCTCTGCCCTTCCCCACCACATTATCCCTTTCTCTCTAAAATAAATAAATAAATCTTTTTTTTTAAGTTAAAAAAATACATACTTAATTCATTTTAAAACATTTTAAAGTTTTAAAAGTAAAACCTTATGTGCGTCATGACACATGCACAAGTAGAAATTTTTAAAATTATCCTTTTACAATTTTTATAGACATAGTGAAGGGGTGGGGACTTAAGAGATCATGAAGTCTAAGCCATTTATTTCATACATGGGGAAACGGGAGGCCCAGAGAGAGAAAGGAGGTCACTTAGATAATCTGAGGTAGAACTAGGACTAGTATCTTCACTCCAAAGTTCTAAGTCTCATAGAAATTACAGAAGCCTGGCACCTTTCCTTAGATATTCTTACTCTGAAAGAACTGTTAGAACCCCAAGCACACATTAATAGGGTAACAGAACAGTAGTACAAAAGGAGGAGATTATACCTTCATTCATTTACTTTGTAAACACTTACTATTAATTTCCCATATGCCAGATATCCTGGCAAGTTCTGCTCTCAAAGCACAGTGTTCTTGGTGGCCAAGAGTTACAGCTCTTTGGATGCCAACAGATAAAGGTCAGTGCTTTAATGGAAGATGCTGGGGCCCAAGATAAGAATACAATGCTTGGAAATAGTACTCAAATCAATAAATAGTAATATACCCCTGATTTCAACAAGATATTTGCTGACACAATAGAGAACAAGCTAATATTAAACCACTCAATTTGACCTTTATTTTCATTTTTCTTGATCTCTTTATGAATTTTTAACCATTATTTGAAAGCCATCTCAAACTCCATTTGGAACAAGGTAGAATATAAATAGCAATAATAATATTAGACAAAACACCAATTAAGAAATCAAATGAGGAATACATGAATGAATGATTTTTAAAGGCAACCTAAATTGAAATCTAAAAAGCAAACTTGGGACACCTGGGTAGCTCAGCTGTTGAGGGTCTGCCTTTGGCTCAGGTCGTGATCTCGGGGTTCTGGGATCAAGTCCCACATCAGCCTCCCACAAGGAGCCTGCCTCTCCCTCTGCCTATGTCTCTGCCTTCTCTCTCTCTGTGTCTCTCATAAATAAATAAAATCTATAAAAAAAATAAAAAGCAAACAATAAAAAAACCTCAATCTAAAATCATTTTTCCAAAGCAAAAGCAATAGACAGACTCAGTAATATATTTAACCTTGTCAGAAGAATTGATAACTACAGGAATGCATATCTAATTCTACATTGTACATTATCAATCAAGGCCTTATGAGAAATGTGACCATGAATCAATCCAGATAAACTACTCGAGAGAACAAGACAATCAACTTACTACTTCTTTTTCTATTCATAAAAGAGTATGGGGAACCAGAAAACTAAAGAAAATAATGTGGTGGGAATACTAGAAAAAAATTAAGATAAAAAGCATCTGAAAGTGAAGTGGCCAAATTTCTAGTTTGTTTGTTTTTTTTAAAGATTTTTATTTATTTATTCATGAGAGACACAGAGAGAGAGGCAGAGACACAGGCAGAGGGAGAAGCAGGCTCCATGCAGGGAGCCCAATGTGGGACTTGATCCTGGGGCTCCAGGATCATGCCCTGGGCCGAAGGCAGACACTAAACTGCTGAGCCACCCGGGCTGCCTAAAGTGGCCAAATTTCTACTTCCATTTTTTTTATTTTTATTTTTTTAAGATTTTATTTATTTATTCATGAGAGACACAGACAGAGGCAGAGACATAGGCAGAGGGAGAAGCAAGCTCCCTGTGGGGAGCCTGATGCAGGACTCGATCCCAAGACTCTGGGATCACAACCTGAGCCAAAGGCACTCAACCACTGAGCCACCCAGGTGCCCCTACTTCCATTTTTTTTTAAATAAAAAATGTTTTAATTAGAAAACCTGCAATCTGAAGAGAAAAACAGGTAATTACCATCAATTACTAATTAAAATGTTAACAAAATACATGAATATCATGGAGCTTATGTCACACATAACCATGTAGAATGTGGGTAAGTGCTACTTGAGAGGTAGGTACAAAATGTGAGACCATAAGCTTCATGAGGATAGACACCATAGGCTTCATTCCTATCTTCCCTACTTCCAGGGCTTTGGCAGCTGGCAAACAGCAGTCACAGAACAATCCTGGCCGGGTAAACTACTAAAATTAAATGAGGACAACTTTTGTGTGGGAAGATAATATTAACTTTGGACACTCCATTATGGTCATAATGAATCATTAAGGTATAAAAGGATCCATTAAATAATCCTAATTGTCATGTGCTTGGTCATATCAATATGGCCTAAGAACTTAGAATCTTTTCTTAGTACTTATAAAGCAGCTCTTAATCCAAGAGAATTGGTCCAAATCCATGGGTAAAGATGTTGGGGAGGGGAGGAAGTGAAACTTACATAAGGCAAAAATCATAGTATTTATAATACATTTCATTTGTATTCTTATTTACTACATTTCAGAATAGACATTCTGAGTAAGAGTAGTATGAATTAAGGACTCACCTCTATCTGTATTGGGAATCCCCAGATCTACTGTAGGAATGGAACTTTCTGCATGATCACTGTAGTATTCAATGAGACTTGCCTGGCCTGCCCAGGTCTGCTTTACAATGGGAACTGAAAAAATGAGAGGAGTGACAGTCACTGACATAATCATGCAGGGAGGCTTAGCATTCTGAAGGGCAGCATAATCACCTATAAAGGAAGAGAACCATTATTTGTTCTTCTCCAGGTGTTTTCACCTGCTAGCTTTTCCTACCCTAAGAAATGTCAGGCTGTTAGTTGATGACAGCACATGAGTGGGACCAACCCTCTTCTTGAGCCATTTTCAGTATACGTTAGAGCCCAACACTTTCCATTCCTGGTGATTCCTCATTCCACGTCCATGTAATGATACATTTTCTAGTCTGTTTATACTGTTGTGCTTAATTTTCCTCTCCCCCCGCCCCCATGGGCTATTGCATTTAAAATTCACTACTGGATTTTTAAAATGCTTCTTAGAGGAGTGGGGAATATAATTAGTTCTAAGGAATGTTCTGTGTTTCTGGCTGAGACACAAATTTACCTCCCATACAATAGGTGTAGGGAGCTTCTCAAACTACACACGTCCGCACTCAATGATTCCAACAGAACCACACAATCCTATCCAGGGCATGACCCTGAGACCCACTGCATATTCTTGTGCTGCACTTCTGAAAAATGTGGAAGAAGAAAGACTGATAACCATTGCAGATTTTTTACCTCTACCATTAAGAGATAAATTGTTTTAATAAAAGAAACACAAACAACAGAAAACTTCCCCGGTTTTCTGTAATTTAAAGCTATCTTTAAGCATCTCCAGTCTCCACACTTGATCAGAACTCTGCCTGACTACTCTTTGATATTAATTCACCTTACCAAATATCTGCATAATTATTTCTCATATACTTTTTTTAAGCCACTCTCTGTGCATCTCTAAATTTTAAAAAGAGGTTTCTGCTGTTTTAATAGAAAAAAAATTGATCAGCCCTGGCAATTTAAGAATCTGAGTAGAGATTCAGAACACAAGTGAACTAGATCTTCAGGTCAGTATTTAGAGATTTTATCAGATCCTTCATCTTTTTCCTTTTCCTCCAGCCCAAATAAAAACATATACAAAAACTCCCAATGCAATATTACCTCTAAGTGTTTGGCTATGCAAGCCAACAAACTCAGTCAAACTCAGCCTTTGTCTATAAAATACAAAAGTGCACCATTTTATCTATTATTCACTAGCTTTTAAGAAAGACCCATGAATTCTGGACATTTGTTATAATCTAAATTACCTATTTTAACGCACTAAACTTTTAGACCTTAAGACGTACTTCTGCAATCATAAAAAAGCAGAGATTTCTTCATGTCAAAATGGATAAAGGTGCATAAATAACAGATAAGGCTGCTGGGGGAAGGGCAGAAAAAAGAAAAAAAAATAATATACTTTCATGTCGTAGCACAATGAAAATCTTCACCTTGGCACTGCAGTGGCAGTTCGTTTTGCATATAACACGCAGGAGGACTTACCCCTGAAAGGGCTCCCTGCAGCTTGCTGCCACTAATTCACTCTTGGGTAAAATGTCCTCCCTTGCATGATGCTGGCAGAAGCTGTGAGGAAATGTCAAGAATCTTCTTCAGTCCCCAGCACTCAGCCATGCAACCTGTGCAAACGTCTGCTTTTACTGTCCTCAGCCTTTAGCCTCCAGTTTCTGTTTGCTCTAATAGCTTTATTAAGCAGGGGAGATGTTTCTTCTTGGCTGATTTAAATGACATTAAAATCAAGTTGTGAGTGAGTTCTTTGCCGTACCTAACTATTTGCTTTCAGTTTTCGTTTGAAACAGCTGAAACGGAAGTTTCCCTCAAGGTAAGAATTACTGTGCACCTCGCTCCCCACACCTGGCCCAGTGTCTGGGATGTAATAAGTGCTCAATAAATAGTTGAAGAAGGACTGGCTTTTGTAGAAGTGCTAACAAAAGGCTTAGGGCTATTTTTGGAACTAGTTTAAAGGAAGGTTTTATTCATAAAGGCAATTTGTCATTTGCTACAAGACTGTTGCCACCATTACCAATTGTATAAAAACACACCAGCCATTTTAATAGAGTAAGGTGCTATGATTCTATAATCCCAAAAGCATTCAGCAGTTTTTAATATCTGTACCCTAATTACTGTAATTCCCAAGGCATTTGTCATATCTGCCAGCTATAAAGAATTTAAAGCTAATGCTAAATCTTCTGGGACAGCAGGTAAAGCCTTTATCTTTATCTGAGGTTGACTCAAAATTACCTAAAACTTTTAAAAGACTAGTCTATTTTGCTATTTTATTAACAATGCTTGAATTCTAAGTTGAATTCATTCTATTTATAAAATATTTTATATTGAGGCACCATGTTCCTAAGGATATTAAACTTCGAGAAAATATTTCAATATAGTTACATGATCTATTATCTCATTTTCAATACAGAGAAGCATACTTTCTACCACCTAATAAAACACTAGTGAATGCCTCTTTCAAGAAGGTCTGCCACAAGATAACTTATAATTGGAGCAAAGTAAAACTTGTACTATTAAAAAAAATACCCCACTGCACAGATGGTATAAATCTTCCACATGGCTTTACAGACTTGAAGCAGGAGGAGATGTGTCTCGCTACAAGGCACAGAACACACATTTTCACCCCTGGTGAGTTTACTTGCAAAAATGATTACATATGAAAATGAACTAGACACAAGCACTGTACAGAAACTACCATGCAATCGAATGTGAGTAACTCTTGATTTTAAGAAATCTGCTATTTTCAATTGACAAATAGACCTCTAGTCTCTGTATGCATATCAATGACAGAACCCTGGCTGCTCCTCTCTCCACAGGAGAGGGTTAGAGACACACCCTCTGATTTTAAAGATGAGGTATACAGAAGCCTGAAAAGCAACCCTTGGGACTGATCTAAAACAACATTTTTGGGCAATCAGGAATGTCTTTATCTGTTCAACAGCCAGGAGGAGAACTGAATGAGGCAGCACCTGACTCCCTCCCTCTCCTTAATAATTAATCTGATCACATCATTTGACATAGAGTGTAGCCTTCTACCTGGCTGCCTTGTAATCCGTCTCATGTCTGAAATAAGCAGACTGCACCACAGTACCTGTAAGCCTCTCTAACCAAAGAGCACCCAGCTACCACAGACCCCTTTCAATAAATTTGTTCAGATTTGCCTCTTCCAGACAAGATGACTGCCGTAAAGATAACAGGGTATTTTGTTTTTTCAGTCTGAAAGGAATAAAGTGTTCATTTTTAGGTGCTCAGGAAGCTGTGAAAAAGGAACTAAATGCTGAGCAAATAGCAATTTTACCTCTTTAATCAGAGGAGACTGCAGCAGGAGAACATCTCACGACCCACCACCACTTGATGAACAAAACTGTGGCTGCCACAAGATACTTGAGAGACGCACAGGAACGGCATGGCAAAATGGTGCAAAAAAAAATTCTTAACATTTTCTGACAGCTCACGTCACACAGTGGAAAAACACATAACCCAAGAGGAAGTGAACAAGCTGAATATTAAAACTCCAGAGACCTTCTCCTTGCTTAAATATGTTACATGCTATGCCTATTTTGCTTTATATAATACTTTTAAAGTTTCTTTAAAATCCTACTAACTGCTTGCATCTCAAGAGTGTGTTGCTATTTCGATGGTGTCAATATGTATTTCCTTCTTAAGCCAAAAGATAGAATATATTTTTGCTGTGTCCTGAGAATACTTTATTTCATTTAAATCAGAATCCAGACATAAAGCAGTTACATAAGCATTTGTTTCACTGTTAGGCAAAAAAGGTACAAGAGGTAAAATAGTTTAATTTTGGAACTTGCCTTTTTATCAATTCTTCATTGAAAATAAAAAAAGAAAAATGAATTCAATGTATACTTTCCCTTGCCTTGACTGGAGCCTTTAACAGAAGTTCCATCCCTCACTCTCACCCTGGACATGGCCAACATTATAAGGAGCCAGGAGTAAGAGGCATTGCTGGGGGTCCTCTGCTGTACCGAGGGGCAGTGCATCCACAATGAGAACCTGCCACCAGATATATAATGAACAGTATAGCCAGCTCTCAGTTTTTCAAAGGTAAAATATACAATCTTATCTTTGGGTTTTTTTCCTTCATTGTCATTTGGCTTTTGTAACTTAAAGTGTTTCTACCACAGTGTTTTCTATACAGGGAAAGAAAAAAGAAAAAACCCACCCCGGTTCA
This sequence comes from Canis lupus baileyi, assembly GCF_048164855.1. Taxonomy (NCBI): domain Eukaryota; kingdom Metazoa; phylum Chordata; class Mammalia; order Carnivora; family Canidae; genus Canis; species Canis lupus. The sequence goes on from NC_132861.1 coordinate 10,538,151, forward strand.
TGTATTCTGCTTGACTATAGCAGTTATATGCTTGGACAGGGGTGGCAGTCTAAATGCCCAGCTAGGTTTATATTTTAGGTCCTCTGTGATTTCAGTTTCTGGCTATTGCCATTCCTACTGAAAATAAAAAGCCTACTTTCCTAACTTCTGGCCAAGTCAAAAGTGACCTTGAGCCTAGCAGAACGTCAACATGAATATCAAATACCATTTATCAAGTGTTAAGATTGTAATACATCCAAGGAGATTACACTACAGGTCTGCTGTGGCAGAAAGAATTTGGGATTTGGAGCCAGAAAACCTGAGTCCTAGTTCACCTACTCCATAGTCTACAAGAACATGGGCCAGCTGTGTCTTGTCCCACACTCGGTTTTCTCTACACTACCAAGGGAACAACATTAATTATCACATCATAAGGAATTGTCAACATGAAGGCAGATAATACAACATATATAAAAAAACACACCAGAAAACGTAAAGAAGATAAGTATAGAAGCAGTCAATACGGTGTTGTCAATTTAACCGATAGGATTACTGGTTAATTTTCTGGACCATCTGGTGGTTAGACTACCTTCCAAAAGGAGGAGAGGAGCCCAGTGGCCTGGCAGGCTCATTTCCATCAAGCAACATGGACATCAAAGTGCCTAAAATCCTGCTGCCCCAGACTATCTTTGCAAACAAACATCCAAGTTTAAAGAGAGCTTGCCACAGAAACCCAACTGTGAAAGCCTCCTAATACCTTTTAATTAAGTCTCAGGCTTCAATGACCCCAGATCCAAATTCACAGCAGCAAATCAATGCATCCAGCTTTGGGAGGTTTGGTTTTAATGTTCCTAACAGGCTCTTAAGATTTGTAATTTTTTACCCACCATTTGCTTCAACGTGGATGGAACTGGAGGGTATTATGCTGAGTGAAGTAAGTCAGTCGGAGAAGGACAAACAGTGTATGTTCTCATTCATTTGGGGAATATAAATAATAGTGAAAGGGAATATAAGGGAAGGGAGAAGAAATGTGTGGGAAATATCAGAAAGGGAGACAGAACATAAAGCCTCCTAACTCTGGGAAACAAACTAGCGGTGGTGGAAGGGGAGGAGGGCGGGGGGTGGGGGTGAATGGGTGACGGGCACTGAGGGGGGCACTTGACGGGATGAGCACTGGGTGTTATTCTGTATGTTGGTAAATTGAACACCAATAAAAAATAAATTTATTAAAAAAAAGATTGTAATTTTTAAAGACGTTTGACTCAAAATTCAAATATAAAAGCGTTTCACAGATATCTAAAATGATTATCTCAACATTATGCAAATAAAACAATAAACTAGATCATTCAAAATTACTAAATTAAAATTAGCAAACTTATTTTTCATTTCTGTAGAATTTGAAAAATACAACAGGATTGGTCCCTCATTTTACTGCCTCACCGTCACCTGAATAATGTTTCAAAAGAGAAAATACGACCACCATTCTTAACATCATAAAAACAGTCTCTACTCCCAAGTGCAGCTTCAAGATTATGAAAATAGTCTCTACTCCCAAGTGCAGCTTCAAGATCAAATATATCAATTTGAATACTTCTGCTGGTTGTTAAAAAAAGAAAGTCCCCTCATTCATTTCCTTTGATGCTTTTTTATATGTTAAAAATTGTCCCCAAACACCCTTCCAGATTTTAAAATAAGCAAAAGGATATTAAAACTAGGTCAATTTTGTGAATGATGAAAATTATAACTGCTATATTGATTTCTAATAGTCCTTAGGACTCCTTATATAATGAGTGCATATATTAGGCTGATTTAATAGGACTTGGTACTTTCTGTGACTATTTTAGGTAAACACGAAGGTTTATAGTTATGTACTTTTAAGATACTGTACATCATAACCAGATTTTAATTGATGTCAACATCTAAAACAACCTTCAATCCCAAATCATAATATTATTTTATTTGGAAAATGTTCCCCTTTAAAGTTAATTTGTAAGTATTATATTATCAAAAAATTATATAAATGAATGTCCCCCATAGCTCCAATCCCATGAAAACGACAGCTGGTTTAGAAATCTCTTTTACATAAATATCACACTCTTGATGAAATCGACAGTCTTTTCACGGAAAAAAATTAAAATATATGCTAAAATTAGAAAATGCAAAAGACTGTCTAATTTTCAATTTGAGAAAAGTGCAGCTTGAAATAAGGCGAAAAAAGAAAGAAATTATGTCTACTTATATTTAGGATGGGCTTTTTTTTTTTTTACATTATCACCATAACTTAGTAGAATTCTGTAATGACACCAAAAACTTGAATAAAAACATTCATCTGCATGCCAAGATTTCCTTAAGGGACCACTGTGTATAAGCCACCTGTTGCCTTTTCTGCAGTATAATCTACTCATAAGCAAATAGGTATCTTTCAAAGTTCCAATGTGCACATCTGCCATAATGCAAAAAGAAGGATTAGTCTTCAAAGAAAACATCCTTTTTTGGCAGTCTCTCACCTTGAAATCCCTTCTAACATTCTTCATAGAATTCAGAGATGGCACATGGACATAATAGGACACTGTTCTGCAGAATGGATTGTTATTCATACATCGTGTCCAAGATTGTCACAGCTGCGCTTTCCCATTTCCAATTTAAAACACTGCTCTGAACAGTATTCAGAAGGGCTAAGGCCACTCATGTTTTGATACAAACGGTCCCTTCTAATTGATCTTGGTGATTGAAGTGGTACAATGAGGAATACTAACTAAGTAACTGCTTTCATTTCAACAATATATGTATCATGATCCCTTGAGTTCCTATCTGGTTTGTACTTTTTTTAAAAAGGCAGTTGGGATTTTAAAAGGTCAACAGAAATGAGTAACACAAAACATACTTCTATCACCATGAAATTTCTTGCACGTTTTTACTGCAAAAAATATATCCTCTTTCTTCACTGGATTTCCCTAGAAAACAAGAAAACATATATGAGTCTATGTCATATTTACACCCACATCCACACCCATATTAGATCTCACATACTGTAGGGGTGACATTCTCCAATGTCAAGGACATCAAATCTGTTTCCAAGATTAAGTTTTAAGCAAAAACAGGAACTGTTGTTAGGCTTACAAGGCCTCGGACATCAGCCAGACTTGGGCCCAAATCCCAGCCCTGCCCTGTACACACTGTGTCATCCAGACAACATTCTTCAGCTCTTGACTTCAGTCTGCTCATTTAGAAAATGGTCAGAATAACCACCAGTGAAGCTGCTTTTATTACTACATTTTTTTTTTTAGCACATTATAATTGCCCAGTAAATGTTAGTCACCTTCCCCTCCTCTTCCCAGCTGTTGAAGATTTTGACAAGGGGAGAGAACCAGGGGATGTTTCAGTGTAAAACAGGAGCAGACTCCCTTTTGTGGGGCCAGTCTTACTTTGATGTTGAAAGTATTTCTATGGCTCCTTTATTGTCTACCCAAGTCTAGCCTACAGTAACATTCTATTTTCTGACAAAAATAGGGTTATTTCAAACACTTGGGTGCAGGGAAGGAAGGGCAATTAGGAGCCCTGTGCTGGCCTAGCCCCAGCTGACCACGCACATGAAAGGGGCACACAGCCTGTGGACAGCCTATACATGAGGCCACAGACTGCTTCATGGGGTGTTCTGACCCCTTTATCATCTGTCTTGGGCCTCTAATAACATTCCTTCATGACTCAAACATCTAGAGCCAGTTTATAGTGACATCTAACCACAGCTTTGTCACATTACTCAAGACACTAGGAGGTTGACCCCATTAGGGGTCAAGAAGAGCATTAAAGAACAAGTAAGTATCATATCTAGAGAGACAGGCTTTCCCCCTCAGGAACTTGGCAAACATTACAGATTCTCCCCAATTACTGCAGTGTGTTTGTGTGTGTGTGTGTGTGTGTGTGTACATATATTCATCTTTGAAAATGCAACCCACAGACTTCTGTATGACTGCCTTGAGAAGAACAGACAATCTTTGAGGGTGATGAATATATTTTCCCTTCTGAGGACGAACTGTTAACAACCTAGTGAGTTTCAGGGGTCTTCAGGCTCATCCTGGGGACTGGACCAAGGTTATGCCATAAGAAGTACATTCATCCTGAAAGTTCTGCTGGACAGTGTCAGATGAGATCAAACCAAGGTCTCCAGCTGAGCAGAGAGGGGCTTGAGGAGAAAGCTTAGATATAACAGGAAATGTCTGAAATCACTCTTCTAGGAAATGAAATAGATATTCCAGTAGACACATGCTGTATCATCAACAAGAGAAATGATTCCAGGCACACTGACTCTAAAGAACTGTGGCAGGCAGCTCTGCACAGAGGCTCTGGAGTGAGTCTCTGCCATTGTAGTCCTCACTTCCCCTTCCCCCAGACTCACTGTGTGACCTTGAACAAGCACTTCTCAGTGCCCCTCTCTTCTTGTGTGTAAATAGGATAATAACAGTGCTTCCCTGATTAGGACTATTATTAGTAGAAATGTGACAAAAACTTTTTACCTGGCACATAAGAAATGTTGAGTTCTTTTCGGTATATACTTAAAGTGCCAGGACAACGTTATGCACAGCAGGTAGATTTTCCTTTGATATGCAAGAAAGTTTTTTTTCTATTACTTACACAAAGTGGTAGAAAAGAATGGAAGGTGGTAGCACAGTAGAAGTCCACAGCATCTGTACAAAACTCAGGCACTGGAGTGAGGGGAGGCCCATCGCCTTTGTCCCAGATGTAGAGGGCAATCTGTCAGGACAGGAGCCAGCAGCAAATGAAAGAACTCACTGCCAATACCACAAGTGTAAGAAGGTACAAAATATCTCAAAGAAAAGCAGATCACATCTTCTATAGGGCATTTAGACCGAAGCATATCAATCTGATGATATTCAACAGATTTTTTTTTACTTATAAAAATAGTAACTTCACATTGATCAATCTAATCTTTCATTAACAAGAATCCATATTCTGACTGCCAAACAATTCCAGAGTTGTCATAAGCAATTTCAGGGAAGCTATTTTAAGGTTTCTAAAGCGTTGCAGTGAAAGATAAAAGAAAATATTACCATGATTTTGGTTTTCTACAGTATAGTACAGTACCTACATACCTTGACTAACTGACTTGCTGAAAACATCTAAAACTGTTGGATAAAATATCTTTAAAATGATTTTAATTGGATTGCTAAAGTGCCACAGAAGTATAGAACTTATGAGGAAGAATATACAAAAGGAAGAGCCTGGGAAAAAGGGCATCGAGGGTAGTTTTACTCAGTAGATGGAAGGTGAACTCTGGTGATGCTGAGTTTCTGATAAGAGTTAAGAAAATAAAGCCTATGATGTACCCAAGGTGAGAGATGTCTAAGAGCAACCCCCACATAAAGCTGGGACTTTGGAGCTAGATAGAGGGGAAAAATCATCTCTAAATTTTCTCTGAGATTTTGTAATCAAAACCCAGGCTTCCCTAATTTGTGTCACCAACATGGTCCAAAACACTTCAAACAGTAATTCAAAGAAGCCCCAAGTCAACATAACCCTGTAGCAGCAGGAAAAGCAAATGTAAACCCTTCCTGGGGAACTCCCACCATACTGTAGGGCTCAAAGGATTACCACAGATACAGTTCTAAGCAAGACTACTCAGAGAAAAATCACAAAAAGCACAAAGATGTGAGCTGACAATCAAGAGCCAGCAGACACAACATAATCAGACCTAAAAGACTGCAGGTCTTGGAATTATCAAACACAGATTATAAAATTACTATGTTTAATATGATTTCATAAAGAAGAGAAAACTTTCAAGCTTCAGCAAAAAATTATTTTCAAAGATTATATAAAATAAGCAAATTTGAGAAAGAAAGGACTAAACTTCTAAAAATAAAAAATAATTAAAATGAAAAAAATTAATGGTTAGGATAAGCATTAAATTTAAATTAAAAATTAAATTTATTTACCTGCATATTAGACACAGGTAAATAAAAAATAGTGAACTAAAAGATGAAAGCTCTTAAACTGTCTGAGATGCAGTGCAACAAAAACAGAGGTGGGAAATGTAAGAGAAAAATTCAGAATGTAAGCACACCATTGGAAAGATCCAGGAGGAGATAACAGAGAGAATGGGGGTTGAGAATATACTTGAGAAGACAATGGCTGAGAATTTCTGAAAATTACATAACAATTCTATTATACAAAAGGTCAGTGGGATGCCTGGGTGGCTCAGCTGTTAAGAGTCTGCCTTCATTCAGCTCAGGGCATGATCTTGGGAGTCCCATATCAGGAGCCTGCTTCTTCCTCTGCCTCTCTCTGTCTCTCCTGAATAAATAAATATAATCTTTAAAAAAAAAATCAGCGAATCCTATGCAGATGGTAAAAAAAAAATCTACATCTAGACATCTCATAGTGAAATTGCAGAACACCAATTACAATCTTAAAAGCAGACAGAGAGAATGCCAGAATACCTACAAAGTAGCCATGTAAGACCATTTTTATTTCCCACAACAATAACAGAAGCCAGAACACAGTGCAGTAAGGCCACTGTGATGACAGAAAATGACTGACAACCCAGAGTTGTAAAGACATGGTAACTATGTTTCAAGAACAAAGTTAACATAAATGTTTTTAAAGGAAAAAAGATGAGAATTTACCACCTCATTGAAGGAAACGCTAAAAGATGTGCCTTAGAAGAATAAAAATGATCCCATCTGGGTTTAGCCACTCTGGAAAGCACTATGGATGTGTCTCAAAAAGTTAAAAATAGAGCTACCCAACAACCCAGCAATTGTACTACTAGGTATTTATCCAAAGGATACAAACATAGTGATCCAAAGGGGCACATGCACCCCAGTGTTTATAGCAACAATGTCCACAGTAGCCAAACTAAGGAAAGAATCCAGATGTCCATCAACAGATGAATGGATTAAGAAGATACTGTGTGTGTATGTGTGTGTGTGTGTGTGTGTGTGTATGGAATACAATGGAATATTACTCAGCCATCAATAAAAAAAATTAAATCTTACCATTTGCAATGACCTAGATGAAACTAGACAGTATTATGCTGAGTGAAATAAGTCAGTCAGAAAAGACAAATCATATGATTTCACTCATATGTGGAATTTAAGAAATAAAACAGAAGATCATAGGGGAAAATAAAATAAGATGAAATCAGAGAGGGAGACAAACCATAAGAGACTCTTACCTCTAGAAAGCAAACTGAGGGTTGCTGGAGGGGAGTAGGGGTGAGGGGATGGGGTAACTGGGTGATGGGCATTAAGGGGGAGGGTACTTGATGTCATGAGCACTGGCTGTTATATGCAACTGATGAATCCCTGAGTCGCACTCTACCTCGGAAACGAGTAATACACTATATGTTAATTAACTGAATTTGAATTTTAAAAATGTCCAAAAAAATTATCCCAGCCAGCAGGTCTTAGAAGTTAGATGGGATACCAAGCAAAGACACTGGGAAATATACGGTTAAGCTAATACAGACTATGAACTGCATAAAATAAAGGTAATATTGGAGGAGTTAAAAAAAGAGAACAAAAATACTAGACAACAAAGAGCATATAAATTGTGAGGGGAATAATCAGAGTTCAACTATTCTACATCTGCCAAATTTTTAGGACATCAATTAATTGGCCATTGTCAGGTTAAGAATGCATGTTAAAATATTTAAAATAACCAGTAAGGTACAAACATGGGGACTGAACTTCCAAAATAGCAGGGGAGGAAAAAATGGAAAAAGAAAGAACAAAAAATAATCTATATAGAAAGTATGGAAGTTTTTTAAAAAAGTTCCGGAGAGAAAATGGGGGGAAGGATAAAATGAAGTGTTAGAAATCAGTTTAAATATAATGGTAATTGTGTTCAATGTAAGTGTAAATTTTGCTACCTGGTTTAAAGACAAAGACTGGCAAACTGAGAGAAAAAAAAAAAAAAAAGATAGTCCTAAGAGAAATTCATCTAAAAGAGGACACAAAAGGGTTCCAAGAAAAAGATGAGAGACAATTATGAAGCAAATACTAAAAGAAAGCTAGCATAGACATAATCACCGCAACAAAATACATGCAAGGGCAAAGAGCATGACAAGAGATAAAGATGATTTCATACGAAGACATAAAGATTCTAAACTTACATGCATCTAATTAATACAATGTCGGGAAAAAAAATACAATGTCAGACTAGAAAAAACAAGAGTTGGTAGTTACAAGGGGAAGCACTGTCAAATGCACCATTATTATGGAAGATTTTCCCATTCCTCTCTTAATAAATGATAGATCAAGCAGACAAAAGTAGAAAGAAGGGAGGGAGGGAGAGAGAGAAGGAAGGAGGGAACAAGAAGGAAGATTAACTTACTCGATTAAATCTATTTCTTCTTTAATAAAGAGAATATTACACCCCCCAAATTATAGCATATATATCTTTTTCTCTACTCACGAAAATTTAACATGAACCAGGCCACCACATAAGCCTAAAAATATTCCTAATTACTGTTATATAGATACAATAATATTAAGCTAGAAATCAGTAACACAATAACAACAGATGCAAATATACTGGGTCACAAAGAAAAATGTAGTTTTTAAAGTGGATCACAGTACAAAAAAAAAAGTTTAAAAGTCTCTGCCCTAGAGAAACTCCTGCCAATGATCATGATGCGCATTAAAAACAAAAAAAAAAAAGAAAAGAAAGAAAAAAAAAACCCTCATAGAAGTAATGACTGTAATAGCAGGAAACCCATAGCAATGCAGAAGCCCACCACCAGGAGAATGGATAAGTAAACTGGCATAGCCATAGGAGAGACTGAAGCAGAAAGTGGAAATAAGTTTGTTAGAGCTGCTGCACAGATAAACATGGATGAGTTTCAAGTTAGAACAATACTCATGGTACAATTCTGTTTATATGAAGTCCAGAAGGATGCAAAATTGCATAATGTGTTATTCAGAGATACAGTCATATGCTGTAAAATATGAAGAAAAGGAAGAGAGATTTCAAGAAAATGTTTACTAATAAGAGTGAAAGGGACAAGGAAAGTCACATTCAGGTTAGCTTCAACATGAGGTGATGTTCCAGCTCTTAAGCCAGGTGATTACATCATAGATATTTTGACTGATCTTCATACCTTTCACATAAATTAGAAATACTCTTTCTATGTATTTAGTGTCTATAGATTCCCGAACCTGGGTATCTATATCAAAAAGTTCAATCTTCTTCAAAAATATCTAGGCAGACCTGTGCTTTTGATTAGTCATTCTTTCCTCTCTATGGAGAGGAGGAATGATTTTTACATGTCTATTTCTCCTCCAATGAACTATTTCCTTACATGCAAACATCCAAGAAGGTAAAGCCTTGTGCATGCCCTTTTTGCTCCTGGCAGGCTGCCAGCACTGCTGGACTGAGTTACATGTCAAGACCGATCTAGCTGTCCTAAGATACAGATTCTTGCAGAGAAAGGTGGGGCTGTTTTAGGCAGTCAGTTATGCTTGTGAATGAAACCCACAAAGAAATCTTCTTAACAATGATTCAGTAATGATTAATGATGGGACACCTGCCACCTGCCTTCAGGATGGTGGGTCACAGATGTCCACTAAATACCAAGGATGCTCGGGTCTCAACTGGTATGCCATGGCTGCCTCTTGGGACCAACTGGCTCAATTCTGCCCCAGAGGGTCAAGCACAGAAACATGACCAAGACATGTGTACAACCAAAGTACCAAATAAGAGCAAATGGCAGTTTTGCATGTTTTTAGAAATCCACCTTTGCACCCAGTATACCTAGCTTTAAAAAAATACAAATATTAAGAATCACAGATGCAATCTCTTGCACTGCTCCTTCTCCACCTACATGATTAAAATGAGCTTACAGAGAAAGACCTAATTTTCGGGAGAAGAATTACCTTGGTGGGGAGAAGATGTATAGATGCACTGGGGGAGGGCACACTGTTAGGGAATAAAAAACACCTTTTACATCAAAATACATGGATTCTTGATTACTAAGACTTTTAACAAAAAAGCCATGACGTACCTCATGTTTTAAGTCTATTGTAAAGTCGGATTTCAGGGATTCACTCTTTAACCTCTTGGTAAGCCTAGAAAATAGATACAATTTGAGGTGGCGTTTTTTTTTTTTTCTTAATCAGAAGAAGCATTGAACAAGAATAACACATTGAGACTTTCTAATGTTTGAAAACAGATTAAAAGCACACATTTTAAGATAAAATTAAGAGTTTCACATTTCCTTGAGGCAAAGCCCTGTGAAAATGGAGTTATTTGTTGAGCAAATGAAGGCAAGCCTTTTTTGCAAATGTAGCATTGTTTCAACATCTGGCAAATAAGATAAACTACAACACAATACAGTAAATGCCTTAAAAACAAAGCCACAAAGTTTACTGACTCCTGAAAGTATATTGACTCCTGACAGAGAAAGAAGACAGAAAAGATTAAAAAAAAAAAAAAGTTGCTACTTTTTAGTCTCCTCCTTTTCATAATCCAAATGAACTGTAGTTTGTGTTTTTAGGGGAAGAAAGCATATGATTTCTGGAAAGAAAAAACATTTCAAGTCCTTTTCTTGCTTAAAGAAATCTTCACTGGCTTCTTGCCATGCCGATGAGAGTCCTTCCACTGTCCCCTAACTCCTCCATACTTACCCTACCTACTTATGCTATACCCACAGCACATACCTGCCCACTGGTGTCTCTCGCTGTACATCTGCCTAGTACACTCACACCCAACCTTTACCTGGCAAACCTTTGGTCAAGATCAAACTCAAGGGTGCCTCTCCTGGAGAAGGTTGCCAGACTTGCCCACCGGCATAAATGGAAAATTCCTTTGCTCCTAGAATAGGAAGCAAGCCCCATTAACTTTATCAAACATGTTACATCCTGTTGTGTATATGTGCCTCTCTGTGCTATGGAGTCTTTGTATCGCCAGCACTGCCACCGTGCCTAGCCAAAAGGAGCACTCAATGAGCTGCCTGAATAAATGAGGGCAAGATATTCTTTGATTCCAAGCTGCAGGAGGTAGACTTACATACCAAGACCACTGAAATGCCATACGGTTCTATATCCATCAAAGGGCTACAGGCTAGACCATTGGTTTCTATTACAAACCCCCTAGCACATATTTTAACTATAAAGATATAATAGTGGTTTTAAAAGGAAATGTAGTAATAAGTTTCAAACTCTTTACTGAGTTTTCAGCCTAGTTGAACCACAAAGATTTCTTTTAAAATTTACTTTTAATTAGAGGAAAGGAAGAAAGACACAGGTTATCACTTAAGTTTAGTATTAAAGTATTTGTCCAGGTGTAGATTATTAATGAAGCTTGGGGGCAGGTAGCTCCAAAAGCAGCCCAGGTAATCTCAGTCACATTCCTGCTCAATACCAGCCCACAGATTTTTCAGGAGGAGTGGGTGAGGATACATAAAGAGACAACGTTCTCAGACACACTCCCAATATATGTTAAGAGAAAAAAATCTGCCCTGGCGTGGATTCTCATCCCATTTGAAGCCTGCTCAGTTAGAGCCAGTTTTTATAAATAAACAGAATCAAGGTAATTTTGGAATCTGGACTTATGCCAAGTGTCTTCAAAATCTGATCAGACCACATTCAGATACCAAAGACAGAGAAAATCATAAACCTGCACCTCCTGCCACAGGCCAGGGGCACGGAGTTGTGGTGGGAACCCAGTGGTTTTGGCGTCCGTTGTTAGATGGCCGTGCATCACAGGCCCCTTTTTTACTAGGCAATAAATACTTCTGCCTTGTTACCCTCAACATGCTTTCTAATTTTTTTACTCTAAGTTTCTTTTTCATTCAATTCTTAAACATTTGTATTTGAGGGAGACCTTAGAGGGGCACGGACAGAATTTCATTAAGATGGACAATGACTAATTCAAAGACACACAAAGACATACACTGACATTTTTAAGTGGATGTGCCTGGCAGCTCATGAGGTCTACTATAACATTAAGTGATGGTTACCTCAGCATCAAGGTCACATGGACAAGTCTGCCTCTAACACCCTGAGCCTAAGTCAGTCAACTTACAAATATGGTCAAGTCCTAAAAGTGTGCAGGGCATCTACCGAATTTAAAAAGCAAGTCCTAAAAGTGGGCACTAGGTTTCTCTTTTCTATACAACAAGATAGCACGAGGGTTCTCCAAATGCTAATTTCAGTAACCAACAATGCCAAAAAAAAAAAAAAAATTAAGGTCAGAAATTCTAATTACTCAGATAAAATATTTCCTCATCAAATATTCAGTTCCTGGCAAATATGACACTTGATATTCAGCTTTTCTATTTTTAGAAGACATTAAGTCATGTCCCAAAACACAAGCTCTAAAGACACAATCAGCAAGCCTGGAAACTTGCAACAGGCAGGGGGCCCCTTCGACTCCACATTAGGAGAAGTTCCACTGAGTTTTACAGCCCCATTTGTAAGCCAGTGAAGACCATCTATTCCTGAGGGTTCACTGAAGAGACAGCACTGCAATCTTTCAGCTCTGGGGCTGGAGATCAGGATGCAGCCATTTTTATTTCAATCCTCTAAAAGAGGCACAGAAACCTTTGAGGAAATAAAAGCCACACAGAGCAACCAAAAACAGCTTACACTGAGCCCAGGCCCCTGGCAAGGGGCAGGGCAAATCCACCCAGGCACAGACACCTGAGAATCAGCACAGCAGGCCCCTCCTCCAGAAGACCAACTGGAAGAACAGGTGAACAGCAAATGTACAGGCCACACAGCATTGTAAAACTCCAGTACTAGGGGAAAATAATATATAGAATTCATGGGTTTTTTTCTCACAATTCACTTATCTTTCAGTTTAAAATTTTCCTTTTTTTTTCTTTTTTCCCATTTCAACTAGTTTCTTATTTTATCAACTCTTTGTTTTTTACATTTACATTTTATAGATATATTCTTCATTTTGGCTTCCTTTCACTGTTCAATTTTAATTTTGTATATATACATAAGTTTTGCTTTCTTTACAATTTGGTATGTAGTATCTTCTAACACACAGACCAAAATTCACTCGGGATCAAGTGGATCACCCTATTCTGTCCACCCTGTGGGATGATATTCTCTATTACCCCCATATACACTTTTTTTTTTCTCTTTTTGTTTTTTTCATTTTTTTTTTCTGGTTTCTGACCTCTTGGGATTTGTCTAGTGTATTTCACTTGGGTCTTAGTTGATATTCTTGATAGTACTTACTTGTTCATCATCCATTCTTCTCTGGACAAAATGAAGGAGGAATTCACAACAAAAGAAAGAACCAGAGGTAATACTCTGCCACAGATCTGATCAATATGGATATAAGTCAAATGTCAGAGATGGAATTCAGGATAAGTATAAAATTAATAGTTGGGTTTGGAAAAAGCAAAAAAAAAAAACCCACTAGAGAATCTCTTAGTGCAGAAATGATACCTAATCAAGCCAAAATTATAAATGCTTTGAGATACAGTCTAAACTGGATGCTCTAACAGCTAAGGTAAATGAGGCAGAATTAAGTAACATAGAAGACAAGTTGATGCATAGGAAGCTGAGGAGAGAGAAAAACAACTAATGAACCCTGAGGGGAGGCTTCAAGAAATCAGCAAAGCCATAAAATGAAAAATATTTGAATTACTGGAAACCCTGAGGGAGATGAAAAGAGAGAGGGCCACAGATATATTTGAGCAAATCATAGCTGAGAGTTTCCTTAACCTGGGGAAGGAAACACGCATTCATGCTAAAGAGGTAGAGAGGACTCCTCCCAAAATCAATAAAAATAGATCAACACCCCAACATATAATAGTGAAGCTTGCAGATTTCAGAGATAAAGCGAAAATCTTGAAACCAGCTTGAGACAACAGGTTCCTAACCTACAGGGTAGGAATATTAGACCAGCATCAGACCTATCCACAGAGACCTGACAGGCCAGAAAGGGCTGGCATGATAATATACAGGGTAATAAATGAAAAAAACATGCAGCCATGTTTATTTAGCTTGGATAAAATATTGGATACTTTATCCAATACTTTACCCAGCAAGGCTGTCATTCAGAATGGAAGGAGAGATACAGGGCTTCTAGGACAGAAACTGAAAGAATCTGTCACCACCAAGCCAGCCCTGCAAGAAATATTAAGGGGGATGCTGTAACTGAAGAGAGAGCCCAAGAGTAATATCAACCAGAAAGAAACAGAGACAATCTACAGAAACAGGGTATTGTTTAATAAAACCTGTATTGTATTACAGGTAATACAATAGCACTAAATTCATACCTTTCAATAGTTACTCTGACTGTAAATGGGCTAAATGCTCCAATCAAAAGACATAAAGACATATTGGATAAAAAAGGAAGACCCATCAATGCTGTGTACAAGAGTCATTTTAGACGTAAAGACACCTCCAGACTGAAAGTAAGGGGGTGGATAAGCATTTACTATGCTAATGGACCTCAAAAGAAAGCTAGAGTAGCAATCCTCATATCAGACAAATTAGATTTTAAACCAAAGACTAGTAAGAGATGAAGAGTGACACTATATCATACTTATAGGGTCAGCTCAACAAGATCTAACAATTATAAATATTTGTGTTCCTAATTTAGGAACAGCCAAATTAATTTAATTTTAATCAACCAAATTAATTTAATAACCAAAATTTCATAACCAAATAAAGAAACACATTGAAAATAACACATTTATAGTAGGGGACTTCAACATCCCACTCAAAGCAATGGACGGATCATATAAACAATGGACAGATCATATAAGTAGATGATCAATAAGGAAACAAGGGCAGATCAACTCCACCCAGGCAAATGAGACACTGGACCAGACGGACTTCACAGGCATATACACAGCATTCCAACCTAAAACAACAGAATACACATTCTTCTCAAGTTCACATGGAAAATTCTCCAGAACAGATCACATACTGGGTCACAAATCAGGCCTCAACCAATACCAAAAGATTGGGATTATTCCCTGCATATTTTCAGACCACAATGCTTTGAAACTTGAACTCAATCACGAGAGGAAATTTGGAAGAAACTCAAATTTAGTTAAAGAGTGTTAAAGAGTGTCCTATTAAAAGATGAATGGGTCAACCAGAAAACTAGAGAAGAATTAAAAAGATTAATATCCTTTAGGTATAAAAAGATTCATGGAAACTAATGAAAATGAAAACACAACTGTTCAAAACCTCTGGTATACAGCAAAGGCAGTCCTAAGAGGGCAGTACTTTGCAATACAAGCCTCTCTCAAAAAATTAGAAAAATCTCAAATACACAAGCTAACCTTATACTGAAAGGAGCTGGATAAAGAACAGCAAATCTAGCCTGAACCAAGCAGAAGAAAAAAAGTAATAAAGATTAGAGCAGAAATCAATGAAACAGAAACCAGAACAATAGAACAGATCAACAAAACTATAAGCTGGTTCTTTGAATTAATAAGACCTATAAACCCCCAGCCAGATGTATCAAAAAAAAAGGGAAAGGGGGATCCCTGTGTGGCTCAGAGGTTTAGCACCTGCCTTCAGCCCAGGGCGTGATCCTAGGGACCAGGGATCAAGTCCCACGTCGGGCTCCCTGCATGAAGCCTGCTTCTCCCTCTGCCTGTGTCTCTGCCTCCCTCTCTATCTGTGTCTCTCATGAATAAATAAATAAAATCGTTAAAAAAAAAAAGGGAAAGGATCCAAATAAAATCATGAATGAAAGAGGAGAGAGCACAACCAACACCAAGAAAATACAAATGATTTTAAGAATATATTATGAGCAACTATATGCCAACAAATTAGGCAACCTGAAAGAAATGGATGCATTCCTGGAAACTTATAAACCTCCAAAACTGAAACAGGAAGAAAGAGAAAATCTTTTTGTTTTTTTAAAGATTTTACTTATTTATTCATGAGAGAGACAGAGAGAGAGAGACAGAGAGAGAGAGAGGGGCAGAGACACAGGCAGAGGGTCAAGCAGGCTCCATGCAGGGAGCCTGACATGGGACTCTATCCCGGGTCTCCAGGATCAGGCCCTGGGCTGAAGGTGGCGGTAAACCACTGAGCCACCCCATCTGCCCAGAAAGAGAAAATCTTAACAGACCCATAACCAGCAAGGAAATTAAAGCAATAATCAAAAACCTACCAAAAAACAAGAGTCCAGGGCCAGATGGCTTCCCAAGGGAATTCTACCAAACATTTAAGGAAGAAATAATACCTATTCTTTTGATGCTGTTTCAAAAAATATAAATGGAAGGAAAACTTCCAAACTTGTTCTGTGAAGTGAGCATTAACTTATGATCTCCAAATCAGACAAAGACCCCATTAAAAAGGAGAATTACAGACAGATACCCCTGATAAACATGGACGCCAATATGCTTACCAAGATACTACAAATAGGATCCAATAGTACATTAAAAGGACTATTCACCATGATTGGGTGGGACTTATTCCTGGGCTGCATGGGTGGTTCAACATTTGCAAATCAATCAGCATGATACACAACATTAAAAAAAGAAAGGGCAAGAACCATATGATCTTCTCAATTGATGCAGAGAAAGCATCTGACAAAATACAGCATCCTGTGGTTATAACTCTCCACTGTATAGGGATAGAAGGAACATACCTCAATATCATAAAAGCCATCTATGAAAAGCCCACAGTGAGTATCTTCTCAATGGGGAAAAACAAAGCTTTCCCCTTAAGGTCAGAAACATGACAGAGATGTCTACTCTCACTGCTGCTATTCAACATAGTACTAGAAATCCTAGCTTCAGCAATCAGACAATCAAAAGAAATAAAGGGCATTCAAATTGGAAAAGAAGGGATGCCTGAGTGGCTCAGCAGCTGAGCGTCTGCCTTTGACTCAGGGCGTGATCCCAGAGTCCCAGGATTGAGTCCCACATGGGGCTTCCTACATGGAGCCTGCTTCTCCCTCTGCCTATGTCTCTGACTCTCTCTCTCTCTGTGTGTCTCTCATGAATAAATAAATAAAATCTTAAAAAAAAAATTAGAAAACAAGTCAAACTCTTACTCTTCACAGATGACATGATACTTTATGTGGAAAACCTGAAAGACTCCACTCCAAAATTACTAGAACTCATACAATTCAGCAACATGGCAGGATACAAAATCAATGCACAGAAATCAGTTGCATTTCTATATACTAACAAGATGGATGAGAAATTAAGGAATCGATCCTATTTACAATTGCACCAAAACCCATAAGATACATAGGAATAAACCTAATCAAAGGGGTAAAGGATCTGTACTCTAAAAACTACAGAATGCATATGAAAGAAATTGAGTAAGACACAAAGAGATGGAAAAACATTTCATGCTCATGGATTGGAAAAATAAATATTGTGAAAATGTCTATGCTACTCAGAGCAATGTAATCCCTATCAAAATACCATCAACATTTTTCACAGAGCTGGAACAAATAATCCTAAAATTTGTATGGAACCAGAAAAGACCCCAAGTAGCCAAAGAAATGTTGAAAAAGAAAACCAAAGCTGAAGGCATTACAATGCCTGATTTCAAGCTGTATTACAAAGCTGTGATCATCAAGACAGTATGGTTCTGTCACAAAAACAGACACACAGCTCATTAGAACAGAATAGAAAACCCATAAATGGACCCTCAAATTTATTGTCAACTAATCTTCAACAAAGCAGGAAAGAATATCCAATGGAAAAAAAGACAGTCTCTTCAGTAAATGGTGCTGGTGCTGGGAAAATTGGACAGCCACGTGTAGAAGAATGAAACTGGACCTTTTTCTTACTCCATACACAAAGATAAACTCAAAATGTATGAAAGACCTAAATGTGAGATGGAATCTATCAAAATCCTAGAGGAGAACACAAGCAGCAACCTTTGTGACTTCAGCCATAGCAACTTCTTGTAAGACACATCTCCAAAGGCAAGGGAAACAAAAGCAAAAATGAACTATTAGGACTTCATCAAGATAAAAAAAAAAAAAAAAAAAAAAAACTTCTGCACAGCAAAGGAAATAACTGAAAAAACTAAAAGGAAACCTACAGAATGGGAGAGGATATTTGCAAATGACATATCAGATAAAGGGCTAGTATCAAAGATCTATAAAGCACTTTTCAAACTCAAACACCAAAAAAACCCTAAGAATCCAGTCAAGAAATGGGCAGAAGATATGAACAGTCATGTCTTCAAAGAATACCTACACCTGGCCAACAGACACATGAAAAAAATGCTCAGCATCACTTCTCGTCAGGGAAATATAAATCAAAACCAACGATGAAATATCACCTTACACCAGTCAAAATGGCTAAAATTAACAAGACAGGAAACAACAAACGGTGAGGGTGCAGAGAAAGGGAAATCCTTTTACACTGTTGGTAGGAATGCAAGCTGGTGCAGCCACTCTGGAAAATGGTATGGAGATTCCTCAAGAACTTAAAAATAGAATTACCTTGTGACCCAGCAATGCACTACTAGGCCCCAAAGACACAAAAGTAGTGATCCAAAGGGGCACTTGCACCCCCAATGTCCAAGCAGCAACGTCCACAATAGCCAAACTGGAAAGAGCCAAGATGTCCATGGACAGATGAATGGATATAGAAGATGTGGTGTGTGTGTGTATACACACACATATATAATGGAATACTACTCAGCCATCAGAAAAGATGAATACTTACCACTTACATCAATGTGGATGGAACTAGAGGGTATTATGCTAAGCAAAATAAGTCAAACCAGGAAAGATAATTATCATATGGTGTTACTCACATGTGGAGTATAAAACAGCACAGAGGATCATAGGGGAAGGAAGGGAAAACTGAAGGAGAAGTCATCAGAGAGAGAGAAAAACCATGAGAGACTCTTAACTCTAGGAAACAAGCTGAGGGTTCTTGGAGGGAAGTGGGTGAGGAGATGGGGTAATTGGGTGATGGGCATTAAGGAGGGCATGTGATGAACACTGGGTGTTATACGCAACTGATGAATTACTGAACACTACATCTGAAACTAATGATGTACTATAGGTTGGCTAATTGAATTTAAATAAAAAAATTTTTAAAAGAGACTTTTTTAAGATTATTTATTTATTTATTCATGAAAGATAGAGAGAGGCAAAGACACAGGCAGAGGGAGAAGCAGGCTCCATACAGGGAGCCCGATGCGGGACTCGATCCCAGGTCTCCAGGATCACACCCCGGGCTGAAGGCCGCACCAAACCGCTGAGCCACCCGGGCTGCCCTAAAAGAGACTTTTTATTTTGATTAATTACTAAGCCCAACAAATGGGCTTCAGGGTCGGAATTAGTTTGAACCTAACCAAAGCACTGAAATTCCCTGCAACCATTAATGGTTCAGGATTTAGTATATGCCTGAAGTTGACTCAACCAACTTCAATCAGATAAGATCCAACTAGTGACTGAGGAATAGCACTTACATTCCATGGTTAGAGAGGTTCTCCACTGCTGAACATAAACAAAGAAACAAAAAACAAACAAAACATGTAGCCCTTTTTGCCTTAAATCAATAAAGGGAACCAAATTTAGGATGAACTGATGCTGTATGTGGTTTCAGGAGGCTGTGTACTAAGCATGAGAGATTGAGAACCAGCATCTTCAACAGGATTGTTTTTGCTTGCAGAAAAAGGGAGGAGAAGCACAGAGAAGACCATGGATATTAATTAACTACAAACATTGTGCAGTTTGTTGGAAATCGTTCAGTGTTATGAAATCAGATGACACTGAATGCAGAAGGTTAACTGGTGCCTTATTCCTCTATCATGCCAGAGTTATGGGTGAACTGCTGGAAATTTTTGAAACTTATACAAAAGATTAGTCTTTTGGCCCCAATTCCCATATGAAGTTCCTTACATACCATACCACAATGACATGAAGCCCTCAGTCCTCTCCCATATCTCAGTAGAAAATATTGCTAAGCTTGACCATAAAGACAGTAAGAACACTTATCAATAGATGTTTTCAATGACTTCGTAAAGATGACAAGAAGAGAAGCATGGCTGGTGTGACATCTATGGAACACCAAGTCATCCATAACACAGTCTCCCCTCAATAAGACGAATACCTTGGCTAGTACAGAAACTGCAGCCCCAATTCACAAAGCCCCTGGCAGTTAGTCATATAGTGAACATGAGGTAGTTATGAGACAAGCATAAGCCAGAGTCAACAGAACCTGCCAGAACTTTGGCTGCCTCTCCAGCTTATAAGCAGTGAAGCCAGAAGGCAGAATTCACAGACCCAAGAGGTTTTGTAGAAGAGAACTGCCTGGCTGCCAAGCAATGAGTTAGGCTACACTGTCCTTTAAGCGGATGCTAGGAGTCAAAGATCTGTCCAACACAGATTACTTCCATCCACTTGGTTTAAAAGTCAAAAGGAAAGCAATAATTAAGTACCTTATCACACTGAACTCAGTAAAAGGTGAATTGTATCCAGCATTAGGGAGCCTCCAAGGTCTTTGCTGGATGCGGGATGGAAAAAGTGAAACTTTCTAAACTACAGGATTTGTTTCCTGGATGAGTGGCCTCCTAGATCAGAAGGGAAGAATGGAGAAAGGAGTTATGCTGGCTTCAGAGAGACAGTTATATTCCAGGCTTACTGAATGGGGTCTTTGCAGGTCCGTGGGTTTCTCTTCCACCTTGGGAGAAGAAGGTGGGATCTGTGCTCAGAGTACTGCACAACACAAATTATAGCTGTACCTGTCCCTCTATCAAGGGACTTGTTTCTCCAGAAAATGGAAGACAAGTAGACTTAGGAAGAGCTTATAACCCCCAAGTCAGAGAAACCAGAACCGCCAGAACTTCTGTAGAGAAGTGAGCTCACATAATTCCGGGCTATGAAGCTAAGTATAGAGAGTGAGGACAGACCAGAGGAAGGCTACTGCCAGGGTGAGAATCTGTAAAGCACAAGGAACAACCCAGGGCTGGGATGTGCCACTCATGGCTCTGGAGAGTCCAGACAGAACAGAGGTAGCTGAACTGGGCCCAAACATAACGCTTCTGGACATAATGGGAAGAGAGCGTCCTGGGGGCTCCTGGTCTTCAAGCTACAGCAAACTCAAGCTTAATTAATTTGAGAATAAAGATGACCCTGGGCTACTGAAACAGAATTATCTTCCCTTCACTCCAGCAGAGCAGAGCCAGGCAAATCAGTGTAGGGTAAGAAGGGAATAACAACTCTCTCTTCTAGTTCCCCTTCCCCTCCTGCCCAACCCTTCCAAGAATGGAGCAGAGAGAGTGTGTGGCCCTCCTAGGCATGTCTGGCATAGGCTGGGGGCAGGGCATCCCTGCCTGGTATTCTCAGGATGGGTCCATGGGTCCAACACACATTTTAGTTGGAGATAACAGAATCCACTCTGGCCAGTTCAAGCACAAAGTAGACTCATTAATACATATAATATCTCACAGATTACTGGAAAATCAGAATAAAGATATTCGAGGCTAAGACTCCAAGGACAACCTCCAGATTTATACTACAGAAATGGGTAGCCGAGGAGCTGTGGCCTCAGCCATCATCAGGAAGCTATTCTTAGCTGCCAGCCTCCAAATGACCCCTCCTCTAATATGACCTCTCAAGTCAAATGGACCAGCATATGTTGTCTCTTTCTCCATATAACTCAGTTCCCAAAAACGATTTTACACAGTGCATCAACCTATTAGAGCTTACCTCATGTAGCTGCTGTCTACTGGGAAGGAAGGCTACACAACATGGAGGTGTTATTGTTGTCCTTTTCTGGATTCTACATTGGGAAGCAGGGTCTTACATTGTAAAAACTTTCAAATGTCAAAGGAGTAGTCAATAAGTGTTGGCTAGTCACAAATGACAAGGTACAACTATGCTGTATTTCTACAATCGGCTATAAAGTTTCCCAAGACTCAAAACCCTAGAAACAGTGTATCTAATGTAATAAATAACAGAAGCCCTTCCATCTCTGATGATATAAAGGCCACAAATGTTTTATCACCTTTCCATTCCCTAAAGAAAAAAAACATAATAATTAACCTGAAGCATTTGAATTAAGAGTCTGTCAACAATCATATTTCTCCTGAATTACAACTTAATTACCTTTACTTTTCACATTGAAAAAAGCATTATTGCAATTATACACACAAATAGCTAGGTATGGATATCTACAGAGACTCTGGTAACTGTCCTTCTTGTCTGGCCTCTGTTGAAACATATACATCGACATACATAATTTGCCATCAACTCCCATCCTGGGCATGTTTACTGATTCATTTTCTTACTGATGATCAAAGGCATACTTATAGCTAACTAGATCCATTAATAATAGTAATAACAACTCTGGAGGTAGAGTTCTCAGAGTACTTATATGCCCTCCCATTGGGCCCCCAATTTCTTATTCACTGTATTGCAGGTGAGGAAAAGAAAATAAAGAATGGTTGAGTAATCTGTCTGAGGGAACTAGTAAGTGACAGAGCAGAAGCAAGAATCTCAGATATTGACTCCTGCTCCAGGTCTTCCCACTCTACCACACACTGCCTCCAGCAGCAAAACTCACTTGAGATCCATCAATTACCATACTCCGTGAAATAAAAGTTGACCTGTATGTGCATGCGCACGTACACACACACACACACACACACACACACACGCACACAAAGTCTATAATAAGTTCTTACTTGTTTACAAGTGGAATACTAAGGGCCCAGCCAGCAGCAAAGTCTGGATATTTAAAAATTGTAGGATTTTCAGAAAAGGCATAATGGTGAATTATTGTAGATTCTTCATCATGTAATGCTTTTCCTAAAAACCATTCCTGTTAAATAAAGATATAAAATGTCACTTTCTTATAAAGAAGACGTGATCTCACACACAACACACACACACACACACACACACACACACACACACACACTGGAATATCACTTCACCATCAAAAAAAAATGAAATCTTACCATTTGCAACAACCTGGATGGAACTAGAGGGTATTATGCTAAGTGAAATAAGTCAATCAGAGAAAGACAATTTTATGATTTCACTCATATGTGGAATTTAAGAAACAAAACAGAAGATCATAGGGGAAGGGAGGGGAAAAATAAGACAAAATTAGAGAGGGAGACAGACCATAAGAGACTCTTAACTATAAGAAACAAACTGGGAATAAATAAATAAATAAATAAATAAATAAATAAATAAATAAATAAATAAAATAATTTAAAAAAGAAACAAACTGGGGTTGCTGGAGAGGTGGGGGTAGGGGATGGGGTAACTGGGTGATGGACATTAAGGAGGGCATGTGATGTGATAAACACTGAGTGTGGGCAGCCCCGGGGGCCCAGCGGTTTAGCGCCACCTTCAGTCCAGGGTGTGATCCTAGAGACCTGGGATCGAGTCCCGTGTCAGGCTCCCTGCATGGAGCCTGCTTCTCCCTCTGCCTGTGTCTCTGTCTCTCTCTGTCTCTGTGTCTCTCATAAATAAATAAATAAAAAATCTTTAAAAATAAATAAATAAATAAACACTGATGAATCACTCAGTGGCACTCTACCTCTGAAATGAATAATACACTATATGTTAATTAATTGAATTTAAATAAAATAAATAAAAGTAAAATGTATTTTGAATGTATATCCAAAAAAATAAAAACTGAAAATAAATAAATGTCACTTTCTTTCATTTCATATGTGAAATGGCCATTTCACATATGACCCAAAACAAAGTCATATCATTAATTTTAGCTAATTAAGTACTCTGGGTGATATAGAATTAGCATGGGTTATTACTTTCTAAAGAATTTTAACAAAAACATAATTAATGCTCTATGATAATGAACATGACATAATCTTTACAAAGAGAGTAATTTAGTTTATCAACAAGATGAGCAAAATATTAGTCATCATTATGCCATAGTCATATAAAAGTGTATTTTACAGAAAATTCCATACCAAAATGCTATTAAGGCAAAGAAAACAAGTGTTCCTTTATGCCCTACTGAGGTTTACAAAGGAGAATCTGAAAAATTCTTTCCAGAATTAGTGTCTATCTTATTTATTTATTCATTCATTCGATTAACATTTATTATTGTTATCAATTCACATTTGACATTTATCCCACACCAGGTGGGAACGCAGCTTACACAATAGCAGGGAAATAGAAAATCAGTAAAGTAGGGTCAGGTGGTGACTGCAGTATGCTAGGATAAAAATAAAACCAAGTGCCTGGGGACTTCCCTGGAAAGAGAGAGAAACCTCTCGTGAGCTAACAAATGAACTGAGAATAAACAATACCAAGGAGCCAGCTAGGTATAAATCTGGGGAAGAGCCATCAAGGCAGTTACTACAAAGTCCCAAGGTGAAAACAAGCTTGATACATTTGATGGAAAAAGAAGTCCAATGAGGTAGAATATACTGGATATGGGGAAACATGGTATAAAAGAGACAGACAGGAGACGGCCCAGGGTGGATTTCAGATGCCAGTGGGGAACAATGTAGACTTTACTCCAAATGCAGTGGAAGGCTGCCACTTCTGGCCACAACAGAATAGCCTGGATCAGACTGGCTCTCCCACTGAGAACAAGCACTAAAGCTGGAGAAAAATACTTAAACCAAATAATTAAGGGCATCAGAAACCAAAAACAAATAGTAGATGAGGGCAAATATCCAAGAGAGAAGAGAAGAGAACACTGTAATCACCTCCTTTTACCTTCAAGGAATTTACCAGTTGTTCCCATAGCAGAGAATGGCACACCACAGAAAGCAGCATCTGGGACTCCACAGCCTTGCTGGACTGAGAGAAGGGTTGGAGCTGGAGGTTGCCAAGAAGATATTTAAGGATTTAAGAGGCTTAGAAGGATCCAGATTTAAGAGGATCCAGAAAAGTGAGCCCCAAATTCTGCATGTGATTTCTTTTCAACTCCTAGCCTGGGAAGGAAAAAAAATAGAAAAGAATCAAGAACCAAGTGGAAAGGAGCAGGAGAGAGGCTAACTGCTGACCAAAGTCTTCAGCAGGGGTACTGGGGAGCCCAAGGCCCATATACAGGGTCTGCTGGAAGAAAGGGGTCTAGAAGTAAGGGCAGTCTGTAAATAGACCTACCTAAACAAGGTCTACAACTTAGAAGAATATTAAATCCTCCTGTAGGCACCGATATCATCCACAACCTCTTTGATTTTTTCATGTAAACTATCTGGCATTTAGCAAAAAATTACCAGGCATGCCAAGAAACAGCACCAGAACAAAAGCAAAGAGAAAAATGAGAAATAGAAAGATACACACAGATAAGTACTGCAGTTATTAAAAAAATAAGTAGAATTCGTATATTTAAGGAAATTGGTAAAAAGATGAAGAATTTTATCAAAGATCTAGAAAAATAAAAAAAAGTCAAATGGAAATTCTAAAACTGACCAATGTGATAACCAAACTTAGGAATTCAATAGGATATTAGACACAGAACAAGGAAAGCTTAGTGACTTGGAAGGTAGTAAGTCAGTAAACACTATTGTGTGATACACACACAAAAAAAAAGAAAACAAAAGGAGGAAAATTGAGAAAAGAGCACTAAAGCAATATGAGAAACAGTGAGAATCAGGTCTAAAACATATGAAATTAGGAGGCCAGAATAGGAAGAGAAAGAGAATGGAACTGAATCAACATTTGAAAAAATAGAGGCTTAGAATCTTCCAGAACTAACAAAAGTCACCAAGCCATAGATTCAAAAAGCTCTATAAATACCAATAAAGTACAGAGGAAACCACATAGCGGTATATGTTGGTTGAAAAGACCAAAGATAGAGAAAATCTTAAAAGTAGCTTGAGGGGAGAGGGGTATACACATTTCTTTTAAAGGAATTAAAATAAGACATATGGTTGGATTTTCAATGGAAACAATAGAATGTAAAAGGCAATGGAACATCTCTACAGTGATAGAAGAAAATCACTGCCAACCTAAAATGCTGAATCTAGTGAAACTATCTTAGTTGCAATGGGAAACCAGTGGAAGTTTCTGAACAGAGGAGTGGTATGATCTGAATTACCAAGAGGCTAGATTACTAGGATGGCAAGAGTAGAAACCAAGAGACCAGCAAGGAGACTCTAATAATTGTCAAGGCAAGAGATGATGGTAGCCTGGACCAGAAAGGCAGTAATAAACATGGAGAGAAGATGGAAGAAGGTATATTTTGGAGGTGGAGTCAATGAGATATGCCAACATAGGATTGAGAGAAAAAGAAGAATCAATCATGAGTCATAGGTTTTTTTCTCTGAGCAACTGGATAGACCGTGCTGCCATTTCTGAGATGAAGAAGACTAAAGATGGGAGAGGTTTGAAAGGCGCATTAAGAGTTCAGTCTTGTATATGTTGAATGTGGGGTTCTGATTAGACAAGTAGAGGTATGGAGTAAGCTGTCTGGTACAGGAGTAGGGAGCACATGGCTCACTCCCTGGGTTCCTTCATACTCTGCTCAAAAGTGACCTGATACCCTGTACAGAATAGTAAGCCCACCCCCAACCTATCCCTTATCCCTCTCATTCTTTTTGTGCTCCGCTCTTACTACCATCAGATGCTGTTTGCATTTTTGCTCCTTGCCTATCTCCCCTGTCACGAGAACATCCCCCTCCTTAGGAGGGAAACTGTCCATTTTGCTCACTGCTATATCCCCACCAGAATAACTAACATGTAATAAGTGCTCACTAGTTAAATGAATGGAGCAAGCCCAGGAGAGCTTCAAATGGCAACCACCCTGTTAGAGAAGTTTCTCTAATAAGTAATTTCAATCAAGCTTCCTAAATTCTAAAAGTTTTGCATATTTTCTCTATTATCCAACCATCACCAACGCGCTCCCTGTTCCTGATCAGAAAATAAAAAAACAGGCAGGACAACATATTCTCTCTTCTGATTGTGAAATTGTCCCAAATACCTCCCAGACCCTTAGTTTGGGTCAATTCACCGAGAGGTCATAACTGAACCTGTGTGCAACCCATCAATACAACTGTGCACTTAGGGTATAGAGCTACATCATGATTCTCTTGATATTTTATGGATATTTTAAATCATCACTGGGCAAGGGGGATAATTATAAGGTAAATGGCTTTGGCTTAAGAGAGAAATTCAAGATCTTTTTAAAAAATCAGTAAGAAAAAAAAATCAGTAAGATAGGACTTTATCAAACTGCTAAACATTACCGAATATGAAAATCATCACATTTAACATACAATATCAATATAGCTTGTTTAAAAAAAAATGCCGCAGGAGATTTTCAGTACATTGCTCGCTAATCCTTCACTGTTATAATTTCCTGCTGCAAACATAATTTTATGCAGAACCTGTTTCTATGTTTTAACTCCTAGTGGCAGTGTCCAGCTATTACCCAAGGAATAGATTAAGATTGTTAAGATTGTTTTCCAATATTTGGAGGGGAAGGGGTTATTATCTAAACTAAGGGAGAGGGATGCCTGGGTGGCTCAACGGTTTAGCGTCTGTCTGCCTTTGGCTCAGGGCATGGTCCTGGGGTCTGGAATCGAGTCCCACATCCGGCTCCCTGCAGGAAGCCTGCTTCTCTCTCTATGTCTCTGTCTCTGTCTCTCTCTCTCTCTCTCTGTGTCTCTCATGAATAAATAAATAAAATCTTTAAAAAAATTAAAATAAAATAAAAAAATAAACTAAGGGAGAAATTTATACAAAATCTGTGGAAAGAGGCATTCCCTCATCCTTAACAATTTTCTTAATATATAATAAAAACAATTACATAATTGTAATTAAGACAATTACAATCAAGATAAACTGTAAAATAACAATTCAGACAATGTTCTACTAGTATCTTAGAATACTCTTTACCAGCACCTGTGTTTTACCTCTATTAAAATGTCAATACATTTCAGCAAATGCACACTTATATTAAAAGCATACAGTGGGGAAAAAAAAGAAAGACTTCAGCAAGATAAGAAATTTATAGAAATCACCTAGAAAGGCAGTTTAACAAAGATGACTACTTTAATAAGGATTTAAATTTTCCATTTAAAATACTGTGTAACAATGTAAATTTGCATTAGTAAGAACGACAGACTGAAGGGAAAAAAAATCAGAATCCAAAAAAAAGATTGATATTCTAACATACTACACTATTATTATTTGAATATAGTTTATTGTATCTCTATCAAAGCCAGTATTACTTTATACCTTGTTTCTAAAATTTCAAATGGTGGGGGGGAGGGGGAAGCACACTAGTTTGAGCTAACTTGAACATTATGTAATCTTTATTTCCTAATGCTAGTTTCAAAAGAAATAAAGCATCCTTGATTTTTTTTTTTAAAGGTTGAGCTCAGAAAGGAGGGGAAAACATCTCATTTTACCTCTATTCTGTACTTGCTTTTCATGAACTTGCTTTGAACTTTTAAATTTATCATTCCAATTTTCATTAAAAAGCACAGTGAGTCACCATCTTCTGCACAGAAATAGAGCTATATGGATAATGGAAAAATAATCTCCAGGTGAAATGAACACTAGAAGGAGATTAAAACTCCTACATTGTAAAAAGGATTTGGGAGTTTTTCTCAAGTCAAAAGGAAACATAACAGCCTAACAAATGTTTTACACAAAACATGGCCAAAGTACATAGATGCTGGTTAGCATCATCTGAAAAGATGGGATAAGACACATTCATAATTCTTCTCTCCTTTGAAGGATTTTTCTTTTTAACCTAACAACCTTCTCATTCAATTATATCTGTATCTTTCTGAAAGCAAAAGCATAAAGAGAAATCATAATGGACTCTTAACAGTTTTTAAAGAACATCAAAACCAGTGGCTTTGTTAAGGTAACACACTTTCCAGTATTTGAGAATGATCACTGTCACTCAACATTATTTATCTACATCAACAAACAACCAAGCAGGCACCCAGAAGCCACCTTTCCTTCTCCACATTCTCAATAAACCTGATTTAGTTCTGGAGTGGACACCAGAAAAGGGGTAGGGCAGGTGTCCAGTGGTACCTGAAAGGGCCCAAGTCTACTTATTTCAAGCTTAAAGGATTCCATATGGTGATCAGGGTATAACCTGGGCTTCTCCAAGAGAAATGAATAGCCTGATTACTCTCGACATATCTCTAGGGCATCCTCCTGAGACACGGGCTAGCCCAGCAAAAAAGCGGACATTACAGGGTTAATCAGTCATTCACAAAAACTCATTGACCACATATTAAGTGTTAAGTACTCTGTTCAGTGCTAGAAACTTAGAAATAAAAGATCCAATTGCTACATCACATCTGCCCAAAATAAAATCTGAAAATATGAAAGAGAAGGATACAGAAAGTAGCACTGAACTTCTAATATGAGATGCACCTCTTCTTACCCCCACACCTCTTCAAACTTTGTTCCCTCTGCTTAAAACACTCTTTCCTATTAACTTTTACTCATCCTACAGGACTCAAATTAAAGATCACCTCCTATCGTGACCCTCAGAGGTAAGGTTTGATGGCCTGCTATGTGCTTTGACAGCACCCTATGTTTCCCTTACTATAAGACCTCTCACTTTTCATTGCTCCCTTAATGGTCTGTTTTCTCCCTGCCATTCTGTACCATCCACATCATCAAGATCCTTGTCTGTCCTAGCCTCTGCTATCATAGTGCTTGATAAACAGTTGGCAACCAAGAAACACTTCTCATCTAAAATAATATGTGGTTATTGTTGATAAAGAGAGACAAGCAATTTAAACTTATTTCTTAATTCTGCATTATAGCTTTTTACCTCTCTGAAATTGCTAACACATGTAAATAGATTGTCATTTAAAAATGATTCATTTTAGGTTCTATCCCTCCAAAAGCTATAAAAACCTCAAAAAGAATTATTTTAACATTGCTTCTAGATATTCAACTATTATTTCATTCTTTTTAATTTTAAATTAAATGTTTTTATTAGATTGGAAAACCTCTTAATCAAAATCAAATCTTCTTTTAAGCATTTCCCCCAAAGGATAAATATAGGTATTAAAACTGTATTCACCTTTGATGGGTCATATCTTCTGAGTGTTTCTAAGAGTTCTGGAATTTGTATCCTTGTTTCTTCTTCACAGAAGAAAATCCATGATGAATTTCTGCTATATGTTACAGAAAAGCTGACAAAGAGAAACAGGTTATAGTAATCACTTCTGTAAAATGATTTTATAATAAGGTTTAAAACTGACAGACAGACAAGAAACAGATGAAAGACATAGAAGATTGTAAGAAATCTAGATTAATTTCCCCTACATTTTTCTTCAATGGATAGTTTCAGATTATGGGAAAGCAAGATATTAATGGTTTAAAAAACAATTAGTGTTCTTTTTTTTTTTTTTTTTTTTACAATTAGTGTTCTTAAAGTTAATTCTCTCCATAATGACACCAGTGCAGAAAAGTAGATTATTTTCAAATATAAATATCAAACCTATCAACATTTTAGCTTTTAAGAAAGCAACATATTTAAAAATAGAAGCCATTCATGATTAAAAGAATCAAGAAATTTGGGTAATGTAGTAATCATAAAAACAGAGTTCAAATTTACTTATTGACTCTTAGTAAGAAAGGTAGGGAACAGAGAAGTGTTCAGGTAGAAACATCAAAATTCACACATTTCAAATTAAACATACTGTGGTAACAGTGGAAGTATTGTCCATGCACCTTCCTGCTTAGACAGCTGATGAAGAAGGAGGACTCTAGGGAGTTCCTAAAGAAACATTATCAAAGGGGAGAAATAAATAAAAATACAATACGATCACTTCAATTAAAGAAAAAAAAAGACTCAATTTTTAAATGCAGGTATTTTCAGAGAACTGGCATTTTACTCTCCTAACTACTCTCTTTTTCCTTCTCAGGAGCTACTAGAAATGTGGGATGTTGGCTGAATCCACAGAATCTCTGTATCACCCAGGCATGAAACAGTACTGAGGGCCTCCAAGAATGGCCTTCGGTGATACCAGTAGATGACCTGAAATTTGCAGACTTGATATGAAGGGAAGAGCCCAGAAGTAGTCAGAGATAATGCAGAGGCACAGAAACAACTTTCACTGTTTACACACCACAGGTAGCAGATGGAAAATAAAACACTTCAGCCAAACAAGAGGGTATATAGAATGTCCAATTTATCTCCTGTAAAAAGAAATTTAAGTGCCCTTAAAAAACCAAAACACTATAGTAATGAAGAGTTTCAGTTCTAAATACTAGAAATATAACCCTTAGGTATTCAAACAATGATAGTAATAAATAGAAAATTCAAAATTTATAAATATAGGATGAACTAATATTCAAAAATAATACACATCTATAGTTAAATAAATATGCATACATATACACAAAGAGAGAGATTAATATGTTTAAGGCTATGAATGTTAGCTTTGAAGCACTATTCAATATATTTCACATTATTACTAGCCCAGAGTCAGATATATAGTAATATGCTTGAATATCACCCTAACAAACTTTAGTATATTCTGTGTTTTATTCTATTTCTTGGTAACTGATGCAGACAAAAGACATTAAGAATAAGTGCCTAAATATCTGAACCATTACTATACTAATGTAGATTCCATACCAGCCTTTAAGTTTGTATAAGCTCATTATTTCAGGAGAATGGTTTTCAATATAAATCTTGGGAACTATCAAATAAAGCCTCATGTCTTTATTTTATGTAGTATTTAACTTTCATGTATAAATATGAAATGCAAGAATAGTAATCAAAGGTTAAATCAGACTAACAGTATGACACGTCAAAGAGAAAAAAAGCTGAAAGGCTGAATTAACAGTTAGTTACTCGGTATACTCAATATAATTCCAGGCTTTCTTGCTGTTGACTATGAATTATGCAGTAATTTTCACTGACTTTTAAGAAATGGCTATATATAATATATATATATATATATATACACACACATATATATGTATATGTATATATATATACATACATAGATACATGTATATTCATAAGGGATTATATGAGAACAAAACTCACGTGTGAAGAAAACTAATAATATTAACAAAATTCATGTATGAAGAAAACTAATAATATTAATAGTTGCATAAAATTTTCAAATAATTATGGCACGCTAATATGAACTAGCTAGAAATGAAACATAGCAAAATACTTTAAAAGGTTTTACAAGAAAATAAGTAAGGGGCGCCTGGGTGACTCAGTCCATTGAGCGTCTGACTCTTGATTTCAGCTCAAGTCTTGATCTCAGGTTTGTGAGTTGAAGCCTTGCCCTGGGCTCCACGCTGGGTGCTGGGCATGGGGACTACTTAAAAAAAAAAAAAAAAAAAATGACCTATTCTGTAACAATTGAAAGTATAATAATGAAGTCTTTGTAACCATGGAAATGTCTTTATGTTAAGTGGAAAAACACATGATTCCCAATTTGTAAAACAAATTCATATATGAACAGAGACTGGAAAGAAACCAGAAAAATGAAAATATTTATGTCAAGATGACCAAAGTATTATATCTATGCTTTTAAAATTCTTTAATGTAGTTAAAACATAGTTTAGTTTTAAAGCTTCTTGCATAAAAATAAATAGACTTCAGAATTCTTCTTCCATACAAATCCTACCCTTCCTGGTTATAAGAAGTATGTAAGTGATGTCAACAGGTATCACGGAAAGGCTGTGAGGGCACCTTCCTGGCAAGGATGCCAAGACACACTTAATGAATAACTTGTCATGACAATAAAAGTAAAAAGGCAAAGTCTTAGCACAAAGGAGTTAAATTCTAGTCTAAAATAAACTCTGTGGATTACTAAGGAATTATAATCATCCCTATCTCCATTCCTTTCTGTTTACTAAATCATATGCATGGGTTTCATATTTGCTTCAGTCAGTGAACACAAAACGGCAATCAAGTTTTCTGTACCCATTTATCTCCAAATAGAAACATTTCAAAACTAGTGGGCTGTGTTGATAACTATCTCCAAAGGTGTGTGAATACCTTTATCTCAAAAATATGCCTACCTTGGCATTCAAAACCTGGTCTTAACTCTTGATTAACCCAAGGTCATTTCATTGTAGATAAATTTTCATCCACTAATACTCAAAAAGGCCCAAGAGCTTTTATTCTTGTTTTTTATATATATGTATATATATATGTATGTGTGTGTATATGTGTATTTATATACATGTGTATAAATGTACATATATACTACCACTTCTAAAATAATCTAAAAGGTCACAATAAAATTTTCCATCAAATGATCTCATCTCAGGTTTTACTACTTGGAAAATTATATAAAATTGCTCTATCTGGGATCCCTGGGTGCCGCAGCGGTTTAGCGCCTGCCTTTGGCTCAGGGCGCGATCCTGGAGACCCGGGATCGAATCCCACATCAGGCTCCTGGTGCATGGAGCCTGCTTCTCCCTCTGCCTATGTCTCCGCCTCTCTCTCTCTCTCTCTGTGTGACTATCATAAATAAATTTAAAAAATAAAATAAAATAAAAAAATAATAAAATAAATAAATAAATAAATAAAATAAAATAATAAATAAAATAAAATAAAATAAAATAAAATAAAATAAATAAAATAAATAAAATAAATAAAATAAATAAAATAAAATAAAATAAAATAAATAATAAAATAAAATAAAATAAAATAAAATAAAATAAAATAAAATAAAATAAAATAAAATTGCTCTATCTACCACCACCAGATTTAGGCCTCCTTGTAA
The DNA here is from genome assembly GCF_048164855.1 of Canis lupus baileyi. Lineage (NCBI taxonomy): Eukaryota > Metazoa > Chordata > Mammalia > Carnivora > Canidae > Canis > Canis lupus. The sequence goes on from NC_132861.1 coordinate 10,571,738, forward strand.
GAGCCATTTGGAATAAAAGCTATAGTAAAGGCACCCATGCATACAGCACTGTCTGGTGGCAATCTAAATGATGCCTATTCACCCAACAATACTTTATTTCAAACTGAAGAGTTTAAGGCAAAATTCTATCAATAATGTGATCATGCCATAACAGAGGCAAGCATAAACGGGCTAAAAATACAAAGGGCTTACTATCGGCATATGACAGAAGAGGAAAAGAAAACGATTAAGTTGAACAGTAATTAAACTTTTATGTCAATTCTATTTATCTCATTGAACCAGTCTACCTTCACTTCCATCATCAGCATCTACTGATCTCCTAACAAGCACTGTGAGGTCAAAAAGCCTACTGGACATGCATTCAGTACTTCCTTTGAACACATTTTGTATCAAGGCCACTTAAATGTTCACACTTAAAGCCACTAAAAATTATGAAGAATAAACACCTTCAAAATCAACACTCTAATTGGCTCCCTGGTTCTCACACAAATCCACCACCTGCATTTGGCAAACGGGTTTGATTCCACAGCTGAGCATACAGAAGGAAAAAGTATAAATGAAAGAACCAACACTTGAACATGGATGAAAACAGATTAATATTTTAAATCTCATAAATAACTTTAATTGTTAGGCAAATTTGGTTTTGGATCACTTTACTCTTTGTATCTCTGTCTAGGAAGAATTCAACAAATTTAACTTCATGCTGCTGGCCTTTTTCCTTCTCTGCAAACTGTTTCCCAATACTTATAACTTGCCTGTACCTTAATTCAAAGTATAAACCTAGCAGTATATGAGTTTATGGTCTAATTCAACCTCATCATTCAGACCAAGTACTAAATTTGAAAGCAAAAGCCAAAACATTTGTTCAGTGTGAGGTAATGGCTCTGAAAGATTCCAGTTCAACTGTGTTTCCAAATTCCAACTGTATATAAGTCTTATCCATTGAACTGAGCTTTTAGGCCAATACGTGAATTATGATGAAAAGTAACATCTGTTTATTGTTATAATTTCTCCCCTAAGAAGGAAGTATATCTTATGAGGATGATGATAAAGATGTCTGATATGCTGTTTGGAACACATATCAGACAGATTTACTAGTCTAAAAATCCAGTATTCATTTATGAACCAGTAGATTACATGTGATGCTGTAATAACATATCTCCCAGAAACCTGACCCTATATATTAAAATATATTTTTTCCCAGATACCAGTCTCCTAATAAGAGAAAGCTATTACCTCATTATTTATAACATTTATTTTTATTAACTATTTACCTTGAAATGTGCTACTAAGTACATTTTTATAGTATGTATAAATCTGTTTTAACTAATCATTCATTCATTCATGAAAGGCCATACAGCTCAGTGTTTAAGGATCTGATTTCTGGAGCCAAGGTACTTGCATCAGAATCCTTACTCTGGGGGTGCCTTGGGTAGCTCAGTCGGTTAAGCATCCAACTCTTGATCTCTGCTCAGGTCTTGATCTCAGGCTCATGAGTTCAAGCCCCACAATGGGCTCCATGCTGGGTGTGGAGCCTACTTTAAAAAAAAAAAAAAAGAACCCTCACTCTGGCTCCTCTGAGCCATGCAAACTTGAGCAAGTTCCTTGCTGTCTGTGGCTGTTACTATCTCATCTCTAATGTGGGGACAACATTAGCCCTGGGGATCGAGAAAGCCAGTACATGCCACACATTTGGCACATGCTACACATGTGATGGTTATTAAGATTAGTACTGATCTTACAGTGTTTGTTGAGCAACTACTGTGTCCTAGGCACTGTTCTAAGAACACAATAAACAGCAGTAGAAAGACAGGGCTGCATCCCTGCCATCTTGGATCTCACGTTCCAATTAAGGAGAAAGGCAAGAAGCAAATAAATCTAGAATATCATGTCGGGGATACATGGTATAAAAAAAAATGAAGCCAGGTAAATGGATAGAGAGAAGAGGCCACAGGAACTACTTTTGCACAGCAGCTGCAGCATCAAAGCCCAATCTGTGTGTCAGAAGGCAGCAGAGCAGACAGCAGAGGCTCTGGAGCCCACTGGCACCAAGGTGCATGGTATTGCACTACTTATCAGTGATGCCAGCATGGGCATTTTTTTTTTACAATGCAAAGTATTTTATTTTTAAACGTCTAAATTTGAAAACAAAAGAGCCTAGATTAAATAATATAGTTTTCCAAAGCTGAATGTGCTCATTTGGAGCTCAGTTTTTCTGCTTGCAGTACAAAACAACTTCCTAAAACTCCTAGGCAGGAACACTACTGTTTTGATGATCTGTGATTAGATGAACTGATCAATCTCAGTTGGTAATATCCTTTTTTTTTCTCCTTGGTAAAGGCTTTAAAAAATTCTAGAACAAATGCATTTTTCTAGTCTTATTATACAATCCCTCGATCTCTCTGAGCCTTGATTTCCTCTCTGCAAAATGGGGAGATTAACAGGAACTACCTCACAGAGTTAAATGAGCTGATTTCTGCACTCCAGCCCCTGGCCTCACCGACCAGATGTCTCACTAGTCCCCGCAAGCCCACCTCTCTAAACATAAGCTCATACGCTAGCTCACAGAGCACCTCACTTTCCTTTCAGTCACCCTTTCCCTGATACCCAGTGAGACACATGATTACCGCCTCCATCCACGAGAGTCCTCACACCTGTTCCAGCAGGAGTCTGGTCTGGCAAACTCTTTACCATTTGTTCAAGGCTCAGTTCAAATGCCCTAACAAAGCCTTTGCTGACATTTCCAGGCAGGGCTGGGTGCCTTCTTGTGTGTGTTCTCAGAGTGCAAGGCCACTATTGCTTCACGCAGCAACGTCTGGTGTCTCCCCTACTAGGATGAGCCTGCTGGAGGACGGGCATAGCCACTCACCAGGAAAAGGCCACCTCTAGCCACCAGGTATGGGTGTCACTACCCAAACAGTGAGCTCTCTCAAGTGACTGGCTTCTGTGGACCCCTGGCTCCAGACTCAATTCTATGTGGCAAGGTCTGCCTGGCCACACTCCATCACAGGCTGCCTCCCCCTGAACCCAGCATCTGGCCTCTGACATTCTTACTGGGCCAAGACCCAGCTCCCAACAGACTCACAGGGATAGAGTTCTCCAGAACAGGAAAGGGGTTCTGTCAAAAAGAGACAAATGCTCACAACAGGGCCTTTTCCACAGTATGGATGAACTCATTATTGCTGAGCAACCGCCCTTGGAGCAATGTGGGTCTCAATGTCCTATTTTCTCCTACAGCATCTTGCCCAGGTCCTTGTTTAAAATAAATATTCAATAAGGATTTATTAATGAGGGGATAGATGAATAAATTCTTATTCAATAGCAATGTAGTAAAGTCTCCAGTTTAATGAATTAACGTGATGTCTTAACACCTATCAGTTACTACAAAACGTGAATCTTTAGTAAGTAATTAGGCATCCAATTGTTCTCATCTAAAAAGAAGATTTTAGTGATAGCCAGTGACACACTGTCAAAGCTAACCTTTCAGTGGAGTATCTCACACAGTCTCCTTGACAATAAAAAAAATTTCTAAAAACAGAAAACCATCTTTCTCAAGCTTCTTCATACTGATCAAAAAGGTTTTGCTCTGGCTTTCCTGGCTTATCTCACGGAAACAAGTGTGTTGTTTTTTTTTTAACTTATGAACCAAAGCCTGTGGACTAAGTCTCCTCAAGAAAATAGTGATTTACAAAATTTTCTGTGAATAAGAAAAAAATGCATTTATTTGTTAAGGCGGAGATTCTTCTAGGTATTTATTTATTTTATTTACTTATTTACTTATTTATTTATTTATTTATTTATTTATTTATTTATTTATTTATTAAAGATTTTATTTATTTATTCATGAGAGACACAGAGAGAGAGAGAGAGAGAGAGAGAGAGGCAGAGACACAGGCAGAGAGAGAAGCAGGCTCCATGCAGGAAGCCCGACGGGGGACTCGATTCCCGATTCCCAGTCTTCAGGATCAGGCCCTGGGCGGAAGGTGGCACTAAACCGCTGAGCCACCCAGGCTGCCCAAGATTTTTCTAGGTTTCAGATAAAGTTCACGCCACCAAAGAAGACAGTAAATTAGAAGTGTCTGTTCTTTTCAAAAGCTATTTAGTTGCGGGTGGGGAGAGTGCGGGAGTTCCTAAGCAGCCAGTTCAGCTCCATTTGGCCCAAAGCAGAAAATGTACCAAATGTAATGTATACAGCTGCTCACCCCCCAAAAAACTCATAATATCCCACCTCTGAACTTTCTTTTCTGTATTTGCAGGTTGCCTGAAAAACAGAACCGTTAAGTTGTCTGTGCTTCTGCCCATATTTTTCTCAGGTCCTGTGTCCACTGTGAGCTTGGGCCTTCCCTCCCCACTGCACTCACTCCTACAGGGGCTGACTTCCCCATGCGAAGTGGTTCCCCAAACAAGTATGACCTTTGCCCTGTACTATGGTTGAAGCTCACATTTTAGAGTCTTCAAAATGGTGCCAGAATTTTTGTTTTAACAGAACCTACTAAAAATACAAACCACCCCCCCAAAAAACCATGATGCTTTATATTCTTCCCTTTATAGTTTCCATCTTAATCTTAATTTTGAAGTTCCTTTGGAGAACAATGCTAGTTTCTGTAACTTCAGGCAAGAGTTAATATCTAATACTTCACAGTCTGGGTTCCCCTTGGTTACTGGATCCCAGGTACCAGGAGGGAAGGTACAACCCTCAGAGTACGGCCTCTCCATCAACAACATAAGCATAAGATACTCCCATTGTATCTTCACCAGAGGCCAACCTGTTTGCTCCCACTTCTTGTCACACACACAAAATATATATATTCACAAGTATTTTCACAGAAACATCCATTCAAGAAGGAGTTTTCTTAGGTTCAAAAAAAGGGAAGTCAAATCATAACAGACCCACAGATGCTATGCACATAGTAAGCATTGAAAATGAAATACATGAGGCACCTGGGTGGCTTGGTGGTTGAGCGTCTGCCTTTGGCTGAAAATACTATCCCAGGGTCCTAGGATCGAGTCCCACATCAGGCTCCCCGCAGGGAGCTTGCTTCTCCCTCTGCCTGTGTTTCTACCTCTCTCTGTTAATTTCATGAATAAATAAATAATACAATATAAATAAATAAATAAATAAACAAAATACATTCAAGTGCCTGATTATTTAAGAGATTGTTGCACAAACTCTTATGGGTTTCTGTTAGCCTCAGCTCCATGTGGCTTTTTCTTTTAAAGATGTTATTTATTTATTCATGTGAGACATACAGAGAAAAAGAGAGAGAGAGAGAGAGGCAGAGACACAGGCAGAGGGAGAAGCAGGCTCCATGCAGGGAGCCTGACGTGGGACTCAATTCCGGGTCTCCAGGATCAGGCCCTGAGCCGAAGGTGGCGTTAAATCGCTGAGCCACCTGGGCTGCCCTCCATGTGGCTTTTTTGTTTGTGAAACTCTAAACAGCCAATCTACTTAATGATACAGTCATTTCCATTTCCATTATGAAACAGTTACCGTCTACCTCATAAGGAACTCAAACAGCTAGAGCATCTTTTCTAACCCTTTATTCCATAGCAATCAAGAACAGTACTCTGCACACAGAAGAGCACTTGGTAAAGTCTGCTGGCTTTCTGATTAGAGAAAGCATATAACTATAAACTACAGAGCCATTAGAAGCTGCATTATAAGCTTCAAAACTGGAAATGGGCATGACAACTCACAGTGAGCCAAATTATTTTAGAAACAAGAGAAAAAAGATTTACCATTCTAGCCACAACTCCCAGTACAGAGCTAGGTTTCAGACAGAAAGTTAGTTTAGCCTCCTGTCTTTATATTCACATTTAGAAGGATAAAAATGTTTGCGTTCTTAATAAGACCGCATCTTAGCACCTTGAGGCAAAGCAGGCATACATAATGACTTGCCAAAGCAAAGAGAACAGCTAGAACGAAATGCATAATCAGAGAAACCATTAAATTTTTGCACCTTAATTTTTGGCAGATTTTGTAGTCAAGTACAACCTGACAAGAGTAATGAATAAATAAACAGCAGTTCTAGACATCTGGTAGTGTGGGAGGAATAGATATTTTGGCCTATCAAATAAATATTCAAATGGTAAAACACTGTTGATTCCTCCCTTGGCAAGCAACTTTGGTGAATGCTCATGGTGGGCAAATCTATGGGGAAATGCAAAACTGAAACCTGAACACTTCATGGTTCAGGTCCCAAATAATGTGAGGGCCTGAGATATTTGTTCAATTAGAGCTAAAACGCACACCTGCCAAACCATGGGATTGACCCCTCCTCGAAGGAGTGAGCATGCTCCCCATCACAGTGCTGGGGATGCCCTGACAACTTCTACCTTAGATTCTCCCTTTCTCCACTTCCATGGCTGATGAATGAGTTGTCAATTCTTTCTCAAGAATATGTCAATCTCTCAAAACAAGTTCCAGTTAAATTTTCAGTAGGGAGCCATACCTGCCTCTTAAAGGGACTTGGTCCCACTCCCCATGTTTTGTGCATCTCATTTAATTCTCCGAAGTCAAACTTGTTGCCCTATTTTCACATAGTTCTAGGTCAGGGTATCTCAATACCACCCCAAGTATTGTCCACAGACCCTATGTTAGCTGTCAACTGCCTTTGGATCTTTAAAATTTGACTTTTAATCATATACATAGCATAAAAAACTCTGTAAGGAGAAAAAATTAACTAGTATCAAGCATAGTTTCAGACACTAAAATCTTTCTGGCCATTTCAACTACCAAAGAGCTGGATCTTGTGAGCAAATCAAATCCAAGTGTTAAAGTTTTGTCATAACTACCTCAGTATTCATAGCTGGCTTCCATCCCAGGAAAGAATTTCAGAATAAGAAAAATAGACTATCTTATAATTAAAAGGAAGTTTCCTTATTGCTTTAGTCTAGACTCCATTTATTATCACAGAAATTAAGGGTTTGCTTGATGATGTTGCTTAATTACGTGTCTTTAAATGTAAAACCAATATTGCCACCTAGTGGCAATCTAAGACACCTACTAAACAGGCTGTCTAAAGCACAAACGATAAACAGAAAGGACAATAAAAATTCAGTATATGTAAAACCTAAAATTAGAAGCATGAAATAAAGTTCTAGAGAAGGTAAATACTTCAGTGAAATGGAACTGTTTTCTAAGACTTAAAAGCTGAGAAAATGTATCAGTTAAAAATGCGGTTTCTAATGTCAGTGTGTGGCGTTACCCTGGATGCCACAGGTCAGGGGGTACAAAGAGGACAGAGCAGGACTTGCTTCCCTTTGGATTCTGAAAGCAGGCCAGAGGCCCTGTAGGTGAAAGGGCACCGCAGGGGGGCCCATGTGGAATACCAAAGGAGCATTCCAGGAAAGTAGTGCCTGTGGATGAAAACGGCCATCATGGTAGACCAAGGCTACCCCCAGGACCCAGAGGAAAGGCTGTCCAAGTAATGATGATAATCATTCAACCATAAAACTGAAGGAAATCCTGTCATAGGCTACCACATGGATGAACCTTGAGGATGTTACACTAAGTAAAATAAGCCAGTCAAAAAAAGAAAAAAAAAAACAAATACTATGTGATGCCACTTATATGAGGTACATAGTATAGTCAGATTCATAGAGACAAGCAGAACGCTGGTTGCCAAGGGCTGAAGGAAAAGGAAAAGTAGGGTTGTGTCACGGGTATGGATCCAGTTTCAGTTGGGAAGACAAAAAGTTCTGGAAATTGGCATACAACGTGAATGTACTTTACAGTACTTACACTTAAAAATGGCTGAGGGCAAATTTTACATGCTTGCTTTCTTTTTTTTTTTAACCACAATTAAGAATAAAAATAACAATAACAATAACAACAGCAAAGCCCTCTGGGTGGCAACACCTCCTGAGGTAAGTGCACAGGCAGGGGTCCCCGCAAGACTTTTCGGTTTTCCTGAAATCAGACAACGCACTTTCTCTGTGTCTCACACACTCCTGTGTCCCCAGAAGGCTGCTTCTGCTCTGCCCAGCCCCCAAACCCTGCTTTTCACCAGGGCTCCACTGTTCCCCTTGGAAGCAGCACCTTCAAGCTTTCAGCCACTACCTATGTATGTTCCTGATCCCAAATCCACCACCTTCTGGACAAACTGCTCTCCTGAGTCTAAAGCAAACAAATATCCAGCCTCCAGCAGCTGACACCTCCACCTCAGACATCACCTATAGAAACCAAAAGTCATCTTGTACCTACAAACCCATCCTCAGCCTTAGATGGTGGCCCCACCCTACCCCACCTCAGTCCTTGCTGGGCACTGGTCCTGACTTTCCAGCCCTTCACCCAAACTGCCCTGGTTCTGGCCTCACATCCCCTCTAAGGCCGCTGCCACCACCAGCTCTGCCTCTTGCCCCTGGTCCAGTGCTTCTCACACTGCCTGTGATGAAGCACTAGCAGAAGTCTGCACCCTCATTTTGAGCAGCATTACCCCCAGGCAACCCCCAACAACTCCTTGCCGCAGTCTTGGGTCAGTTCAGCTGCTTTCTTCACAAATACCAGAGTGATCGTTTTAAAATATAGAGTTGACATGCTGAGGCCCTACTGGCTCTCCCTAGCAGTCATTTCAACTGGCCATGCTTTTGGTAACAGTGACTGTTGGTTCATCCGACATGTATTGCCAAGAGCCAGGGATGCTAAATGTCTCGGATCTCAAATATATCTCAAATGCTCAGAGTGCCCCCTTAGAGGCCTTGAGAAAGGCCCTGGGGCCTTAAGAGGGCTCATGGCTACTCTGGCTATCAGGTCCCTACCTAACCTTCCAGGTTGGTATCCACACTGCCCACCTCCTATGCAACATGTTTCTGCTTCTCACCTGGTTGCTATCACTTGGCTGTCTACAGAGAAACCCTCCCCTGCTCCTATCCCCCTCCTTAACCTCACCTATTTTCCTTATTTTAGGAAATAGTACCTTATTTTTTTATTTTTATTGTTTTGTGATAAGAACACCTAACATGAGCTCTGTCCTCTCAATAAGTATTTAGTGTCCAACACAGTTCAATGCTGGAATGCAGATCCCAGAGCTTATTCATCTTACTTAATTGAAACTTTATGCCAGGTAATAATTACTCATTTCCCCTTCCCCTGGTTACAACCACCCTGGTCTTTGATTTATGAATTTGATTATTTTAGATACCTCATGTAAGTGGAATCATGCAGTAACTGTCTTTCTGCACTGCCACTTTGCTTTGAAATTGCCTGTTTAATGGGCCTCTCTCCTCTCCTGGACTTGAGTTCTTTAAGTATAAGGACTATACTTTGCTGCTACCTGTGTGCTCAGTGCTTTGCTCTGTAAATATTGAATGAATGAATGAGAGGTTCATAGATAAATTCTACTGACTAGGTGAGTCCTTGATGTGTAAACAAAATCCTGACTTTAGCAGAGATGTCAATTGGTCTCTTCTTCCTTTCAGTGACTAGAACTCCTGGCGTTTTGGCTGGATCCATAGGCTACCCAACTAGATATTACCTTTCCCAGCCTAGGTGTGTCCACATGACAATGGTATATAGGGGGAAATGATGGAAATATGTATACTACTTCAAGGTCATATCCTTAAAAGGAACCTGGTTGTCCTCCACAAATGGGAATGCCCATGTAGTGGTAGTAAACCAGTTCCAACCATGCCAACAAGGACAAGACATTTCAGCCCATGAAATAAAACAGAAGGATCCTGGAGCAGAGTTGCCAACCCCTAGCCCATCCACCAACAGGACTATTTGTAAGGGGAAGTAAATCTCCACCTTCCTTAAGTCATTGCAGAAAGAAAGCAATCGGTCAGAGATACACATCTCCTGTCAAAGAGTTCTTGCCGAGAGCTGAGGGATAGAATTCATCTACAGACAAGAACTTCTGTCTTAAAGGCCATAGCAATGCAGTGTAGCGAGCGCACTGGGAGGGATGTTTCTTCTGCTCAGCTAAAGAAGAAAGCACCTCTATGGCAAGACAAGAAGGTAGACCTTCCTTTACTCAGACCTTCAGCATTATTCATAGCAGCTGTAGATTCAGTTCATGCCTATTTTAAACACTATTAAAATGTACGTGCATGTGTCGATTTTTCTCTCCATAATCCTTCTTGGATATTACATTACAAATCAACTCAAAAGTTCAATTAATGATATCCAATTAAAAAACTGATTAAGAGACTCATGGAGGAAACACCACACTAAGGTTAATGAAAATGTTATTTCAACATGAAAATTGCCTTAGAACCTGGTACTAAAATTTTGAACATTAATTATCCCTACTATTTTAAGCCTTGCTTTTAAAATGTTATTCCTTCCACTTTTTTTATACTTTATGACAAAACCACAAGAGTCCTACAGAATTATGCAAGTCTTTTAAAAAAAATAGGAAGAATTTAGAAGACAATGCTTTGAGCATCAGGAATTAACAAGAGCATTTTAAACAAGTCAGTATTAAATAAGCAAACAAGTCAGAAGAGTTACTCTCATCTAAATAAAATGGATTTTATCTACAGACGGAGGACTTTGGAAAACGTGAAAGTAACAACAAATAAGTAACTAGCAGACATCCCAGCCATCACTACATACCTGTGTGAGATTTGTTGCTTGCTTTAAGATGCTTTTTTTTAACTGTTCCGCTCTCTTTGCATGAAAAGAATTACTTTGACTCTGGATGACAAATACAATTCCTTTTAAATCTAGAACCAAAGGAAAAAAAGCTTTCAGGTATTTATTTCTCAACAACTGAAATAAACTTAAAAATGGATTTAAAAAAAAAAAAAGCTGTAAGGCAAGCCTTCAGGCCATAAACTCTTAAGGGGAAAAAAAAAATCAATGTAAATGTAATCATAGCAACAAAAATCTCTTTTTAAACTGATCTCTGAAACATCCTTCCTAGAAGTTAGCAAGTAAATAAGCTCACTGTACTAGATCAAATCTGTGGTAGCAAACTGTGAATCCGCTCCTACATCTGTCGAAAGATGACTGTAAATGTGAGAAAGTAGGAAAGTGTCTACAATGCTAGTCTCCCCAGTAGCTGAAAATCTTGTTTGCAACTAGCCGCCTAACAACTCACACATAATCCTACACTGCACTATTACCTGCTATGAGTTGAAGTGTGTCCCCCGCCCCAACCCCACAAATGTCATATGTTCATGTCCTAACATCTAGGGCTTCAGCATGTGACCTTACTTGGAGCTGGGTCTTTACAGAGAGGCACTCAAGTTCAAGTGAGGTTGTTAGTGGGGGGGGGGGGGGGGGGGGGGGGGGTGACCTAACCCAGTATACTTGGTATCCTTACAAAAAGAGAAATCTAGACACAGATACACCAAGGGAAGATGATGTGAAGCCACACACTGAAGACAGCCATCTACAAGCCAGAAGAAATCAACCTCAGAAGAAATCAACCCTGCCCACACCTTGATCTCAGACTTCTGCCCGTCAGAACTGTGAGACACATTTCTATTGTTTAAGCACACAATTTGTGGTAGTTTATTTCAGCAGCCCTAGCAAACTAATACATGACTTCAAGAATGTTCTGGATGGCTCTTTAAGATGACACTCAACAGGGACTGCTTCTGACCCATTAGGTCACAAGTACTTGCAAATAAATAACTCAATAATCTCTACTCTACTTACCATGGCACCTAGCCAGAATTAAGTGTTATCTCCAGGAAAACAGCCACAATTCTATAGGAGCAGGGCTTCAACATGAAGTGTTGCATAAAAGCCCATCTACAACAACACTGGCAGTATTTACTAGCCCCCTAGGGACTCACCTCAGGGTGGCCAGCTTTCTCACAATGGCTAGCAAAAAGTAAACCCTAGTATGTTAGGCCCACCTGACCAGGGAAGACTACTTGCTTGACAGCAAAGAGGGTTGCTCAGTCCCCACAATGGAGAAACACATTAGGTTCTGAGCTTACAATAAAGCAACAGATAGAAACAGCCATCATGTCAGCAGCCTGCCACCAGACAGGGGCATTGGCAGAAGGCAGACTTCATATAAACTGTAGCTTCCAGGCAGGCTTACAGCAATGGTGGGGACCTGCCCCCTACCATGTGCCTTTCTCTTTAATACCTCTATTCAGAGACGTAACCTGGTTTTAATTTTATTCCTTAAATTTTATTGTTCCTATGTTCAGTTCCATAGTTCCATTCATTTATTCACTCACTCAAATATTCATACAACAAATAGCTCCACAGTGAGCCATCTAGATCCTAAAAATAATCCAAAATGCTCTTTGGTTAAAACTTAATAAAAAATTTAAAAGGAAATGCTCAACAACCTACTGAATATGACCTAATTATTTTCCTGTAGGAGTTTATACAAATATGAACATTCCACGTACCTACCTACCTACCTAATTCAAATCAGTTTCTTGGCTCTATAAATAGGACACACAGATAAGACTTAAACAAGTAAGTGATAATTTCAACAGAAATGTAATATCCTATCTACTATCTGAAACATTGCTGTTAAGTGACATATCAAAAGAGGAGTTATAAAGACTTACTTTTGTTAGAAATGAAATAAATAAACCTCAGAGAATAATTTTTGCAAAATTTAATAAAGCTGAAGACACACATTCCCAATGACCCAGAAACTCCACTCCTACTAATCATCCTTGAGAAACTTGCATACCTGTAAAAAAAGGATATATAACAAGAGTGCTCACAGCAGGATTGTATAAAAGGAAAAAATTTGAAGCAACTCAAATATCCACTAACAACATACACAATTGGAATACTACGCAGCAATGGAAATTAACTAGCACTTGATGCATCAATCCAGGTGGATATTATAGATGAATCCTACAGATTGGGAAAAAAAAAAAAACAACAAGCTACAAAGGAATAACCATATAAATCAATGGTCTGTGAGAAGATAAGCACAAATATATGTAAGATGGATATATACTATATAAATGCAAAATATATATATATATATATATATACATACCATATCATATGTGACCAGAAAATATAAAAGATTACATGAGAATGATATAAACACCAAACTAAGATCATAGTTAAAAGGCTTCAGCTATGTTAGGAATGTTATATTTCTTAAACTAGGTGGTAGATACGTGGATGCCCATTACTCTTTGTAGCTTCCTGTATGTTCAAAATAATTCATAATAGAGTTTTTAAAAGAGCAAATCCATCTGTCAAAAGGTTAATTCTGCAGCAATCAACTTCTGCCTTTTCTTCTACCAGATAAGCAAAACTCTCACCGATCCCACAAAAACAACAGTTCTTCCACATGGGGAAGAGGCTTTACAAGAAGGAAAAAAGTCAATTCTTCCCCTTTGCTTAGACTGGAGTCACATGCTCTGAGCTGTATTTGTTTTTTCTGCTACTAAGAAATCATCATGCCTTGATCACGTGAGCTATGAGCACTCGTCCAGCAAACATCTCTAAATCTGCATTGAGTTCAAAGCTCTGTGCAAGGCTGCACAGTCCCAGCAAGTAAGAGCCTGAGCCTAGTTCAGAAGGCAGCCCTCACAACACAAAGCCAAGCAGAGGAACTAGAGAAGCACAGAGGGGGAGCAAATGTAAGGAGGGTTTCTGGAAAGGGGCATTTCCTGAGTTTCCTTTAAAATGCAGCAATTATCTGCAGACTCAGGCACAGAGGGTGGCAGAGAAGGAAGCAGGGTTATCACAGAGCCCACAGCCTGCCTTCTCTCTGCAGCATCAGGAGTAGATGACCGGGGGAGTCTGTCAGGCATTTCTGAGAAAAAGATGAAGGGAACAGTCAGTGATAAAGTTAGAGAGGGAGGCTGCCTCAGCCAGATCAGATTGTGAAGGATTTAAGTGCCACACTAAGAGAATGGATCTATAGATTAAAAGCTTTCAAACTGGGGTAGGGCCACAGAGCCATCCGGGACCCCAAGGAGTAGGGAGTTCCCAGAAGAAGCCATGAGGACACTGTCCTGGGGATGCCCAGAGAAGAGGTGAGAGGAGTTTGAGGGACAGAAGGAACAGTGAAGGTTTGGGAGAGTAAGTGAAATTAAGGCTCTGAAAACAGTGACAGTATGGCTAAGAAATAAGATCCATATGGGGCAGTTACTGGTGATAAGGCAAAAGAGGAAGGGTGTACCCAACCCAGTTCCTAAAACCCTATTAATAATGAATGACACAATATCACTGAGAAGCCATCCAGCCCCACCTCCATTCTGGGGGTTGGCGGGGAGGTGACTGGGAGGGACAAGTTAGCACAGTTAGGTGCTAAAAACTGTTTATATACTCAAACTCCTGATGTTCGTCATCTCAGCTCCAAGAAAGACTTGTCTGACAGACATCCTGAGCTCTCCCTAACTGATCACATTCTGGCTGAGTCTAGACCCCAGGACTGACCTTAGTGGCAGTCTTCTCTGCCTATGCTGTTCCAGCCTCTGATTCTCAAGCTCTTGCTGCCCAGTCAACTGAGCTAAATAAGACAATCCCCCTATTTCCTTATCACGTCGGTCACACCTCTCTGAACACACTGCAATTTGCCAACGAAAACACTATAAAAACTCAAGACAGATGGTCATTGTTTCTCCTCCAGGAATGGGCAATAAATGGGTCATACCTTGAGTGCCTGACAACAATCAGGCATATGATGGGCCAGAAGGGGAAGGTAAAGAAATCAGTCAAGGCTGGGAAAGAACCCGTATGGTTCTGAGGCCAACAGTAAGCAGCAGAGTATTATGAAAAGATGACAGAACCAAGGAAGTGGTTAGGAAAGATCCCTAAAGGAGAAATAATAATTCTTTGAAGGAGAAAGAAATCAAAGGTTCTCTATTTCTCAGGTGTTGAGCACCTATCATGTGCCAAATGCCCTACTAAGTGCTAATCCTTCCTGGTCAGAGGTAATTTACAAACATGGATTCCATCCTGCTGCTGTCTTTCTGATGAGGAATCAGTGTGCAGTTCTTCTGATAAAAGTCAAATAGCAAGAATGTTGATTTACTTATTCTGGTAACTTCCCCTTGGTACTTTAAAGCCCATATCCCAGACTAGCAACATTAGTTCATTTAATCACCATTTTCAGATTTTTCAGGACACCTGGATGGCTCAGTTGGTTAGTGTCTGACTCTCAATTTTGGCTGAGGTCACAATCTCAGGGTGGTGAGATCAAGCTTCACATTGGGTTCCATGCTAGAGGTGGAGCCTGCTTAAGATTCCCTCTTTAGTTCCCCCCTCCACCTCCTCCTTAAAAGTAAAATATAATCATTTTCTATAAGGAGCCCCAGAAACCCCATAAGCTCCCATAAAATAAACATACAAACACCCAAAATCACAAATGTTGGCTGCATAGAGAACATCTCCACGTGGGGAGGAGTGGCTGAGCATCCAGGATGTCATAATATAAAGAAGAAAAGACAATGAACCAACAAGGCTCCTTCAATCTGCCAGTCTCAGAGCTGAAGGCATGCATGCCTGCTACCCCAGCACAAGCTATCCTCCCAAAAAACCCAGGGTCATTCTCCTGCCTTCTAGACTCCATAGAACCCAGGCTTATGAAAGGAAAGCCTACAAAAGAAAATGTGCCCTTTCTCTACTGTCCAAGGAGACACCAGCTTTATCCTCTCAACACACTGCGGCATTTTTCTCATAAGAAAATGACAATAGTAACAACAACTGTGACTTCATGGTCACATTTTTGAAGATGCTTACAATCTTCTGAAAAGGAGTATGAGTAAGGGTACAGAGGGGCCAGGGAAACTACAGGATGTCTACAAAGATCCAAGAAGCTGCTTCTGTACTAGGGTTCTCAGGATGAGTTTGACTGATATGATTGGTAAGCTGATCTCTAGGGAAAGTGATGACTGCAAGTCAACATGTAGAAAATCTGGCTCCAGGCAGAGGTTAGTCCTTTTCTCCCACTAAGTGTGGGCCTCTAATGACAGAGACTGTGTCTTACTCATCCCCATCGCCCCTACAGTGGCCACCTGGCGCAGTCATCCACCCTAATTGGAAACTCAATAAATGAGGGTCAATGAATTCAATCTAACATATTGGCAGTTGTGTCCAGTACAAATCACATGCCACCATGTCAATCTGAAAAGTGTTCTCCCCATGTCTTCATGAGGGTAGATGCTGGGTCAGGCCCAAGATGGAACATGTATTTGCCCAAGGATATTTACCTCATAAATAAAATAAGAAACAGAAATTCACTTCACTGAAATATAATTTATAAGAAATATATACCTGGGTATATACTCATAAGTTAAAAAAAAAAAAAAAAAAAAAAAACATTACTTACCTATATCACTTTTCCTTGAGACACCACTTTTCTCCAAATTCTGTATTTTGGACAAAAGAGCAAAAGATAAATCTATGTAACAAAGCTAGCAAAACACCAAATAAATATGCATGGTACACAGTAACATTTAGGGGAAAACGGTGAAGAGGAGAGCTTGGCAATGCTTCCCTAAAGAAACAAACCAAAATGTATGGGGGAGCGAGCAGAGATGATACACTTCTGCATCATGACAGGAGCCTTCTACGGGGCTGCCCCTTTCTTATGTGATCTTGGACAAGTCACTTAATTGAACTGAGCCTCTTTCCTCCTGGGTAAGATGGAGCTAAAGGTAACTCTTAACTGGTTCACAATGTTCTGGGGTGAGTTCATTTAAAAATCCTGTGAATTCAAAAGCATGGTAAACAAAACAAACAGTATCAATGCTGGCAGTGTGTTTCTCATGAAGATGAGCTCCACTAATTATGGTATTTATCATCTTGTGGGCTCAGACACACTGTCATCCATCCAGAACATCACCATGATGTGCTCCTCCACCTGAGGAGCAGTACCGGGGGCCTCAGCAGAGCCCGAGGAAGCAGGCAGCCTGTGGCTCAGGAGCACTCACGAGCACAGAAAAAGCATCTCACAGCTACAGAGCTTGGAAGACAGAAATCCAGACGTGGGCACAGAAATACCTGGTCCTGATCCTGAGTAGATTAGGGGAGGGGCTCATAAAAGATTTCTCTGCCAAAGTGCAAAGTGTCAGCCACTAAATCTGCCATCCTCCCTGTCTTCTCCAGCAAAAGAATTTTCCCTCTAATTGCCCTTTTCTGCTTCTGACTGCCATTCACTATAATTATAACAACTGGACAGTGGCAAATATCCTTCAGTTTTCTTCACAGGCTGCAACAAGAAATGCATTCATGAGCCTTTACCAACAAAATGGGGAACAGCTTCCAAGCCAAGATGCAGCCACACAGAGATGTAAATTCTCAGAATGCCAAAGGGATCATGACGGTAGACAGGGAGGATAGAGAGGGAAACATAGAACACCGTCTACCTTTGGCAGCATTTCCTGCCATTATCTTTGTCTCAAGAGTAGAAATACCACCGAGCAGAGGAGAACCTCATTGTGGTGTACTGATCTGTTGTGCCTCAGGATCAAGTGACATTTTACTTAATCCTAATGAAACATGGACTTTTTGGAAAAGCCCACTAAAAAATACTGGAATGCTCTAGCCACTTCTTTGTGCTGAACCAAAGTCAGGTTACCATCATAAGTTAGCACAGATCGACTCACTGCATCTTCCACAGTCTGTCTGCCCTCGGAGAAGAAGCGCCAGCCTCAGAAACCAGAAATGCCGCTGAGCATTCACCGTTAACCTGCTGCCCACCCCTTGGCCAAGCTGCCCACTCCTTTCAAGGCCACAGCTTTGGCTGGGAAGTGAGGATCATGGAAAATTTGAAAGCTTAGATTTAAGAATAGCATTGGAGTGGGTAAAGAAAATATAGTGTATATACAATGGAATATTATTCAGCTTTAAAAAGGAAGGAAATTCTGGCACTTGCTATGACACCAATGTACCTTGAAGACCTCAAGCTAAGTGAAATAAGCCAGACACAAAAAAACAAATACTGTATGATTCCACTTACAGCACAATGTGATTCATAAAAACAAAGTAGAGGGTGGTTGCCAGGGGCTGGGGAAGGAAAATTGAGAGCTGTTTAATGGGGACAGTTTCAGTTTTGTGAGACGAAAAGAGTCCTGGAGATTGTTCGCACAACAGTATGAATATACTTAATACTGCTGAACTGTACACTTAGAAATGGTTATGGTTATGGTTAATGTTATGTTTATTTTACCATAATGTTTTTAAAAAGAGAGAGCATTAGAGATTATGTAAACCAATGCTCCCCTTTTACAAATGAGACAATGGAGACTCCGAACGGGTAAAGGATTTGCCTAAAGTCCAACAGTCATTCTAGGCACAGAACCAGGATAAAAATCTAGGTCTTCTGAGCTCCTTCCAATGTTCTTTTTGCACATCCAAGTGATAATGTATGCCGTCTTTCTCCAGAGGTATTCTTCAGAAAATATGCATCAGAAGAAAGCACACTTGAGAGTGAGCTCCAAGTGATACCCACAACAAAAGTCTCCTTTAGCAATAAGCTGAAAGATTTTTAAAAAATACCCTCAACTCCTTGTTTCCTAATTTACCCTGGAAACCAACTGGACTTCCTACCACATCTCTTTGTGAAACCAAAGAAAATCAACCAAAATTACAAATCTTTCCATTTGTTATTAAGCCCTGCAGCTCCAACTGGCTGAAAACAATAGCTCAGAAATGATTAACAATTGCGAACGGCTCAATTTGTAAACTGTAAAAGTAAAACATCCTAGAATGGTTAAGTGAACTGAATGGAACCAAAATGGTCTTGGGCAATTTCCCCTTTGAGAAAGAAAATTAGACTAAATGAACAAATTGACAGGACATTTAAAATTCTGTCTCCAGCTTCCCTCGTGAAAATGCTTAGCTCTTCCTAAGAAGAAATACGTGGTTTGTTTTATTATCTCTGCTGCCACATGTTTCTTACACCGACTATCAGTTTCAGTCAAAATGTGCTCACTGTCAAAGTTTTGTGAGTCAACTGAATTGTTATTCAGATAGGAAAGAGATTTCTTACTCATGTATCCACCCCACAAATAGCTCTTACCCTAGCTGAGAAAAGACAAATCCAAATCACCCTTTGGTACAGGTTTTATTTATTAAGGCACGATAGATTTCAACATTCACAATCCACATATGTACTGCCTCATTTACAAATCCTCCATGAAAAAAAGACAAGACATCCTCAAAAGAATTTGATATGAAATCTTTTAAGGGACGCCTGGGTGGCTCAGCAGTTTAGTGCCTGCCTCTGGCCCGGGGCGTGATCCTGGAGACCTGCTATCGAGTCCCACGTGGGGCTCCCCACATGGACCCTGCTTCTCCCTCCGCCTATGTCTCTGCCTCTGCCTCTCTCTCTCTCTCTCTGATGAGTAAATAAAAATCTTTTTTAAAAAAATCTTTTAGGAAGAGAAGTAAAATGGCATCTTGTACCCAGTCGCAAACAACCAACTGCCCCCCGCCCCCCGATGTTGAATAAAATGAATTGATCAGGGGATCCCTGGGTGGCTCAGTGGTTTAGCGCCGCCTTCGGCCCAGGGCGTGATTCTGGAGTCCCGGGATGGAGTCCCACATCGGGCTCCCTGCATGGAGCCTGCTTCTCCCTCTGTGTTTCTGCCTCTGTCTCTCTCTCACTCTCTCTCTCTCAATCTCTCTCCTGAATAAATAAATAAAGTCTTTAAAAAAAAAAAAAAGAATTGATCAAGATGTGTTCATCAATGGACTCAGCTAAAAGCTGGTCCTTGTTTTAATTCTGCCCCCACCACTTACTAACTAGCGCCTCAGTTTCTCTTCTGTAAAACGGGAATAACAATTAGAAGACCTACATCACAAGATTGCTGTGGGAGTTTCATTTAGTAATAAAATGTTGAGCATAGATAGCATCTACCTGAAGAAAATGCTCGATAGTTGTTAAATCCAGCTCTGTTTCATCATGATCATCATCTATTTCATATGAAGTCAACTAACACCATAAAAGAAATTTAACTGATAAAAAGCAGTAAGGTCTATTGTCCTTCTTTTTACTTTTGATTTTTTTAAAGTTCCTCTTGCAAGGCTGAGTAACATACTTCTTGTTGTCGTATCAGGTACACATTTAAATAGGGTGTGGCACTGTTTAAAGGGATGGACACACACACATAATCTTCAAAACAGCTTTTCTGAATTAGATCACCCCATCTCATAGATGAGGAAACCAAGACAGTGAAGGTGAGTCAATCCCACAGCATATCAGTGTTAGAGAAGGGAAGTGAACCACAGTGTCCAACTCTATCCCTCCATCACCCAGGGCACAATGTCATAAGCCACCACAGGCAAAAGTGCAAGCTGAAGCACATACATGGCCATGGCTGAGGCAGCATCACAGCCTGAAGCATAAGCCAGGGGGTGGTGGGGGGCCGGGGCGGGGAGCAGGTTCCCCTGAGAGCTGAGCTAGGTCAGAGTCCAGGTCAGTGCCAGGGACCAGGAACCTAGGAGAGGAACCTTGGCCCAGAGGGCAGGCCCCAGGAGGTACAACAGGGCACTGGCCGCACCCAAAATTTGGATGTGAAGCCACCTGATGCTAACCAGGGAGTCTGAACATTACATGGGGTGGGCCCCCCTCCCTGAGCAGGGCTGTCTGCCTTCTAGAGAGAGCCCTGCCTGGGCCCCTAAGGCCAGCAGTGAGGTGAGGGGGACAGAAGGTGGCTGTTCCTGAGCAGCATGGGGGAGACCAGCCCTCATGGGCAATCAACTAATGATAATCCCAAATTACCATGGTTGTTGTTAAGAGCCTTAACTCCTATCTCCAGGTTCATCTACAGACCTTGGGCGACCTTAGACAAATTAATTCTTCTCTAGCTCCCAGTCTCAGGTATGGTCTATAGTAGACATTTTATCGCTGCCTCTCCTCAGGGGATTAATGGCTTTTTTTTTTTTTTTGCTCCATGGCCTAATTGCAGGTGGGGTTAAGGACACTTTTCAAGGACTTTAATACCTTTACATGAAAGATGACACTAAGATACAAGACTCACCTTATTTCTATATATATTTATATATGTGTGTGCATATATGTGTTTGTGTGTGTGTATATATATTTAAGAAGACAGATATATATATTTCCCTATTTAAAAAGGTGAGTTAGAACCTACGCTTGAAAGTATATGCTACAATTCTCAATTCACTGCGCAAAGTTTTAATTCCCTATTAATATCACTTAGGTAGCCCTTTAAATTCATTACAAATAAGCTTTATTACTGCCAAACACACATACATGTTATAATGCACAAAGTTACATAATATAAAATTACAGTGTGAAAAAATACAAGGATTCAGGAAATTTAGATTCTGACTTCACCTTTTAATTGCCACATGACCTCACTCAAATCATGTAACTTCTTTGAGGGTGAGTTTTCTCTGCTATAAAGGCATACCTCATTTTATTGCACTTTGCTTTAGCATGCTTTGCAGATACTGTGTTTTTTACGAATTGAAGGTTTGTGGCAGCCCTTTGTCGAGCAAGTCCATCAGTGTCATTTTTCCAATGGCATTTGCTCCCTTTGTGTCTCTGTGTTAAAATTTAATGATTCTCATAATATTTCAAATTTTTCATTATGATTACATGTGGTTATGATGATCTTTAATGTCAGTATTGTATTTGTTTTGAGGAGCCACGAACTGCATCCATATAAGATTATAAACATCAATGACAAATGTTGTGTGTGTTCCATTCCACTAACTGGCTGCTCCCCATCTCCTTCCCTCTTCTCTGGGTCCCTAGCCCCTGAGCACAACAATACTGAAATAAGCCAACTGGTAACCCTACAGTGGTCTCTGAGTGTTCAAGTGAAAGGAAAAGTCACATGTGATTTAAATGATTTAAGTAATTTAAATCACTTTAAATTAAGCTTAGGAAGGAAGGCATGTTGAAAGCCTAGATAGGCTGAAAGCTAGACCTCTTGTACCAAACATTATCCAAGTTGTAAATGCAAAGGAAAAGTTCTTGGAAAAAATTAACAGTGCTACTCCACTGAACACATGAATGATAAGAAAGAGAAACCTTGCTGATATGGAGAAATTCTGAGTGGTCTGAACAGAAGAACAAAGCAACCACAACATTCCCTTAAACCCAAGCCTAATCCAGAGCAAGGCCCTAACTTTGTCATTCTGTGAGGGCTAAGAGAGGTAAGGATACTGTAGAAGAAAAGTCTGAAGCTGGCAGAGGTTGGCTCACAAGGTTTAAGGGAAGAAGCCAGCTCTAGAACATGAAGTACAAGGTGAAGCAGCAAATGTTGGTATAGAAGCAATAGCAAGTTATCCAGAATTATCTAGCTAAGTTAATTAATGGAGGTGGCTACACTACACAAGAGGTTCTTCATAGAAAAAACAGCCTTCTAGTGGAAGAAAATGCCATTGAGGACTTTCATAGCTACAGAGGAGAAGTCAATGCTTGGCTTTAAAGCTTCAAAGGACAGACTGACTCTCTTTTTTAGGGGCAAATGCAGCTGATGACTTGAAGCTGAAACCAATGCTCACTGACCATTCTGAAAATCCAAGGGCTCTTAAGAATTATGCTAAACCTACTCTGCCTGTGCTCTATAAATGGAACAACAAAGCCTGGATAACAGCTCATCTGTTTACAACATGGTTTACTAAATATTTGAAGCACACCGTTGAGACCTACTGCTCAAAAAAAAATTTCCTTTCAAAATATTACTGCTCATTGACAATGCACCTGGTCACCCAAGAGTTCTGATGGAGACAATGAGATGAATGTTATTTTCATGCATGCTGACACAACATCCATTCTACAGCCAATGAATCAAAGAGTTTTTGACTTTCAAGTCTTATCTAAGAAACACATTTCATGGCTAAAATCAAAAACTCAAGAAACAAATGTTGGCAAGGATGAAGAGAAAAAGGAACCCTCATGCACCATTAGTGGAAATGCAAACTGTTTACAGCCACTATTGAAAACAGTATGGAGGTTCCTCAAAAAACTAAAAATACAATTACCTTATGATCCAGCAACCGCACCACTGGGTATTTACCCAGAGAATAAAAAACACTAATTCAAAAGGAGGACGATAGATAGATAGATAGATAGATAGATAGATAGATAGATAGATAGACAGATAGATATCCCTATGCTTACTGCAGCATTACTCACAATAGCCAAATTATGGAAGCAACCCAAGTGCCATCATTAAATGAATAAAGAAGATGTGGTGTATATATTCAATGGAATATTAAGCCATAAAAAAAAATGAAATCTTTCCATTTGCAACAACATGGATGGAGCCAGAGTATGATGGTAAGCAAAATAAGCTAGTCAGAGAAAGACAAATACCATATGATTTCATTCATATGTGGAATTTAAGAACAAATGAACAAAGGGGAAAAAAGAGACAAAACAAGAAACAGAAAAAAGTCTTCACTATAGAGAACAAACAGATGGTTACCAGAGGGGAGATGGGTAGGGAGATAGGGGAAATGGGTGAATGAGATTAAGAGTACACTTATCTTGATGAGCACTGAGTAATACATGGAATTGTTGAATTGCTACATTGTACATGTGAAACCATATGACTTCTGTATATTAACTAAACTGGAATGAAAATTCTTTAAAATTAAAGATTAATAAATAAAAGGAAACACATTTCATAAGGCTAATGACCTCGTAATGATTCTCTGATGGATCTGGGCAAAGAAGATTCTACCTGTTATAAAGAATATTCAGGATTCATGATAAGAGGTGAAAATATGAACGTTAGCAGGAGTTTGCAAGAAGTTGATTCTAACCCTTGTGGGTGACTTTAAGGGATTCAAAACTTCAGCAGAGGCAGTAAATAACTACATTTGTCAAGGAAATAGCAAGAGGACTAAAATTAGAAGTGGAACTGATGGGGGAGATGGGCAAAATGGATGAAGGGGAGTGAGAGGTATGGGCTTCCAGTTATGCAATGAATAAGTCATAGGGATAAAAGGCACAGCACAGGGAATAGAGTCAATGGTATTACAGTAGTGTACGGTGACAGATGGGAGCTACACTTGTGGGGAGCACAGCAGAATGTACAGACTTGTCTACTCAGTATGTTGTACACTTGAAAGTAATGTAACAGTATGTGTCAACTCTAATTCAATTTTTTTAAAAAATGGGCCCATCTCATGATCAAACTTGAACAGATGAGGAGTTGCTTCTCATGGATGAGCAAAGAAAGTGGCTTCTTGAGATGGAATCTACTCCTGGTGAAGACATGGTAAAGATTGTTGAAATGACAACAAAGGGTTTAGAAAGTACATCAACTTAGGAGATAAAACAACAGCAGATGTTTGAGAGGACTGACTCCAGTT
The DNA here is from genome assembly GCF_048164855.1 of Canis lupus baileyi. Classification (NCBI taxonomy): domain Eukaryota; kingdom Metazoa; phylum Chordata; class Mammalia; order Carnivora; family Canidae; genus Canis; species Canis lupus. The sequence goes on from NC_132861.1 coordinate 10,595,937, forward strand.
TTGAAAGAAGTCCTACTGCGGAAGGCTATCAAACAACATCACACATTACAGAGAAATCATTGGTGAAAGGAAGAGTGAATTGATGGGGCAAACTTTATTGTTGTCCTATTTTAAGATATTGCCACTGCCACCCCAGCCTTCAGCAACCACCACGCACCTCAGTCAGTAGCTACTGACACTGAGGCAAGAGCTGGTGGAGGCACCAGCAAAAAGATTATGACTCGCTAAAAGCAAAAGTGATGGAGTGATGGTTAGCATTTTTTTGTTAGCAATAAAGTACTTTACATTTGAGGTATATGCTTTAATCATGTTATTGCACACTTGACAAGCTACAATATAGTATCAACACAACTTTCATTATGCAGTGAAAACCAAAAAATTCATTTGACTCGCTTTATTGCAGTATTCACTTTACTGGAGTGGTCTGGAACCAAACCCACTAGCCCCGAGGTATGCCTATACATGGGAATATCTGTTTGCTTAGCAATTGAGATCATTGAGGATCACTGGGAAAATCAAATTAAGTGAAATATCGGAAAATGTTTTATTAAACACAAAGGATCTTAAAACCAAAGGAAATCATTATTATTGTTCCTGTATAGGAAACCTACAATACAGTTAGAACAGATAATACTCTGTTGACAAAAGAGAGTTCCTATTAAAAAATGCTTTTACACTAATTGTGGGATAAAAAAAAAATAAAGTCAACTGAGTCTTAACTAACATGATAAAGACAACTGATATTCTTTTTTTTAATAAAATATTTTATTTATTTATTCATGAGAGACAGAGGCAGAAGCAGAGACACAGAGGGGGGAAGCAGGCCCCTTGCAGGCAGCCCAATGTGGGACTCTATCCCGGGACTCCAGGATCAAGCCCTGGGCCAAAGGCAGGTGCTAAACAGATGAGCTACACAGGCATCCCAAGACAATTGATATTCTTAAACTACCATTTCTCATTTAAAAAAATATATTGTTTCTCTTTCTCATCTGCTAAACTCATCTAATGCAAAGCCTAAATGGTAAACTCTAGGTGAAGTTCTTGAACATGATCAATGATGAAAAAAGCAGCAGCTCTGAGATCTGGGTAAGTGTTGTCCTATCTCCATTGGTCCCCTGGGGTCTATCCGAGGTTCCTGGGTACAACTGTGCAAGGAGCCTGGAAGTCACCTTTGGGGTCTCTTACGCAGTGCCACCTTCAGAGAGAAGGATACTCAGGCTCTTGTGACCCCGGGGACATAGCCTAAGACTACTTTCTCAGACTGGGAAAATGAAGCCCAAGTTTAGATGCAATCAGACTAGAGAAAACCACAGTATCCAAGCAAGCTTCTAAAATGTCTTACTCCATTTCAAAATACTTTTTCTTAAAATGAAATGTGAAACCTACTTGGTCTGCTTTAACTATTTTTTTCTTTTCTTTTTTTTTTTTTTTTTTGCTTTAACTATTAAAGGGTTTTTTTTCATCCACCTTATCTGTAGGTTGCCACTAGGGATTAAAAATCTATGTTGACCAACATTTCATTAATTCATTAAAAAAATTGGTAACTATTGAAAGATGAAATTATTATAGCTCCCATTAAAAAAAATACAAATGAATCTCCGACAGGAAGAGTAAATTTGATGAGAAAAGTACCTTAGATTGCTTGACCTCTTTCTTTGTATCTTCAGAAACCAAAGCAAAAGCTGGAAAAGAGAAAACATTTTTACACGAAAATTATCAATCAGGATTCATTCTCACATTCAACACTGGTGCTTAAAATAAGGAAAAAGGAGTACTTCAATAAGACACACTTTGCTCATTTTTAAAAGCAGCTGCATTGCTACAAACCAGCACCGCAGGCCACCTTCATCACTGGACCTGAAATTATTCGTCGGTGGGGAGCCAACGTGCTTAGGCTACCAGCTTAAAAAATACTACATCAAAGAAATTAGAATCTGTATACTGTTTTGTGTCTACGGGTACAAAGTACACCTTCTTAGCAACCTCGATTCTGGGAAGGGGAATTCCCGAGAATCCAGAGGGAAACAGTACAAATTCCTACTCACATAATCACTGCCAGAGCCTGGCAGGCAACAGAGCTAAATCTGGGGCAAGCTTTCAGTCTCAGGGGCTGCCAGGTTAGGAGCGGGGTGCAGATAATGCTGCCACATGCAGGCAGGAGGTAACAGAGCCCACTACGGCGATGTGGCCAAGAGAGTCAGGGAGTTAAAATCATTCTCTATTTAGAATGATTTAATGTTTTGAGTTGGAGCCCATAAACAGATAAAGATATCCCTACAGACACACCTGGGCTCTACATTTAGAAGAAGAACAAGAAAAACAAAACAACATGACAGAAACACTTGGGAAATACAAAGCAAAATAAACCCAATAGTCAGGAAGGTTAAGTGGACAAAAAAATAACATACTTTAATTTTATAGTGCATGCCTCCTGAGGAGCTAAGAGGAAAACACCTCATAGAGTCTGCTTTCTCTAATTAGCATCCCCAGGAGAAAATGGGCAATGCCATAGGGCAGTAATGTACTAAAAGTGCAGGACAGCTGATTCCATGAAACAGTAGTATCATACAAGGAGTTTCAGCAGTAGGTTTCCCCCATGTCACAGAAGAGACTCTCCTGAGAAGCAACAGACCACCTCCCCCATTCAGAACCCCCCTCTGGTCCCTCCCCACCCTAAAGCTCAGACAGCCACTGCCTCAAATTCTCTCTCCACATAACACATGCTCAAAGGAAATAATCGAAAACATTCACACTAAGAAGCAAATGACTGACGTCATTTAATCATTTCCATTTCTGGGATGACATTTCAAAAGGCAGGGTGGAACTGAAATGTAAGCCAAAGGAACCTCTATGTGTAGAATTTAGTTAACAGCAGGTGTTACAGGAGGCCTCCCTGAGACCACCTCATATAAACAATAAATCCCCAACTCCACCCCTCCTTACCTTCCCCACTTTTTCTTTTCCTCCAGAGCACTTACCACCACTAATATAATATGTATTGATGTGTTTTTTTGCTTGTCTTACATATTAGTTTATTGTAAGCTCCATGAAGGCAGGAATGTGATTTTATTTACCATCTGCCCCATATCTAGAACACAGCCAGCACACAGAGGACATCAATAAATATTTATCAAATGAATGAATCAATGAATGAATAAATGCAAGTCTTTACAATGGCGCTGGGATCCCATTATTCCCATTATTTACAGGCTGTTTACTCCTTCCTCTAGGTAGCATCCACCAAGCAAAATAAAGGAATTTAGTGTGTCCTCCAACACCAACTTATTCTCAGGAGTGTCTGATCTGCTTTCTCATTTTACACACACACACATACACACACACACACACACATAGAGAGAGACACACACACAGACAAAAGAAGGCAACCACAAAGCCCAAATCATCATTAAATTCTAAGAAGAAAGGAGAGATTTAACCCCAAACACCATTTTAAATTCTTCTGGGTATTTAATTCTTTGGTTTTGTCATATTTTATTTCCTCCAAACTAGCATGCATACTTAAAGCCCTCAAGAAGATACCAAAAATAGAACTATTAATGAATAGTATATAGGGAAGTCACCACACGTTAATATCACTCAGCACCACAGATTTCCAAGAGAGAGAACATTCCAACAACTTGCAGGATACAAAAACCGTGGTCAATCTAAGTAAGACACAACTCTTAGTTCAAAATCCTTCTCTGCTGACTCCATCAATTCTTAATTTCAAACAGACAGTCAAAGCTCTCTGGGCTAGAATTCCTTCTTTCGTCAAGATAAAAAAACCTTCTCGGTTTAACACGTTCAGTGACTCATCATCTAATAACCAGGATTTAGTCTTTCCTCACTTTTTTTGCAGGCCAGATGGCTATGTAAAAAGAAGAGTATGTCAACATGAAAGCCCTGTAGAATGCAGACTCTATACTGAAGAAAACATGTCTTTATTTGGTATTGGTTCTGAGAGTTACTAACACATCGCCTTTCATAAGCAAGCAACTAATGTCATTTGACAATGTTTCATGTAGGAATTATATGGAGAGAAGACATTCCCAATAAAATAAGTGAATTCCACAAATCCTCCTTGTCATAATCAAGATAGCATACCTCTATCCAGGCAACACTTAAATGAAGAGTAAACTAGACTTTAGTTCCCTTTGAAAATACAAAGGCCTAAAGTTAAAATATCCTTAAACACACACACACACACACACACACACACACACACACACACACACAGAGGGACGCCTGGGTGGATCAGTGGTTGAGCGTCTGCCTTTGGCTCAGGGCATGATCCTAGGGTCCTGGGATCAAGTCCCACATCAGCCTCCCCACGGGGAGCCTGCTTCTCCCTCTGCCTATGTCTCTGCCCCTCTCGCTGTGTGTCTCTCATGAATAAATAAATACAATCTTTAAAACACACACACACATACACACACACACACACACACACACCTGTCATTTGTCCCGATCATACTCTGCTGTGAAATTAAGAACTCCTTTTTTCCCCATGACAGAAATAAAGTAGACAATATTTAAAGCAATAACAAGGAGGTGCCTGGCTGGCTCAGTCAGTAGAGCATGTGACTCTTGATCTTGGGGTCATGAGTTCAAGTCCCACATTGAGCATGGAACTTACTTAAAAAATAAACAAGTAAAGCAATAAAGTAAGAAATGTATCAGTTACTTTTAGGTATAAGAGTAAATCATATGGCAAGATAACCCTCATTTAATATTTACAGAAATACTAGTTGGTTTTATCTTTATGTTTCTACAATCTAAATAAAACAAATCACCAAGGAACCAAGTGCATTTTGAAGGCACAGAATATGCTATGCCACTAATAAACCCACTCTTAAAATAATGAATCCTTTACACAATTCCTACCAACAAAATCTTGGCTTTCACAGTTGCTGCAAATTCAGGAGAAATGGTAAAATTAAAGGAGAAAGTGAGAAATATCAGCAAGCGAAGAAATTACCTGTCACCTTCAATGACCCTAATAAGAACACACAGTGGGGCTTTAACATGGTGTGCCTGAGAGGTGGGGCGAAGGAGGAGGGAGGAAATGATCCCCCAACTCTGCCAAAGGGAGTGGCCACCTGGGGCTGGATGTTTGCTGTTTAGCTTCACACTAATTTCCAGAGTCAGTGGGGAAAAAATATTCTTGAAAGCTTGGCCTTAATGTGCACTTGGAGAACTATTCCAAGGTAAATCATGCTCTTATATGCCAAACTGCTGTTTAAAAGTAATTTTCCCTTTTCTATTTTCAACATGAATTCCTGTGAATTGCTACAGGGAACTATATTTAAAGTGCAAATCAGGACGGGCAATAGAAATAAGACCTTTCCGAGATAACTTTAAATAATTCAAGCCAACTAATGTGTTAGCATACCTATTCTAAGAGATAAATCAAGATTTTACAAGTAACCTGGGACTAAGATTTATAGGCCAGCCTAAGCCCCCAGAGTGCCAGAAAACTGAAGAGGAATTAATTGCAACACATTTAAGCAACACTAATCAAGTTTCTTTTCTTTTTCCTGGGAGGGAGCGAGGGACCCCATGCCCATGCAGGAAAGATGAGTGTACCTCCTAGCTCCTAACTCCGTTTTGTTCCTAGTCCCTGGTATGTCCTCCCAGATTCTCCCAGGAACATCCATCATAGAAACCGTGTTAAACACAAAAAAAAAAAAAAAAAAAAACACTGAGACACTAAATAACCCCAGTCAGAGGGGTGCTGCCAGGATTAAGTGAGATAATGGACACAGCATTTAGCGTGCAGCTCAGCATATTAAAAGCTCGGGAGATGCTGCAATGATGCCGCTGGTGGTGCAATGATCACTGTCAGTCTGGGCGGTGTCTAGGTGGTCGCGGGCCCTACGCTGAAGCCGGGAGGGAGGAAATGAAAGTGGGTGTCCCCAGCCCCACCATCCAGAACAAAGCCCCAGCACACCCCCAGAAGCTTGCAGCCGGGACCCCTGCAAGGCCCAGGGTCTCATACTGGCTCTGCCCCACATTTCCTTTTGACACACTGTGAGAGGGAGCCTGTGGGGCTTCACTCGCTTTCCTGTGACCTACTTACAAAATGTTTCACCCAGCACAGCTCCTCCCCGAGTGGCTCCAGCTCCCCAGAGCTTTCCAGGCTGAATTCCAGGTGGTCCAGAGGAGGGGAGGCCCAAAGCGCTAGGATGCACAGCCCACAGACCATTTACTTAGCTCTGATTACCTGCTTTGAAGATAATCCACGGCAGCAGAGCTACAGGGAAACAACAAACGCATCGACCCAGCGATGGGGACCGAGCCTGCCTTTCCTTCCTCCTCTTCAGACAAATCTGCTGTCCCTGGGGTGGTGCACGTGCTGGGCACCAGCTCCATCCATGTACCTTGAGGCACCACCGCCCAATCTGAGGATGGAGCCCCCACCTCCTCGCACTCCACATGGGCCCAGGACACAACCAGCCCTGACATGCAGCCACAGATCAAATGATTTAGCATGCGTTATTTTTCTAGAACAGGGCCTGGCACATGCTAAATGCTTTGGGCCTTAGCAGCTATTGTCATTACTATTAGTTTACATTTTCATTTGTGCAACAGAAAATCAGAGAGTGGCTGCGTTTACTAGTGCCACATGTCATGCTAGGGGCTGGATAAGATGAAGCAGCAGCTGCCCAAGGAGCTAAGTGACACACAGGTCCCTTGGTCAACAACCAAGCCCTCAAGTGTCCACTCTAATGACTGTCATTCTAACGGGAGTCCGTAAGGGAGCACCTAGGGTGGGAACAGAGAGCATCTTACCCAAGGCAGGGCAGCAGAGGGAAGGGGAGGCTTCCAGAGACCTAAGCACTACTTGTACCAAGCTCAACGTCATGATTGAGGCAGTATATTCTAGGCAGCAGAGACTTCAGGTTACAAGAGCAAGAAGGCCTGGAAATAGGCTTCTGCAACAAAGCTTGGTTAATAGTCCAGTGTACCCTGAGCACTGACACCTGAAGGGAGAGAGCACTGGCACATGGACACCTAGGGGCAGGGGAGACAGTGAGGCACAGATATATGGGGGAAGGATGTGCTGGGGCACGGACACTTGTGGTGGAGGGGAGAGACTAGGGCATAGATACTTGGGGAAGGGGAGTACTGGGGCTAGAGATGAGACAATAGAGGCTGTATTATGAAAGGGGTCAGTGTTAGTCAGAGTCTGTTTTTATTGTGAGGGCCATGAAAAGCTTCTAAGAAACCCAATGCCATGCTGAAATGTGTGTCTTAGACAGGTTTGTAGAGTAGCACTGGGTGGGCTGCGGAGGGACCAAAAAACAAGGCATAAACATGCCACCTGGGAAGCCCATGGAGCCAGGTAATGAGATAAGAGAAGGAATTCAGGTGAGGCACTGCCGGGGCACAGCAGGTTGTGAGCAAAAGCAGGTGTTGGGCCATTAAAGCAGCAGAACCTACAGGCTACGAGCAGACCCTACCAGTGGATGGGGTGGGGAAGGGAAAGTCCGGAGGGGCTGGTGAGGGAGAGAGAGCAGTGTGGGTGAGTTGGGGTTTCAGAGGGAGTGGCTAGGTATGTGCCAGGGCCCTTCACAAGCTGGAGAAAGAAGCAAGGGGAGCAGAAAAGCCAGCTTAGTTCCCAATATCCTGAGATGCTGGGGACATTCAAGGCAATATATCCAGCCCTAGCCTGTACCCAGGTCAAGAGGAGAGGTGCCAACAGTGTCCCCACAGTCCAAGGGAACCAAAGCCACAAGACTAGATGGAAAGACAGAAGTGTGAGGGAACTCCAACATTTCAGGACACAACTGTAAAGATATAAAAAATAGTGAAAGGGAATAAAGGGGAAAGGAGAAAAAATGAGTGGGAAATATCAGAAAGGGAGACAGAACATGAGAGACTCCTAACTCTGGGAAACGAACTAGGGGTGGTGGAAGGGGAGGTGGGCGGGGGGTGGGGGTGACTGGGTGACGGGCACTGAGGGGGGCACTTGAGGGGATGAGCACTGGGTGTTATTCTATATGTTGGCAAATTCAACACCAATAAAAAATAAAATTATAAAAAAAAAGATGAAAAAAATGAATGGCCAGGCAGAGAGAAGCTAAAGAGATGACAGTAGTTTAAGGAGTTTATAAGATGTTCTTTTAAGGCGTTCTCTCCCTAAAGCTTCTTAAGTGCAATGGGAAGGGGCTGCAGTACAGGAGACCTGGCCTCCAGGCCCCACTGCACTAGGAGGACTAGCACAGCACGCTGGTCAGGTACACAGAATCTAGACTCACACCTCGTGCCATCAAATCTAGGCTCTGCCACTTAGTAGCTAGGTGCCATAGGGCCAGTGACTTGAGCTCTCAGGGTCTTTGCCTCCATCCCTGTAAAAGGGGGTAACAAAACAAGAACGAAGTAAGTTGGTGCATGTACAGGTTCAGGACAGTACCCAGCCTATGGAAAGAAAGAGTTTTGCTCAGGTACCAAAAAGCAAATTCAGGAAGTGATGTGCAGCACTGGGGAGGATGCCCCACAATTCCACAAGGAGACAGCTGGACATCATTTAGGGCCAGGGAACTGCTATGCCCCATTCCATGGGTTCTGCACCATTTACTAGGTGATCCACCAAGAGAAGTGATGAAGTGGGGTTTTTTTGTTTGTTTGTTTTTGTTTTTTGGCGGTGGGGGGCCTGGCCTCTCAAGTGTGGCAGTGAGCACACAGACATGATAGTCCTCTTTTGAGCCGCTCAGTACCTACCCCTATTGATCCTACTCCACCTGAAACACATCCTCTGTTTTATCAAAAAAAGTCAGTGGGAAAAAGGAGGTTGGAATACAAATTTTTCTTCACTTGGTAAACAAACTTGGCCAGGACCAATATATTCTCTGTGCCGGAGGATAAATGTACTTATAGGAAGGACAGTAAATAGAAAATAGAAAGAAATAGGAAATAATTGTATATTTTAGAAAGAAAAAGGTCATTTTTGCTTCTTTGGTTCATATCTCATTTAAACAAATACTATGAAGACCCATATGCCAACTGAAACAGAGGTTCGGGGGAGAGATGCAAAACACCACCCTCATAAGCATGTTTCATAGGCTGAGTCATAGGTAAGGGGCAGAAGAATCCCTGGCCACCCAACCCACTCCAGAACAAACTCAACCACAAAAAAAATCAGCACTTGATATAATTCCTTTGCACTGTAAGAGTAGTACTCAATAATTAGGTGTCAAACTAACTTTAAAAAATACAATCTATGCTTAAATTTGGAGTATCTTATTTCTGCAACACAAAAAGTGGTTTTAGAAGCTCTCCCTGTCAGTACCACTGAATCCTTGGGAGCCACAGTCTGAGATGTCCTAATGCTGTTAGGAACTTGTCAACTGTCCAAACACCTTTGCTCTAACGACTTAATCTCTAGTTCTTGAGACTCCTGCTGCCCCTGCTACACCCCCTCCAGTAGCATTTGAAAACCTGCCAGTTCCAAAAGGATGCTGGAACCAGAGAAAGACTGCTTAGTTTGAATTCTGGGGTTTCTGGTTCCTTTCCCAAGGAGATGAAATATCTGAGCAGGACACATCAGGTCTCAAATCCATGCTTTGCTGTGTCCAAAACAGCTCCTTATTTCGTTTTAAAGACAAAGCAACCAGCAATCATCTTTACATTGTACAGATACATAAGGAAATATCTGGCAAGAGTCCCAGTTTATCCCTGGGCCTCGGGTGGCCCAGGCAGGGTTCCTGCGCATGCCAGCACACAAGACCCACGTGGGGCCTTACAATAATGCAAATCCACAGGCCTCCTCTCAGATCTTTTGAGTCAGAAAAATCTAGAGCTAGGATGCCCTAATCTACATTTTAACAAAGCGGCCCTTAACAAAGGGAATTCTTCAAGACACTAAGGTGATTCTCCTGTGTGCTGACACACTGGGGTGCATAACTAGCCAGATGCTCATGGGAAGGGAACAGGGCTATTTTTCCAACAGGCCTTGGCCATTAACCTTCCTTTACTTCACTCACCTCATAAATGAAGAGCCACCCTCAAGGATCTAGAGAAGATAAATTCAGCATGATGTGTAAAGAGCCTCGAGCATCCTACAGCAAGCAATGATGTAAACTAAAACATATCACCTTTACAGACCATAAAATATTCTTTTAGGAGTGAAAATAAGTCATATCCCTAGGAGAAAATAGCATTGCTATAATTAAGATACATTCAAATCTTATTCGATGATACCTTTACTCGTTTTTTTGTGTGTGTAAAACCTATAGCTTTACATCATACAGATAAAAACTATTTTCTGCCCCAGCTTCTACCAAATCTTGGGTACACACAAATTTTGAATAAGAGCTCAAATGGATTTATTTTGACAATTAAGACTCTACTCTTTAAAAAAAAATTAAAAATCTACTCAAATTGCTCCCAATCTCTCTGCAGTTGACCTCTCCAATGAACTCCAGACCCACAAATCTAACTGCCAACCTGAAATGGCACCTGAACATCTCACATCCCCCCAAACTCAATTTGTCCAAATTGAATTCCTCATCCTCACCTCAAATTAAAAGTAAACTTTAGAAACAGTGTCTGGGTACTTCATACCACTGAACTGTATACCTCTAAATGGTTAAAAGAAATTTTAGGTTACTTAACTACAATTTTTTAAAAATGTTTAAATCTGGTCCTTCTCCATTAGCGCCTGTATCAGTAAACAGCACCAGTAGCCACCCACAGCTCATGAGAAAAGCCTGATTCATCCGTGACCCCCTCCTTTCTCTCGGCCCACTGTACCCATCAACCGCCGTGTCTCAGAGACTCTTAATCATCTCTCGCGTAGTTAGTTCTAGCAGCCTCCTCACTGGTCCCACGCATCCACACTGGCCCCCTCTAATCCCTGTTCTCTACAGGACAATCAGAGTGAGTTTCTAAAACGGGAAGTTAAATCATGTCACTGTCCTATTATAGCCCTTCAGCCACTTCCCACTGCTCTAAGGACAAAGTCCAAGAGCCTTATGCTCCTCTTCGAGACCCTGCATTGCCTGAACCCTACTAAACTTCTCAGCCCCTCTCTGGACCTCTCCAGTCCTGTCTTTTCTCCATTGTATCCCTCCTGCAAAAACCTCCTGCCCCTGCTGGGCATATGCCCGTCCTCCCCTAACTGATTTCTGCTTCTCTTTCAGGTCTGAGTTCCCATATCCCTTCCTCCAAGATCCCTTCCTTGAGCCCCTACTCCAAGATTTCTCAACCCAGAACCCAACACTATTGACACTAGACCAGATCTCTGATTCTTTGGAGGAGAGGTTGTCCTGTACACTGGAAGGATGTTCAGCAGCACCCCAGGCCCAGATGCTAGTAGCATTCCCTGCCAAATCATCCCGCTGACAACCAAAAAGTCTCTAGCCATTGTCCAATGTTCCCTGAGGGGCAAGATCAACCCCCAGTAGAGAACCACCATTCCAGACTCCAGGCTAAAGCCCTTTATCTCCCTGCCAAGCATTCTCACAGTATCCCCAAACTCCCTGGCCAGGCACTGAGCACAATGCAATTTGTTTCTGTGTAGTGTTTAATATCACCTTCCCCTCGAGACTGCATGCTCAATAGGGAAAAGCTAGACTAGATCTGTCTTCTTCCTGCATACTCCCAGTGCCTAACACATGTAGATACTCAACACTTTTTGAATAAATGAAAAAAATTCCAACTACAGTTCTTTCTTTTAATACTATTTTTGAACTGTTAACATTTCCTAGGAGTGCAAATCAGCGCCTACACTGAATTGGGTTTCTCTGGGGAGTGGCTTAGTGAATAGAGCTTTGAAACATGGAATTAAGGGAAACTCTCAATCAATAATAGATCTGATGAACCCCTGACACTCACTAGAATTTTTCCTTTGTGTTGGGAAAGATGGAATTAACACTCCCATATACCTTTATAAAGCAAGAATCTGGCAACACCAAAGGTAGATTACCCATAATGCTACAAAGAAGCAAAACATACATTTGCAAATTCCCCATAAATAATCCCTTTGTGCCTAGAAATTATGCCTGTTTCTAATGAAAAGCAAAGCAAAACAAAACAAACAACCAAACAAAAAAAAAAGCAAACAAAAACAAAAAAACAACCTGGCCCTTAGTCATCCAAATGAGGTCAGTTACTAGAACTTGGCTCAAGAACTCTGCCCACAATGTTTGCCTTAGAGCAAGTTAACAAAAGGGTCGGGATAGCTCCTCCCCACTCCCCACTATCCTATCTGAAACAGATGCCCCTACATAAAGAGCTTGAAGGTTGGCTAAAGGCAAACTCCTTTGGGTCAAGCCCATGACCCATACCAACTTGGGGACCCCAGGCTACCTGGATAAGAATCTATCCAGATGGGTGAAATCTGTATCAGTCATATTTGCTTAAGAAATAAACAGGGTTTAAAACAAAACAAAACAAAAAAAAAAAACCACACACACACACAAAATAACCTGGGATCAGGTCTGGCTCTTGGTGTCCTAAAATATCTAACTCACTGCAATGAAAAGAATCTGAGCAAGAACTGGACCAGAATGAAAAATCAACCCTAACTTTGGAAGATGCTAACAAATTCAATCTTGACACATACAGAGCAGAAACAGGGATAAGAACGATAAAAGTGAGTATCTTATTATTTTACCATTGGTTCAAATGAGCTTCTTCACAGATATATACATTAGCTGCTGCATGTAATAGAAAACCGAAACAATTGAGGCTTAAACAATTGAGGCTTAATCTCTTGCAACAGAAGTCGGAAATAAGTGACCTAGGGCTGGCATGGTTTCCCACATCTATCTGGCACCTGGGTGGTGCTATCCCTTCTGCTCTACCATCCTTACCACTTGCTTCCGTCTTCAAGGTCACCTCATGGTCACAAGATAACCGCCATGGCTCCAGCCATCAGATTTACAGACAATGGGAAAGAAGATGAAACAAAGACCAAAAAAAAAAAGGATGCACCCCAACTGGGTCAGCTACCTTTAATAAGCTTTACCAAGAGACCCACCCAAAAATCTCTACAGATAACTCAGTGGCTACCCCGGCTTGCAAGGACCACTGGGAAATGTTTTCTCACTGGACACACTGCTACCACCACCATGACATTCCTGCATCCTTCCTCCCCTCACTCCCTATATGAATTTGTCAGCTAGCGTTGCCTTAACAGCAACCATAGACTGAATGATTTAAACAATGGAAATATATTCCTCACAGTTCTGGAAGCTATTAGTCCAAGATCAAGGGGCCAACAGGGCTGGCTTCTGCTGAGTCCCCTTTCCTTGGCTTATAGGTAGAAGTCTTCTTTTTTGTGTCCTCCCATGGCCTTTCTCTGTTCACGCGCATCCCCGGCATTTCTTCCACTTCAGAGAAGGATAAGGACATAGGTCCTGCTGGATTAGGGCCCTACCCTTAAGGCCTCATTAACCCTTAATTATCTCCTTGGAGGCTCTAACTCCAAATACAGTCACCCAACATTCCTGATTATCTAAGAGGTTTTTTAGTCTGGAAAAGAAGGAACTACAGGTTATTGAGTTGGCAGAGAGCAGTCTCTGCCACAATAGAATCAGTATGTTAAAACTGTAAGAAATGGCAAAGTTCTGGTATTTTATCTAGTCTATGCCTCCTGTTTTATAGGAGAAAACCAAGCTCCAACCCACTAGAAGCCACACGGTGGCTGACGTAGAGGTGTGAATAAATCTGATTCTAGAACTGGCATTGGACTTTAAAGAGTTGAAGTTGCAGTGAATTTGGTCTGTATAATCATATGGGCTTAAAATAAATTTTCTATATTGACTGTCCTCCAAAAACTCAATGGGTATGCTACAGTTTGTGGTAAAAAAGCTAAAACTATACATACCCGAGTCAAACTTATAGGGGTATATTAAGAGTACTTTTAAGCAATCAACATTGTTCACATGCCTCAGAACCCGTATCATAATCTCTGTTCTAGCCGGATTCTAAGATATTTGGTTTGGAGATATAGAGAGCGGGTACCACATCTTTTCACATCTTGGTGCTCCCCCACCACCACCAAAGCAGAGCTCCCTCCACTGAGCTCATGATTTACTTCAGACGTCAAAGAATACAGCTTCGTGCCTGTACCAACCCATGAAAGGCAGTTCACAAAGCCGAATGTCTCACAGGGACCTTTTAATAGGTTTTATGTCTTATTTATTGTGCTTATCTGACAACTTCACAATGTTAATAGACGTCTCTAAAAATGTGTTGACATTTTGGTTCATTCTGACAGTCCTTTAATGTATTATCAAGTTTGGGCAGTACAGATATTCCCTTAAGCGCAATGAGAGAGAGAGAGAGAGAGAGAGAGAGAGAGAGAGAGGGAGGGAGATGCACATGGCAATACAAATATGTATTTCAGCCCATATCTGGAATATATTATGTACAAATATTGTAGCCCCAGCGCACCATTATAAGGCGCAATGCTATAAATAGAGCGCCAATTTCAGCTACCACCCACCCCATTTGGATTAGGTGCAAAGCTCCCAGGCAGCAAGCCAGCCGAGGCAACCAAGAGTCACCCCCATTTCCCACCCCTCCTACCTCCCCTCTTCCAGGGCCGACCCCCTCCCAGCGACGCGGTCTTCCTTCCACTGAAGCAGGTCTCCAAGTTCAGAAGCTCTCGCCGTCAATCACAGCTTTCTGTGCCCAAGGTGCCCGAAAATTTTTAATTACACTGTTGCTTACTTAATCATGCGTGTGAACAATTAATTAACAATTAAGCTCAGTCGATTTTCCCACACTGAGCACCTACCGAGATGCTAAGGGCACGCAAACAACGTCCTCACTCGGTGCGTTTAAATCCAAATAAAAATGAGCCTGGTGGGCTACCAAAAAGCAGTGTGCAATAACGCGACGTCTGTTCCTAAATTGCACCATTCTGCCATTTCTGAAAATCTGAAATTACTGCCTTTTGACGGACTGGGAGCACAGAAGTCCGGGTTGGAGGAAAATAACCCCGAGAACACTGAAAAGGGAGTCACGGGTCCCCCACGGTCTCAAACTTGAACAAATCTCATCACACATGTCAATTGGAATGGCCTAAAAAGAAAAAAAAAACTTTTGCCACATCATGTGACGATAAAGAGGAGAAAACGCTCGTGAGGAGAAAGGAAGAAAAAAAAAAAAAAACACAGAAAAGGGGCCCGGCGGCGGCGGCCCGGCCGCGGGGTTTCCAGGCTTCGGCTCTAGTTTTCCGCCGCGGCCACCCAAGCCGGGGCCGCCCCACGCCGCGAGCGCACCCGCCCCGCCCCGCCCCGCCCCGCCCCGCGCCTCCCTGCCCGGCCGAGGACTCCGCCAAGTTGGCACCTCGGCCCCGAGCCCCGAGCCCCGAGCCCGGGCGCGGCCGGAAGATCGCGGAGAGCCCTGGGGGCGCGGGGCCCGCCTGCCCGACGCGGCGGCGCGGGGGGAGCGCCAGGCCCCGGCCGCAGGGCCCGCTCCCTCCAGGCCGGCGCCGCGCGGGGGGCGGGGGGCGCGGGGGGCGCCGGAGGGCGCGGGGGGCGGGGGGGGCGGGGCGCCGGCGGCAGGCGGGGGGCGGGGGGCGGGCGGCGGCCGCCGCGGCCGCGCTCTCAAAGTTTCTCGCAGTTGCACGTTAAGTCAGCGCTTCCTGTGGGGGTGAGCGCCTCGCCCTCCCGGCTCGGCCGGCCGCCAGCTCCCGGCGGAAGGAGGCGGCGGGCGGGCGGCGGGCGGAGGGCGGAGGGCGGGCGGCCGCGAGGGGGGCCGCGAGGGGGGCCGCGGCGGCGGCGGCGGGACCCGGCCGGCGAGAGGGCGGGCGCGGCGCGCCCCGGGGTCCCGGAGAGCCGGGTCCCCTCCCGGACGCCGCGAGAGGGCGCTGCCGCCGGCGCGGCGGGGACGGGACGGCGGGACACGGGCGCCCGCGGGGCAGGGTGGGCCGCCCGGCAGCTCCGTCCGCGCGCGGCCGCGGGGCGCGGGGCGCGGGCCCCGGGATGCGGGATGCGGGACGCGGGACGCGGGCGGCAGCGCCGGGAAGCGACGCCTCTCCCGTGCGCGCCCGGGCCGCCCGCTACTTACCCAGCGAGCAGGTGAGGAGCGAGAGCAGCGCCGGGAGCGCGAGGCGGCGGCCGCGGCGGGCGGGCGGCAGCATCCCTGCGGCGGGAGCCGCGCGCCCTCCTGGGGCGCCGGGACGGAGACGCTCGGGGAGCGGAGCTGCGCCGCTGCCGCCCCTGCCGCCGCGGCTGACCCTTCTCCGCCGGCTCCCCTCCTCCCTCCTCCCTCCTCGGGCTCCGCCGCGCCGGCTCCGGCCGCGCCCCCTGGCGGCCGGCATCGGGAGCGTCCTGCGGGGCTCGCGGCGGCGCTGGGCTCCCGCCGCCCGACCGACCGACCCGGCAGAGGCGGCTGCCCCGCGCCCGCACCGCGGCCCCTTCCTCGCGGGGCCCCTGCCCCCTCGGCCGGCAGCCGCCCCTCCTCCCCTCCTCGTCCCTCACCTCGGCCCGGGCTTCTGCCTCCCGTCCTTCCACCTGACTCCGGCACCTCCCTTTCCAGGATCTCCTGGAGGTCAGCCGCAGGCCCCCTCCTACCTCCCAAACCGAGGGCCTGGGGGGTGGAGGACACGGGACAGGGACGGGAGTCACTCCTCCTCCCCGCTGATGTACCATCTGCTTTAAAAAAAAAAAAAAAAAATCAGCAATTCAGCTTAATATTGTTGGCACCCATGCTCTGCGTTGATGAAGGTGTTTTTAATCAGCTCAACTAATTTACTTAATATCCTCTTTTTCTAATGGGATTTGGCCAATAGCTTAGGCCTGGAATTTGGCTTTCAATAGAAGTTTGTGTAAATGTAATTTCGTATAAATGTAATTTTAAGTGTTCATAATGGAAGAGGGAGGGTGTAATTTTATTCAAAACGTCTGATAAAAATTAATTAACTTGGAATGCAGAGAAAGGGAGTGAGCTCCTGTGCAGGGTCCCTCTTGTCCCCATGGGACTGTCAAGGGGCTCCCAGCCCCGCCAGAGGGTAGAGGGTGTGGAAGCGCTGGCAGAGGGCTGGCCGCCTCACGCCCACGAGGAGAGCACTAACAAAAGGACTATGAACCCTCTAATGGTTCTTGACTGCCTTGCGCCTCCCCCCAGCCTTGACTCTTGTCTCTCCCACAGAAACTATGTGGAACCCAGTGCCAATCACTTACCTAAGATTAGGATATGACCTCCTGCAGGTTGTGTCCATGTGTTCATTCATACTTTATCATGTTTTTTGGATGCCTACTTTTTACCTAGGATTGTGCTAAGCACAATACCATTGTCTCTCACATGGACATGCAGCATTCACCCACTTGCTAAATATTAAGTGAAGACCAGTGTCAGGTGGTAGGAATGCAAGATGTTGGGATAACAGCAAAGCAGGTGCTGAATAAAGGTTGTCTTGAGCCTTATAAACGTGAAGACCATTAAGGGGTTTAACCTTGAATACATTAGGGTGGTATTGTCGTTTGCTACAACAAATGTTGTACCAAACAGATTTGGTACAACATCTGCAAGTGTTTTTAAAAAGGAAGTCTGGGGATCCCTGGGTGGCGCAGCGGTTTGGCGCCTGCCTCTGGCCTAGGGCGCGATCCTGGAGACCCGGGATCGAATCCCACATCGGGCTCCCGGTGCATGGAGCCTGCTTCTCCCTCTGCCTGTGTCTCTGCCTCTCTCTCTCTCTCTGTGACTATCATAAATAAATAAAAATTAAAAAAAAAAAAAGGAAGTCTGGAGACTGTGGGTTTTCTCTCTCTGCTTTCCTAAAACTAGGAACTAAATATCTTGTGTGTTAGCCATTTTGCGTGAATGCAAATAGTACCATCTTGTTCCATTCAGCCAGGTTTTGTGGCTACATGTCAATATTATTTTTATAAAACGGGAAAAGAAATGTAAGAATCCATCCTGTGTGCGTGTGTGTGTGTGTGTGTGTGTGTGTGAAGCTTTTCAAATTTATGATTGCATTGATCCCTTTTATATTCCAAAATGTACCTGCCTGGTAAAGAGTTCTAGAAGATTTCCAATTTTCAATTTTCAAAGGTGTTTAGCTTTCTTCCAGAAAATTATTCCTCACCTATATTGATATTGAATATTAAACCAAGGTATGTGTAAATAGACACAGAAGCCTAATAATTGAGCAGCTTGCTTACCATGTATGTGTTCAAATACCTACTTGATGTTTGGTAACTAGCAACTCTAAGTGCTCAATCAATGTTTTCATCAAAATTCACCCCCTGAGAGTATTTTGTGTGCTGGAACAAGGTGTGGGGAATGGAGACCTCAAGACAACAGACAGTACACTCTATGTAATAACCTGCCCTGGCCTTCTTCCGCTCCACGCTAGACATAGATAAATGGCACATTACAAAGCTCCATAACTCACATTTTAAAAAGGATTACCTTTCACTTACTCTAGTCATATGATAAATGGACTTCCTGGGAGTTCCATCTCCCAAAAACAAGTTGAGGATTTCTGAGAACAAACTGTGCTCATGAGGACACTAACGGATTCATGGTAACTGCTTACCTCGGTGCCTCCTTTGCCATCTGAAACACCAGCTGTAAGGGGGACAGCTCTCAACAGGAAAAAATAAATTTCATAAACTCTAGGACTGTGATCTGAAAAAAGAGCAAGCCTTAACTCTCTTCCTGGGATTCACTCATCTTGATTTCAGATGCCAGCCCCATACTGATCCCTGAAAGTATGGCCCTCCCCTGGAGCAAGGAGTCCCCTCTTCTGAGGGAGGAGGGCCTATTACAACATACTTAAAACAGTTTGGTAATTTATAAAAGAATCTTCTAAATGCCAAGAAAGAATATAAAGACATATGCGTAAAACCATAGATAGTCAAATAATCTAATAAGCAAGCTCCAAACAGATGGTTTCTGAGCTTACGATAACTATAGACCCAAAAGCCTGGACTCCATTCATTCAATTGATAGTGAATGGCTTCTACCTGCTGTATCCATTACTAGACTCTGGAGCCAATACAGTGAAGCATAAAACGTGGCACTGGGCATAGTCCAGTTAGGGAGATAAAATGTTCAGAGATTTCTAGATGGCTCATCCAATTGAGCAACTGACTCTTGGTTTCAGCTCAGGTCATGGTCTCATGGGTTGTGGGATGGAGTCCCGTGTTGGGCTCTGTTGGGCTAGGGTGGATTCCGAGCTCAACAGGGAATTTGCTTGAAGATTCTCTCTCTCTGCCCATACTCCTGCATGCATGTATTCTCTCTCTCTCCCTCTCTCAAATAAATAAATCTTTTAAAAAATCTTCCTCATGTGCCTGCGTGGCTCAGTTAAGTGTCTGCCTTTGGCTCAGGTCATGATCTCAGGGTCCTGGGATCAAGCCCTGCTTTGGCTCCCTGCTCAACGGGGAGCCTGCTTCTCCAGCTCCCTCTGTACTTGCTCTCTCTCTCTCTCTCTCTCTCTCTGTCTCTCCCCGTCTCTTTCTCTCACTATTTCTCAAATAAATATTTTTTAATAATTTTTTTTAATATTCGTAAGTAATTTTATTGCTCCATGATAAATGCTACAGGACAGGTGGTTGGAAACACTTTGGAACATACAGAGGGAAAAACAGAATGGTGGCCATGGGAATCCATCAGTAAGGCAGAAGTGACTTGTGCAAGGTCTTAAAGGAGAAAAAGGTTCCTGGCCTGAGAAAAAGAGGAAAGGCATCCCAGATGGAGGCACAACGTACACAAAGCAAATCAGCCCAAAGAAGTGTGGTGTTCTGGGAAGCGGCGCAGACTCTTATCCAGCCCCCTCCCAGCCTCCTACCTCTCTCCCACAACTTGGAAGTTTCTGTTATCAGCAAAGACTAAGAGACAGATTTCAACTCTCCACTCTCTAAGGGCCCTCTCACATGGCTTCAGGAGAGCACTTCTCTTCGCACAGAGAAGCAACCGTCCTTTTACCTAAAGAGGCTTAACTACAGGATTCTTAGAAACTAACAGACCTGAACCTAGGTCCAGGAAATAAAAGTTACCATCTTGGCAGGCCCCAGGATAAGTCCAGAAATCCAAAGTTATTGCCATTTCGTTTTCTGTACTTTTGAAGATACTGTATGGTATAAATACTTCTCTGCAAAACAATAACACAAAAAGCTATATGCTAGAAACTTCTGATCAGAAACAGATCATCTACTTGACTGTTTTGTTCTCCTTTCTAGAATCACATATCCTCCTGTTTCAGTAAAGATCAGGAATTACTCCTAATAGGTGTGTCAACAGGAGCAATAGGAAATAACTGCACTTGACTTCTTTTTTAAAGCAATGTAAGGGGATGCCTGGATGGCTCAGTGATTAAGCATCTGCCTTTGGCCCAGAGCGTGATCCTGGAGTCCCGGAATTGAGTCCCACATTGGGCTCCCTGTATGGAGCTTGCTTCTCTCTCTGCCTAGGTCTCTGCCTCTCTCCCTGTGTCTCTCATAAATAAATAAATAAATAAATAAATAAATAAATAAATAAATAAATAAATAAATAATAAATAAATAAATAAATAAAATCTTTTAAAAGATAAAAAAATAAAGCAATTTATATTTTATCTCCCCTCTGTGATGATTCTTTTTTATTATTACACTATTTAAACTATTATTACACTATTTAAACTAAAAACAAACATATAATTCATCCATATCTCCTATCTTCCATCCCCTATATATATATTATATATATATTATATATATATAATTTTCTGCATATACGAGAGATCATACAGCTTTTGCCTTTTTCTGTCTACTTATTTACTTAGCATAAAGCCCTCAGGTCCATACATATTATTGCAAATGGTAAGACTGTTATTTTTTTATTTCTTTATTATTTCTTTTTTCTTTATCCATTCATCCATCAATGGACACAGGTTGTTCCCACAGCTTGGTTACTGTAAATAATGCTGCAGTGAATGAACATTGGGGTGCAGATATCTTTTTGAATTGGTTCTCATTTCCTTCAGATAAATACCCAGAAGTAGAGTTGCTGAATCATATCCTAGTTCTATTTTTACTTTTTATTTAATTTAAATTCAAGTTGGTTAACATATAGCATATTATTAGTTTCACAGGTAGAATTTAGTGATTCATCAATTGCATATAATACCTAGTGCTCATTACATCACATGCCCTGCTTACGGCCATCACAGTTACCCCATCTTCCTACCCACTTGCCCTCCACCAACCTTCAGTTTGTTTTCTAGAGTTAAGAGTCTTTTGTGGTTTGCCTTCCTCTCTGTTTGTATCTAATTTTTCTTCCCTTCTCCTATGTTCATCTGTTTTGTTTCTTAAATGCCACATGAGTGGAATCATATGGTAATTCTCTTTCTTTGACTGACTTATTTCACTCAGTGTAATACCCTCTAGTTCCATCCATGTTGTTTCAAATGGCAAGATTTCATTCTTTTTAATGGCTGAGCAGTATTCCATTGTATGTATATAACACATCCTTATCCATTCGTCTGTTGATAGACATCTGGGTTCTTTCCATAGTTTGGCTGTTGTGGACATTGCTGCTATAAACATTGGGGTGCATGTGCCCCATGCAAAGCACTATGTTTGCATCCTTCAGACAAATATCTAGTAGTACTAGTCCTGGGTTGTAGGATGGTTCTATTTTTAACTTTTTGGGGAAATTCCATACTGTTCTAGGGAGTGGCTGCACCAGTTTGCATACCCACCAACCGTGCAAGAGGTTCCTCTTTCTCCAAATCCTTGCCAACATCTTTTGTTTCCTGAATTGTTAATTTTAGCCCTTCTGACCAGTGCGGTTTTGATTTGTATTTCCCTGATCATGAGTGATGTTGAGCACTTTCTTACGCATCTGTTGGCCATTTGTGTGTCTTCTTTGGAGAAATGTCTGTTTATGCCTTCTGCTCATATCTTGACTGGGTTCTTTGTTTTTTGTGTATTGAGTTTGATAAGTTCTTTATAAATTTCAGATACTAGCCCTTTATGTGATATGTTACTTGCAAATGTCTTCTTCCATTCCATAGATTGCCTTTTAGTTTTATTGATTGCCTCCTTTGCTGTGCAAAAGCTTTATCGTCATGAAGCCCCAATAGGGCTTTTTGCTTTTGTTTCCCTTAACTCTGGAGACATCTCTAGCAAGAAGTTCTGCAGCCGAGGTCAAAGATGTTGCTGCCTGTGTTCTCTAAGATTTTGATGTATTCCTATCTCACTTTTAGGTCTTTCACCCATTTTGAATTTTTTTGAGGAACCTCCATACTGTTTTCCGTAGTGGCTACACAAGTTTACATTCCCATCAAAAGTGGGATCTGCACTATTTTCAGATGACATGATATTAAATATAGAAAACCCTAAAGAATTCATCAGAATACTTAGAACTAATAAAACAAATTCAGTAAAGTTGCAGGATACAAAGTACACAAAAATCTGTTGTGTTTCCATATACTAATAATTAACTATCAGAAAGAGAAAGAGGGACACCTGGGTGGCTCAGCAGTTAAGCGTCTGCCCTTGGCCCAGGGCATGACCCCAAGATCTGGGATCAAGTCCCACATCGGGCTTCTTGCAGCTTGTGTCCCTGCCTCTCTCTCTGTGTGTGTCTCTCCTGAATAAATAAATAAAATCTTAAAAAAAAAAAAAAAAAAAAAGACAGAGAAAGAAAGAATTCCATTTACAATTGCATTATAAGGAATAAAATACCTAGGGATGAATTTAACCAAGGAGATGAAAGACTTGTATATTGGAAACTACCAGAAAGTAATGAAAGTAAATGAAGAGGATGTAAATAAGTAAATAAGTAAATAAATAAATAAATAAATAAATATTCATATTGTGCTTTTATTAAGACTTTTTTTTTAAGAATAGAAGCTGTGGGCCATGAATGCACAGCAGCTTACAGGAAATGTATTGCTGTTTTTGGTGCTGCTGCTAATAACTAGTCATTTGTTTTATAATATCCACTTCCAGGTGTAGGATCTTGGTTAATAAATTCAACAAAATGAAGAAAAATTTGTTTTCATTTATCCATCAATAAACATGTCATAGAGTATAACTGTAGATATAAGGCCCTCATATGACCTGCTAAGGTTGGGAAGAGAAATGCATATTCTGGGAAGATCACAATCTGGTTGAGAGGACTAAAAGGTGCATAAATGCCATGAGCTCATGTAGAATATGACAAGTACCCTAACTAAGATGCATTTGAAGGAAATAGGACAGAAGTGTACAGAGGATAGCACCTCCACCTGGGGGACCAGAGAAGGTCTCACACATGGGGTAGGTGAACTGGAGTTAAGGAACAGATGGGCTGTTCACAGCTAGGGGAGGTGAGAAGGACATTCCAACAGAGAGAACATGGGGCACAGAAACATGGAAGCCGAGAACTCTGAGATCAAAGACTGATGAGTTCAGTTTGGCCAGCACATAAGAAATAGGAAGAGAGAAGCCAGTTTGGGCCACTGCGCAGAAGACTTTATTTTATTTTTTTTTAATTTTTATTTATTTATGATAGTCACAGAGAGAGAGAGAGAGAGAGAGAGAGGCAGAGACACAGGCAGAGGGAGAAGCAGGCTCCATGCACCGGGAGCCCTGACGTGGGATTCGATCCCGGGTCTCCAGGATCGCGCCCTGGGCCAAAGGCAGGCGCCAAAGCGCTGCGCCACCCAGGGATCCCGCGCAGAAGACTTTAAATGCCATGCTAAGGAGACTGACTTCAGTGGAGTGTGGCAGGGACCACAATGGAGAGATGCGAAAGATATTTCAAACCCTCCACTGTAAGACTGTAGCTCTCAAGGTATATCTTTTGTCCTAAGTCTGCAACTGCTATCAAAAACCCCAGTACGTAATGTGTACCCAGTTCATGTGTGTTGTGTACTAATTTCATGACAGAGCTCTGCTATAAAAAAGTAATTCAATGGTGACATTTTGGATGAATTGGAGAGAGGAAGGAAAAGAAGCAAGAGTGGTTACAAAAACAAAGCAGTACCCCTGAAACTAATATAATGAAGTAGGTTAACTAACTAGATTTAAAATAAAAGCTTTTGGGATCCCTGGGTGGCGCAGCGGTTTGGCGCCTGCCTTTGGCCCGGGGCATGATCCTGGAGACCCGGGATCGAATCCCACGTCGGGCTCCCGATGCATGGAGCCTGCTTCTCCCTCTGCCTGTGTCTCTGCCTCTCTGTCTCCCTCTGTGTGACTATCATGAATAAATAAATAAAATCTTTAAAAAATAAAATAAAATAAAAGCTTTTTTAAAAAAGAAAACAAAACAAAATCCTGAGAAAAGGATAAAGGAAGGGAAACTAATATTTGTGGAACATACACTATAGGTGGGCACTCAGCTAGTTAACTTTCAAATATGTTACTTCATGTAACCTTCCCAAAAAAATGTGTGGAAAAGGACTATTTTTCTTCCCAAGTTATGGAGTAGTAAACTGAGTCTTAGGCAGGTCAAATACCAAGAGCCAGAAGTGCCTTTGGTGGCAATTCTGTCCACAATGTCATGCTCTTTAACCAAGGTGATAGCAGCAGGAAAAGAAGAGATCACTGTGAAAGTACAACAGAGGGTCAGATCAATAGTACAGTTCTTGTGGGTGAACAGACATCGGCTGGAAAAAGAGATCACAGGAGACAGATGAAGCAATTAACTAAAATGGAGATCTGCCAGAGGAAGTATTTGTTGGGGAAAAATAGAAGATTATCAGTATTACTACTATTACTAATGACAGCTATACCCTTACAAAATCTATGGATTAATAGTAATAGCTAACACTTAATAAGCACTTATATACCAGGCACTCTACTAAGGGCTTTACATGCATTACTTCTGGTTAAATAATATTTTATTCAATTCTCAGGCCAATATTTCTTTCAATTCTCAAAACTTTTTGTGATGATACTAAAATGTTATTTGCTTTTATCTCTGTGTTTCTACCACTGGTACAAAAACAGTGTGGGCAGAAGTGCTATTGCCTTAGCACTAATCAAGGCAGTAGCAACAATGACATAAAAGCCAAGTTACTGCTTAGTGAAGCACTACAAATTACTCATTTTATTAAATTATACACTGAGTACATATCTCTTTTATATTTTGTGGGCAAAACTGAGGTGTGGCATAAAAGTGCTCCTCCTGTACATCAAACTATCATGTCATCTCAAAAAAAAGCACTTGTGTGATTGCTTAAGCTGCAAGCTGGACTAGCTTCTTTTTTCACAGAAGACCATTTCTAGTTGACAGACTGACAAACTATGGCTTTTCAACCTTAGGGACTGGGCATACATTTTCTCAAAAATAAACAAAATGAGGGATCCCTGGGTGGCACAGCGCTTTGGCGCCTGCCTTTGGCCCTGGGCGCGATCCTGGAGATCCGGGATCGAATCCCACGTCAGGCTCCCAGTGCATGGAGCCTGCTTCTCCCTCTGCCTGTGTCTCTGCCTCTCTCTCTCTCACTGTGTGCCTATCATGAATAAATAAAAATTTAAAAATAAATAAATAAATAAACAAAATGAGCCTATCACTTCAAGGAAAACAACTGGATGGTATTTGTTGCCAACAATAAAATTCAAGCTTTGGCATGAAACTTGAATTTTGGAAAATTTGTATCTGCAACATGAGCTAAATAGCTTCCCAATCCTTAAAAACTTTTCCACGAAATCAAAGGTGGTAGTAAAAAAATGTCATTTTTTTATATAATATACTGACCTGTGTCAACATTTGGAAGATGTTCTGTTAGTTTTATTAAACAATATTTTCCAAATGACCTGTGCATAATGTTACAAAATCATGAAAGGGTTTTAGAAAGTTGTGTTCAAAGAGAGACCAATGGGGTTTCATGTAGCAGGATATAAAAGTTCACTGACGTAAAACAATCAATGTGATTCATCATATCAGCAAGATAAAAAAACAAGAACCATATGATCCTTTCAATAGATGCAGAGAAAGCATTTGACAAAATACAGCATCCATTCCTCATCAAAACTCTTCAGAGTGTAGGGATACAGGGAACATTCCTCGACATCTTAAAAGCCATCTACGAAAAGCCCACAGCAAATATCATTCTCAATGGGGAAGCACTGGGAGCCTTTCCCCTGATCCCCTAAGATCAGGAACAAGACAGGGATGTCCACTCTCACCACTGCTATTCAACATAGTACTGGAAGTCCCAGCCTCAGCAATCAGGCAACAAAAAGATATAAAAGGCATTCAAATTGGCAAAGAAGAAGTCAAACTTTCCCTCTTTGCTGATGACATGATACTCTACATAGAAAACCCAAAAGCCTCCACCCCAAGATTGCTAGAACTCATACAGCAATTTGGCAGTGTGGCAGGATACAAAATCAATGCCCAGAAGTCAGTGGCATTTCTATACACTAACAATGAGACTGAAGAAAGAGAAATTAAGGAGTCAATCCCATTTACAATTGCACCCAAAAGCATAAGATACCTCGGAATAAACCTAAGCAAAGAGGTAAAGGATCTATACCCTAATAACTATAGAACACTTCTGAAAGAAATTGAGAAAGACACAAAGAGATGGAAAAATATTCCATGCTCATGGATTGGCAGAATTAATATTGTAAAAATGTCAGTGTTACCCAGGGCAATTTACACGTTTAATGCAATCCCTATCAAAATACCATGGACTTTCTTCAGAGAGTTGGAACAAATTATTTTAAGATTTGTGTGGAATCAGAAAAGACCTCGAATAGCCAAGTGAATTTTAAAAAAGAAAACCATAATAGCTGGGAGCATCACAATGCCAGATTTCAGGTTGTACTACAAAGCTGTGGTCATCAAGACAGTTTGGTACTGGCACAAAAACAGACACATAGATCAATGGAACAGAATAGAGAACCCAGAAGTGGACCCTCAACTTTATGGTCAACTAATATTCGACAAAGGAGGAAAAACTATCCCCTGGAAGAAAGACAGTCTCTTCAATAAATGGTGCTGGGAAAATTGGACATCCACATGCAGAAGAATGAAACTAGACCACTCTCTTTCACCATACACAAAGATAAACTCAAAATGGATGAAAGATCTAAATGTGAGACAAGATTCCATAAAAGTCCTAGAGGAGAACACAGGCAACACCCTTTTTGAACTCAGCCACAGTAACTTCTTGCAAGATACATCCACGAAGGCAAAAGAAACAAAAGCAAAAATGAACTATTGGGACTTCATCAAGATAAGAAGCTTTTGCACAGCAAAGGATACAGTCAACAAAACTAAAAGACAACCTACAGAATGGGAGAAGGTATTTGCAAATGACGTATCAAATAAAGGGCTAGTTTCCAAGATCTTATAAAGAACTTATTAAACAGGGGATCCCTGGGCGGCGCAGCGGTTTGGCGCCTGCCTTTGGCCCAGGGCGCGATCCTGGAGACCCGGAATCGAATCCCACATCGGGCTCCCGGTGCATGGAGCCTGCTTCTCCCTCTGCCTATGTCTCTGCCTCTCTCTCTCTCTGTGACTATCATAAATAAATAAAAATTAAAAAAATAAAATCTTTAAAAAAAAAGAACTTATTAAACTCAACAGCAAAGAAACAAACAATCCAATCATGAAATGAGCAAAAGACATGAACAGAAATCTCACAGAGGAAGACACAGACATGGCCAACAAGCACATGAGAAAATGCTCCGCATCACTTGCCATCAGGGAAATACAAATCAAAACCACAATGAGATACCACCTCACACCAGTGAGAATGGGGAACATTAACAAGGCAGGAAACCACAAATGTTGGAGAGGATGCAGAGAAAAGGGAACCCTCTTGCACTGTTGGTGGGAATGTGACCTGGTGCAGCCACTCTGGAAAACTGTGTGGAGGTTCCTCAAAGAGTTAAAAATAGATCTGCCCTACGACCCAGCAATTGCTCTGCCGGGGATTTACCCCAAAGATACAGATGCAATGAAACGCCGGGACACCTGCACCCCGATGTTTCTAGCAGCAATGTCCACAATAGCCAAACTGTGGAAGGAGCCTCGGTGTCCATGGAAAGATGAATGGATAAAGAAGATGTGGTCTATGTACACAATGGAATATTCCTCAGCCATTAGAAACGACAAATACCCACCATTTGCTTCGACGTGGATGGAACTGGAGGGTATTACGCTGAGTGAAATAAGTCAATCAGAGAAGGACAAACATTATATGGTCTCATTCATTTGGGGAATATAAATAATAGTGAAAGGGAATAAAGGGGAAAGGAGAAAAAATAAGTGGGAAATATCAGAAAGGGAGACAGAACAGGGAAGACTCCTAACCCTGGAAAACAAACTAGGGGTGGTGGAAGGGGAGGAAGGCAGGGGGTGGGGGTGACTGGGCGGCAGGCACTGATGTGGGCACTTGACGGGATGAGCACTGGGTGTTATTCTGTATGTTGGCAAATTGAACACCAATAAAAAATAAATTTATTATTTAAAAAAATAAATAAAATAAAATAAAAGTTCACTGATAATGGCTTCAGATTCCATGTCACAACAAATGTTTAAGAAACTCCCAGTTATCTCAAGTTTTGGTGTAGTATCAAAGAATGTCTGCAATTAAATGAAAAGTTTACTTAAAATCCCTACATTTCTCAACTGTGTATCTGTGAAGCTGGATTTTCTTCACTTTTCTCATCCAAAACAATATATCCCGCCAGATTCAATAAAGAAGCAAATATGAAAATAATCCACTCATCTATTAAACCAAACATTAAAGAATTTATTTAAAAAATGTGAAATAGTGATACTCCCCTCCCAACTTTTTTCTATTGGAAAATATAGTTATTTATCATATAAAATAGAGTTATTTATCATAATTTCTTGGGTCTTATATCTAATGCAGTAAGTATTCATAGAAACGACCCACATAAACAAAAGTTCTTCAGGGTCCTCAATAATTTTTAAGAGTCTAAGGTGGTCCTGGGACCAAAAGGTAAGAAAACCACCTTGTAAACCGTAGATGCCATTACTCAAACCCTGGTCTGATTCCAAAATCCTTTCTCTTGCCCTAAATTGCTCCATTTGGTTTTAGATTTATTGCGTGAAAAGTTCCTAATTTCCAAGGATACCACTTTGGCTTTCCGTTGCCTAATTAAACCCCTAATCATTAGGGATTTAAAATAAGTATCAGTTAAGTGGGCCAAGTTATATTGTGATAACAAGCAACCTGAACATTTCAGTCGCTTACAATTACAAAGGCTTTCTTGGTCCTGCCAAGTCTGCTGCTGGCCCGGGTGACCCTCCAGGCCAGCTGTGCTACATTGTCACTGATGGCAGGTTGCCTGCTATCTCAATTGGAGTTCTCCTTCACAGTCATCGTTGTAGTAGAGGCGCCTGCTGGAAAGCCAAACACCAGCCATCAAAGGCCTCCAGCAACAGTGAACAGTCATCTCTGCACGGGTTTTACTGCAGGGTGGGGCAGGTGCCGTCCTCATAGCCAGAACAGAGGGGAGCTGGATCCTGCCAATGACTGTCCGGGATCCACTCCCTGTGAGCCCCCCATCTTCTATCACCCCAGGAGCTGCTCTGAAGAGAGGCTGCATTAGATGCTAGGGGGCAAGAGTAAGGTTCAGTCCTCCGTACTTAGCCTCTGCCCTTCAGAAACTCACCATTTATCTAGAAAGAAAAGACTACAAATATGTCTCTGTAGCTGACCTTTGTACAGATCTTTACTATTTACCAAATAACCATGAAAATCATTGCTGAATGAGGTGGCTAGCAGGGAAGTCCAGATGAACTGAAGAGTTTTGAGTGTTCTTGGGAAAAAGAAAGTTCTGGGTTGGATAATCAAGGATGATTTCAGGGAGAAGGTAGGGTTTGAATAGAAGTCATGAAATGAGAGAAGGATCCAAACCGGTAGAAACGGAAAAGGGGTGGGGGAGAAAAAGACATAAAGCCAGGGAAGTGACAGACACATTAGCAAGAGAGCCAATAGACTAATTGGCTACAGGGGATCATGTCAGAAAATGTATTGGTAGTACACAAAGATGGCACAAGGGGGAGAACAGACAGGAGGTTGTCTGGAGAGGATAGGAGCAAGCCCAGGAGAGGAGCCCTGGCCCCACTGAGGGCTTAAGTCCCTAGGAAGGGAGGGTACAGCTGACCAGGCCCCCACAAAAGTAGGCCATGGGGCCCTGAGGACTTCTCATTAATCAACAAGAGAAATGTTAGGCTTAGAGATACAGACATCATTTATTTTTAATTGAAAAAACTAGAGCCAAAATAGAACCAAATTTTTATCTCTTTTTTTCCAAAAAAAAAAAAAAAAGGTACTTCCTTTGTAATTCTTCAACTTCTAGAATAATAAAATAGCTGTGGCATGATAATATCTTACGCAAATGAAAATACAATTTTCAGAAATAGTGCTTCAGTAAGTTTAAGTCAAGCGGATGTCAAGGTATCTTGCTTAAATTAAATTGTCAGTGGCTTTCAAAGATAGGCAAGTCCTGTTTGTGTGTTTTCGTGCTTTGTGACATCTACTGACATCTCCTTTGGAAGAATATAAAATGAAAGGGAAGAAGGAAGGAAACCCCGAAACTTGAGATGCAGGCCATGCCTCTGCTCAGGGAAGCTGCCCTGACTCACTGAAGCACTCAGGGCCTGGCTGAAAGTGGGGACAAATCAAATGGGGCAGCAGTAATGGAAGAGAAGAGACTGCAAGGAGACAAACTGCAGGCATCGAACTTAGAGGACCTCAGAAAGATTGAAATCAACATCTTCTTTCCATGATTCCTGCAGGATAATATTTGTTACTTTGTTTAAATGTTTGAGGTCAAAAAAAAAAAATGTTTGAGGTTAAGTCAGAGACCATATAAAGCTAGAACAGAGGAAAGGAGTTGAATCAAGATGGCTGACTTTCTCCAATAGTCAGGAGGAAACCATTGCATTGTCAAGAGGCTGATACACTCATGGACGTAGCCCATTAAGAAAACTCTCGTGGCAAAGTGTAGGATACACGAGAAAGAGTACAGACGACAGTGAGGTGGGTTGAAGACTGTTGTAATAGTCCAGGCTTAAGTCCAAGAGGAGCAGAACTGGAGCCCGGGTGCAGAATTAGGAAGGAAAGTGAATGCAAGAGTTGTCATGAAGGATAAATTAGAAAGAATTAGGATTAGCCAGAAGGAATTAAACATGATTCTGAAGTTGGGAATCCTCGTTGCTAAGTACCACGGGGAGATTAGTGAGAGAAAAGAACACATTGATGTAAAAGATTTTGGTTTTCTGACAAACTGTATGTGAGGTAAGGGTGGGCCATCTAAATAGAAGCATTCAGTAGGCAGACAGATGGGAGGACTGGGACTCAGAGAAGGGTTAGTGGCTGAAATACAGATTTGAAAGGAACCACAAAAGAACTGGGGGGAAAAAGGGGCACCTGGGTGGCTGAGTGGTTAAGCATCTGCCTTCAGCTCAGGTCATGATCCTGGTCCCGGGATCCGGTTCTGCAATGGGAAGCCCACAGGGAGCCTGCTTCTCTCTCTGCCTGTGTCTCTGCCTCT
This sequence comes from Canis lupus baileyi, assembly GCF_048164855.1. Taxonomy (NCBI): domain Eukaryota; kingdom Metazoa; phylum Chordata; class Mammalia; order Carnivora; family Canidae; genus Canis; species Canis lupus. Next base: position 10,627,358 of record NC_132861.1, read on the forward strand.
CTCTGTGTGTCTCTCATGAATAAATAAATAAAATCTTAAAAAAAAAAAAAAGAATTGGAAAAAATCCATAGGAGTCAATAAGAAAAGAGAGGGGCGAATGGCAAGACACCAAGTTAGGGGCACCATCCTGTTGGCTATTAGGTTTTTTCCATCTTGATCCCAAATATTTGGTGTCTTTTGCAACACCACATCTTCAGGTTCTGACAATAGCTGGGTATCCATCAGTTCAATTCAATTCTGACACCATTCACCTGGAGTACGTGTCAGATCTTGTAGGTTAAAAGGCTCCCACAGATGGCCCCCACTTCAGACGCTAAATTGCAAGTTCAGGGCCACCCATATTTCTGATAGGCTATATAAATCTGAGGTTCCTATAACTTCTTCAGTTTCAATAATTTGCTAGAACACCTCACAGAACCCATACAGGCACTTTGCCTAAGTTTACTGGTTTATTATAAAGGGTACAAATGAACAACCAGATGGAGAGGTATATAGGTGAGGTCCAGAAGGATCCTGAGCACAAGAGGTTTTTTTTTTTTTTTTTTAAGATTTTATTCACTCATGAGAGACACAGAGAGAGAGGCAGAGACACAGGCAGAGGGAGAAGCAGGCTCCATGCAGGGAACCCGATGTGGGACTCGACCCCAGGACCCCAGGATCATGCCCTGAGCCAAAGGCAGACACTTGTGCTCAGGATCCTTCTGGACCTCATGGAGTTGGGGTGCACCACCCTCCCAGCACATAGATACATTCTCTGAGGGAAGCTCTCCAAATACCATCATTTATAGGTTTTTATGGAGGTTTCATTTCATAGGTATGATGGATTAAATAACTGCCCATTGGTGATTAATTCAATCTCCAGCCTCTAGCCTCAATCTCTTTTCTCCGGGGACAGGGAGGGGATGGGGTGGCACAGCAGTAAGGATTGAGATTGAAAGTTCCAAGCTTCTAATCAAGGCTTGATCTTTCTGGCAGCTAGCCTCTATCCTGAAGCTATCTAGGAGATCCCTAAGAAGCACTTCAACAAAAGAAACTTCTGTCACCCTTATCACCTAGGAAATTCCAAGGGTTTTAGGAGCTCTGTGCCAGGAACCAAGGAAAACCAAAATGGCTGTTTTATATAACACCATCGGGGTTGTCCTCATTGAAGAGTCAAAGGCAGGAAAAGAAGCTAGTGACAAAGCAATCTGACAGGTAGGGCAGGAACCAGATTTGGCAGTGCCAGGAAGATAAGATGGAGGAAGAAAGTGGACATTTAGCTTTCCCTTTTACTTTCCAGCATCTGAGTCCCTTTGTTCCATTTGGGAAATTCCTCATCATACTATATGCAGAGCCTGATCACTTTCCCCTGCTGCATTGCAGCTAGAAAGCAGGGGCAAAATCTAGACTCTGCCAATTAGACATTCATTCCCCAGGCTCTGAACAAGAAGCTGGGGGTGCTGCAGGATACACTCTGCAGTGAACAATGAGGGCAGCATCTGGTTCCCCTAGTGTTGGTACCACCAACAATGTAAGCAGCAACACCCAGGGCTGGCAGCAGATTCAATGGATCAATTTCCAGCATGACTGGAGGACTTACTCTTGGCTTTCTGGCCTCCAAACCTGGCTCCATGCCCTCACCCTATGTGCATCCCATCACCCCCCCCCCCCAGATTATTTGAGCTAATCAATACCTTTGTGTCCCTTTTCTTCTTAAATCAGCCAGAGTGACTTCTGCTGCTTGCAACTATGAACTATGGCTAATACAAAAAGTTGCCAACAATGTACTGCTGATTATTGCATTCAATTTCATGATTTGGTTATTTGTGATTTTTAGATGGCTATCTAGTAATGGGAATAAAATATGATTAACAGTGGAAAAAAGAGTGAGTTCAATGATAATACTTACCTAACCACATGTCTGAGATCGGTATTGTGCTAACCAACAATATTGATTTGGTTACAGAGTGCTGGAGGACTCATCACAGTCCAGTTGTGAAAAGCCTGAGACCTTTTCTTGTTCAGAGCTACATCGTATGTATTAGGTAAGGCTGGAGAGTGTTTTGAATCACCTTCCTTCTTCCTCCAACAGAGAGAGACCACTCAGGATCGCAGCCAAGAGGAGAATCCCACAGATTGGTCCAATGGGGGCAGTAGAAAGATCTGATTCTCCTCCTCTGCTTCCTGTGAGGTAAAAGATTGGTTCATGAACTTGCATACACAGTTCTTCATACTCTGGTCTCAACCTTTCCACCATTGGCTCCACCTCTCCCTTGCCTCACATGTCCCACCAGTGCGGCAGGACTCTCTCAGAGCACATTCCCATTCATAAAAGTGACATGTTCTTTCACACATAGGAGAAAACACTGCTATATTTTTCTTCTGACTAAGATGGTCCCCCCACTTCTCTGCCTGGCAAAATCATAGGCTTCCTGTATGACTCAGATTGAATACTGCTTATTTGGGGAAGTCATCCCAAGTTCCCACACTTCAGATCAAATGATTCCTGTTCCTGTTCTCCTTTAGCACTGCTTTCTAAATAATTAATTATGCAATATATCTATCTATATCTATTTATAAATTACATGGGTGTCACTATACCAGCTATATATTATCTGAAAGCACACAAAAACAGAAAAATTTAAAATATGAGGTAAAAAATACAAAACCAATTCTAGTATTTTTCTTTGCCCCTACCCCACCCCCAGCTCAGTCACATCATTTGTACCCAATTCTTTTTTTCCCTTGGTACATAATTCTATCTCGTGTGTAGCATCTATTGCATCCTATTACAATTCTGTTTCAATACCCTGTTGAATTTGCCTTTCCATCTGCACATAAACTAGGTGCTTATATATATCTGTTGAATTAGCCTAATAACAAGAAATCACTTCTTATAAATTATTTCAAGTTCCCATAATTTCTCAGGGATGACAGTGAAGAAATTGGTATATTGACTGAGTTATCCAAACAGCCACAGTTTAAAGTCAAGTGAATCACCTTCCTTCATTTAAACTGCCCCAATCTTGGGCTCAGTTAGGTTTTCTTTCTGTCAGTCCTGGATTTATGCTTTAGAGCACAAATAAATGATGATCCAATCCTGGATCTGGAGCTATTAAAAATTCCAGAATCTGGGTTTGTTTTTGAAATGAAGTATTTGGACATTACCATCACAGCTAGGACTGGGTCATTAATTTACAAATGTGAAAGTCTCCCCAAATAAGCCAAAAGCCCAGTTATTCATGCAAGACTTGAATCAAAGAAAAAAACCAATAGGAATATACTTCAAATAGTCACAATTCCCATTTTTGAAAATTCTATTCATTTTGGGCATAAGACTCAGTGCTTTTTCTTATGAGAATTATCTGACTGTGAAATACTTGTTTAAAAATAGAATGTTTAAAAAATACTATTATGTTGTGGTCCTCTCCAATGTTCATCCTACTTTGTTTAAATTATATGCTGATGGCCAATCTATGTAGGCAACATATTATGTATTAATAATTAAGTGAGTTCTAGGAAGAAAGCTGGCATGCACCTGCCTGATGGGAAGGTGGCTCAGTCAGTGCATGTTGACTCCACATGATGTTCTATAGCTTCATTTCCCAGCATCGTTCCAATAACCAACCCCCAAATACTCCATTTAAAAAAGCTTATTTGAAATATGTCTATACAGAGTCTTGATTGAGCACTTATTCTTTATTTTGTTTCTGTTTACTTCTCCCTCAAGACAATGTTAAATTTCTGCTGAATCCTACAGGTAAGAAATTGATAGTAAGTTTAAAGTAGTGAAAGAAGTTGTTTAGTGTTTGAGTTCATGTTTGGGGTAAGAGACCACTCATTTCCTCCTTTCCTATGGGGGTTTATTCCTGGCTGTCCCACATCTGAAGAATAGTAGATGAGCTACTGCTTGAATAATAACCCTATTGCTGAGCTATCATTAAGCTGGATGCATACGGTTGAGGATATACCCATGGTTAATACAGCTGAGTAAAGTTGAGGTCAGGAGGCTTTCCTTCCAACTATTAGATGGCTGGATCTGTAGAGCACAGCGAGTCCACTTGCCCAAGCAACTGAATGGGCAGGATTGACATACTCTTCCCAGAGCTTAGTTCTGTGGAGGCAGAATGTAAAAAAGGCAGTGCCTCTTGTCCAGCCTGACCTTTAAGACCAGCTCACAAGCAAATCATAGGCCAGGTAATGCCCTGAATTCTAGTCCACTGGACCAGCAAGTCCTCTTTCTGTAGAAGTACTAATAGAGTTGAGTATAAGGATAAAATCGGTTAAAGTATTCCATCCACTCTGGAGAAGCAGGCCTAACACAATGAGAAGGTCTGAAGATTCCTCTTCTTCAATGGTAATATTCAGTTCCATAATTTTCTGAGGTTTTCTAAATTTCATGGGTTTGAGGTTGTATCTGTCAGGTTAGGCCATGTTATGATGCAGTAAGAAATGACCCCCAAACTCTAAGAGGTTTACAGGATAAAGATTTATTTATCTCTCACATTACGTGTCTATCAAAGGTCAGCTGTACCTCTGTACTATGTCGTTTTGACTCTAGGACCCAAGGTGACAGAACAGCTTCTACCTGGGACATTAGCAGTTGCCATAGCAGGACGGGAAGAATACAGCCAACTATACATCACTTTTGCTCACATTTCACTGGGAAAAGGAAGTTGTGCAGACACATGTGGGTGATAGGATGTGTCATCCTTTCTAGGAGAGGTCACCAGAAGCAGGTCACTGAATATGATTAAACTATATTACAGTCTAATGAATGCTGTTATGTTCTTATGTTTTATATTGACCCTGGAGAACTTTAGAAAAGTTAGACTCCAAGGAGATCTGGAAATGGAGAAATACAACTAAGGACATACTCCAACCCCAGATATGCTTCCTTATCAAATACTCGAAAGAAAGAAAAAGAAAGAAAGAAAGAAAGGAAGGAAGGAAGTAAAAAGACTTATTTTTGCTCACAATATGTCCATCTGAAGGGGTCTAATCTATGGTGTCCTAATCCAAGACAGAGGCTTTCACCCTCACATCTGCTACACGGTGGACCCATGGCAGGGAACAAGAACATAGAATTTGTACATTCTATCTAAAGACTTTCACCAAGAGGTAACACATGACACTTCTACTCCCATTCTGTTGACCAAAGTAGATCACATGAACATGTCCAAATTTAAAGAGAAAGCACTATCCCACAATGTGCTTGGAAGGAGGAGAACCAAACCACAGTTGAACTAACTGATGACTACCACAGAAAGTATTGAAGCTGCCCTGGGCTGAGCAATGGAATAAGATTCCAGAATCTACTGACCACCTGTGACTGCTTTGGCTAGATTGCAAAGAATAGGGGACAATGAAAAAAAAAAAGTATACATTTTGTATGTCTCCTCAATTTTAACTTCTCTGTAGGGAAAAAATAAAAGGGTTAAAGTTTCATATGTTGATGCAAATTTTGAGTTATTTTTATATATTAGCCCTCCATTATGTGGGCTGGGTTCCTATCTGAGCTCACTATATAAACCTGCCAGACAAACCTAGTTAGCCACGGAAGTAAACTATGGATGACTTTTCAGCCTATTATACAGTATGACACTGAGTATAACAATATCTCATCTTGATCCAGTTTAGAGGATGGTAGGAATCACCTCCTAAAGGCCTGAGGGGCTCAAATACTTACCTTACAGACTTTGGGGGATATTCAGAGAAGATAGGACAATTCTGTGAAGGGGCATGAGTAAACTTCTCCATTTGGCACAGCAGTCTGAGACCCCTAGTTCTTTCAGAAAGTTCTTTTAAAATCAGAAGTAAAAAAAGAGAGCTTCTATGTTGAAGAAAAAGTTTTCACATATACTATTAATATATTCATCTTTTTACCAATGCTTTAGTAAAATAATTTTTATTTTATTAGGAGGAAGGCACTCATGAAGACAAAAGTGGCTAAGACCCATGAAAGTCATAATGTGATGCTGGAAGGGGAACCCAGAATTCTCCCCTAATCTCTCTGGAGAGCAATAGAAATATGGTTGACTCAACCCAATCATTGAATACATTGGGATTAATAAACCAAGAACACAAATGAGGAAATTCTGGCCTCAGGGGGAAAATAGGGCCTCCCCGTGCTCCCTATCCCAAGGCATAACATATGGAAGAGGGTGAAAAAAGATGTTCAAGGTCTACATAATAATTTGAGAAGCAAGAGGTAGTGGAGCTTTGCTGCATGATAGAGTGTGATGAGGAAGAGGCTACAATGCTAATAAGCCAGAACAGACAGTCTACTCCTGGATTCTTCTCTTCCATTAGGTCTTGTCAGGCCTGGAGTTGTTCCCAGTGTGGTTCTTCCTTCTCCCTACAAGAGGTAGGGATGAGCAATTCTGCAAGTTCTAGCTTATGCCTTAAGAAGAAGCTATTATTTCTTGGGATTGCTTATGCTCGGTGCACTTTTGCCCTTAGCATCATCTTTCTTCACCATTATCTCCTATCTGTACCATTGCAAGAATGTCCAAACTGGTGACTCTGTTTCCACCCTTGGCCTCTATAGCATAGACCTGTGTTACACATTATGGTAACCACAAGCCACACAGAGCTATTAAGCCTCTGAACTGTGACTCTGCTTTAAGAATGAAATATACACCAGTTTTCAAAGATTCAGTATTTTTAAAAGATGGGTATGTTCTATCTTAATAATTTTTACATTGATTGTAGGTGTTATACTTTTAATAATTTAGACATAAGGTTAAGTTAAATATACCAAAATTATTTTCACCAGTTTCTTTTTGCTTTTTACAGTGGCTGCTTGGAAAAAAATTTTTAAAAATGTATGACTCATTTTTGTGGCTCATGTTATGTTTCTATCAGACAACACTGCTCTAGACTTCATGCAGCACCTAGAGTCATTCTTTGGTAATCATGAATATCATGTTTCTCCTTTATTCATAACTCTCCAAAGGCTTTTACATTTCACTCAGAGGCAAGTAACAGATCTTACTGTGGCTTATAAGGTCTTATGTGATCATAGATGAATCCAGCTACCGCTCCAAACCCCTCTCCTACCACTTTTGCCTTTACCACTCCATTCAGGGTACACTGGTCTCCTTGGTAAACATGCCAACCACGCTTTTACCCCAGGGCCTTTGCATGTGTTTTCCTCTCTGTCCAGAATCCCTTTCTCCAGATATTGGTAAGCCACTCCCTCACTTCATTCAAGTCTCTACTCTTTTGTTTACCACCCTGTTCAGAGTAGAAGTGCATGCATGCACCCACACGCACACACATGCACAATCTCCTGAGACACCTATTCCCTCCTTATTCTGTTTTAGTTTTCCTCAGGGCTTACCATAGGTCATCATTTTTTCTTTTTCCTTTTTTTTTTTTTTTCTGTTTTCTGTCTCCCTCTGTTAGAAAGTAAGCTCCACTTACTTATAGGGCTCCTCCACTTATAGGGCAAGACTATTTGCTACTGCTGACAACCAAGTGCCTAGAACAGTGTCTGGCATGTAGTAAACACTTAATGAATATGTATTGAACGAATGAATATCAGAACAGTAAATGTGTGTGGATTCAGTGGGGTGACCTCAGGATGACCCTGAGGTTTGCCACTAGCCTAAGTAAAAGGATCTCCTTCCCCACCAATAGATTTCTACTCTGGGGTTTCAGGCAAAAGCCTCTTAGTAACGGGGTCCCCTTTGCCTGACTTTATTCTCTGTAGAAACTCAAGGACAGGACAGGACCTGAGGATGCTAGGTGCCATCCAATTACTATCAACCCTAAAATAGCTCACAAAAATCTCTTGTGTGTGTTTCCTTTTTTCTTTCTTTTTTTTTAAAAACACAATTAAAACAGAATACAGCGCTTTAAAATTCTTAGGTAAAATGAAAAGAAATCCAAATAGTATAAAACCGATTACCATAGGGCTTGGGTTATGATCCTACAATAACTAGAGCCACAGCACAGATTGATTAAATTTTCAAGGGTAAAGCCTGGCTCCCTCCAGCCTCAGCTTTCATCTGCCTCCGGCTCATTTGTGCTCTGGGCGTTCCCTCATTTCCTATTACCCAGTACACTCCTAAATTTTGCACTCAATTCAAGGAGAAACTGGAATGCCAACTTTTTGAGCCACAAACCCTTGCTTGCTAGAGACCTCAGTTCAGTTTATGGTTTCTCTAAATGCAGTTAATCCCCAGTTCTTCCTGTTAGCCTCCTCCCCTGCCCTCACTGGCTCGGAGAGATACACTTCTCTGGCCCCAGATCATAGAAGAGACCCCTTGGAACTCAGCCTCGCCACCTGAAAGCTGCTCCAGACTCTCTGCGCCCCTTTCCTAGAGGAGGGTTAGGATCTGCTCTGAGCTCAGACAGGAGAAGTACAATCCCCACCTACACTCCAGAGGCCTCACCCTATTCTATACCCACAAAGTGCTCAATACCAGATACATTAACCTGTGCCTTTAGTGAGAGGAACATTGTTCCATTCTCTGGGATTCGCCTGTGAGGAAGTTTGTGGCTTAGGCTGTGCTTGAAGAAAAGGGAAGGAATTACTTAGAAGCACTTTGCTCTGTTTCCTCTTATTGCCTTGCACCCACGCCCACTACCTCTGTCACCCAAGCCTGCCAGGCAATGCCCTCTACCCCACCCTTCCCCTATTCTTCTCTACCCTCCCTCTGTACTTACCCGCCCCTTTCGATCATGGAAGGACTTCCTGAATTAACAGCTGGTTCCACCACTTACCAGCTGTCCTTTGGGAAATCACTTAATCCAGTGAGGCTGTGCTCTGTAAAATGAGGATGCAATAGAAGGTACCTATCTTAGAAGCGCCTTGGGAGCTAATCTGGAGAACACATGTGACCCCCACACACACACTCGCTCTCTTCTTCTGAGCAGTAAACAGCATTTCGACCTGGAGCTGAAGGGCCTGACTTCATCCCCAGGACAGGACGACAGGAGCACAGAGCAGAGCTTAGCTGAGAGTTGGATAGAGAAACACAGAACAAGTCCTAATAAGCTCAAAGGAGCCCCTGTATATGGCTAAGCCTAAACCAGATGCACCCCAGAACTCCCAAGTTAGGTGAATCAACAAATTCCCTTTAGTTTTATTTTGTTGTCTGGTTGGTTGGTTTTTCTGTTGCCTGCAATTGCTTTTCCATGCCCTGGCTTTTAACTTTGGCAGCTTCGTATAAGATTTTCATGAGTCTCTGGCTCCCCTGGGTGGCAAAGAGAATAAATTCACATTTCTAGGATTCCTACTCTCTACATAAGCATTTTCATTTCTACAGTTTATTCACATGGCGCCTCTTGTCTCAGACATATTTGGGTTTACTCTTGGCCCATAGATCCTTTGACAGAGATTTCTTTTTCATGATCCCCACTCCCCGCTCACCTCACCGCCACGAGCTGGTGCTGTGTCTGCAGTGAGCAAGTCGAATCCTCTCGCTGGTCCTATTTTGGGTGGCCACTGGATTTGGGTCAGTTGCCTAGTGAACGACCCAAGTCAAGGGAGCAGAGGGTCCCCAGCATCCAAAAACAGTCAGGACACAAGGCACCATTTTGGTATTATTACAGGTTTCACCAACCAACTATGTGAACCAGCCCAGATTCTATTGAGCTTCTAAAAGCCCTGCCGGTATGAATTGGCCTTATCCAAATTTCTCTGAATGAAGAACGTACAGAATTGAAAAAAAGTGCAAGCTGATAGTCATTTTCATTACACAATTTGTAAAGGTACATTTAAAAACACAAAGGTTTGGCCGTACTGGTTTTATTATGATCAATTTCCTGGAGAGTCAAGAACGTTCTTGGAACCCTCACTAACCTTTTAGTACTCAGAGACCATCTGGAGACATGTCTTTGGTATGTACCATTCTGTTGTGCTTACATTTTTTTACATAATTGTTGCTCTTTCCTTACTTCAACCCTTGCACTTCAGAAACACTAACCTGCTTGTCCTTACAGGTTATCCTTCACCTCCTGCGTATCTGCATACTCTGATAGAGAAATGGAGTATCCTTCCCCCATCCTCCTCACCTCCGCTCAGGTGTATCTATCTTATCCCCTCCATTGTACACCCTTGGCCCAGGTTGGGGTAAGTGTCCCACTTCTATTTTCAATGATGTTCTATGTGCAGCACTGTCATTACAGCAACTACATGAATAATTAATTACTTGCTTATAAACTGTGTTCCTCAAAGAGGTTGTGAAGCTTGAGGTGTGGTCTTTATGTCTTTTTTTATTTTTTAAAAATATTTCATTTATTTATTCATGAGAGACACAGACTGAGAGAGAGAGGCAGAGACCCAGGCAGAGGGAGAAGCAGGCTCCATGCAGGGAGCCCAACGCAGAACTCGATCCCAGGACTCCAGGATCACGCCCTGGACCGAAGGCAGGCGCTAAACAGCTGAGCCACCCAGGGATCCCCGTCTTTTTTTCTTTAAAAAGTGCTTTCTAGCACAGGGCTTGGCCCAAAGTTTATTAAATGAATATATGACTTAGAAGGATAGGAAAACATAAAATAGCATTTGGTGAGGACCTACTGGCCAGATGCCTACAGCACTGTGGTAAGAATTTAACAAGAGAGCATAAATAAATGACCTGCAGACATACCTAGCACAAAATGGACATGCATATTGAGTGAATGATGGTAGATCCACATTCTGAAGAGGAAGGCTCAGAGTGCTTGAGCTACTTTCTGAAGTCGCCCAGTTATAGTGAGAGAGCTAAGATCTGAACATAGCTCTCTCTGGTCCCCATGCCCTGGCCCCACCTATGCCTCCCTGTAGTCTTCCACTTCATGTCTCACTATATCCCTCACCCAAGCAGGTAGGCAAATTTTTTTTTTTTTTTATGTTGATCATGATCTTTGAATCAACTGTAACACTTTTACACAATGACTTTCGATGGGAAAAATTCCACAAATATTTGTTGGGTGAGTGGATGAATGACTAGACTAGGGGAAACTTCCAGTACTGAATAAACACGGGTGGCTGATTGGTCCATTTAGTGCATGGTATTAAACTACTCCTTTAGAAAATGTACAATATCAGTGTGGCAATCCCAAGCAGAAAAATAACGCATGATAAAATAACAGTGGGTAAAGGGCTTTAAAAGCAATTTAACAGAAGTAAAGGTAAAGAAAATAAAGTTTATCTTTCCAGGACAGTGACAAAGTTAAAATCTGTGGTATTCAAAATATTCTTAAGAATCTCTTATGACAGGAGGCATTTTGACGTCCCTGCTAAAATCTGACTCTCTGATTTTAAATTATCTGTGGAGATATTAACACAGATCTATCTAACATTTTGAAATCTGGATGGTTGATCGTCTAAGCTATATAAGTAGCGCACTGTGAAAGGTGAGGATAAGTAAAGAGTTTCAGGTTCCCCTACCGGGAGAGGATTAGGAGGGGAATGAAGCTAATTGGAGCAACCAAGAGATTAAATAACCAAAGCAGTAACAATCATAGCTGCTGTCCATTATGCTCCCTTTGCTTATGCTATATTATTGAATTAACTGTCCCCACAATACCATGATGTAATAGGATTTCTTATCTACATTTCACCAATAAGATTTCAGAAATTTCCCCAAGAAATGTTACAGATGCAAAGATTTACACCCAGATCCATCTGATTCCAGACACAGAGGCTGGTGGATTGTCTTGTGACTGTCACTGTAAAGGAAAATTCACAACCCTGCTGGCCAGGCCCTGAACCTTACCAGAGCTTGGTTCTAAGAGCTCTGTCCTCTTCAGTTTGCTGAGGATGTGGACTGATCACCACCATGTCTCAGTACAAAGCAAAGGCCTTGCACACCAAAGGTGCTCATCCATTGTAGGTGATAGTAAGGACTACTTTGAAATAAGCAAGGTGCAAAGTTGACTAGTTAGAAAAAGAGCATTTCAAGGTGAAGGCCAATAGGCATTTTAACTATGTAAACTGTAAGGACATATTTAAAGCACAAAGTTTTGGCCATATTAGTTTTATTGTATTGTAATTAATTTCCTAAAGACCCACTGCTATTGAAAAAAGTCAGCAAGATCCTTGCAATCCTTCTCGGAAACAGCCTAACACTCCTCAATATTACAGTCTTCCTGCCACCATCCCTGCCAAGTATCTCCACATTCTCTTTTTTTTTTTTTTTAATTTTTAAATTTTTTATTTATTTATGATAGTCACACACAGAGAGAGAGGCAGAGACACAGGCAGAGGGAAAAGCAGGCTCCATGCACCGGGAGCCCGACGTGGGATTCGATCCTGGGTCTCCAGGATCGCGCCCTGGGCCAAAGGCAGGCGCCAAACCGCGGCGCCACCCAGGGATCCCATCTCCACATTCTCTTATGTGTAAGTCCTACCCCAGGGAAGAGTTCTGTTCAAGGACTGATGTGATCCTCAAGGACAGGTCATAGGTTACAGTAGTAAGAGTGGGGCTTCCTGTACTCTCGAGGAACAAAAATGTTCTTTTCTTTCATCTCTGTCTCTCAAGGGTAACAAGCCATAGTCAATACTTCCTCCTCCTTAGGAGATGTTCTTACCATTGAAAGATAAAGCAAGACCAGTGCAGGGCCAGAGGAAATAAAGTTCTGTAGTGGTTTGTTCTAGGAGAAAGAAGCCCCTTTTTCACTGCTTTGATGTAGTTGATAATATAAAACAGGACTGGGGCTGCCTTTTGCAGGTAAGCCTCTTAGGCCTTGGAAGGTCAGAGACAAATCAGGTAGGAACAGAACATACATATGTTAAGAACCTTAGCAGAGGCAGGTCAGAGATTTGCATTCTGGGCCACATAGGAAACAAATCAATAGCAAATGAGGAGGCTGGAGGCAGGTATGAAAAGGCAGGAGTCAGGAACTATAGACATTCCTGACCTTTTGTTTTGGGGCTGACCTTGTTCCTTTCTTAAGAGACAAAGGAGGAGAAATTTACATTGTCAAAAAATCAATCAACAGTTGACAAATGGTAAACCTCCTCAGAAGGGAGATTTTGCAAGTACAGAATAAAGTACAAGAACATATTTGTGGAGGGGACTTTTTTTTAATGAAAAATAACAACACACAAACTTCCTCAGGAAAAACAGACTTAATATTTCACAATTTAAATAGCTGGTTTCAGGGTCATTAGCAATATCAGGTTCCTAACAGTAATTGTGTTTTTCCCTCTCTGGAAGGTTGGAGGGATTTATCTTCTCTAATGCTTTACTCATAACATACCTTAAACCTTATGTTTGTTGATATAGAAAGCAGTTGGAAAGCATGTGCTATTATTTTGGAGTGCCTCACCATTTGGAGTTGGCAAGAATTTCTGCTGCCTTTTTGCTATTTCTCCTTTTTTGTTGGGGAATTAAAGCAATTTTAATTTGCATGACTTTTAATTCTCATGTGTCTCTCTTTCCCAATTATTCAAGCTGTCCACTGCTAGACAACTGATCTTTTGTGATTATATCCATTTTTCCAAGATCTGATTTTGTAATCAGGTAGCCAACTCTTCCTGAAGGATCTAGAAAGAGAGATTTCATTTCACTCTGCACAAATGAAGTAACAGTCCAACTTGCCCAATGAAAAGAAATCCTCAACATGTTAGCACTCCTACCCTCCTGACTGGATTATTAATTCATTTGGGAAACTGAATATACACACTCTGGTTCCATGACTCTAAGGTGCCATCTAACAATAGCATCCATAAAAATGCTGAAATCTCTGGAACTCAGACACATCCTGGTCTCAGAATCTACCTGATTCATAAAAAAACAAAAACACTAACACTTTGGTGGTTGTTTCCCACTGAAATGAAGGTGCATCCTTTCAACAAGTCAAATCTAAATAGCCTGTAGTGAAACGACTCATCTTTATGATCAAGGACTTGAACTTACCCCATTATAGCTCAAAAAAGAGAAGATGCAGGAGACTAACTCTCCTTCCTTTCCTTTCTCTCACATGTGCTGAAGAAACAAAGAAAAGAAAAACAAAAAGAGGAATCTGTTTCTGGCCTATGAATTTAGTTTTGGGGATGAGAAATCTGAACATTATGTAGAGCAACAATGATCCTGCTTATCCAAATACAAAATCTCTTATATCTACTATCATAGAATGGTTAAGGTAACCATGATATAAGAATTGCTTAATAATTTTCAGTAACAGAGCAGGAATTCTAATGATTAGTTCGTAAGTAAGAAAACCAAGGCAAAGAAGATAGGTGCATTACATATAATTGTTTGAACTGTCTTATAATCACAAGAGGACTTCTCAATCACTGTCAAAATCAACTCCTTGGAATGGGCAGGGCACATGTTCACAACAGCAAACAGGTCCTGTAGCTAATGGGAGACACATCATCTCTCCTCACCTACTGAATGGAATACAGGATCGAGTTGTCTGTCTTATTCATAGTGTCATTATTGTTCTTTCATCTCTTATATAGCCTCTGGTTTCGGAATCAAACATTATTCTATTTTCTCTCAAAAACATCTATGCTCTATTTGTGCCAGTTCAGCCTAAATAACATCTTAGGAATATTCTAGCAGAGGTTCTCAATCAGGGACACTTTTTCTTTTTTCTGCTACTGGTATCTAGTGGGTAAAGGCTGGGGGTTTTGCTAAACACTCTAGGATAGCCCATACACAACAAAGAATGATCTGGCCTAGTATGTCAACAGTGCCAAGCTTGAGAAGCTCCGTATCTGAGAAAAGCTTGACAAAGCTTCCCCTTTTCCCCAATAAATTTGTGATATATTTCTATCATCCAAATCATTCACCAGATATTTATTGAGCATTACAGCACTCTAAAGACAAGTGCAATCCTGAGCCATACAATTTAAAGAGAGGAAATAAATAAACTTACTAAATAAATAAACAGTATAATTTCAGAATGTGGTATATATTGTAAAGGAAATAAATGGATACCAATAGAGAATAACCAGAAGATGCTTTTGATAATATAACCAAGGAAGACCTACATCGCTGAGGAAATTAGGATGTTCTTAGCAGCGAATAACAGAAACTCCCAGTTTAGGCCAGCTTAAACAGTAAGAAAAAATATGGTTTTCTCTTACATCCAGAAGTAGGATGGGTCTTAGGATTGAATTAATGCTTAGGCTCCGATGTCTATCCAAGGGTCTATATCCAGCTTCCTTTTCAGAATGGTAGTAAGATTGGTTGTAATCATTAGGTCTCATAACTTCACATCACAGTGCTTGCAGAAAGGCAAGGGAGATGGGATGGTGCACACAGGTAACAGTCTCATCCCAGTGCTTTAAGCAATAGCATTGAGAATCAACTGATTGGACTGCATAGGTCACGTACCCACCCCTGAACCAACGACTGTGGGCAAGGGGAATGGAATATGCTGATTGGCTTAAGCCAAAGAGTGCCCACCCTGGGCATGGGGTCTGGAATCAGCTTCTCCTCAACAACTAAACAAACACTTTGTATCAATTTGGGACTTACTTACTGGGTGGCTTTCAGAAATTTTCTCTGTAGAAGATGAGCTTCAAACTGAGCCTTGGAGAATGAGAAGGAGCTGGCGTAGTCAAGGGCCCAAGGAAGAGCATGGGAACTAGGCGGGAAGTATGGGGCACAAAGGTTTTGAGATGGGGAAAGGAGGCCATGGTGTTCCAAGGGGAAAGTGGTCCACAGTAAACTTGGAAGGGCAGATATGAACAGTATCATCTAATTTGATTTTTGCTAACCACATTTGTTATAAAATATGATGATCCTTTTTAGATTGGAAAAACAACAACAGTATTTCCTTCAGGATTTTTCCATGCATTCCTACTTTTAGGTAATCAATCTTTCTAATGTCACTTAAAAGTAAGACAAAATAGGTTTTATCAGAACTTTAAAAAAATAATTTTCAAGTTAATATATGAGAAGAAAAAATCCTTTAGAAAGCAAGTATTGAAAGAGACTCAAGTGGGGACACCTGGGTGGCTCAGCTGTTGAGCATCTGCCTTCGGCTCAGGGCGTGATCCTGGGGTCCTGGTATAGAGTCCCGGAATTGAGTCCCTAGATCTAGTCCCATATCGGGCTCCTGCATTGGGCTCCCTGCATGGAGCCTGCTTCTCTACTCCTGTGTCTCTGCCTGTGTGTGTGTGTGTGTGTGTCACGAATAAATCAAAATCTTTAAAAAAAAAAAAGACACTCAAGTGGATGGGATTTCAGATAGTTGAGTATTCAGATGTAGGGGCACTCTGGAGAAGCTATACAAAACTCATCTTGATTTAGAACCAGTTTTACCTACTTCTGTAACCCCTACCACCTGACACGGTACTGAATACAGAGGTGGTCACAATAATACTGATTCACACCAGAAGTTGAAGATCATGAGCACTTTCATATTCATTATTCTACCTGCATATCCACTGTTTTGACCATCTCTTCCTTATAAGGAAGCCCATCAAAACTTTTTTATACTGACTGCACATTACCTCTTTGAATGGCATTTTGATTTGGGCTTTTCGTCTTTTGTCTTTGCATTTTTGTTTTATTGTTCTTTGGGAGCTGTTTCTGCTTCCAATCTTGATGACTGTCTCATTCTCCAAAGCAAATATGGGGAAAAAAAACCCCAGTAACTGCCACGATAGCTGCTAGCAGATTTATAATAAAGTCACCGTAATTGCTTGTTTACCTTTGGCTCCATAATTACATAATAATGATGTGTTGGTATTATTTCTATCTGTTCTTAGTTTCATCCTAAAATTCCTGACACTATGACAGTGAGAGATTATGTGTATTAAGAATGTAATAAAATAATAAAGTATGATAAAGTAACAAAAACAAGGATTCTAATTAGATAATAGACGTAGCATTACCTAATTAGGCAATAAAGGTGGTAGTTCATATGGCCCCTACTTACTCACCTGTCCCAAAGATTAGTTAATGTTGAATAAAAGGGGACTACAAAATGTACAATTCAGAATTCACAGCAGTGTGAGCTGAGATATAAGTTCTGGTATGGCTTTTCTTGAAAAATATTACTGTTGCTACAATTTATTGAGTGCCTGCTACCATATTAGATGTTTTATTTAGATATAATCCTTCCAAACTCCAAATGAGATAGTATGATCTCCATTTTTACATATGAGGACACAGAGGCCTAAATAAGAATTGGAAGATTACACAGCTATCACATAATAATGACATATGTTTAGTGGTTTATATACATTTTCAGTCCTTATATACAACCTTATAAGGCAGAACTCAAGAAGGCTTAGCATTTATCTCAAGATCTCACAGCGGGCAAATTACTAAATATAAAGAGCCAGAATTAAAGCCCATGAAGTCTAACTCTGGGAGGCTGGTACTACTCGTAGAGGTTAAGCTATAAAATATTTTAATATTGCCCAGGATTTGAACCCGACTCAAAGCTGTTTAGTTCTAAAAGACCAAGAACCATTCCTTTCTCCTTTCGGTTTCCTCATAAAAAAAAAAAAAAAAAAGTGAGAAGGCCAAAAAAACTCAAAGTTCTATTTCTGCTCAAAAACGCTATGGTTCCATGGATTTTAAAATATAAGATTTTGTTATGAAAACAACATGGGGGCAAGAGTTTTTGCAAGGCAAAACAAAAATTACAGCTACCAGTATTTTCAAACATAAGAATCCAATCACTTTTAGTTAGCTGATGAAGCATCTAAAGTTTCAGTAGCTTGTCTAAGTGCCGGGCCAACCATCATAAAGCACGTACAATTTACATCTAACAAAAGCTGGGCCTCCCAGCTTGTCTCTAATACAACCTTCTAGCAGACAATTTTTTTTTTTTTAAGATTTTATTTATTTATTCATGAGAAACAGAGAGAGGCAGAGACACACACAGGCAGAGGGAGGAGCAGGCTCCCTGCGCTGAGTCCCTCGCGGACTGGATCCCAGGGCCCCAGGATCACCACCTGGGCGGACGGCAGATGCTCAACCACTGAGCCACTCCGGTGCCCTCTAATACAGCCGTCTAATGATTGTCATACTCTTCAGAAGATAGATTTTCGGATTCAGGTCACCGCTCCTCCAACTTCACCAGTTACACGCCTCTGAACCCTGCTTGTGCTTCTAAAGCGCCCGAGGGGGAGTGGGCAGGGCGCTACCAGGAAAACTTGAAGACCGAGGAAGTGTACAAAAGACCTGATCGTAGCAGCAGAGCTCCACCTTTTATTTATTTATTTTCTTTTCGTACTTGTCTCCTTACTGAAAATAAGTTGATAGCAACATCGCTGTTCAGGGAAAGAAACAAAAGCTGTTTTCTGATCAAACCAAGAAGCAAAACTTAACAATTTACGGCCAGAAGCGGCAGAGGAGAGCAAGGTCCGCTCAAGACAGACAGGAAACATAAGCGGCAAGTGATGCCGCGGACAGCCCTGCATATCACGCCGCATCTAAAAACGATTTCTTTAAAAACAAACCAAAACAACGAAAAACCTATTTATTCCACAAAAGAATATCCTGCCCTCTGACGAATACAGGAACATTTAACACACACCCTATGCCTAGCATTAGCGGCTTAAGCCGAAATCCCCTCTTCTAATGCGGAATCTGTACCATAGGAGCAAACATAGAACAAACAGCAAACAAAACACCACCAGCACACCCGGCGCGCAAAACCACCACCGGGAACGCGGCCTCTCCCGCGAGTCCCCCAAGACAAAGCCCGGTCCCGGCACGCACTGCGGGCCGGGACTACACATCCCGGCATGCAAGGCGCACGCCATCGGCCAGTTGGACTACGGTTCCCGGCATGCTCTGTTGACAGCTGGTCGGCCCCCTCAGGGTCTCGGGGTCTCGGGGTCTTGGGTCCCGCAGACGCGGGGTTTGTTCCCCCCTCCCCGCGGCCGGCCTCTCGGGGCCGCACACCATCACCCGCTAGTCAATTGTAAGGATTACGATTTTCCCAGTCGTTCTGCATTGTCCGTTCTATCAGGACGGCCCAGAGCTTGTGGCTAGGGCGGGCGGGGACGTGGGGGAGCCAGCCTGGTCGGCTCGAGCCAATGGCGCTGGAGCGGCTTCCCTGCCTCTATGGCAACCGCGGCCGTCCCCGGAGGGACCAGCCACCCATTGGGTAGAATCTTTCGAGAAGGCTCGAGAAGAAGGAAGCGGAAGTGGCACGTGGAGGGGCCGGTGGAGGCGCCGGTGAGTAAATGCCGCAGATTCTGGAAAGTTCTGATCAGTGCGATACATAAGGCTGAGCGGCTGGGACCTCCCCTTTTGGGTCTGTAGTTCAGCCCCGCGCGGGTGAGCGGTGGGTGCGGACCGCGCAGTCAGCCCGAGCCTGCGGAGCGACCCGCGGAGGCCGATCGCCGCCCGCTCCCGCGCCTGCCCCTCCGAGAGCCGCCGCCGCCGCCGTCCCCGGGGAGCCGGAGGCGCCAGCCAGGCCGACAGTCCGTGCGTCCGCCCGAGTGACAGGGAGCGGCCGCGCTCCGCGGGAGCCGCGCGCGGCCGGGGCAGGAGGCGCTGCCGAAGGAGCAGACCCGGAGCGGGAGCCGGAGCCCGGGCGGAGGCGGAGGCGGAGGCGGAGGCGGATCGCGAGCCGGCCATGTCGGTGGTGGGGCTGGACGTGGGCTCGCAGAGCTGCTACATTGCGGTGGCCCGGGCCGGGGGCATCGAGACCATCGCCAACGAGTTCAGCGACCGGTGCACCCCGTAAGTGGAGCCTGCGGGGGCGCTGGGAGAGGTTCTGGAGTGAGGGGGAAGGCCGGCGGCGGCGGCGGCCGGGGGAGCGTGCGGGGCGGCTGCGGAGCGCGGGGCGGCACGGAGGGCGGTGTGGGGGGGCGGCGCGCCCCTCGGGAGGTGCGGGTGCGGGCGCGGGTGCGGGCGCGGGCGCGGGCGCTCGCCCCGGAGGAGCGGCGGGGGCTTGCGGTCGGGCTGCGAGCGGGAGTGGGGTGGGGGGGTCTTGGCGGTTCCCGGGGTCGCCGCCTCGGCGCGGGGCTGCGGGCGAGCCCGCGACTTGGCTCCTTTTCTTGGCAAGCCTCGGTTGGCTCTTTCCGCGGCCGCCCCCGTTTCCCCACGCGGCTTCTCTGAGCTCGCGGGGCCGCCCCCAGCTTGTCCCCCTCCCTCCGAGCACATCTTTGCGCACCGCAGATGCGGGGCTGCTGAGTTTTTTCTTCCGCATTGTGAATCTCGAAATGAACGGAAGCTTCCAGAGCCTCTGTGCTGCTGCTTCCCAGCGAGCAGGCGGATTGTTGTTAGCGACCACGGAATCCCTCCTTTCATTGATGCCTCGGCCTGCGCACTCTTGGTTGCTAACGCTGTCAGCCTTAGTGCCTGGGCTCATTTGTGAAGATGGAAACGTCCTTTTGCTCATTTTATGAGAGCCATCCTAAATCGTGTTCTACTTTGTTAATTTTGCACAGTTTAAATAAAGGAGGTAAAATGAAAATTGCACACTTTGCGCTAGAACTCGGAGAGGAGTGTTGTCACTAAATTAAATGTTATATTCTACAGCGGCATGGGGTGGACAGAGAGAACATTTTATTAAAGCAACTTTTTCGAGGGGCTTGTTTTCTGGAGATAATACATGCAAACAGATCTGCGTGTACATTGATGAAAATAATTGCTTACTTCTCCGGAAAATTAATATAGATGTTTATATTTAAATGCCTTAAACCCAAGATAAAAAACGTAGAATGAGAGAGTAAGCCTAAAGGTAAAATGACTGTATTTATGTCACTATTTGAGTACAGATGGCCATTTATGAAAGTGCATGGAAAATAAGCAAATATTTGACAACGAGTAGCATTGGAAAGACTTATTCTGTGATTTTACCTATTTGCAAATTTACAGTCTGTTCTTTGGCTGTGTAAAGGGCTCTATAATTGTAGTGTAGTAGGAAAGACAGTATGTCAGGCTTTTGTGCTTAGGTACAGTTTATATCTTTGTTCTCTTTGATCCAATAAAAGGAAGAAAAGCTGTTCACATGAGAGTAGGAAAAAATTGGGTATGTAGCTGTAGTGACCACTGTGAAACTAAAGACGACAGATATGTCTATAAAAGGTAAACAGAGGCAGCCATTGGAATTCCTTTTAATCTTTTGATATAATAGATGTTCACTTATTTGCTTTGGCTACTATTAATTTCAGTGTGGAAAATGAGTTAAGTCATTCTGCAAGTGAATAGTTATTCTGAGGCTGGAATGATTCACTGTTTTTGGAAGGTTCTGGCCTTTGCTTGAACACTTCTCTGGCTTTTAGGATGCTATTTAGCACCTGCTCAGATAATTTAGGTCTAGGGTATCTCCCTTTATTAGCAGATTTGAAGTTGATTTAGTCTCATGTTTAATATCCTCAGCATATTCCCATTTTGTTCATCACTCCTCCCTGCTTTCTGATTTAAAACCTAATTTGCTTACCTTCTCCTGATAGGACTGTGTGCTCTGTGGTACCATTCCATTTCCATTGCAGAGAAGCCTGTCTCACAGAAGTCATTTTTCATCTTTTCAAGGCTGACTTAATGTAACTAATTATTCACTGCTTTCCCTCAACTCCGCTCTGCTGTGGTACTTGTTCTGCATCATTTTTACTTGGCTTCCTTAAGTAAAGTCTTCCATAGAGGCCCGGCCCTCTCTTGTGCTTTTAGACTCTAGAAACATCACTTGGGCACACTTCTTTGGGTTTATATAAACCTTTTGATCCTAAAGAGGCTGATGGTGTTATCAAGACAGCAGTGGGTTTGACAGTGACACTTAGATTTATGTGGAGTTGCCAACCAAAAAGTGGAATTGTAACATATGTTTTGTTGATTATGTGTCCAAGGACAGGTTAATAATATCTTTTATTCAGAGTATTTTCAGAGTTGGTGTCCACTTCCTAATAATTGGGGACCTGGAGAATTATACTAGTATATGAAGTATTTGCAAATGCCCCCTGAACCATGAGCAGAGTTCTTGGGTAAGATGGCCACCTGGATTGGCAATGAAGTGGACTTCCACTGAGTATCTGACCAAAGCTTTAGAGTTCAAAATTGTGCTATAGTTGTGCTGCCCTCCTCCTCAATGGATGAAGTTTCTATTTTGTCAGTTTAAAGGTATCCATGTCTATGCCTTTTAACGTTTTTAAGACATTGTGGTTTGTATATCTTCTAGATCAGTGATTTCATTTGGATCAAAAAACAGAACAATTGGAGTTGCAGCCAAAAATCAGGTATGTTCTTTAAGAGAATTTCAACGTAAAATCTCAAAGGCATACAAAAGTATGAAATAGCATGGCTTATTGGAGTTTTAGAAATGTAATGCAAGTATTTATGAGCCCTTAGATAGATATTTTTCCTTCTGTTCCCTTCCTCTTCCTAAGATCTGCCTTAACTTCCTAATCTGCCAACATTAATTTTTAGTAATTTTACTACCTTCTAGTTTATTTGATTTTTAAAAATTATAAGTAAGGCCCTTGAAGTTCTTTCATATGGATTTTTTTATGATACACCTTTAAGAGTTAAAGATTCCTTCTAGAAGTTCTATATTTAAAAACATTTTCAGGTTACTTAATAATTAGGGTAAGACTGGAAGAACTTTCTATATAGACCTTTGCTATTTTGGGGGGTTATCTGTTAGATACACTTGAAATGTACAAATGTGAAGTAAGTATGAAGTACACATGAGATTTTGAAGTCTTAAAGAGAAATAAGTATCTCCTTCATATTTTATATTTAGTGCGTATTGAAATGACAGTATTTTAGATCTATTAGGCTTTAAAATAGGCTACTAAAATTAATTTCACCTGCTACTTAACATGACTAGAAAATTTATGTATGCTCATGTTATAAATGGTGGACCCTTACGGTTGGGGAGGAAAAAATAAAAGTTAAAAGAGCACGAAGTATGAAATCTCTTCTGAGAGGCTTTTGAAAAGAGCCTGAAAAAATTATTTTAGATACAGAAAATAGTATTGCTGAAGCAGAAACAAAACTCTAAATCCTGGAATGCTATAATAAGGCTAGTTGGGAGAGATACAAGATAAATAAAAAAGGAAGGAAAGAAAGATAGCTATGAACGCTCAAAATGACATATTCAAAAGGATAGAGACACATTAGTGAAGTAACTCTTCCTAAATATGGCCATTTAGAATATTGATAACCAGACCTAAAATTCTCTTGCATTTTTTTGTAGTTATATGAGGAGAGTCAGTTGAGGCTCAGATCCGGTCTATAGGTTACTAGATACACTTCAAGTCAGTTTCAGAATTCCAGGGAATTTTAGTGTATAAATATGCTTCAATTCCATGTTATTTGGAAAACTAGCACTGCCAACTTGTGGTCTCCCTTTAAAAGAAGTGGACCAGAGGAAACAGTAAATACTAAATTGTTTTGGTATTTTCGTTACTTAAGAAGTCTCAGCTTTTAATCTTTGAATTATTTCTGTATTTTAAATAAAGTTCCCATTGCTGACTTCTGCGAGTAAAATATCCTATGAAGTATGGGTCTTTTCATTCCAAAGCCTAATCATAAAAAATATGCAGTTGAAGGCATTCACTTAGAAACTTCTTGAATTTTCCTTGCCTCTTTTGCTTTTTGGTATAGATAATTAACATTCCCAATTATTATCCCAATCTATGTATTTTATTACACAAAATGTTTATCTTGACCAATTGGCAATTTATTAGGCTGTTAACAATTACCTTTTTGGGGGCACCTGGATGGCTCAGTAGTTGAGTGTCTGCCTTTGGCTCAGGTCGTGATTCCAGGGTCCTGGGATCAAGTTCCACATCAGGCTCCTGGCAGGGAGCCTGCTTCTCCCTCTGCCTATGTCTCTGCCTCTTTTTGTGTCTCTCATGAATAAAGAAGATCTTTATTCACACACACACAATTAACTTTTTAAAAAAAAAGTAATTTGACTTGTAGTGCTTCTAGATCTCCTTATTCATTTATACATTGGGTATAAAACTTATAAGCTTAGTGGGGGGAAAGGCTGAAATAAACGGATGCAGTTGATTTGTTCAGGGCTTTAGTGCTAGTTTCCCCATCTTAGATTTTATCTTGCAGATTTTTAAAAAGTCTGGTGACAGTATCGCCTCCTGTTCCCTCTCACTGCCTACCTTCTGGCATTTCCCAGGGTTGTGAAGAAAGTTATTTATATTCTTAATGGTTTGAGTTGTACAGTTGACTTTTTATAAAATTGTAATTGCTGATGTTCAAATTAGAAAAAAAATGAAAGTTCTAATTTCTTTTGCAGCAAATCACTCATGCAAACAATACAGTGTCTAACTTCAAAAGATTTCATGGCCGAGCATTCAATGACCCCTTCATTCAAAAGGAGAAGGAGAACTTAAGTTACGATTTGGTTCCAATGAAAAATGGTGGAGTTGGAATAAAGGTAATATAACCGAGCAACCTTAGAATACTTAATAGGCAATGGAATTCAACTATAGAAAAAACGCTTAATTCTTAATAAATATTTAACTCAATTTCTTAATTAGGTGAGGGTTTTTTTTTTTTTTGTCCAGTTCTTGTAAACTGTAGGTGTATGTTCTAATGTCTGAAAATTATTCAAGTGGCATATACTGCTGTAACTTAATTTGTGTCATAACTTTTATAACTGTTAAAATTTAGGTCACCTTAGTGGTGGTTAAAAAAAAATCTCAGTTGTGTTGTTTTATCAAACTAAAGTCTATTCCATGACAGCCCATTTGTGGTTGTTTGGAGAGCAGTAGTGTAATGCAACCAGAAATCTGTTTTTAAACTTGCAGAAGGATATACACAAAATAGTATTTGTCATAGTGATTCATTTCTTCAGTTAGAGCGGAAATTTACTGATTTCTATAATGTTTTGACTAGTACTTTGGATGGAGGAATAATCTACCCTAGCTTTTCTTTTGCTCCTTTGCATTTTCAGAGAGAAGTTTATTGTTTTTTGTTTTTTGGGGGTTCTTTTGGTTTCCCTTTTCTTTTTTCTTTTTAAACCACTGCAACAATAAAGATTTTCTGGAACAGGATATGTAATAACATTTGGAAGTTAGTATTAGCATGTAGCTTTAAGTACTATAATGTTTTATATGTTTTCTTTCCTCAATATAGGTAATGTACATGGATGAAGAACATCTCTTTAGTGTGGAGCAGATCACAGCCATGCTGTTGACTAAATTAAAGGAAACTGCTGAAAACAACCTCAAGAAACCAGTAACAGATTGTGTTATTTCAGTAAGTAGAATTCAGCAAGGCAATGTGTTTTATTTTAATTTGCCTTTTTTGCTACTCTTAAGTATCAAATGTGTGAAACTGTTCTATTACTAGAGATCAAAATTCTACTGGACCATATTACCATAGTATTCAGGAGCATTTCAGAATGTTTGAGTGGTGTTTTTAGCCAGAAGTTGCAGAGGTTCTTGACTGGATGTGCTGCAAATCAGAATCTCCTGTGAGGCTCTTTGGAAAAAAAGACTTGATTGGTTGAATCAAGAGATGTTCTAATACAGTGAATTAACACATTGTTAGACAATTTGTATACTTAATGGGAGATTTTCAAAATTGAATCATCAGTTGAGAACAGGTTGGTTAGGAGCTTTACAATGTCCCCTAACAGTAGTGACAAAACTTAAGGTTTTTAACACTGACAAGCCCATTACCCTCAATGAGCAGTTGGTAGGTTATCAAGGCGTATTTGAAATGGACAAAAGCCATCTTTTATTTGGACACTAAAAAGGCAGCTGTAAATTCTGTTCTCCCAGATGTCTGTGGTTACTCTTTGATCTGCTGTGATTATACCCTGGGCTAAGGCCGTCTGTGTTGGACTTAACCTACATCATGCATGGTCTTTGTATTCTAACATAGGCAGGGTGGCCTGCCCAGACCATTCAGAAGCTTTTACGGCAGTGTATCCTAGGATATGAAAGAATAGAGGCAGAGGCTTTAAAAATTTCTCCTATTGCCTGTGCAGGACAGAAGGTATTCTACTAATGGAATATCTGGCTGTCGTTTGGAAAAAATAATATATGGTAAAATTAAAGAATTATAAGTCAATGGTTCTTCCTTCCTTTTTTTGCTTTGTTTAAATAAGCAATATGGAAAACTGATGAAAGCAGTGTTCCTGATTTGAAAGGTGAGCAGAGACCCACTTCTGCTCTTGCCTCTTTCTGAAGCAGCTACAAATACTTTGGGGAAAAAAAATGAAAGCCACTATACTAAGTTTTCTCTTCGGTACTTTCTAGTTAAGTGATTCTGTGGCTGTATTGTTAGATGCTCCTCCTAAAGAGTGTCCTAGTTAAAGTGCTGTCCTAGAAAGTCATCAAAAGAATTAACCTAGCTGTAAGCACAAGTCAGCACCATAAGAAACTACATCCTATCCCTTGAGCTGTTTTTGCTCTTTTTCCTTTTAAGAATATCAACAGGCTTTGCCTAAAAATGTTTTTGTAATATTAACAGATCTACAGAATTAGAATGTACCCCACCATTTATTAATGCTTGAATGCAATAAATAGCAAAACTGTAGGGTAGTGGCATATGCTAGAATTAGCTCCATATTATCTTTAAGGTCCTGCAGTATTTATCTGTAGTTCAATTATATATTTGACATTAAATGTTGACTTAGCATTGTGATCTCCAGCTGTCAGAAATTTAAGATTAGCTTAGAAATGGTATTGCATACACTTAAAACTTTTTTTTTAATATTTTATTTATTCATGAGAGACAGAGAGAGAGAGAGAGAGAGAGAGGCAGAGGCAGAGACACAGGCAGAGGGAAAGCAGGCTCCATGCATGGAGCCTCATGTGGGACTCGATCCCGGGTCTCCAGGATCACGCCCTGGGCCAAAGGCGGCGCTAAACCGCTGGGCCACTGGGGGGCTGCCCCAAAAAACTTTTCTATTAGATAGAATTGGCAATATTAGCAAATACTCCTGATTAATTTTTATTTTGGGTTAAAATTTGGTTACAATAAAGATTACTTTAATAATACAATTAGGGGGCAATTTTTTTTTAAAGATTTTATTTATTTATTCATAGAGACAGAGAGAGAGAGAGGCAGAAACACAGGCAGAGGGAGAAGCAGGCATCATACAGAGAGCCTGACGTGGGACTCAATCCAGGGTCTCCAGGATAACGCCCTGGGCTGCAGGTGGCGCTAAACTGCTGCGTCACCGGGGCTGCCCAAGGGGGCAATTTTTTTTTATTCTTCTGAAAGTTAAGATGCTTTTACTGGAAACTAAGTCTGAAGTTCTAATGTTTTATGGCTTCACTAGGCACCTATTTAGATGGACTGTTGTTGATTTATTATAAGTCAGTGCTGTGAGAAATTTGCATATTCTAGACTAGTTAAAATTCTTTCCTTTCTTGTTCCCAGGTCCCCTCTTTCTTCACAGATGCTGAGAGGCGATCTGTATTAGATGCTGCACAAATAGTTGGCCTAAACTGCCTAAGACTTATGAATGACATGACAGCTGGTAAGGAAAATAAACTATATTTTTGTGTAGAAATGAATTATACTATCAAAATTAGAGTTAAGACACATCAGGTACCATCACCAAACACTTTTTCATGTATTTGTAGAAAACCTAGCCTATTAAAAAATACGGGTTAGATTTGAAAGTAAAGAATTCTAGCTTTTCCAATGCTTTTGTTTAATGAGAAACTGGCACTTTACCAGATGTGAGAATCTGTTTTCATTAAGAAATTCTTTTATGTATGTATTTTAATCCTTTAAATTACGTGTTTTGGATTTAGTTTTTTATTTCCTTACATGGTTTTTATACTTCAGTTTTCTCAAAACCTTAGAATTTGGGGTTTCACAACTGCCTTGACTATAAATATTAGTTAAGTTAAAAAAAATTTTCCCTCTTATATTTCCTGCATATATGCAGTTAGTCATTTGATCATTCATCTTCTGTCAAATATTGACTTAAACTGTATCGTTTGCCAGGTATTGTGTACACAGATATAGTGGTAAGCAAAGCAATCACTGTTCCTCCTAGAGCCTTTACTGTTTTTTTATGATTATAGGTGAACAAAAAGTCAGTTACAATTTAGTGTATTCAGACAAAGCAAGTAAGACTTTTTTTCCGGTGTGTATCTAATATATATGTTTTTTAAAACTCCTAAAGCATCGATAAAGATGTGTTCTCAAGGTATATGTATCTAAAAATTCAGTGGTTTCAGAGTTTGGAAAAAGCTAACAGTCTCTTTAAGGTAGATCATTTATTTGCCTTGGATCTAAAAAGAAACTAATAGGAACTGCAGTTGCTGTAGCTTGTGTATTAAATTCTTAATTTTTTTGGATAAGCAGTCTCCTGGCAGGTTGTGGTTCAAATGTAAGTATTGTGTAATGAGCCTGCTACTGTTTGTGGTTACATTTCATTGTATTTGCACCTTGTACATTTTCTCTGTCACATCTCTTCATACATTGGAAAGTGATAGAGCATTGTTCTAAAATCAGAAAGGGAAAAAGTTATTGATGCCATGAAAATTAGTTCAAAGTCAGGTAAAAAAGGAATGTGTTCACCTTTAAGTGTTTGAAGTATAGTCAAGTTTTCTGCATGTATAATAATTTTGGTAATGATGAAATTCCTGAGAAAATGTGAGCCAAAGAATTGAAATAATTATTTTTTTGTAGTTGCTTTGAATTATGGAATTTATAAGCAGGATCTTCCAGGCCTGGATGAGAAACCTCGGATAGTGGTTTTTGTTGATATGGGACACTCCGCTTTTCAAGTGTCTGCCTGTGCCTTTAACAAGGGAAAATTGAAGGTAAGTTATAAACTGGAATTCAGTGACCAAAAGATATTAAATGTGTTGTATTTGTCATTACTTTAAGCGACTGAGCTTCTTGACTTTGTGGTTCTTGGTAATGAAGAGTTTTGGGTAATATCACCAAGGTATTATTCCTAAGGTTGCTGTCTATAAACATGATGTAATTATTTTAGCATATTTGTAAGTATACTTGCTTAAGAAAGAGCAGTTTTTTAAGATGGTCTTGTATGTAATCATTAAAAGTAAATCAGCGATTTAGCGTTTCATTTGGATTTGGTAGTAATAATTTCTCCTGACTTGGATTTCATGTTGTAATTTAGATAAAAGTTTTGATTCTATTAGTGTTTGAGTAGCAATATTTAAGATTCTAATTAAAAATATGATTGAAAATAACCAGATTATTTGTTGTTTTAACTAAATTAGGTACTGGGCACAGCTTTTGATCCTTTCTTAGGAGGAAAAAACTTTGATGCAAAATTAGTGGAACATTTTTGTACAGAATTTAAAACTAAGTACAAGTTAGATGCAAAATCTAAAATTCGAGCACTTCTTCGTCTGTATCAAGAGTGTGAAAAATTGAAAAAGCTAATGAGCTCTAACAGCACGGACCTACCACTGAATATCGAGTGCTTTATGAATGACAAAGATGTTTCAGGAAAGATGAACAGGTGCGTCTTGTATTCTGCTAGATTAAATAGAAGGAACTTCTTGCTGAAACTACAGCCCAGATGTTAATCTAGCTGTGGTGTTGAGTGTCATGGCCCACATTTCAAGATTGTATCTACACACTAGGACTGTTCACATCACTAGAAACTAGGGTCACTTCTGCAAAGGGGTGGTTTATTTATTTTTTTTAGGGCAGGGAGGGGCAGTGGGAGAGACAGAATCTCAAGTAGTCTCCTTGCCCAGCGCGGAGCCTGACATGGGACTTGATCCCACAATCCTGAGATCATGACCTGAGCCAAAATCAAGAGTTGGATGCTTAAACAACTGAGCCACTTAGGCGCCCCATGCAAAGAGGTTTTTAAAAAAGATCTTTGCTAACTGCCCTCATGTTGGAGTTTTTTGGTGTTTTTTCTTTTTTGGTTTTTTTTTTTGTATTTATCATCTCTTAGTATTTCTAGGCCAGTAATTGAATAATGGTTTCACAAAGTTTTTGGAGTAAAACAGCAATCTTAATATAAAAGTGATTTTTTTTTTCCCAGTAATACCAGTAGAACTAGTTTTCTCCCCCATTTCTTTTCTGTACCTGTTTTGTAGATGTGTATATTTTTTTAAAGTTACAAATTATAATACAGTTAAACTTGGCCCATGTGGAATCAAGGTTGTCTAAGGAAAAAAAAAAAATTCACGGAGTTAATACTGTTTTAAAAATTTTTGGATAGGATAGGATACTGGTTTAAGATCATGTTTCTAAAGATTTATAGTGTTTGTCTTGTTTGCCAAGGGCACAATTTGAAGAACTCTGTGCGGACCTCCTGCAGAAGATAGAAGTTCCCCTTCACTCACTGATGGAACAAACTCAGCTCAAAGTTGAAGATGTGAGTGCTGTGGAGATAGTTGGAGGCACTACGCGAATTCCAGCTGTGAAAGAAAAAATTGCCAGATTCTTCGGAAAGGACATTAGCACAACACTCAATGCAGACGAAGCAGTAGCTAGAGGGTGTGCACTACAGGTACTGCTTTCTCGGCCCTTCTTTCTCTTGGGGCTAATTCTTTAAACCCATTTCTACTTTATTTCATTGTGGTGGGGTCATATAGTAAGCAAGGCCCTGTGTCTAGTTAGGTAACACAAGGGAGTTCACTTCTAAGCACATCCACATGGCTGTGGGGAAAAAAGGATCTTCAGATCTGGAGGATTGAGGAAATTTTTGAGTAATGGAAATTGGCAGCTGATGTTTCTTAAGGAACAGGCATGATTCTGAGGGGACACAGGAAACCATAAAGCACGAATTAGCTATGTGGTGGTGATAGTAGTTCCCAAGCGCAGAGAGGAGGATGAGAACTGCAACATGGTGTAATAAGGAAATGATTTAGGGCAAGATTTGCAGGGCTAAAAGTATTTGTTAACAAGTGATTCTAGAAAATAACTCCTCTTACTCCAAACTGATTGTAACTTCCTTATCAAGTAAGTGGGCCGCTCAGAGGTTTAAGTTTGTTCAGCAAAGCAAAAGCACCAAAACTGGAAGTTACTGGTAGGAAAATGACTACTTATATTTAGGATAATAATATAGTCACTAAGTAGTTTTAACTAAAGTTTCAAGGTAACTTCTTAAATTTTAATCTAGTTAGCACAGTTATTTTTAATACAAAACAGCAAGAGTCTTTGTACACAAAGATCTTTGGAAGGAGTATACTTAGTACTTTAAAAAAGGAAGACTATGTTGATGCTCATGACTGCTGATAAATCCACTGGATCCTTGGGATGCATCATGGAGTTTTCCTTTTTGCTTTTTCCTTGATAATGGAGTGTGCCTTTTTCTCTAATTCCCCAGAACATTGGAAATGTATGTCTATAGATGTAGGGCTATTTTGGCCTCTCTTTTGAAGGATCCTGTGCTAATCAGAGATTAACTTTTAGTTTAGTCGTGTAGTCAGTTTTATATGATTAATCTAAATCCATATGTCGATGGGTGTTATCCACCCCAGATTTGAATTTACCATTGCTTCCTTTATAAAATTACCTAAAAATACGAACATTTTGGGTTTTATCTTTTTTGACTTTCTTAAACATTTGAAAGGTGATGTGGGCAGAGCTGTTTGTGGATATATACAGAGATTCAAAAGCGGTACAGCTTATGATTGAAATTGTTATCAGGGCATTTTTGGCAAGGCCAGTGATTTATTCCTAATCTCCTATGAAAGTTGCTATTAGTTAATAATTGTCCTAAGAGTCATTATATTATCTGCCTATATTTATTGATTGGCTTAGTACTTAGATATTAAAATCCTTTGTACTTAAAATGACTTCTACTGTAAGCAATTCTGAATTTGAGTTTAAACATACCATCCAATTTGAATTGAGTTTTTTATATTAAAAGGTGAATGTAGTTTTTCATAATCTTACAGTAATCCTTTTTCTTTTCTCCTCTTCTTTTTTTTTTTTTTTTTTTTTAAGTGTGCAATTCTTTCCCCAGCATTTAAAGTTAGAGAATTTTCCATCACAGATGCAGTTCCTTTTCCAATCTCTCTGGTGTGGAACCATGATTCAGAAGATACTGAAGGGTATGTAACTGAAGATAACTTTATTCAGATACTGTATTTTAATATGGAGAAGAAAAATTGACACAAATGGCTTTTGCAGTTGAGGGTCTGATTAATCTGTTTGGGATCTTTAACAACCAAACCTATCAATATCTCTCTCCTTTTGGTGTAAATAAATCGCGAAGTAGAATTGGTGAAGATTTCAGAGCATTTCTTCCATTTTGTGTAGCATAATAAGCTTAAGTGCTTGGAATACTGAATGCCTTTTTCTTTCCTCTAGGGTCCATGAAGTGTTTAGTCGAAACCATGCTGCTCCTTTCTCCAAAGTCCTCACTTTCTTGAGAAGGGGGCCTTTTGAGTTAGAAGCTTTCTATTCTGATCCTCAGGGAGTTCCATATCCCGAAGCAAAAATAGGTAAGTAAGTTTTGTGTGTTTACACTTTTAAAGACTTGGTGTGCCAATGTAAAATTTTTTCTCCTCAGTGATGTTGAATGGAACATAATTCCTTGTTAAAGGCATTGTCAGTTTAGAATAATGATGATGGAGAAATCTCTTCCTTTTATTCATTAATAAATTGGCCTGTAGAAATCAGCTTGCTTATAGTGCTGCTGTTTCTTCCATGTGTTTGTGTTTAGGGACAGACACATTAGTTTTTTTTTTTCTCTTCTGTTACAGTCTCTACTTAAAGGATTACCACTTATTTTTATTCTTTTTTTTTTTTTTTTAAGATTTTATTTATTTGTTTGACAACATGCGCAGGGCGAAAGGGAAAGGGACAAACAGACTCCCAACTGAGCAGGGAGCCCAATGCAGGGCTTGATCCAGGACCCCGGGATCATGACCCGACCTGAAGGGAGATGCTTAACCAACTGAGCCATGCAGTCGCTCTCTATTTTTAATGTTAACCTTTCTTCTAGGTAGACTGTTACTTCCAGTTTAAAACTGTTGTGACGACTTCTCAAATGTACCTTTCTATTGTAATCCTTTTAAAGGTACATCTTTTTTGGTACATTTTTCTTTGAGAGGTTTGATAATATCCATTTGTTTTGACTCTTGGTAACTGAAAATTTATGGGAGATATCTTCCTAAGCGGCCATGTGTCTTTCCCAGGCTGAGGGTAAAATTTGCCAGTATTGCTACGTCTGTTGAGGACTCACCCTTGCCCCACACCTTTTCATAACAGTTATTTGAAGAAGTCTAACCTGACCAGTTATGTTTTCTTTCTTACTACTTAACACTAAAAATATTCTGATGCAGAAGAGTTTTTTGCTATTATGTTTGTAAACCATTTTTACGAATTTATTGCTAAGAAATTAGAGAAATTGTTGAATAGAGACTAAAATTTTAATAGGTTGGATTCTATGCATTAATTCTCCATCGTGCAAAGAATGAAATCCAAACTTTTCAGTATGACATTAAATCGATAGGTTATCACCAAAACTGAAAAGCTTGCACATACCTGAAGAATGATCTTACATCTCTCTCTCCTTTAACTCATCTTTGCTTGGAAACCCCACAGTAAATGCTGTTACTTTAAATGGGTCTTACAGTAATTATTTCCTGAGGGCCATTGATTTGATCATTACTGAATACCTATTCCAGCATCTTTCACTGACCTGGTAATTATATCTGCAACTTTCTGTGCTTGTGTAGACAGCACCTGAAATTTGAAGATGTCAAACCCCCATACATAGTGCTTTGCACATACTATGTTCCAAATACTTCATTTTGGTTTAGCAGCCTCTAGAATAACAAGACCATTGGAGATGATAGCTAACACCTACCACTTGGTTCTGTAGTTTTACGTGCTCACTGTAAATACTTACCAACTCTATCTACAGAAGCACACATAGGTTAAGTAACTTGCAGTAGATTACACAGCTAGGATTCTAGTCCAGAGACTCTGGGTCAGAGTCCATACTCTTAACTCCTACTCAGTAATGCTCTGGAGCTATTGTATTTTGCATAATTATTTCAGGTTTTGATAACAGGTTTTATCAAACCTCTCCTATTGAAGGCATAGGAAAATGTTTTGATTATTCAGTCAGAAAAACAGTATTCCCTAAAGACCCTGTAGGCTTAAAATGCATCTGGTGCTTGATATTGCCTGAGATCTCTGCCTTTTACTTGGTGTAACAGATTTTCATGTCTAGTTTGTGCTTACCCATCTGGAGAAATAGGGTAGGAGGATGCAAGGACTATTTATCATTAGTGTCTTACAGTATCTGTTAAATAAAAATCCCAAGAGTGCTTTACCTTTGAAGGTTTCCTGGCACATTAAGAATAATTCCAGGCATTGAAGTATACCATACAACTAAGTTTATTTTATGTTTGTTGTTTATGTCTTAATTCAATTGGTAGAGAAAATGGGAGGATTTGGGAATAGCCGTACTTTCAACTGTATTTCTTGGCCTTTGTCTTCTTTACAGACATTTAGATTCACTTCAAAAATTGTCAATTTCTTTTTGTTCCAGGCCGTTTCATAGTTCAGAATGTTTCTGCTCAGAAAGATGGAGAAAAATCTAGAGTGAAAGTCAAAGTGCGAGTCAATACACATGGCATTTTCACCATCTCTACAGCGTCTATGGTGGAGAAAATCCCAACTGAGGAGAATGAAGTGTCTTCTGTTGAAGGAGACATGGAGTGTCCAAATCCGAGACCAGCAGAAAACTTGGACACTGATGTAAGTTTTTGTATAAGCCTTTGAGTTTGAATATATATTTGACTTAACTCCAGAGGAAAAGAATTAGGGAAGGGTTCTCAAAAATGTTTTCCTTAATTTTATTTAGAATTTTGGGGAATGATGATAGCAGTTGCTAGATGGTGATAATGTATAGCCCAGAATTTGGTGAATTCTGCTTAAATTCTGTATAGCTTAATTTGAACAGGCACATTATATAATAAGACTGTAATAATTGATTACAAAATAATAAAGTGTCTCTGAATTTTTTTTATGGCATTGACCACATACTGAGAAAGCAGTGTTGACTGATTAAGAAAAAAAGAAAAAGACTTAAAAAACAAATTCGGTGAAATATATACCAAATATTAAAGCTGATTCATAAAAAACTATTGCAAAATTGACTTTAGTATTTTAAGACTTTTTTTTAAATTTACATGATTTGTTATATTGTGAGAGGGAAGGGAGATATATTGTGAGAGGGAAGGGAGAGAATTATCTGCATGGAATATAGAAAGTTACCATTTATATGTTTCCAGTTAGCATGAGTGCAGAAGAATTTAAAGAAACTTTGAAATAAATTAGCTCTTAGAGTTTACTTCTGGATAATAATCAGAAGTAGCTTAAACGAAGAGGCAAGTGGAACAGTGTTCTGGTTGAATATGATTAAGTGTGGTATCCTGTGGTCAGACAATCCCTAATTATCATTTTTAGAACATTTCAGGAACATTAATATCTGAGCCTTAGTTGTGTTCTCATTTTTAAAAATTTCAAAATAATGTATTGAATGATCAGTGCCTTGTACTTTTCCATTTGGCTACAGACACCATTATTCTAATGCCTGTTGTATCAATCTCTTAGTATCTTTTGGATCTGTTTACATCATGAGTGCCTTGTTTCAGTATACTCAGTACCTGCCTTAGAATCTTGAAGCTCTGAAAGAAAAATTTGAGAGACTTCAGGGTGGGCAGAAAGTAGGTAACTTAGAATGTTTTGGGCTTCTCCCAAAGATGAGAAGACTATAGCAAGCACTGATTTATTGGGGATTGAGGTCTACTAACATGTTGTAGCGCATATTCTTTATCCTGAGTTCTTCTGAGTTGGAAGTAGCTGGATCACAAAAAGAAGGTGAGAAAAGAGAGGAGTCTTGGGTATCTATCTGTAAGCTGAAATGATGAGTCCCTGAACTACTGATAGCTGGTTCCTTTATGCAACTGTTCATTTCATTGAAATGGCAGTAAGTCGAGCTGCTGATGGTTGCTGGTGAACTTAAGTTTTGGAATCTTGTTTCTGGGAGAGAGGCCTGGAGTTAACCTCTTTCTTCTGCTTTTGAGAGTTAATAGCTGTGTAAAGTGAGGTGATAGTTTCTTAAAGGAGAGTTCTTCATTGTCATCACATCAAAATGCCTACTGCTTGGTTATTTAACAATATTAACTGCTATCACTCAAAGAATTTCTTACAGGTTTAAGATTCATAAGGAGTTTTTAAATATTTTGTGTTTATTTTGCTTTTATCCAGTATCTGTTCTCCTCCACCTACTAAGATTTCAGAAATTGAGTGTACTGTCTTTGGTGCCCTATAACCTTTTAAATTTATATAAGTACACCTGCTTTCTACATCCTTTGTGCCTGGGCTTTCATTTCAGAAAAATATCCAGCAAGACAACAGTGAAGCTGGAACACAGCCCCAGGTACAAACTGATGGTCAACAAACCTCACAGTCTCCCCCTTCACCTGAACTTACCTCAGAAGAAAACAAAATCCCAGATGCTGACAAAGTGAGTGACTCTTCTAGTTCATTCCTTTAGACAATGTTGCAACATGTGATCATTAATGATATCATTAAATCTGCAGTTTCAAGAGCAAGCACCAAGTTACCTTATTCTGTATAGGGTTTTTCTTCTAATTTTTTATATGTTTTTCAATTAAAACGAGTTAGAGGTGCTCAAACTCAACTAAGAGAATTGAATATCCTGCTTTAGACATGAAAGCTTCTCTTGATTAACTGCCACTTCAAGCACCAGGAGGCAAATGCATATTTCTTGTCTTCTCTAATGCTAGAGGTACCTGCATGTGAGGGACAGAAATCGATACATCCCTCTGCTGTGTGATGAGTTTTCACTTGAATTAGTCTGATGATAAATACATGGGCTATAGGAGTCTAGTAAACTTTTTCTCCTGTCAAATCACCTGTCAAATTTAAGTTAATGATGATGGTCTGCTGTTAACCAGATTGTACCTCAAAGTCCTTTTTCTTTGCCAGGCTTCCACAGTATGTATTGGAAGCTAAATTCAATATTTGTGCTTTGTCCCTTGAAAAACAACAGCTTCTAATCAGACTTTTAAAATTCATAGTCAGATACTGGAAAGTTCCTATTGTTACTCCAGATCATTCCGTGCTTTGCAGAACTTCACTCTTTGTACAGGTTGCTTGTTAAATTACTAGCCTTTCATTAGTGGTTTGTATTTCTCTTACCTTTAAATGAATTACAGACTTGTTCATTGGCAAATATACATTTTACACTTGGTAAAGTTTCCAGTTTTTACCATGCCCTGACTGGTCCTGTGGGGATCCTCCTATGAGCTTTAGTTCCTGACTCTGAAAGCTGCCTTTCTGTCCTCCACAATGATGGTGGTAGAGCAGCATTGCTTTCTTTGCCACAACAGCTTAATGTCCCATCCCTCCCCTTCACTTAGTGTTGAGTATTAACTGACTTGTGCTGGTAGTCTCAGTGCCTGTCTGGAACATGCCATTGGGTACTATCTAATGTTCTTAGTTGTAAGTGGGACCGCTGGCGTCAGGCCTTTTGGAACGTTCTCACACACTCCTTTGGAGGGTTCTTTATCCATGCCTTGTCGAGTGCCATTTTGTAATAATTTTGGTTTAGTCAGTAGTTGGTCTAATGTTGTACCGTCAGAGTCTTATGCTGACTTTAACTGCCACATGTGTACTGTCATCCATTTGTTTATCAAATATCCGTCGTATGCCTGTGTTTTGCGAGGTATAGGTGTCCTCTAATTCATTTTCCTTGTGGTCTGTGCCCCCAGAGCATACACAGTATATTGATGGGTTCTCAGGTGCTCTAGGGTGAAGAAGACATGGGGACTGCTGCTGATTGACTAGATCCTTGCTGGTGAGACAACTGGCTACACTTCTGAGACCTGTGACTTACAGGAATACTGAACTAGAAGTCTGAGAAAAAGGAGTTCTAGTCCCACATCTGTCTTTGTCATTTTAGGCAAGCCACTGAACCGCTTTCAAGTTCCAGTTTCTTCTATGAATTGCTTAGAGTTCTAACAACCTTTTAACTTGCCAGAATTAACCAGTGGTGGTGCTCATTATAATGATGAGTCCCTCCTGCTTGACCAGTTCAGCCAGTCAGGGTGTATGTTTTATTCCCTCGGTTATTTTCTGATCTGTTCTGCAGCTGAGTTAGTTTCCTAAATTGTGGTCTTTGTCCTCTCAGCTGGTAGGAACCTGTAGAAATGGGAAATACATAGAAAAGTCTTGGAAAATTAAAGGCCATAGGAGATACTTACTTCTTTAGCCCTGTATTTATGTATTTTGAAAAATCTGCAGTAAACCATTAGAATTTGCTGCATTTCATTTTCTGTTTTAAGGCTCTTTTATCTCTTTTTACTTCCCAGAATTGCTTGTGAAAAGGGGTATGACTGCAAGGCAGATAGCGGGAATAAGGATATTTATATGTATACATATGTATATGTATGTATATACATATATATATGTATGTATGTGTGTGTATATACAATCCCCAAATTCAGGAGGAAACTTCAGAATGCACTCATCAGTGTAGTGCTAATTGTAATTGAAGCAGGTATAATACTGGGATATAGGGACTCAGGACTGTATCACAGGAATAGAATTGATTCTAATATGCTTAGCATTGGTCACAGTCTATCTTAGTTACTGTTAGATTCTAGACTGGTATTTAAAGATGTGATAATTTAATAATAGTTTTGGCTTTTTTGGAGTCCTGGACATTGCTTATGGGGCTTAAAAATTAAGGACCTATAAAGAAAAGTGTTAGCAGGAGAGATTAAATTTAAGTGTAACATGCAAAGAGAAAAATATCCTGGTGAATTCTTGAGGAAAAATATGACCTATTTCACTTGTAATTGCAGGCCGGCTTAAAAGGAGTGGGTGGCAATTAGATGATCTGCACTCTTCTAACTTAGGATTTTAGGGGCTTTATTTTTGCCTAAGTCATTAGTAAGTATGATAGGGAGATTTTGCTGTTGTTTTCAAGGATTATTTAAGAATTTTCCTTTTTTTTTTTGTTTTTTTTTTTTTTTTACTCCTTTTCTAAGGCAAATGAAAAGAAAGTTGACCAGCCTCCAGAAGCTAAAAAGCCCAAAATAAAGGTGGTGAATGTTGAGCTGCCTATTGAAGCCAACTTGGTCTGGCAGTTAGGAAAAGACCTCCTTAACATGTATATTGAGACAGAGGTAAGTACTTCAGGTAAATATTTTCCATTCTGGAATCTGTTAAGTAGTTTGGCCCTGTTACCCATATTTGTAATAGAGAAATAGCTGTACTTACTTCTTTCTCATACCCCAAGTTTTATACAGTTTTAGGAATAAGATGAATCCAAAACCAGTGGTCCTTTAATTTTTTTTAACAAGTTTTAATCACATTTTTGCATCCTACGAGAGAGATGTATACCATAGATCATTCTGTGTGATAGATAATTGATAGCCCAAGTTCTTGGAAGAAATTGGATGCCAGGATGTCCTAGCACAGGGCACAATACAGTTGGTATCTCAGGCCACACTAAATATTTCTGTTAAAATACATTGTACCTCTCTGTAGTCTAGAGTATGTGAAATAATTTGAGATTTGCTTTTGTTGTTTTGTTTTGTTTTAGTGAGATGGCAACGTGTTTCAAAATTTAATAATCATACCTCGTTAATATTTCATAAATAAGTAAATAAATTTACTTCTAGTCCTTGATTTCAAATATGGTTCCAGCATCCTATGATCATTATATATTGGCCAATATTAATCCCAATATGAGACAACCATAGAATGATCTAAAAGAAAATTAAAACGAATTGGGTTTTTTCCTTCTTGGTTTAAACCTGAGATGCAAAAGTTATGTAATTTATTATATAACTTTAAAAAAATTAAAACCCACTATGTGTATTTAGTAAATGAAGAACTTTGTAAGATTTGTTATAAGTTTCATGAGTTGTAAAAGTGTAAACACTTTTTTTTTTTTTGGTATAATTGTTGATTTACACTAGAGTCTAGTTAACGTTTAGTTACAATAGAAGATTAAGGCTGGAATTAACCTTTTCTGTTTTCTGACAGGGTAAGATGATAATGCAGGATAAATTGGAAAAGGAAAGGAACGATGCTA
Organism: Canis lupus baileyi; assembly: GCF_048164855.1. Taxonomy (NCBI): domain Eukaryota; kingdom Metazoa; phylum Chordata; class Mammalia; order Carnivora; family Canidae; genus Canis; species Canis lupus. The sequence continues at coordinate 10,667,228 of NC_132861.1, forward strand.
AAAATGCAGTGGAGGAATATGTGTATGAGTTCAGGGACAAGCTGTGTGGACCATATGAAAAATTTATATCTGAGCAGGTATGTGTGGAGCTCTGTTCTTATTTTTTTTTTTTTTTAATTTTATTTATTTATTTACGATAGTCACAGAGAGAGAGAGAGAGAGAGGCAGAGACACAGGCAGAGAGAGAAGCAGGCTCCATGCACCGGGAGCCCGACGTGGGACTCGATCCCGGGTCTCCAGGATCGCGCCCTGAGCCAAAGGCAGGCGCCAAACCGCTGCGCCACCCAGGGATCCCAGCTCTGTTCTTATTTAGATAATCTCATAAAGTGTTTCACATCAAATTTGACATGTATGTTTCTACTAGATTATCTAATGAGCTTTCTGAGAACAGAAAACTTGAAACAGAGATTGTATAAACAGAGTCCTGAAGAGAGGCTAATTAGTGAGGTGTGGTTTTACTCTAACTCGTCCCAATGACTTTAGTTTTTACCATCCAGAAAGAACCTATCAAACATTTATTCAGAGTCATAACACTACAGGTATGGGGGCTAGAAGGAGAAAAAGAGAAAATCCTTGGTTTTAAACACCTCAGACCTTTTGTTTCTATTTTTTTGTTATGACTCTGGTTCCCTTGGTTGGTCATGGTCATTATTTTATCCCATAAGACTTATTCCTCCAGTCATTCCAAAGTTGATCGGGCACATTATTCCCTTTAGGCCTTTTCTAAGCTCCCACAGTCCTTGTGTGGCTCTGAGTAAATCCCAAAAGCACAACTGTGAAAATGGGGCTTGGAAAACAATTGGCAGGTAGAAATTTGGGATGGTTTTGGGATTAACTCTGGAGTTAAAAGAATTTTGAAACTTAAGGGTCAATTTTAGTTCTAGGATCCTTGGGCTACCTTGTAATACATGTTAGTTTTGGGCTCTGCCCTGACATTTCCTGGATTTCTTATAATCGGGATTCTGAAGGAGAGATGACCCAAAGCAGGATAGGCCTCCTAAGGATAGAGTAGAAATACGTTATGGGAGTTAGTTCGGGATGATTTTTTTTCAGTGATGGAATTGTCAACTTGTCTCTTTCCTTTCCAGTATTGGATAGTTGTGGGAGTGATTAGAAAGTTACTTAAGACCTAATTGCTTTGGAGAGCAAGATCGTTGCCCTTCCATAACCCTCCCCCCCCCCATTCCAATGTACAGATTGTCCTAGAGTGGACTTCTGAGATATTATTGTTAAGTCAGTAAGCGGAATTACTGTTAATCCATCATGTAAAAAATATGGAGCTACTAGTGTTCATTGCTCCTTGATCCTTTTCCATAAAGAGAATCCAGCTAATCAGAGTGCCTTCTGAGAAATAAGATTGGTGACTTCGTTTTTAACACATCTAGGATGACTCTGTTTTGTTATGAAAACTTTCAAAGTACACTTAACCACTGATACACTGACTCTCACATTACATATACAGGATCACCAAAATTTTTTGAGACTGCTTACAGAGACAGAAAACTGGCTTTATGAAGAAGGAGAGGACCAAGCTAAACAAGCCTATGTGGACAAGTTGGAAGAATTAATGGTAGGCCCTTCTCTCCCCCTAGAAAGCACTGTGTTTTAGACTACAGACTTTGGAAATGCAGTTAAACAAATGTTAAGTTATTACATTTTGTTTTAGAAAATTGGCACTCCAGTTAAAGTTCGGTTTCAAGAAGCTGAGGAACGACCAACAGTGTTTGAAGAACTGGGACAGAGGCTGCAGCACTATGCCAAGATCGCAGCAGACTTCCGAAATAATGTAAGTCTTGTATGTTGTAAGTTACCTTAGGTTTTAATAAGCTAATAGTAAGTTGAGGAACCTTTACTGTGAACACATCTTCTTAAATAAGAAATTTCGTATTTCAGACCAGAGGTAGATTTGAACTTCATGGAAAATTGGGCCAGGTTAGAGGTTACTGTTAAATACTTATCTTTTTTTAAAAAAAATATTTTATTTATTTGAGAGCATGAGTGCGGGTAGGGCCAGAGGGAGAGAGAGAAGCAGACTTCCTGCTGAGCAGGGAGCTTAATGCGGGGCTTGATCCCAGGACCCTGAGATCATGACCTGACGCAAAGGCAGATGCTTAACCAACTGAGCTACCCAGGCACCCCACTGTACGTAATTAAGTCTACAGAATGACCATGCTTTTTCCATTCAGGATGAGAAATACAATCATATTGATGAGTCTGAGATGAAAAAGGTGGAGAAGTCTGTTAATGAAGTGATGGAATGGATGAATAATATCATGAATGCTCAGGCTAAAAAGAGTCTTGATCAGGATCCAGTTGTACGTGCTCAGGAAATTAAAGCAAAAATAAAGGTAGGCATTACTGTCTAATGTTTACTGCTGTGTATTCTTCGGGACTCAAGTTGCAATCATGTGAACTTTGTTTTTAGGATTTCATTTATTCATTCATGAGAGAGACAGAAAGAGGCAGAGACACAGGCAAAGGGAGAAGCAGGCTCCCTGTGGGGAGCCTGATATGGGACTCGATCCCAGGACCTCGGAATCATGCTCAACCACTGAGCCACCCAGGCATCCTGCAATCATGTGAACCTTAAATAAGCTCTTTCTTTGATCAATCTTTTACCTCCTCCTGATTGAGACCAGATTTCTGAGTTCATCATTGATACTACAAAATATTGAAGACCTTATATGCTTTTCTTAAATTTCCATTGCTTCATTATTCATTCAAAAACATATTTGTTGAGCCCCTACCACATTGTTCTCAGGTTAATTTTAGACAAAGTCAGTCCTTGCCCCTGTAGCAGTCATCTGGTTCGAGGAAGGCTTGTCAGCAACAAGTATGAGAGGAAGTGTATCAGATGGTGTCACATGCTGAAGACAAAAATAAAGTAGTCAAAAGGATTAGGAGATTCTGGGCACTGGAGGAGGACTCAGAATGGTATTTTATCAAGAAAGGCCTTGCTAAGTGTGTGAGGCTCTGAAGAAAGTTGAGTAGAAAACCAAAGAATGCTTTCCATCTGGAAAAATGTTCAAACACAGTGAGAGTTGTGAGCCTTTTGTTTTGTTTTTAGATTTTACTTACATATTTTAGAGATAGCGAGCAAGCATGCATGCTAGTTTGGGGGAGGGAGGGAGAGGGAGAGAGTATCCCAGGAGTCGTGCAGACATGGGGCTCGGTTCCGGGACCCTGAGATCATGACGTTGGCTGAAATCCAAGACCCCGAAGCTCAACCCATGGAGGGAGCCACCCAGGTGCCTCCAAGAATCGTGAGCCTTTGAAGTCAGAGGGCTATAAGCTTGAATCCCTGTTCTTCACTCACTAGCTTTCTTGATCTTGAGGTTGAGTTACCCAACCTCTCTTGAACCATCTTTCCTCTTGCATAGGTGGGGATAATAATTTCTACCTTTCAATATTGTTGTGAGGTTTAAATGAAGTAATAACATTTGAGTTAACACTTTTAGTACTTTGCAGGTTCCTGACTCATCATAGAAAAATATTCAGTGCTCTTTTCTCTTTTGATCAGAATTCAAGCCATAGTTTTGGGCAAGTGTAATGGGAAAATTGAATTCCTTGAGACGTGTATAATTGGGATTGGTAGAAAAATAACAGTTCAGGTGTGTTAGGAAAGTAATTGAAAATGACTAGATGGATCAGAGTTAACCTATTTACTGGTTTTCTTTTCCTTTGGTTAGGAGTTGAATAACACTTGTGAACCCGTCGTAACACAACCCAAGCCAAAAATTGAATCGCCCAAACTGGAAAGAACTCCAAATGGCCCAAATATTGATAAAAAGGAAGAAGATTTAGAAGGCAAAGAAAATTTTGGTGCCGAGCCTCCACATCAGAATGGTGAATGTTACCCTAATGAGAAGAGTTCCATTAATATGGACTTGGACTAGATAATATTATGTTGGCTTAGTCCTTCAATGAATAAAATATTTTTGCCATAGTATGTGATTCTACATAACATACTGAGACTATTTATATTTTCTTTTTTTAAGGATGTTTAGAAATTTTGTGTATTATATGGAAAGAGAAAAAAGCTTAAGTCTGTAGTCTTTATGATCCTAAAAGGGAAAATTGCCTTGGTAACTTTCAGATTCCTGTGGAATTGTGAATTCATACTAAGCTTCTGTGCAGTATTACCATTTGCATCACTAAGGATGAAATTGACTTTTGTCTTTTGGAGAAACTAAAACTGTACTGCTTGTTCAAGAAGGCTTTGATTAAAATCTTGAGGCATTTGTTCCTGCCAAGGTAGTTTTCTTGCATTTTGCTCTCCATTTCAGCATGTGTGTGGGTGTGGATGTTTATAAACAAGACTAAGTCTGACTTCATAAGGGCTTTCTAATATTAATTCTGAAAAATAGAATACAACTTTTTGCTTTGATATTAAAAATCAATGAGTAAAGCAAAAGCTAGTGAAATGTGTTAGCATGCAGAACAAAAACTTTCAACTATATCTCTTGTTATACAGTACATTGTCATGTGGAGGTGTAAATTGGAAGAAATGTTGATTCTGTTTGTAACTGATATTGTGAAGCCTTTTATGAGCTTTAAAATAAAGTTCATCTTATGGTGTTATTTCTAAACGGTTTTGTCACTAACTCCAAAATGGAATCGGGGGAGGGGAAGGTGTATAAATTGTAGCAGAAATGAAGTTATTTAGTATGAAAATTTGATTCTCCTTTTTTGCTGTTCTTACATGTGCTTTCTCCTGATAGAAAAGTAGCATATATTTATTACGGTAAATTTTTTTAAAATATAAAGTTGAATATAGCCCTAGCACGGGGCAGGGGGAGGGGAACATTAACTTCTTGCATATCCTTCAAACCTTGTCTTAATAATGGGGATGTGTTGGGACAGGTATGCGTGTTACATGGTTGTGTAGGCTGTTTTTTAAAACTGTATAACCAAGGAAAGAAGTGAATATAGTCAGGTGTTGTAACTGCACTGCTTTCCTGAGTCCCAATATAAAGACATACAAATATTTTAACCAGTCCCAGTGTTGGTGGAGAGAAGGTTTTTGTTATCTGAGGCTGCAATGGATCCTATCTGCTTATTTTCTAAGGACAAGAAGGGTTGGCTTGCTGGGGAAGACATGCATGCTTAGGTTAGATACAGTCCTCAAATACCCCAGGCACTCCAGTTACTCAAATTTTAAAGCCCATACTCCAAAAATGGCCACTAAGTACTAAGTAATCTGTTTTTGTGAATGTGATGTGTACTTTAGCATTGTAAGTGTTCCTATTTGCAGTTCATAAATATCTTATTGATAATGTTTGAATGTTGATCTTCTAGAAAATGTTCTTAGTAACACTCTTAACCATTTGCCGATACTTCACACATTTTCCCAATTTGTAATTTCTTTGCACCTTTCTTAACCATAAAGAGTCTGTCTCTTGTGGTTTTTCTTATTTCTTAGTGCATATTAATATATACTCATTGGGTATGTGGCCCCCCATTGAGACATGAAGATAGGTTAGTGATCTGTGTACTATTGGGAAGCCCATAAAAAATGAAAGATTTTTAAAAATATGAATGGGAGAACTTTTTCTTCCACCCCAGAAAAGTACCTGGTGATGATAAAGGAACTATCATCTGGCCTAAGTTGTTGTAATTAAAGGTTAGAAATTTTCTGTAGTATCACTTTTCTGTAAAATCTTTTATAAAATGACCTCAGGATTGCGTTTTTGGATGTGGGGGAAAACCACAATGTCAACGTTGACTACTTTGTGATATGTATTAACAATTGTGTGAGCCTGCATTAGATATATCTAGTAATCACCTAGAATCCTCAGGACATGGACTAGTTTGGGTAAGTGCTCTTTTTAACAAAGCGTTGAATTTTATATTTAATTTTCACTTAAATTGTAACTTCATGACAATTATTTTTAAAAATGTCTACTCTCTAGAGAACATAGGTACTAACCTCTTTGACACTGGTGGTAACAACTTACTAGATAGGCCCAAGGCAAGAAAAACGAAAGCAAAAATAAACTCTTGGGACTTCATTAAGCTAAATAGCTTCTGTACAGCAAGGAAACAAATGAAAAGGCAACCTTTGGAATGGGAGAAGATATTTGCAAATAACCTATCTGATGAGAGGTTAGTATCCAAAGTATATAAAGAATTTAAAAAACTGAACACCCAAACAATCCAGTTGTTAAATGGGCAGAAGACATAGACATTTTCCCAAAGAAGATTTAAAAAAAAAAAAGACACATGAGAAGATGCTCAACATCACATCATCAGGGAAATCTAAAAACTACAATGAGATACACCTATCAGGATGGAAAACTAACACAGGAAACGTGTTGGCGAGGATGCAAAGAAAGGGGAACCCTCTTGGACTGTTGGGAACATAAACTGGTGCAGCCACTCTGAAAAAGAGTATGGAGTTTCCTCAAAAGGTTAAAAATAGAACTACCCTATGATCCAGCAATCACACTACTAGGTATTTACCCATAGAATACAAAAATACTGATTTGAAGAGAGATAAACACCCTGATGTTTATAGCAACATTATCAGCAATAACCAAACTATGGAGAGACCCAAGTGTCCATCAACTGATGGACCAATAAAGAAGATGTGGTCTATATAATGGAGTATTACTCAGCCATCAAAAAATGAGATCTTGCCATTAGCAATGTATATGGAGCTCTTTAGAGGGTATTATTATGATAAGTCAGAGACAAGTACCATATGATTTCACTCATAAGTGGAATTTAAGAAAACATGAACATAGACAAATCAGGAAACCGTTAACTGTACGAAACAAACTGGGGGTTGCTATAGGGATGTGGGCAGGGGGACAGGCTAGATGGGTGGTGGGCATTTAAGAGGGCACTTGTGATGAGCAGTGGGTGTTATATGTAAGTGATGAATCACTACATTCTACTCCTAAAACGAATATTACAGTATATGTTAATCAGAATTTAAATAAAAACTTGAAAAAATAAAAATACTGACTTTAGTAATCATTAATGGACCCCTGAAGTCTAGTTCATCATGAACATTGGTGAAGTCTGAGCAATGATTAACTTTCTTGGGTAAAATTCTTCAATATTTACTTGATTTTTCTTGTCCTTGATTTCTCATCAAAAAGTATATGCTTCTTTACTAAATAGCTATCAAGAGTTACTTTAAAAAAAAAAAAAAAAAAGAGTTACTTTTAGAAAGGCCAAAAAAATAAACTTTAGCTGTTGTCGATGACTTGCTTTTATCAACAGTGTTCAATATTTTTTTTTTTTTGGACATAACCATTTGTCAATTTATACCCAGATTGTTGTCTTGTCTGTGGTATTTGCAGTGAAGGAATATCTCACTATCTGTATGTAATCAGCACAAAACAACCATATCATACTTTTCTGGAGAGATTGAGTCTTGATTCAAAGGTATTTGGCAAGATAAATTCACTCTCCCAAAGAACTGAGTAATTTGGACATGGTTAAGCTCTTGTAGTGGGCAGGATGATGAGGAAGTTTCTGCTATGCCATTGCTGCTATCAGTGGCAAATGTGCTATGACTGTCTAGCTTTGCTAGACTGGGGTACTTCCTGAAGGACGACCAGCCAAAATTCATTACTTTTGAATCTGTATTTGCATGTGTTTTGTAAATAATATGAGCATGTGTGACACATTTGAAAGCTTTAGAATAATTCGCTATTCCAGTGTCTACTGGTTTTATTTTCTCAGTATTGTAGCATAGTGTGGGTCCCTTAATAATTCTTATTCTGCTTAAGGACAGGTGGCACTATGATATAGTGGAAAGAACATTTTTTTAGGTAAAAAAGGATATAGTTTCACGTCCAAGGGTTCAAACTGTGCTTCCCTCAGGCCCCTCCCCAAATACTATGGTTTTTAGATCACCTGACTTTCCTGAATCTCCCATTTCCTTATCCGAAGCTACATCACATACCCTTGGCAAAGTCTCTCATGTTGTGCATCCCTCGATGGCAGCATCTCTCAGCCTCAGCACCATTGACCCTTGGGGCTGGATAATGTGTTGTCGGGGGCTGCCCTGTACCATGTATAACATTGAACAGCATCCCTCATCCACTAGTTGCCACTAGATGCCCCTGTTGTGACAACCCAAACTGCCCCCTGTACCTTGAGATCCATTCTAAGGAAAGTGAACTTCAAAATCCTACAAAAAGTGAAGGACGGAAATTGGCACTTAACTGCCTCTAAGTGACCCAGCACTCTGCCAGGTGCTCTTACTCAGGCTTCACAATCCTTTGAGGGGTGTTTATTTCCCATTTTACAAGTGGAGAAATGGGGTGGAAGACAGTCCGACTAACTTAGATCTGATGGACTCAAAGCCTCTTCTCTCTGTGGCAGTAGAGTGATAAATGTTAGCACGCACTTAGGTGTAAAAGTTGGTCAGCACTGTCAAAATACACTTTTAGCATCATTGCAAATGCTTCATGAGAGGACTCATTCTGTTCTTTGAAATTATGTTGAATTCAACCATATTAAGATTTGCTGTTTTTTTTTTCACCAGGCTGTATATAGCTTCCTAAACTCATGCTTATATGAAACACCAAAGCTTTTCTTTACGAAATACAGACTCTTAATCCAGTGTTTTTGACCCTGATCAAGAGAGGGACAGAAAAGAAGAGGGAATGGGGACGAGGATTAAGCAAAATATCAGTGAATCTAAAACAGTCAAGATGAGTATTGGTTCTGTGAGACAATTGCAATTGTTTATCACGCTTTTGTTAGGCTATTGCAATTGTTCCTTAAAAAACAAAAAACAAAAACCAAGCTTGCATTTTTCATTAAACTTTGCCCTAGAAGCAGTGATTTGCAACACTGGCTGCAACTTAAAAGAGTTCAGAGGCTTAAAATAAAAAAAACTTTAATTTTTTTTAAAATTTTTTAAAAATTAAAAAAATTAATTTAATTAACAAATTAAAAATTAAAATAAAAAATATATATATACACACGCACCCTCAGAAGTTCTGATTTAGTTGATCTGGGATGGGACCCTGGCATCAGGATTTTCATCACTTCCCAGATGAGGCTAATGTACAAGTGCAAGAACCACTGGGCTGTTGACTATATGGCATCTATGTTAACCGACATTTCAGCCCTAAGAATTTGAAGTTCCATTTCCCAAGCATTGATACTGTGTTCTGTAAACTGGTATATGTTCATCTATTTACATTTTTCTGTACTCAGCCTTTTCTCATTGGCTAGGGATGTTCAATTCCAACTTCTTTACACCTGTCCTGTCACTTCACAGTAGGAGAATTTGGGGACTGATGGCTGTGTACATCGTTTAATGGCTTCTGCTTTCATCCCTTAAGGCTTGAGTCATATTGAGAATGAGCCAACTGTGCAGCCAACTGAATGAATGGTAGTAGTTATTTGTGCTAGTGCTCTTGGGGGTCCTTCCCAGCATCACCACCACCCCTCACCCCAACATCCTCTGCATATTCTCCTACAAATGTGTTCTTTTTAGATGCTTTGGTCTTTTATTATTAAAAATCAAATAAGTATAGTAGAGAGAATCAGGAAACAATCTCCTACTTACCCAGTACTGGCTCTAACTCAGTTGGGGGTTGTAAGGGATAGTAAATTAAGTGTTTGCATAGCTTTTCAGTCAAACATACTGCAGTTTCCATTCTGGCTCCACTTTTTACAATCAGCATGGTTTTGGCATTGACACCCAACCCTCCCGCTCCAGCCAATTTCCTCCGAGCTCAGTTTCTCCCTCTATAATGTGGTTGTGAGGATTAAAGGAATTTCTATACATGAAGCATTTGGTGATCTTGCCACAGAGCAGGCACCCAGTGAAGGCTTTGCCACACCAAGAGTAGAGAATCACTTCCTCTGCTACTTTTCCTCTCTAATATCAGCATGTACTGTTTACTGTTATTACTGCACACACACAAACACATTGATATTTTTAATTTCCTCCCTTTCATGTTTTCTGTGAAAAGCGTGACTCTTTAAATAGACATAGGCAGTCAAAGCATGCCCATCTTGCTGCTCAGTGAACCAACCAGCTGCTGTGGGGTTAGTGGGAATTCGGTCTATTTATTATTGCTGGGTGCCCAGGGCTACCCTTTTGCTAACCACTTCAGGATAGGAATGTTCTAAAAGACAGATGGTGCTCAAAACCGCCCTTGGGAACCATGGCTTTATAATCCATAAGCAGAGGACAATATTTTCCCAGTTCCGAAGAAGGGGTGGTTGTCAGGATTTGTGAATTATCCTGTTTACTAGCATAAAAACCTCTGAAAGAGGGGTGTGCCTGGGTGACTCACATGCTTAAGCATCTGACTCTTGAGCTCAGCTCAGGTCTTGATCTCACAGTCTTGAGTTCAAGCCTCATGCTGGGGTCCACTCTGGGCATGGAGACTACTTAAAAAACAAACAAACAAACAAACAAACACCAAATACCTCTGAAAGAGTTGCCTAAATAACATCCCTTTTCCTTAAAACAACAATAAATACCAAGGTAGCATTCTTTTTAAGTGCCTTAACTTTTTATTTAGAAAAGTTAACAATGTTGCAGTGAACACTTGGCCAGTCATGGTTCCACTCACCTCTCTCTTCCCCACCCACCTCCTCAGAACAGGGACCTCCTTCTCCCAGACCACAAGTTTGTTGCCACACCCAAGGAACCCCTCACTGGCACAATAGCATTATCAGGTCCATTTGTCTCCCAGATGTTCTTTAGAGCTATTTTTTTGGATCCAGGATACAATCAAGGATTATACACCTTGATTGTCATTATCAGCCCAACCTCCTTTTAAATGATGTAAATTAAATTTGTATGAGAACTTTGGACATTTTACGGCAATACTGTTTGTGTTTTGCCTAAGAAGAGCTTTACTGAAGAATTAGAAGATGGTTCTTTATTAGTCAAATAATTAGATAGTACTTGTATTCACTTAGATCAACTGCATCTTTATAAAAGAAATTGGGGGTGATCTCATGAGTTGGGTCATAAGAGCCACCCAGGGGTCCCTCTGCAAACATTTCAAATTCGCACTTCAAACACGCACGACGGTGAAGTCAGCTCTCCTCACTTCCCCCTCTAGCCTGGTCTCCTCTGAGCATCTGCCTTGGGCTCAGGACATGATCCCGGGGTCCTGGGATCGAGCCCCACATCGGGTTCCCTGCATGGAGCCTGCTTCTCCCTCTGTCTGTATCTCTGCCTCTTTCTCTCTCTGTGTCTCTCATGAATAAATAAAATAAGAAAGAAAGAAAGAAAGAAAGAAAGAAAGAAAGAAAGAAAGAAAGAAAGAAAGAAAGAAAGAAAGAAAGAAAGAAAGAAGTCTGCAGAGAACCAAGGCAGACAGCCAGTGAGTAGGGGGGCTCGCAGGTGCAGAACCCAGGAGGGAGGTCTGAGCTAAAATAGACTGCCGGTTAGAGTGGAGGCAGTGCCTCAAGCTCTCAGTGTAGACAAACAACTGGGCCATATACGGACCCGGGTGAAGGGTGGGTGGTTGGTGGGTGGGGAGAGCAGGGCCACTGTGTCCAGTGAAACAGAATATGGGGTACACAGGGTCCCTAGGAGTCACTCCTTCTCCAGTGGAAGCTGCAGTCCTGCTCCAACATCTCCACATCATCCCATTTTCCGAGGAGAGGCTGGTCACTGTCTTAGGGACCCAAGACTTCCCCAGCCAACAACAGGAGAATAGCCTCGGACTGCTCTCCTTGCTTGTCCAAACTAGCTGTGACACTCTGACTTCTCCTCTTACAAGTAAATGAGGATTTATTAGCTTATGTAAGAAATGATGCACCCTGTCAGGAACATGATCTGTGTAGGCCTCAGCCTGGAATTGGTCCCAATGGCCTGCGAGACCTCTCTGCGGACTTGTTTTAAGGGGCCAGTGGCAGCCCCCTGCCCCATGCATGCCCTCTCTGCCCCCACGAGACAAACCCAAAGCAGGATAGGCCACAGGTGGATTTCTCTTTCCAACCCTGTTATTCCAAAGAGGTCTTTGTGTCATGCAACTTTACAGTGTCTGTGAGAGATGGAGTTTGAAATTCACTCTTGGCTAAAACTCTGGACAGCATGTGGAAGGGGAGAAAGTCAATTCTCAGCTGCAGCCGAGATTCAAGAGGGTCCCCCAGGTAGGAAACAGGCAGAGGCAATGGGGCGAGGACAGGGTGACACCAGATGGAGAGAAGGGAGGACCCAGGACATTCCGGGGTTCTTTCTGGGTTTGATGCTGGTGCCTGAAACACATGCTTCTGATTTCCAGGGCCTGTTTACTCAGTGGGTAATTTAGGGTTCCAGTTTACTGCCCACTCTCCTAAATCTACATGTGGGGGAGTGCTCTGCAAACACAGCGTCCATTGTCTCCTTATGCTCATTCGCTCCAACTGCTCTGCTCTCAGAAATCACCCATGAACTTTCTGGAGCTAAGTCTAGTGATCTTTTGGGCCTCATCTCCTCTGGTGGCTTTGTAGCACTCACTGCTCTGCATGTCTCGCTCCTCTTTCACTGGTCTGGAGGCCAGAGGTGTGAAATCAAATTGGTGGCAGGGTCCCACTCTCTCTGAGGGCTTTGCGGGGAGGATCCTTCCTTTCCTCTCCCAGCTTCTGGTGGCTCCAAGTGTCTGTTGGCATGTGGCCACATCTCTCTTTTTCACGTCATCTTTCCCCCATGTTATCTCCTTTGCCTCTCTTACAAGGACACTTACGATAGCATTTAAGGACAACTCAAATAATCCAAGGTCATCTCCCCCTCTCCTGATACTGAGGTTAATCACATCTGTAAAGACCCACTACCCAGGGAGGTCACATCCACAGGTTCTGGGGATTGGAACTCGCTAGCTGTGGCTGGCCATCGTTCAGCCCATACACTGCCCCACAGTGGATGAGAAGAAATATTGCCTATGTCTTTCTTGCAGTGTTTTCCTGTCTGTGTTTCATCAGAGAGAAATCTCCCAGAGAAAATATGCTTCCTTTGTTGTTGTATAGGCATATTAAGCCAGTAATTAAAATTTGTAAGCCTTTAGTAATACCTCCGATGATCATAAAGAGGCACACACATGACGTCTTTCTTCATGAGAGTTCCCACAACAAGAGGCAGAAGTGAAAGGGGAGGCTGGAAAGTGCGTATTGGGATGGGAGGGAGGAGAGGGCATGATATATCAAACCGGCCATATTATTTCAGACTAGCATCTAAACTATAGAATATTCTTGGGATTTTGGAACTGAGGGTGAGGGGCTGATCAGGTTAATTTACCTGATCAGAAAGGGCAGGTGGTGGTATGAGGGATGGAGAGGACAGGCTGGCCTCAAAGAGGGGCCTGGGACTAGTCAGGATTCAGGTAGGGCCGAGTGGCTTCCACGGTCTAGAAGAATGGTCTTGCCCCTGTTCTGAATCTCAGAGGCAGCTGACCAAGCATCATAGAGTTGTAGCCAGCCTCCCTCAAGCACCTGGTGTGGCGAAAAGGCTGCAGCTCCTCTTTGATGGGCCCCTACCTTCTACCGGAGCATCCTAGGAAGGCAAACAAATTGTACTCCAAGTGGTGCTATGCTGGGTTTTCCAAACAGGAGAGAGGACAGTACCATCACTCTAATACCACCAGTCAGAGACAGGGACCCTGATGGGCTTTACCCCTCATGGTGGGTCACTCACTTCGGACTTGTCAACTCACCAAAGTCCAGTTGTAAGATTTGGGTCAGAGAAGGAAGACCTGCTTAGGCTCTGAGCCTGTCATAACCCCAGCTCAGCTTCCTGGAGCGGTCCATCTGAGGGACTACCAGGCATCTCAGCTAGCAATAAAATAGCACTTGCTTCCATCTTACATCAGTCCTTGCTGTGTCTCCTTCTGAGATCTCACTAGAAGAAGGGGTTATTGGCAGGGCAGATTCAGACTCCCTGGGGCCACTGGTCAGATGCCAGGCCTCATCAGCTTCTCAAATCCTATGTAGTCTTATCCTTCCTACCAGCTGCCTAGCACGTTCTTTCTACTTGACAATCCATGATGCCTCACAGTGTCCTTTATGTACAAGGGAAAGAGGACAGGTCTGTAGGGCTTCAGAGACATCTGTCCTAGCCATGGCTCAGCCACATTCTTGCTTATGATCCTGAACAAGTCACCTCTCTGTTATGGACTGAGCGTTGGTAGCACCCTCAAATCCAGATGTTGAAGCTCTAACTGCCATGTGGTGGGCGTAGGAGGTGATGCCTTTGGGAGGTGATCGGCTTGAGATGGGATCAGAGGTAAACAAACCCGCTTAACTGTCTTTAATCCAGCATTTCCCAAACTTATTTCTGCAAGGACCTGTGGATAATGGCTGGACTTGTTTGTGCTCCTGCTGTGATGCGATAGGGGGCAGGTGAGAAAGCAGGACTCTGGATGCAGAGGTAGGAGTGGGGCCGAAGGAATACCTGGATCAGAAAAAGTTCTGGTGTTCTTTGCCCCGTTTTCTTCCAACAAGGCCAGACCAATTGGAAGTTGCCTCTGGAGGTATCTGGAACCCTGCTCGGCATGATTTATAAGATGGGTTTTGTTTTGAATGCTGCTGACTTTATATAATGGCATTATTTCCTCAAGGGATTAGTTAATGGAGAGAACACTGCCCTCAGCAAAACAGCACTAATGCAGAGCTCTCAATTTAAAATAGTACCAAGTAGGCAGGCTAGAACCCCGAGGATTAGACTCTAAATGTTACGGTCCAAAAATAAAGGATTAAAAATGAGTACTTCATTAAAATAGGGAGAAATCCAGTGTTTTAAAGGTTTACATAAAGCGGGGTGGGAAAGGGGTCTGGCCAAGGTAGGCTGGTTGCTTAGGAGGCTCCAAGACTCAGAAACAGAAGGACAAAACCTGTGTGGGAGCAAACTGCTCCCCCTTCCCTTTTCCAGGAGCTGAGGATATTAAGACTAAAGGGATAAAGTAATAATGTGCTCCGGCCCATCAGCAGGCTGGTGACAGAGCTGAGGGCCTGTCCTCCCCATCCTTCGGGAGCTTGGATTCAGTAAGAAGGAAAAAACTCAGGATTTAAACTCATGTCAGGAAGAAAGGAAGGAAGTAGGGAGGGCGGGAAGGGGAAGGAGAAACCAGGCAGAGAGGCGTTGTTTGATAGTCTGAGGCAGTGGAAGGCAACGGTCTAGCTTTCAGGGATATGCAGAGGATTGGTTGTGTACCCAGCACCCTCCTCTTCTCCAGGGGACAGCAGGGCCTTTGCATCACTGTGGCTCTAAGAGACCAGACATTTTTAAATGCCTTTGGCATTTTTAAATGCCAAGCCTTTGCTTGGTTTGAGCCAAGGTAAGTGGCTGACCCAAGATACTGTCAGCATGTCCCTTTGCTAGGGATTTGAGACTTGGAGCCCAAGAGAACTTGATGTCAGTCTCCCTGTGGAATTAAAGCTACAAATTAAACCCAGGGATGGTTGTGGCCATGTTTCCTGCAAGTGGCAGAACCAGTCTGGAGAGAGAGAACAGATGGAACCACACGAACAAGGACAGAAGTCAGTACTGCTGGGACTGAGTTCTTGGACAGATTTTTCCCATGGTTCTAGGAATAGATTCGTTTCTTATTTTGCCTAAATTTGGATTGCCTAATGGATACCCAAGAGTCTTCGCTGATATGAGGGATCACCACCGGCACCAGCTGGAGGTACTGAGGTCTGGGTTCCTGCGTGGCTGGGTCAGAAAAGTCACAGGGAGCAATCAGGCAACTGAGCCAGAAAGGAGAGCAGCATCTCCCCTGGAGCTGCTGAAAATACAAAAAACTGTGGAACGCCATTCGTGGTGGGGGGCAGGGAGGGGCCCCTAAAAATTGCTCAGTGAGGATCCAACATTCTTGGCAAGGGCAGAAAAGGGATTGTGGCCACAGGTGCCTTGAGGTGTGGGACAGTGGAGTCTGAGAAGTGAAAGGGAAGTAGAGGCAAGCTCACCCCTGATATTTGGGGGGACCAGGGCAAGACTACAAATGGAGGCTCAGGCTTCAAAAGTTAAATATCAAGTTCACAAAGTGTTCAGTAAAATATTAACAGATGATGAATGTTCTATCCTCCTACCTTGGCCACTCAGAAGACCCCAAAAGGCCAGGATGGATGTAGAACTTTTGGAGTCCTCATAATTCCATGGTGATGTGACAATGCACGGAGGACAGCCTGTGGCATGGCTCTGGACATGGATCCAGGGATATCTGGGCATGAGATTTCCAGTTCCCAGGACCTGCAGTATGGTCCAGAAGTGGGACATTTCTCCTTAGTCTTGCAGACTCTTTGCCCCATGGGGAAGGACATGGCCCAGACAGTACCCCTCTTGCCTCTCTGAGAAGGCTGCTGCTCATGCGTTGACCAAAGAGCAGGTGAGTGCGTACTGGAAAGTACAGGACTGGGGTGGATCAAGAGACTTCCTGTGTTTGCCATCACGGACTCTGTACCTTACAATTCTTATTCACAAAAGGATGGCTTTGAATTAGGGGTAGAGATTTATAGCCAGTTACTGGGGCCCAGCTAAGGTTTGAAGTTTGAGTGTTTTGGCTTGTGTGGCTTTGTGCAAAAAAACCCATAATCTCTCTGAGGACCAGTTTTCTCATCTATAAAGCTGGGATGCACCTTCCCTAGGCTGCTTCAAGGTTAAACAATGCTCATGAAAAGACTGGCATAGCAAGTGCTCAGTAACTGGCAGCAGCTTTATTCTTTTCTTTTTCTTTTTTTTTTTTTTTTTTTACCACTGTCGGGTTCTCCGAGAGGGCTGATAGCTTTAAAATGGCTTCTGTAGGACCACACTTGAAAAGGAGAGGGCAATTGACCTTTGATTTTATTCCTGGAGCTTGCTTCTCTCTACTCTGACAGTCTGCATTGTTGGTAGTTAGAACATGTGGGCTCTGGATTTTTCTTCTGCCATTTACTTAACTGATAGCCATCGGCCAGTCATTTAACCTCCCAGAGCTCAGTTTCCTTGTTGGTGAAATGGGGGCAATACTAGCATCTACTCATTCCTAATAACTTAGGAATAAAGGAGATAATCATACATTCCAGCTCTTAATGGAGGCTCGCCTGGCACAGAGCAAACTTTCAAAATTGTCCGCTTGTTACCAACAGCCTCCGTTTCTTGCCTGCTCTCCCAGCCCACCTGCAGGCCGAGGCTGCCGTGATATTTGGGTTGTGGTAGAGCTGCAGCCCATCGGCTCTGTGCTGTCGTCACGCAGCAAATCATGGCATCCAAGGAAGGAAAAACCTCGAATCGGAGTCGGCTGCTTCAATTCAAACTCTAATTGCTTTGGGAGGAAGCCCACACTGGCTGAAATCATTTCTTGCTCTGTTCCTCCTTGCCCCTGTCGGGCAAGGCTGACTCTCACTCAGACATCTGGGTTAACCGAGGAAGAATTTGCCAAGAAAATTGCATCCTGGTCTCTTCAGAGCCCAGACAAGGAAACTGCTGTGTGATCAGTGCTCCTTCTGGGAAGCTTCACTTCTTTCCTTTCCCTGTGCAAGAAAATTTAAATTAAACAGATCTGAGCCAATAATAGACAAGTCTGGCTTCTCCCCGACAGCTGACGCGCAGGCGACCTGGTGGCACCAGAGGGCCTGGTAGATGCTGGGCCACCCCGCTCACAGGTTCTGGTCCCGTGGCAGCCTGGAAGAAAAGAACCAGGCGAGCGTGTGGATTGCTTGGGCACCTGCTGCCTCCTGCTTAAACGGAAGCCCCAGCTCAGCACGGTGGTCCTCCCCACCATAGGACGGCTTCCATTAGCAAAAACATGTGCAGGTTGCTCTCTTCACCTCTATCTCCAGCTCTTCTCCCTCCTGTTTATTTCTCAACACCTTGGAAGCCATCTACCTTGAGCCCTTAGGAGCCTTCCTTTCATTGTCAAGTTCTTGCCACTGTCACCTCCACACTCCAAACTCTGTGCCAACACATGGAGCTGCTCATACTCCCCAGAACTCCTCCACTTTTCTCTCTTGCCTTGCCTAGCCTCATGCTCCTCTCCCCCCTCCCCACCCCTCACCCCCCACTGTCCCTGTCTCTACCCTTCCTTGGACTTTTAATTGTGGTAAGACATGCATAACACACAATGTACCATGTTAACCACTGTTAGCCACAGTACAGTTTGGTGGCATTGAGCCCATTCCCATTGTTGGGCAACCATCACCATCATTCATATCGGGAACTCTTTGCATCTTGTAAAATGGAAACTCTATCCCCATTAAACAACAGCTCCCCATTCCCCTCTTCCCCCAGCCCCTGGCAACCACTGCTCTGTCTCTATAAATCTAAATACTCTCAGTTTCTCATTAAGTAGAGTCCTACAGTATTTGTCCTTTTGTGTCTGGCTTATTCACTTAGCTTATTTCACTTACTGTCCACAGGATAGCAGCTTTTCCTTCTCTAAAAGTTTCCTTCAAATTGCTAGATCCTATTCAACTTTCAGGTCTGGGTATGAAGTCCATTCTTCCAGGAAGCCTGACAGCAGCACACCACCCCCCCCCCAACTGTTTCCAGGATGCTTTGCACCCCTGCTGTCAGGGGGCAGCCAAGCAGTGCAGGGGCAGAGCCTGGAGACCCCCCTCTGCTTCCCTGAGTGTGTGAACTCCTTCGGGTCACAGACTCCTTTCTGTTCCCACTGTGCCCAGCACAGACTAGCACTCAACAAGTAGTGTAGCATGAATGCTGAGCGAACCCCCTGGAAGTATTCATGCACAATTTCCAGCAAAACTCTTGAGGCCAAGCCTGAATGTTCGTGATCATCAGGGATGGGAGGTATACTTGCCTACCCTTTGCGAGAGCGTGGTTTGTCTCTGGGGTACTATTCTCTGTCTGTTTACTAGATTCCATGGCCACAGTCAGCACTCTTTCTGTGTCTCTGAGCGTCCCTCTGCTCCATGCACAGCCACTAGGTCATCCACTTGCCTTCCTGGTGCCGAGTTTCTTCCCCGCCAGCCTCTCCCACCCTCACTTCACCTTGCACAGCCTGGAAAGTACCTACTTCTGGCCACTATTCACCTCTTTCTGTATACGTGAACCTCAGCTAGTTAACACTAGCGCTGTCACCCAGGCCTGCATCTGGGGGAGGATGCTTGATTCCACAATAGTCTGCCCATTGCCAACAGCTTCTACTTAGTATCTGGAGCATTTGAAAGCTACACCTCCCTGGGGCACCGGGGTGGCTCAGTTGGTTAAGGAACTGACTCGGTTTCAGCTCAGATCATGATCTCAGGGTCCTGAGATCAAGCCCCCCCCTGGGGCTCTGTGCTCAGCGGGGAGTCTGCTTGAGGATACTCTCTCCTTCTCCCTCTGACCCTCCCCATCTCAAATAAGTAAACAAATCTTAAAAAAAAAAAAAGCTACACCTTCCTTTCTGCGATCCTATAAAAGCCCTTTTCTGAGGTATGCTCCTTTCCCAGAGCAGTGGTACCATGTGCCTGCCTTACCACCAATGACTGGTTTGACTTTGGACAAACTCCTAAGCCTCAGTTTCCTTATATGTAAGTATAGATAACATACAGTACATCTCCAGGATGTTGTGAGAATGCAACAAAATAAAGGAATAATTCCCACCTAAATAGTAGAGGTGACCTGGAAGATCCTCAACATTTTGTGGTGTTGGCTAAAGTGTGTGCTATTATTTGAGAAGGGTGGGTGCCACTGAGAGAATGTAGATGAGGTATCTGTAAAATCAATATGGGTGGACCAATGACAGGACCTTCCCCCTCCTCCTTCCCACCTGAGTTCTCTTCTTCTCATCCACAGGGCTGCAGCTAGGCTGTCCAGGGAAAGCATCAGTTTGATTTGTTTTGATCTTTGCTACTCAAAAGGATCACATGAGGCAGACGTCCCTCCTGACTGAACTGATGGATTGACTGACTCTGTAAACATCACCAGATGCCCCCAGCTTCCCAACGGTCACATCTGCTACATGACATGTCCGCTCTCAATGGTTGAGGGTTGAGTTGAATGCTTAACAAGGACTCACTGCATTTGTTCCCAATCTTATTTATGCCAGTGGTACATTTTATTGTGATTATTGATTAATTTGTTTTTATTATTTTTTAAATATTATTTATTTATTTGACAAAGAGAAAGAGAGAGCACAAGCAGGGGGAGTGGCAGAGGGAGAAGGAAAAGCAGACTCTCCTCCGAGCAGGGAGCCAGATGCTGGGCTGGATCCCAGGACCCCGGGATCACGACCTGAGCTGAAGGCAGACGCCCAACCAGCTGAGCCACTGAGGCACCCCGCGATTATCAATTAATTTAAATGATTTGAAAATTGATGAAATTAGTGTGAAGACAAACATGTGGAAACTAACATGAATTCTTTGGAAAGACTACATGAAGGGTGATATTGAATTGAGGATAAATGGGACAACTTTCAAAGCTTAGAGAAAATTCTAAAAATCTAGGAGGCTACTGTGCTCATGTTGCCTTGCAAATATATTTAAGTTCTTGCTGCACTTAAAGCAGAAACTGAAAGTCATATACGATGTATTTATGAAAGACTGTGCTGAACTCTTCTTAGTTGAAGAACAGGTCTTGGCCCGACATCCAAAGATTAGGAAATGAAGGTACATTTTACTGTTGCATGTTGAAATAAAACATTTACCATATGTACATTGGTTCCCTGCCTTAAAAAAAACATATTTTTAAGTAGCACAACCACCACTGGCATCAATCCATTTGGATGGGAGTATTTTCCACTGGTTTCCCTCCTGGTTGGGACTCTCTAAGCAGCCCCACTCTGGCCTCTTTTCTTCACTGTTCATAGCTCCTCCTTTATGTTTCACTCTTGTGGCCATTCAGCAGGGAGCAGTAGAGAATTGATGCTGGGTCCAGAGCAGACTTTCATGCTGCCCCACCTGGAGTGAACCTAGAGAGTGTGATGGCATCTTCCTGCAGCTGCCTCCCCTGTTGGTTTATGTTTTTTGGAAGCCTTGCTCCACCTCACACCCACAGCAATCTCTGGTGATTGACTGAATGGTGTCCCTCAAAACTCAGATGTTAGAGCTCTAACCCCCAGTGTGATGCTATTTGGAGATGGGTCTTTGGAAGATAATTAGGGTTGAGAGGTCATGATCCTTTAGGATAGGATTAGCATCTTTATAAGAAGAGGAAGAGGGATTATTCTTGTTTCACCCCATAAGGACACAGTGAGAAGGCTCTCACCTGGAACTGAGTTCTCCAGAAACTTGATCTCAGACTTCCACCCTCCAGAATTATGAGAATTAATGTCTGTTGTGTAAGCCACCTGGTCTCATATTTTGTTACATTAGCCTGAGCAGATTAACACTCTGAGGAGAAGCAACTAAAACCCAGGCTGGTTCTGTGTGAAGATGTTTAAAGAATAATAATAATAATGTTGATTCTGCTGCTACCCATGATGACAATGGTGAAGACGCTGGTGATGTCAAACCCCAGGTGTCTGTGGATGGAGAAGCCCTATCCTCTTCCATTTCCAAAGCAATACACTGTTATGCTCATTTCCTTAGATTGCAAATCCACCTGGGAGAGCTCTAGGTGTATCAACAGGAAGTTTAAATGATTTGCCTGAGGTTACACTGTTTTCAGAGACAGACCTGTAACTATAATCTTAGCCCATGTCATTTTCTAACCAGCCAAATGTTCTCCCAAACCAAACTTTAGATTCATGGCCGTCAGCCATTTTCTGTCATGATATTCATGGTAGTGTTTCCATGTGTGACGCCCTCTGACTTTGATAGCATCTGAAACGTTTTTCTATTTGACTCACTGGAACAGAGATTGCTAGCCATCTACCAAAAATCCTCTGCTGCTTTCCTCCTTGGTTACAGAACTCTGAACTTCTCTTATAGCTAGGTGTGGCCCATGCGACTAAGTTCTGGCCAACAGGATATAAGCAGAAGTGTGTAGAACCTCCTGGAAAAGCCTATAAAAGAAGCCAATCTGGCTGGAATGGGCCTCCCTTTTGTCCTGGACCTCTGTTCTCCATGGGCCTGTTTCTTCACACTGTCTGGAAGATGAGAGGCCCTAGTAACTGTTTGTACCATAGGATGATAGTGAAGACAGAAGCCAGAGCTAAGATAGTGGGCAGAAGTATGAAGAAAGGGCCTGGGCTCCTGATGACATGGAGCCACTCATCAAGGAACTGGGCAAGTCGGGATGGTGTCATCACCCATGTGGCCCCATGGCCTAGATATAAACCCCATGATGAAAGGAGCAGCAGGTGACACTGAAGGGGCTGTTTCCAGGCATCTTGGTGGCTGGGGCCCAAGAAGGCTGGTTTGGGGCCCACCTCACCGAACTGCCAAGAGAGGTTTTCATTCATCTTACTTCTCTGTAGAGCCCAGCCACATCCCAGTGCAGGAAGATTGGAGGGCACACAGGGCCTTTGTGGTTGTCCATGTTATCTGAGCTTTGGGACCCCCAGTACCTGCCCCCAACCCCACACCCTTAGGAGGTCAGAGTGGCTGCAGGAGGAATAATAATGGGGGCGCTGTCTCACGTGGCCTTGAGGGCAACAACATCAGCCATGGAGCTCCAGGTAAAGCACCCAAAAAGATAGCCCTTGACCACCTGGGATGGCTAGACAGAACTGGGGCTCAGAGTGTCCAGTTAGGCAGGTAGGATATTAAACGGGTGAGATTTGAATGGTGACCTCATTATACTCACAGGCTGGGGGCTTAGGGACAAGTGACTCACACTGATGACAGAGTGTCCTAAGATTCCTCAGCCAGGAAAGGCTACCTTACTGTAGGGGGGTGGGGTGGCTTGCGTCAACCTGGCTGTTCGCATTAGGCTGACCTGCCATTGAGAAATGCATACCATCGATTTATGTCTTCTTTTATTTCAGCTTCAAGGATGGGTTCTTCTAGAGAGCAAGAGTTAGGAGTCTTTTCAGGCTGAAAGAAGAAGGAACAGTTATGGCCATGGTGACAGGGAACACGGATAACTTGTCAGTTACATGAATTTTCCATGTTGGAACAAGATCCCGGTTGGCTGAATTGGTTAGAAAACAAGAGCATTTCCCCCTGAGGTTTTACTCAATTTCCAAACCACTAACTCATATGTGATATTTTCCAGGCGAATGACTTTCTGCATCCCATCACCTTATTTTAGTTATGGTTATGTTTGATATGCTGGCATTCTGGAACAATCACTACTGACACCCAAAACCTAATCAACACATTCAGTTTTGCAAAACAGAAATTCTGAGAAATGTAACATTTTTAGGGCTAGAATAAAACTCACAGATCAGTTAACACCCCTTCTCATTTCATAGATTGTTGGGAGTGATTGCTGAAGGTCACACATCTAATGAAGGTGAACTGGAGAGTAGAACTCAGGTGGCCCTATCTTGTAAACTATGCAGCAAACACTTTATTCTGCAATTTCACAGTTTGGGTTCCCATTGACTGGCCCAAATACAGTATATAAGGGCTCAGATTATTTTCCTCTTTCCTGTGTATTTCTGTTGGAAAGAACTTTCAGTCCATTACCTGAGGTACCGTGGATGAAGACCTAGGTCAATCCTGGAGTCTACTGCAACCCCCTTTTCCCTCAGAGAACAAACACCATGTAAATTATCTATTTTGATTTGTTGAACTGAGTAGCCTTCCTCCCCTCCTGCCTCTGTTCTCCCCTCCTTTCCCTCTTCTTCCTGCTTTGCTCTCCCTCTGCTCCCTCCTTCCTGTTCCTACATTAGACTTGCTAGCGGATTTTTCTCTAGGACTGCCTCTCAGCCAAACATCCGCCTGGCTTCTGCGCACGTCAGCACATTTCCCTCATTCTCGCCTTCCTCTCTTCCCTCCTCCCTGTGTGCTTTTGTTTCCAAATTGCAGGTCTATCAAAATTAATGAACTCATTTATTTGCTCTATATCAAATGCACACTGAAATTATTGTATTTCTAAATAGGCCGATAGTGCTGGGTAGACACATTCTGATATCCTGAGAGCCACCGTCGTACCTCTTTATAACCTTGGGAATGCTTCTGAGAACACGATTGTGGAAATGTGAGAGGCCTCTGACAAGACAGAAGGTCTTTTTGATCTATGCTTGCCCAGTCCCTTTATTTCCTATTTTGAACATGTTTGGGGATCTACACAAAAGTCAGTGACGAGGTTATACTGTGTGATCAGTATTCTAGGAGGCTGCCAAGGAAAAACCCGAGACACATTATTTTGCTGGCAGAGCAGGTGTTCTGCTTTGAGTTGTAACATAACCAGTGAGCAATAGCTCATGAAATGACCTTCTTTTCAATTTATTAAAGGGCAAGCATTTCTCGGAAATCCATATATTTCACTAAGCTCTAAATCAAGACTGCATCTACCAGAGCCTTCTCAAAATCTCTTGCTCCAATTTTGACTTTCATAGACTGGGGTACTAACCTGATCATTTCTTCCTTTCATTTGTTAGGAAGCCAAGGTTTTGTGTGTATTTCTTAATGGGGAGCGTGTGCAGTGCGCTGAATTTTCAGTGTCTGTCCTTCTCAGATGTGACTGCTGGGCTGAGCATGAGGCTGAGTTTCCTTACATTCTAAGGCCATGGGCAGTCACTGTTTTGTTGGTCAAAAGGAAGACAAAGTCAAGTGACACTGGGAGATGAGCTTTGACCATTTCCACAGATGGACCAACAAATCTCACCCCAACTCTGGTCAGTATCATGATCTAGGGACACACTTTTAATTCCCATATTTATTTGGTTCTCTGGGTCGTTACTTGACTCTTTCAAGCTGCAGTTTGTACTCCATGCTGATCTGCCTGGAAACCACAAAATTCTAAAAATGCAAAAATGTGAATTGGATGTGCTGGAACCAACCTTAAACTCTTCCACCACCACGTTGTCTTGCCCTTCCTCTTCTGTGTGCATAGCAGCCACATCCTGTTCCAGCACTGGGAGAGCAGGCATGCTCCGGGGATCTGTCAAAATTTCATAGGGCACTTTAGGGTGGCTCCAGGAGGCAGGAGTGAAAATATCCCTGGGGCTATGCTGCCCAAAGGTTCCTGGAAGAATAGAGACAAATAAGCATAGTACGGAAACTGACCTGTCTTCTAATCAGAGCAAAGCTTACTGCTAAGATTGCTAGGTCAACCTAGCAACCAACCTAATCAAATTTAGTTCTGCTTCTGTAGTTCATAAGAAACAACTCCAGGGCAGTTGGCTCTGGAGACTTGAGCCTGGTGTGCCTCCTACAAAATGCATCACATGGGTGCTTAATCTACTCAGTAATATACTAAGGACTTACAGGATAAATTCTAAACAGTTTTAGCATTTGCCTCCAGGAATATCAGTTAGGGAGACCAGATGACCTGCTGAAATAGGTACAGAGTCTCTCTACACAGTAATTCAAGTTAATCTTAGTACTTCAGCCCACTCTGGCTAGGCTTTTCCCCATGCACAGCTTCCCCAGTCCTGAATTGTTCCTACCAAGGCATGACCCTATGATAATGCGGTTCCTTACCAAGCTCACCGAGTTCAATCTAGCTGAGTTCTCTACATTTAAATGTCTTTGATTTTAATAATTATTGTGAATATAAGTTGACTTTGAGGTATAGACTTAATTCTGTTTCCCCCCAAAGCTCACATGTTAAAGCCCTAACCCCCAATGTGACTATATTTAGAGATAAAGCATTCATGGAAGTAATTAAGACTAAAATGAGGTCATGAGGGTGGAATCCTGATCTGACAGGAATCTGAGATAACAGAGCAGTCTCTCTGTCATGTGAGGATACAAGAAGATGGCCCTCTGCAAGCCAGGAAGAGAGCTCTCTCTAGAACCTGACCATGCTAGCACCTGATCTCATACTTCTAGTCTGTGAACTATTCTCATGTGAGAAATGAATGTCTATTGTTTCAGTCGCCCAGTCAATGGTATTTGTTAGGCAGCTTGAGCTGACTAGTACACTTGGCCTCAGAGAATTCATGACTTGACAGAGGCGACATCAGAAGCCCAGAAATGGGACTAAGGAGGTGGCCAGGTAGATGTTCCATACCTATGTACTCCCCCATTCCTGCTCCATAGGCACACAGTGCGGTCAAGGGAGGATGACAACAGAAACTTTTCTTTTACCAACTCCAAACGAATGAGATAAAAAGGGAGGATAGATGCTCCAAGCCTGCTCCAGCATAAAAGGGACATTGGATCAATGCTCCATTAATATAGAAGCCAGGCCAATCTTCTGAATTATTCTTGGTACCATTCTTTCCCTCTTACCACACCACACTCTCCAAATTCTCCAGCTCCAGCCCCAAGATATCAAACAAGATACAATGGAAACCATCTTATGGATGATGGGTCTGGGGGGAAGATCAAGAGGTTGTAAATAGCCTGGCCAAAGTTCAGGTCGTGCCGTGAGCACGGAGTCTTTTCAACTCAGTAGAAAAATAAAAGATAGATAGATAGATAGATAGATAGATAGATAGATAGATAGATAGATAAATTTACGAAGTTTCTAAACTTACAGTAAAATACCAGATCAGATCAATTCAAGGAAGATAATTAACCATTTACAAGAAAAACAAAGACTTCTAGTCAATGCTGTGCAAGTGATACATACATTACATACATCTTGCTTCCCCAATAGCAGGATTGTAATACCATTTTCCTAGTTTTATTAATTCAGAGGCCTTCTTGAGATGGTTGATTTGATGAAAGTTATGAACATATTTTAACTCTTACAAATTCTTGAACTCTAAAATGGATGGTACTCACGATCTCATCACACTGACATGGGCCCGCCAGACCATCACATCTGAATCGAAAGGAAGAACACACCTGAGTACAGTGGGAGAGTTAACCACCATGATGCTAGATGCTGTACGACACTTGACAGGATGAGCACTGGGTTATACTATATGTTGTCAAACTGAACTCCAATAAAAAAATATACATATTTTAAAAAAAAAAAACAGTTCCTATAGGATGGGGTCAGATCTGGGTGAGTGTCCAGAAAAGAGAAAGGTACTGTTGGTACCAACACTTGTTGGTTTTGCTACATTAATTGATAAGTGTTTATCAAGCACCTACTATGCACAAGACCCCCTGTCAGGTCCAAAGACATAAAATGGCTCCCATGCTAGGTGCTTATGTTATAGTTTCCCTCAGTGTTTATGGTTTGGTAAGCATGCAGGAGTAGACAAATAACCAAAAAAGCTTTGTAAAATAGCCTGGTAAGAGCTGTGCTCCCAGTACCTGGAGTAAAGAACTAAGGCTAGGCAGGTGGCTCTTACTTCTAGATTCCAATCTCTTTTACAGTAGCATTTAAACTTTTGTGGTGAACAGGAAAAGGTGACTAAATGGAAGTATGTGAATATTTACCTCTATATTGGCTTTATAGAAATGTATTTAATGGGATTTCATATAGACATTTAGACATGTTAGATATTAAATATTCTAAACAGAGCTAAATATACTTATTTGGAAAGTTGTCTAAGGGATACAAAGAAAAAAACCAAACAAGTACTGAAAATTATGTATTGTGTATATATAGATGCCCGTGTGTGTGTGTGTGTGTGTGTGTGTGTGTGTATCTTCTGGGAAAAAATTAAAATTCATTAACAGTGTTCCTGGGATGCAGAAATGGCAGGTTAGGTGGTAGAAGAGGTCAGAGTAACAACTACCACTTTTCATTTTCCATTCTTTTGTGTTGATTTTTTTCTAAACTTAAGCACTTTTACAATTGTATGAAAGAGCTCTAAAATTTTAAACATTTTTGTTACTGCTAAAGCAAGATGTTCCCAGAAAATTTAGAAAATACAGATTTCCAAAAATAAAAAACAAAACACATCCATAACCTCAGTGTTATCTCAAAGAGATAACATTTGTTAAAACTTCAGTGTATGTCTTTCCAGATTTTCAATCTTCCATATACTTCTTAATTTTAACAAAGACTCATACTTTAATGTTGCTTTGCAATCTGAACTTTTTCATTTACTAATTTACCAGGAGTATTTTTCTGTGAATACATTTTCATATACAGCATTGTTATCTAAGACTAGGTAATATTCCAGTGTATTTGTCACACCATCATGTACTGAATCAATTTTCCTTATGTTGGATATCCAGGCTGTCTCTAATTATCGTCTTTCTCTCTTACAAACAATGTATTGATTCACAACCTGATATCTGAATCTTTGTGCACATGTCCTATTACTTCTTTCAGCCAAATGCCTAGGAGTAGGGCTGCTGGTTTGAAGCTTTAGATATGTATTATCAACTTGCCTAGAGTATATACCAGTTGACCCCCTACCAAGAGTATATGAGTGCCCATTTCCCAGTAACCTCATCAACCATGAATATTTTCCTGAAAATATTTGTTTCTAAATCCATTTTTTTTTCTAAATCCATTCTTAAAAGGCTTAAGAGACCCCCCCCCCACCATCCTCACTGGTACAATTTAATTTTGCCAACGAGAATATCAAATTAAAACTGAAGCTGTGCTTATCATGGTATTTAACATGAAGAGTTCATTGCCTACTTTTGGGGAATTGCAGCTCGGGTCCCTGCAGGCCATACTCTTTGATGTCGTAGACGTGCACAAAGCCTTTCTGGTCAGCCACATAGACAAGGACATCTGCTGTCACTGCGATGCTACTGACCTGCGCTTTGTCCTTGGACTGGAAAACACATGCATAGGGCCCATTACAGAGACATCCACAAGGTCCATCACAGACACACACAGACATGGCCCATCACAGACACATACACATAAGCATAGCCCATCACAGTCACATACACACGGGACCACTCATAAACAGACACACACAGACATAGGGCCCTTCAGACGTATACACACAGACACACACACAGCCCATCACAGATGCACATGGGGCTCATTGCAGATAAAGCTTACCTGTCAGACAATGGCAAGTGGAATGTTGTATCTCATTTATAGTTAGAAGTAATCACTGTGCTGGTGTTAATCTTTCAGCAAGATAGGAAGGCTATATAGAAAGTAAAGCTAAAAACATAGAGCCCAGAAGAGTTGCTGTGTTACATAGTCAGGCTAGTGTCAAAAAAGAAAAAAAAAAACATAGGGGCACCTGGATGGCTCAGTCGGTTACGCATCTGCCCTCAGCTCAAGTCATGATCTCAGGTCCTGGGATCGAGCCCCGCATCAGGTTCTCTGTTCAGCAGGAGTCTGCTTCTCCCTTTCCCCCCGCTCATGCTTTCTCTCTCTCTTTCAACTAAATAAATAAAATCTTAAAAGAAAGAAAAAGAGAAAACAACAAACCTAAAGCATGGAAGTTATTTCCAATCAATTGCCCAACTTACAGGAATGAAGTTTGCAATGGGACAGGCTCCACTGAACAGCCTCCAGAAAGTGACAGAACCTGTGAGGAGGGAACAGCAGGAAGGGTACACTTTGCCCTGCAGTGCTGAGTCTCTGAGCCTTTGCTGACAGGCACTGCAGCCTCGTGACACCAGGGTTTTTTCCTTTTTCCCTTGGCTAACCGATCAGTTAGAATTATCAGTGAGTATTGGGGCATGGGGTCCTCTTTATGGGTTTTGGATTAAATGGCTCAGTAGCCTTTTCCTTCTCCACTAATCTAGGCAGCTTTCCTGATGAGAAAGTCTCCAGCTTTGCCTATGGAGGAAAGGTCCAGAAGTTTGGGCTATGGCAATAATTAACGTGTGTGTGTGCACATGTGCATGTATGTGTAAGCACTTATTTTAAATACACTCTGGTACTTGCCTAGTCAAAGGGATCCTTGGCAGGGGCCGGTTCTTTTTGCCTACCAGTCATGCACCATTCTTGACTGTGCTTTATACATGGGTGCTCATGTAGCAAGTGGGGACCCCATGCATATTACTTCCTCTTGGGAGCTCCCTAATGAATGCAGTTTCCTCCTCTTCTCTCAGGGACAAGGGATGCTCTGTGCTTCCACTGGGTAAAGCAGAAGCCATAGATGCCTCAGAGTAGAGGGTGAAGAGAAGCATCCAAGAGCATTTCCAGCTTTGGGGCTGGAGCTGTGAGTCTGCAACTTGGAGGAGGCAGCCTCCATTACCACTTGATGAGAGGAACACAAACATTCAAGTACCCTGGGATCAATACACACAACTTGAGCCTCCCCTTGCAACCAGACACAGGTGGCTGGCTGCTTTCAACTGGAAATTTTAATTAAAATCTTAGAGCTTTGGAGCAGGACTGTGGCCCACTTGTTACATTTTACTAAAGCCTTGGGGGGCGGAGGGGTGGTCATGTCATTTGTGTAGTGTCACCTAGCTAGTTAGTGGCAGATCTGGACTCAGAAGCTCATTCTTAAGCTCTCAGGGGAGCCTTGGCTTCTTTGTCCTAAAACAAGCAGGTTACATAGCTAATTTCCATGTAGGATTCTTTGTTTTTCTTCTTCAGGCTCTTCCATCAGGCTGCCTGTGGTCGCTTGTGGCCCTACCCTTACAGGCTGGGTTAGGTGTTTACTGAGCCTGACTAAATGATGTCCTCCATGGCCCACTTCACTTGCAGAGGGCCCTGAGTGGGCAGCTGGGCAAGGAAACTTGATTTGGAGGGAGTGGGAGTCAGGCCTCACTCCCTGTGTGACCACCGCCCTGACTGGCAGGACTGGGCCAGAGCAGGCTGGGGTGGGAGGCTAGTCAGCCTGGGCTCTAGGGAGAGGGAGCAGCAGGAGGGAGGAATTGCAGAGGGTGCAGAGGAGAGCAGTGAGTGCTTGGGGACCCTCCCTCTCCAAGCCTGGACCTGCAGTAACCAAGTCTTAGACAGAGCAGCACAGCCTCTGGGGGAGTGGGGGTAATGACATGCCATTCTCACCTTCGGGCCCATTGGTGATTAGGGAAGCAGCAGGTGATTCAAACTTGGCAGCCCGTGTCTTCAGGAAGGCAAGGCAGGAAACACTCTGGTCTGGGCCTGGTGACCAGGGAGAGTTTGGCTGTGCTCTCCACAATGCTCACAGCCCTTTCTTTCCCCCTCCCTCTTCTGCAGCTCTGCCCTCTCCCCCCCCCCCCCCAAACACACAGTGGGCCTAAAGCAGGAGCTGTGCACACAGGTGTGCGGGCAAGCGGGCAGGTACCTTCGCTGCTTAAGAACCAACCCAGATAAAGTCAAGTGTGAAGGTTAACAGCCCCAGCAGCCCAGGAACCCTGGCATTTCCCAGAGCCCTTGGACTTTTGGAGAGAGACAAGGATTTGAGAGACTTTGGGAATTTACAGGTGCTTCTCAAGAAGTCCCCGATCTCCAGAAATTCCTGGATTGGAGGAATACAAATTAACCTTTATGTCACTTTTTATATTTACCAAGAGGTAAACCACATGAAATCCCATGATACTGGAGCATTAGTTCCATAGCCAGATGAAGTGGAGATTTGTGTTTTTCTAATGGTTCATGACTTGGAGGAGACAGGTGTGGTTATATTTAAAAGATTAAATATACTATTTTATAATATTTATATATTGTTATGTTAATTATAATTAAATATTATTTAAATTATTATATCTATTAAATATTATATTGTTATAATAGACAATATCATTATTTATAAATAAATAATATTATATTGTTTTCCTAGTTAAAAAGCCTTAGTATCTAAGAACTAATCAATGAATTCAGCAAAGTAGCAGGATACAAAACCAACACAAAATAATCAGTTGCATTTCTATAGACAAACAAGGAGAAATCTGAAGAGGAAATTACAAAAACATTTTCAGTGGCATCAAAAAGTACAATACTTAGGAATTAAGGAAGTGAAAGACTTGTATAATGAAAACTACTACAAAACATTGCTGAAAAAAACTTAGAACATAAATGGAAACACATCCATGTTCATGGATTTGCAGCCTTAATATTGTGAAAATGTCAATACTACACAAAGCAATCTACAGACTCAATGCAATCTCAGTGATGATTTTTGCAGAAATAGAAAACCCATCCTAAAGTTTGTATGGAATTTCAAGGGACCCCAGATACCCAAAACAATCTTGAAAAGAAGATTAAAACTCACATGTCTCGATTTTAATACTTATTATAAAACTACAGTAATCAGGGACGCCTGCATGGCTCAGTGGTTTAGTACCTGCCTTCAGCCCAGGGCATGATCCTGGGGTCCCAGGATCGAGTCCCACATTGGGCTCCCTGCATGGAGCCTGCTTCTCCCTCTGCTTGCATCTCTGCCTCTCTCTCTCTCTCTCTCTCTCTCTCTCTCTCTCTGTCTCTCATGAATAAATAAGGAAAATCTTTTTTTAAAAAAACCTACAGTAATCAAAACAGTGTGGTACTGGCATAAAGACAGACACGTAGACAAATGGAATAGAATAGAGAGCCCAAAAATGAACCCTCACAATTATAGTCAAATAATATTTGACAAGGGTGCCAAGGCTGTTCTATTGGGAAAGAACAGTCTTTTCAACAAATTGTGTAGGGAAACTGGATATCTACCTGCAAAAGAATGAAGTTGGACCCTTACCTAATACTACATATAAAAATTAACTAAAAAATGGATCAAAGACCTGAATATAAGACTTAAAACACTAAAACTCTTAGGAGAAAACACAGGACAAAAATATCATGACATTGGATTTGGCAGTGATTTCTGGGATGTGACACCAAAGGCACAGGTAACAAAATTTAAAATAGACAAATTGAACTTCATGAAAATTTCTTAAAATGTGCATCAAAAGACACTACCCAAATTAAAAAGACAACCTACAGATTAAGAGAAGATATTTGTAAGTCATATATCTAATAAGGAATTAATATCCAGAATGTAGAGAGAATTTCTAAAACTCAACAGAAAAACCAAACGACCTGATTCAAAAGTGGGCAAAGGACTTGAACAGATGGTTTACCCAAAAAATATTTACAAATGGCTAATATGTACATGAAGAGATGTTTAGCATCACTCATCATTTGGGAACTGCAAATCAAAACCACAATGAGGTACCACCTCACACTCATTACGGTGACTATAAAAGGAAGGGAGAAAAAAAGAAAGAAAGAAGGAAAGAAAGAAAGAAAGAAAGAAAGAAAGAAAGAAAGAAAGAAGGAAGGAAGGAAGGAAGGAAGGAAGGAAGGAAGGAAGGAAGGAAGGAAGGAAGGAAGAAAGAAAGAAAGAAAGAAAGAAAGAAAGAAAGAAAGAAAGAAAGAAAGAAAGAAAGAAAGAAAGAAAGAAAGAAGAAAAGAACAAATGTTGGCGATGATGTGGAGAAATTCGGACCTTGTGCATTATTGGTGAGAATGTAAATTGGTGCAGCCATTGTGGAGAACAGTACTGAGGTTCCTCAAAAAATTGAAAATAAAATTATCACATGATCAAGCAATTCCACTTCTGAATATACATCCCAAATCTTTGAAAAGCAGGGTCTTGAAGAGATATTTGTACACCAATGTTTATAGCAACATTATTCACAATAGCTAAAATGTGGAGCAACCCAGTGGCTACTGATGGGAAAACAGATTAGCAAACTGTGGCATATCCACACACAATGGAATATTATTCAGCCTTAAAAAGGAAGTATATTCTTTAATATGCTACAACATGAGTAAAACTTGAGGACATTATGCTAAGTGAAATAAGCCAGCCACAAAAAGACAAATACTATATGATTCCATACACATGAAGAACTCGGTCAAAATCATAAAGGCAGTGGGTATAATGGTGGTTGCAGGGGCAGTAGGGAGGTAAGAATGGGGAGTTAGTGTTTAGTGGGGACAGAGTTTCAGGTGAGGATGATGAAAGTTTCTGTGGATTGGCAGTGATGATGTTGCATAACCATGTGAATATATTTAATACCATTGCACAGTACATTTTGCTGTGTGTATTTTACTACAATTAACAAAGAAAGATGAAGACGAGAGAGAAGGAGGGGAAAGAGGAGAGGTGGAGGATGGAGGAAGGGCAGGAGGAGAAAGAAAAAGCCTTAGTCTTTCAGTGAGCTCGCTGCTTTCCTGGATTTTAGGCTGGTTGAAATCTCTCTCTCTCTCTTTCACTGTCAATCTTTTTCTCTTTGATGTCAAGGAAGATGTGGCAATCCCCAATATAAGGAAGAATGAAGGTAAAATGTTGAAAAGTCAGCAGAAGGAATTTGTTTTTAGCTCATTTGGCTTTGCTTGCACAATTGTCTTTCTCTCTTAGCTCCCTTCTCTACTAAGAATGACTTCAGAAGAACTGTCTGGACAGTTTTCCAAATAAGATGATGACCTCTTAACTAATCCCAGTGGTGAAAAAACCACTAGGTCCTGGTTTGACCTTCAAGAACAGCCAATACTGCTCTTTCCTGGACGGGTAGGGAACTTTCACATATTTTCATCTCATTTGTGCAATGTAGAAATGTGAATTATGGTAGTTATGGCTGGCTTTACATTTTGGGAGCAGAAAAGGAGTTTCTCAAAGCCAGCAGTCACATAACTTTAAGCAATAAATGCCGCTGCAAACAGGATTTTAAATTAGAGCTGCTGGCTGAAAGGTCAACAGTGCATTCTTGGCCAGTGACTTTATTTTCATTTTAATGGCAATAAAAATAATCACTTAGAAGAAAATGCCACCACTTTTTCCCCGAAGATTTTTTTAAGGTTTTAAGCACTCTTGGAAAGAGCCTCATAGAAGGATCTTTTTTACGTTATAGCAAAGTGGATAGGAATAGACTGGATAATAAGTCTATAGGTAAGAGTTTCTTTTTAATCTCATGGTGTTCAGTTTCTAACCACTGCCTGCCAGAGTGTGTCTCAACCACAGCAGTCCAGAAGATGATGGCATTGCTTTACCATTATTTTACCTGCTTGGGCATGTACATCTCGTCTCTGAATTTAGACTGTGAGGCCCTTGAAGGCAGCATCAAGCCTCACATCTCTCTCTAGTCTTTTCTTTTTTTTTTTTTTTTTTAATTTTTATTTATTTATGATAGTTACAGAGAGAGAGAGAGGCAGAGACACAGGCAGAGGGAGAAGCAGGCTCCATGCACCGGGAGCCTGATGTGGGATTCAATCCCGGGTCTCCAGGATCGCGCCCTGGGCCAAAGGCAGGCGCCAAACCGCTGCGCCACCCAGGGATCCCTCTCTAGTCTTTTCTATGCATCTCCCTTAGGGTATGCCCAAGGGGAATGGCTCAAAGATATTTTCTGATCAAATGAGTCATTAGAGCTGTTCCTTGACTAGTAACTTATCAAATGCCTGAAGTGGGGGATTACAGTATGGGGTTCTCTGAGGGTTTGCTGGTTGGGTTTCAGGAAATGCAAGAATTCCCCAGTTCTATGTAAAATCACCAGTGCCCTGTGTCTCCCCTGGGTTCCATGGGTGTGAGATAGTGGATCTCCTGGCTGTTGGCAGGTGTCTTTAGACTGTCACTGGGAAGGATGATCCTGGACACTAGAGGTTAGGCAAGGAGTGATAGGAAGCCTTTGGCTGTGTGTTCCCATGGTTTTCCATCCAGTACAACCTGCCATGAAACTGATAGATAAGTGCGTTTTTCAAATGGTTCATGACTTGGAGGGAGACGGGTGTGGTTACCATCCCCAGTACCTAGCACTGGGCATGGCACGTAGCAGGAACTCATCATTAAAACACACCAATATGTTTTAAATGAAGATGTGAAAGAATGGGCCCACAATCACATTAGCAAAGAGAGAGGGTCTTGAAGAAATGGAATCAGGGCAGAAAAACTAGGGAGAATGGGGTGGGAGCGTGGGGAAAAGTTTTGCAATAAAACATACAAGTAATAAGGGGTGCATGGGTGGCTTAGTCAGTTTAGCATCTGACTCTTGGTTTCAGCTCAGATCTGATCTCAGGATCCTGGGATTAAGCCCTGCATCAGACTCCATGCTCAGTGGGGGTCTGCTCAAGGATTCTCTTTCCCCCTCTGCTCCTCCCCACCATCCTTGCATGCAATAAACAAACAAACTGTAAAAAAACAAAACTATACACCACACACACATGCACACACACACACACACACACACACACACACACACACAAGTAATAAAGACTGACCCATGTGGAGGAGTACAGGGGGTCATGGGCAATGTGAAGACTCTGGGACCCTGGGGGCCACCTGAAGGGGCTGATGGAGAGGGTGGCATAAATTCTGAGGGCAGATAGCTGAGTGACACATCAGAAGATGGTATCTGAGGTGAGTTGGGAGAGCAGGCCTGCTAGCTGGGCAAAAGGAGCTTGTAAAGACAGAGGGGTAAAATTGGCACTGTAACAAGGCCTAACAGGCTCAACAGGGGAGAGAATCCTTTGGGGGACAGTGGATGAGGAAAGGCTCCCAGAGGTGGTGGGTGAGTCTAAGACAGGCTCTGATGGACTAGTGCCTGGGGGTGTGGACTGAGCTAGCCAAACTCTTAAACCCTCTTCCAGCTTTGGCAGACCTGACAAGTTAAACCTGAAACCTGGCTCATCCCTTCTAACTGGGACTCTGTCCAGAATTGAGATCTCTTTAGGATATACCAGGAATCCAAGCCTGATGGGCCTGTGCAGACCAGCCATGGAGCCTACCCCTCACCTACATTTTCTGTCTTCTGCACCATCTGAGGGGCTGGGAGTATTCAGCCTACAGTACATGTGGCCTGAGATGACATTCCAAATGATGATCTCCCCATCATAACTGGAGG
Source organism: Canis lupus baileyi (assembly GCF_048164855.1). Lineage (NCBI taxonomy): Eukaryota > Metazoa > Chordata > Mammalia > Carnivora > Canidae > Canis > Canis lupus. The sequence goes on from NC_132861.1 coordinate 10,703,693, forward strand.
TGGCAAGAAGAAAAGGTGGGCATTGAGCCACACAGAGGATGTCTTCCCTGTGCCCATGGTTCTAAAGAAAGAGATGGAGAGGGACAAGGTCAGACTTCAAATCCTCAGTCACCCCTGGCTAGCTCCCCTTCATCTGATGCCTAAGATAGAGGATGCAGACGTATTCCTCCTTTTGAGCTGGCCCACAGAAAACTCTTCTAGAACCTCGAAGACTCATCTGGAACCTTGAGGCCCAGACCCAAAGATCAGGGCATCACTCCATGCAGGAGATGCTGCCTCTCCTTGAGTCAGTTTATTACCTTCCCCAGGGAAGTGATACTTTTAACAGTTTCCTGACCTCTGCGTTGTGCTGGCAAGCATAGTATTTGCAAGGATGCCTGTTTGAGGCTGAAATGTTGATGGCAATGGGATAATGGAAACCAACTCTGATCAAGGGCTTGGCTTCCCAATAGCTCAAGTGTAAATCCCAGAGTGTGTTATCCCTTGACTTGATTCCTACAGGGCTCCCACCTGTGGCTTACACAGGCAGTTAGGAATTGAGATCACCTACTCTCCTTGAAAGGAGGATTTGGATATGGATCCTTAAGAAAATGAGAAACCAAAATGGAGTTTTTGAGACCAGTGCTTCAGAGATTAAAGAGTTCCTGGCCACTATCCTCTCAACTTTCTCACTGGGGTACAGTTTCCACATGAAGAGAATTCACTTCTCTTGGCACTGTAAAGACATTTTTTTTCTCCCTTGCCTCCACATACTTCCCACTGAGTGTCCTTTGTCATCTAAGATGTCCCTTCTGCCTTCAAGTAGCTGGCAGGGTGGTGGTATAAGACAGTTGAAAAAGAGAAGACAGAAAAGAGAAGGTCAATGGTTCTCTCTTTTCCACAATCTTCTGACAAATCCTGCCTCCTTCTGTGATTTGTGACCACATATACCTGGGATCCTCCTCCTGTGGTTCCCCCCCCCCCCCACTGCCTGTCAATGAGGCCCCATACCCCAATCTGAACACAAGGCCATCACTCTTCCTGGAAGGGAAGCAGCTGCTTGGACATCAGTGCTCCTGGCTCTACCTGGACCCGTCATGAATCCTGCCACTGCAGAGGCTTTTGAGGTGTTTGTGATAACCTTAAGCAGGCCCAGGAGAGTCAGGGTGAGGCTGTGAGTGAAGTATATCCTCATCATGTGCCACTGTTTGGGTTGAGAGCAAGACAGCAGACCAGGGCTCACCAGGTCATCCTGCCAGTGTGGCTGAGGCTTCCAGAAGTGATGAAAGTCACATGGTGCATCCTGGATGCAAAGCCAAAGAGGGGACGTTGTATAAGCAGTGAAATGAGCTGCCAACACACTCACAACTTCAGAGAGAAGGTGTTGGCACATTTTATAACCTTACCCCTCACCCCACCAATGATGTAGATTTTCAAAATGTCAAAGCAAATTCCCCTAGTGCTAGTGAGAATAAAAAGCAATCCACTTCTGACGTTTGGGTGATTGCATTTCAACGAATCATATGTCAACTGACAAACTCTCCTTGGATGGTCTGCATAGCTTTGCCTTCATAATAAGACCCATAACGGTTGCATTCGTTAAAACAAAAGCCTTTAGCTCAGGAACCTATAATACCATAGGATGAATTCAATGCCAGGGCTTCTCAGGTAGTCATCTCTCAAATCATCTGGGGATGCAAGGCTTAGGCTGTGAAATACAGTACACCTTCAAATGAATAAAGAACTTACAATGTTTAAAGACTGTTGGAAATCCATGACCATCCGGCATAGCAAGCAGGGGAAATAAAATGTCACAGGTAGATTTAAAACTTAGTTTCAGTCAGCATTTTCAACTTCCCCTTTCTCTGAATCCCTTCTCCATCTCTAAGCCATAAAAACAAGATTTTTTTCCCCATAGAGATGCTTATGGATGGCATTTCATCTCCCCTTTCCACTTAGAGAGGTTCAGGGGCAAAAGGACAAGGTGGAAGGAAGAAAGTAAAAGGCTGGACAACTGACAGAGAGGCTAACCCTCATTTAGGGATGAGGGCATAGGAGTTAGAGCTGAAGCTCCTGCATTCTAGGGAGTAGGGAGCATGTCAGCCTGTACAAGGGGTAAGAACACAAAGTAAGGTGTGGAGAGCTATGCTTTCCAAGTACCATCTGCTTTGGATTCCCAGGAATGCCCTCCGTACCTCTGACAGCTCTTCTAGCTAATATTTTGTGATATTGCAATTTGTGATAAGAATAAGTATTTAATTTTGGTCTCCATTTCTGGCAGACGACTCCTAAAACTCTTGGAACTTCTTAAGTGATGAGAGCATGGGAGGTGTCTAAAGTCGGGGGCGGGGGGTGGTGGTAAGAAGGGCAGGCTCGTGGGAGTGAGCCTGTAACTTGGGATCAGATGCCATCCCCGGGGAGAGGGTGTCAGGATTGAGCTGAATTGCAGGACATTGTAGGTATTAGAGAATTACTTGTTTGTGTGGGAACCACCCCCCTCCCAGAATTAGGTGCAGTGTCATTATACTTCTTCCTATAAAAGAGAACTAGAGGGAAGAGACAAAAAAACAAAGTAAAAAAGGTTTTTAAAAGGGAAGAAGAGGGAGGGAGGAAGGGAGGAAATTCTTCTGTCTCTATCATGGTTTGACTTGTACTAGAGAGCAGGAGCATAAAGAATTACTACGAGCTTTGTTTTTAGTGGGGAAAGAACCAATGGGTGTGGGTGTGGGGAGGATAGCAATTGTAAGCAGAATTTTGAAGACCTGATTTTGTACATTTCACTTACAAAGTACACATTTATTCTTTTGTCCCATCCAACAGCTATGATACACCTAGAACAGTAACAAACTAGTACATTTCAGTATTTAAGCTTATCATTTCTTTAATTTTTGCATGCAATCAACACTGTGGTTTAATTTTGCCATGTCAATATGATAAATAGAGCAGGAAAATTTTTTTTATGAAGAATAAGATAAAATGTGATTTGATAAATTAGGGCCAGTATTTTCACTGGTGCTTAAGGGATCTATAATTCCAAGGTCTACAGATGCTACTCCCTGAGCAGCTACCCTCCTGAGGGTTTCTCGATCCTAAAAGCGTGGTTGAACCATGGAGGCAAGACACAAACAGAAACTGATCAGGAATTGTTTTTATTCTTTTAGTGTTCAGGAGAGAATTTATGGGATTTTTATTCTTTAACCTGTGGGTACTGAATTTAACTAGTCTAGTAATCTAGTCTGTGATTTATTCCTTGAGAAAGCATTTGGTGGAGAGATACAGTACTCCCTATCCCTACCTCTAAACAGTCATCAAAACATGCAGAGAATTGCTTGCAATATTCTAGAAGAGGCTAGTTGCCTAAATTACCATCAGGGAGCAACTGGGGTCCTTGGGAATTCTTTGACATGTTTCCTCCTGGAAAATTCCCTTCACTGTCTTGGTGTCCTCCTCCAGGATAGATTTTGTATCAAAAAGATGCCTCTCTATATCCAAACTGAATATAACTCACTTATTTTGGTTCACCTCCAAGTAGGTACAATCACACACTTCACTTTGCTTTTCATCTAGAAAGATAACATTATCAAAGTATATTAGACAATTTTCTTACTGGTTCTTGAATCAGCTTGAACAGATTGACTCATCTAAACTGATGACTGAAGAAAACTTCAGTACTTACTTTCTAGTTTTCAGACCACATCTAGGGGTTATTCAAGGTATCAAAGTACTGCTGGCTTCTTGTCACATTCATTGCCCTAAAAAGCTGGACTTGCCCTTGCTCAGCTCTGGAAAGAGGCTCGCCTTCTGCTGACAGGACCCTACACGGTGCCTGGCACTTGTTGAGTGAGTGAGTGAGTGAGTGAGTGAGTGAGTGAACAAGTGAATGTATATAGGTCGAAAGCAGAACTAGGAATCACAAACACATTACCCTGGGTAATTTATGTCTTTTTTACTTTGACTTCATTTATGTTCTCTGATAGTTGAAAAAATGTCTTTCTCTTATCTTCCTTATAGAAGGATGACAGGTCAGACTTGTGGAAATTCTACGAGGATCAGGCACAGCACATGAACAAGTGGAATAAAAGGCCTTGGAAAAAAAATCACAGTAGTGCACAAAACAGACTGGCTTTTAGTTTGTTTATCTAGATTTTGACTTATGTGATGATTAAAATGTTTAGAAAAGTTAAGCTCATTTAAGAACTTACATAAATATACCAGGTAATAAAAGACCAAGTGCAGGAGGCTTAGCTCAGAGCACACACATTTATGTAAAATATGTCTCTCTTCAGTAGAAGTTTAGAGTCATTGGTAAAACAAAGTGCCAAAGAAAAAGGGTGTAGGATTGTTACATGCATTCTAGATTCCATCTCATTTGTTTCTTCTGTATTGACAACAAATTTCCACCCTCGCAACATTATGTTATGGACATCCTTGGTAGGAAGCGACTTGCCATGTTTCAGTGTGTGCAGACAATATCCATTGTTGTAGCTCCATATCTTCAGACAGCGGTCTCTGCCCCCAGTGATTAGCCTAGGAAACAGTCTCCCGTCAGGAAATCATGTCAGGGATCTCATTACCTAATGGTTGAAGATACTGGAGAAGACACATACCTTCTTCCACTGGAGTCAAAGGTCAGACATGTGATTCCAGCATTGCCATGAGCCCCAGTAAATCCAGACAACAGCTTTCCTGTTTCAAAGTCCCACACTTTTACCACCTATATCCAGAAGTTGAAAAAACGTGACCTAGAGATATTGACTATCAAATTAAAGAGAATTTGCATTTAGAAGTCTAGATAAAAAAGTATAGATATGAAAGATGAAAATTTACCCTGAAAGTATCTATATATCCAATACAAGTTGGCTTACTTCAGCATATTCATTTGCTGGGGCTGCATAACAAAATACCACAGAATGGGGGACTCAAACAATGAACATTTAGTTTCTCAGAGTTCTGGAGGCTAGAAGCCCAAGATCAAGTTGTTGGCAGGTCTGTTTTCTTTTGAGATACCTTTTCTTGGCTCACAAATGGACACCTTCTTGTTGTGTCCTCACATGGTCTTTCCCCTGTGTTTGCACACCCAGGGTCTCTATGTGTCCAAATTTCCTCTTGTTATAGAGACACCAGTTAGATTGGATGAGGGCCCATTCTAACATCCTCATGTTAATTTAATCCCCTCTTTGAGGCTCTATCTTCAAATACAGTAACATTCTTAGCTGCTGAGGTTAGGACTTCAACATATGAATTTTGGGAGAACACAATTTAGCCCATAACACTCAGTGAGAAGATTAGAAATTTAGAAATCTTTGGATAAAAATCTCCTGACTACCTAGGCTGAGAGGAATAGGTGCTGATTGAATTTTGAGCAGCAAAATGTATTCAGGACCAAGGCACAGCTGAGTGAGAAAGACCGCCTATTTGGAGGGACAGACATATCTTCTCAACCCTCAGCTTTAAGATTTTGCTCAGTCCACCTAGTTCCAGTCTTGAAATTACTTTCTTTCAGCTCCATCCCTTGAGCAACTTTTGAATTAGAATCATCTATAGAGGGAGTTGAGTGGTATCTTTCATGACTTAGGATAGGTAAGTGCCCACCATAAGGAGAGCACTTTCTGGAGCTTTTCCTCCAGAAAGCCTGCACCCAAAGGCAGTGACAGTGTGGGAGGAGAAATGCTTGAGGATACCACCCTTTCTCAGAACTACTGAATGTTCCTTTTAGTCTTCCACTTTGTAAAAGAGGCTGTTCCATTGACATAGAGAAACTTCCAGTCCTCCAATCCAGAAACCAGAAGGCATCCTCTCACTGTTGTTGATTTCATATACCTGAGACGAGATTTTAGTAGTGCACACTTTGCTTCCTTCCCCTCTGTCCTGTTATGATGTCAGGATTTCTGGGGATGTCTACAGCTCAGGTGCATCCAATTTGTTCTCCTTAGTATTGTGATAGACCCTCAGCATTACTCAGTTTTACTTTAGTTATTCTGACATTTGCAAACATCCCAAAGTTTCACAACATGCAGTGATGTGTAATGTGGTTGAGATCCAGAACTGAATGAAGTGTCTGTTGACATTGAATGAACAGAGGGGCCCTGAGTGAGGAAAATAGCTCTGGATTGACACCCAAAGGAGACATCTTCCTTATGGACCTGTCTTCCCATTAAGTAATTAAACAGTCACACGTTTGTTTCCTTAAAAAGAAAACCCCCCAAGAATATCACCTGCTACTGCAGGTAATGAGAGTGAAAAGATTGAAGTGAGCAATTACAATATCTTTAAAAATGACTTCAGGGTTCTATTTATAGAATCAAGAAAAGTCTAAAGGTGCTATTTATACTTTTTAGGTGCATTTTGTAGAGGGGATTTCATGCCCTAGCAGGGCTCCTCTAAGAACTTCCTTGCCCCAAGCACTTCTTCCTTCTGAAGTTCCCATTCAATTAAACATATTAAAATGCAACCACATCCCAAATTAAATATAATTTTGCTCTTAATTTTAAAATATTTACAAAATATTTATAGTTGTAAGCTCTGTTGATGAAAAATTATTCATTATTCTTAAAAAGTAAAGTTCCATATTAAATAAAACTGTATATGTGGATGTGTGTAAGTTGCAGTTCCTATGTAACACATTGTAAACATTTAATTGCATATTTATTAGTTTAAATCATTTCATTTTCAAGCATTTTCAGAGGCATTGTAAGTTGGTGGTCCCTAGCACTGTGCTTTGCAACTCAATGAATAAAATGTGGTGTAGTGGTATTCATAACTTCAGACATCATGAAGATCTTGGGTTATATTCTCTCCTCCACAAATATAACTGCAATGTGGCTTAGATGCTGTGGATCGTGACAGTGGACATATGTTATAAAGATTACACATAGATCTGCAAGATGAGCAAATACTTAAATCAATAACTCAATTCAGTAAGTATCTGAGAGTTTATTACCAGTGTAAGTATCTGAGAGTTTATTACAGGGATACAGTAAGAGCTAAGAGAGTATTTATATCTCAATTCAACATCTCTTTGCCACCCACAGGCAGGGAAGATAATGCATATCAAAAGTAAGCTATTGAAGGAGACTGCTAGCATAGAATTAGGAGCCCAGATGCTAATGGAGCCCTTCATTCTGCCTGGATGTGGGAGGGATCTAGAAATTTTTCTCAGAGGAGCCGATATCCAGAGTTGTGCATTGAAGAATAAGAAGGGTTTTGACAGATTAAGAAGGAAGAAGAGGAAAAAAAAGAGAAGGAAGAAGAGGGAAACACAAATGAGTTGCTTGTTGCCCTAAGTGCCTGCTGAATAATTAGAGACACAAGGCTCATGAGTGTGAAACAGAGCAGGCAAGTGAGAACTGAATCCAGCACTATATAGGAGGCATCAGCTTGGGTGGTCACAAAGAGGAAGGTGCCTGTATGAGTCGAGAGCACTGAAGACAATTTTTGTGGAGGAGATAGGACTTGAGTTGGACCTTGAAAGATTGCTGAGGTGTGTGTAAGAGAAGAGGAGGAAGCAGGAAATTCCAGAGTGGAGACAGGAAAATGTTGGACGGCACCAGGGACAGACAAGTGCACGATACTGAGACTAGAATGTTGGAGCCCTTGGAGTAACAGGTGATTCTGATAAATCTGGAGGATAAATGATTCTTTATAAGTATGAGCCCAAACTATGCAGGAATCCACCTTCTTTGAGATGAATTGAGACTGAGTCATCATAAAAATTTCTGATCAACAGACCAAATAATCTATTTCTTTCAATAGTTAATAAAACCATGGTGATGACTAATCTCTGGAGCAGGGACTGGCAAGAACATGAGCAAAGAAAACTGAGTCTCTCTGGGAATGAAGCCAAAGTGGGTGTGAACATGAAGAGGACATGTCCAGACTGTGGTGCCCCCGGGGCTATAAATCCTAAAGACAGGGTGTGCCTGGCAATTGCAGAAAGAAGGAAAGAGGGCGTGGCCAGATGGCCTGGGACACCGGCTTGTAATGTCAGAGCTTAGGCCAGTGATTCAGAAAGTGACTGAACTGATATTTAGGAGACTTCAGAACACTTAAATATCTTGAATGTACTTGGGATGTGGCCCCCGATTAGCTCAAGGACAGGAGTACATGAGTTATGGGATGTGTGTGCTTCTCTGCTCTCACTCCTTATTCAAGAAGCACTAGTTCTGTACCCTCCTGGACCAGGATGTGCCATTCATCTAGGAGAGGATGAGTGTGATCCTCGTGAACTCCAGTGAAAGGGCAAATGGATGTGGAATACTCCATAGCCTCAGCTCTGGATTAGTGTTATAAAGTAGGTAATACGGTTGTATTAATCATCCTACACCACCATGAAATAATACCATTTCTTAGTACCAGATGGCCCTTACAAATAGCTCACAAGACAAACCACTAGAGAAACTGTGAGGTCTTCCACCCAGCTAACAAGAATGTCCAAACAATACTTGATAATTAGTAGAGTTGAAGAACTCTAGTAGAACTCCTAACTTCCAGGGACAGCATGTCCCCAGAACATTCTACTCTGCTCCAAGGTGAGGACGATGGGGCTGGGCCCACACTCCCAAATACATCATTGCTAAAGAAAGCAGGAGTTGATACTTAACAGATGCTTCAGAACAGCTGACCACCTGCCTGAAGGCTGGATTGTAGCGGCAGCACAGCATGGGTTCTTGGTGGGAGACCGCTAGGTAAGGCTCCGGGGGAGATCGTCCTCATGAAAAACAGGAAGAATGAAAACCTGAACCCAATGTATGACATGGATACCATTGATGAGGCATCTATTGCTTTATAAAGAAAAGTTAAGAGGATAAGGACACCTGGGTAGCTCAGTTGTTAAGCTTATCACTCTTGGTTTTGGCTCGGGTCATGATTTCAGGGTTGTGATCTCAGGGTCATAAGATTGAGGCTCCCCACCTCACACCCTGTTGGGCTTTGCACTTAGTGTGGAGTCTGCTCAAGATTCTCTTTCTCCCTCTCCCTCCCCCTCTGCCCTCCTCCTGCTCTCTCTCTCTCCTTCTCTCTCTCAAATAAATAAATAAATAAACAAATAAAAATCTTTTAAGAAAGAAAGATTAAGAGGATAGAAATGGGTCTGTGACCTTGGACAAGTTGTTTAACTGCTGAAAATTCTTATTGCTTAAGTGGGGATGATGACCATGAAAACTGATGGCACATGTCTCCTGTTTAGGGCAAGAGGAGTGTGTTTCATACGACTACACAGTGGACCTTCTTCCCTATGAATTTACATCTTCCCTCAAATAAACACAAATTGTATCATCCCATCCTGATGGGCAGCACCTCTCACTCACAGCAGGGACGAGGCACCACAGTGCACCTCCCATGGGCACCCAGGGGCCAAGGGCCTTTCCCGGTGTGCCACCTCTGGGAGACAGCACACAGGAGTTAAGCAATCGAATGCTTTGCGCTGATTTCCTCATCTGGAATATGGAATCCTTTACAGAAATTTTGTGAGGAATAAGCGAGGAAAAGGATGTCAAATGTCTGGAGAAGCCTGGCATGCGGGGGATACTTCGTAAATGAATGTTGGTTCCCACTACTACTACTTTGCCTTCTCTCTCTTGTCCCTCCCAGTACTCGGCCCTAAAGCTGGGCTTCTCAAAAAGTTTCAGTGGACCTAAAACCTCCGACTTAGTGCCAGACTATTTCCAGTGGGTGAAATCCCTTTCAAGGAAGAATAGCTCTTGGCAGAAGGACGACTAGCACTTTCCCATGAATGGTCTCTGGACTGCTGTAAGTGAAGTCTGGCCTGTGGGGAAGGACGAAGGACGACTAGCACTTTCCCATGAATGGTCTCTGGACTGCTGTAAGTGAAGTCTGGCCTGTGGGGAAGGACGAAGTCTGGCCTGTGGGGAAGGACGAAGGAAGGACACAGTTGCAGAGAGAAAGTGCTGGGCCTCAAGCCAGAGCCTCCTGGCATTACCTATATACCCCTACCCCAATATGAAGAGAAGGCGCTGAGTCTGAGTCTCCCCACTTCACAGATGAGGAAGCCACCAGAAAGTTAAGAAGGACCAGGTAACTTGATCAAGATCACAAAGTTCCCTGCGACAGAGCAGGGACTGGCAGACATTATCTGACACTTAAGTGTTGGCGCTAGAGATCCCGGCTGTTCTTGCTAGGAGGTAGAATTTCAGTCACTTTGCTTAAATGAAAAAAAAACTCAATCCAACAGGCTGTTTTTCTACACATTGATACCATGTAGAACAAACAGCGATTCAACGGACTGTAGTCCCATTTTTCAGCAGGTTGCTTTGGCATCTTGAGCAGAGAGCCCGCACTTCCAGCCCCAGCTGTACTGATGACTGGGCAACTGTTCTGCCCTGGTGCTCCCCATCCATGTGAGCCTTTCCCACAGCTACGGGGGCAAATTAGGAAGAGCAGGTATAGACATAGGCAGCAGCCATATGACCTGGCCTTCTCAGTAGAGTTTTGATGCCGTGAAACCTGATCAGTTTTCTGTAAAGTCAATTCTTGATCTGTGATTTAATCACCAAACACAAGAGACATATTTAAGATTCTTCCTATGTGCCTATGTGCACAAATTTCTTTTTTAAAAAACTCACTTTATGGACAGTCTGCCATCCTTTTAGGCTCAGGAAATCCATTTGCCATTATCATATACAGGGGATGTGAACCCTGCAAACCACACTATTCAGCCTGAACCTTCCCTTCCTCCTTTCCTTAGTCCTCAAAGACTATGGATTTGGGAGTCATCCTCCTGCTGAAGAGTGAAGGGAAAAGCTGCAGGCAGGCGGGGAATGAGGAATGTGTTTATCTCAGTGCAGCAAGTGGGGAAAGTAATCATGGACCATGTTTGAACCATGAGAAGGTTATAATGATGTTTCTAGTTTTAGTATGTATGCAGAGGGCCTGAAAGTTCTCGAGGCGCAGGCAGTGTGCCCTGCGAGCTCTGCCAAGGCCAAGGGCAGGAGTTGCAACTTACCCCAAGGCCTCTAGACCCAGGGAGGCAGAGCCCATTCTCTCTACCACTCACAGGTGTCTTTTAGGAGCTCTGCAGGCTCTGCAGAAGGAAGACTAGACAATGTGCTTCCCATTGTCTAATTTAAAAACAAAACAAAACAAATTAAGCTCTCCTTCCCCTTTGAAGTCTCAGTCAGACTTTTGCCCATCCGGTGGGAGGAGCACGACGCAGGAAGAAGGCAGCGGGAACTCCTGAGAGAGGAGTTCTAGTCGCAGCTCTGCTCCTGACACCCTGCCTGACTTTGGGCGACTCATTCCTTCTCCAGGCCTCTGTTCACTCATCGGTAAAACTGCAGCATCACACTAGGTGACTTGTGGGTATCTGGGAGGCAGGATTTAAACTCTTCTGTAAGATTGGGCAGCCTCGGCAGAACAGGGGCAGGCACTGAAATGGACATTCATGCAAAGGGGACAAATGTCTCAATGACCTCCCTGAGTGTGGAAAAGACAACCAGGCACCACTTTCCTTGCCAAGGAGGAAATGAAATGTGGCCTGGCAAAAGTGTGCCAAGGAAACTAAGGTGGACTCATTTGCAGAGGAATCCGAGATGTCTTCAAGACATTCAAGCTCCCTGACCCTGAGGCCCTGGGCAGGAAAAGCCCACAAGGGGACCCTCCTCAAGGGCCTGTTCCATCACCTGGGCTTGTACTGTCCCTGAATGGCTGCCCTGCTGTAGAGACAAGGTCTCAGATGTGGGCCACTGCTGCAGCAAGTAGGGCTGATGCTTTTGGACTGAATTTAAAGCCCCCAGATCTTCTTGGACAACTCACTATAGGCATAGGGCAAGTGGGGCAATAAGGACTTAAGAGGTAGATTCCATGTTTTGGATAACAGGGAGGTGGTGTTGGAGTGATTAATGGGAAATGTTAAAGGGAGCTAACCAAATACAATATGTAAGATTAAAGACTTGGGAGCATATAGCTCAGGAGCTTACCCAGGGATCTTAACTGTGGATCATTATGTAGAAGGTTGCAAGCAGCTACCCTGAGCCCTTCAGTACCCTCCAGAGAGCTACAGCTTGAGGCCAAGAGTATAACCTCATACCTCAGTCTCAGGTGTAGGAGTACAATTGTGTCCGTGGCCACACACAGGGCCCTGGAGAGGGGGAGATAGAGGCAGGCTGCGAAATCCCCCTTAATACCTGGCTGGCTTTGGAGGAGGTGGTCAACAAGCAGCTATCAGTCTCTAGGTCCCAGATCTGAGGAAGAAATGAAGACAAAGTAGCTGGAGGTCTGGGACAGGTTACTCTGCCGTGTTTGCAAAGGCATTACCTGTTGCGGGGGTCTGGTTGGGACTGACCAATGTTTAAAAACTGTCCAACCTCCCACCTGGCCAAAAGTGGGGCCCTTTTTCCTGAGCCCCTCTGCAGAGATAAAACCAAGCAAGGAGCAGAGATGCCTGTGCCTCACTCCCCACCACAAGGAGTGGCCAGTGGCTTCTCTTCTCATGGACCATCTTTCACAGTGTAGGTCTGATAACATGGGTCCGATGTGTGCACAGAGCTACCTATATCCCCCAGCTGTGTTCCCATTTTAGAATCAGTTCCTCAAAATCAGACACTGGGGGGATATTTGGAGGGCTCAGGGAACAAACCTCAGCATGGCTTTTGGTCAAGGACATGGAGGTTCAGAATCTCCATGGCTAGTTTGAAATCCCAGCTCTACTGCCTAATGGGTATGTGGCCTCAGCCAAATTACCACATTCCCTTTCCCTGTTTCTTCATCTGTAGAATAGGGAGACTGATAATGATGCCTAGCTTATAGGGATTAAAATCTTAGGGATTTTTAAATATTAGTGAAAAATAGTGTTTTAGCTGCTAGGCCATGGTAAGATGGCACATGATTAGAATGATATTATTGTTAATCATTTACTATGATTATTATGTAAGTCATGTCATGGCTCTTGTAGTATTTTAAGGTACTGTAATCTGATGAGAGCTGCAGGGAATGATGGCCACATCCCTGGGGAAGAGCAGATGGGCCCAAGTGTAAAACTGGGAAGACAGAATCATCACGAAGGCAACTGTTGCGTAGTGAGCTGACGTGCGCCAGCATTGTGCTAAATGCTTTCCGTGCATTGTTTTATTCATTCTGTTATGGGTTGGATTATGTGTCCCCCTCCCCCAAATCTGTATGTCGAATAACCCCCCTGTATCTCAGAATGTGCCCTTATTTGGAAATAGGGCTGTCGCTAGTAAAATTAGTTAAGAAGAGATCGTGATGGAGTAGGGTAAGCGCCTCAGACAATATGACTGACATCTTTGTAGGAAGGGAAATTTGGAGACAGACGCAGAAAGAGGGAGGAGACTTTGTGAAGATGATGGCAGGTATTAGGGTTATGTTTCTATAAGCCAAAAATGCCAAAGGCTGCCAGCAAACCATCAGAAGCTAGAAGTGAGGCCTAGAACAGAGTATTCCTCAGCTTGGAAGAACCAAACCCTGCTGACACCTTGACTTTAGCCTTCCAGCCTCTAACACTGTGAGACACAAATTTGGATTCTTAAAGTCACTCAGTTTGGGGTATTTTTTTTTACAAATGAATATGATCTTAAACCAAGTTTGGGAGGTAGGTATAATCCACTGAGTTCCAGGGAGGTTCAATGACTCTCCTGTTGGGACAGAGCCAGTGAGCAGCTAGAGTAGGAGTCCTTCTCAGCCTTATCACCCTCCAAGACTGCACTGGAAAATCCGAGGACTAAACTGGGTAAGATGTCCTTGGATGGCATTTCTTTCCCCTCCTTTGTGACTCCAGGAAGCAAATCAGCTAACAGGAAATTTGAAGCATTCTGCCCCCTAAGCAAGACTCTTATTTGTTCTATTTATACTGTTTATTTTCCTTAGTTCTCCCCAGCAGGTAGCAAAGTTCTTTTGAAAGTTCTAGCCTGCTTTTTTATCTGTTATTTTAGGTCATGGCATAAAAGGCAGGAAGCAATAAACTCTGGGAGGTCAGTACGCGGGTGATAGTAGTGATCAAAGTAAAATAGTCCTATGGAAAGGTGACCCCAACAACTACTTGTTCAAGAGGCATCTCTCACTCCTTTCTGGAGTATTGATTGCTTGAAAAATGCTAATTTTCCTGGATAGAAAGGTAATAGAAAGGTAACACACCCAGTTTTTATCAGCAGTTATCCATTCGTCTGGTAATTTCTTCTTATTTCATGAGATAATGTTACTGAAAGAGAGGAAGTTTTAATGAGGGGCAGGATGAGGTAATTCTGAAGCCTGGGAGAGTGATTTTAGACGGGATGCTATAGAGGGACCCCTACGAGGTCTGTGAAGAGGAAAGGTGGGAATATACTCTCCTTATTGTTGCTGAGGTTGACTCGGAAAGTTGGCATTAAATCCCCAAAGTAAAAGAAGCTACAACGAATTAGCATCGCTGACTTATCTATGGCCTGTCCAGCATCCTCTCGTCTTCTGTGAGGAGAATTGCCTCTCTGATTGCAAGCAGTAGGCAGGAGACCCAAACCTGGTCAATCTGTGTCTTCCCTCAAATTTTTCTGGCTGAAGCTGACAGTGAATCTGAAGTTGAGTTGTGAGTTCAGACTGGGCATCGATGGACCCGACCATTTGGAAAGAGATAGCCTTTCTGCACTAGGAGTGGATAACAGTGTGCCAGGGAAGTGCAGGCAGAAAGCATGGGAATAACAGTGCCATCTTTGAACCCAGCTGTCCATGAGACCATCTATCTGATGATCCAGTTTCGATAATCAATAAATTATCCCTTTTTAGCTTAAACTACTTGAGTTAGATTTTTGTCTCTTTGGCCCAAGAGTCTTACCTGGTAAAACTACTTCATGATGAGCACAATTCATACATTATCGCTTATGAGCACAACTAACCTACAAGATGGGTCTTTCTTCCATTTTACAGAAAAGCGACCAGTGTCCAAGAGATTTAAGTCACTGAGTTCAGAGGGATTGAATACTTCAACCAAGATCACCTAATTTCTGATAGTTTCAGAGTTCAAATTCAAGTCTGTAATTCTCCAATATCTCTCCATGCTGTGCCCCAGCCCCTCAATGCACACTCTCTGTCTACAGTGGAAAGGTGTTGCTGGGGAGTGGCCACCAAACTAAGGCACTTCCTGGTTTCCCTTTCACCCAGAGTTATGAACTCATTGGTGAAATGTGAGAGAAAGTGATGGGTCATTTATGGTTGGAATTTTTAAGAGGCATATATGCCTTATCTTCTCTCATTCCCACTGTCTTGGGATGAAGATTCTGAGAACCTTGGGACCCTGCATGAAGACAGCCTGGTTGAATGGAAGAAAAAATGCCCCTCACTGTGCCCAGGAGCACTGGCCTTGGGTGTGACAGCAAACAGAAATAAATTTCTATTATCTCAACCTATGGAAAATATGGGGTTTATTTGTTACAGTGGCAAGCCTTATCTTAACTAATACACCATGCTATCTTCCTTCAAGAAATAACTTTTTTTTCTATGCTAATTCCTGTTGACACAAAACAGCCCTCTTTGTGGTATGTAATATTAAATTCACAGAAAATAACAAGTGAAAACAAAAAACTGAACCTGTCATTTTACTTTCCTTTAGGGTAATGCCAGAAACCAGCAGACTCCCAAAACGTTTCATATGTCCCCATGATTTAGAGAAGTGAAATATTTGGGCTGAAAAATCAATTTGAAGAACGAAGACTATCTGATCAGGCATGCTAGAAATTTAGCTGTTTGGTTCCTGGTTGATTACTTTTTATTTGATAGGAATAATGTATTCTGAAATAAATTACACACCATATTTCCAAGATAGGATTTCAATATATTTTAAACACATTTTGGGAAGTGATTCAATATGCCTGAATCATCACAGGCAAGATGCTAATCTTGTAATCATGATTTTAGATTGGAAGAAAATGGAGAAGCACTAGGAAAAGAAAATAGGGTAGGAGACGTGTCCTCACATACAGAATTATGATTATCTGATGGTGCCAAGTTTTGAGAAAAAAAAAGCTCATTAAAAATATGAAGTCTCCAACTTTGTGGCTTTGGAGGATACCTTAGGATGGATTTGATTTTCAAAATAAATCAAATACTGAGGTCCATGAATCTTCCCATTTTAATCAAATTTGCTTGAAGGACTGAACTGAGTTTGGGTCCTGGTTGCATCACCAACTGTGATCTCAGCACCTAATTTTGTGTAAAATGTCCTCATCATTGCCATGAGATGGACTCTGAGCTCACAGTATAGGAGCCATGTCCATGTACCCTGAGAGCAAAGCCCATCACAGCGCCCCTGTGCTCAGTCTTTGAGGCTTTTCTCCCCATTGCTCATTCTTGCTCTCTTTTCCATCTCATCCCCTCCACGGCTTAAAATTCCATCTAAATGCTAATAACTTCCAAATTTATATCTCTAGCTTTGACATCTCCCCTCAACTCAGGATGAGTCTATCCAACACATGTACAACAGAGTTCCTGATCTTATGCTCCTTTTCTCCGCCATCTGCCCTGTCTCAGTGGGCTCCAGCCCAAAGCCTTGGCATTCCCCTTGACTCCTCCATCTCTCCCCTCCCCCTCCTTTACAAAATAACAGTTTTATTGAGATATAATTCACATCCCACAAAATTCACATTTTTCAAGTGTACAAACTCAGTGGGTTTTAGCATATTCACAGAGCTGTGCAACCATCACTACTGTCTAATTTTAAAACATCTTCATTATTTCAGGAAGAACCCCCCATGCCCATTAGTGGCCAATCCCTATCCCACCTCACTGCACCCCCTCAGTAACTACTAAACTAGTTTCTGTCTCTGAGGATTTGCCTATTCTGGACATTTCATATAAATAGCATCATCCAAAAAGTGGCCTTTTGTGACTGGCTTTCATGTAACATAAGCTTTTCAAGGGTCATGCATGTGGTAACATGCATTAGCACTTCATTTCTTTTTATTACTATATGATATTTCATTGTATGGATATACCACATTTTGTTTACTCATTCATTTGTTCACGGACATTTGGCTTATTTCTACTTTTAGTCTATAAGGAATAATACTGCTATGAATATTCATATGTGTTTATGTGAACATAAGTTTCCAGTTCTCTTAGGTTTAAATCTAGGAGTAGAATTGGTGGGTCATATGGTAACTCCATGATTAACATTTGAAGAACCACCACAATGTTTTCCAAAGTGGCTGCACCATTTTAAATTCCCACTAGCAATGCATGGAGGGCTTCAATTTCCCTACATCCTAGCCAATGCTTGTTATCTTCTATCTTCTGATTTTAGCCATCCTAATGGGTATAAAGTGGTAACTCATGGTGGTTTTGTTTTGCATTTCCAAAATGACTAATGATGTGGAGCATCTTGTCCGGGATTTACTGGCCATTTGAATATTTTCTTTGAGGAAATTTCTATTTAAGTTCTTTGCCCAGGCTATTTGTGGTTTTATTGTTGAGCGTACAGATTTTTTTGTATTCTAGGTTCAAGTCCCTTATCAGATGTGTGATTGACAACATTTTCTCCCATTCTGTAGGTGGTCTAGCCACCTTCTTATTGGTGCCTTCTGAGGCACAAGGTTTTAATTTTGATGACATGAAACTCACTCATTTTCTCCTTTTTTCTCTTTTGTTTTTGATGTCATATCTAAGAAATAATTCCCTAGTCTGAGGTTATGAAGATTTACTCCTGTGTTTTCCCCTAAGAGTTTTGAAATTGTAGCTCTTTTTATATTTAGGTCTATGGCTTGTTTTGAGTATGGTTTCAAGTAAGGGATTGAAGTCCTAGATTGAGGTATAGGCAGGTTTGCTTTCCTCTGAGCCCTTTCTCCTTGGCTTGCAAATGATCACCTTCCTGACATGCCTTCACACAGTTGCCCCTCCATCTAAGTGTACTGATTTCTTCTTATAAAGATACCAATCATATTGGATTAGGACCCACCAATACAACCTCGTTTAACCTTAATTACTTCTTTACAGGCCGTGTCTCCAGATACAATCACATTCTGAGGTACCGGTGGTTAAGACTTCAACATATAGATTTTAAAGGGACGTGATTCAGCCCATAGCATCTATAAATCATTTATTATGTGTGTGGTCAGTGACTGATTTATGTACCTATGCAAAGCTATGATACCGACCTGCCTCACGCTCCAATTCCTTTGATTCAGACTGATCTAAAATCCCACCCTCTGACCCCATGACAGTTGAAAAAGAAATATTGATGAAGTCATGAAAACTTTTTCATATTCATATGAAATGCATATGAAATGATGGCTAAAGCATATCGATGAAATTTTTGGGGGGTATAAAAATAGTGCAATACAAAGGTCACAGGGCAGCTGAGTTTTAGAGGTGGATAGAACTGTACATATAAAAAGAGGTGTGAAGGCAAACAAAATGAAGGTGATGATACCACTACTCCTACCAGGGCCAAAAGGATTTAAATTCTAAGACTTACAGACAACATTTCAGAAAGGGCCCACTTGCCCTATGTGTATTGCAAAATAAGATAACCACTAGTAATGAGGGACTGCTGCCTCCACAATGTCCCCATTCTCCATCCTCCAATACACATTCTCCCAGAGGAATGAGGACAGCATGCAAACAGAGACTGAGATGCTTTAAGGTTTACTCATACCAACAATACCAGGTATAGAAAATTCTCTAAAAGACTACCCCTCAATTGCCCACATATCTACTCTTTCCAAAGCAAACCCACAAATGTAACTGCCATTTGACTATCTGCTGATGCAGAGGCTTCCAGAGCTTCACAGAGGGGAAAGAAAACTTGAAACATACACATTCTCTATCTGCAACTCTGTTGGACAATGCATCAGAAAGGTAAAAGGGCAAAAACCTTAATAGTGTTGTCGGTAGACATGGAAAATATTTTGTTATCCTCAGCGGATACATGGATGTAGACCACTGGAGCCATGTGGCTTTTCAGCATACCTGTTGGTTTTCTAGAATGGAAAAAAGAACAGATGAACACCAAGCAGTTCCTATGTGCTATTTCTAAATAAAAATGCAAGACTAAACTTGGCCCGGATCTGGCAGTTCTATTCAGCCTGGAGGAGGGTTATGTCTCCTTCTGAAATCACACAAGTATATATCTTGTGTGATAAAAGGACTGAAGCAAATAATACCCAGTTATAGCAACATAACTCAGTGTGAGATGAAGCTCTGGGCTTTGTTTCTCCAACTGCTGACAATATCACTATAAAAGGAATAAATGAGGAAGAGTACAGGATGGTGCTGGACTAGATTCTATGTCAGGTTGTTGCTTTATGCAGGCCACAGTTAACAGTATTCAGATCTAGGGGGAAGGTATTTTTAATATGAGTTTATTTTAAGGAACTCTGAGGGATCACAACGCCCTCAGGGTCACAGGGCTGGGTGTGTAGTGAGAGGGTGGGGAGGCAGGGCCTGGAGAAGGGAGGCAGGGCTGAGGTTGAAGGGGAGAACACAATGTCATTTTATAACCAAGTCACTGGAAGGTAAGTCAATTCTTCTCCGTCACCAGAAAAATGGGAGTCTAAGATAATAGAAGTGGTTAGAAAATCATTTTTTCTTTCTTTCTCTTTAGGCATCTGACATTGTGCTAAACGCTATACATGGGTGACCCCATTTATGATCTTTATTACTACAGGAAGGGTAGGTACTCCTGTGATCACCACTATCGAGGGGGACGCGGACTGCAGCCCTCCTGCAGGATCACTGGGCTAGAAAATGACAGGGGTAGGATCAGGTCCCATGTGCCCCCCTGCTCATGGCACTGTCTCTGCAGCTGCCTGCCATGCTGAGGGACATGGGTCACCTTGACGTTCCTCCACTGATGCCTGGTATACAGGCTCAATGAGGAAGCTTGGCACCCCCTAAATGACTTGTTCCTGTCTACAAATCCTCACTTACCAGTGCACAAGAAGACTACTCCCCATGTTCCACTCTTCTTCCGTCTTCAACACTTACCAACGAAAATGACATAGTCTTTTAGAATCAGCCAAAATGCATTTGAACCTCAATTCTGGCATTGTTTCCAAAAAGTTATTTAAGTTTTTAAGCTCTAAGCTTCAGTTTCTTCATTGGTAAATGGGGCCAATGAGTTGCTTAGTAACCCCAAAGAAGGACTCTTTAGTGGCCACCAACAGAAGTTTCCCGGGCTTTGTGTATGGGAGATCAATTTTGAACGGGTTCTTAAATTATCCTCAAAGGGAATTAGCCATCCCCTGTCTTGCGCTCATGTACTTTACTAGGTCAGTGGCACTTTGGGTTGGAGAGAAAAAGAAAACTTACCCTGGCAGATAAGGATTCCAGACTCGAATGATTCGGCCCATTCCACCTGTCAGCAGCAGGTTCCTTCTCTTACAGAATGAAAATGCCTTGACTCCTTTGTAGATGTGAAAAACAGTTTGATCACATCCTGCCCGCCTTTGGGGTAAACCAAGGAATGCTTGTTTTCTTCTTGCCTCGACATCTTTTCTAACACCCCTTACCTCTTTCACCTTTTGCTTGACATTTGTTGTTTCCATAGTGCACCCTAAAAATATTTACAGAAAAACAAAACACGACTTATTAATATGATCAGTAAATTTTCTGACAAGTTGCTGATTTTTAAAGGTCTTGGTCTTGTTTTCAGCAAGGTCTACTTTTTTCTTCCTCTTTCTGGCCCCTGGTGTTACACCATGGAGTGCGAAGGATTAAAACTGTGTCTGTAAGAACAGCAAGATTCATTTCCCCTCCTTTTTTAGAAGAAGGCAAGAAGGGTCACCCAGGGAAGGAGGAAATGGAAGAAGGCCAAATCATTCTGAAGAACCTAGCAAATTTCTACTGAGAACCAGCACTGTGCCAGGGTCTCCCTATACATAATTTTGTTTGAATCACCGAAAAACTCAGTGAGAGAAGCAACTTTATCTCCATGGGACAGATAGGAAAATTTACACTATAGGGGTTAGGAACTTGTCATTAAGAAGACAATGAAACCGTATCTCAAACTGTGAATCAGAGCTCATGGAACTGACCCATCAGTTTCATCCACCAACCAGCCAACTTTCTCCTATAATTATTTTGACATATATATTTAGTCAAATGACTATTTTGCTTATGAATCTACTGAACAGTAAAATGAAAATAGGAGCAACATACTGAAACAATCAAAGGCCTTCCTGTAGGTGTCAGACATGAGTCTCACCAGAAGATCATGAAGGAAATCCCCATCTAGCTTACTCTGACCTCCAATCTCAGCTGTGTCCACGGTGGCTGAAGGGCCCTGTATGAAGCAGGTGGAAGAATATTTCATCTTCCAGCCTCCCCCTGCCCCTATGCCCAAATAAGAATTCTCTTTCGTGATTTGTGACGTCAGCAATTACTTGAGGGATGATTGGTTTTGTCTGGATGTCCTGTGTGTTACATACCTACCGGTAAGAAGTTACCAGTTCAACTGTTTCCCAGGAACAAAGAGAAGAATTTGTTCTTTGGGGAAGCTGGACCAAAGCCAGTGCATGCTTCTTCTCAGACAGGTGTGCTTCTTCAATCCAGTAGACTCTCCTCAAGTGGGACTCTGATGCAGATCTGCTAAGTTTCAGGAGAAGTGGGAAATATCTATTTTCATTGGAAACTTCCAGAATTTTAAAAGTTAGTGCACAGCTTCAAAACATATTTTAAATCTGTCTGTGGCTGCTTGTCCCACTGCTGCCTCTGGAGACCTCTGGTTTGGGAGCATGTTGCTGTAGGGGAGGACAGGAAGGTGTCTGGGAAGGGAAACGGGGCTGTCATCTTTCCACTTCTTCTGAGCCTTTTTTCCTCAGAGTCATCTGGCTATTGAATTCCATTTCTGAATGACTGGGGTATGTGATTTCCACCTTATCTGGGGCTACAGCCCAAGTGCTGGGACAATTTATTGATGGTATGCTGAGGTAACAACCCTGCTGTCCACAGTTTCTCTGAGCAGTGGTGAAGGGCTGGCTTGGGTAGGGTAGCTGGCTAGTCCCCCTGGCCCTGTCCTTCCCTTCCTCCTCTGGTATGCAGCAGGAAGGTAAACAGCCTTGAACCCAGGGCTCTTTCATCTGCTAGACAGAGGGGAAGGGAGGATAAGCGCTGAGTGCAGATAATTACTTCAGACGGCAGAGTGAACCCGTGTATCTGTGTGAGCACTTGAAGTATCAAAGCAATGCAGCAAACCCTCCTCAAACACCAGTTTGACACTTTCACCCTTCTTGTTATGAGCAAAGATCTGAAACTTCTAAGCAGGTGTGTCACTTTATTTTTATTTTTTTAAGTAGAGGGAGAGCAGCCAGTTCATTTGCATGATCTCTTGCAGTTCTCTTCCAACAGAGCCAGACAGAGATACATGTTTAAATGGTTGTCATGGAAACCAGAGAGCCTAGCTCTCCCCCAAGGTCTGAAGGGAGGATGATGAAAAGTTTAAAGCAATCACCATGGAAACCTAGAGCAGATTCAAGGCAGGTTCAGATCCCCAGCACTCTAACTAACAAGCAGACAAGTCTTCAGGTGCTGGAGTCATACAGGATGGTAGATTATGTAGCTGCTAGCACCAGAGCTGACCCAGGAGCCACATCCACAGTTATGGGCTCCCAGCATCCCCTTGGATTGGCAGTGAGGTGGATGCGTTTCCCCAAAGCTCAGACTTTCACTCTTCCTCTTTTGAGGTGGAGCTTGGAGCCTCTCCTGCCCATCCTTCCTTTTATCTTATTCCCCCCGCCCATCAGTTTCCTCAGTGTGGCAGGAGCCCACAGATCTGTAGTAATAAATGGAGCCCTGCCCACGTCTGCAGACGTAAGACTTTCAAGGCCCAGCCTCGGTTTCTCCATGGTCTCTACTAAGATGTATCTCCCTTTCATGTTCACTAATAACCAAAATGAAGTCAAAGATTCCTGTCTTCTATGACCTTGAGTAAACAAATACACTTGAAAGCACTTCCTATACTTCAGAGCCCTTTCTGTAACTCCCATTTAGGGGTGGGGAACTGGTGCTATAGCACCCTGTGGAGGAGTGTGTGTGTGTGTGTGTGTGTGTGTGTGTGTGTGTGTGTGAATACATGGAGACCTGACTGAAGCAGTGATATATGTGTAGGACACTGTGAGAACATGCTTGCGGGGCAGTAGATGAGGAGATGGAAAGAGGATATAGCATAGGAGGAAAATACTTGTCACCACAGAATTCTACTTTTCCTGGAAGGCAATGCTTCAGGAGACCACTTGGAAAGAGAGAGGTATGTAGTTTGAATTCTGACCACAAAGAAGTTCATTCAATAAATGTTTATTGAGCACCTATTTTGTACCAGGCACTAGTCCCAGTACTTGGGACACAACACTGAGCAAAACAGAAACCTCTACTTTTGTGGGGCTCACCTTCTGATGGGGGGGGCAGACCATAAACAGCAAGCAAGAGATAAATAATATAGTCTATTAGAAGGTGACTGGATTTATGGATGTAGAGAAGGGTAGAATAAGGTAAGGAAGATTAGGGGCTGGGTTGTTCCAGAATATGTATGAAAAAAACTGGGCAAGGAGGACCTCACCAAGAAGCGACAGCTGAGCAAAGACTTCAAGGAAATGAGGGAGTGAACGATGCAGACAGACATTTGCAGGGAGAACCTCCCAAGCAGAGAGAGGATCCGGTGAAAAGATCATATATTCCAGAAGATTGGTGTGAGTGGGATGGAGTAGGTGAGGGAGAGAAGTAGAAAACTGGGCCAGAGATATAAGGGCTAGGTTGACACACAGGGCCCTAGAGGACTTTGGTTTTTACTGTGAAGGAGATGGGAGTCCAAAGGAGGATGTGGATGGATCTGACTTCTAGTTTTCCAGGCTCTTCCTAGCTGCTGTGTGGAAAAGAGACCATAGGGATGGGATGGAAACATGGAGAATTGCAAGGCTCCTGTAATCCAGGAGAAAAAAGAGAGTGATTCCAACTAGATGGTAGTAGGGGTGGAGCTGGGGCAAAATGGCCAGATCCTGGGTGCAGTATGAAGACAAAGCCCACGGGCTTGGTGTGGGCTGTGGAAGAGATGGCCAAGGGTGACTAGTAGGTTTTGGCTGGAGCAACTGGAAGGATAGACTTAGAACCAACCTAGCTGGGGAGGATGGTGTGAGGGAGAAGACATGGGTCCAGGTTTGGATTTAATTTTGATGTCTATGGTGATGTTCTATGTTAGTTGGAAATGCCAGACTTGAAGTTTGGGGGCAGAGCTGGCCTGCACACATGAATTTGGGAACAGACAGTAATGGTGCTGGAGGGGGTCACCGAGGGGCTGATGGAGATGGAAGCGAAGAAGAGCATGGATAGAAGTCTGGAGCTCCAGCAGCAAGTCATGGAGTCATGTAGGAATATGGGAGGAAGGCAGAGAAGGAGCAATGCGATGAGCAGGGTGGAGAGAACCAAGAGAGGTTGGAGGCCAGAGCCCAGTGAGAGAAGTGCAGGAGGGGAGCTGAAGTTACCTGTTGCTTCAGGTGTGGAGAGGCCAGTGGGATGAGCATCCACCCTGCATTTAGCAGCACACAGGGCCTCGGTGGCCCTGATGGCCCCTGACAAGAGTGAGTTGGGAGGTGTGACAGGGACAAAGTGGGTCATAGACTGGGAAGTGAGGCACTGGAAGGAGCAACTGCAGGTAGCTCTTTCCAGGAGTCTGGCTGCAAAGTCTCTCTGAGTCCCAGTATTCTCAGCACCACACCCGAGAAACTACAGAGCTGGTAACTGGGGTGGGGACGGTGCTGACTTTTCTTATCACAGACTTGTCTAGACTTAATAGCGGTTCTGAGTATGAGCAACTTTAGTGGTTCTTGCTTTCTGGAACGTGAGACAGAAGAAGGGATGGTCAGGAGACTCGTGGCAAAATTAGGGATCAGGGCATGTGAGCTGGATGGATCCTTACAGCTCATGTCTAGCATTTTATTGAACTAGAAATGGGGGCCTGAGGTCACAGCTCTGTTAGTTGCAGATATTTCATTCGTTGGAATTATCATCACCTTCTTCTTTCAGCCTTCCTAACAGGCTCTCACCTTCTCTTTTTCTTCCTACAGCTCCACCCCTAGATTTTAAGGGCCTGTTTGGAACTCACCAAGCAGTATATATATAATGAATAAAATATTTAACACTTTTTTAAACCTCTCAGAAGTCACCCACCCACATGACAACAGCCATTTCTTTCATGATGCCTTTCAGCCTAACTGTGCCTGATCGTTTCTGAGATTTGGAAAGGCTGAAATGCTAGGGTTTTTTTGTTTCCTACTTCCCTTTAGAATTTTGTTCCAGTTGCCATCGAACATCATGGAAAATCAGTAATGAGTCATGCCTGAGATCTCAGCCTCCTATGAAATACCACCTTGCTTCCCTGAGGCCCTTTCCACCTCTGATTCACAGCCTTCGAGCTTACGTTGTCTTTCAAGGAAATCTTCCTTTATACATTTCTGATTCACTGACATTTAAATCACCAAAGCATTAGGAAAAGATGTGCAGTGGTTATGAAGTTTCTTGGGAATTTTCATTAGACATTCTTGGAACTGGGAAATTGTGGTTTTCTGGAACGATAATGGATATGAATCCTAAGAATCTAAAATTCAGCCTTCAGAAACTGAAGCAGCTCGAAATTCAGTGTTTATGCAGACAGAAGCAATGAATCCAGAATGAAGGTCTCTGAGTTCCAGCCCTGGCTCTGTAAGTAACAGAGCTGTGACCTCAGGAAACAAAACAAAACAAAAAACTCTAGGATTTCAGCCTTTCCAAATCTCAGAAATGCTCAGGTGCAGCTAGCCAGGCGCACCTGGCTGGGCAGTAGACACGAGTGTCTATGTCTGGGCTCTTCACTGATTCCTTTCTCAGGCTGCTGCTGTCAGGTACACAAAAGCGGTCAAAGATGGCTTTTATTGGCTACAACTTTCTTACTATGTGAAGATGAATTATAACATTTCTTTTTCTCTGCAGTCAAGACATTTATTCTGCTCCAGGATCAGAATCTTCCTTTTGAAACCAGGCTGTCCTAAAACAAGTCCCAGGACCCGAGGGGCAAACTTTTCCAGCCCAACTCTACAGGATTTCAGGTGGATTCGTGGCCTTAGGGTAAGAAAAAACAGATTTGCATCCCAATTCCCTCTTCCAGCTAAGTGACCCAATGGGCAAATTTTAGCTTAGGTGTCCTCACTGGTAAAATGGGATATGTGCACAATTCATACCTCACCTGGCTATCATGAATATCAAACAAGAAATGTAATGAATGTGAGTGGTTCTTGCCCTTGGCAGCAAATTAAAGCCACTGTAAAGAGTCCAAATAATGCAGAAGTCTGGGCCATACCTCCTTGAACAGTAGTTTTAAATCTTTAGAATCACTGGGGGAGCTTTTAAAGGTGTCGATGCCCAGGCTTTATCCCAGACCAGTCAGGTCAGAATATCTGAGGATAAGACCCATGTATCTAGCTTTTATTAAGTCCGCAGATGATTCCAATAGACAGTGAAGACTGAGAACCACCAATGAATGTGAAAGTTCTTACAAATTAGTAAACACTAAACACATGGAAGGAATCACTGTTAGAATAAACTTGAAAATTAAATATGGTGATAGTGATGCTGAATAATTGGATGGGGCTTTCCAACATACTCTCAAGGGCTTCACAAAATAAGTATAAAGTTTAATGAAGTAAATATGAGGAATTGAGATCTTCAAAGGGCAAATTATTAGAAAAAACTATAAAAATATTAGTATAACACAAAAAAAGAGAAAATATTGTTATTGTGACTAAAGGATGCTTCTTGGACTTGACATGTACATAAGTCACCTTCAGTTCTTTTTCAAGTGTAGACTGATTCCATTGTTCCAAGGGGGGCCTGGGACCCTGGAATTCTAGTGCACACACAGGGGATGCCATTGCTGTGCATTCAAGGATTACAAGCACCAGCCTGGACAACCCGGATTCCAGTCCTTGGTCTTCCATTTCTGAGTTGTGTGACTCAGTGCAGTCATCACTCTTCACTTTTTTTTTTTTTTTTTTTTTTTTTTTTAGCAAACCTCCTCTCTCCACTCTTACTTCTGAAAGCACACCTCTTCATACATCATGTGGTTGGACAGACACTGCCAGGTTCTTACTGCCCCTGCCTTTCCTGGGTCATTTGGCTTGCAATTGTCCCAAAGATGGGCCAACATGCTCTATTGGGAATCTTCTCAGGAGCAGCTGGACTGGGGACCCAGAGTGGCAGCCAGTCTGTTGGTGGCAAAGTGCATGACAGATGGGCTCTTCACCCTCTGAGGGATCCACTGTGCAGAAGAGAAAAAGAGAGAGACAGTCAGAGCAGCATCTGAGCCTCTGCTACCAGGATTTCCCAACACTGGGTTGCACTTCTGCCCTTCTCATGTCATCCAAGAAATTCTCCTTTTGCTTTCCCATTTGAATTACATTTCTTTTAATATTGAAAAAAAAAAAAAAGCCTTGAATGATACCTCAGGACAAGTTCTATGCTTCGCTTTACTCATCTGTAAGATGACACTAACGGTGGGACCTAAACCATAAGGTTGTTTTGGAGATTAAAATAATACAATGAAGGGACTTAGTACAGTGTCTGATACTAGTGTTTAGGGCCAGAGATTGCATCTACTTCTGACCATGAGCTGGTATCCAGGGAGTGATCCATTTAAAAGGATCTTGGTTCAAATCTAGACCAGTCCTTCACCCAGTACCAGGATGTCTGCCCTCCATCTGGTCCAGACAAAGTGATTCCCACGTGAGCGGCACAGACTTGTTCTGCCACATTCCCTACTTCATGGACCCAGGGTCAGCCTTGCCAAGCCCATACCCAGACTAGCTATGCATTGGAGGATGTAAGATGAGGGATGGATTAAGATCTGGGTTCTCCCTCGGCCTTTCTCTGAATGCATTTGGTCAAAGTCCAGCTTCCAAAAAATGCAAAGGTCTTCAGGTTCTGGGTCTTTCTGTTGCCATCACAGAAAATGTTATTTCCAGTGTGCCTTTTGAATTGTAGATATTCCTCATTCTCACTTCACGCAAATGCCCCAAGATTGCAGTCCTATGTAGACATTACTGTATATTTAATATCTTGTAACACATTAGAGGTGCTCAAATGGTGTAGCCTGAGGTTGCCTGAAGTGGATTTTGCTCTTATTTCAAATCAACAAATATCGATCAAGCTCTCAGTATTTGTGAAGCCCTGATAGGAGTGCCCTCCCTCACTCTGCCTCTCCAAAAGCATAGTGTGAGGCTTATAAAGCTAAAGGCAAACCGAACAGTGGAGGTTGTCACATTTTGAGCTGCAGAGTGTGGGATGCCTGTTGCAATGCAGAAATTACAAAGGTGGGAGACATCCAAGGATCTGGCACACAGAGAACATTACGAACGTAAGGGGAGTGAAAGCAGTACCTATTACTAGAGCAGTGGGCTCATGGTTGGAGCTTGAAATGACGGCTTTGATGGAATCATAGTAGTTCAGCTAGAAATGACAAAAAAAGACAAAATGCTAATTAATATGAAGATCACACACCAGGTCAAGAAAGAATTTGTAACAATACCTAAAGCATTCTCTTGACACCCATTTTGAGAAAGAGAAAGGAACAACTTCCTCAGAGGATAGGCATATTTTTAAAAACCCACTTTTGCAAGTGGGCAGACATGTGTAGGTGGCCTGGCGGAGTGAGCATGTGGGGGTTCTCTCTCCTTGACGCTCGCTCAAGGCTAACACCAGAACAACAATTCCTGGGTATCCTGTCTGGCAGACTGTGCTGAAGTTTATACTATGTATTTTAGATATTTCTGAGAAAATCGGAATGCTGCCTACATAGCTGCAGGGGTTTCACAGAGAAAACAGCATATCCTTCACTATAAATCATATTTAAATTGGACACTATGCTGAGTATCATACTGGGAAGGGTAAAAGACTCTCTTCCCCTGTCTTTAAAAATCAAGAGCCAGGCTCTGAAGCAGCAGATGTGCCAGGATTAGGGAACCAGGATCTTCGGGCTGGTGCCAGGGCTGGTCTCAGGTTCGAGGAACAGGGGTTGGTGGGATTTGAGGAGTTTTTCTGATCTTGGAACACTTCTTCCCTGGAGGAAGTCCTTATTAAGAATATAAAACATGTGGGATCCCTGGGTGGCGCGGCGGTTTAGCGCCTGCCTTTGGCCCGGGGCGCGGTCCTGGAGACCCGGGATCGAATCCCACGTCGGGCTCCCGGTGCATGGAGCCTGCTTCTCCCTCCTCCTGTGTCTCTGCCTCTCTCTCTCTCTCTCTGTGAGACTATCATTAAAAAAAAAAAAAAAAAATTGAAGAATATAAAACATGTAAAATGGATAAGGCCATAGTAGTGTTAAAAGAGCAACATATTAGCTACAAGAAATGATTGGTTTCTCTTTTAGACCTTCCAGGCACTATGCTAGGTTCAGAGGGGCATGCCCAGATGATAACCCTTAGTTCTAACCCTCAAGGAGGGCAGAAACCAGAGAACCAGAGACACAGGAAGACAAAGAGTAAGCCTGTGGGGCAGGGGCGGGGGTGGGGTGGGGGGGTGGGGTTGGGAGAGGAGACAGGGTTTCTGGAGCTTGAGGCCTGATCCAGCAGAGCAGGATCCAGTGCCCTGAGCAACCTCAAAACTGTCTCTGTGTTTTCTCTATTGAAATGGGCTCCCTCAAGCTGGCTCATGTGGCAGACTTCCAAATGGGGACTCCAGGAACACACCCCTGGGGTGATGGGGAATTCTCTGGTATAGCCCCTCTCTGTTAGCCCCCTTTTTACATGGCCAATGCCAATGCCCGGCTTTGTTTACCACCCCCCCCCCAACCCCACCTCTCCTTGTGTGGTCATCCCTTGGATGGCACTGACTCTAGATTTTGGTATTGTTCTTTTCACCTTCCAAGGCAATGAGGGCTGGCAATTCAGTGGGACAAAATGTCCAAGTAGAAGAAGCCAGGCACAAAAGGCCACATAATATATGATTTTATTTACATGACATGGAGAGAAAAGGCAAATCAATAGATATAGAAAGTAGATTAGTGGTTGCCTGGCACTGGGGGTGGGAATGATGATTAACTCTACGTGGTTAACAGAGGTCTTATTGGGGTAATGGAAATGTTCTTAAACTGCATTACAGTGATAATTGAATAACCCAGTAAACTTATCAACAATCATTAATTGTACACTCAAGATGCATAAATTTATGATATGCAGCTACCTCAGAAAAGTTTAAGAAAGTAAGGGTCTTGTAACCAATCACCTTTGAAAAATAATAGGTATTACATACGGCAATTTTACATGTGGCTGTTTAGTTGGATTGTTTTGTTTTTATATTCTTACTTGATTCTCATTTCCTTTCTACTCC
Organism: Canis lupus baileyi; assembly: GCF_048164855.1. NCBI lineage: Eukaryota > Metazoa > Chordata > Mammalia > Carnivora > Canidae > Canis > Canis lupus. The sequence continues at coordinate 10,733,954 of NC_132861.1, forward strand.
AGAATTGGTATTTTATTTTCTTTTTCTTGTGTTTGAAACTTGGTCAGTGTTCATCTTTTAGACAAATGCTATGTTCTTGGTCCAATTTTTCTTCCCCTTGAATTTTCCTTTTCACTTAGCAAATAAATTTGGTTGTTTTCCTAGTTTTCCTTTCACCCACTAATATTTTCTTTTCTTGCCTTAAGCCCGATGTGTTTAGGAATAGACAAAAGATGTTGGCAGGAGTCTCTCCTCCCCTACCTGGTGTTCTATCAACCCTGAAAACCCTTCTCTCTCTAATCCTCAGGAAGTGTCCACTCTGTATTGGGTTTCTGTGCTGCCTTAACATAAAGAACACTATCTTGCTTGCTTTTGTGTTTAAGAAACACTAATTTAGCTTCTCAGAGCCAGTAAAATTTCAGGGAAAGGACTCTCAGGTCTAAAGTCATATTACTGGCCCTAAACAAAAAGAGAAAGGGAATCACACCTATTGTCTTCAGATCCAAATGATGATGAATGGGAACCCCAAAACAAGCATGCCAGGAGTTCAAACTGATCAGTCTCACTAGCTTCTAGAAACTAGATGTTTATCATTCTTTGTACTATTCTGGGTATTTCATGCAACATTTATTTTTATTTGTTTTCAGCTTAGTTAATAAAGTTACCTTGGGAATAGTGGTCACTCATTAAACAATATATATATGCTGTTTGGCTGATATACCTGGAGAGATACATCAGTCTGGCAGATCCCAATTTACTTTCATTTAACATTTCTTTCTTTTCTTTTCCCCTTCCCTCCCTCCCTCCCTCTCTTTTCTTTTCTTTTCTTTTTCTCTTTCTTTCTTTCTTTCTTTCTTTCTTTCTTTCTTTCTTTCTTTCTTTTTCTTTCTTCTTTCTTTTTCTTTTCTATTTCCTTCCTTTATTTTTTCCTTTGTTTTACCTGAGTAATCCAGTCTCTATGCACTTTCCAGCGAATATAGTTTACATTTGGAGAGGTCACAGCGTTATTAATGTTAATGTTTGGCATGTTCTCAATTTTGGGCAGCTTCTTCCACGTTCTAAGGAGAAAGATAAAAATCTCAATTGGATATGAATGAATTCCCTCCCACATCCTGTTTATTCCAACCAGGAGCCTTTTCTCAGATTATCCTTCCGGTCAGGAATTCCCTCCCAACCTCTGAGGCCTCACTAATTCCTTGATGGGCTCTTCTCTGATTGTGCTAGACCATTTGATCCCTTCCTTTTCTGGACTCCAGGATATGCTTGATGTGTACTGCTTTTGTTTTCTCACTCAGACATGTACAACCAGAAGGCTTTCAGGGCCCCCACAAGGCCCAGTAGAGAATAAGGATTCAACTAATATTGACTATCTAAGGACTCTGAGTATCCTGAAGTCAAATGGGAAGAACTTGGAAATGGCATCAGTGACCACACAGAGTTATAAAAGCTCTTTAATTATTGAGCAATTCACATGAATGTTCTGGGAGACAGACTGTCCTTCCACAGCTGAAGCAGGAGCAAAACATTTGAAAAAAAACCAGAGGAATGCTTCACTGTGGAGGACTCATGTCTGCCCAACAGGTATTCTCATACCTCTTGTCTGCTAACAAAACCAAGGCACAGATCCCTTGATATCAGAGATGTCCTATGACTCAGTTCTGGCCAATTTGGATAAGGTAAAATCATCAAGGGACTCTGGGAAAATATTTTGCTTCTTCAGAAAATGTAAAAATAGTGTGAGAGCAGTCTCTCTCTTCCTCTCTCTCTCTGTCTCTGTCTCTCTGTCTCTCTGTCTCTCTGTCTCTCTCTCTCCCTCTCTAATTTTTCCTCTTCCCTGGCTGGCATTCTTTCTGTTTTTAAACACAGTCAATATGTGAGATGATGTCTAGAGCTATGACAGCCATTGTGAGACTATGAGGCACAGGTTGAAGGACAAAAAGCCAACCTACTAAAGATGGTGAAGGGACATAATAGAGACTGAAGGCTCTTCATGACACCGCTGATAAGCTAAAGCAATGCAGCAACCACCTATATCCTGACATTTTTGTTAATGAAAGATAAATTCCTTTATCTTTTGCCATTTTATCCTGCTATTTAAAAATAGCAAACACTTAACTTTTTACTATGTGTCAACTACTCTTCCAAGCACATTATACATATTAACCTATTTACTCCTCAGCATAAACCTATGAGATAGGCACTATTAGTGTTCCTTTTTTTTTTTTTTAAGATTTTATTTATTTATTCATGAGAGACAGAGACAGAGAGAGAGAGTGAGGCAGAGACACAGGCAGAGGGAGAAGCAGGATCCATGCAGGGAGCCCGATGTGGCACTCGATCCCAGGACTCAATCCCGGGACTCCAGGATCACGCCCTAGGGCAAAGGCAGGTGCTAAACTCTGAGCCACCCAGGGATCTCCTATTGTTCTTTTTTTTTTAAAAGATAAGGAATGTGAGGCCCAGAAAGGTTAGATAACTTGCCAGAATTCACAAGTAGAAGAGTCAGGATTCAGACCCAAGCAGCCTGGATTGCAGCTTAAAGCATTCTTAGTAGCTAGACTAACTGTACACAAGAGTCTATAATTGATGCTTGGGTGGTTCAGCAAGTCACAGAATTATGGACTGTTTTAGAGCTGCAAGGGATCCTTTGAGATGACCTTGAAAATATTTGAGTTAGATCTAACCTGGAACGGTGATCTCTGACTCACTGAAACCTGTAAGTAAGTCATTTTTATATATACCACCAGCAACCATAGGAGTGCACTGGCTTCCCCAAAAGCAGTCCCAATATTGGATTTTTTTTTTCCCATAGTAATTAGGTTTTCCCCCCACTGTATTAGTTATATCATAATAAAGTTCTCTTAGTCTGCACTTTCTATTTTTTATTTTTTAAATTGATCTTACTCTGTATTTTTTCATTGCTATCATGGCAGTTTATTTTTTCATTTAAATTGTTCATTACTTTTGACTACTTGTAAGTATTAAATTTGTATGCTTCAAGCCATTCAAAAATTATTCCTTGAGACTCTTCTGTGAGTAATGATTCTATCAGACTGATAAGAGACCGTCTAAATTGGTGATCACTCCTCACTTCCTCTCAGTTTGGTTATAACTTTTGCCGTGCTATCTCACATCATAAGGGGTGAGGGAGAGTCTGTGCAAAGACTCACGTCTCCAAATTCCTTTTCAGGTTACCTCACCTCTTACACATGCCTCTCCAACCATCTTTGCCTGATGAAGCCCTTTATTGCTGAGTTTTCTCAAATGTTCCACCCAAGGCCCTTCATCTCCTACCAATCTAAGCCAAAGAGTACAGAAAGTTATTAATTGAGTAGAGCTCATTTCCCAAACTTCAGAACTCAGGACCCATTATTTGTCTTGTTTCTACTTTCAGATTATGGCACCTCAGAAACCAATGCTGGCTACCTGACAACCTCCATTGTTACCTGTGGAGCTGTTCTTTTAAGATTTATTTTATGGTCTAAATTGATTTGGCTTCCATAACAATACCCTCAATGAATCTGATCTCACTGGTAAAATGGAACTTTTTTCTTTAAAAGCAGTTTTCAAGAAGCGGTTTAAAATGTCTGGTATTGTTACTTTATGAAGTACCTATTCTTCAACAATAGAGCAAATAACAAGTACATCTCCTCAGGCTGCACTCTCCTTTGTGGTACTTTGAGAATCCCTCAACTCACTTTTTCTGTCAATTAACCTCTCATTTAAATTTCTCTCTCGAATAAAAACTTTTCTGACCTCCTTCCATTAACCTCTTCTTCATAATACCATTCACCATCTGTTACTTTTCTCTAGATACATTTAATTTCTTGGAAGGAATTTTCATGACAGTAATGGGGCAGAAGAGAAAAACTGGCCAAGTTTACAGACTTAGTGAGATTAAGGAGATGATGATGGTGCTCAGGACTCAAAGGTGACTGATTTTAAACATGCATTCATATTTCAAGAGAAAAAACTCTAGAAAACACCCTTAAATTCTGCTGGGAAACATGCATTCAGTCTCTCGTGCTGAATTACCTGACGGGGACAAAGTCTCTAAAACAAGGAATAAGTACTTGATTGTAATTTATATTCCATTCTCATAATAGTTTCTGTTTGATCCATCAATATTTTTTTAATTCAGACAAGATTCATAATCTGTTGTTGTTTTTTTTTTTAATCTCCACCAGGCATAAAGCAGATAGATTTCCTGGGTTACCTATGACAAAAGCTGTTTTTGTCTGAAGATATCTACAGGAGAAAATTAAATCATCTTTCTTGTATCAGTTTTTCATCCATTCTGAAGAACCCTCTCCACATTTCTGGCTTGATGAGTTTGAGTATGTTTGTATCGGGAGCCAGTTGTTCACGTTGAACTTTATCTTTCAGTTTGTCAAAAAAAAAAAAAAAAAAAAAAAAAATCTAGCACTATCCAAGCACCAGGATTAATTTCCAAGGACACAGAGATTGGAGGGAGGCTGTCAAGGCATCTGGAACCTCAAGTTCCCAGCCCCCCACCCAGGACCCCTTAAGAAGCAGTGTAGGGCTCTCTATGGTTACCCATGAGAACCCTTCCCACACTTCAGAAGCTCCATGGCTATGGAAGACCAGTGTCACTTGGGACTCGGGTTCTCTGGTTCCCAGCAGGTATACTGAGAAATTTTTTCACTGTGCGTGTATGTGTGTGTTTATGTGTGTGCGTGCCTGTGTGTTAGGTGAGATGGCTCATCCATTATAGGGCAAAGCTCTAACAGATTCATTCCTTTTCACCTAGATGCAAGTGAAGAATACAATCAATTGTCCTACTGTGACTTGAGAGAACCAAAACTTCCTGCAATTATTATTACGAGTACTGTTTCTTTTTCATTCTTCTCCCAAAGGTGTCCTTGTATTATATCTTTTGAGCAAATGAGCGAACACCTCTAGTCAAAGGGAAATGAATAGTACCAGGTGAATCCCACCCTGTGGGGAGGTTTTATTGACGTGCCACTGGACTCTGTTCTCCCTGTGCCATGTTCAACAGTCTCCTCTGTACTGCTAAATTTATTGACTGCACAAAGCTAAGAAAAAGAATATACCGGATGTCAATGTCAGCATTTAATATTATTTTAACCAAATAGATTTATCTATTGTAAAAAAAAATCAATAAAATGAAATTTAGCAAGAATGAAGGCTCTGCATTTAGGTTCAAAACATCAATTTATAAGAAAGGATGAGGAATACATGGCTTGAATGTGGGAAGTAATGTGCCAGTAAGTAAAGGTTTGGTGGGCCATATGGTGCCTTATGGTGTCCAGTCCTGAGTATTCCAGACAGTGTCTGGAAGAGAGGCTTCATGACAAGATATCTTGAAATGAGGTCATATGAAAGACAGCTGAGAAAACTAGAAACGTTTGTCTGGAAGAAGAGAAAACAATAGTCATCTTCAAAAACTTGAAAAAGTGCATTTGGGGGAATTTTTTTTTTCTTTTCCTTTAAAAATTATTTTTATTTCTATCTGAGCTACATGTACTTGCTTAAAGAGTATAATAATTCTGCACATTTGAAAAGCTTGACTCTTCTCCCCATTTCCATCCCCAAGGGTCTCCACACTCTCTCCTTTTAGATGATTATTTGATATCTATTCCATGTCTTTAAATAACATGGCTGTATTGCTTCTTTTGGTTTCTCAGACTGGAGTATTATCTTTTGACTCTCTATTTTCATTTGCTTAGACTTCTGAGTACTTAGCATTTTTTACCCATTATCAAGACAACCAGCCCTGTGAGACATTCATTTCATTGGCTTCATCTTCTGATTTGCTCTGGCTGCCCTGAGCCTGATTCACAGCTATCATGTTGGGCCCTCTTTTTATTGTCATCAGGGGGATGCCATTTGCTCCTCTTCTTCGTACCTCCTGTTTGCTGTCTCCTCTTGTTCTTCCTCTTTTCAGTTTTCTCCCTCATTTTATAAAGAAAATCTTTTTAGCACTTTTCTAAAAGTGTACATATATGGGAAGTACATTTTGAAACACTGCATCTTTGAAAATGACTTTGTTCTACTCCCACATTTCAGTAATAGTTTATCTGGGTGTATATTTCAACACTGGAGATAATTTTCCTTCAAGTTTTTTTTTTTTAAGATTTTATTTTTAAGTAATCTTTATACCCAACATGGGGCTCAAACTCACAACCCTAAGATTGAGAGTCACATGCTCTACTGACGGAGTCAGCCAGGTGCCCCTCCTTCAGATTTTTGAAGAGATTGCTCCATTGCCTTCTAGCTTCCAGTATTGCTGGGTGAACTCCAAATCCATTGTGAGTATTAATACTATGTATGATGAACTGAATTTTTCCTCCTCTCAACACTTCTAGAATCTTCTCTCTGCTCTTAATGTTTTGGGAAGTAATCTCAAACCATTTATTTGATTATTTTCTTCCCTTTCTTTTCTCTTTTTTGTATGCCCAGTACTTGGATATTGTACTTTCTGGACTGGTCCTATGGTTTTCTTATCTTTTCTCTTTTATTTCTTTTCTTTTTTTTTTTTTTTTTTTGTCTTTTTGTTCTATGTCTTGGGGAAAATATTATCTTCTAACGATTCTATTGAGTTAAAAAATGTTTGTCACAATTTTAAATTCGAAGAACTTTTTATTTCCCGAATTTTCTTCTATAATGGCATCTTCCTGTTTAATGGATTTTATCTCGTCTTCCCAGAGATAATAATGACATTGGATTGCTTTTTCCTGCCTAAAAGGTGAAGGTATGGCATCAATGATTTAGCCAGTAGGCTGCCAATTCTGGGGCCTGTGGGGGAGGGGGTTCTGCCTTGTAAAATGGTTCTTTGGCTCTCAGCTTTTCCCACAGCTGACCTAAGGATTTAGTTTTTTGGGGTTTCCTAAAAAACTTACCATGTGTTTATCTGTCTTCCAAACTCCACATTTTTGCTGCTGCTGTTTCTATTTACCTTATCCTTGTGAGGCTGTACCTTCAGAGGAAAAAAAAATCCCCTTCCTGTTGTTACGATGAATTTTGTTTAGGCGGGAATAAAAATAGAGGCATGTGTTCAACCTATCCTGTTTCCTGGAAGGGTGGAAAGTCTATTTGGAGTCATACAAGGGTTTGCCTTCTAACATTTAGAAATAATCCATATTTTGGGGGGCTGCCTTGAGAAAGAAGCTCCTTTTTCCTGCAAAGGCCAAGCCAATTTGAAATGTCTACCTCTCAGGGATGTGGTTGAAAGGCTTCTAACTCCACTGGCTTGGTCACAAATTAGATAAGGTGCCTACCTGAGACCTCACTCAGAATCCTTCACATCTCTTATTTAAACCTTCTGATTACATTACAGTTATTCTAGGCTTAGAATAATATTCAAATGTTCAAATCTGAGAAAATGTGCTATTGTTTTGTTTCATTTCCATACAGTCTACAGTGTACTTTTGTGAGGGATGGCCTTGGTGAGGAAGTGACACTTTGAGGGAGAGTTTGCTCTTTTGGGTTCTGTCCTCCAAGGATTACAAAGGATGAGAAATATGTCTCTAGCCACCATCTGGGAGTTGCTTCCTCTGCCTTTCTGAAGCAATAGTTGGGGAAGGAGTCTGCTTCCAGCTTGACACATACAACCAACATGTTACAATATTTCTCATGATGAGAAGACCCTGAGGCCCAACCTGGGCAATGATAACACTAGAAAAACAGATGAACTAGGAAATGCATATGTATTGCAAAAAGACTCCTCATGTTTTAAAAGGGTTCTCCTCAATCTTTTGCCAAATAGAAATTAATCCTTTCAGCTGAATGATGCATCTGACAGATGCTGGTAGGGAAAGCTAAATATTAAGGAACATAAGATTATGGTGTGAACCACTGCTAATTGAATAGCATGTCAAGAAAATAATGCACGACTGAAATTGTATTTGGTCAATGGACAAATAAGAGGCCACTTATCAAGATTCCTCTTATATTTAACTTTCCACTCACACAGCCGTCACATGCAGTTGATGAGCATATACGCTCACAAGTAGTTACCTGAGCACACTCCTTCAGCCATCCCTTCAACAACTAAGAAGTTAATGTTTTATAACTAGTTTTTAAGCATTTTCTAATGCTTAACTAATTTTAAACTGAAAATAAAATCCTTTGAATTCAAGATCTGATGAAGAGCCAGCAACCACCCATCCATGCATCTGTCTATCATCCATGCATCCATTTAATGTCCACTAAGGACTCAGAAATAAATTACTACCCTCTAGGAGTTCCCAATTTAGTAAGAAAGACAGATTGTGGACAGAACAATTTGTCTCAGAGCTATAATCCCAATCATTGAAGTATGCATGAACTGCTCTGGGATGCATGGTATGGAGAAGAGAGGCTTCCTTGAGGAAAAGGGGCTTAGTGAAGTCTCAGAAGGACACTGTGGTTGAGGCAGAGGAAGCCATCTACACAGCCTCATGGCATGATGAGAGGAGAGAAGAAGATGCTTATTAAAAACCCAGCAGCTTTAGAACATCGAGGCCATTGGGAGTGTGAAAGTACCAGGAAGTGATGAACAAATAAGCAGGGCCCCAATCCTGAAATATTTTGTGGGCCACACTGACACGTTCAGATTTTATCTGAAGATGAAGGAAAAGTCGCTGATGGATTTTCCACAGAACGGAGATATCGCCATCTCTCAGTCTCCTCTGCCTCTCCCTGGTATGAGTCACCATCATCAACACAGTGATTTTTCAACACAGAAGTCAGAGCATATCCCCCACTGCTTAAAACCCTCCCATGGCTCCATCCTGCTACAAGGCCTCAAGTAACTTCCCTTAATTCTGACCTCATGCTCTCTATTCCCTGCACCTATTCTGCTCCAGCCACACTGGCACACTTGCTGTGCGAGCTTAGAGTACTTCTCTGGTTATTCTATTTGCAAGGAATGTTCTTCCCTGCTAATATCCCGTGGTTCACTCCCTCACCTCCTTTGAGCAAATACCAGCCTTTCAGTGAGGACTACCCTGGCTACCCTATTTTAGCCCATACTCAGGCACACACACACACACAAATGCACACACACACACGTGCGTGCATGCATGCATACATGCCCTCAACACTGTTGATATCCTGTGCCCTGCTGTTTTTTTTTTCCTTTTATCCACAGGGCCTTCAAAGATATCATATAATTTATTATTTTTATTGCTTTCTTCTTCCCACTAGACTCTTGACTAGGTATCTAGCAGACATTTTTGTTGTATTCACTATCATGTCCCAAGCAACTAGGATGAAGACTGGAACACAACAGACGCTCAATAATGCTTGTTGAATGAGTGGAAGATTAGACTTGCTGTTTTACAAAAAGACACCCAATAAAAATATGGGAAATGATCTGTGGGGATCTGATGTTGAAGGCTGAGGAGGTGGGTGAGGAATTTGTCGCTGTGATGGTAATGATAGGTTGGATGCAGGAAGTGGCTGAGGGGAGAGAAAGGAGGGCACAGGTGATAATTGCTAAGAAGAGAGAATTTTCAGGACTTGGTGACCAATTATTTGAATGTAGGGCTGAGTGGGATGACTAGCCTGGAGTGGGCACCTACTGATACCATTCGCAGAGGCAGAAGAAGAGAGAAGAGACGCTGTCGGTGAATGGCAAAGACATCATGAGCTGAGTTTCAGACATGCCGTCCTTCAGTTCTCTGTGGGACAGGTGAATGGATGCTTACTGTCTCTATGTATTATGGCGTACATATGGGCTTTATGGCTTCTCTCCCCTCTGTACAGCCCTGATGCAAACATATAATTTTTGCCAAAATCAAAATAACTGATGATAATAATTTATTGTCTTCCCCATGGTCTTTATCTGAGGCTTTAAAAACAACCTCTGTATGAGGCACACCCAAGCTCCTTTCTCATTTCCCCATTGTCCATTTTCACATTGACACTCAGAGGTTAAGTTTTGAATCCCTACACACCCGACACCCTCTAACTTTCCCTGAAATTATCGTGTCTTTAGCTAGTTTACTTGAGACAGGAGCAAATTCACTGTAATCCATTCTTCAGGGAAACCACTAGTGTTTTTTTTTTTTTTTTTTTTTTTTAATGGCAGCAAGGCTCTGGCTTCTCTCCAGTTCCTCAAAGCAGTAACCTCCTCTCATGATAAAACTGTACCCACTTGCTAGAAACTCAACAACTTTGTTCTTCTCTTTCTTCATAGCTCCCAGATGGCCACCAGCTGGTCTGGGCTATTTCTTGCATTCTAATCCCTTTATCCATCCTCCTGGTTTTCTTTTTGATCTCCATGTTTTACCCCTCCTTCTTCCAACAGCCACCATACTATTATACCCCTCTTTGGAAGCACCTATTTTCTAAGAGAATGTGAGGATTTTTTGGAGCATTACATCTTTTTTTTTCCTTTTGTATTATAAGGAAAACCAGCTGCAGGGCCATGTGGGAAGAAAAGCTATCCCTGAGAGGAAGACAACAACCTCCTGCATGAAAGGGGTCAGAACAGACTTTGTTCCCTGAGAAGGCTATAGGGGGAACAAATGCATCCGGCACAATCCAGAAGCCACAGCACAGTCTTCCAGCTGCGCTCGGCACTCTTCATGGGCACAGCAAGATGTCTGGTCCCCATCCTGGCTTTCTAACCAGCCGGCCAGGGTGATGGAAAAATGCACCATTTGATCTCATTTGAGTGCTCTTCTGTTCCAATCTTCCATGACCATAGAGTGGTGCACCCTATCCCCAGTTGTCTGCAATATAGAACTTTTATTGATTTACAAGATTATAGCTAGAAGACTGTCTGAAATGACAAATCAAGGAATTGAAGCTAAGGTGTCTGTATGTCTGTGTCTTCAGCTGTGTTTGTTAGGCCCCTGAGGGTCTGTGTTACACGTGTTGGAGGGAGAGTTTCTGTGAGGTCTTGGCAAAAGCCTCTGCAGGTGATGAGTCTCTGTGTGAGTCTGTCTGTGTGTGTGGTATGGCCTATCCAAGGAGAGGTATGGACATATTTGCACATCTGGCTTGTGTCTATCTCTGTGTGCACACAAGGACCTGTGAGGGGCAACTACGTGTGTGTGACTGTGTGTGTGTGTGTGTGTGTGTATGTGTACAGGACCTGTGTGTGTGGCTGCACACGGGATCTATGTGGGGTGGTAACTGTGTGCAGTGCATCTGGATCTCTAGATGGTGTTTGGAAGTGACTGTGTCATGCCTGTGTGTGTGTCAGAGGGTAATGTGCAGTGTTCTGGAGGGGGTAGCTGTGACTGTCTGGGTGGGAGTTTGAGGGGTAAAATCAGGAGATACATTTGGCTGACTGTTGCAAGGAAATCTGTGGAAGATGTGTGGAGGGGTGTGTGCAGGAGTTTGGAGGGTATATTTTGAGATGTTTGTGAAGGATGTTGGGATATTAGTAAAAGTGTCTATGTGGTGTCAGTGGGGTGTGGAGGGGTTGTAGGGTGTGTGAGAGTGCCTGCAAAGTATCTATAGGGCATTTATGGGGGTGAATGTGTGAATGTAGGAGTGTGTAGGGCTGTTCTACTCTGGAGTATGTAGGGGTGTTTGTAGGGCATTTGTGAAGAGTCTGTACATTTGCCTTTGTGGATATTTGGGATGTCAGTGGGCAAGTTTCTGTGAAGGTGTGGCTGGGTGTGGGGGTGTCTGTAGATCCATGTGCCTCTCTCCATGGGTACATTTATCTGTGGAGATATGGTACATGAAGACAAAATGACCTCAGAAAATGCCCACAGCAGCACACCTTGCCTTGCTTTCGTACCTCATTGTCCCCAGAGTGTGACTGGGACAGGCCCAGTTCCCTGGCCAACAGCGAGTAGCTCCCTCCTTGGGATCCCTAGCCACCAACAGTGATTTGCTGGTGCCTCTTCTGCACACTGCTGGCCAGTATACCACACTGAGGGCATGATATGACTGGGGTATCACCTCTCTCCCATGAGGTGGACAGAGCTGTACTGTCCTGACCCCATTCCTAGGGCACCCACTAATGTACCAAGGGATGCCTCCGCTGATAAAAGCACAAACTTGTCATCTCCAGAACTAACTGGAGAGACAGCAGAGGGAGCATGTCCAGCACCCTTTCTACCAGTAAGCTTTCAAAAATGGTGCAAAAGAGCAGGAGACACTTGGATTTCAATCTGCTTTTCTCCAAAGGGAGAAAATGAGATGTCCTATAGAAATTGTGCTTTTCGGTTTATTCAGCCAGCTTAAAATTAACCAATGATACATCCATTCAGAGGACTTGTGCATCTCCTCATCAAGAGGCCATTGTTGGCAAAGCGGTATTTATGTTTAACGTGTGCAGCATTGGTGTTAAGCATTAACAATTAAGTCCCTTGAGTATCTCCATGATATGGCTTGTACTTGCTCCCAGGTTTGCAAATGGGAGAAGCAAAGCGGAAGGAAATCACAGTCCTATCTAAGCCCCTGCATGGCCCTGACTCCAGAGCTGCTAGCAAGGGACTCACAGGGCCCTCCTCTGGTCACTCCAGCTATGGGGGCGGTGACATTCCCGGAGTGAACTCAGAGGGCCCAAGCAAAAGCAAAAGCTCCCAGGGAGACAGGTGAATGGGCTTATTCACACAGAGGTCCTGGGCAGTACACCTGTGCTTACCATGAGGGGCGTTAAATGCCCTCTAAGTAGAGCTCTGAGTCGCCACCAGAGTGATGGTAGCCAGCTATTTCTTCTGTCTGAAGAAAAATATTTTATTCATTTCAAAGCCCAAAGCCAGGGGTGTTCATTCCTGATGTACCCCTTCTTATTCATTTCAGATAAAACTTCTCCAGTTTCCAGGAAGCACCACAGGTGGCCATTCCGTCTCCACTCTGTTCTGCTGACACAATGAGGGCTTTGTTGGTCCCTTGGCAGGTGCTGGGACGCCACCTGAGCCCCATTCCCAGGACGCCCCGTGTGCTGCCTCCCAGTCAGGTGAGCTAGGTGAATAATCTTCCCTGTCCTCCTTCTGGATATATCTAAATTACCTTGTTTGAATTTCAAAACCCTTCTGGGAGGAGAGGTGGGGCAGCTATTGTCATCTTCAGGTTCTGTGTGGGGACACAGGAGCAGAGGTAAGGCTCTGGAGACAGCCCATGCTGCAGGGAACACCCAGACAGGGACCAGAGCTGTGGGCCAGCATCTCCTATGACTTCAGTCTCCTTCCCCCAGCTATCAGGTCTGGATGACAGGTGCCATCCTCTCTAACAGCATCCATTTTACTGAAAGATGAGGCATTGCTCTAAAGCCTCCCGACCTGGTGGTGAGTGAGAAAGCCCTAGGGGTGCTGCAGACAGTGAGCATTATAGATGGAGGGCTATGCATGGTGATCGGTGATCAGCCAAACTCTGGAAGACACTGGAATCCATCCGAGCACTGAGGGTGGGAGAGGAATTTGAAAAGCCAGGACAGAGGGAAGGGCATACTCCAAATGTGCAACCTGTAAGCCAAGACGTGGGGAAGGCAAGATTATGAGATGGCCCACCTTAGAGCCTGCAAGGAGATGGATTTGGCAAGCTGGGCAAGGCAAAGAGGAATGGAAAGAAGGAGCAAAAGGGAGAGGAGACAGCAAGAGAGAATATCCTGGGACGGGTGGGGTAGGAGGTAGTGGGGGGGGGGGTGTCCATGCCACCAGCAGACATATCATAGGAGACATATGGTGTGTTGGGCTTTTGGTACCATAGTTTCAGGTTTCTTGACAAAGACTGACTAGTCATTCACCATGAGGCATTGCCCTCTTGGTGACTGTTTACCCGTCCCAGCACCCACTGCAATTAAGGTGACCATAATTAAGGTGACTTAATTAAGGTGACCACATAAGGTGACTGACTTCTGGAAAATGGGCAGAAGTGATCCACAGTACTTCCAGGTGTGATCCCCAAGTCCTCCTGTATGACCCCTCACTCAGTCGTCTTCCTTAACTTGCTGCCTGGATGCAGAGGGTTCAACACCCTAGGGGAGCCTGGGTCCTTGAATCACCACATGGAGGCCACACACCAAATGCATGCAGTGAACTGTTACGTGAGCAGGAAATAAATGTCTACTGTGAGAAGCGACCAAATTTGGCGGGGGGCGGGGGGTGCTTTTTGTTGCAGCAGCTTGCCTACACAATACAGACTACGTTTCATCTGATCCTCTGAACATCTTATGTTTAGTTGAAATGTTCATCCTGGCTTTGTCTGTGGCTAGTTTTGGGTTTCACTGCTCTCAACCTGGAACCAAGCAGAATGACTGGATGCACCCTCAGAGAACATTTCTTGAGTGAATGAATAAATGTACCAACTTTGGAGGTCCATAGTGGTATTGTAGCCACAAAAGGGGAGTGTTGGAGCAGGGAAATAAGTATATCAGGGGGTGGCATAGTGAAGAAAATCTAAGAAAGGAGAAGAAAAAGCTAATCCAAGCCCCAAGCTAATCTTCAGAACATTTTCTCAGTTTATTATCTTACCCCATGGCAATAGGTACATAAAGAGGCTATGTCCTTGCTTAAAAATGTATTATTCCCCTTTTTTTGAAATTAAATTTAAACTTCAATATTTACCTTAACAGTTCACCTACAGAAGCCAAAGACAGAATGTTCATGCATCCCTGCAACACAGTTTAAAAAAGAAAAGAAAAATAAATTCCCTTCTGAAGTAAAGAGCCAACATATTCCATTTATTTCCCATGCTCTAATAAATAGCTTGTGCTCTCTTGGCAGAATCAATAAGCAATGTTTTCCCAGTTAAAAGGGAATAGATAATTCAGGCTTCTCTGTTTCTCCCTGAGCAGATGGGCTTTCATATTTAGCAAGTGGAACTGCCATAACCTTGAATGGGACATGAGTTTGGCCAGACTGCACTGTCCAAATGCCCAGCCCTAGGTCACAGGGGGAGCTCCCTGTCGCGTGTGACTGTGTGCACAGAGGACCTTGATCACTCCAGGACATTTTTCATAGTGACCTGCACTTGGAACAGCACTAGGGCCAGAGGAAAACATTGGTATTATAGCAGGTGTGTATAGTAGCGAAACTTGCCCTCTCTTGTATGAACTAACTGCTGCCAGTTTGTCCACGGGAGCTTGCTATCGTATTTTCTGGTATCAGCGTGGCTAAAGAATACCTCCATGAACAAGTAGCAGGCCCCGCACTAACCGCTTTGTATGCGTTGTCTCATTAAATCTTCCCAATAATCCTGTAGGGTAGACACTTTGATTCTCTCTTATGCAGCCTGAGGCAGAGGGAGTTTGAATGATGTACCCAGAGTACCAGAAGTCCTAAGTGGCATGGATGCTGGACTTGCTAAATTTCATGTGGTTTCTGAGCTCAGGTGAATCAGCAATGTGGAGTGCATGGTCTGTAATGTCATTGTTTTACTCTGTCTTGATACAAATCTCTAGAAATCTCTGGACTCTCACTGTGCTATTTTTTTAACCTTAGTATGACATACACCAAAAATTCTGTGGCATGTGTCTTACATAATACTTTCCCAGTGCATATTCTATTAATGGGAATTACATTCTCATCCTTGGGTTCTGTCACTTTCGATTATAGTGCCATTTAGAACCTCATTTTATTTCAAGAGACCACCGTATACTGTTTCCCTCTCTTCACATTTCCCCTAGTTTTCTCACACTGCACTCCCTCCTTAGAGCCCTGAAATCTGCTCCCTGTTCCTATGATGACATTTTTCTCATCACTGGTTCCATTTCTAATACATCGAATGGAACTTTTCTGGGCTCTCATCTTCCTTGAGTTCCCTGGATGTTCAGCTGCTAAGCAGCTCTTTCCTCTCAGGCATCCCTTCTCTTGCTGGTACCTTGTTCCTCTTGGCGACTTCCCTGCACCTGCTATGATTCCAAGCATGTATGCTTCACACATGCACTGTGCTAAATACTCCTGTGTTGGTTTCATTTTTTCCCCCAAAGGATTTAATGGCAAAGGTCATTTATTGTACTATTCAGTTTCTCTTCCATTGGGCCTAGCTAAGGGCTCATCAGATAATATTTAATTTAATTAACACTTATTCCGGCTTCCAGCTTCCAGACTTCAATGATACCGTGACCCCAATTAAGTTAAGCAGTTCATGAAACCAGTGGTCATATCAGGATTATTTGCCCGATAAATAACAGATCATAATCAGTACCAGTGACCAGTGACTGTGACATCCTGACAATAAACTGCTTCGCCCTGGGAGTGCCTTTTTTATTTTCTTTACCATTTCCTTTAGAAAGAAAGGAAACCAAGGTAAAAACAAAAAAACCATGAGAGCTCATTGCTAGTCTGAAATCATTTTGCTTCCAAGTCTTATCAAATCATCTCAGAGGCTTTGTTGACATTATCTGCTAACGACTGTAATCCATCTTTCCAAATGGAGAGAGGCACCAGGCGGCCAAACATCACCCTTTGTCCAGAGGGCTGAGGTCTGAGGTCACCTCCCGACTGTAGTGGCAAGCACGCGAGACCGGGCCAGCTGCCTGCGCGGGGCCTCTGGATGCATTTCTAAAGGGTGATATTTACAGTGTTGGATAGCCGGGCGCTGGGGAGCTTAATGGGATTCTTAATAAAGGCAGCTTTCATTAAGACAGGGAGCACAGGCAAGGTGCCCTTGCTTTTGAGGGAAGGACGACCCGGCACAAGACGGATGCTCCTCCTCGGTTTGGAAATCACGCGGGTCAAGTGCCTTGTCATGCATTAACAGCCTTTTTAAGTTCCTGGCAGATTGAGAGGAACGGCTTAGATAAATGAAGGAAGAGGAATCATGCGATCTGTCTTGGTAGTATAAACGCTGAGAGACACAGCAGCTGCATTTAAACAGAGCAATTTGCTAAATGAGTGGTTGGCTACTTTCCAGATGGCCAATGTGACACAGGGCTTGGATGAATCCTTTATTCAATCATGCATCTGTCTAGACTGAAACGGGAAAGGCCAGGTTCTAGCCCCTGCATCAGCCGCCCGCGGCCACAGCCACAGCCCCAGCAGCTCCGAACCCCTTACATAAAACATAGTTATGCCCGTGAGGCGGCTTGGCCAGAGACCAGCCGGGGAGGATGCAGCAGCAAGGCGTGCGGGAAGCCTCGAGAAAGCCAGCTCCTCCGCTGAAGGACGGCCAGCTCGGAACAGGGGCTGTCTCTGTGCACGTCCGCCTGCTGGATCGCTTCGCTGGCCTACCGGGGACACGCAGCCCGTCGATTTGAATAGGACAAAGTAGCTAAGCTCAGAAAGCAGAAATATTGGTTGTGTCCTACGTGTTTTCCTTTATGTGCACTTTTAAATCATTCCACACGCGTTCTGCCTTGATTCTTCTAGTTAGGTTGTAAAATCCCCAAGGCAGATGAAAGAAGCTATTCTTAGCTTTTACCCACGACCCCACTCTCCTGCCCTTTCTCTTTGCCTCTGACACTTCATTCAGTCCCAACTCGAGCACCTCTTTAGAGATGCTATCTCAGAGATATTGGCTTGGGGTGGGGGGCAGAGGGGTAGACCAGATGATCACTCCATTCTGGGGCTTCTGGGGCTGGGATACATGTTGATGGACCAATGCAAAGTAGGTCAGGTAAAGTGGAGCCACTCGATGGGCAGCCTGCCCAACTTTAATAAAATAGGCAGTCATGGGACTTCCCATTGGGCTGTAATGGGGACTTATAGGAAGGCAGCTCCACTGACCTATTTCTCTCTGGCAAGTTATCCCCCAAGCCTATTTAATTTTTATTATTGTATTGAAAGTTTCCACCGTGAGAGTTTCACTGCATTCTTTAGCAGGCTACTGAGTCTCATGGCTGGAAGTTCGGACCACTTAGTAAACAAGTCCCCCCACCCTCAGCTCCACCCCCACCCCTCTGGGCCTCCACCCTGCACGGCAGCTTCGGCTTAACTTCTGACTCAGGAGGAAAAGTTTAACCTGGTGATTCACCAACAGCACTTCCTGTGATTGAGGAAAACTACTGTCTGCTTAGGAAAAACTCTGAAGCACTTCATTTCCTGCTGTTTCTGAGCTACACAGGGTGGAAAAATTTGAGTTCTGCTCTATGCTGATCCACGAAGACTTTCTCACCACCATTTTTCTCTCCTGGATATTTCCTCTACCCTACTGTCAGCTTGAAATAAACACATCAGATGAACAGGGCTGTCCGAAGGGGACATAGCATTATAGCCCTCGGTGGGTCTCGCCCAGACTCCACTTCTTTTGTAACCAGCTGAGCCAGACTTCCTCGTCCGTACCACAAAGCACAGAAAATGATCTGTGGGATGATTTTTTCAGTTCTCCCAAGGACGGTATCACTCTAGATGTATAAGTGAGAAGCTAATCCACACACAAGGGATGCCTTCAGTTGTGGTTGCCCTAGACTATATCAATGGAGGTCTTTATGACAAGAGTCTAGGCTATGGAAAGGGAGTTATTCTAACACCTAGAATATTCTAGGAGTAGATATGCCTGAAGGTCAGAGCAATGAAGTCACTGAAGTCTGAGATGATTACAAGTCTGTCAAGGCTTTGCAATGAGAAAATAGCTCAGAGAGGGTATAAAAATAGATTAATAATTTTAAGAAACAGATTTCTCAGTCTGCTGAATGTAACACTGATGAAAATTATCAAATGATCTTTAAGCACATGATCCTGAGCTAGATGCAATAATCTAAAGAAGTCCAAGGATAACTACTCATCAAGAGAACCTGTGCTGTGACGTTGGTGAGCCAAGCTCCCGTTCCTTTTGTCAACGTATTGCAAATGTAGCTTCCCCTATGCTGCTTGTGACTGGGTCCTCAATTCTCAGTCTTCAATACATGACCTTCAAGAAGCATGCAAATTGCAAAGACCTTGAAACCTCCTGAGGATGATTAGGTGACCAGACAGGCAGAGCCATCGGGTCTGCCTTATAATAAACTTACTTCTCTCTCAGGCACAACGGATGGCTTTGCTAGATGACAACATAAACTCTTTGATGCTACATTCATGTTAAGCCTTTTTCTAGCCTAGAGAAATTTTGATCTTTAAAAATAAACCTCAAATGAGGACTCAAACAACTTTGAAAATGTCGTGGCTTTTTTCACATCCAAATATAGCTCCACAAAGAGTCCCCCACGATTGACATTTTATCTTATTAAAGTGCTGTTAATTAAGAACTACAGCCACCAGCAACAATGACTAAAGCAACAGGCTCCGGCGCTCTTCCTGACATAAAATGCGACTCTGATTTGCTTAGAAGCTGAATCAAAAAGAACCCAGGCCATTGGCTCATTCGCATGTAGTCCACGAGGGGGCAGTGCACGATCGAGTTTCCAGCAGGCGGGCTTCCACGCGGGTTGGTTGCTATATATACACCTGAAGCGTGGCAGGCCTTTCACACAAAGTGAGCAGCGCTGCGGCGATGACAGGTGTAGGGAGCAGCCAGTACTGCTCCCAGCACAGTCTGCCAGAGGATGAAATGAGGTGAATCATTTGCATTTTTACCAATGAACCTGCATCATAATGAACGTGTGTGCCCCGGGTCGGCCTCGGCTTCGCCTCCCCGGCTTTGGCGGGACCGCACCCAGGACTGCAGCAAGGAGGCGGGCGGAGCCGCGGGGACCCATTGACCGGGCGCCGGGAGCACGGCTGACCCGCGGCGGCGGGGGCGGGGGCGGGGGCGATGCTTCCCCCTCCCGTCCCTCCCGTCCCGGGGCCAGAGTCCCTGGGAGGAGTCCCGGGCCCGGAAGCCGCGCAGCGTAAATCCAGGACGCGGTTGACCTCCCGGCGGGTGTGGACGGCGCCCCCCAGCCGGGAAGTGCGCAGACCAGTCCCCGCGCCCGCCGGGGGCCTAGGTCTCGGCGCGAGCGCCCATCTGCTCTCCGGCTCCTCGTTTTGTCTCTTGTTTTATTAATCTGCATTAAAAGGCCTTAGGGGAGGGGGTCCCTGGGTGGCGCAGCGGTTTGGCGCCTGCCTTTGGCCCAGGGCGCGATCCTGGAGACCCGGGATCGAATCCCACGTCGGGCTCCCGGTGCATGGAGCCTGCTTCTCCCCCTGCCTCTCTCTCTCTGTGTGACTATCATAAATAATAATAAAAAAAAATTTAAAAGGCTTTAGGGGAAGGAGAGAGCAAGGCCACACCCGAGCAAAATTAGACGTTGGGACCTGTTGGATTCCAGCGTCTGCAACGGTCCGTCTTCCCTCTTCCCTCCTCTCTCCGGCGTCCTCTCTTCCATTCCGGAGCTAGTGCCCCCCTGGTGGTCTGTCTTTGCCCGGTGCTAATTCTTTTTTTCAGAAAGATCCTAGGATACCAGACCATTCAACTTTCGTTGTGTTTACAGCACCCTGTGTCTTCCCCCTCCGGAATCTGCATCTAAACCTTATTTGTAACTGGGAAACAACAGAGGCGGGGACCCTCCCTTCTGGCCTGGGTTTGCAAGCGCCTCCCCTGCCTAATGGGAGACAAATGGGCTGTGCTATCACCGCCCCCTCCCCCGGGGTGCTCCGATGTCACTGCCTTCAGAGTGATTTTTTCCGTCCAGCCCTGTGTCTTCACATTGACCTGGATGGAACAGCCTTTCTGTTTTGCTTCAAAGTCAGAAAGCACAATGGTTACTGCACAGACTTGGATCAAACTGCGTTCAAACCCCAGTCTGTCACCTCCCAGTCTCGGCTACGCTCAAAAATGAGGCGTGACTGCTCTGTGCCTCAGTTTCCCCATTGTCACAAATGGCAATCATAACGTCACCTTGTGATTGAATTGAACGGATCGAATGGAAAGCACTAAGCAAGAGCAAGACACCAGGCTTGTGAACCAGCGCTTCATACCTGTTACCTCTTCGTATTTTATTTATTTGACATAATGTTGCTTTCCATCTTCATTTCATCTCTTCTTTAAGACACAGATGCTCCCACCCTCCTCCCTCCCCCGCCCCTTGCTTCTCCCTGAAAGAATGGCAGATGGTCTTCTGGCCCCTGAATAAGTGCCTACTGCTCTCCTTCCACCCCCCACCCCTACCCCCACCCCCTATCTGATCATCCCCGTAGAGAATCAAGCACTTGTCAGGATCCTAGTACCTACAGCAAAGAATGTAAAGAGAAAGGCTCTTCAGACATCAGGAACAAGCTGGGGGGGAGGGGCGGGGAGGAGATCTGACAAAAGTCCTTTATGTCACGCCCTGGTTCTATTTGCAGACTGGTCTTAGAAACAGGCACTTGTTTACTTCGCCCAGATCAGAAGTGATTTCAGATTCACTTCATTTGTCTACTTCCACTGTGCAGCTTTGTAATTAAAATAAGAAGCTTATTTTAAAGCCAGTGCCAGAGCTGAGAGATAACTGTAAGGAGGTACTGCTCTGTAGAGCTGACTCTAGACCATGTCAGCCAGCCTGGAAGGAGTGGCAGGGATCCCTCCAGTCACGTGGGAGTAGGAGAAAGTATGGAGGGATGATTGGCTCCCCAATCCAAGTGTATAAGAAGGAGAGTGAGGACATTCCTTTTACAGAGAAGCCAGATTTTTATGGAGAAATGCAGCAACTCCCAGATTTGAGTAAATGGCGGGTTCCAAGGGTTTGGGCAACACTGGGCTGGTGAGCCTGGGTGGTGTTGGCAGGAGGGGTAGGGGAGGCAGGGAGGAGGGATGAAGAGGCTGAGCAGGAGGAGATGATGAGGAGAATGGGCAACAAAGTAGCAAGACCTTGAGTGTGGGACCTTTGCTTGCCATCCCTGGAATCTTCAGTTTTGTCTGCAAAAATCACCAACAATGTTTGGTGCAGTTGGATTTCTTGTCAAAACCAGTGATGTGGTTGTGGGTGCAGGAGATGGACACCCACCAATATCTGGGAAGCATCAACATTACATCTGCAAGGCTTGTTTGACATTATGTGGCCACATTAAATTTGGCAAATAATTTGTCAGTTTATATTAGGTTTATTTATTGTTCATTTATTTCCAAAGACAAGAGGGGCCTACTAGAGACATTTCTTTTTTGTATCTGTACAGAAATCTGTGTATCTCTTAAACACTTTAACTGTTATCTTATAGACACCAGGAAGCTGCCAGTGGATGTTGTTTCCCTCTTTTATGTGGCTTCTAGGAAGTTCAAATAGAAATATGCTGGGCAGCCTGTGTGGCTCAGTGGTTTAGCTCTGCCTTCGGCCCAGGGTGTGATCCTGGAGACCTGGGATCGAGTCCCGTGTCGGGCTCCCTGCATGGAGCATACTTCTCCCTCTGCCTGGGTCTCTGCCTCTCTGTCTCTCTCTGTCTCTCTCTCTGTGTCTCTCATGAATAAATAAATAAATAAAATCTTAAAAAGAAAACAAATAGAAATATGCTGTTCATTTCTAAAAATTATTTAGGTATTATAGAATATATTTTGCTCCCTGACTTTATCTTTCTATATATGATTTTTGTCTTCACCCCATTCATGTATGTGCATGCATATTATCTTTTATTCTGTTGTTTGTTCATTGCTGTAAATGTTTCCAAATCCTCTTTTAGACAATGTGGTTTTAGAAATATAAACAGCAATAAGTGTATTTTTGTATCTCCTGAAGTTTTCATACTTTAATCTTTAGTAAAAGAAATGTTCTTCGAGTTTTGATGTCAAACCGGTTTGTTAATATTTTCTTGGCTTCTATCTCTTGAGTCCTGCTTATGTAAAAGACTTTTTTTTAAGATTTTATTTTTAAGGAATCTCTCTACCCAACATGGGGCTGAAACTCATGACCCTAAGATCAAGGGTTGCATGCTCTTCCTACTAAGTCAGCCAGGCACCCTGCAATAGATTTTTTTTTTACCCTAATTATTGTTAAGATGTTCTCTTATATTTTCTTAGATCTTTATCTGAAATTTATTTTTATGTATATTGTGATATAAGGACTTAGTTTTTTTCCCCTCAATAAATAGCCAACAGTTATTTGTTAGACTATTCTCCCACTAATTTGAAATGCTTGCTTTATCAAATACTATTTGCCACATACACATAAGTCTCTCATCAATCCATCTGTCTCTTCTTCACACCAGTATATTATCTCTTGCATTTAGTATAACTTAATAGTGTGCTTTGATATCTGGTAGCTCAAGTACCTCCTCATTCTCCCTTCTCAACATTTCTTGGACATTTTCACATATTTACTCTTAGAGATGAACTTTAGAATCAACCTGTTGATCTCCAAAACAATCTCACAGAGATTTTGATTGGAATTCCCTTGAATTTGACATTTAATTTGGGGAGAGGTGACATCTTCACAATACTGAATTTTCTCATCCAGGAACATAGCTGCCTCCTATTTATTTGGGCTTCCTTTCAGGTTTTTAGAAAGGTTATCCTCTCTATCTTAACACTTCTTGTTAAGGTTATTTCTTGGAATATTCAATTATGAACCAATTTCTTCCTTAGAGAAGAAATGAGAAAGATAGTAAGGAGTCAAGTTCCCTATGGCCAAGGTATTCTTATTCTGCAGCCATATTTAGCTGCAAAGACTTCACATACCTTTTCCTAGCAAAGACCAGTTCAGTCCACATACAATGTTGGAAATACTGGCTGAGAACAGTTGGCAGTTAAGTAAATTGCAAAAAGAAAAAAAAAGTCACATACGTCCGTCAAGAAGATGAAGATCTGAGGCTCTCTGCTATCAAAAAGACATGTTTTGGGGCACGGGGGTGGCACAGTTGGTTATGCATGCCATTCTTGCTTTTGGCTCAGGTCATGATTTCAGGGTTGTGAGGTCAAGCCCTGTGTCAGGCTCACACTCAGTGTGGAGTCTACTGAAGACTCTCTCTCTGTCTTCCTCTGCCCCTCTCCTTGTTCGCACTTGTGTGCACACACATGCTCGCTTTTTCTTTCTCTGTAAAATAAATAAATAAATAAATCTAAAAAAAGACCTGTTTGGACCAAAAAAATTTCTCTCTACCTCTTATATATATATATAAATCATATATATATATATGATTTAAAACATAGAATTTAGCTTCTTGCGAATTGGCATTATTTCCAACACTACGCTTTTCATAATTCTTGGGATTTAATATCAATCATAAATAATCCATCCAGTCTACCGGGTTCTCGTTCCCTTACAGTGGTTTTATCCTCTACCATACTGCAGCCACTCATTGCTATGGTCACACCCTTGATTTTGTCATTAGTAATAATTGACACCCTCCAGAATCTCAATCTCAAACATTCTACCTCCAGTAGAATTGGAGGTATTTTACATTGTACTACAGATTTAACTCTAGGACTTCGATCTGTTGATCCAAACACATTTTCACTGGCCATAACCCTTTTGTGCCTCATTTTCCTTCATATGTGGCTTAGATTCCATGGTCAGTTACAACCACTTCCTCATGTGTTCTCTCCACTTTCTCTTTTGTTCTTTCTTGGCACAAGCACACCCCTGATTCATTTGGATTTTCCACCCACCCCATGCATGAAAATGTGGCTGGAGACAAACCATACAACTGTGCTGAGTGGTCTGACTTCAACTTCATGACCACAAACCACAAATATGTTTTTAGTGCTTCCTGGCAGCCATCCCTCATCTCACACTCTCCAAGACCATTTCCACTTCCTCCTTTGTCTGAAAATCTCCAACATCTCCCAATTTCCAGTCTCAGATCTTGCTTTCTAAGTCACTGAGAAAATGGAAACTCTCTAAAGAGGCCCTCCACCAGATCCCACCAGATCCCCTGCTTTATCAATATTCTGGATCATTTCCTTTGGCACACAAACATGCTCTTATTTCTGTCATTGGGGAAAATTTTTTTAAATTGTCTTGATTGCTTTGCCCCTCTAATTATCACCCCAGTTTTCTCCTTCCCTTTTTAGAAGAGTTGCCTGAGATAAGGGTTCATGCTACCCACTGATTTTGCATACTGCCTGTCTCTTCCACGAGGATGGAAGTTCCCTGAGATCATAGCTTTCACCTGCTTCTTCCACTGTCCTGGCACCCCAAACAGTGCCCTGCATCTATCTGTGGAAGTACTTACTTAGAAAGCATCCTTTAGGGGCACCTAGGTAGCTCAGTTGGTTAAGTGTCTGCCTTTGGCTCAGGTCATAATCCCAGGGATCAAGGATTGAGCCCCATGTCAGGCTCCCTGGTGAGCAGGGAGCCTGTTTCTCCCTCTCCTCCCTGCTCATGTTCTCTTTCACGATCTCCATCCCTCTCTCAAATAAATAAATAAAATCTTTTTTTTTTTTTTTTTTAAAGACATCCTTTAGGGATCCCTGGGTGGCTCAGCGGTTTAGTGCCTGCCTTTGGCCCAGGGTGGGATCCTGGAGTCCCAGGATCGAATCCCACATCAGGCTCCCTGGATGGAGCCTGCTTCTGCCTCTGCCTGTGTCTCTGCCTCTTTCTCTCTCTCTGTGTGTCTCTCATGAATAAATAAATAAAATCTTTAAAAAAAAAAAAAAAGGCATCCTTTATAAAGTTCTCTGTGATCCACTTCCACATTCATCATTGTGAGTGTGGACTGGAAGACAGTCTGTGCTAGCTGAATGCTTGTGTCTGGCCTTCATCCGGATTCCTGCGGGTGGCCCTCATTCACCCTTGGCTACTGGGCCTGCAAGCCCATGCTGTGACCAGCCTCAGCCAATACCACAGCCTGCCCTGGAGGTCACAGGGCTTCTCAATCCCAGTGTTCCCACTATGTGTGGCCTCTTTGATTTCTGAGCCTCAGCCAAACTCAGGGATCACCTCACCCACTCTGGGCTTTGTCTTCCAGTTGAATAAATGTTGGTGTCGAGGATAGTGTCTGTTATAGTCTAGGTACTCCTCCAAACCCATTATTCCTTCATTCTTCAAATATAAATATATATTAAATATATGCCACATGCCCAGCACTGATCTAGGCCAATGGGATATCATAGATAAAATTCTTGTCATCATGGTGCTTATAATCTAATCCAGAGGCAGATAATAAACAAACAGTGGTTCCCCATGAGAGAAGTGGTCGTGTGCAGCCTCCTGCAGGGTGTTTGTGACAACCAACCACAGGGCCTAAGGGGCCTTGATGGCACATTCCACCAATGAGCCCCCCACCATGTCAGTGGGAGACCCCTGAAGTCACTATTATGGTGGGTGATAGGAATTCAAAATAGAACTGAACTCGAGTTTTGGGAAATACAATAAGTGATGCTTCTTCCACATCCAAAGCTACGGACTGAGATTCACACTTGTTACGTTATTCCAAGTACATTAAAATATGGGAAACGTACTGTGAGTGCATCCCCGGCCTATCTTTCCACCCCACCACCCCACCCCGGCAATCTTTGCTCCTGGATATCAGCCTATTTTTCTTACAAGACTGTTGAAAAAAATGGGAAGAGTTGCCTAGAGTGGAGATCTCTGCTCTGCTGTTGCTCACCCTGAAAGGAGACTCTGAATCTGCCTCGCGGCATGAAATCACCAACCTCTCTAAGAGAGATAGACTCCAGTGGTATTTCTGCCAAAGAAATCCCAGAAACACATCCATCCTGAGTATCAGAGCCCAGAAATTATTCATATCACTCTGCAGCTCTGGCAAGAAACCAGATTCCTGGAATTCAAGGCATCTGAAGCATTTCATTGTTGCAGTAACAGCAACAGACATGGGTGATAGCAATCTATAAAGATGGAGTTTTTCAAAGAGGGTATCTTTGATTTCTTATTAAGATGAAAAGGGAACCAATTTAAGACTGATAATTTCCTTCCTTCTTCAGAACTTTCTCTGGCTAATCGGTGGGTGTATCTGAGTCTCCATAAAAGAAGCAAAGGCTCTCATCTCCTTTGGGAATTAGGGGTGACAGAGGAGTTTTATCCAACTAGCTACAGCTGAGAAATTCATGAGAGCATTTTGTCATATCTAATAACCTGCAGCTTTCATACAGTACTTAGGACAGGGCCTCAGACCCAGGGCAAGCTCAACATATGCCCCTAGAAAGAACAGGGGAGCCAGAAAATTGGAAGTACCCCTCAGTGTCTGGATTGGTTCCAGATTTCGTTTCTTTGAACTTTTCTAAATTGCAAAGTATTGTGATAAGTGAGTTGATTTCTGATAAGTCTTGGTATTCTTAATCCTAATGATCTTACCAATTCCATATATTTTTCTGTTTGGAATGCAGTAGGATAAAGCATAGAACAAAAGTGGTTTTCCCCCTTTAAAATGGAGAGAATCATTGATGCCCAGTTATGAAAGGTGATCCAGGAGATTGATACTGATGACAACTGTCCACAAGGTGCCAACCAGTGCCTTTTTGTAGGTGGAAAATGTGTCTCTAGTTATGATGTTAGATTCTTCTCCTCTAGACATCAACCTTCCAAAAATAGAGTGAATAGATAGGTAGTGCTCCCACTACCTATCTATTCGCTAAGGGAAGAATGCAGGTCATTTTTACTTAGCACATACTTGACCTGAAGCAAATCAACTATATTAAGGCACTGAAGGGTAGCTGGGCTTCTGTCACTACTGTGAGAAGGTTCATTTGGGGCATCATGGAGACTGCTGCTGTGGGATGAGCCATGTCTTGAGAGAGCCAGCCAAAGCCTTAATGTCATCTTGAATGAAAACCAGAAAAAGTACATCATTTTTGTACCTTGAGGAAGCTGTAGGGAGCTCAGATCACATGGCAAGCGTCAATGCCTCCAAAAGGCCTTGACCCAGAGGATAGGAGCTAAGTATGATCATGTTTGTTCAAGATTGAGCAGAGCATAATCAAATCTTCCCAGAGTGTGTGGGCCAAGTTGCAAAGAGGAGAGATTGCAGAATAAACCAACATGTGTAAGAAACTGTTGAGTCCTCACATTAGGCTGTGGTTATAAAAGTGAGAAGAGAAAGGGGACAAGACTTGGCCAGTGACTGGAAGTGGAAGGTGAGGAGAGGTGACCACAGGGAATTCCAGGGTTCTCAGTTCAAACAATGAAATGGAGACGGAAATCATGACAGAACACACAGGAAGCACTGCAGAATTTGAAGGGAGTGCACTTGTATTTTGACAGTTCAAGTCTGAAAGGCCTACAGGTTATCCACATGGAGATGGATCTAGCA
This sequence comes from Canis lupus baileyi, assembly GCF_048164855.1. Taxonomy (NCBI): domain Eukaryota; kingdom Metazoa; phylum Chordata; class Mammalia; order Carnivora; family Canidae; genus Canis; species Canis lupus. Next base: position 10,761,838 of record NC_132861.1, read on the forward strand.
TTTCAAGAGCAAGTGTCAAGAAGTAGATTCTAAATCATGGCCAAACCCAGTAAAGCAAAGAGAATACCTAAGGAGGGAAGGTGGTACAAGGAGAAGGCCAAGGGTAGCACCTGAGGGGCTCTCAGCTTGTGAGAAGGGTGAAGAGGAAGAAGGGAGGAGAAGGAGCAGTTTGAGGAGGTGAATCAGAGAGGGCACTATTGCAGAGGTCAGGGAGAGAGAAATGGTCTATGTCACAGACTTTAACATAATGAAGACTCAAAAGAGGAAAAAGATTCACCTCTTAGGAGGTCATTGCATTAGGACCAGTAAAAAATAGTGAGGTTGTGAAGCTTGGCAGTGATGGTGTCATGGGCACATAGCAGAAGACCATGGACAGGCTGCAGCCAGTCCCTGAATGCACAGGGAAAGGGAGTTTGTTCAGCTTCAGGCCTTTGCTCTGGCTGTTCCATTGTCTGGGCTGCTGTCTTCCAGGTATCCCCTTGGCTTCTTTGGCTCACTCCCTTGCTTTCTTTGGGTCTTCATTTGAATGTCACTTTCTCACTGAAGCCACCCTTGATCACCTTACTTAATTAATACTGCAACTGACAGCCCCTGTCCCCATTCCCATCAATACATGCACATACATCCTTGACATTACCTTTACTTTTGTCCATAGCACTTATCACCTTCTAACAATATCATTTGTGTATTTATAGTATTTATTATTTATTGTCAGTTCACCCACACACACACTTGCATGGATACTTTTTAAGGGCAGAAAATCTTACTTATTTTGTACACTGAAGGGTTCCCTGTAACCAAAATAGTGTTTGGCCCACAGCAGTACTTCTTTTTCTTTTTTTTTTTTTTAAAGATTTTATTTATTTATTCATGAGAGAGAGAGAGAGAGAGGCAGAGACACAGGTAGAGGGAGAAGCAGGCTCCATGCAGGGAGCCTGACGTGAGACTCGATCCCAGGTCTCCAGGATCAGGCCCTGGGCTGAAGGCAGTGCTAAACCTCTGAGCCACCCGGGCTGCCCCACAGCAGTACTTCTATAGTATTTGTTGAGTGAATGAATACAGGGGACTGTGAAAAAAGAGAATGATAATGCCTAAAATAGATATAGAAATAAAGTACATCTTCTGGAAACCCAGAAGAAAAAATTAATTCTGGTTCAGAGGATTGATAAAGATTTTGTGAAGAGTGATATCTGAGCTGGATGCTGGAGATTGGCAGGATATCAGCCATAAGTGGGTTCTGAACAAGTGTATAGGTGAAGAAAACTGTGATGGGGCCCCTAGGTGGGAAATAGCTCACACATGGGGAGAAAAGCAAGCCACCCAGTAGGCTGTAACATGATGTCTAGGAGAAGCGCTGTGGGAAGGTAGGGTATAGGTAATTAAGGGATCTCCAAAGTCACATGATGTGGTATCTGCATGTGCCTGCCAGATTTCAAGGTGGAGACCTTGAGTAGGTAGTTAGATGTAGGACTCTGGAATTTGACAGGAAGATCTGCTCCAAAGACACAAATTTGAGCCATTAACATATTGGTGGTATTTAAAGCCAAGAGACTGAAGATCACCAAAGAGAATGAGTGTAGATAGAGAAATGGATCAAAGATGGAAGTTGGGAATGCTTCAAGTATAAAATGTGAGGAAGAGGGGTAGGAGCCAGCAAAAGAGACTAAAAAGAATTACCAGTAAAACAGAAGGAAAATCAAAAGTATAGTGTCCAGGAAAGCAAGTGAAGAAAATATATCAATGATCAGCTAGATCAAGTACAGCTGATGGATCAGTCAGTGAGCTCAAAAGGCTGAGTTGAGCTGACTAAAGGATGTTCAATGTGGTTATTGTTTGTAACCTCGGCAACAACCTGGTGGAAGGGGGAGAAGAAGGAAAGCTTTCTTAGAGTAGGTTGATTCTTTTAGGGAGTTCTGCTGCAAGGAGATGGGACATGAGCTGGCAGTACTGGTGGGATATAGAGCAGGATATTGTTTGTTTGCTTACAATGGGAGAAATAGCATTTTTATTACTTAGTGGGAAGGATCCAGTGTAGAATGAAAAGTTGATGGAAAGTTTTGTAGGAGAGACATCTTGAGAAAGAAGATAGACTCCTTCACCTAAATAGAGAGATTTGCTTTTGATGGAGCATGGAAAGTTTATTTGGTATAGCAAGTGAGAAAGCAAAGTATGTGGTACAGATGCTGATAGGAGATGTGATGAGATGGAAGCTGGTGGAAGTTCTTTCCTAGTTGTTCAGTTTTCACAGCAAGGGAAGAAACAAGGTCATTAGCTGGGATGAGGATAACGGAGTAGTTGATAGGATTTGAGGAGAGAGGAGAAAGAATGAAATAACAGACTTGGAACAAGGTTAGAGTGAGTATACTTGGGATGTGTAGATGACTGACTGGAATCTCAAGGGATCACTTGAGTTTCATGGTCATGAATTTAAAGTGAGCCCCATTGGTGTGGTTGTGTGTTTTTCTTTGCTATACTCATGTCTATCTCCTTCACTTCCTTTAATCTTCATTCCTTACCCATCATTTGACTTCTGTAAGGATTGGTGCATACAACAAGCTTAATCAACGTTTGCTATTTGCACCTGAAGTCTTCAGTACTTAAGGAGAGTACATAGAGGGTAGTCTGACAGGCAAAGGCGGGAGATCTGAGATTCCCAAGTAGGCAAAGAGGTAAAGCAGGGGTACTTTTGAGGTCCTCTCTTCTGTCCCTCTCCTTTATCTTGGTTCTTCTGTATTTTTGTGACAGACATGGAGTTGGAGAGCAGGTGAGGAGAGAATGGAGGGGATCTTAATGATCATCTTCCCTAAACTGAGCAAAACCAAATCCTTGAGTGGTGAAAGGCTCCATCAACTACCCAGACTTTTGTGACCTCTGTTCAGGTCCCCTCAGGCCTGCTCCTCCAACCAGTAACAAGCCCACTTTACATGGCCTTCTGAAAAACTTGTCATTTTCTTTGCCACCCCATCTGTTGTTTCAGCTTGTGTTGGTTACTTTCAGCATTTGTCATATGGATAATAATAATAATAATTGCTACTATTTATTTTGTACTTACTGCATGCCAGTCAATAGTTCAAGGGCTTTGTACCTATTCATTTATTTAATCATCAAAAGAAACCCATTTTAAGATGATGGACTTGAGGCCCCTGAATTTCTGCAATACTCTATCAGCCTTTCTGAATCCAGACTAATCCATCCCTCATCTCTGAGTCTCCTTAGACACCTATTTAAAATATATATATTGGGGGTGCCTGTGTGGCTCAGTCAATCAAGACTCTGACTCTTGATTTTGGCTCAGGTCATGATCTCATGATTGTGAGATCAAGCCCCATGTTGAGCTCTGAGCTCAGTGCCAGGTCTGCTTTTCCTTCCAGCTTGTTCACACTCTTTCTCTCAAACAAAGAAATAAAAATTTTTAAAATAAAACAAAATATGCATTGAAGGGATGCTGGCAAAATGGTGGAGCAAGAAGCCCTGGGCCCTCCTCCCTCTACCATCATACTAGTTCAGCAACAATCCATAGACAAATTTCCTCTGTGAGAAATCCAGAAAGTACTTGAGCCCCCAGTTCTCTGGAAGAGTATGAAACCAGCCTCACTGAAGCTAGTAAGGAGATTTAAGACATCTTCTCACAAGAATCTCTGATTGTGGTACAGCGGCATATGATGAGTAAGAGTCCCCCTTGCTCCCAGCTTCATCCAGGAGAGGAAAGGGTTGCTTTGTGTGTCTAGCATTTCAACTTTTCAGCTCCCAGCTTTCCCCTAGAGTCAGAATCCCTGGCTGAGCTGATTAATGGGGATCTTCTCCTATGAAGACAGTCTATAAAGGCTGGGAAAGATGCCTGCCTTGTCTAATGAGCAGATACCAACACAAAGAGCCAAGGAAAATAAGATTCAGGCAAAGATATTCTAAACAAAGGAGCAAGATAAGTCTCCAGAAGCCAACCTTAATAAAGGGAAATTATATGATTTACCTGACAGAGAATCCAAAATAGGTTTGATAAAGATGCTCACAAGTCAAGAGACCAATGTGAGAATCTCAACAAAGACAGAAAATATTTTTAAAATACCAAACAGAAATTATAGAGCCAAAGACAACAAAACTGAACTGAAAAATTTACTAGAGGTATTCAAAAATGGACTAGCTCAAGCAAAATAGTAGATCAGCAAACTCGAAGGTAAGTCATTGGAAATAATTCAGTTAGAGGAGCAAAAAAAAGAAGAATGAAAAAAGCTTAAGGGATTTATGAGATACCATCAAATGGGCCAATATACAAGCTATAGGAGTTCCAGAAAGAGAAGCAAGAGAGAGAGAAAGGAAAAAAGAAAGCTTATTTAAAGAAACAATGGCTAGAAACTTCTCAAATATAGAGAAGGGAATGGACATCCAGATCCGGGAAATGGAAATTTGTCTATAAAGGTAAGTATGTAGACAAATGCAGAATATTGAGTTGCTATAATAATGGTGGGTAAATCACTTTTAATTCTAATATAAAAGTGAAAGACAAAAGTATTACAAATAACTATGACTAAAATGTATTAAGTTAACCAATATGGATAAATGTAAATTGTGACAATAATAACAAAGTGTAGAGATTTTGTGATTGAACTTAAGTTGTTATCTTCTGAAAAGTAGTTACTATCATTATAAGATATTTATGTAAGCTCTGAGGTGACTACACCCAAAAATTACATAAAAGGGGGCACCTGGGTGGTGGTTAAGTGGTGAAGCATCTGCCTTCAGCTTAGGTCATGATCCTAGGACCCTGGGATCGAGCCCCATATCAGGCTCCCTGACTCTGCTTCTCCCTCTCCCTCTGCCTGCCACTTCTCCTGCTTGTGCATGTGTGCTATCTCTCTGTCTGTCAAATAAATAAATAAATAAAATACTTTTTTAAAAAAGAAGTTACATAAAAGAAAAATAGAAAAGAGTCAAAGTACATTAATAAAAAAAAAAGCAGCAAAACACAAAGGAAGACAGCAAGAAGTAAAGACAGGCAAAAGAACTCTAAGACTAACAGAAAACAATAAAATGGCAATAGTAAATCCTTCCTATCAATAACTACCTTAAATGTAAGTGGATTAAACTCCCCAACCAATGAATAAAAAATAATACTCAACTATATGCTGCCTCCTAGACACTCACTCTAGATTTAAGGACACACATAGGCTCAAGTGAAGGACTAGAAAAGATATTCCATGCAAATGGTAAACAAGCAAGAGCAGGGATGGCCATTCTTATATATAAAAAAATAAGCAGTAAGTCAAAAACTGTCACAAGAGACGAAGAAGGACATTATATAATGATAAAACAGGCAATCCACTAGGATTATTTATTGTAATTATATTATTTATTGCAATTATAAATATATAGGCACCCAACACCAAAGCACCTAAATGTACAAAACAAATATTGAAAGAATTGAAGAGAGAAAGAGATAACAATACAGTTATAGTAAAAAGTTTCAATACCTCCCTTTCAATAATGGATACAATATTCAGACATAAGATCAGTAAAGACATATAGGACACAAATAACACTGTAGACCAAATGAACCTAACAGACATATATAGAACATCTGATACAAGAACAACAGAATGCATGTTCTTCTTAAGAACACACAGATCTTTCTCCAGAATAGATCATATGTCATGTCACATAACAAGTCTTAATAACTTAAGAAGATTGAAATCATACAAAGTATCTTTTCTGACCACAATAGAATGAAATTAGAAATCGACAGCAGAAGAAAATTGGGAAATATACAAATATTTGGAAAATAAACAAGACATTTTTGAATAACCATCTGGTCAAAAAACAAACCAAAAAAGAAACTAGAAAATACTTCAAGACAAATAAAAACAAAAATACAACATACTAAAATTTATGGGATGCAGTAAAAGCAGTACTAAAAGTGACTTTCATGGTGACAAATATCTACATTATAAAAGAAGAAAGATCTCAAATCATCAACTGAACTTTATACTGTAAGGAGCTAGAAAAAGAAGAACAAACTAAGTCCAAAGTTAGCAGGAGGAAGCAAATAAGAAAAGACTAGAACAAAAATAAAACAAAACAACACTAAGAGTTGGTTTTTCAAAAAGATTAACAAAATTTACAAACCTCTAGCTAGATTAAAAAGAAAAATATTCAACATGAGAAATGAAAGAAGAGACATCATATTGATGCAACAGAAATAAAAAAGATGATAAAAGATTACAATGAAAAATTATATGTCAGGGATACCTGGGTGGCTCAGTGATTGAGTGTCTGCCTTTGGTGCAGGGCATGATCATCAGGCTCCCTCTGGGGAGCCTGCTTCTCCCTCTGCCTGTGTCTCTACCTCTCTCTGTGTGTCTCTTGTGAACGAATAAATAAAATCTTAAAAAAAAAAAAAGAAAAAAGAAAAACTATATGCCAAAAAAAGTGGATAACCTAGAAAAAAAATGGACAAATTCCTACAAACATAAAACCTATGAAGACTAAATCATAAAAGAATAGAACATGTGATGATATGTGTAATTACTATCCAGATTGAATCAATAATCAAAAACCTCTCACAAAGAAAAGCCCAGGACCAGATGATGACTTCACTGGTGAATTCTACCAAACCTTAAAAAAAAAAAAAAAAAAAAAAAAACGATCTTTCTCAAACATTTCCAAAAAAAGAGGGGGAAAGCACATTTCCAAACTCATTTTATAAGGCCAGCATTATTACCCTGATATCATAGCCAGACACATACCTCCAGAAAAGAAAACTATAGGGCAATATCCCTAATGAATGTAGATACAAAAATCCTCAATAAAAGTGCTAAGAATATACAATGGGGAAAGGGTAGTCTCTTCATCCAATGGTGTTGGGAAAACTGGATATCCACATGCAAAAGAATTAAATTGAACCCCTATTTAACATCAGACACAATCAACTCAAAATAGATTAAGGACTTACATTAAGATATGAAACTATAAAACTCCTAGAAGAAAACATAGAAGAAAGCTTCATGACATATTGGTCTTGGCAATGATTTTATGGATGTGATGCCGAAAGCAAACACAACAAAAGTTTTATGTGAAGTGAAATGAGTCAGTTATGGAAAGACATTGCATGATTCCACTTAAATGAAGCATCTAAAGTAGTCAGATTCACAGAATCAAAGAGTGGAATGGTGGTTGCCAGGAGTTGGGGAGATGAGAAAATGGAGAGTTACCAATCAGTGGCTGTAAGTTCATTTAAGCAAGATCAATAAAGCCCTAGAGATCTAGCTGTATAACACTGTACCTATAGTCAATGATAGTCTACTGTACATTTGAAAATTTGTTGAGGTGAGATTTCATGTTGTGTTCTTATGACAATAAATAAAATAAATTTTTAAAAATATGTAATCCAAATCTTCATAAAACTGTCATCCAAATTATCCCAAAAGAGCATTTCTAAACTAGGCAAGCAAAGTGGTCATTAAATAAAAAGTCAAAAATGTGTTTGAACATATATATATATATATATATGTTCATATTTATATTTATATATATAAATTTATATAAATTTGGCCATATATATATATGGCCAAATATATAATCTATCAAAATTACATTTTGTGAGCTTCATGTGTATTTTATAGAATAGGTTGAGTTATAAGAAATTACCATTATTTGACCATGTTGGACCTACAAAAATGAAAATACCATGGCTGGCTGTAGTATACAATATAATATTCTACTTCTCTTTCTAAGACTGAATAAAAGTAGACTACTAAATATTTACTAATAAAATCCACATAAAGTTGAAGATGCAAGACAAAGTGTTTAGCAGGGCATAGGTGACTCTTCATTAGCAAATCCCTTGTCTGTCTTTCCTGATGTTCTTTTTGTCCTCTTCCTTAAAAAATGTTCTTCATTCCAAAGGACATTAGTTTCTCCAAAAAACTTCAACATCTCCTCCCCCACCCCACCTGGACTCACACTGTTGTCATGGATTGGAATGCCCTTTCCATTGCTGGTCCACTACTTAATTGTCCTCCAGTTCAAAGGTCACTCCCCTGTGGAGACTTTGCTGTCAGCTGCCATCTCTCCTCCAGTAATGGGTGGGACCCCTGCCTTCACACCTCATGCACATCTCTATCCAGTACTTAATTCTCATTTTGTAAAGATTGGTTGGTTGGCTTGTCTACCTCCCACACTGGGGTGCAAACATGATGAGAAAGTAGTGTTTTTTAAATCTATATTCCAGAGCTCATTTCATGGAGAAGTAGTATTCAAGTAGTATTCAAGATAAAAACATGTTTTTTACACATAACAACTGGAATGTCTCTAATTTGGGAAGTAAAGCCAATCTCTACTGTCTTTTACTGGCATATGGTTTTAACAATAGAAAAATGTAAGTTTTTCTTCCTAGAAATTTTCTGAGGTAAACTGATGTTGTATCCCTGAACAAAGTGTTTTTGTGGGTTTTTTTCCTTATTCTTCTTATGTTGTCAGTTTATGTTCAAGAAGGGCAATGTCTTGCCCTAGGTTAGCAGACAAATTAGCAGTGGATCAAGCAAGGATTTAAAAATACTTATTTTTTTCATATTTGTTTAGTGAAAAATAGCTATTGAATGTCTTTTATGATCTAAAGGTTCTATTAGGCAGATACATTTATCATTCATCAAACATATTTCTCTTGCCTGCCTGTTTTACTTTTATATATCACATTTTTGAGGCTGAAGCATACCTTAGAGTGTGTCTACCTACAGTAGTGTGAAAGCAACAAAACAGAAGTTGTATTGTATGTGAAATTGTGTATTAAAGGTAATGATAGCATGAGCTCCATACGTCGCAATTAGTTGACAATGGGCTCCCACAAATGCACTTAGACACCATGATTAATGCTCCCTGGAGCATTCAGTCCTCGTAACTAGCTTTCATTGTACTTACCAGAACGCTACTCTCCCAGGATATTATGATAAATACCATGTTGGTTCTAATATTGCTTGAAGCGATTAGGTCTGGGTGTGAGGGGGCGGTGAGATGAAATGGAGATAAAATGTTTATGTTCTGGTTGCTTAGCAAGAAATCTGCAAGGAATCAAGCCAGCAACTCTTAAGTGAGGTTTTAGGGTGACATAGGGTCATTTCCCTCCAATACCCAGTCTGTGGAGGTTATAATGGGTTACAAGTGCTATTTCATATTGGCTTTCTGTTGGGTGTGTCTGGAAGCTAAACATAAGAAGATGAAATAAAGAAAGGGAAAACTAGTCTCCATATCACAGGAGCAAAGAAGTATCTGAAACACCTATCTCACCCCTACTCTCCTAGGATAGCCCTTCAACAGAGGAGGGGCTCTAAGAGAATGACATCATCAACAGAAAACCCCATTAGTTGATGGGATGGGTGTGTGGCCAATACTGCTGACTCTATCCTAGATAAACACCTCAGTAAGGAACAGGTAACATGATTAGAGAGCACCTCCTATGTCAGTAAATATTCACTGTTGTTGGCTGCATGTTTATGTCTCCCGGAATTCTATGGTGAAGCCCTAATTCCCAGTGTGATGGTATTTGGGGGCAAGACTTTTAGGAGTTAATTAGAATAGGTGAAATTAGGATGGTAGGATTCTCATGATAGGATTAGTGCTCTTATAAGAAGAGACACTAGACAGCACTTGCTCTCTCTTGCTCTCTCTCACTGTCTCTTGCTCGCTCTCTCTCTCTCCATGTATACATATCATGGGAAGGTCACTTGAGGACGCAGTGAGAATGCAGCCATCTGTGAGCCAGGAAGACAGCCATCACCAGAAACAGAACAGACCCACATCTTGATCTTGGATTTCCCATCCTCTAGAACTGTGAGAAGATTAGTTTCTGTTGTCTAAGCCACCCAGTATATGATATTTCATTATGGCAGCCCAAGCAGACTAATATATTCACAACTACCAGACTGTATTCCTCTTGAGGACTAGGTGTCCTGTGTGTTAAATTCCTGAATCTCTAGCCCATAGCAAAGGACTCCCTTCACACACACACAAACACACACACTCACACAGAAGATAAAGGAAAAGTGGGGAAAGAAAGACAAAATAAAACTAGAGCCTCCTTTTGTCCACTTACATAAGATTTTTCTGACTTGGTCATTCAACAAACATTTCTTGAGAGCCTGCAATGAGCCTGCCAGTCAGTATGCAGGAACTCACAGCATAGACTAAGGCACTGGTGCTGCCTGTGAGTTACTCAGGACCTGAATCCTATGATATGCAGGACCACCAATGAATGCCAAAGGTTGGGGAAGCTTCTAGGAGACATTGACTTTTGGGTATGGAGGAGATTCAGAGGAAACCACGGAAGTTTGGGCCATGAAGAATGTCAGGATTTCAGCATGAACCACCCACTCTGTAGGACTGTGAGAGCCCCTAGGAATCTTGTCTCATTCATGCATATGTCCCACATCCAACAATGAGGGTGCATCTACGTGCTCAAGAAACATGGTGGGGTGGATGGTTGGGGAAGGGAGCAACATTGGGAACAGCATGGTGGTGACAATGCCTGATCCAAGTTGGGAGTCTCTGTTCAGCTATGTTGGTGCTTGGGAGGCCTGAAGGCTCAGAGGGGATTAAAGCTGAAAAGACAGAGAGGGGTTTGGATGTTCTCTGAAGGTGTGAAAATTTTGGGAGAGGGAACCATTAAAAGCAGAGTAACATAGTCAAAGTCAAGTTTCAAGAAAATTAATCCAGCTGCATTTAAAACAGATGAATTCATAATTGCATGACTCCAAAAATCATTTCATCTCTCTGGGCTTCCCTTTCATTATCAGATGTAGGAAGGTCCCCTCCATTCTGGGTAGTACTGTGATGCGTGGCATGGTCATGACAGGCTGCATGAAACCCTGACATTTACTGATTGAACACAACTGAATGTAACTGCCCAAGGAGAGAGGAGAGAAGGCCCCAGTGCCTTGGAAAGAGTGTAACCCCCTGAGGCCCTGCTGGTCCTGGAGATGCTCTTACCAGTAGTCCAGTTTCAGAGGAACACCTTCTAAGCCACTGATCTGACAGTAAGGCTCCAGGTTGGAGAATTCACATAGCTGGATTTCACGGTTTCTGTTCAAAGATCAAGCACAATTGTAGTAAACTTAAATTCCCCACATCACTTTTACAGAATATTTTTTATATTTCACGGACTCCACCAAGTAGAGACACCTAGTCAGTGGAAACACCTGCCTTACTGAGCAACCCTTCTGGCTGAACCTGAGGTCTTCCTCCCTTGTTCTACCATTTGGGGATGTTTCTTCTGCCTGTTTCTAAACCAGCCTGGCCTATCCTTCTCCATCAAGAGGCTGGCACAGCTTTCAACAATATGAGCTCTGGATGCTAGTAGTTGAGGTGTCAGATCCCAGTTCATCGCTCAGTCCCCTCGTCTGTTAAATGTGGATCTCCTATCACTAGGAGAGTTGTGAGGATTGAATGAAAGGATGTGTGAGAAATTCATGAAAGTCATTAGTCCAGGATGTAGGACTTGCTAAGGGCTCAAAAATGTGAGCTGTTGTTTATTGCAGATACTAAAGATGGTAAGATCTGCAAAGTGGAGAGCTGAGACCTCTTTTAGAAACTAAGGGGTTAACTCAGTGCCCCCTAATTTCCCACCTTTCCAACCTGCACTCTTGACCCCATCTCTCCTGTGTTATCTTGTCTACCTTGGAGCTGACTGAGAGAAGAACAAGTTTGTGGGTATAAGAAACACAACTTACTGCTTTGATCTGTTGGCATAGAACAAATAGGGGTCACTCTCTAAATTCTAAGACTTGTCTTTTCTTCAGTGTGAATGTCTTTTTTTCTACCTCCTTTTCACCTGTCATACAGCGTGAGTGGTTCTCTGCCTCTAGGTGTCATAAATCTTGCCTTATCTTCTGATTTGTCATCTCAGGGAGTCTCTAGTAGGTTACTGTGCAATCTCTGAACTGCTATGTGTGCAAAATACACAATAATTAAATTCTTGAGCATGGTGTTTAAAACCATACTGGGCTGAATGTATATACCCAAGCTTGTTCCTTTTTAGTAGCTAATATTAATTATAATAATACATTTTAATATATTAACAAATATGTTTTAATTGTTAGATTCAATCTTAAACTGGATTGTATTTAATAGCCTCGATTATTTGAGGTTGGATTAACCATTGATTCATTAAAGTGGTTGAAACCTAGGGAACCAGAGGCCTCTGGATGAGGCCAGGTAGAGAAGAGAAACCTCTAGCTTGGGGGTAGTCAGGGGGAGCCCCAGTAGGCAGGGTCATGGGAATCCCCTACAAGCTCTGCCCCTTCCCTTAGCCGTGCCTCCAGAGCCCTGTGGTTTGCAGCTTGACTCCTCAGTCTCCCAGCCCAGAATCACAATTCACACCTCTGCCCTCACACTTCCTCCCCTCCCCCACCCACCCACCCTGTGTCATGTTGAACTTTTTGCTTTGCTCTTGACTTAAAATTTTCCAAATTTCCCACACACCAAGCCGCACGCTCTTCTCCGTGGCCCATTAGTGAGGTTAACCAAGCAGCCTAGGATGGTGCCTGTTCATTTTCGTTGTGCTACCAAGATCAAAATCTTCAGGATCTTTCTTCCCAGGCTCAGGATCATTTTTCTGAGGTTCTTCAGCAGTGAGCATTATCTTTTTACTGTGGATTTTATTTTTTGAACAAAGATCTTTGGATTGAATTTTGGTGGATAATAAAATAGGAATATTATTTTGAATCTAAAATAAAATGTGCTAAAAGGTCACAAGACTGATTCTTTCCCCATCTGGCCCATACTTTCACTCTGGAAGTATTCCAAAACAGGGCCTCTGTTGGTGTTTGAGGCAATGACATCATTACAATGAACCAAACAAGGCCAGAACTTTGCAAAATAGTTTTGATTGTTATTAGGAGTTCTAGTATGTTTTAAAAAGGGCTTCATGACTTTTAAATACAACAAATGCATATGTGTCTGTGTAAGCTCACACATGGAAATGAATTTCATAACACAATGCCTGTTTACTTCCAATTGACGAGCTGCAGGCACTTACCTAGTCCCTATGATCAGTTTGTTGTACTGTGGCATGCCGATGACATCTGTCATCGACCTGAGCTTCCAACTCATGGACTTGTCCTAACATGTTAAAGAGTGGAAATAAACAAAAATATGCCTTTTTAATTATAAGACAGTTTGACAATGGGTATGCTTAAAATTATAGTTTTTTAAAAATTAATATTCTTGAAGTTATAGTTTTTAAAAAATTAATATTCTCCTTCAAGTATAAAGAACTTGCTACATAGACTAGAAGAGCTACCTTTATTCCCTCTCTCTAGGGAAGGTTTATTTGGCAGCCTGAGGGATTTAGGATAGCTGTAACTTCTAGTATAGACGATAAGTTTCTGGAATGCTGAGATGGGTTTCTATGTCTGCAGTACCTAGCAGAGAGCCTCGGCTATGTCAGGGGCTCAACTATTGTTGAATGAGATAATAATAAAAAAATGACTTTAAAGACAGGATATATTCTGGAATCAGTCAGGCATTTTTATTCCTAAGTCTACTTCCCAAATGCCTTTTGCCTTCTGAATTTCTGATTGAAGAAGACAAACCTAGCATGGCTGCCTAAATTGAAATAATTATTAACAGGAAAAAAAACAACAGAAAATTTTCTTCCATTTGTCATTCATTAAGACATATGATAAATTACATGATGGAGTCATATGTAGTCCATTACTCCATCTGATTTGAGGAGCAAAATGAAGCATTATCTTGTACTACATATAGAGATCATATTTTATTTGCATTCTATAGACTAGCAAAAGGCAACATGAATATATTACATTCAAGGACACAATTTCTGTAATCATGCCACTTGAAGAGCAGTTTAAAATAGCAAATAAAATCAAACTGGAGCACTCAGCATCCTTATCAAATGAAAATCACATACAAAAACTCTCTTTCTTCTTTTCAACTTCAGCTGCAGGGACCAGAAATAAATCGCTCCATCTTCTCTGATCATGATTACGGTGTCGTCAGGCATAGAGAGAATGCGCAGCACGGGACCCCCATATGACAGCCCTTGCAGCGCAGCAGGCAGCTGGAAGGAAACCTCTTTCTCTTGGGCCAAAGCATCCACTTGCTCTGAATACTCTAGCTGCAAATACGTGCAGAAGCCGTCCTGCAGGATAAAGGAAAATTCATTAAACAACTACAGGAACATCTATGTTCCTTTCTTTGAAAATTTCTCTCTACCATTAGAGTGTATGGATAATTCCTTCCCTGGACATGACATAATTATTAGTACTCACTAGTTCATTAGTATGCCAAAAGTGCAAGGGTCATAACTGGGATGTGCCTGTTCAGCTGGGGTTGGAAGTCTCTTACCCAGCTTGGGCTCCCTTCCCCATGCTCAGTCTCTCTCTCTCTCTAAAGAAGATGGTGGTAATCATGATGATGACAGTGGTGGCAGTGGCGGTGGTGGTGGTGGTGGTTGTGATTGACGGTATATTATGTTCCATGCAACATAGACCTTCCTTTCCATTCTCATGATAACTGAATGAGAAAGATGCTATTGTTCTTCCCTTTAACAAGTTTGAAAATCCAAGTTTTGAAAGATTGCATTGCTTGCCTAAGATCAAAAAACTAGCAAGTGGCTGGCCTGAGTCCTTATTGGTCAGACTGCACAGTTCTCACCCACCAGGATACATGCCTCATTTAGAATCTCAGCAGTAGGGATCCCTGGGTGGCGCAGCGGTTTGGCGCCTGCCTTTGGCCCAGGGCGCGATCCTGGAGACCCGGGATCGAATCCCACATCGGGCTCCCTGCATGGAGCCCGCTTCTCCCTCTGCCTGTGTCTCTGCCTCTCTCTCTCTCTCTCTGTGACTATCATGAATAAATAAATAAAATTAAAAAAAAAAAAAAGAATCTCAGCAGTATACCTAGGGAAAAGAAGCCTGAGATGAGAGGGATGGGGTGGGGGTACTGCAGAGTCTGGGAACATCTCTTCTCTCCACTTTCCCCAAAGCCCCACTTCATTAGAGCTTCCCCTTCTCTTCTCTGGAATCCTGATTTCCTATTCAAGTCAGATGACAATGTAAACACTTGCGTTTGATTTGGTTGGGGAATTGGCCCAGGGTCTGAAAAGAGGTGCCTTATTGCTCAAGTTGTCGTTTTAGAACTTAATTCATCCTGGAACAATAGAAGGGCACTGACAGACACAATGGCAGAGAATGTTTAAAGCCGATCTTTCAGCTCCTTATTATTCTACAGCTCAAATTGAGTAATATTAATAATGATGATGGTGATAATATTTGTTGAGAATTTACTTTGTGACTGACCCTGTTCTAAATACTTTACATGTGTTAACTGATCAGATTTTCATCAGGTGTTTTTTGCTCACAGAATTTCTTCCTCACTGGTGTTTGTTTCACTTTTGCTTTGGGATAAGGTGACAAATGCATCCTTTATTACCTGGTTTTAGGAAACCCTTCTTGGAACTTGCCTTAGCTATTGAAATCCCTCGTGAAACCATTCCAAGTATAATCTGCCATTACAAAATTTGAAAATTGTGAACATGCATATCCCCTTGGTTCAGTTTCAAGTTGACAAAAGCACTGAGGGCCACAGCGTACTCCACAAAGGAACAGGCTCAGAAGTTACATTTTATGTGTTTTCCTCACTAATTTCAAATTTGATTTAAAAAACATAACCCAACTTACCCATTGAATTCTGCCCATTGATTCATAGTCTATTTTCATGAAAAGTTGTTCTATTTGTTCAGTATTCTGGAAAGGAAAAAAATAAATCTACATATAGACCGCACAAGAGTAAACTCTTCACTAGGTTGTTAGGAGAGAAGATGCAAAAGGAGGAGAAATCTTAATTTTTCCAATTTATCAATTTCATATAAAAATGCATAATACTCAAAGATCTCTGGAATGCCTGCCCCAAAACATTAAGAGGACTAGGGCTGTTAGTTGGAAGTCAGTACGCTGACCCTAAAACTCTTTCCCCATGAGAGACTAGGGCTTCTAGAACTTCTGATTTTGAAATGAAGCCCTAATTAGCATGAGGGGATTTGTGTCTCTCAGTCTATGTGCTCCTAAGAGGTCTCACTCCACCCTAGTCAGTTCTAGTCAAAAGACTGGACTGTGTTTAGGGACCCCACTTTAGAAAACAGCAAAACATGTTCTGAGTACAATGGCTGAGTGGTAAGGATGTGCCCTTAGGTGTATCTTAAAACAAGAGGACATGCAAGTCGTGAAAATTATTTTTGAGCTTCTTAGAAAGATTATTCTATGAGAGGGAGAGTAGATTTCTTCTGTGTGTCTGTAGTAAGCAGATTATAAAATGGACTCAATGATCCCTGCCTCTTGGTATTCATGGCCTATGTAATCACCCCTTGAGTAATTTAGCTTGCTTGTTGACAATAGAATACCTAATGCAGAGGGTAATGCCATTTTTGTGATTACATTACATGAGATCCTAACTTTGGCCTTGCTTCACAGACTCTCTCCCTGTCCGGCTTTTTTTTTTTTTTTTAATTTATGATGGTCATACAGAGAGAGAGAGAGAGAGGCAGAGACACAGGCAGAGGGAGAAGCAGGCTTCATGCACCGGGAGCCCGACGTGGGATTCGATCCTGGGTCTCCAGGATCGCACCCTGGGCCAAAGGCAGGCACTAAACCACTGCGCCACCCAGGGATCCCCTCTCCCTGTCTGGCTTTGATGAGACAAGCTGCTCTGTTGTGAGCTGCCCTAAAGAGAGACCCACATGGCAAGGAATGGAGGGCAGCCTTTGGCCAACAGTCAGCAAGGAACTGAACCCTGGCACCAACAGTATGTGCTTGGAAGTAGATCCTTCCCCAGTCAAGCCTTCAGATGATATCCCAGTCAAAGCTACCACCTTTTTGCAGCCTCATGAGACTGGTTGTTTTAGGGTGTTAAGACACCCTAAAACAGAGAACCCACCTAAGCCTTGACTGGATTCCTAACTTATAAAAACAGTGAGAAATTAATATGCATTTGTTTTAAGCTACTAAGTTTGTGGTAATTTGTTTTAGTGGTAATTGTTATGGTAATTTCTTATTTCAAAAGAATAGAAATTGAGCTAATGGGTAGAATGTCAGGAAAGATCAATTTCAGCTCATTAAAGGGAGAAAAAGTATCTAAGGTCAGAAGCTCTGTAGCCTTGAAATGAGCTGCCTTGTAAGACATTGTGTTTTCTTTAGCTGAGGGTATTCAAGCTTATGTTGACTCATGGCTTGGCAGAGAAGAAAATTTGAACATTAAGGGGCTATATACTAAGTGACCTCTAAGGCCCTTTCAAACCCCAAGATTCCATAATCTAAGAAATATATGTAGAAGGTACCTTCAGAAATAGTAAGGTTATATGTCTCTTGAGGGAGTGAGATGTTGGGTTTTCTCTTATAAGTCCCAGGTGTGTTTGCCATTCTGTAGTAATGGCAGTAAAAGGGAGAAAATAAAATGATGCCTGGGGTTCAAAACACCAAGGCTTTGCTGTTTGTGAATCAACACTCAGTGCCAGTGTAGAAGTTGTGAGGAAAGGCCCTGGCTGTGGGTCTCAGCTCAGCTCCACTTCTCTCTAAGTCACACTCAGATGGAGACATATCACATTCCTGTGTGTGGCTGACAGTGCAGATTTCACCATGGCAACTAGACAATACCATGCACATAATACAAAACAAATGTCTTTGAAATGAATGTCCAAACAAACCAAAACACTCAGAGGGATGGCCTCAAGAAAATCATAGGGCCACAGATGGAACTAGAAATAGAAAGGGTCACCTTGTCACCATAAAGCAGAGCATGGGAAAGCTGTGGGTATGCCTGGGCATCTTGGAGCCCAGACAAAGTGCATCAGGCAAGGGTTATGCAGTATCCTAAGCCATGGCAAGACTTGACCCTCAGGCAGGGAGGGCATGGGCCATCAGATGGTCTCTCTTGGGTTGGGGGTGTCTATACACAAAAGGCTCTGCTCAAGGCACTGCCTTCTCAGTGTGATTATGTGGAATCCTGAAGGACATTGGACAACTTGCTCCACACATTGATTTACTCATGGAAGAAATACAGGTTTAGCACCAGTGGTATTCCAAGTCCTATGGTGACGCTGAGACCTCAGAGCTAAAAGATGTATTACTTGCCCTCACAGTGTTCACCATATCTTGGGGTCACAAACCAGCAAAGTGTGTAATACAAAATGATTAGTTCTATTCTATAGGTAACTACAGACCACTCTCAGGTTAAAAGGAGAAGCCTATATTAATTTCTAGGAAAGTTAGGACAGACCCCTTTGAGTCCATGATGGCTGCACTGCCTTAAAATCATTCATTCATTCAACATCTATTGGGGAGCTGCATGTGCCACACATGCTGCTAGATTCTGGGAATATAAAAAAAAATTCGAAATCAGAGAGAGTCATTACTTAAGCAAAATGGGGGAGGAGAGCATTCTAGGCAAAGGGAACAATACATATAAAGGTACAAAATAAGAAAATAGAGCATTACTTTCTCTGCTCTTCCCCAAGATCAAGGGTTTGGTGAACTTTGGGACTAAGACTCCTGTTCCTTTAGATGCCACCTCTGTCTAAAGTGCTCACCCTATACATTGCCCTCTTCCTAAATGTTCTTTTTAGTGCCTCCTCCCCTTTTTGGCATTGAATTTTGAATAAGTCAACATTTCCTAGAAAGAGCAAGAGAGATACTTACTGGTTTTTAGCCAGTACTAGAATATGAAACCCTAGAATAGTGGAGAAGACACAGGTTGTTCCTCTTAGCCATTCTTCCTTACTAAAGAACACACAGCTTCTAACTAGATATATGCCTTCTCAGAAAAAAAGACTACATTTACCTGTCAACCTTTGCAGCTAGATATGACGCATGACTAATTTCTGACTAAAAAGTTAAAAATGTCACAAGCAGCTTCTGGGAATTGTCCTTGAAAGGAAAGAGTGGATCTCTGTTTGCCCTTTATCCCTTCCTGCTGCCTGGAATGAGAACATGTTGGCTAAAGTCCAAGTAGTCATCTTGAACCATGAAGAGGAATCCGTGTGCTGAAGGTAGGAGAGCAGCAAAGCAGGATAAGTCTGTCCTGATAATTTCATGTAGCCCTTTGACCACCTGACTTTCTACATGAGAGAGAAAAAAACTTTATCTTGCTTCAGTCTTGGTGGCTTAGCATTTTCTGTCCATTTGTAGGTGAACCTAATCTTAACTGACTTATTAAGCATTAGTTCCAGTCCAGATTTCGAATCCCACATGCTTTCCTAGTAGCTGAGGGGCTTCAGGCAAGTTATTCAGACTCTCTAAACTTCTGTCTTTTCAGGTACAAAATAAGAATAAAAATGCCTTCAAAATGAAGCCATTCTGATATTGTGGAAGCTAATGAAATAAAATATGTAAAGAACCTAAGACAGTGTGGTCACATTATCAAAAATCTATTGTTTGCTGAATAAGTGAAGAAAGACATGGTTTCATGGTTCCTCAGTGGTGTACTGGATGAAATGAAGCTTACTACAAATGGTCGCAAATAATCTGATCCTTTTCCTACATTCCTTTGCATGCATTCCCCTAGATGTATGTAACAGGCATCATGTTGGCTCTTGCTTTTGTGCTTCTAGGAATGCTGTTCCCTCTTCTCAAAGGCCTGCCTATCTGTCCCTCCTTTATGGAGCGATTCCCTTTGTCCCTCAAAACTCAGGTCAAGATTTATCTCCTTCAGGCCTGACTTCCTGGTCTAGTAGACCTGCCCCCATGGCACCCATGTTTAATTCTAGAGTGGCTCTAGTCCATATCTTGACTGACTGTGTGCCGCAGGGGCTAAAACAAAGCCCCTTAGTAAATAGATACTAAGTGAATATTGCCCCAGTAAAGATGTATTGAATGAATGTATGAGTGAGTGAATGAATGAATGAATGAGTGAATGAATGAATAAGAGGATAGGGGAATGAGTGGTTAACTAGGCAGACAAGTATTCTAAAAATATGAATAATTAGACTGCTTTGGTTAAAAAGATCTAGAATGTTGGTAAAACACCCAATAATTTATCCATTTAAAACACTCCTCTCTCTTCCCAACAGAAGTTCTTTGTATAGTATTGCACAAATAGAGGAAAACTGTTTAAAAATAGGTTCCAATTAATGATCATTTCTCATTGTAGAAGAAATTTTAAACACATCTAAACTTCTACTGTTGCCATTGAAACTCTGGGCTTTGCACTTAGAAGGAGTATGTTTTTGTTCAAATTTCAGATCAAAGAGATTTACCTCGATTGTTTTTATATAATTTAAGATGTAATCAGAAAACTTTAGCAAGTAGTGCTTTCAGAACTTCTCCTTTTATATGTATTTTATCTGAGGAATATAACCTTATTTATTACTGTGGACTGAATGTATCCCCCACACCCCAATTCATATGTTGAAGTCTTAATGCCTGATGTGATGATATTAGGAGGTGGGGCCTGTAGGAGGTGCTTAGGTCATGAGGATGGAGACTTTGTGAATGATATCTGTGCTCTTATGGAAGAGATCCCACAGAGTTCCCAAGTCCCTTCTGCCACATGAGAACATAAGAAGATGTCTACAACCTGGAAGACAGCCCTCATCTGACCCTGATCTCAGACTTCCAGCCTCTAGAACTGTGAGGAATAAATGTTTGTTATTTATAAGCCACCCAGTTTGTGGTATTTTGTTATAGGAGCCTGAATGGCCATTCATTAAGATTTCATATTCTGAGCTAACAACTGGGCTAACCAATACAGCAGAGGGAATGTTTAAATTCAGCATATTGGGTGTGGAAAGGATGTCTACACTCTTTGGAAACAACAGATATGCAGATCTTCCTCAACTTTTGATGTGGTATTTCCTGACAATCCCATCATAAATTGAAAATAACATAAGTGGAAAATGCATTTGATACACCTAACCAACCAAACATCATAGCTTAGCCTAGCCCACCTTAAACGTGAACACTTTTATATTAGTCTCCAGTTGGGCAAAATTATCTAACACAAAGTCAATTTTATAATTGAATACTATACTGAAAGTGACAAACAGAATAGTTGCCTATGTAGAGAATGGTTGTCAGTGTATTGTCAGCTGTTGACCCTTGTGAAACATGGTTGACTGGGTGCTGTAGCTGCTGCCTAGCCTCATGAGAGAGGATCAGACTGCATATTGCTAGCCCTGGAGAAAAATAAAAAGTCAAAGTATGGTTTCCACTAACCATCTAACACCCTCTTAAAGTCAAACCATCATAAGTTGAGGACTGTCTAAGAAATAATTAGTGATGGAACAAGAGCCTTTCTCTTCTTTTCAATACAAGTCTCTAAATATCTTGTTGGTCTAGGGTCTTTTAAGTAATTTAAAAATATTTTCCCAAATAAACTGTTCTTTGAATTAGGTAGACATTAGCAGAAATCACAGGTCAGAACTGAGAGTGATCTTACTGATAGAACATCAAGCTTAACTAGTTCATTCAGGTAAAGTTTTAACTTGGTTGGTTTCAATGATCCAACATTTATAAAATCCATTTACTTTATTTTGTGACCTCATACTCTGCTGCATTATGCATTTAAAAGTTTCCATGTCCAGCAGCTGTCTTCCTCTCTTTTCATACTCCTAAGAGGAAAAAAGAATAATTAATGATGAACATAGCTGCATTTTGTTTAGTCTAGGAGCAAGAGCCCAAAGGATTGAATGTCTAATTACACTTACTTAAACCCTGTCAACTTCTAACATGGTATCCCTTTTGTTCATTTCTCTGATGCATTCATAATTTGTTTCTAATTCCATTAAGAAATTACAATTAAAGTGAATTTATTCTTCATTGCTATTTTATAGGAATTAAAAGGGTTGTACTTTTCCCTGAAAAATTAACCATTAAAGAGAGACTTAAATTACACAGATGAATATTTAGAAAGCTCACCTGGTCAATTCCTACCTGAAAGAGTACACTTAAGTTTTGTAGCTCTTCTAGGGTAACTTGATGTTCGATCTCATAAAAAAGAAAAAATTTTTTAACATATAGTACTAATGATAATGTCCATAAAATGCAAGTTCTGGAAACCCATAATTTCTCTCTTTATGAGAGGCCAGTGAAATAGCTGAGCCTCTCAGTATAACACTTAGGATATTCCAACCCTCATTTTCCTCATTTCTATTCCAATTCAACTGACTCCTCAGTTCTCAAGTCTGGAGAAAGGTTGTTTGGATGAGCCTGGAAAGAAGGAAGAGGTGGTGAGGTAGTAGAGGGAAAGGAAAAGATAAACACAGACTTACAAGGACTAGACGGAAATGGGAAAAGGGAGACTGAAAATATTTTGCTACATCATATCCCAAAGATCCTCTCTTTCCTGTCAGGCAACCTGTGCATTAGACTTATCTTCTGCCAAATCCTCTGCATCTCTCCCCCACCCCACCCTATCCCATTCCATCTCACACCAGGCTGAATCAGGAGGAGGTCTAGCGAGAGGTAGTCTGGGATCTCTCTTTCTAGGCTACATTTTCTGAAGCTATGCTTGAAGTTCTTGGTATTAGGGAAATGGGCTTTTAGTCACCTGTCCTTATCTCAATAAATAGAGACTATAGGATTCCTCCTCTTACCTCCATCTCTGAGCTACTATCGCAACAATTTGGCTTTCTTTCATTGTTGAAAATCTTTAAACTTTTGGCTTGGAATGAATGAATAAATGCTGACCAGTGGGTAAAGCCAAGTTAAGCTCTGGGTTCTTGCACCATCTCATAAGGCTTAAGGAAGATAGCAAAGGATGGAACTGACTATTTCCCCAATAGGATCATTCTCTGAAATCACTATGACCAGCCTCCAAGCTTCCAAGATGTTGTCCTTTACCATAAAACTCAGACACCAAAGCCATTGAGAGACCCATCATTTTATAAAATTGAAGTACCTTTCAAAAGACAGAATTTGTCTTGAATCATCCCATAATTATTTTTTATTTGCTTTCATCAAAAAACAAAATTGGAAACCTAGCTCTAGAATGGGAAAACACTCCACCTGAAGATTCTAGTTAAAATTTCCCTGTAGGGCTTTTCTGGCAAGGCCTGAACCCAAATGGTGATATCAAACAGCTGACTGAGGTAATGATCTCAATAGTATGAAAGATGATTCCATCACACTGAGGGACCATTTCACTTACCCAACAAAAGTTATGACCCCTGAATGAATTCCAAATCAGCTTGGACCAAACCTCCAGATCCAAAAAAGTAGATGAGAGTTTACCAGGCTTACACAAAATGTATATGAGAAAAATGTACACGAATCTGAGGCCTGACAAGGTGGCATCTCTAAGAGTATGTGACTTCACTTCCTGCACCCTAGATGTGAATTCCAGGGGGGTGAAACAATTTTTTAAAGAATTTGAAAATTATTTTCCTTAAGACTGAAAAATTATAGGGAAGACATGCTATTATTTTTTCCATTTTTTCCATTGCATTTATCTGAGCCTTATGATTTTATTTTATTATTATTATTTTTAAAGATTTTATTTTATTTTTTTTATTTATTCATGAGAGACACAGCGAGAGCGAAAGGCAGAGACACAGGCAGAGGAGAAGCAGGCTCCATGCAGGGAGCCTGATGTGGGACTCGATCCGGGGTCTCCAGGATCACGCCCTGCGCCACTGGGGCTGCCCTGAGCCTTATGATTTTAAATATAAATACTTTAGGAGCCTATATGTTACATAAAATATTTATATTCCTCAACCAACAAAATGACTTTAGATTTGTACAAGGCAATCACAACATTGCATATATCTTATCCTTCTGTCTGTCTTTCCACTGCCCCGATACCTCTTCCTCTTAGCTTCAAAATTTCCAAAAATCTATACTGTGTAATTATTTGTCCGCTAACCCCCTTATTACATGGCCTTTGACCTTTCTCTACTTCCATTACTGAAAGAGAATAAACAACAAAAAAATTGCCCTACCTCCCAGGAGGGGGCTCCCCAATCCAGAAAGAGACTAGCTCATCTCTCAATAAATTTACTAGAAATGCTGCTGAGAGAATAGCGTGAACGCCATCATTAATAGTAGTAATGAAGGGCATGAAATCTACAGCTGGAGTGATTATACAATTTATAAAGGGCTTTATGGTCATTTTTATTTAAGTGTAAAATGTAACCAAAAAACCTCGCATTCTCCCCAGGGCCATCCCTCTATCCCCAGCAAATATTCTATCCCTCCCTGCTTCATCCTACACTCATGACACTCATACAGCCTTCCGATCTTATGAGGTTTACTCTTTGTTATCCTGGTCATTCTATTCCATCCTAGCTACAAACGCAGATTTTCCTGGATCCCCTTCTCCCACTTCCCACAAAAATAAGGAAAGGTATGAAAGGTAAGTATTTTTCAGCACTGCAGTACAAAACTATGTTAACTAAATCTCCATCGCACTTAAGAAAACAGTTCTTAAATCTCACAGACCTCATCAAATTTTCATATGTCATGACGGAAATTGAAAATCCAATGATCATTAGCCAACTTCTTTTGAAAAGGCGCAATATAAATACATTTTGGAAAAACACGGCTACAAAACAGAGCCATTATTGTGCTTTTCCTTGAAAATATAAATCAGGCCTTCACATAATTGCATGTTTTTAAAGCAAATTTGGAACACAAAGCAGAGAAAACATATGTCCCTTCTGGGTACTCCTGTGCTTGGCAGAGCTTGAAAATTCGTAACTGCCATCGACAGCAAGTCACATTGTATCACTAAAAAGCTTGAATGACTTGTTTTCCTACAAATAAAAACAGGGAAAAAAAGCCTATTTTATTTCCAAACTATCATAGCTATAGTGACAACCATAAATAATTCAGTCTACAATTGTGGAGTCAAATTTTAAAGATATTATCTATTGCCCAGCAATGCATTTTGCTTCACTCAAATACAATTTCATAGAAAATTACCTGGATAATTCTCTAATATCCTATATTAGAGGGGATTCATGGAGCTATGATTTTGCTTGTCCTTACATTGCAGTCTCCCCAAAGCAAGTGGTTTTTATGATTAGAGTGGTTTTCCCATAAGGATTCATTTGCCTGCTGGTTGCTGATTTGCATTGCAGATGAGGTCTCCTATTGTTACAGCCTAACATCTCTTCTTCTCACTGTAAGAGTCTCCTCAGTCAGGATGGTTTAGAGGTAATTTTACATCTACGACGAGGGAATTGACTAATTAATCGAATAAAGTATCCTTTTGAAAAATCTGTTCCTTGAGCGGCTGCCTCTATAGCTTCAGAAAATAGATATGATCCTGTGGTCTTAAGATTCTAAAAGAGAAAATAACTCCAGAGGCTTTGGGGAGTTCCACGGGTTGAAATTTAGGAGATCCCGTGGCAGATTGTCCTGATGAAGAGGAAAAGGGGCAGGCTACAGGGAGTTCTGCAGTGAACCTAGATGGTGAAAACATTTGTGTGCAAAAGAATCATAGCATAACCTAGGAAGAAGAGAAAAAAAGGGGAGGGGAGGGGGGCCTGGGTGACTATCCCAGGGACTCTCAGACTCACCCTTAGCCACTGCTTTAAAATAAATGGTCTTTTTAGCGATATTAGAAGCAGGAAGATTAAAAGAGTAGCTTCAATTTTTAAATAATTATTGCAGCCTTAGGCAGCACTGCCACTACCATCCAATCTTTATGGAGTGTATCATGAGCTGACCACTGGGTATTTTATCTGCATGTTTCCATTAATCTTCACAACTCTGTAAATGAAATATTATTATGATCCCTATCTTAAATATCAGGAAACTGAGGCACAGAGAGGTCAATGAACTTTCCCAGCTTTGCACAACTAGCAACCGCTGGAACTAGGATCCTAACACAGGCTCTCTGTGCTGCTGACCAAGTCACCTACTGCCCAGCTCAGTGTTTTGCTGCCCAGTCTCTGCCTGAGGTCCTGACCGGCTCCTGAGAGAACACAAATGTGGAAGCACGTGACTTCAAAACCTTATCCTGGGGCACCTTGGTGGCTCAGTCAGTTGGGCATCTGCCTTCTGCTTGGGTCGTGGTCCCAGGATCCTGGGATTGAGTCCCACATTAGGCTTCCTGCTTAGTGGGGAGTCTGTTTCTTCCTCTCCCTCTGCACCTCCCCACTACTCATGCAGTCTTTGTAGATCTCTCTCTTTCAAATAAATAAATAAATAAATAAATAAAATATTTTTAAAAATAAAAGACCTATACTGTTCACTATCATTCCTGTCCCTCCTCTGGAGAGTCTAAAAATCACAGTGGATTATTTCAGTGCAAGTTGCTAGTACCTTAAATATGATCCTCAAATTCCCCTTCACTTGGAGGTATTCTTAGTTTCTTATTTTGGTTATGGTTAGATGTTACGTGGTCAAAAGTATGGTGACATTGGAAGCGTCAACTCCTCTCCCTTGCCTCAGTGACTATTAAAGACTTCCCACCATGGGCAGATTTTACAGCTTATGTAAGCTTTTAAAAGGATCCAAATTTGTTGCAAGGAGCATCCCAAGCATTTCCCAGCGTGCTTCTCTAAATTAATCTAAAATGAGTACATTGCTGCTTTTCCAGCTGCTTGGGTAGATTCTATGGCCTCCTAGTACTTTAGAGAGAGGGGAGAGAGAAAGAGAAACACTTCTTTCAGTCTTCCCAGGTAAGTAGGACAAAGCTGACCTTGCGTATGTATTCTGATCAATAATAGTAATCAAGTCCTGTGTTAAGGAGAATTCTGAGGCAATATTCACTCTTGGCACAGAGAAGCCAGGATGCATTCACTCCATCTGCCATGAGTACTGGAAGGAAGAGTGAGACTGAAGGAACACATCTGTACCATGAGCAGGACAACCAGGAGAAGAGACCACGAAGGACTGAGCTTGAAGGCATCTGAGTACCCATGTGGTCATACCCCTTCCTTTACAGTTGGGGAACTGAGGACCAGAGAAGATAAGTAACTTACCCAAGGCCATATCAGTATCAAGACTGGAAGTCTGGTTTCCTTCTACAATGCACATGGGATAACCCTTCCCGCTGCTGGAACAAGGTGACTGGAAGTTTCTCCTTGAACCAAGTGCAGAGTTAGAAGGACAGGGATGTTCCCACTTGTTATCAGAGCCTCTCTGGAGCTTTCCTCATGCCATCTCTCCTCACTGTCCTTCACTGCAGCCCTGCCTTACCAGGAGATGCCAGGTCCTTAACTCATACCGTATGCCCCCTTTTTGTCTGTCTCCTGAGGGCACTTCCTTGCCTACCACCTGTAACTCTTCTACCTGTTAGCCTGCAAAGGGAAGAGAGGCTCCTGCCATGCCCTCTGGAGTTCTAGACACTGACAGTTGAGAATCAAGATCAGAAAAGGAATGACCTATAGTCTGGGATAGAATCAATCAAAGCAAATCCAACTTCATCGCTCATTGTTGTGGCAAACTATAAAAATGGCCCATGTTCTTTGCCAAGTTACAATTCCTTCTCATTTTGTCTCGAGGTTTGGCTCAGTGACTTGTTTTAGTCAATGGAAAATTAGAAAACATGATACAAATGGAGGCTTAAAAAGTGTTTGCACAAGTCCTTTGGTTCCTGCCATCAACATGAGGACATGCCAAGTCTAATCTGTTAGAAGATGAGACACACTCATCTCAAATTGCCCCAGTCATCCCAGCCACTCAGATCTTAGATCAGCTGATAACCTACTGGTTTCCAAACATGTGAGCCAGCCAGTCACGATGAACAGAGCTGTCTAGCTGACTCTGCGAGTATGTGAGAAACCAATGCTTGGTGTTGGATGCCACTGAGATTTTGTGTTGTTTGCTATGCAATCTCATTATGGCAACAGATGACTGATGTACTGTCACTTATGTATTGGTTGGGGTTCTACCACAGGCAAGTATGCCTGAAATATCAGCCCTTCCAATGTTAGATACTGTACATCATAACTTTTAAACTTTTTTTGATATAGCATATATGCTATCAATTATATATGTATATATATATATACACACTCACAATTTTGTGAAATTTTATATTTTTATATATAATTTATAGCATGCATGTGTGTATATGTATGTTTAACAGATTTCTCACTGAGGACTGTGATATCAAAGAAAGTTTGAAAGTCATGATTGTGAAATTACATTTAAAAATATATATTTAGGGATCCCTGGGTGGCGCAGCGGTTTGGCGCCTGCCTTTGGCCCAGGGCGCGATCCTGGAGACCCGGGATCGAATCCCACATCAGGCTCCCGGTGCATGGAGCCTGCTTCTCCCTCTGCCTATGTCTCTGCCTCTCTCTCTCTCTCTCTCTGGGACTATCATAAATAAATAAAAATTAAAAAAAAAATAAAAAAAATAAAAATATATATTTAATTTATATGACAGGGAAATAGAGAGAGAAAGAGAGCGTGAGAGTGGGGAGAGGCAGAGGGAGAAAGAGAAGCAGAGCTTGATCCCAGGACCCCGGGATCATGACCTGAGCCCAAGGCAGACACTTAACTGACTAAGCTGCCCAGGAGCCCCTACCTTTAATATATGTGATATACTCTACTTCTTATTCTATTCTATTTCCCTTTTTTCTCCCCCCAAATTGTGCTTATCATCTGCCAAACTGATTTCATGACCCACTAGAAGGCCAGGGCCTGCAGTCTGAAAACCTTGAGCTTCTGTGCCACAAACTTTCTCATGTTAACAAATGGGATTCATTCATTTTTGTGTTCTCATATCCTTCTTGGGAATGGGCACAAACAAGCACTCAACAAATGTTTGTTGAATTCGATTAAATTGAGGGAAGCTTACAGCTACAATATTTACTGGTTTGCATTTTTAATCCTTGTCTGCTGATTTTATCTTATCTCCCAAGATTTCAGGGACATGACAATTACTGTTCCCCCAGCTCCACTTCTAGATTCAGTGGAAACCAATTATGAGTCACTATTCACACACAGCTCCACCAAGTTAAAGAATCTTTTCTAACCGGTGCCCTGTCTACCTACTTTCAGTAACAGACCAGTCTGTGGAAGTGGTGATCCCACCCTGAGCCTGTGCAGATGGACACGTGATGTTGAGAAGGTGAGGGATGGGTACTATATCATATCTATCATCACTTCTCTGCATCAAGCATGGTGTCTGGCAGAGTAGGTGCTCAAAAAATACCTATTCAGCTGAATCTAATTTACCTCATCCCTCTGAGGCCTGGTTTCTTTGTGTATAAAGGAAAGGAAATTGATCAGGTTCTTTCCAGGCTTAAAAGCCAGGTTCTAAGTAGTCTGACCAAATCTGAGTGTATACATAGGTGGAACGAGCAACTACCTATATACTGTGCCTTAACTGTGTCAAGAAGAGCCCTACCACGCTGACAGATGCTCTACTTCCTGAATAATGTTGGAGTCCAGCCAGAGCTTTCTTTTCCACATTAAGTTACTCAGCCTAACTAAAGTACAAAAACTTCTGCAAAGGTAAATTTAAGCTATTATCAGGCTAAAAGACCAAATAAGAAAGAAATTACTAGGTCTTTCCCCGAGAGTAGGCCTTGAGAGAAGGATGAGTATTATATGAAGCAGTGGGCCTAGGGTTGTACAGGAACAAGGCTGGAGCCCTCTAAGATTAAATAAGTCTGGAGATAGTGATGATAAACTTGAACTAGCCCACAATGGGCCGGCCCTGTTGCCTACCGTCTTCCCTCGGCTCTTCCTCACTGGCTGTCAGCACGGAAGTTAGTGGCGGTGCTGAAAAAGTCTTCATCTCCTATATCCAAAGCCAGTATTCTACTCTATGAGCAACTCTCACTCTTGAAGTTTCTGACACAAACTAAAAATAGCTGCTGTGTGCTTGTTTTCCCACAGCTGATTCAAATATGTGCCACTTAGACCAGCCCTTTTTTACTTTGAAGTGGCTTCAACCCACACCCTCCTGCATAGCCTTGATTCTGCACCATCCCACACATACTTCATGCCAGGAGTTTCAGATCCTGTCACTATTCTGAGATGGCAACAGGAGCCTCAGGCCTCAGAGATCCCCTGCCAAACACAGTCCAGTCACAAACGTGTAGCCAGCATAACTGAAGTGTCCAAACCGGTTAACTCAATTAGGAAAGGATGAAAACCCAGGCTGGCCGCAATCAGTAAAAAATTCACCCTCAAAGTGCCCAGGTGGCTCAGTTGGGTTGAGTGTCCAATTCTTTATTTTGACTCGAGTCATGATATCAGGATCATAAGATGGAGTGCCAGCCACAACCAGTAAGAAGCCTGCTTAAGATTCTCTCTCTCTCCCTGTGGCCTGCCCTCTCCTCCAAAACCACCTCACCCTCAACCACAACATGCCCCACACAGCTCTGCCATTCTCTGACAATGACCAAAACCTCCTTTAACTATGGTTGACTGAACAAGAGTCTGATGGGCAAAGTAAAGGTAGGAGTAGAACCTACACGGGAGCCACCAGTTTCAGACTTTTAGAACTGCCACTCATTTTCCATCACGAGTCAATGCACACTCAGAAAACGAAGGTTCCACAAAACACTACTTGTACTTGTTCTGCTACACTCTGGTATACCTCCTGTCTCTCTCTCTCTCTCTCTCTCTCTCTCTCTCTCTTTTTTTTTTTAGTTTCCAGTCATATTCCAGTAAATTACTCTCCTGACCCATTAACTGATCTCACCCATACTATGAAGATCCTGTCCTGAGGAAAGCTCCCTTTAATATATTAGCTGCATGGGTCATAAAGGCAAAAATAAAATTAAAATTTTAACTCCTCATGATCCACTTACACCCGCACTGTCCTGTAATCCCATTTCTGCTTCTTTGACCTTGTGTACCTCAATCAGTTGTGTGTCATGGCTTGTGCTATTTCCTCCATGTGGGGTGGCCTCTACTTCATCCAACCTCAGAAAAAACTCTTAGTCATCCTTGAAGACCCATCTCTAATGCCACTTCCTCCATGAAGCCTTCCTTGTCATCTCTCTGTCTCCTCATTACGAGTGAGTCTTTTGTCTACAAATCTTCCTCTCTTAGTGAGCTCCTACTTCAAAAATTAGCCATGAGTCCATCATCAGCTGTACAGATTTTTGTCATTTTTGTGTTATATACTTAATATGTTTCTTTAAATAGACTTGTTTATCTTACATGCTACCTTCTTTAGCCACATTCTAAACAATAATAATTATGAAATAATAGGTTTGATGTGCTTGTTAGATTTCAAGTGCACATTTACATAAATATTTGCTATTACTGCAATTTTTAAAATCTTATCCTAATACCATTTCCTTGAGGAAAAACTGTGCTAGTTGTATAAAGTCTTGAGAGACTATATTTTGTGTAAGCTTGAGTTTTCTCTAGGGCTCAGTGCATGATATCACTCCATAATCGTTTGCCGAATTGAAATCAAGTAAAATGGATTAAATGGAATTTATTCACACCCTTAACATATTAGCAGGAATCTGATTTATCTGAAGAGGTAATTGTGACCTTGAAAAGCAAAGAATGATATTGGAAAGGAACCGGACATTTTTAAAAAAGTGTTGAAAGACATGGAAAGGAGAGAGAAGAAGTATGGTGAAACTGGCCTAGTGGTTTACAGGAGAGGCTCTGGGAGGTGCATGCATTAGGGAGGGAGCAGCAAACACAAGAATGGGACCTTCTATGGGGAGAGCCCACAGCACAACTAGTATGAAGGCTGGCTTAAAATTGGGTTATTGGCCATGGACCCTAGGGGATTCCAGCCAAGTCCCAGAGACTTGCATGGCCCACGAAGGTGTGGTTCTACTTCCTTACCTTCTCCGCCCTCAGGCTCCCAGCCAGGTCCACATGGTGTGGTGGTGTCCTCCCCTGAGCCAGATCCTCCATTCCGATGGAGTGGCTGCGCATCTGCCTAGTCAGGCAGGCCCGAAGCAGCCAGGCGTGGGGGGTCGGCCCTTGGCAGCCCCTGCTCCGGTGAAGACTGAGATCCAGCAGGGCAAGTCTGGGCTCTGAGCATTACTGGCTCTCCCAGGATGGCTGCTGCATCCAGGATGCTGTCCAGACCCCACCCCAGAACACAGTCATGTTAGGGGTCCCAGTAAGGAGACCAGGTCTCACTCCATCTCCATTGCCCATGACCCCACATGCAGTTGCATTGTGAGCCGTCTAATCTAGGAGGGGACACCAAAAGTAGGAAATGACTTTGGGGGGCGAGGGGTGGAGGCAGGATCTCTACCTTGACTGACCAAGATGGAAGCAGATATTGGAGCCCTTCCCACTCTGCTTTAAGGAAGAAAGAATAAAAAAGAAAAGAAAAGAAAGAAAAGAAAAGAAAAGAAAAGAAAAGAAAAGAAAAGAAAAGAAAAGAAAAAAAGGAGATCCTGATCTAAGCCTAGAACTATTAGTTTCTTAAATATTTTCAGTTCTGAACAGACAATATAACAAGTAAGCAGTAAACTATTAAGACAAAATCCATAGAAGTTAAGGATTATAATTAAATAAAGCCTACAACAAAGTGAATCTGTCATGATAATTTTCATTGTAGTGGGTGGTAATTAGATAAAAATGACAAGTTGTTTAAGCAATAATCCTAATTACTATTAATTTTACAAGAGTGTTATGGGGGCTGCTCAAGAAAACCCCCAAGGGTGCCTGAGATTGCTGCTTTTTTAAGTATTTCCATCTTAAGGAAACAGAGGCAATAATAGATCCTAGACTTTTTTTCATAAGTACTGTGCCCTTTTGTATTTATACTTGGAGAGAGTAGCACTTACTAGTCCCTTACTTAAACTCCCTGTTTAAAGTTCCTGCTTATAGGATCTTTTTGAAATATAGAAATTTTAAGAAACTCATCTCTTTGGTTGCCAAGTAAGGCAAAAGAAGTTTGTAATCTTATTTCAATAAAAATTGGGCCCATAATTTGGGCTCTGGGAAAAAGAACAAAAAGGTAGACCAGTTATCCTACCCAGAGGCTCAACTGTAAGCTTTAGAACAGACAGACTGTGGGTCCTCCTGGAGGTTCAGAATTATTGAGAGATATAAGGCGCCCCCTTTGGAGCATCCTGCGTGTTGCTCAGATGCCAGTTATAGAAACTGAGCCTATAGAGTCTATGAAAATCTTTGAAGAGTCTCCTACTCTTGGTGCCCTGGAATTTTATTCCATGTGACCAAAAGAACCCAGAGTCTATCCAGAGTAAAAGCTCCCCAATAATGGGGGAGTGCAAACAACAAACAAACAAACCAGGTTTTTGGGGGTGATAAAAGGAGGGAAGGGGAAGAGAGTCAGGTGAACTGAGCAGAGTAGGATTTGGCTGAGTAATGGAGAGGAGAAGGAGTAGGGATGACATGGGAGCATGGGCATTTAAATGAAGTACCTTGAACAGCTACAGTGAGGGCACTGGACCTCTACAGGAAGGGAGCTATGGGGAAAGAGGAAGATAGGAAATGGAAGCACTGCAAAAGCACCCCCCCCGCCACTTTTTTAGGGTGGTAGAGTATAGAGATATAGCTACCTGGCTTATGAAGCTCAATTTCCCCAACTGTGAAATGATCATAATCACAGTACCTAACTCACAGGGTAGAAAAGTAAATGTGATCATGTATGTCAAGTATTTAGAACAGTGCAAGGCATATGGTATGTTCTCCATGCATTTTAGCTGTTATTACCATTGCTGTTAATATTGTTATTAAGATTCACCCTGCCTCCTCCTTTCCTACATCAGGTAGACCAAGTGCCCTTGACTGTCCTGCCCATGACTGATTGGGTGAGGTATAAAAGATGTCCAACAAGCTGAGGACTATTGAAGAAATAAGCTGGGCCAGAACAAGTCTCTTTCTCAGTGTTTAAACTAGGCTTTTGAAAAGCGTTCAGGAAATTGTGGCAGGATGGAAAGAAGCAGATATGTGGTGTAAACCGACTTATGTGAACAGTAGGGCTCCACAGGAAAGATTCTGAGCTACTGCTACCTGGCTCCCAGGTATCCTCTGAATCCAAAGCTACTCACTCCTGTCCTATCAAGGTCCTGGGCAGAGACAACATCCTGCTCTGAGATTTTCATGAGAATCCCTGTGATCACCTGTGGCTGCCCACCACAAAATCCCTTGTCTTGAGCCACCTTGAGGAGATTTCTTTCCCTTGCAATGCAAAAAGCCAAATTAAAAGAGCAAATTGTCTCTGGTGGAAGGTCAACACATGGTTTCTAATTTATTTTGTTTTTCTCTCTCTTCTATATGTTCTATAATGAGCCTATACAATCAATTTATAATATCCTCTAATCAACACTTACTTTGTAACCAGAAAAAAAAACTTTTAAAATAGAAGAATTGATTCACTTATTTGTAGCAAGCAGAAAATTTGTATGAGAAAGACTAAGTCTAAGTCAGGTCTATCTTCAATGGCTTTCTCATTATCCAGTCATGTCCCTAAAATGAGAAAGTGGACTAAGGAATCTCTAGATTCCATTTTGGTTCTAAACACATTGTTATTCCGCTTATTATCCAGCTTAGCAGAATCTATAACTCCCCACAAAACCTGCAGCTAGTCTACTAGCTCCTGAGTTCTGGAAGCAGTAACCCTTCAGAATGAGGGTGGACATGGTGGCATAGCATTGCTGAAATTCTCTCTTCATTACTTCATTCATTCTCTTACTTGGATCAGCATTTATTAAGGACATGACCTATAGACATTGTGTTAGATCCTGACATTAGAAAGACAAAACAGAGTACAGATAGATGAGCCAATAATTTTAACACTGCACCGAGTGCCATGTCAGAAGGTATCTATTGAGGCCCTATTACAACAGAGGAGAAGCACTTAACTCTGGCTGGACAGGTCAGGGCAGGGAAGTGCTTCCCAAAGGAGAAGCCATAGGAGAGATAAGAATTAGTTTTCCAGGAAGACTAGAGGGGTCGTGCCTTCCAGGAAGACAGAGTAAGTAAAACAGTGCAAAGGCAAGAATGAGCTGGATGCTGGATGTAGTCGTGGAGCTGCAAGCAGCTGAGCAGGGAGACATAAGGTAGATAATGCAGAAAAATTAGTGGGGGTCAGGTCTTGAAGGAGCAGGTGTGTCATACTAAGATTTCATCCTTAAACAAAGGAGAGCCACCTCAGCAAGACATTTTAAAAAGGTAGTTCTTTCTGCAGCAATAGGGAAAGATTAGAAGAGACAGAACCTGTTCGGAGCAGTCTAAGAGAGAATTGCAGAGGGCTTGAACCTCAGCAGTAGTGGGAATGGAGAAGAGATGTGGGTGGATGTATGAAGTAATAGGCTTCCGTGACTTTGTTGCTGGGCAGGTGAAGAATGGCTCCAGGCCTCTGGATGACATAAATGGGGAGAGGCTATAAGAAAACCATAGAGGAAGACAAAAGATGTGCCACTTAAGATCATATTGAATTGAAGCTCTTGTTGAGATAGCCAGGGACAGGGGTCCGCCAGGCAATCAGAAGTAGAGGTCTAGAGTGCAGGGGACCAGTGTGGGAGACTTCCCCACAGAGGTCATTGTAGCAGAAAGGGAGACAGGAAAGGAAGGCTGTGTGGAGAGTATCTTGTTCTCAGAAATGTCAATGTCGCTGACGTGCCTATGCACAAGGAGCCAAGCACCTAGTGGTGATGCTCAAGGTCAGCAATGCGGAGGACAAACTGGACATGGGTTAATAAAAAAGGATCGGGTTTTGGGGCAGATATTGAGAAATATGAAGCCAGAAGACTTGAGAACAAGGGAGAGAAGAGCCAGAGGCAAACCCTGAAGCCAGAGACACCGGTTTTTACCCTAGCATGAGGTTTAGGAGGTGTGGGTGGGGGTGAGGGCGTTCCACTGTTCCTGAAATCCAGGGCAGCCTTTACTGGCTGCAGGATCTCTCCTTTTGGTCCTTATGGTTCCTGGATCCCAGCATACTGAAAGTCTCATCTCCCTGGAAATGACCTCACTGTTGAACCAGGTGCCTAGTCCCAGAGACTAAGACCTTCTTAATTCTTTCTTCTCTCCACTTTCCTAGAAGCAGAACCACCTTTTGAACAGCTGCTCAAACTCAAAAGTGTGGTCATGTTCCTCTTTCTCGTTCTCCATCCTCTTGACCCACCCAGTCCCCGAGACATTCCATACTATTATCCTCTGTCCCTATGACCCTCAACCTGGATAGTTTCTGGATCTCTCTGACTTTTGAAACTGTCATCTCTGATTCTTCTTGACCCCAGATCTGCTTTCCTGAAGACCCTTTCCTCACACCACCCCTCTAATTAAAGCCCAGAAGCTCCCCACTGTCCTACAGTCTGTACACACCAGACGCTCTCCAGTTTTCTGACCTTGGGCAAATAGTTTAACTTTTGTGACCTTAATTTTCTTGTCTGTTAAGTGAGGTGGTTGGATCAGCTGATCTCCCAAGGGCTTCTTATGATTTCTCAGCTGCACTTTAAAGACTCTTCACCTCATACCGTTAGGATGTCTTATTATTAAGAGACAAGGGGTAATAAATGCAGTCAAGAATGTGGAGAAAAAAAAAAAAAAGGATGTGGAGAAAAGGGGACCCTTGTGCACTGTTGGTGGGAATGTAAATTGGCATGGCCATTGTGGAAAACTATATGGAGGTTCCTCAAAAAATTAAAAATAAAAATACTGTATGATCCCACAATCCCACTTCTGGGTGTTTATGCAAAAGAAAAAAAAAGTAAATCCTGTCTTTTGCAATAACATGGATGAACCTGGAAAACATTATGCTAAGTGAAATAGACCAGACAGAGAAAGACAAATACTGCATGGTATCAATTATATGTGGATCTAACAAAAGTCAAACTTATGAAACTTATGGAGAAGAAAGTGGTGGTTGTCAGGATCTGGGGGTGGGGAAAATAGGGAGAGGTTGATAAAAGGGTACCAACTTTCAGTTAAAAGGTTAATAAAGTCTGAAGATCTAATGTATAACATAGTGACTACAGGTGGTAATACTGTAATATATCATTGAAATTTCCTAGGGGAGTAGAACTTAAATGTTCTCACTTAAAGAAAGGTAGGGGGATAAAAGGACTCCCCTGATGGGTCTCCACCCCAACTCACATAAACCCTTAGGCTCACAGGTCTCCTCCCCAACCTAGAAGTGAACTGTGCTAGTCTCACTTAAGACTCTCTGCTCATGTTTGTTCCCTGAGACACCTCCCAGCTGTAGCAGGTGTATAAATTGAGGTAGAAGCCTCAATCACAAGTTAAGACATGTTGATGTTCAATGGCAGGTGTGAGATATAGCCTATGTCTCTCTGTCAGTCTGCTCTTCTTTGAATCTGACCAAGAGAAGGCCAGTGAGGGGGACAGGTCATGTTATAGCATCATAAAACATCGCCTAATTCTAAGTGCTTTCATGATTTTGTGAGTATCAGTGGCTCTTTTACCTGGAACATCTCATAATTCAGTTTGTGGCTCCACTCAATACATATGCTGAAGCCCTGATCCCCAGTGTTATAGTACTTGGAGACTGGGCCTCTGGGAGGTAATAAAGCCATGAGGGTAGAACCTTTGTGAATGAGATTAGTGCCCTTATAAAAAAAAACACAAGATGGATGATATGTTTTTCCATAATGTGAGGACACAAGAAGTTGACTGTTTTTAAACTGGAAAGACAGGCCTCAGCAAGACTCCCTCTGTGCCCACTATGCCAGCACCCTGATGCTTGGGCTTTTGGCCTCCAGAACTGAGAGAAATAAATGTCTACCACTTAAGTCACCCAGTCTGTGGTATTTTGTTATGGCCGCCCAAACTGACTAAGACAGACTTCTTTGACAGTGAATTTTGGTTTGTGTTGACACATTTAAATGGAACCATCATGGGCCATTCCTGCACGCCCTCCCTCCCTCTCTGCAGCCCTTTTCATCGGACCTGCCTGCCTCTCACTCCATTCCCAGTGTTGACATTTTCCTGACCACCTCCTTCTTCCCCTTCAAATCTTTTTCTTTCTCTTCTTTTCTCAACCAACATGGGTAAGCGCCTAATATGTGATCAGGCCCTCTATAGGAGAAGATCCATGGGGTCCACTCTCCTAGTTCACTCACCAGCCTGCCTGCTCCCTCACTTCTGACCTGAACACCATCCCTTGAGGTCTTGATCTTCAGCTATGGCAGTCTTCTATCTCTTGCTCTAGGCCACACAGCTCCTTCCATGTTCCCCACTTCATCCCCCACCCCCGCGGCCTCCCCACCCTCCCACCCGGCTTTGAAGAAGTCCTGTGCAAATAGGAGTTTAAAAAAGCTGAGCAGTTCAATCAAGAACTAATCCAAACCATCACAGGGGTGCATTTGTGCAGTGGCCAGATCAGAGCCAACACTAACATCCTTGGCTCCCTTGGATTCTGTCTGCAGAATGTGCTTACCAGGCTGGGAGACATGGGCATGTTTCAGATCACGAGCTGGCATGCCCTGGTTGCCCATGGCAACCCAGCTGCGCTGGAGTGTTAGCATTTGTAAATGTGTGGGCTTAAAATTATATTATTGATTCTGTCTGGAAGACGATAGTCTGATTTGTATATAGCTCTGAATAAATTACTCATTATCCTTTACAGCCATCAGAGTATGAGTCGCTCTCTCTTTCTCCTTTAAAAAAAAATTAGAGAGACAGCAAATTGTGTCAGCAGATGTGAAATGAAATGTTTCCCATAACAACCATACTACAGGAACCAACATCTAGGGCACCAGCCTGGGAAATCATCTGGGTATTCCTGAATAGATAACTAATGGAATGCCTTTGGGAAGGATGGAGACTATATCAGGTAGTTTATTCCAAAGGGACTCCGTAAGGAGTAGTTTGAATTAGAGTGACAAGCAGATGGGAACAGAGGAGATGCAGCCCCGCCCTCCCCGGGCTTGATCAATTCAAGCTGAACCCAAGCTTTCTCTTCTTTTTTCTTTAATGTATAGTATATACTTGGGCAGATAGAAGTATTGCTCTGATTCATCACCCCTCCCCATATCCATGCAATTTGCCCTGTAACTCAGTAGATGTTCCCACAAAAGGCATCACATACTGTTCTTGGTCTTGTAGTTTGCTTTGACTAGTTGACCAAGGTAGCAGTGTGCCAGTTCTGAGCCTGGGCTCTAAGAGACTTCGAGTGTTTCCATTGCCCTCCTGTGCCTTTACTATCACCACTATGAGAACTTCCTTTGGGAAGCTGCTGCCCCTTCGGTTGGGACCCAACATGATTACAAGCGGAACAAAGTCACCTCTGTCAAACGCAGCTTCAAAAACTACCTCAGCAATGCCCAACCTAGATGAGCCACTTCAGCCAAGCTGAAGATGCATGGGAAATAAATGATTATTGTTGTATGTTATCAAGATTTTCTAGGTGCTTGTTGTGCAGCAGTAGCTGACTGATGTAATGCTCCCTCTTTTCAACATCATGATTTATCAGCCTTATTGATGATGGAAAAGACAGCTTTCCATTTCATTAGTCACTGATCACAAGCCTTACTGAGGGAAAATGCAGGTCATGTGTTACAACTTCAATTCACACTGGGATGTCATCATACACTGCATCATCAAACAGGGCATTGCTACCAAGAGCATTATGGAGGCCAATGTTTCTGAGAGAAATCCAAGTAAATTATAAAATTTCATCTCCACCACTCCTTTAGTGCTCATGGAAGTCTTGTCAAAAGATTGGTGGGATTATGTTTGAATTGGGGAGGAAGAATGGCACTATACCTCTCAGAAAGCACTGTGAGTGTTTCTTTTAATTTATCCCAGAATGAACATCTTTCTTAGAATGCCACCCATTATTACCATCGAGCTCTTTCTAACCTCCATCCTCCAATCAAAGTATATACCACACAAGCACACAAGCATTCAATCAATTTTCAACAAGTATTTATTGAGCACTTACTGTGGGCTGGACCCCTGGAGTGGCATGCTAGATGCCATGTTGAACAAAAGAAAAGTGGTTGTGATGGTTAGTTAGGGAAGGCCTAAATGTCAAGACTGACTCCCACACATCTGTTATGAAACACTGGGCAGATGGAGGTGCTGTTTACTAGGATGAGAAAGCCTGCAAAGGAGCTGGTTTGGGGGAAAATTAAAAGTTCAGTTTTGGATGTACATGTTTGAGATCTTCTGAGACACAAAAGTGAGCTGTCAAGTCTGTAGTTAGATGCCAAATGTGGAGCTCAGAAGAGACTTATGGGCTGAAGATATCAATTTGGAGAGTTGCCAGCATGTAAATGGCATTTAAAACCACAGGATTGGATGAGATTTTCTAAGCACAGAGTACACATAGAGAAGGAAAGAAGGCACAGGCTGAGTTCTGAGGAATCCTAATTCAAGGACAGGCAGAGAAAGGGAAGTAAGAGGACCACAAATGAGCAGCTAAAAAGATAAGAAGAAAACCAGAGAGTGCGCATGCATTTCTACCCAGCAGCATTTGTCTCCCACCTTTCCTTTCATGACAGAACTCTACCTCTGTGTAGGTGTTGGGGGCCATGCCCTTCATGAAAAGCAGGATTCCTCCCTAGTCTCAGGAGGTGAATTATGGGATCTAAGACAACAAAGGTAACCCACTGTCCTTGCTGGTTTGGGCTTAGTAATGAGCACATGACACAACTTGGCCAATCAAACGTGAGTGGAAATCCACTGGGTGGCTATTGGGAAAGGTTTCATGCTTTTAAAAAAGTGAAGAAAAGGAAACCAAGTTCTTCTGCCTAAGATGTGGACTCTGGTTGGAGATGCTGTAACCACACACAACACACATAACTGTGAGACCAAAAGCCTGAACAAAGAAGGTAGTAAGGATATTTATGTTAAATAACACTTTTGAGATGTTGAATTAACCAGCTTCAGAGAACTCTCTGCCAACAAAATTATGTTGTAAGGTAATCTATTTTCTAAATGCGTAGGTGTTGTGGGTCTCCCATGACCTGTAGCACTAAGCCTTCTAGATGGTACCTGTGGTTTCACAAGACAGAGAGCAGTCACTCACACTCACTGGTAATATGATTATGCCAAGGACTGGAAGGTGATGTTTTGCCCATAACTTAACAGTTTCTTTTGACTTATTTGGAGAACTAGCAATTAACCAATTTTTAAGTGTATTCTTTGCCAATATAAATATTACTTTAATACTTTGTCTACAGTATTTCTTTCCATAGCCAAAAAAACACATTCTTCTGTCAAGCTAAAAGCACATATTATCTTAGCCACCTCAGAAGAAATGGATCACTTTTAATTAAGATACTTCATCAACACGTAGCATTAAGAGGGATGGGTTGAAACTGAATTGGAAATATTTTAGGGCTTCTCTTTCTGCCAACATGACTGGGCAATGTGAGAAAAAAAATACCTACTGGTCAAGACAACAAGAAAATTAGATAGAAACAAATATAAAATAAAGTATCCCAAAGTCAAAAAGTTTGATGACACTTGATACTTTAATTAACCAGATTTTAAGATAATGACTGTAAAATCTGTATCTTCAAATGGTTTGGGATGTCCTTAAAGCTCTTTGATAGTGTTCTTTTTATTCAATTAATGCTTCTGAAAGAGCTTTAATTTTGCATTAATCAAAAGCCCTCTCATGATGTTCTCAGGATTTACTCAAATTCAAGCTGTTTTTTTTTTAAGTGCAATTAAATTATCAAGGCAGAGGCTCTGATTACAAAATTCCATAGCAACAGCCAGTTAAGTAAGCACGCTGAGCCCAATCCAGTGCTGCACACTGATGTTCATGCTAGGCCAGGAGGTGTGGTCAGGCTTCACAATGAATGTGA
This sequence comes from Canis lupus baileyi, assembly GCF_048164855.1. Classification (NCBI taxonomy): domain Eukaryota; kingdom Metazoa; phylum Chordata; class Mammalia; order Carnivora; family Canidae; genus Canis; species Canis lupus. The sequence goes on from NC_132861.1 coordinate 10,803,476, forward strand.
CAAACTTCCCTTTACTTTCTTCTTGAAGAGCAAAACCTGCTTCCCTGATGTCAACAGTTTTCTGATAATATCCACTGTTACAGCAAATAGCTCTCTGTACTGACACAGAATTCTAGAAAATTCTATGAGATTAAAAAAAAAAAAGCAAAGAATAAAGATAATTTTTCTTACCTTTTAACATGAGGTGTTTCTAACATCCCCAAAGCAAAGCCTGCTCTTCTTTCTCTCCAGTTCATGATATCAGACAGTGAAATCTGCCAACTACTCCTTTACTGATTAGAATTGTGTCCTCTCCGTCCCATAGAGCAATTACTAATGATCAGAGAATTGTCAGCTGAAGAAAATCTTGCTGATTTTTTGCTGGGAACAGCCAATGCTGATGAGCTCTGCTCTGCCCACAATGGTGGCATGCCCCCTCACTACCAAGGTTTGTAACTGGAGTACCAGGGTAGCTTCTGCCTCTTTCTGTTCCTCCCCAGGTACATTAATCCCATCACCTGAGAAGGTAATTGATGCTTTCATGAAGTTGGGGGTAGGGCAAGGAGGAAATGCCAGGGAGTGAACAAAAAGGAAATTAATTCTGGTGTTAAAAGTACTCTTAGTACTCTTATCGGGCAGCCAGGGTGGCTCAGCGATTTAGCGCTGCCTTCGGCCCTGGGTGTGATCCTACAGACCCGGGGTTCCAGTCCCACGTCAGGCTCTCTGCATGGAGTCTGCTTCTCCCTCTGCCTCTCTCTCTCTCTGTGTCTCTCATGAATAAATAAATAAAATCTTAAAAAAAAAAAAGTACTCTTATAACTTTGCCCTGCCAGGGTGCAATTAATGATATTGGAGTGCTACCCACTGTTTCAAACTAAACCCTTGATTACTCAGCCCCACTTTCCCACCCCTAACTCACATAGCAACTCCACTTTTCCAATTGCTTATGGAAAAACTCTTGGAGCTATCTCCTTCTCTTTCCCTCCCAAACACATATTTGGTTCACCAACAAATTCTAGTTCTACTTTTGAAATATCTCCAGGATCCAACCATTCCTTACTTTTCCCAGCAATACCTCCTAATCTGAGCTACTCATGTCTCTTGCCTGGACATTGACACTAGCCTCATGTTGGTCTTCCTGGTTTAATATCTGCCCTTTTACTATACATTCTGTGTAGAGAGCCCTCTTTGAAAAGTGGAAGTTGGATAATGTCAGTCCTCTATTCAAAACCCTGCCATGACTCTCATCACCTTCAGGTAAAATCCAATGGAAAATCCATAGCTTTGGAGGCTCTTATGATCTGCCTGCCCTTCTACCTGCCTGGCCTTATCTCCTACCATTCTCCTCTGGCTTCTCTAGGACCACACTGATCTTCTCTTGGAACATGCAGGGCTTCTACATGGAAGGCCCTTCCTCCAGATATCCACAAGGTTTTCCCCTTCTCTCTGACTTCTGTCAGGAATAAGCTCCATGCCCCCTTATATAGGTCTTCCTGACCACCCCACCTAAACTAGCAATCCCTCATGCCTCTCTGTCACTAGTCAGCTGTATTTTCCTTCATACTCCTGAATTTCACATTACATCATATATTTACATGGTATGTTTATGTGAACTGTGTATTTGTATTATATGTTTAGGTTTTTCTTCATATTGCTGTAACTGTCATTATATCGTGCATTTGTTTATTAGTTTGTTATCAATTTTCTACCTTCAGAATATCAGCTCCATGGAGGTAAATTTATCTTGTTCCCCAGAGCCTAGAAATTTGCCTAGTACAGGAGAAGCATGAACCAATAGCACTTCACACCTGGGCAGTCGCTCCTAAAATTCTATTTACTTTATTCTTTGGGACAAACTCCTGAAGTGTTGTGATCTTTATTTATACATAGGATGTGACTCATCTGAGATCTCATGTCAGTACATAATAGACCCATTTCTGCTGCAAGATTGCTAGCTTGGCTCTCTGTCCTCAAGTGTGGGGTTCTCTGAACTTCACTACAGCTGTATCACATTTGGTCTCTCTTGATGTTTTATAAAAAATGTGGAGATGCTCTGACTTTTTGAAAAACATTTTATTTGTTTGAGATACAGAGAGAGAGAGCACAAGTAGGGGAAGGGTCAGAGGGAGAAGCAGGCTCCCTGTTGAGCAGGGAGCCCCCAATATGGGGCTTGATCCCAGGACCCTGGGATCATGATCTGATCCAAAGGCAGATGCTTAACTGACTGAACGACCCAGGTGCCTCTGGAGATGCCCTGACTTTACAAACTACACATGAGATAACCAGCAGCACTCTGATATCTATTCCACTAGATAAAGTGCATTGTGGTAGACATCAGTGTATTTTTGTTTTATTTTACATTAATGTGAAGTTGTACAATTTTATAGAAAAGGCATCATATCATTTTGTAATCTACTTTTTTCACTTAGCAAGATATCTAGACTGTTTCTTTATCAATAAATAGAACCTAAGAGTGTGTGTGGTGTTCCATTCTGAATTTACTTCACATTCCCCTATTAATGGAAATAAAAGTTGTTGACATATTTCTTGTTTTAGAGAGAGCTTTGATTTAGAAACAAACTAGGCATGTAACTTTTCCCATTTGTGCAAAGATCTCATTATGGTAAACTCATGAAAGAGGAACTCTGAAATATATTGCCAAACTGAGGTCATACTACACAGGGTGGGCCCTTGTCCAATTTGACCAATGTCCTTATGAGAAGAGGGACATTTGGACAGAGACACAGAGGTAAGAGGGTCTTGTGAAAGCACAAAGACACAGAGGAAATGCCTGTGACATTGGAGGCAGAGGTTGAAGTGATGCTTCTGTAGATCAGGAAATGCCTAGGTAACCAGAAGCTGGGGAAGCCAGGGAGGATTCTACCCTGAAGGCTTTGGAGGGAGCAGGCCCCTGCCAACATCTTAATTTCTGACTTCTAGCCTCCCCACCTGTGAGACAATAATTTCTGTTGTCTCAAGCCACCTAGTTTGTGGTATTTTGTTACAGTAGCCCTAGCAAACTATGCATTAGCACAGTCCAACCATACATGAGAGCATCCTCTGCTACCCTTGCCAACACTATTTGGTTCATCTTTGCCAGTATGGCAATCCTTTGTCCATCTTTTCATTAAGGCATTTGGTAATTTCTGATTCATTTATAAAAACTATTCAAACCTACTATTGCTACTTTGTTATATATGATACTAATACTTTTTCAGTTGTCTCTCATTTTTATGGCAGAGGTTCTTTGGAAGGGGTGCTGTATGGCCATACTAAAGGTTTTAATTTTTAGGTGGACAAACTTAGTAGTCTCTTTATTTAAGAATCTGGATTTTTTACCCTAGCTAGGAAAAAAAAATTCTAGTGTCTGGATGATTTCATTTTTTACATTTTACATTTATTTGTTTTATCTATCTGCAATTTATTAATAGAGTGATGTACAAATACCTTTTTTGCCCCAATGGTTGGTTTTCAATGACATTTATTTGATAAGCCATTTCCTTCCCACAGTTTTGTACTGGCACCTTTATTATATACCAAGTTCCCATTATACTTTAGTCTTTTCCTAGCCTATTTTTGTTCCATTAATCTCATTTCCCCCTGCACCTGTGACAGAGTGTAGTATGGTAACTTTATGACACATTTTAATATTTGTAAGGGACTTTTTCACCTAATTATTTTCTCCAATTGTCTTCTGGATTAAAATTTTCATGGTTGTTCTTGACATTTATTCTTTCCAAATGAAGTTTAGAATACTTTTGTCAAGTTACAAACACACCTACACATACTCATGAAAATATAGTCAGAAATTCTATTAGTATTAAATTTATAAGTCAATTTAGGAAAAAGTTGCATTTTTACAGTATTGGATCTTCTGTATGAAACTGCACTGCCTCTTTATTTATTGAAAACTTATTTCATGTTCCTTAGAGAATTTATAAGTTTTCTTCATGTGGATCCTGTGCATTTTTAATTAAATATTACCCAAAGTATTTTATGGGAGTTTATAGTTACTATAAAAATAAGAAAAATTGGGCAGCCCCTGTGGTGCAGCGGTTTAGTGCCGCCTGCAGCCCAAGGTGTGATCCTGGAGACCCGAGATCTAGTCCCACGTCAGGCTCCCTGCATGGGCCTGCTTATCCCTCTGCCTGTGTCTCTGCATGTCTCTCTCTCTCTCTCTGTGTCTCTCATAAATAAATAAATAAAATCTTAAAAAAATAAAATAAAATAAGAAAAATTAAATAAAACTAAAGAAATAATAAAATTAGTTAATAACTGACTACTGATTAATTATATCCACCAATTAATTATAAAAAGCTCATCAATAAGATTTTTTAAAACACTTTATGGTTTTTTGATATAATTAATATGTCAAAAAAATCACCCCTTATTTTTTTTAGTTTTATTGAGATATAATTGGTATATACCATCATATAAGTTTAAGTTATATGATAAAATGATTTGATACATGTTGATATTGTGAAATATTCACCATAATAAGTTTGGTTAACATCCATCACCTCATATAGTTACATATTTTTTTCTTGTGATGAGAACATTTAAGATCTACTGTCTTAGCAACTTTCAAATATACAATACAGCATTGCAAATTATAGTTATCATGCTGTACATTGCATCCCCAGGATTTATTTATCTTATAACTGAAAGTTGGAAACTGTTAAAAGACAAATAAAAACCTTATTTCTGACTTTCAGTTTCTTCTCAAGATCTGGAGACCTAAAAAGGGTAGAATTTCCACCCTTATAAGAACAGCAGCAACAGAAAGCTGGACAGACTGCAAGTTTGCAAATTTTTTTGTGTTGAGGTCATAGGGCAACCTACTAGCCCCAAGTCTAAGAAGACATGATCATCTACAAGTGAGATGGGGACTAGTATTTGCTTACCTGGGATAGAAGCAGCTGGATACCAGAAAGAATTCAGCAAGGACAGTTAGTGATTTGATGGAGACTGAATACTGGCTGGCAAGAGACTCTGGAGCTCAGTGAGGCAGTAGATACAGGGGGAGTTCCCACCCCCTTGCAGACTTCTCCGTGAACCCCACCAAGAGTTTCACAGAAGGGACTAGTGACTCTCCAGAGAAAACATAGTGCAGGCCTTCCTTACAGAGAGCAGCTACCACAGGAGGAGCATGAAACTCTACCGAGACTCCTTTCTCCCCAATGGAATAAAAGTTTTAATCTGTAGGAGGAAAGAAAATAACACTGCCCTTAGGGTACAGGTGAAAACCCATTGCTGCTGGGGGAAGGGAAATGAAACTATCCTCTGCTCATAGAAGAGGCACAGAAACAAGGACTGGGCTCAGAACTATAGCTGGGGTCAGGAGGGGAGAGGGGGCAGGAGTCCCAAGAAGGCCGCATCCCAAGACCCAGGAATACAGTATCTGCCTAAGAATAAGGCTTAACCAGAACAGCAAAGAACACCTCCCACCATAAGGCTAATAAGCTCTGAGTAATGAGTAACAGTAGAATACTGCTGGGAGAATCACAAGTGCATTCTTAGGAGGTGCCTTACACAGGAAAGACCTAAAGTTGAGGATGGAACAGGAATTCAAAACACCCTCTGGAAAACCGGCTGCTACCCTACAAGGTACTGTTACACTACAAGGTATTGTAAGAGGAATCTGAAGCCTGTGGTGTACTGAGGGCAACCATAGCAACAACAAACCTCAACCCCAGGCCCACTCTGGACGGTCTTAACACTAACTCCCATACAAAATGTCTGCTAGAATTAAAAACACACCAACTCCCAGTCACAAAAACTATTTCCTCCAGTTTCTACTATTGTACACAAGATGTTCAGCATTCAACAAAAAGTTATGAAGCATATATAGGGACAATTTTTAAAAATTAGTACGCTGCCAAGAGACAAAGCAATCAACAGAAAAAGACTAAGGTATGGCACAGATGTTGGAACTATATGATGGGAAATTTTAAACTATGATTAATATATTAAAGTCTAATGGGAATACAGACAATATGTAATATCAAATAGATAATGTCAGCACAGAGATGGAAACCACAAGAAAGAATCAAATGGAAATGCTAGAAATGAGAAATGTAGAAATAGAGATGAAGACCCCCCCTTTGATGGATGCATCAGTAGACTTGACACAATCAAGAAAAGAATCAATGAAACTTGATGACAGGCCTATAGAAATTAGCCATTTAAACTAAAACACAAACAAAAAATAGAGCAGAAAAAAATGAACAAAACAGAATATCCAAGAGCTGTCTGACAATGTCCAATAAGAAATGTGTACCTGGAATCACAGAAACAGAAGAGGAGAGAACAGGGCAGAAGAAATATTGAAGAAATAATGGCTAAGAATTTCCCAAAGTTGATGCTAGACATCAAACTGTAGATTTAAGAAGCTCAGAGAACATTGGGCAGGATAAATACCAAAATCAAACAAAAGAACACATAAAAACCTCAGTATTATACTCAAACTCCTGGGCAAAAAAGAAAAAAAAAATAGAAAATTTTGAAGGCAGCCACAGGAAAAAAAAGACGTACTGCAGAGGAATAAGAATAAAAATTACAGCATTCCTTGTTAGAAACAATGCAAGCAGTAAGGCAATGGAGTAACACCTTTAAAATGTTGAAAACAAAAAAAATCTAACAAACAAAAATTCTGTACCTAGCAAAAATATCTTGATAAATGAAAGAGAAATAAGCATGCTCCAACAAAAACTGAGAATTCAAAGGTTTTATTGTACTGAGAATAACCCTACCAACAACGAACCCCAAAGCCAGCCCATCTAATGACAAGGTTAACATTAACCCTTACACTAAAGTCTACCAGAAGGAAAAGCTTTGGAAATATTAAAGGAATATAGCATCAGACAGAAACTCAGACCTGCACAAAGAAATGAGGAGTTCTGGGAATACAAATAAGTAAAGATAACATAAAATTTGATTTTTCTAAAAGAAAACTACCTGAAAAATAATAGCAATGTATTGTATATGTATAGTGTAGGTAAAAATAAAATGTATAATAATAATAGCACAAAAGAAAGAAGGCAGGAGTTAGGCATATACAATTATAAGGTCTTTTTGTTTTGTTGTTTTTTTTTCAATTATAAGATCTTTAAACTACATAGGACATAGTAAAATATTTGATGGTGGATGTATGTTAATTAAAGATGTATATTGGAGAAACTAAGGCAAGCAAGCACTACAAAATATTTGGAAAAGCAGCATAAATAATAATAGTGAGGACAAAGATGTCATAATAAAAATATGCCGAATTAATCGGCAAGAGAAGATGAAAAAAGAGGAAAAGAGGGAAAAAAGAATATACGAAATAAAATGGAAAACATATCAGAATGGTAAGTTTTAATTGTATCATATAGAAAATCACATTGTGAATGACAGGAGCACACCAATTAAGAAAGAGACTAGCAGATTGGACAAAAAGCAAGTCCAACTCTTTGCTATCTACAAGAAACCCATTTTATTTTCTTAATTTTTTAAACTTTTTTATTTAAATTCCAGTTAGTTAACATACAGTGTACAATACAAGGATTCAATATTTCATGTAACACCTGGTGCTCAACACAGCAAGTGCACTCCTTAATACCCATCCCTTATTTCCCCATCCTCCCCACCCACAAAATACTAATTCAAAGGGACACATGCTACCTGTTGTTTACAGCAGCACTATCTACAACAGCCAAACTATGGAAACAGCCCAAGCGCCCATTGACTGACCAATGGATAAAGAAGATGTGGTATATATATATATATACACAAAGTAACCCACTTTGAATGAAAAGACAAAAGTAAAAGGATGGGAAAATACATACCACATAGAAACTAACCAAAAGAAATCCAAAATAGCTACATTAATGTTAGACAAGACTTTGGAATATGGAATATTATCAGAATTAAGGAGGGCCAATAAATATATAATGAAAAAATTTCTTCAGGAGACATAAAAATATATTTGCACCTAACAATACAGCTTCAAAATACAGGACAGGAATGGATTGATGGGACCAAAATGATAAATAAATAGATCCACAGTTACAGCTGGAGACTTGAACATTCCTCTCTCAAATAGAAAATAAGTTAAGATATAGAAGATTTGAACTACAAAAAGGACATAATTGACATTTATAGAATATGCCACCCAGAAGTACATACACATGGTTTCCAGTGTCTCATTTCTGTATCTAGCATGGCAAGGTGTCTGACACAAAAGACTCTTAAAACAGTTTTCTGAAAAAAAAAAAAAAAAAAAAAAAAAACAGTTTTCTGAAGTTTAAACTGTAGTAATCATATACTTTAGATTTTCTGGAACAACCCCAATTCACGAAATGTGATTATTTTTTAAGATGATTTAAATGATAACTTCACTTTGTTTTTTAAAGCATTTTATAACATTACATTTAGAAATCACATTCAGGGGCACCTGGGTGGCTCAGTGGTTGAGTGTCTGCTTTTGGCTCAGGTCGTGATCCTGGGGTCCTGGGATCAAGTCCTGCGTTGGGCTCCCCGCAAGGATCCTGCTTCTCCCTCTGCCTATGTCTCTGCCTCTCTGTCTCTCATGAATAAATAAATAAAATATTTTTTAAAAAGAAATCATATTTCATACTTGGCCACACAATCTTCTTTTGGTTTTGGTTCAAAAAGGCTGGCTCGGGATCCCTGGGTGGCGCAGCGGTTTGGCGCCTGCCTTTGGCCCAGGGCGCAATCCTGGAGACTCGGGATGGAATCCCACATCGGGCTCCCGGTGCATGGATCCTGCTTCTCCCTCTGCCTGTGTCTCTGCCTCTCTCTGTGACTATCATAAATTTAAAAAAAAAAAAAAGGCTGACTGGTTGCATTGGTTGTATTCTGTTTGGTCCCCAAAGCCCCTTTAATGCCCTTCTCTAGCCTGCTCTGTGCCACTGGAGGCTGACCCTTTGGACTGTATCTCCCTCAATACCTTTCTGGTGGGAGTCCATTGGACTTGTCAATGGGACCCATTGACAGGGGGTCAGATTCCATTAGAGGGCAGGAGAAAAAGAGAGCAGACTATTTCTTGCCCCATCTTTCCCTGCTGCATGTCTCTAGCAGTGGCTCTATCCCTCCCTGACTACAATCCCCATGGCCCAGGGGCTTCTTCAAGGATCTGAGTCTCACTGGGCTCTGGTCACATTGTCCATCAAGCCTAGAGATGGTAATAGCTTCCTTCCAATGCTAATCCATTTAAGTAGCACTCCATTTAAACTTTATCATAGGAAACAAATGGGGTGTATTCTCTTTCCTACCCAGACCTTGACTGAATTAGCAACTTAACCTTAATAGGTGCAACTTGCCAGCTAGGTCACTTCTTTAGGTAAGTGGCTCTTCGTCTTTGCTCAACATTAGAATCCCCTGGGGAAATTTAGAACCAAGTGCTGCTCTCATCCCCAGAATTTCTGATATAATTAGTCCAGGTAGTGGCTTGGACATCAAGATTTTAAAAATCTCTCCAGGTCGTTCTGTTGTGCAGCCAAGGTTAAGCATTGCTCTGGCTCAGAGTCTTCCCCTCTGAGTCAGAGAGATTTTTAGCACGTAATGAAAACTCAACCATAAATGCCCCACTGTGATTTTTCTTTTTTCTATTTCTTTCATATTTTAATAAATTACTGCAGCCTTTAATTTCAAGTGATGTTATTTTTCTACTCTTCCGTTCGTGACAGCACTTTTAAACAAAATACAAAAAATTTAAATGTATTTATATCATAGTTTCCTCAGGAGGTTAAAAACAAAGAACAGATGTTTCTGGAAAGCATAGAAACCTGTTATATGTACTTTTTTTTTATTAGGTGTGTGTGCAGGGGTGAGATTTCCAAGAGAGTAGAAAGGGAATCAAAAAAGCCATCAGGGTACTCCACAAGAGAAACAATTTCAGAATCATTATCTGTGTTGAAACACTATTCTCTTTGAAATATAATAATAGAGGTACTAGTACTACATAATTATCTCATGTCGGATGCATTGATTGATCTGGTCTTGACAATCCGCTCTGAGAAGGAACCATATTAAAGCAATCATTCATATCCTTTGGCAGGTTAAAATAAGCAGTGGCTACTGGCTTCATGAGAACCTTTGAAGTTTTCAATGTTTAAAATGCCTTCACCATTTGGCAGACTTTAAAATACAAAGGAACCACAACCACACTCTCCTATGTTAAAAGACACTCACTTTTTAAACACTACCCATTTTTAGTGGTGATCAGACTTAATATTTTTAAGAGGGTGTACTGATTCTACCAAGCCTTTCATTTCATTTTGAGATTTCCCAAGATGTCTCATCTAAATAAATACTGTGCCTGAATCACTTAGCTATGGCTACATTAATCTCAGTGGCTTGCAACAAAAACCATTTATTTCTCACTAGGGTAGGTCAGCTGAGGTAGCTGTATGAGTCCATTTGGGCTGCTATAACAAAATATCATCAACTAGGTAGTGCATAAGCAAGAATTATTTATTTCTCAAAGTTCTGGAGGAGATAATTCCAAGATCATGGCACCAACAGATTAGGTATCTGGTAACAGCTTCCTGGTTCAGATGGCTGTCTTTGTGTTCTCAAAGGCAGAAGGGGCTTGGGGGCTCTGTGGGTCCTGTTTTATGAGAGCACTAATCGTAATCATGAGGGCTTTGCTTTCCAAATGCCCCACCTGCTAATAATCACTTCAAGGATTAGGATCTCAATATATGAATCTGGGGACACACAAACATTCAGACTATAGCAGTAGATCTCTTCCCCATGTCTCTCACCCTCCTCCTGGGACCAGTGGGCAGTTCAGGCTTATGTCTGCTACCATCCTAGTGGCTGAAGCAAATCATATGGTCAAGCTCACCATCAAAGGCTGAGAAATACATTCCATCCTTGGTAGGAAAGACTACAAAGCTGCACAGGTAAGGGTGTGGATACATACAGAAAGAGATAAAGAATTAGAGACAATAAATACCACAGTTACCACAATGACTAAAGAATAAGTCAGTTAAATGGCACATTTCAAGACTTTATTTCTGGCTGTAGAGTGGCAACCACTTACCTGTTCTACAACTCTGTATGTAGCAAAGTGTCCAGTCTCACAGGTAATTCGCATCTGTAGGTTGTCTCCCACAAGGCAATAGATTTGGGGTTGGCTTTTCTTGGCCCTCCTGCCCTTGGAACACCAAAATCATTTCCAAAACAAGTAATGAGAGGTTTGGGAAGGGCAAGGAAGGGTTGAATAGGTGAAGCCTAGGTGATGTGTTCGGGTGGTGAAACTATTCTGTATGATACTGTAATGACACTATGCTTTTGTTGAAGTTCATAGAACTTAACAGAACCAAGAGTAAATTTTCTAAACATTAAAAAAAATCATTGAAGAGGGAAGTCAGGGATCCCATTTGGGAGTCCCAGAGTGTGGAGCCTGCTCCTTTTGGAGACAGGTGGAAAGCTTAAGATGTATCTACAATGTGGTGTGCAGTGGCTGAGAAATCTAGTCCTTGACAAAGCTTTATCAGCACAGTTTGAAGAGGAGGATCAGCATTCAACCAAGACATGGTCATGGGTGATCCACAACTTGAATCAACAGAAATGTATTAAGTAATCTGGAGCACAGAAACAAAAAGAAGAGTCTATGCTATGAGGAATCAGTGGCACTCAGGCCATGCATGACCTGAGCCCTGCCCCCTCAGCCTCCTTTTCTATGACTGTCCCTCTGCGCCCTGTGCCCAGCCAACTCCCCATACTTTAGTCACTCTGCATTCTGCCAGTTTCTAGAACACTTCAAGGTTTTTCCTATCTTCATCTCCTTGCCTTGCTGTTTCCCAAGCCTGGAAAGCTATTGCCTCATCTCTTCACCTTGCTTGCTATTTCTCCTCTTTTTAAAGATTTATTATTTTAGAGAGATAGAGATTGGGGCAGGAGCAGAGGGACAAAGAGAGAATCTCAGGCAGACTCTGCAATGAGCACAGAGCCCAGTGTGGGGCTTGATCTCACATTCCTGAGATCCTAACCTGAGCGGAAATCAAGAGTCTGACACTTCATCAACTGAGGCAACCAGGTGCCCCACTTTTTCTCCTCTTAAAGGCTCAGCATAAATGATCCTTCCTCATCGAAGCCTCTCACTCTTCTCTATCTCAGCACAATTTATATTGTTTGTAGCATTTATATTCCAGAATTATAATGTTCATTTTTACTTGTTTATGATCTGTCCCTCCCTCTATAATGTATGCTCCATATTTTTCATCACTAATGTATTCCTATTACCTAAAGCACTGCTTGGCATATAATAGATGTTCAAAAAATATTAACTGAAGTGGCTACCCATTGTTTAGTATTTGACTCAAGATCTCAATGGAGTGTGGGCCATGCCTTGGACTGAGTGTCATGAGGATAGTAGAGAAGTCCCACATTGCACACCCTAAACTAAGTGAGAACCTCTAAAGAGCTTCAGACACACTCTAATGCCTCACTACAACCAAACTGCACACTACTGAGAGAGGCCTAGGCTATGTATTAAGCCCCAAATTCTTCAGAGATTTGGGGTAGGTATATATCTTTATTTTCCTTGAACCCTATGCCATGTTAGAGCACTAGGCACAGAGCCATGGGAGAAGGCACTCTGCTGGAGCCAATGGCGAGGATCTGAGACTTCAAGTTTCTCAGATAGGCCCTAGAAGGATAGATATGGGATTATGCCTTCTAGAATGGCCATACCTGTCCCCTTGCTGCTTATGGTTCTTAGACAAGCTGCCCAAGCCTGATAACATATAAAACCTGGAAGGGTTTGCAGCAGTGGGATAAATTTTTCCAGCCTGTGCAGGTGAGAAAGAGCTGTCTATCCGCTTCTTGGAGGAGCCCAGAGGGAGCAGGGGACACTTGTGTGCACGTCAGCAGCAAGTGAACCCCATCTCTGTTAGCCCCTTCACAGCTCATCCAGGAATCATACATTGACCAGCCTTCCCATTGACCAGCTCATTTTTCTTGGCTAAGAGGCCTCAGTGGACTGACCTAACCTGAGGGTACAGACAACCCATGATATCCTCTTTGAGCACTCCATATGTTAAGGGAGAAGACAAGACCCAATGATTAGAAAAGGTTGTTCCAGTGAATACAGAGTCAATGGAGAAGGGAAGGATAATTTTAACAAAACAGAAGTAAATTCTCAAGGAAATTCAATCATAGAGGGAAAAAAAGGACTTTCTAAGATTTATGATAAAATAAAATTTGATGCCTTGATATTAAAATAGGATAAACAGACCATTTATTGCTAAGAACCAAACTGATATTCTGAGTGGACAAAAGGAAGAAATATACAACAGAGTCAAAACATTTTTTTTTTTAGTCAAAACATTTTTTAAAATGGAAACTACATACAAAAAGTAAAAGAGACTCCAAGAACAGATCCAGGAGGCCTCTGCTGCAAATATTATATTCAGAAGGAGAAAAAGTCTCATAGAGAGTAACATAGCGAAGAAAGGCCATAATAAAAAATATGAAATAAAAGAAATTACCTGAAGTTAAAGAAAATGAAACAGCATAGCCTCGAAAAGTTACTGAAATATTCCAAAGGTAAAGAAACAATCTTATAAGCTTCCAGAAAAGCAAAACCAAAAACTCAGATAACTTATGGCAGTAATTGAACCAGACTAATATCTGACTTACAAATTATACTCTCAACCAAAAGACAATGGAATGACTGTGGACTATTGAGAAAATCAAAGTTCCAAGAATTCTACACACACACAAGATATCATTTAATGCAAAAGAATGACATTTGGGGACAAGTAAGGATTCAATGTGTTGCCACCCTTGCAACCCATGTGAGGAAATACATAGAAACTATTTTATCCAAATAAAAGTCAGATCATGGATCTGATCATTTGGGAAAACAAGAAATGCATGAACAAGTGATAGTTAAGTATAAATGGATGATACTAACATAAATATGTGACCCAAAGTTTATATCTTAAGTCTTCTTTAAATAGGACAAGAAATTGTAAGGAAATCCCTAAGAAAAGCTTGAAGCAAAAATTTCCAAACTATCTGAGCCATGAAGTGAGTATGAATGTATGTGTCCATGAGTGTGCAGGGATGGAGTAGGATGTACAATATGGGATGGAAAATTAAAGATCTCCTCTCAGCAAAGAAGGGAAGAACTATGAAGGTAAATATACTGGAAGCATAGGAATTGTGTAATCTTTATATATTAATAGAAAAATCCAAATTTAGCAATGGTCATGTGTGATTTTTTAAAAATTGCTAGTATAGAAATAGGATAATTTAAAAATTGACAGTGTAAGGGCCATCCAGTGGCTTAGTCAGCTACGCATCTAACTCTTGATTTTGGCTCAGGTCATGATCTCAGGGTCATGTAATTGAGCCCCAAGTTGGGCTCTACACTCAGCAGGCAGTTTGTTTGAGATTCTCTCCCTCTGTCCCTCCCCCCACTCACATTCTTGTGCTTGCTGTCTCTCTCTCTCTCTCTCTCAAAAAAAATTAACAGTGTAAGAAAAAATTAGGAAAGAGTAAAAAGAACAACAAAGAATAACCAAAAAATGTAAATCATAAAAACAAGTATGCCAAGCCTTGTAATTATTGAGTACAGGCTAAATTCTCATATTAGTTATAATATAAAACCCAAACATAATGTATTTCTGGCAGCACACTGAAAGAAAGTTACAAAAAAAGATTGGAAATTAAGGGAAGGCAAATATATACCAAGGAAAGGTAAAGAGGAGCACCTAGGTGGCTCAGTGGTTGAGCATCTGTCTTTGGCTCAGATCATCATCTTGAAGACCTGGGATCAAGTCCCACATAAGGCTCGCCATAGGGAGCCTACTTCTCCCTCTGCCTATGTCTCTGCCTCTCTGTCTCTTATTTATTTATGAATAAATAAATAAAATCTTTTTTTTAATAAAGAAAAGGTAAAGAAAAAAAACCAGTATGAATGGCAACCTTAAAATCAGTTAAAATGTAATTCTTGGCCAAAATTATTAACGAAGCCAGAGAGAAATAGCACGTAATGGGGAAAAATTAATCAGTGAAAAAGCTCTATGCGAATCAAACATTGATAAACATAGCAGCTCTATATATTATATATTTACATATATGGATATAAATATATACATAATATATATTGTATAAATACATATGAAATCCTCAAAATACAGAAAAAATTGGTGAAAACATTTTTACTGTGGGATGTTTTTAATATACTTTCAGAATTTGACAGTTCAAGTATACAATTAAAGTGAAGTATCATATAAGAGATTTGAGAAATACCATAAACTATATATTTTTTTCGCTTCTTGTATTCATGTAATATACAAATTAATCACATACTTGCATAAAAGAAAACTTTGCTAAATATCCCAAAACAAAGATTTGTTTTAAAACTTTTGAACAGAAAATCAATAGTAAAAAGTTCTTTAAAAATCTTCTAATTATTGGAAAATTAAGAAGCCTCTTCCACATAATTTCTGGGTCAAAGAAGAAATCAAAATTCAAACTATAAATCAAGTATCCAGAGAATTGGAAAAAACATTATAGCAAAGCCTATTGGATACATTGGGGGTGAGGGGGGAAGGATTTATGGCCTTAAATGATTTTATTGTTTAAAAACAAAATAAAGCAAAACAAGATTAAACAAACCCAGGAATAGATTATTTGGAACAATTTAGTTCTTTTTTTTTTTCATTATTGAGAAAACGATCCAGTGCTTTCACCGATTTTCAATTTTCTTCATTTCAACAGTTTCCTTTATTTTTCTGCTCCAAACCAAAGTCACAGTGAGAGCGGATAAAGCGATCAAGAATTTGTCTGTCTGAAAAACAGGATGAAATTTTCCATTTAACTATCTAAGTACTAAATAGAGAAATTCTAGAAAGGAGGCAAGTATCAGATAATAGTACTGTATATACAAATTTGATGAGACCAAAATAATCAACGGGCATATGTCTAACACATAAAATGCACAATTGTGTAATTATTGATTTAAAAGAGTAAACTTAGTATTCAAAGGATCGGCAGGGCTTCTTGGAAAGAGCAGAGCGTTTTGAATGAAACTGACTTAGCTTTTCCATTCTGCACTGGCAAGCTTTAGCAAGTCATGTGACCTCTCCATTTCTTCATTTCCTCTTCTTTGAATGTATTCAAGAGGACTTACCTTGCACACCTACTGGATTGGATTAGGAATGCTATGTGTTAAGCACCTAGATAGGACCTGGTCCATAAGAGACAATAAATAGGACAGCATTACCCTTTATTATTGAGAACACAGTCATAAATAGTGATGACAAAAAAACAACACAGGCTATCTTTCCCAGGGCTTCATCGAAGCTGGCACTGTTTTTCTGCTCACCAATGTTGGTGTGCTTTGCTATCTTTGACTGATAACTGACCATAAGAGGGCCCTTCAACTCCCTGGCCTCCATTTCCTCATCTGGAAAGTAAAGGACTCTTGTCTGGTTCTGAATATCTACAGGCCCCTGATTCTCATGACATATATGTACTAACATTACAGAGTAAAGCTGTAGAATTTTTCTCACTCCTAGAATTGTCATCTGTGCAGCAAAAACCAAAAGAGAGGAAGAATGCAAGTGGTACCTTGTTATCGTGTTCAATGTCTGTGTTACCATACTCAGTGTTACAAATGTCAGCTGAGGTCTAAAGATCAGGAGTGTGTGTGTGTGTGTGTGTGTGTGTGTGTGTGTGGTCTTGGTTTACTCTCCAGTCCTTCGTGGTTCTTTGTTTTTGTGACCTAACATCCCCACCCTACTTTATATCTTTTTTAACCTCTGCATTTTTAAAAATTGAGGTATATTTTTCATGAAGTGAAACACACTGATCTTTCATGTGCAGTTCAATGGGTTACACTTGCATGCGTGTAACCCATACTCATATAATAAGATCACTGCCACCACTCCAGAAAAACCTATCCTGCTCCTTCCCAGTCAACATCTCCTACCTCAAGAAAGTCAGTGTTCTGATTCCCTTCATCACAGAGATGTGTTGCTTGTTGCAGCCCTTTGCATAAATGCAACCACACAAAATGTAAGATTTTATGTCTGGCTTCTGACACTTAGCATGTTTTTGAAGTTCATGTTGTTGAATGCAACAATAGCTGGTACTTTTTTATTACCTAGTAGTATTTCATTTTGTGAATAAACCAGGTTGTTTATATTCTGCTGGTGGTGGAAAGTCAGGTAGTATCCAGTTTGGGACTCCTAAGAAAACAATGGCTGTGGACATTTTTGTATAAGTCCTTCAGTGGACACAGGTTTTCTTTTCTCCTGGGTAAATACCCAGAAATAGAATTTCTAGGTCATGGAATAGGTATAGGTTTAACTTTATGGGAAACTGCCAGAAATGTTACAGTGATACTACTACTATTTGATATGCCTACCAGCAACATATTGTTTCATATTCTCAACATTTAAATCTTACAACAAAGAGTTAATTTTAAATAAGCAAGTAAACAAATTAAAAAAATCCTTCTTATGCCAAAGATAAGCATACAAGATGAATCAAGTTCCCCACGAATGAATAAAAAGGATGAGATTGTATCAAATTTAATATCAACTGAAATAACTGTTCAAAAAGGCTACCAGTTGTCATTTGAATGCTACCTGTATTTATTATGTGTAGATGCAGATTCATGTCCCAGTGATTTTGTTTATGCTGTTCCCTTTGCTCCCTCTAAATGGCCCTGCTTCTCCTGTCATGCTGAATCATCCTCAACCCCTAAAAGAAACCTCTAAGCAGTCTTCCTTAATGCCCTGTCAATCCACAGGGCTGGGAGTACCCCTTGCAGGCTTCTAATATACCCAAAGACTACTTGGATTATAGAGCCTATGACATTATACCTATGTGTCTCTCCCACACCTGACAATGAGTTCTTTGAAAAGAAGGATTTGTGTTTTATTTATCTTTGTATCAAGTGAGCATTACAGGTATTCAATCAATGAAGTTTCTTGAGCCAGTGAACATATATATCCTTAACAACACTGAATCATACCCTAGGAAGAAATACCCTTGGATAGTCATATCCATGAGTTTTGACTGGAAGAATTGGCGAGGGAGTAATAGCTGAAAGATTCTGAAAACCAGGTTTCAGGTAATTTTGTCTTTTAAGGGAGGAATAAGTAGGGAGATGACAGTCTATATCAATAGATAACAGAGGCACAAAGAGTAAGCTGTTGGTTGGACTGAATCACTCAGAGATTAAAACAGTTACAAAAACAGAATGGCCACCAAAAACATTTAGTTCAAATCCCTCACATTATAATAGAGGAACTCAATACCAAATAGTGATGCGCAGAATTATTAGAAACAAAAGGTTTGTCTTCAGTTGCTCCTCCTTTCTTACTTCCCCAGCTTCATTTTGTCTTCCTGGAGTCTTCTCTATCCCACATCACTCCACCATCTCCCTAGCCGTCTGGCTCAGGCCATGATGTTCATCTTTCCCCTTCCTCTCTCTCTTTCAAAATGTACCTGTTCTGGGCCCCAGGACTGTCTAAGATGGATAACCTAGTAAAATACTTTAAGCAAGATGGTAATAATTCATTCAGCCTAGTATATCTGCCAAGTTTTTTATTCTCTTGCATACTGGCTCAGCCCTACCACAAATGAGCTCTGCTGAAGCACTCGCCATCTGAAAAGTATTAGTGTCATCCCAAACACTAATGACAATTAAATGACAAGAGTTTTTGGACATAAGAATTCAAAGGGAATCTCCTACTTGCTTGTCAGACTCCAGCATAGCTGGCTGATGCTTAGGTCATTCTAAAGCAAAACTAGGAAAAAGAAACTAAAACCCATGATAAGCAGATCCTACAAACACCCAAGTCAGTGCAAAATGGCAAAGCTCTGGAGCCTGAGCATCCGGGTACCTGCCCCCAGTGCCATCCTGAGTTCACCAGAAAAGCAGGATACCTGAAAAGCAACCAAGTCCTAGATTGGCTCTAAAGATACCTTGTTGGTAACAGATAATGTCTCACTTGTTTAAGGAGAAAACCCAGTTGGAAAAACCCAATTGAATCAGCTTATGCTAGGAATCTTGGAGAAGGTAGATCTGAGTCGAGCAGAGGCTGTCAAAGCACCTGCGGAGTCCTTAGTTCACCCTTGAAAGAAACCACTAAGGCTCAGTTACAAATCACACACACACACACACACACACACACACACACACACACAATAAAGAAAAGAGGTGCCAGCAGCCACCATGGTTTTTCCAGGCAGGCAGAGAAGCAGCAACTCTGCCTATATTTCCAGTCCCTGGGCAGATGGGAGCACCTGCTTTGGGAGCACTCTGTAGAGTCAAACAGATGTGGCTCTAAAGGTAAAAATGCAGACTATGGTTTTATATATATGAACCCAAGCTGGGAAAAAGAATTGAAGGCAGGCTGCAGCTTGATGGGTAGCTTCTGCTCTGCCTCCCTGAAAGATCTGAGCTGCCAACCTCAAGGAGCCTCTTGGTTTTCTTCGGAAGTATCAAACTGGCCCAGAAGCATCTGTCAAGAGGAATGAGGTACTCTCCCAATGGCAAATACGGCTTCTGCTTGTTCTTTAGATCGAGGTAAAACATGTGCTTCTGGTACTTTGTGAAACCCAACATTCAAGCTCTTTTAAGGGCCTTTGGGCCATCAACCTTCAGTCTGTAATAATGGAAAGTATCCTCTTTCCTTCCTTTCACACACATACACACAACATGCACACCCCCTTTCCAGTCTCGCCCACAGTAGGGTTTCAGTTTTGTGTGGGGCACAAGATCCTAGCATAAAAGAGTTTCAGTGAGGATTTCAGAGGGTCAAGCTCTTCTAATTGTAGCTGGGGACAGATAAAGGACAGAGATGGGGGACCAAAGGCAGGGAGGAGGCAGGGATCAGTTGGAGGGTTACCAAGCAGCTGGTGGAAGTTCTAAATTAAGCCTGACCACAGGGCACAAAACAAGGCAGTGATCACCACATAGCCCACAGCCCCAAGTGGCATGTAGAAGATGATCCATTGTGTGCATATTTATGTTATATAGGATTATATTGTATCACTTTTTAGTTTATTTGGCATTTAGTATGTTTTATAACTTACATAATACATTAGCTTAGTGGAGTATGAATATACTTTATAGAAATAAATATGTCTGCATTGAGGCATGTGCTAAAAAATGCAGAGCAATGGAGTGTGTTGACTAGCAATGGATGCTGAGGGCAGCCATTGGAAGAATTTAGTACCCTCTCCCCCAACTTCTATTCTCTGAGTTGACATTTTACACATACACAGACTGACCAGTTGCCCCTGAGATGCTCCCAAGCAGATACCAGTCCCTGAGCCCAGCGCTGGGATAAGTCTGTTAAACAGAATGAACTAACACTGTCCTGAGAATGGAGGATATTATACACAGAGATCCTCATGTACCTAAAAAGCCTGTCACAAAAAGTACCATCAAACAGGAAATAAAGATTATGTAAGATAAAACTGTGAGATGGTATAAACACCCACAGAAGAAATCACTTAACGGCAATAAATATTGAAGTCATCCCAGAGCAATTCAACCATGGTCTGAATGAGTGAAAAGCTAGATGTTTCTTTTTTAATAAGTGGGGATACAGTCACTAGTGCGGCCTCTTTTAGGAAAAATTTATTTTCATTGGGGTTGAGGTTTGCCCAAAACTATGGCATTTCTTTGAAGCAATGTTCATCTTTTTTTCTGAACATTTATTTTTTTTTTTTTAAGATTTGGTTTATTTATTCATGAGAGACACACACCCACACACAGAGAGAGAGAGAGAGAGAGAGAGGCAGAGACACAAGCAGGCTCCATGCAGGGAGCCTGAAGTGGGACTCGATCCCAGGTCTCTAAGATCAGGCCCTGGGCGGAAGGCAGCGCTAAACCGCTGAGCCACCTGGGCTGCCCTTTTGTGAACATTTAACTCCAGTGGCTAAAAGTTGGAACATTTTCTATTTGGCATAAAGCAATGTGTTACGATCTGTAAATTCATTCAATAGTGTCTCAAAGCCTCTGCTTACCTTTGTAGGAAACATTCTGAAGGTACTCTGTGACTTGAGAAGGAGTAAATGAGTTTAAAATCATTAAGAAATCCAGGTAGGCTTTCCCGTAATCACTTTGGTAGATAGTCTGCTTCTTTGTACGCTCTTGATTCCTTATGTGGCTGAACAGCACGGAAGGGACTAGGAGGGACAGAAGAGAAGGAAAGACATGGAGGCTCTTGCTGAGCAAAGAATTCCTGCCCTTCTTTGTCAAACAAGCCCCAACAGCCCTGAGCCCAACTTGGAGCTTAGTCAGGATCCTGAAGGTACTAGAAAGTGAGGCACTGTAGGAGTGACTCGTCCTATGATTCGGGCTATGCAGAGCTTCTGGGACTCAGGACTGTAGTTGCTAGCAGTGGGGGGTGGTTGGGGTTGATGGCCAGAAACTCAGGTTTGACTACCATTTTCAGAAAAGTTCTCCCTGAAATTGACTCTTCTACAGGTCAGCATGTTGGGATGGTAGCAGTCACTATCTCCTTAGTAAACAAATGCCTTCATAGAAGCTTCTTTCCCTTTTGTGCAATCTCCTGTGCAGACGTGGGCTCACACACTAAGAGCAGTCCCTTAGGGATCCAGATGTGTTCAGATGAGCAGTGATGATATGTCCAGCCAGCACTTATTACATATTCAGGCTAATAGAAGTATCAGGTGCAAGAAAAACCAAAATCATTTATGTCTGATTCTGAATATTGTTCATTTAATGTGGGTTCTGATAGTGATGGAATTATCATGACAAAAAAAAAAAGCAATAAAAATATGATGTGAGAACCTAATTTCCAAAACATGCCCAAACTTTGTAAATCTTAAGGACATCTTAAATACTACTTTCAGCCCCAGGTGTCTCCTTTACAGGGACCACTGGCCAGTGGGAAGAAGCAGGCTGACGAGGGGATTTTGATGCTACATTCTGAGGATAGTGTTATTATAAGGTCTGGAAATGCATTAAGTAGAGAATATGAAAAGTATATAATAAAATTTTTGTATATAGGAAGAATAATTTATATTAGTTAACCTCTATAGGAAGAAGTAGAACCAAAGAAAAGGTTAGCAAGGAAGGTTCTAGCTGTTGGGAACTTTCAAACAGTATCTAAGAATGAAAAAGCTGCCTTGGGGTGATGCACTGCCCCAAAGAGTGATGACATCATCCCTTAGCAAAGGGGATGGGATAGAGGGGATTCCCACATGGTGTGAGGATCTAGATGAGGTAACTTCTAGACTGTCTTCTAACCTCTAGATGCTAAGCTTCTATCTGTGGTTTGTTTGTTTCACTACAGCACTACTCGATTCCAACTCCTTGCCAGGAATCTATCACTAATCCCAGACTGATACTAAATTATATTCTTGACCAGTAGCTTCAAGGTGGCTTGATCACGAAACTTTTAAAAACCTTTCTGTGAAAGCAACAGGAATCAGGATCATAAAAGAACACTTGAATAGAATGGTTGTCAAATCTGAAGATGCTTACCATGCGGTTAAGTTCCAGTGGATAATTGACAACTCTAATTTGAGTCCTACCCAGACTCTTTTTTGTTCAATTTATAGCAACTAAATCCTTCCTTTTTGTTTTATAAGGGGGAAGCATCTTCTAATCCCAACAACTGCTCCTCCCTGACCCCACCCTCAGAAAGAGCAGGTATTCATTTCATAAGCATAAACAATCAGTTCTTTTCAAAGACTTACTCATTCCCTGGGTTTGAAGCTAGGCATAGTTTTGATTCCTTGCAGGGATGCAGGGATCACTGGCATTCTTCATGATTGTTACCAAGATTACCTGCAAAGGCCCTGTGTGCCAAAGAATCTTAGAACAAGGACAGAATCTATGGTATCACTTTAAAAGCTACAGGTGTACTTACCTAGACCCTGAGAAGCAACTGGTAGCCTTGCGTAGCATCCGTATTTGAAACTAAAATCCCGTAGCTCAGGAATTTTAGCTGGAACTTGGTAATTCCTTCGAAATTCAGTGTCTGCAGGTCGAGGAAGTAACTTTTTCCATTCCAGAGGCACCTGAGAACTTTCCTTAATCTTCTGAGCTGGGGTGGGGGTACAAATGCAAAAGTTCTTGTAAGCTATTTAAAATAGCATCGTACTTTCATTCCATTTTGCTTCTGGCAGTAGAATCCAATTTATCACACTAAACCTGCTCTTCTTGTGTTAAGAGGTACAATCAATGTAGTTTTTATGGATATTTCAACCAAGAAATAATTTTCTGCTTTATCAGGCACAGGAAGTATATGCTCCAATGATTAGAAGCAGCTTCTAATGAAGATATTGTATGTCAGTTTGGAGTACTGTTTTGCTCTGCTGGGTAGACACAGAGGCATTCCTCATTCCAGTAGGCCTGCCTACTACCTAGGACAGAGGTGGGGAGCAGAGTGAGAGATTTTTAGGTAAAGCCAGGGTTGACATATAAAACATAAGATACCAGTTAAATTTGAATTTCAGACAAATAATGAATAATTTCTTAGTATAAGTGTATATAAGTGCTCATTGTTTATCTAATCTATATCTTTAGTCAAATTTAACAGATCATCCTATGTTTTATGTTTGTTAAATCTGGTAGCCCCAGATGGGCAGTACATATCATTCCCATTACCTGGAAAAGAACCACTTGAAGCTTATCCCTTACCGATGAAGGGGTAAGTAACATTGTCCTCATTGGTGGACAATAGCACTATCATTTCTTTGAAATCACTCTGCTAACAAATATTAATTAAACAAAAAGTCATTAAATAGCTATGAAGCACTAAATGTCAGGTTCCACAAGCACTACCAGATTATAGAGGAGTCACATGCCATCTCCCTTAGAATGACTTCATCCTTAATTCTTGCTACTAAGTGTTGGTTCAGAGGCACATTATGTAACACCAACTTTATTCAGGACAAAAATGTTAAGACCATGGATATTATGCACAGTATCCAAATAGTGCCAATTACTATTAAAACTAAACTCGAATCTTGTTCTGAATTCATTTTTCAATAGGTCTTTTCAAAATAAATTCAGATATGTATCAAACAATATGTGACATCATCTACTGGCATCCAAGAGCATTTTAATATTGATTTTTAAAAGATGATCTCTGTCTAGACCAGCACAGTGAGAGAAAGTTTCACTATATGCTGCCTCTTTATTTAGATGACTCAGGAAAAGAGGACGTGGGTACTCAAAGGGCCTTATACTGACCTCTTAAACTGCCCAAGACAAGGTTATAGAGAAGAGGCAACTCTGTGGCTTAAAATTAGGACATCTCTTAAGATTTAAAAAAAAAGATACTTTGGAAAATCATCTGGTATTGTTCCTGGTAAGCACCATCTATAACTTGGCTTTTTGTAAATTACTAATAGCTTTATAGGAAGAAAACAAATTCCTGTTGAAGTACGTGCTACATATGCTTATCCTTCTTCCCTAGAGCTATACCACTCATTAGCAAATGTCTTCAGTTCCTAATTGTGCTCTGTGCCAAAATTAAAAATAATGTAGTCACTGTTCTACCTTGAGACAACCTCAAACTAGTGTGATTAGAAAGATATACACAGGAGAAACAGACATGGAATGTGATGTCTTGTATTTGGAACCATGGTTCTCATATGGAGATAATACATCGGACTTACCTGGGAAGGTTTTTCCAAACCACATTTGCTGAACCTCATCCCAGACATTGAGAATCTCTAGAAGTAGGGCTGAGGCACTTAAACTGTGAACAAACTTCCTATGTGCTTAAGAATCACTCCCTCAGAGGCTTTGATAGGTGCTATAGAAGCCCAGAAAGTGTACAATGAGCTCAGTTAGGGGAAGGGAAGGAAAGACAAGAATTAAAAGGATATGCTTTAATGATGGGTCAACACTAAAGCAAAAGGTACACAGTGTGTTTGTGAAGTATGGTCTGGCTGGCAGAAGTATAAGGTATGCAGGGCAGGGAGAAATAGCTGAGGGTAAAGCAGGAGAGGTGAGGAACCAGTTGGCAAAGGGTCCTGAGAGGCTAGTTCACATAGACCATAATGAATCAGTACAGTGGAGCAATTGGGGATGAAGACCCAGAAAAGGCAAAAATCGGGGCCTAGACCTACTGAGTTCCTTTGAAAATAAAGATTAAGCCTTACTCTTCATTGATACCTTAGCACTTATCACAGTAACAAACTTCATTAAATGTTTATTAAATTAATGAGGGAATGAAAGAAAAAAATCAGAAACAATCTGAACCACATGCTAGTGACTACGTGATATATGCTTACAGTAATCTGTAGTTCTTCTCAACTAATGCGTTTATTGCCTTTATAAAATTTCATGCTAATGAGTTTCTTCAGCATTATTAAGAAGAGAAATTCTTTATACAAAGGGACCCAACAACCCCTGAAGTCCCCATAGTGGTATCGAAGTTTGGACAGGCGGATAACCATGACTCAGAGCTAACCAGACCCAATACTAATCACACCTCCAGGCCCTGGACTCCTCCCAGGGAGCCATCCCTGTTCCTCAGGAGCTCAGCTCCCACTGCTTCTTTTCCTCTTGATAACAGTGATACTACACTAATGTAGCTATAGCCCAAAGAGAGAAACTGGCCCATTGAAGATTAGTATGGCATTTGCAGAAAGACCCAATTCAAAAGTATATCTGCAGCAAGGACTATTCAAAACCACTGGGACTACTGAGAACTAGTTCTGCTGTCTTTGTCTGCAGTTCCAATTCATCAGAGCCAAATTCTCCAAGCCTGAATGTGAAAACAAACACCTTTTAGTGCTTTTCACTCATTTGCCTTAATACAATAATGAAAATACAAAGATAAGATATGGCCTCTGCGTTTCAGAAGCTTAAAGCTTTAGAGAAACAGATACAAAAAATGAGAATTACAATATTAGGTGATAAACACTGCAAAAGAGATAAGAATAAGATCTATAAAAACATATGAAAGGGCCACCAATCCAAACTGAGGGATCAGAGAAGACTCCCAGGAGAGAAATGAAGTTAATGGATAGACATAGGCTAAAAGAAGGGAGGGACAGGTGTTCCACAGGAAGGAAGCAATGTGTGCAAAAGGCACAAGGCTGCTGGGGGCATGGTGAGTCTGAGGAAGGAAAGCAGTCGGTGTCACAGAGAGCGTGGAGAGTGGTGAGGGAGAATGCTGGTATAGTGGGAAGAGACCAGATTGTACAGGCTCACATTGCGGCATTTGGCTTCTATCCTGTGGACAATAGGGAGTCACTGAAGGGTTTTCATCTGGAAGGTGACATCATTTTGCACATCTGGAAACTTGCAATGACTATAGTATGGGCTGTGGGTTGGAGGCAACAAAAGTGAAAAAAGGAGCTGGATTAGAGGTCATCTAAGGAGGAGACATGATAGCAGTGGCTTTGGGGAGGAAGAGAAGCAGATGGAGCTAAAAGATTTAGGAGAGACTCTTGGCAGGTCTTGGGTATTTATCTACACATGGGGAAATGGTAATTTGTGCACATTGAAAGGACTTTGATTAGAAGCTTGAAGACATCTTTTAAGAATGCTGACATTTCAAATGTCTTCCCATCACCCTTAATGTTTATCTGAAGTATGGAGGTCTTTTGATTCTATACTCATCTAACTTCAGAAAGTGCACTTCCCATATATTTTTTTCCATCATTCAGCAAATATTTACAGAGCATCTCCTATACACCAGGATTAGACTCTATATACTGAGCTAGATTCTGAGTGAACAAAGGCATTTGGGGAACCCGCTGAAGAGTGGAGGAGGAGCAAAAAAAAAACAACCAAAAACAAGAATCAGTAAACAAATGACTGGAAAATGCAAGGTGCTAGAATTGTGGCACAGTTCTTTAGACAAAATAGTAAGAAAAGCTCTCACAGGCAAGGTGACATTTAAGCTGGAGTCTATAGATGACACAGTAAAATCACAGAAGCTTGGAGAAGAGCAATGCAGGCAAAGGGGACAGCCTGTACACTGGCTGAAGGTGGGGGAAAATTAGCATCTTATAGGAATTTTTAAAAGGCCATGTGGCTGGAGCCTGGTGAATGAGAGGGAGAAGGAACAGTTAGGAGGGAAGCAAAGTCCAGGCCAACCTTGCAGGATGTGATGAACAAAGAGAAAGAACTGAAAAACTGAAACTTGGATTCAAACTGCAATGCAAACCCAGTGACATAAAGCCATAGAATAATATGATCCAGTTTAGATTCATAAAAGATCATCTATATCATATTTGACTACTCCTTCCCCAAACTCCACTAAAATGATAGTAGATTAGAAGTTAACACATTTTTAGAAGATGGAAATCAAATACAGATGTGCCAACTGAATTAGCAAAATAGAGGAAGCTAAAACGAAATGACTGTCAAAAGGGATAACAAAACCGTGAGCTATTATACACAATAGAACCCCAATAGGTTTCTGTAACAGATACTGGAAAAGGCAAGTACTATAGCTCAGACTGAAAACAAGAGGCTTGGGTGAAAGCTTATATACAGAGTGGATAGAGTTTCTGCACCATCTTCTTAAGCTCATGCAGTTATTTGATTGTCCTTTCCTAACCAGAAGTTTATTAGGTACAAAACTGAACCAAAGAAGCTCTGTATGCCAGGACATGAGGCACAGTGAAATGTGGGCATAGTGTGATGCTGAACAGAAAAAAGAGAGGGGTTCAGTGAGAATTTGCACAGCAAGCAGGAAGATCCCAGTTTCCTCCCTTATCCTGCTCTCAAAATGCCAATAGCCAAACGTTTATCTCCCTGGAGAAACTGACCTATAAATAGAAGCATTTAGGGGTTTCCTAACAAAAAGAGAGCTTATGACCTAACCATCTAAATCAAGGACCAGCTAACAAGCCCCATCTCGGTATGTAGTTTCCAATCGTATTTTAGTATCTCCCTTGTAAGTTTGTGAAACTTAAAGATTAATATTTTGCATACACTCACTTCAAGAAAAAGAAGAGTCCACGGAATGAGACAATTTTATTGGCATCATAGTAAATCTGCCTCTACTATCTTGTAAATATGAACAGAAGATCAAATTTTCATTAGACCATTGAAACTCTCAAAGAAAATGGAGACAACATAATAGATGAAAATGTTGAAGATTAGGTCTATCATAAATATACTAAATTTTGTAAGAGAATTACTACATGTATAAAACAAGAACAGAAGACTTTTAAAAAATAATCATGTTAAAGGCAGGAGTCTATATATTGCAGTAAGTAGAACTTATTAATTTTATTCTGCAAACAAAAAATCAGCAAGAGGAGGAACAAGAGCTTGGAAATTAAAATTCAATAGAAGATCTACATTAAAAGGTAAAGAATTTTTCAAGTTAGCAGAACAAAAATATAAAGAGAAAGATACTAGCAGAGAAAAGGTAAGAAAATTGGAGGGTCAATCCAACTAATCTAGGAATCCTAGAAGAGAATAGAGAAAAGAAATGGGAGAAAAGTAAGAAGGGACTATGCAGGAAACAATGCCAAGAATTGAAGGACATGACTCTAGCCTCTATAGCCCCTGATTATCCAGCATAATCAAAGACAAAAGATTATTACTAATGTATACAATTGTGAAATTTGGAATGTCAGGAATAAAGAAAGGATCTTAAGAGCTTCCAGAAGAATAAAATACAAAAGGGTCAGGAATCAAAATGGCATCAATTTTCTACAAAGAAATCCTGGATGCTAGAAGACATTGGGAGGAATGCATTCTGAGGGGAAGTGATTATCATCCTAGAACTTTATATCCACCCAAACTATCAGACAAGTGTAAGGAATTAAAAAGGACATTTCCAAATTGGGAAGAATACACTCAGAAAAGTTCTTCATGTGCACTCTTGCTTAGGAAACTGCTGGAGATGGGCTTCAGCAAAACTGAGGAAGAGGAAACAAGATCCAATGCAGGCAGAGGCCAAAGCAATTCCCCAGAATGATGAGAAAGGAAGTCCCAGGGCACAGTTGGGCTGCAAACCCACAAAATAACTAGTCTAGATTAGAGGATAATGATGGAGGGTGTCAGAAACATCTCTGGGAAAAATACTAGAAGTGGTAGAGTGTTTGAAACTGTGTTTTGAAAAAAATCTTGGTAAGTATGTGCCAAAGTATTTGGAAAAGATTAGTGACAGGCACATCAAAAACTAAGGATGTGAAACAAAGTCAATTATTAACTCTGATAAGTACAAAACAAAACAAAAAAAAAGAAAGAAAAAGGAAAGGAAACAATCATAAAATACCACCTGGCTCAGCAGTGAATATTTACATAATCATATCATCACAATATACACATTAGCAACTGAATTGAACAGAAATTGTAATATAATTATTGAGTGAATGGATGGAAGGGGTATAAGAAAGAGTTTCAGGAGAGCCAAATCCTCAACCACCATAATAGGAAATCAATAATAATACCTAAAATTGATGAATCAAAGGTAGTAGTTATATGCATATTATTTTAAAATATGGAGGATTACATAAGAAACAGATGAAACGATTGAATTGACTGCTAGTAGGGAGTAGGGTTAAAGAACAGCTGTTATTTTGAAATAAGCCTTTATTTGATTTCTGTGTATGCATGCATTCGTTTAATGAAAGTTTTAATTTTTAAAAATAGCAATAATTGGAAACAGCATGTTTAACTTTACCTCTTCATCTTTGCCAGGCTCTTTTATATTCATTTTTCATGCCCAGGAAGCCTTTCCTGGTCCTTCCCCTCACTTTAGGTTACATGTTCTTCTGTGCGCACCCACAGCATTACCCACACGCTGCACCTTTTTATACTTGACTATTTTTGTTTGCTAAATTGCCTTTTTCTGAGTCTATACTGTGAGTTCCCTGATGGAAGAGACTGAATCTGTGCTGTTCACCACTACAACTCCACTGCACAACATATAACCAGAGAAAGGAGAAATATGAATACATTTACCTTTTGCTCTGTCCACAAAGTCTCTTCTAGTATTGGAAATAAACTGATTTGATATTGCCTTCTTAACCTCTTCTTCTGTAGCAGCGATTTTCCAAGGGAGGTTGCTCTTTATTGATGCTGCTGATTGACCTTGAGGTAGTGTCCAAAGAAAGAGGTCCTATCAATACAGACACAATTTTCAGGAAAATCCATATGGGTTCACCTAATGCAATGAAGACTATGTGTGCTTGTGTGTACATATTCTTCTGTATCCTTTACATCCAGATATCACACTGCAGTGTATACAGGAGCCTATTCCAACAGGAGCCATCAGTTTACCCAGCTGTAACACAGGTACTTCATAATTTCTTTGATTTTTCTTATGGAGACAAGAAAAAGTGATTGCAAAGTCCAAAGAGTTATTCCTGCAACCAGAAATCTCCAGCTGAAACCAGAGAAGACCCATGTGAGTGCTAGCTCTAGCTGTAAGTGCCCAAGAAGCAGACAGCCACTGCTTCCCCTCAGAGCCCCAGGCTTCAAGAGATACCTGCCTCCCATGGAAAGGCCTCAGAATCAGCCTATAGGAGGCGGGAGGGCAGGTCCTCTCTCCTGCAAAGAAATTTTATGATTATGATGCTTGAAACCTCCAGCATCTCTCTCCATTTTTTCACTCTCTCATGACCTTAT
The DNA here is from genome assembly GCF_048164855.1 of Canis lupus baileyi. Lineage (NCBI taxonomy): Eukaryota > Metazoa > Chordata > Mammalia > Carnivora > Canidae > Canis > Canis lupus. The sequence goes on from NC_132861.1 coordinate 10,834,032, forward strand.
TTCCTATTTCCCTGAGAAAATTGAAGCCATCTGATGAGAACCTCCACACACGCAACCCACCATGCCACCACCCAGCTACCATACCCACACTCCCTTATGCTGTGATGGAAGTAGAGCAGCAGGTGCTCCTAGCAGGGCCCATGGGCCCTGGTGTGCCACAGGCCACACATTTAGTCTACTCTGGCACATGACCCCTACAATTTTCACTTCTCTCTTACAACTTCAATTTCTCCCTCTCTTTGGGATCATGGCCGTCAATATCCAAGCTTGCCTTCACTTCTCTTAAAAAGAAAACTCCCTCTTCACCCTACTTTCCCCTCTAATTATTAAGATATGTCTCAATTTGCCTTTATACTGCAATTCCCCAAAATAGTTACATATATTCCTTGTCCCCAAAATGTGTCTTTTAAGTGTCTTTAATCTTCAGGGTCCCTCTGCATCCTCTTCTTTCCCTTTAAATCCCTCTATTGAAGAAACCAAGACATTCAATGTGTAGAGGTTCCCACACTCTGGATTTTGTGGAATGCATACTCATTGTGTAGTTTAGCAAGTTTCTCTATTCCCTGTATTTCCTGCAATTGACAACTAGATCCGGAGACTGACTTACACTCAGAATACATCCGTCTGGCAAGACTATTTGGCAAGGAGGATTATAACATACAGCTGTTTCTCTTTGTGTGCTGTTACCAGCTGTTAATGCTTAATGTCTAGATTAATAGATGCAAAGGGGTGATATTCCAACTTTTTTTTCATTTATTTGCTAGAATATGTTTATAAAGACACATTTTCCCTCATCTATCATTTAGTTTACACACAAATGTGTTTATAAAGATACATTTTCCCTCATCTATCATTTAGTTTACCAGTGGCATAGTTCATATAAGGCAAGGGATAAAAGCTTGATCTTTTCCCCATTGTCAGTTTTTAAGATAATGAATTGGTTTCTTATCCTCTGAAAGTGTCCCCAACTTTTTAACAGAACTCACAGATTTAAGCATGTTTGATGTATTTCAATCTATTGCATATATTATCCTTATAGAAGCTCAAATTCTGGGCAGCCCGGGTGACTCAGCGGTTTAGCACCACCTTTAGCCCAGGGCATGATCCTGAAGACCTGGGATCAAGTCCCACATCGGGCTCCCTGCATGGAGCCTGCTTCTCCCTCTGCCTGTGTCTCTGCCTCTCTCTCTCTCTCTCTCTCTCTCTCTCCCTGTCTCTCATGAATAAATAAATAAAATCTTTAAAAAAAAAACCTCAAATTCTTTTTGGCCTGTGAGCAAAATTTCATTATAACTCTAGTAGTTTTTTAATGGATATTTTGCTCTGTGGCATGACAAGATGTTCCAGACTCATTTTGCACATTTCCCAATCCAAATCTGGAATTTAGCCAGTTCTCCAAGAAGCCCTCCATCTCACACTAATCAAGCATTCTTCCACCACAACAGCTCTTTCCAAGGCAACCAATGACCTCCATTCTGCTAAAGCCAATGGCCAATCTATCCTCATCTTCTTAAACCTGCTAGCAGCATTTCACACAATGGTCAGTCCTTTCTCTTCATTTTCTTTTTTTTTTTTTTTAAAGATTTTATTTATTTATCCATAGACACACACAGAGAGAGAGAGAGAGGCAGAGACACAGGCAGAGGGAGAAGCAGGTTCCACGCAGGGAGCCCGACGTGGGACTCGATCCCCGGTCTCCAGGATCACACCCCAGGCTGCAGGCGGCGCCAAACCGCTGCGCCACTGGGGCTGCCCTCTCTTCATTTTCTTCACTTAGCTTCCAGTACAACACACTCAGTTAGATTTTCTCCTCTACAACTGACTGCCCCTTCTCAGTCCATTTTGCTACTTCTTCCACTGGCCTCTTAATAGTGAAGTGCCCCAAGGTTCATTCCTTGAACCTCCTCTGTTTTCTAGCTTGATGATCTCATCCAGTCTCATTTTATTTCGAATACATGAATAACTCCTATACATCTTCAGCTTAGACGTCTCCCTCAACTCAGATCCCTATATCCAATGTCCTCCTGTAGATCTCCTGTTGGAATTTTACCAAGACACCTCTAACTTCACATTCCCGCACCTGAACTCCTGAGTGTCCTCTTCAGTCTTAAATATTCTACATTTTGTTAATGACCACTCTATCCTTACCACTGTTTAGACCTAAATCCCTGGAGTCATTCTTGGCCCATCTCTCTGCTCCCCATCTCACATTTTTTACATCAGAAAATCTTATTTACCTATAAAATATATTTAGAATCTGACCATTTCTCCCAACCATGCCTACCACCTTAGTCTGAGCCATCAGTGTTTATCTCCTGTACTATTGCAATAGCTTCCTAACCAGTATCTCGCCTTCCACCTCTACTCTCTTATACTCTACTCCTGACCAGAGCGATCCTGTTAAAGCATAATCATGTGACCCCTCTTCTCAAAATCCTGCAGTGGCTCCTCATATCTTTCAAAATAATAGTCACAGTCCATACAATGGCCTATAGTGCTCTACATGATTTATTCCCCCCACTTCAGCACACATCTATCCCTCTCCCCCTCCCAACCCTCCTCCTCTTTGTTTTCTGTTCTCACCTCCTCCTCCTTCTCACTGAACTCCAGCTACCAAAACTTCCTTGCAATTCCTTAAACATCAGACACACTTCTGCCTAAAGGCTTTGCCTTTGAAAGGATGAGAAGTTCTCACCAGAAATATCAGCATGGCTTTCTCTCTCACCTCCTTCAAATCTTAGTTTGAAGGTCACCATCTAAATGACTCCTCCCTAAATTATCCCACATAAAATTGCAGACCCTTACCCCATCCACTCCACTCTGGATCCCCCTTTCCCTGATCATTTTTTTCCCATAAAATTAACACTTTCTAACCTTTTATGGCACATTAAAGTTTGCCTGTGTGTTATATTTATTATCAGTTGTCTGTCTCCCCCTACAAACGTGTAAGCTCCACAAAGATAAGGGTTTTTTCCTGTTTTGTTCACGGCTACATCCCCAGGCTCAGAAGAGGGCTTGGCACATGCTGGGCACTCAATAAATATTGGCTGCTTAAACAAGTAAATAAAAAGGTTGTACAGATAACCAGTCACTGCCTGAAGGCTTTGCCCTCCCAGAACATTGCTAGGCCCAGGTAAATTGTTTTTTTTTTTCCGGTATCCTGAACAGGAATTGCAGTCACCAGTGACCTCTGGTGGGATACTCCATGGATAGCAGAGATAATTTACATGATGATAGATTGCTCTATATCTCTTTCCCAGACATTTCAGATACCACATCCTTCAGGCTTTCCTTTAGGAATGCTCCTTTGTCTCCATTTACTGCTTCCTTCTTTACCCTACACCTCAAACCTACGGATTCCCCAGGACTTCATCAGGCACACCCATCTTTATCCTCTACATGCTCTCCCTGGTAGTGCTAGTCTTCTGAGGGCCCTCCTATATATGTAAGCCCTGCAAGCAAAAGGTGCCAGTGAACAGAATCAGCTGCAGAGTCCTGTAGTCACTGATTAAACACTGACCCACCTCCAGCCCATTTTCCACCTGACTGTCCACACTGGGATGCATCACAATTGCCACCCGTATATATCAGCCGGCCGTTGTTTCCCACCACCCTTTCCTTGAAGCAGCTCCAAACCACTAGTCTACACTTTAACTCCCAGGGCAACTGTTCTTTAGAGGCAGATCCTCTCTCTTAGCAAAGAAGGTGCACCTTGCTAGCCTCATCCTAGGTCAGGCCCTGAGCCACAGCCAAAACCATTCAACAAAAACAAATAAGTAGCAGGTAGAGAGGGTGCAGCAGAGTAAACAAGGCAGCACACGCTCAACGCAGGTCGCAGGTCAAGGGGAAGGGCATTTAGGTGCTGGAGCTGCCGCCACCTGGTGTGTAACCCTCATTGGTTGAAAGCGCACAAGGCAGTCTGCCCCGCTACCACTCATTGGCCAAGAATGCACAGGACACCCTACCACTCGAGCTCTCTTTGGCTGAGAGCCTTCAACAACACCTAAATGGAAAATAAATGCTTTGTGTGTATGTGTGGATATAACACATACATAGTATAATATTGTAACTGACTGCTTTACATAATTTTAAAATCTTAAGGCAAATATTTAAGAGGTAAACTCATTAAAATAAATGGAAGCATGAGGAACCAAATTAAATCGGGTATGTGTTTATGTTCTAATTACTCCCAAGTCTACATCTATAGCTCTCCTCTTCCACACAAACTCCAGACCTACATACTCAACTGCCTGTTGGACATGTTTTCAACCAACATGTCTTTAACTGAACTCACATTTCCCCCATGCCCTTTCACACCAAACCTGGTCCTAACCCATGTTCCAGCTCAGCAAACAGCTGCAGCATACACCCAGCCATCCAAGTCAAAAACAGAAACTCCATCCTTCATTCTTTCCTCTTCCTTGTGTTTTATATATTTTCAGTCACCAAATCCTGCCCATTCTACCACTTTAGTGTCTACTGAATGCATCCAGGTGGCTCCATCCCACATGGCACCATACCAAGGGGGTAGCCAAGTAAATGAAACCCTTTACTATAACTGAATATTGCTTTCTATGGTGGGAGAAGGGTACGGAAGTCAGAGGGAATATTAGTTGCTTCCATCTGGAGGAGAAGGGAATTAGAGATAGCTGCACCTTGAGGAATGTCTGAATTTCCTTGGTGGACAGGAGAAGGGATTCCAGACAGAGTAAACAAAATGACAAAAGATCTGGTAGCTGGAGAACACATAATACCAAACACAAATATTTGTGAGCACCAGCATTATTGACAATATAGCCAAAAGCTGGAAACAGCCCAAATGTCCACCAATAGATAAATGAAAGAACAAAATGTGGTATACACATACAATAGAATATTCTTCAACCATAAAAGGGAGCCATAAAAAGAAATGAAGTACTGATAGATACTACAATATGAATGAACATTGAAAGGATTATACTAAGTGAAGAAGCCAGACACGAAAGGTCACATATTGTATGATTCCTCATAAAAAAATATCCAGAATAGGTAATCCATAGAGCTAGAAAGCAGATTGGTAATTATCAGAGGCTAAGGAAGAGGAAAGCAGGATGTAATTTCTTAATGGGTGTGGAGTTTCCTTTTGGGATGATGAAAATGTTTTGGGATGAGATAAAGGTGGTCGTTCCAGAACATTATGAATGTACTAATTGTCAATGAATTCTTTATGTTACAATGGCTAATGTTATGCCCCATGAATTTAATTTCAATTTTTAAAAGTCTTTTTAAAATTTTGGAGGATAAGGGAGAAGTGGTTACAAATAAATGTGAGAAGGTGGGCAAAAGTAGTATAAGAAGGACCATAAGTATAGATGAAACATTTGGGGACATATTCAAATTCTCATTCTGTATGGATTACTGATACTGTATTAAATTCTTTTTTTTGATACTGTATTAAATTCAATGGATATGTAGATATTATCTTACTTGACTGGGGTGAAATTTGTGGCTCCTGGTTCTTCTTGAAGTCCCTGTTTTGATCAAATCTTCTTTAGAAGGAAATTTCCAAACATACTCATCATTGTACTGTGTCTGATTGGGAATAGGATCACTAAGGGAATATGTATATCCTAGTCTTCTGATACTTTTTTGGCTACAAGAAAAGACAGTGAAAATCAGAATGAGGGGTTAAATACCAAATCTTACAGCAGTACACATGTCAAATAATTTAGCTTGTTACATTTTTTTTTTAAGATTGGTTAGTTTAAGACTTTATGCCAGAAATCACTTAACTTCCAGATTCCCTTGAAAAAAAACAATTTTGTGTCTCAGGATGGCTCTTAACAAAAATATGGGAGACCTAAAATGGAATTTAAAAGAACAACCATCTGAAGTTCATTAATTCACTTAATTTTTTAAAATGCTTGTACTCTCCTGTATAAACAGTATTTCAATGTAATCAAATACTTGGTGAAGAAATGTTTCTCTCTATGGAAGTATTCCAGTTAATTAAAGGAAGATACATAAGAACTGAGATACCACTAGTTTGCAAGGCCCTAATAAAACCATGCATCCAGGCAATGATCACCAGTTCCTACTCACAGTCCAAGAAGAGAGTCCACCAGCTATTATGTGCCCTGGATGGACATACACAAAACCTATTAATATTTTTGTCAAAATACCAAACTTGAATCACATGAATTTGGAATATTAGATTACAGGAAATACAGGAAAAGAGAAATATTATTTAAAATATATATGGAAATAAAATAAAATAAAATAAAATAAAATATATATGGGAATATATGGGAAAGAAATATATATGGGAATGAAATCAGAAAAATCCAGAACAATTATCTGTTTCAAGAAAGAAATTCTTAGGGGAAAAAAAAAGGAGAATCTATAGATTAAATGAGGTTAAAAAATATAATGACCAAGTGCAATGTGTAGAATTTATTTGGATTTAATTTCTAACTGACTAATTATTTCTTTTTAATTATGAGACATTAGTGGGAAATTTGATTGCTGACTGACCATTTGATATTAAGAAACTATTCCTTTTTTAGCTGAGACAGTGGTATTGTTGCATATCTTTAAAGAGTCCTTTTCTTTTAGATACACATAAAAATAATATTTAGAATTAAAATGATATGATGCCTGGAATTTGCTTCAACATTACCCAGCGGGAAGGCTGGGTGGAAGATATATATAAAAAGTGTCCATGTGTTGATTATTGCAGCTGGATAATAGCTAGGGATTCATTGCATATTCTTTTGTGTATGTCTAAAATGTTTCATATTGGCTTTTTTTTTTAAAGAAGCCTGGGTTGAACTCAGGTACTGTCTATAAGAAACCAAACATCTAGAAAGTGGGATACATCTGGATGATGGACTATTTTACTTGTCATTCAGATGTGTAGGTTCAGCTAAAGTAATCAAAGGCACATGAAGATTTTCCAAAGGCAACACAGTACAAATAAAATCGCTTTAAGGGAATTGATTTTCAGATCTCCACCCCTCAATGTACTCTTTCTTAATGCGCCTCTGCCTGAGAACAAACCTCCAGATCTCCACAGGTGTTTTCTATCCCACACCTTTCACCCTTCCGCACATCATGATAGGATCTTACATCAGTGCAAGACACCTCTGGGTATAAGCCTCTGAGGTCAAGAAGGTTGCCTCATGAAGAGAAACTGTTAGTGGTTCCAAGGAAGGAACCTTGTAATCCGAATTCCATACCCCTATCTCCTGCTTGCCTCTGGAGGTCTGAGAGGGTGAGGAGGGGCGGGTAAAAGGGAGGGGGATGCCATATTCTAACCAGGGCATGTGGTCTATGTGGGATGTCCTGAATTTAGGTATGCTGTAGAGTGCTATAGCTAAGAGCAATGTCTAGTTTTTCATTTCCTAACAATTACAGAATGTTCAGCTCCCTTTAGGGAGAAGCATCTGAGAAGAGAACAGGGAATATAGAGTGCTTCAAAATGGCCCTTTCCCCCACATATTTAAAATTAAACATTTTTCCAGCTTAAAAAAAATCCCTAGGACATGTCATTCACTAGAAAGAAAAGCATCTCTGAATAGGTAAAGCAGTACAGGGTGGTAATGCTGATTCTTTTGAACACAACCAGAATCTTTTCTGGGACCAGAAAAAGACTACCAGATTCATAAAGACTCACTGGATAAAACTGGTACATAAAAATGTTATTTTTTTCCTTCAGATTTTGTATTCCTCATTCAATAAGGTACTTAAGTCTCATTTTTTTAACCCAAACATATTATGAAATATTTACTCTAATACAGCCAGTCCTCATTTTATTTTATATTGTAAAATATGTAACAATACATGGAAGTAATATGCTGACTTGCCAGACCAATTCATTTTCAGCATGTAAAACTTTCTCTTTCATTAAGTGCATAATACATGTTTGATTTGTATCTATAAGGGAAGATAGATGTTACCTGAATCTATTGTGGCAATCATTTCACAATGTATGTAAACCAAACATCATACCATATGCCTTAAACTTATATGTTGTGATGCATGTTAATTATTCCTTAATAAAACTGGGAAAAAATATTAAACAAGTTTCTTCCAAGTGAAAGAGTAACTGATGTAATTGAATAGTCATTTGTTAAGACGTAGCTTTTCAGTATACTTCTCAGAAAATGAGTTAGCAAATAACTCAGTAACTGGATGACATATCATCTAATTATTTGCTTTCAATAAAATCGAAAGAGTACCCAACCAAGTTGTCAGCTGCTCAATCATAAAAATCACCTTGTAATTTTTGGCATATAACTCAGAAAGAGTTCAAAGTCTTGAATGACAATCCCACACTTAACTCCTTTCATTCACAGTTCCTCATGTGAACAAGATTGCTCAACAGTAGCATCTATAAATTGAAAAATAAACACCAGAAGCAGAAAAAAAATTGATGCTGAATGCAGTCTCGTTCCAAAAATAATAACACTTAAAACTGGATACATAAATTAATTTCAAACAGAACAGTCACATTTATCTCTTTAAGATGCAATTTCAAAAAATTTACTTTCTGTGTTTAGTAATTATTAACATTTGTAATGTATTTATTGCTTTGAGCAATCATGTACTAAAAATAATTGTGATAACTCAATACTTAGGGTCACGTAACATGTTTAAAAATTAATTTCAATTAATATACTAAAAGAATTTCAACAAAGTATAATGGAGTGATCAATAAATTGCTTTCAAACAAAATATATTACAGCAGATTAAAATTCTTTGGAGGAAGTGGAGTGGAATAAGAGAGTTCAAGAAGCAAAGGGAATGAAATAAATGGCCTATTAAAGAAGGTGCGTATTTTTCAAAAAGATCATACCAACTATCAATTTGTTAAAGTGTTTAGATTACCCATTGGCTATATTTTGTTTCTGCTGACTTCATAGTTTCATTTTAAAATGTCAATCTTTTAGGATGGGCTATGCATTTTCTCTCTCACAATTATTTTACAATGAAAACTTTTCTGTGAACTTAAAAAAATATGCGAATTTGAAGACCACTGACCTAGACTCCATTAGGACCCATTTGTTTTTGGAATTTTTCCCAAATGTTTCTTCTTGAGACAACTGTTACTGACTGGGAAGCTGGCATGATCATTCCCGTCAGATGATAAATCTCCCAGTTAGGGGACATAATGTAACTCAGTGGGATAGACAGTAACTCAGATATCAAGAGTCTTGCAGGCTTGTCGTTTTTGAAAGTCTATCAGATATATACTGAGAAAAAAATTAATGAAAAATTCGGAGTAATTTCTTGGTGCTAGTCACTGTACTAGTGCTTTCATTCCATCCTTAGAAAAACCCCTAAGGCAGGGATCATCATTCCCACTTCACCAACCATAAAACTGAGCCACGGATGGCTTGTAACCTGCTGAAGGTAGCAGCGATCATAGCAGGTAGAGCAGGGGAGCAGAGGGTAAAATCGACTTCTGCTGTACTCTTCAGCCGTGCTCTCGCCCTTACGCCATTTGGCTTCTCAATAATTTGGACTTTTTTTAAAAAGATTTTTTATTTATGTATTCATGAGAAAACGCACAGAGACAGACAGACGGAAGAGACATAGGCAAGAGAGAAGCAGGGAGCCCTATGCAGGACTCGATCCCAGCACTCTGGGGTCAGCCCTGAGCCGAAGGCAGATGCTCAACCACTGAGCCATCCAAGCATCCCAGCAACTTGAACTTTTAAGGTGAAAAGATCCTCTTTGTGGGAAACACTTCACAGAGGAAACACAGGCAGGCAGAAGGCTCTCCATGCTGGTTTCCCACCCACCACGGATGCAATGAACAATGATAGGACTTTCCTGATCTCACTCTTCCTCACCCACCAATGAGTTTAAAGAGGTGGCTGATGGATAGAAATTCTCAACACTCACAATTCAGGTGGAAATGGAGCTGTTGCAAGCCATTTTAGGAAACAGTAAGTGGAGCAGTGAAGGTAAGGGTAAGTACTGGTGGCCCTCCAGCTTCCAAGACCAATGTTGGTGATGGAAGTGCTAACAATTCTCCATTCAGCCACTTATTCAATTGTCATTGCCTGCCTACTCTATACCAGATAATGGATTTGATTCCTACTCCATGTTCAGGTAGCACAATTCAGTTAACCTATATACTGGCTCTATCATAAAGCATGACCTGCATCAACTTTATGAAGATTCCATGTGTTCCCTTCCTTAGTTCTCCTGTAAGAGGTCTGGATACTGTCTTAAGAAGGGAAGCCTGTCTGGTGCTTGGAGGAGCACTGTGCACTGTACCTCAGTGCATTTTCATAAGCCTTCTCTGATTACTCTTTGTCTTGGTTTTAGACTCTGAATAATAGAATACAGGTGAACAGTTTAAGGTGTGCACATCAACCTGACATAAATCAAGATCTACCGAATTAGAGCAGGAACCGCTCCTGTCTTGGGCGTGAATGCAGTCCTCATGGTGGTGGCATAGGAATCCCAGGTGGCATCACCTGTCAAAAGTATGACAAAACAGTTTGAAATGTGTCAGACCAGAAAAGTTCCATCATATGTTGTTTTAATAATTAAAATAATTTGGAACGCCTGGGTGGCTCAGCGGTTTAGCGTCTGCCTTCCACCCAGGGCGTGATCCTGGAGTCCCGGGATCGAGTCCCAAAATCGGGCTCCCTCAAGGAGCCTGCTTCTCCCTCTGCCAGTGTGTCTGCCTCTCTATCTCTCTGTGTCTCTCATAAATAAATAAAATCTTTAAAAAATAATAATAATAATAATTAAAATAACTTTTCAAGAGAAAAATATTTTTTGATAATAATTTAAAGTCTAAAGAAATAAAGACCAATTTGCAGCCTCTTGTAGGAAAGAGGAAAGCTCAGGTGAATTATCTAAATAAAAATAGGTCCATTGTTTTTCCTGAGAATTCATACAGGCTATTTTAAAGAGTTCACACAACACATAAAAATATGAAACAGAAAGTCTGAGGTGCTATCACCTTAAGATGTCCACTATGACTTTAGTGACCAACCTCTCATGTATCATAGTAGATAAACCTATACACACATGAAACAACTTTACATAAAGTTTACATATTCCATTTTATCCCAAGCACCTTTTCTCTCCTTCCTCCCTCAGCTCATCATTACTCCCCTCCCCAACTCCCCCCCCCCCCCCATGTTAATAACTGTGCTGGTTTCTTTCCATGCTTTAACAACTGCAGATACAATCATCTAGAGACTTACATATACAAGTATGTTGGCAAAAAAATAAATAAATAAAAATTAAAAATTAAAAAAAAAACAAGTATGTTGGCATTGGGTTTTAGTTTTCACCATCTTGTTTTACAAAAATGGGCTCATAATTCACGAAAGCCTTCCAACTCATCTGGGGCAGCTCTAATGTGTTTTTCATCACAACTGCTCATGATTCTGTAGCTTAGGTGAGATTTACACTACGAGAGCGGGTGGGATCCATAAGAGGAGTATAGTTAGAGGAGACCAGTCCAAAGGTCGAAGCCTCTGGCGTACCAATGTCAAGAGCCTGGGGAAAAGGGGAGTCTGGGGAAGAGGCCAAGAAGAGCAGTCAGCAAGGGCAGGGCAACACCAGGGGCATGTGTGACTGGAAGGCCACAGGAAGGAGGGGTTTCCAGGAAGCAAGTGGGAGGGATGGCCTATGGCAAAGCTGGCCAGGTCCAGGAAGATGAAGACAGAGAAGTAACCATCAGGCACACACTCACAACAGCAGCATTTATCTGCCCCAACCTCCCATTGTCCACGGGAGTACCACCAAAGTTCTTGCGAGTAAAGATTTTAAATGTAACTGAGTCATTCTCTCATTATTCTTTTCTGGGCCATTAACCTGTTTACATTTCACTACAACCTGGTTAAAACGGTCCCCTTTCACGTTCATACACTGCTGGCTGGGGGAAAGCACCTCACTGCTAGACTCCTGTAGCCACCTCATTGCCTGTGACATTCCTGCTTGTGCATCAAATACAAGTGCTGGAAAATACTTTCCTCAAATATGTCTACAATTTCCAAATAGTCTTAAAATCTATATGCACTGCCCAGCCTATAGGGCCCTGACCAAACATTGAATTTTTGCTGTCTACGCACTTCTTCCTATTTCATCTCCACATCTCCCAACCAGGTCTTGTTTCTGATTTAACAGGCCCTTGGGTGCAGCCTGGCAGCTGGACCTGCTCATCCATGACTGTCTCCCCACGGCCTTTTCACTGGTTGAGATTCACCTCCACTAGCTTCCCCAGTCTAACAAAAGTCTAGCCCCTGAATGCTACACTCGGGGCCTCTGCTTACACACACTTTGGGGGCCCACGCCCTGATCCCATTCTGTGAGAAATGACATTATGCTCTGATGTCACTGCTTTTAGTGGGAGTCACTTCATGCTTTCAAGCATTTTGTTCCAATGGCAGAATTAAATGTTCTTTGTTCAGAGAATTCCAAGTATGGACAAGTAAGTGGGAAGAAATTGGGAGGCAGTGCTGTTCTTAAAAGAAACCTTCACTTAACCTGATTTGAACCTCGGAATATGTCTCTTGCAAGGATCAGGAAGGGTCCTCTGCATAGACACCACACATAATTTCAGCCTCTTCTTCCTAAAGCAAAGGATACTAACCCCATCCAGATCAATGTCCTGTTAGGCCCAAATATGCCTAAAAAACCCTGGCAATACAGCTTCCAGGTAACATCTCCCAATTCTCCCAATCCATCACATGGGCAAACCAGACTATGGCTTGGGTGTCCCTCCTCTGGATGTTCCTGCCTACGGCCTTTCCCCTTTCTGAGGACAGTCTGGGGGCTGGCAGCTGGCAGCCTCCTTTTGCTGAGATCCTATTCCAGAAGGCATCAGGTGCAGGAGGGGCCATGCCCAGCTGCTTCTAGGATCTGAGACCAAGTGTACCTCCTTCTCCCTAACTCTAACCCACTTGGATGACTAAAATGATGACATGTGCAATTTCCAGTAGCTCTTTCTACAATTTTTTGTTTAATGACTTTTCTTACTAGATGTCAGGTCAGTGTCTATGCTTCATATTTCCATTGACAAAGCTTCTGAAAATAAAATGTTATTCTAATTAATCCTCTTTCAGGTGCCTGGGTGGCTCAGTCCGTTAAGCACCTGCCTTCAGCTCAGGTTATGATGCCAGGGGTCTTAGGATCGAGCCCTGCATGAGGCTCCCTGCTCAACAGCGAGTCTACTTGTCCCTCTTCCTCTGCCCCTCCCCACATTTGTGCTCTCTCTCTCTCTCTCAAATAAATAAATAAAGTCTTTTTAAAAAGTAGAACAAATCCTCTTCATTAACAGAAATAACTTAAAAATCTATAATCATAATATTTTAAACATCTATTTCCAGCGTGTCCCCCTGCTCCCTTTTGTATTTATTCCTGGTAAGTATCTCAGTGTTTCTCCCTATAACTCTGTGTCCACCTCTCCTAGGATTCTGTCTTCCTATTTCTACCTTCTCTCATTTTCTGTCCATTCTATAGTCAAGTCCTACATCACTCCCATGGATGAACCCCTCTGCTAGGCCCTAGGACATACAGACCCTGTTCTGGACTTAGGGAACTCACAGGTGAGTAGAGGAGATGACAAATATCCAATGAGCACAAGCTTATAGATGTACTGCTGTGCTGTGTGCCATAGGATATTTCTAAGGAGGGTGTAATTCTTTCTGGTTGGATGAGAGAAAGGACACTGAAGGTGGGTCCAGGAGGTACTTCATAGAATAGGTGGTGTCTGAGCCAGGACTTAAAGAGGGAGTGTGAGGGATGCTTGGGTGGCTCAGCGGTTGAGCATCTGCCGTTGGCTCAGGTCATCATCCTGGAATCCCGAGATTGAGTCCTGCATTGGGTTTCCTGCAGGGATCCTGCTTCTCCCTCTGCCTATGTCTCTCATGAATAAAGAAATAAATAAAATCTTAAAAAAAAAAGTGGGAGTTTGACAGTAACCACAGGAGGACACAGAGTGAAACATTTTTCAGACAAAGTGCCATGACATATAAAAGTCTGAGACACAGCAAAAGGTCCAGGTGAGGAAGGCGGAGGAAGTGGCCAATGACAGGTCAGTGATGCCTGGTTAGCCCTGCTATACCCTTGTGCTTTATCACCCCTGGAGGTATTCACAATTATGAAAATTTATTATGAGGTTTTGAAAATATTATAAAACAGTAGCTAGCATGTGCATATTACACATATTACACTTTTCAAAGTGTTTCCATGTATGGAATTTCATTTTAGCTTCACAACAGCCCAATAGATGGGCAGGTATAAACAGTACCTGATTGTTCTAAGTTTGCCTTGTATTTGGGAGGACTAAAGGGGATGGTAAATTCAAGCATTTTTAGTAGGTTGAAAGGGGACCCAAAAGATAAATCTACATCCAAACGCCAGAGCCTGTGAATGGTACCAAATAAGGGGCCGTTGCAGATACAGTTAAGGATCTTGAGATGAGGAGATCATGCTGGATTATCAGTGGTGCCTAAATGCAATTTCACCCCCCTTAGGAGAGGCAGAGGGAGATTTCACACAGAAGAGCAGGTGATGTGACCACAGAGACTCAGGCTGCAGGGATGGGCCCCAGGTCAGGAACGCTGACAGCTCCCAGAAGTTGCAAGAGGCAAGGAAGGATCCTGCCCCAGAACTACCGCTGAGAGTGCAGCCACGTCAGCACCTTGATTTTGACCTTTTGGTCCCAGAATGTGAGACAATAAATGTCCTTTGTTTCAAGCCACCAGTTCACGGTTATCCATGATGGTCCTTCAAACTGACACAGCAATTATAAGCCCATATACAATAATAGTTCGATTACTATATAGCAAGTAGCCCAGGATAGTTATTGTCAACCTCACCTTATTTTTGGACCAAAGCTGGGCAGTGACACATCAGTCCCACCTTTTGGAGCATGACATTTCTAGCAGTGGAAGAGAGAGTGGCACTCTATTAGAGCCCCAAGACTAGGCATGGAGAGTCAAACTTCCCCACTAGAAGAGGAACTTTGGGGGCAAAATCAATAAGTCTTACTAATCAAAGTGGGGCATCAGTGAAGCTGCTCTCCTTTTTACCTTGAGCAGCTGGCATCTTCCTAACTGATCCTGCAAAGTCTAGGAGAACAAGGGGTGGAACTTTGTATATATTAGCCCTCTGTGACATCCAAATGAACTATCTGGTAGGCAGTTGGATACTTCGGTATGAAAATGAAGAAGAGAGAGTGTGACATAAGATTAGGAAGCCATTGGCACGTTCCAGTAGACTTGAAGCCCTTGGTAGGACATGGCCACTGCACAGAAGATGTAAATCAAAAAGGATAGATCTTGGAGGACTCACATTCCCCAGACGAGAAGGCGGAGAAGAGACAGTGAAAGATACCAAGACAGGTGGCTGGAAAGAGAGGAGGAGATTCAAACAGAATGCAGTGGGGAAACCCTGGGGAGGAGGTTCTCCCTATCTCTCTTCTTTGCCTTGTCGTCATACAGAAACAGTGTTTTCAATATTTTTTGTGCGAATTAAGTATTTTAATTTTCCATCTTTAATTTACAAAGAGATCAACAGAATGAAAATATGCATTTCATTCTGGTGGGTCTGCAATTCTAGAGACTTTGCAGTTGAACGGTTCCCACTGCTCTGTAGCCACCACAGAACCACAATTACCCAGCTGGAGGGCTGCGGTGGGTTATTACTGCCATGAGAAAGGCCAGGATGGAGCTGACTACACAGTAATCATGCCACTAGCATCACAGTTAGAACGGCTCTCCCTCCACTAACACAAAAAGCTGACTTTGTAAACCTGCTGCATTTGCATGCAAAATTAGCATTAAAAGCTCTACCTCAGTTAAATACAAAATCACTTTGAAAAAAATCAGCAAAGGTTGGATAGAAGTGGCAGCTGAATGCCTAGTTTCCAGCCTCTGCTACAGCTACATGGGGGGATGCTACTTCCGCAGATCCGCTTAGGAGCCCCTGCATTCTGCATCTCCGGTTTTCTGGGCTGTTCTCTAAATCCTGGATGGGGATCAGATCTCTGCTGGATCTGCTGTCTTCAGAGCATCTGACCTCTGTACCTTGTTTGTCTTTGACCTTGTTCTCCTGGAAATGCACTATTCCCTCCTTTCTCCTATCCCTTCCTAGGCACATTGCGGGGTGTTTAAAAACACCTGAGCGGTTCAGGGAGAGGTTCTGCAGAAATGCAGCGAAGGGCTGTAAAGGACAAGTCATGAACATCTCATGCTCTCTGACTCCCAGACCCTCCATGAATGGAGTCCCGCCCATAAGAGGGAGGCCAGGAGCCTTGCAGACCAAAGCAGCCTTTGCTCTAGTGCACCCCCTTCCCAGGAAAAAGCCCGCCGTCCCCCCCCCGCCCCCCCCCCGCCGCTCCCCCGCCCCTCGCAGCCCGCAGGGTCCACAGCCTTACTTGGCTGCCTCTTGAAGCGGTCTTGAGAGGCGCTCGCGGCCTCGGGCCCAGGCAATGCCATTCTTGCTCAAAAGAAGCCCTAGCGGCGCCCACTGCCCCTGCTGGACTGGGTGCTCTGGGCAGCAGCTCGGGGCTGCTTTGTGACGCGTCGCTATGGAGACGCGGGTCACTCGCCGCAGCTCAGCGGGGGGCCGACAGGTGCGGGAGGCGCCGGCGCGCTCCACCAGGCAGGCTGGAGACCGGGTGCTGGAGACCTGGAAGCAGACTTGTGCTTCCAGGAATATGGATACTTCCTTCCTTCCGTGTATTCCTGTAGTTCTTGCAACGAGCTTTCCTGTGCATTGTCTTGTATATCTGGGGAGAAGAGCATAAAGACAAGTGTTGAAGAGAAAGTCATATTGTCAGATTTGCAATTGCAAATTTTCATCTGTTCCTAACTTTCAACTTAAGTGACTGTGGGCAGAGTTGTCTAGATCTTTGCATTAAGTAGGAAACAAGAGTGGGCAGGGTTGTGTGTGACACCTTTCCCCTCACCAGGGGAGGTTTCTGGCACAAACCGTTGTGTTTTGTGATTGTCAATTTAATTGTTCAATTCCCACAGACTGAACTGTCTCTCACCGCCCCTCCCCCTCCGCCTCTGAGTGTGTCATAATTTTTCCAGAATGTGGAGGGTTTCTATCTTCGTATTCTTGACAAGAATCTTGGTAGTTTGACACATAGTAGGTGCTTAGTAAAATTGAATGCCTCTAGGCTAGGACATAGCTATTAGCCACTTACCTGGGTGCAAAGAAAAGAGAGGAAGTACTCATTAGAGACGTTGGCAATATATTTAGAAAGCAATTTGCAACCATTCCTCCTCTGCAAAGGGGTTATTCGAAAGTAGGACCTAAGGTGAAGGTGTGACATTTTAAAAAAGGAGTTTATCAAAGGTCACAGAATACATATCAAAGTAAGCATCCCAAGTGTGTATGCAAGGCATTGCTTAAAAATTAAGAACTAAAGTAGAATTTTCTGAGAGGAGTCCTATCCATATAGTGGAACACGTATAATGCATTTTTTGGACTCTCTAATTTTATAGTTATGAATGATAGTGGAACACTCAGAAGGTTTAGAGTTCTGTCAATGTTATTAAAAGAAATGAGTTTAAACGAGGATTTAGTAGTAGCATCTAAATGGGGGAAATAACACCCAATAACAGATTATGGTCTGAAAATGGCAGAGCTCATTAGGATAGCATAAGTTAAGAAAAAATAATTTTTTTTAATGAAACAGCGAGTCTTTAGAATGTTGAGAGTGAATTCTTATTAATATCTTATATTTGTCTCTTCTTAGGCAAGCTGAAAAATTGTGGCCCCACACACCCAATCGGGAGTTGGGAGATCTCTTTGTACTTTCTACCTGGGGGCCCTTGGGAATCAAGCAAATACTTCTCTGAGCCCCAATTTATCTATAAAACGAGTATACCAGTGCCCACCTCACCGGGCTGTAAAGATGAATAATTCTAACAATAATTTATAAATTATAAAGCCACATAAACCTAAGATATTGCTCTATTGTCTTATTTATTCTTTTTATAGCCTTTCCTTTCTGTTTCACAATGGATTTTTGGTACAAGTCCATTTTATTGTGAGCAGTATAGCACTATTCCTGCCTCTGAATTAGGGTTGCTTGAGGCAACCCCTTTCAATGATTAAGTTGACTTTTTTTCCTTTCTTCTTCCTCCCAACAAATACTGCACTGAAAATGAGCTGCATGATGACATTGAGGGCAATGCCCTGGATATTGATGGGAGCTTGGGGAGCTGGCCCTAGCTCCTCCTAGTGCCTGTGCTGAGTTCTCAAGGATGCCTAGGAGCAAACCAAGAGAGGGAGAGCTGCCACCAGGTGGAGCAAAGGCCCAGGAGGCAGGGAACATGGGATTGCCACATTGGAAAGAGTGAAGGCAGAGCCTAGGAAACTGCAGCAAAAGGCCCTGCAGGCTGTGCTAGGAAGTTGGGCCTCCCCTGAGCAGTGGAGTGGGTTAAAGCAACAGAGTGAAGGGATCAGGTCAGAAGTTTATACAGATCCCAGCCTCTTTTTCCAGGGAAAAGAGAAGCACAGTTATCCATACCACCTACCAGTGAAGGTTAATCATTCAGAAATTAAGACGTCCAGGTTACTAATATATGCCTTTTACAGAGTCTTGAATCGATCATCAAACAATTGAAAGTAGTCATAGTGAACGGGCTAAATGTTAAATGGTCGTCTCCAATTTAAAGTATTATAATAAATGTCTTTCTGTGTACATACACGCACAAACACATGCATGCTGCAGGAATGTGATGTGAAGGAGTAGCGACAGGTGGGTGGGAGACGGAGGGGACAGCAAGGATAGAACTACCCAGCTTTTGGCTGTGAAGGAGAAGGGAGTCTCCAGCTGGAGGAGAGAGAATGGGTCAGGAGAGGGAGTGGGTAAGGTTAATATCCAAACAAAAGAGAAGTAACCAAGTTCACAGGCCATGGGGATGAAGCAGGGAGAGAGATGGGGCTTGCCACTGTGGAAAAAGCCGATGGGACCTAGACTTGGAGAAGACAGACATGCTTCTCCTCAAACTGGGCATGCCCACCAACACCTGGGCATCTCGAGAGCACAGATTCTGACTCAATTGGTCTGGAAGGGCCTGAGATTCTCCTTTTCTAACAAGATGCCTAGGAGATTCATAAAGTTTGAGATGGACAGATCCAGAGCCTTGTCCTAGGACGAGCAGAATCTGCATCACCCAGATTGTTAGAACACAGACCTGATGACTCAGAGTCTGCAGCTTTAGCAAGACCTCCAAGAAGGTCCTAGACATAATCAAGTTGGCGAAGCTGTGCTCCAGGAACTATCATAGGCCAAGGTGTCTCCTGAATGAGAAGGAATATAAAAAATTAGTTGATGGGAGAATTCAAAGAGCAAGCCAACAAAGGGTGTGTAAAAGATTCAGCAGCAGAAGACTTGCTTCCAAGAGCCCTGGAGAGGGCTCCTGAGTGGCTCAGTGGTTGAGCATCTGCCTTTGGCTCAGGTCGTGAGCCTGGGGTCCTGGGATCCAGTCCCATATCAGGTTCCCCAAAGGGAGCCTGCTTCTCCCCCTGCCTACGTCTCTGCCTCTTTCTGTGCATCTCTCATGAATAAATAAAATCTTTAAAGGAAAAAAAAAAGCCCACGAGAGGCCACAGGTGATCTCCTGTGTACTTTGGATATGGGTGTACTGAATGAAGTTTCTCCAGCTTACTGCATTTGGGCAAAAGTTTTTCTACTACTAAGTGTATGCAGTGCTTTTATTCAAAGATCTTCATGTTAAAAGAAAAAAAAGGAACCAAAAAAAGCATGTTGCTTCTTCTCCTTTGTTTTAGCTGATTGATTCATTCATTAAACATTTTCTCAATTTCTGTGATGGAATCTGTATTATTCGGGGTTCTCTAGGGAGACACACAATAGAGTCTGTGTATGTGTATGTAGAGGGAGAGTGAGAGGAGAGACTTATTTCATTCTAAGGAGTTGGCTCGCACAGTTGTGCAGCCTTACAAGTCCAAAATCTGCAAAGGAAGCCAGTATGTAGGAGGCCAGGGCAGGATGGACATTGCAGTTCATGTTTGAAGGCCACCTGTGCAGAATCCTCTCTTGTTCAGAGGAGGTCACTCTTTTGTTCTATTCAGGCCTTCAATTGATCTAAGAGGCCCTCTGACATTGTAGAGGACAGTTCTTCCCTTCTTAAAGCCCACCAATTTAAATATTGGACTCATCCAAAAATACTCTCCTAGAAATACCAAGAATAATGTTTGGACACCATGGCCCAGACACATTGGCACATAAAATTAGTCATGACGGACCCAGATCTTTTTGAAGTCAACTAATTCATATCTGCCACTCAGAGGGGTTGTTGTTAAGTAGTCAAGAATGATTGCTATCCTTTTATTGAAAGCTCAAGAAAAGAAAATTCTACAATGTTTTCTATTGTATTAGGACACTCCAATCTAATGGGGCAGATTCTAAGTACTGCTTCTAATATGCCACTCACTAAACTTACTTGCATTTTATCCAAACAAAGCCATAGCAGCAAGTTCAGACTGCTGATTCCGTCAAACCTTGTCAACCCAGTACAAATGTCACCTTACTTCTGAGCCAGCTCTGCCCTCCCTGGTTCTTCTGTGTTCCTCTTCTCTGAACTCTTGAGAGGTTAAGTGGGCCAGGCCAGCCATTGGGTAATTACTAATGCTTTACACTGTCTGTTCTTTCAAGTGTATTCAAGTAGTGAATATCAAGTGTGAACACTCCTTTTAAATCTGTTATACCAGCATTTACCCATCCAAATGAATGCTCTCTTCTTCAAAGCAATAATTTATTCTAATGACACTGCCATTGCTTAAAGCATTTTCGAAATTCTTTAGAAACTCCCTTCAGAACTAGATGCATATTCTTTTGAATTTCTTAAATAGGGGCATAACTTGGCTCTTTGAAGATAGATTGGGAATTTGAAACAGTAAAATGACATTCACATTCGAGCTGATAATTAAGGTAGGCAATCAAGTTGGGCAATGTTATCCTTTAGCCAAAAATCAAACTATAACTATGAGGTAATGAGAAAAAAAAATCTCCCTCATTCTACAGATGTCTGGATTTGCATTCTTGTTGGAATAAATTAATAGCCTCCAAGGTGACTCTTGTACTGAGGGCTTCAGTAAATCAATCACTTGAATAAATCAATCCTCATATATTGGTTTTAAAACTAAGTTTTATAGTTTCATGTTATTAATTTTACATCCAAAACTGTATCCTAAGTGTTTTAGATGTTCTCTTTTTAGAACTTCTCTCCTAGCACTCATTTTATAATTATTCTTAGCTTACACACCTATCTTCTAAGACTGGATGCTCCTTGAAAGCAGGGGCCGTACTTTAAATATCTTTCTGTCCCAGACCCACCTGAGTGCACTGCACAGAGCAGGCACTCAATCATTCTGCTGAATGAGTTGAATGAATGGATGAACTGAATAAATGAATGAATTGCTTAGATCATTGTTGTCCCATAGATTTGCATGGATCTTAGATCTTCAAAATATCTGAATTGGGCTGCAATTATATCCAGATTGAAGCCTCCTTTACCCAGAAAGATCTGTCCCCATATACTTTTCACCAATTTTAAAGATTGCTCAGTATCACTTCTTCGTGACACATGTTAACAAATACATCAGCACAGTGTATATTCCCTTAGAAGCAGTTCATAAAACTGCTGAGTGAATACTGAATGAGTGAATGTATTCAGTGAAAACTGCTTTTAATTCAATGAAAAAAAGTTTTTAATTATGAAAGTAACCTTCCAGATCTTTAGTCCATTCCGGAGTGATTACTGACAGTTTTTCCTCAGTTCAACTACTTCCAAAAAAATCTTCTTTGTGATCAGAGTCTCTATTTCCTTGGGGAAGCATTTAATATTTGATATCCACCTAAGGTTTGTTTGCACTGTTATAAAACTTATTTTATTATGAATACCTTTCATTTTGCACTAAGTTGAATAACAAATGCTTAGCCTCTTCTTTATTAAGGAACTTTTTTCCTTTTGTGAAAGATCATGATCGAATTATTTTTCTTTTCTCCAAATGCTTCTTAGACCCATTCTTCAAAAAGCTCTTCTGGAGAAAGTAGCTGTGAAAACTCAATTCTTATTATAATTTAGTAAGTTATAAGGCAAATAAACCACCTGCAAAGCACAATGGAAAGATCACACATACACAAATTTAATTGATTCCATGTTGAATGCTAAGAAAAGTTTTAATTGCACAAATACAGTACCCAACATATCAATATAAATGAAGGGACAATCAGTAGTGCTATCAAAATGTATAATACAAGAAGTTGTTTAGAAAAGATAGGAAAATTATACTCGGACCCATAAATCTTCCTCATTATAAGGATATGTAGTGATTTGTTCATGCAAGTTTTTATATGTAAACAGGATTTTTTTTCTTTTTGAAGAACTCCATTGTACCTATGAGATGAAAAATGTATTGATGTAACAATGTATTGTGGTAATGTTATAGCTTTCTTCTATTTTGCTTTTAGTGTTAAGATTGCTAAAAGCTTATTTAAAATACCCAACTGACATAATGCGCTTCCAATAGAGGACACTGCCATGTACATTATCCTTCCCCTGTCAGTGGTACCACATCATCTGGCCTTTTTCTATGCAGGCCACTCTGATGAGAGAGAGACAGCAAGAGAGCTCAAATGTCAGGCAGTGGGTGGCAAGGTTACCGTCCTCTCAACCTGGCCAATCCTCCACTCCCCTTACCTAGAATGTTTCTCCTAAGAACGAAACATCTTTCAGTGAAAGATGTTCTAGGCTTTTTTGTCCAGCCATGTTCACAAGAAAATAGCACTGCTAACCACCTGCTTTATGGGTTTGGGTTCAGACAAGGGGGTCCCAAGCAGAGGGCCAGTGATTTACACGGTATTGAGAGTCAACACCCAAGTCAGACTGGTCCCTCAAAGGGAGCTTTCCTGGATGCCAGGATACTAAGCAAAGCATTCAGGGAGGCAGGACTCTGCTGTTCCCTCTGCCTCTTTGGAGGAATGTTAAAAAGAAAGGCTACCCCTCCAGGCCATCGGACCAAAGCCCTCCCTTCCTGAAGCCAGCTGCATCAGGCCTGCCAGGGCATCACTCGGGAAATGGAAGACAGGAACCTTCTGTGGGAGTAGAGGGGTTGACCGACAGGTTGAAGTGCCTGCCTCCCACCGCGTCTCACGTCCCCTCAGCCTCCTGTCCTCACATGCCTGGCAGGTAGCAGTGACCACAGAATGTTCAAGCCCATCACATAAATTGGTTAGGTGTCTCTTCAGATTCCAGGACACTTGCAACTGGCAATTCTGCCAAAAGAGCCTCCGTCAGAGATGATCTGGGTGACAGACTGCAGTTGAAAACTTCATCTATTGAACCTGAGAAAAGTAACAAGGCACATTATTATCGTCACTGGAAAAACAAAAACAAAAACAAAACAACAATGACTTAAAACTCACACAACATACAATGTAACCATTTCAATAATTAGTAGAGAATCCTGACTTCCTCAGAAAAACTCAAAACGCTAAACAATTTTTTGTGTGTGTCTGTCTACTAGCAGGACGTGGACCAGGTGCTTTTCCGTGGGCCAGAGCAGACGTGCAGACAGTTTTCTCACTTGTGGCAAAAGGCCCACAGTTCAGGAGCAGAGGCCTAGGACAAAGGTAAATTTAGGCAAAGTAGATAGAGCTGAGATGATTCACCAGGACAGAGCCAGTAGAGGCCAGGCCTGGCCTGCCTGCCAGGGCAGCTCATGCATCTTGGCTGTTCCACTTGTGGTGCATAATGAAGGCTCAGGAGGTCTTGTTGTGGAGTGCAAGTGGCCCCGGGCATGGCTCCTAGTAAACTTGCAAGCAAGCACTGCCCAACTTCACATCCTTCTTGGTTTCCCCTGGATGGCAGTGGACATCTCAGGTAGCCACACGCAGAGCAGGGAGGAGGACGGATGTACAACTGTACCCCATACACACACCACCCCCACCCCACCCCCACACCCACACAGGCTGCCAAGTCCAGTGGGTGGGGCTGGAGGGACCAGGCAACCCAGCAAGTTAATCTTTCCCCAAAAGAATCAGTGTATAATCCTCCGCATGCTCCAATGGAGCAAAGCACAAAGTATCTTTGTAAGAAACACCCCCAGACAGAGAAAGCTAAAGCGACAGGGTGGGGGAGAAAGAGAGAGGGTGTTAGAAAGGGGGAGAACAAGAGGGAAAGACAGAAAGGGTGGCAGGTGGAGGAGCAAGGGAGGAGGGAGAAAGAGACTGAGGAGTCAGGGAGAAAAGGGGAAAGAAAAAGGAGTAGGAGGGTGAGGGAGTGCATGTGCGCATGCACAGGAGTAGGGGCTACTTCCAGGAAAAGAAATTCTTAGGAGTAAGCATTTTTGCTATAAATATTGGAAGGAAGCAACTCTCATTAAATATAACTAATGAAGACTCTGTTTTTTTACATCTGAGCATTTTTTATACTGCAGGTTCATAGAGGTTGGTGTGTTTTTGTTTGTTTCTTTTCTTCTTGTGATTAACCTCAAGAGTCCTGGTTCAAGGAAGCAGCTTTCAGCAGAGACTAGCACAGGACAGAAGAATGGGCTCAGCAGAAGACAAACCCAGACAAGACTTAATTGATGTCATCTGCCTTGGCCACAAAGCAGACTGCAAAGTCTCACCCACTGCTGGGGAGGAGGCCCTGAATATTAGCATCTAGGTTAAAATCTGTTAGGTAAAGCGTTCTCAAGAGTTATTATTTTGTGGTCTTACAAACTCTGGAGAACCCTTTCAAATATTCTTAAAGATAGATACCTTGACCATGTACAACCCTCCCCCAGCTGACGCTATTAACATTCTGTTGCCTTGAATATGCACATCAGGAAAGGATCATTCTTTCATAATATTTAAATTATTAATATTTAAATGAGTAGTGATATGTATTTGAACTAATAATATATTTTGAAATTATATTCTGGGTATGCTGCATGCTGTAAGTGCTCCGTCACAAAACTTTAAGGAACCTCACAAGAAAAGTCACTGTATTTCTTGGTAGCATACACTTCGTGCTTCTTACGTTCTGAATTATGTGATGTTATATTCCCCCTTTATCAAGAGACCTTTCTTTTTCATTTAATTGACTCTCCACTCCTGTGATATTATTCTACCCTTTCATTTAACTGCCCTCCTCAAGTACTTGAGAATTTTTAACATACCTCTAGAAGTTACACTGAATTTTCGGTCAGAGAAACTGCTCCTACGGATTAAAGGTTCACTCATTTTTTCCAGGAATAATTTAATTGTCTCCTTCTTTTCTGGACTTGTACTTGACAAATTCAGAACTTTTCCCTTCACCTTTACAGTAGAATTGCTGAGCCCAAACCAATAGAAGAAATCAAATAATGCATCAGCTTTGAATTCATACGCAAAGCTCAAATTTTCTCCATTAACCACCTCATTTCCTGGCGGGAAAAAGTTTTTTACTGCCTCTTGAAAATCAAACTGAAAGAGAGAGAAGCATTTAATTAATGCCATGGAAATAACTATAATGGTACATTACAGAATTATATATTACTACAGAATTATATAATTGAATTAACAACGGCCCAAGTATCCAAAATATCACACCCTTTATTTCTTTTTCATTCAGACAGGTATTTTTGAACAGTTGGCTCTCATTTTTTAAAACAGACCTTTGCTTTTGCATCCTAGCCATTTGAAGCCCTTGAACTGCTTGGTTAAATTGACATTTATTGTTTCTAGATTAGTTGCTAGAAACCAAGTTCATTTTCTTGAAATAATAAAACAATTAAGCTCTAGAGACTCAGCCTTGCACAAGATGTGCAGACCCCTTTCTGTGTGGTTAACCATCCCTGGATTCAGATTGATGGAAGTTTACCTGAAGCCGGTAGCTTTCCCCAATCACCGAGGAGATGATCATGTCCATCCCTTGCTCTATCTGTCTTCTTATTTTGGGGTGCCTTGTGTTCACAAGAAATGCATATGTTCTTTCTAAAAATTAGGAAGCAGAATTCAGATAGAAGTGTGCATGTGTGACATAAATATACTTCTCAGCATTTGATAAAGCAGTGATTCCTACCTTATTCGGAGATTTTATTCATTTACAACTTCCCTCATGGGCCCCTCAGACTCTCACTGCACAGCTGAACCAGATTTCTCTAGAAATATTCCTGAGAACTTTGTAGATGTGAAGGAAGCTCTGAGATACTGTAACAGCCAGTTAGAAAGTCAGCTCCCCCAAGTGCACTCTGTCACTCTAAGTGTCACAGATGAGAACAGAGTACCATGGCATGCAACCAGCGTGGGGTGGCAGGGGCTAAAGCCAAAACAGTCTTACTGGGTATTTAAACAGCAACTTGGTTCTCACCAGCATTTCCTCATTTGCAAAGCAGAAAATCAGCCAAGTCCAGGGAAGGAGGCTACCCCATGCCTTCTCCTCCTATCACCCATCTCTCCCCATCCTCCCTCCCCCAAAGACCTGGCATGCATTCTGCAAAAGGCTGGTCTAGTGTTTTTTTTTTTTTTAATTTTTATTTATTTATGACAGTCACAGAGAGAGAGAGAGAGAGAGAGAGAGAGAGAGGCAGAGACACAAGCAGAGGGAGAAGCAGGCTCCATGCACCGGGAGCCCGACGTGGGATTCGATCCCGGGTCTCCAGGATCGCGCCCTGGGCCAAAGGCAGGCTCCAAACCTCTGTGCCACCCAGGGATCCCTGGTCTAGTGTTTTAAAGATCAAGGCAATTTGAGACTGAGTCTCCTTTACACCCCACCCCAATACAATCCCCGGCAGAGGAGCAGTCCTTCGCATTGTTTAAATAATACTATTGCCTCTGCCCTAGCAAACAGTTGTTTTGTTGTTGGTGGTGGTTTGATTTGGGGTTTCTTTCTTTTCCTTTTTTTTTTAAGATTTTATTTATTTATTTATTTATTTATTTATTTATTTATGACAGACAGACAGAGAGAGAGAGGCAGAAACACAGGCAGAGGGAGAAGCAGGCTCCATGCAGGGAGCCCGATGTGGGACTCTATCGGGGTTTCCAGGATCACACCCTGGGCTGAAGGCAGGCGCCAAACTGCTGAGCCACCAGGGCTGCCCTCTTTCTTTTTTTTAATTCCTTATGTCCAATTCTCTCTAATTCTATACAATCTAGGCAAAGAGGAGATTCTTTGCTCATTAGGAAATTCGAAATACTATAAGCCAACAATTTCTTACCTTTTCCAGTCCCCAGAATCAAGCTCCATGGACTTAATTAGTCAAGTGTTTTTTTCTAGACAGACACATAACATAGATGGGCACTCTCTGTTTAAAGGTTACAGACCTGCCATAATGTGATTTTGAGAACTGAACATTTTGCTTTGGCTTTGAGAGCCAAACCTGTGGTCCACCAATAATGAATCTTATATCCCTGAAGATTATATTTTGAGCTAACTTTTCCACTAGCCTTATTCATCTTATTTTTTCTACCCTTGCTTCCCTTCTCTCAAATTACCATTTCTGGGGGGTATTTTATTTTATTTATTTTTTTAATTTTTTTTTTATTTGTTTATCATAGTCACAGAGAGAGAGAGAGAGAGGCAGAGACACAGGCAGAGGGAGAAGCAGGCTCCATGCACGGGAGCCCGACGTGGGATTCGATCCGGGTCTCCAGGATCGCGCCCTGGGCCAAAGGCAGGCGCCAAACCGCTGCGCCACCCAGGGATCCCCTCTGGAGGGTATTTTAAATATAAATTTCTTATATCCTCTTTGAGATAAGAGATAAACAAAGCAAGCAAGCTATTTGGTACCTTGAGTTAACTTTCACACAAACCAAACTAAGATCTTTAGGTTCATTAGATACCAAGGACTACCACCCTCCACACTGCGCTGGTTGGGCAGGTTGTGCACTGCACAACTCTAGAGGTACCACTGACATTCATAGACATTGTCTATTTGCATAGTTACTATGACAGACCTCTACGAAGGATTAGTAGATTGTGTTAAGTTACTGGTGGCGGCTTTTTCTAATTTGCACAAAAGTGCAGTTTAGCAGCAAGGTTGGATGCGTTACCTCACTTATAATTCTCATAATCTAAATTTGACCATTTTAAGCTTCTGTGTCATAGAAGCTCTTAGTTTCACGGCTTTGTTCACAATTGCACGGCACAAGGTCTCTGTACCTCCCTCCATGATAGTTGTCATACAACTGTGTACCTTTTGTAGGCCACCCACAAATCCACAAATACCTCCTGTACCATTCCCTGCACTTTCATTAAAATGCTAAAATGGAGAGGCTCTTATTCTTTCCTAAGATTCCTCCTGAGAGATCAACGCAGGAGGTGTACTTGATATGTCTGTGAATTACATTGCTGGAGAACTCTCTGGCTTTCTGGTCATCATCAGCCAAATAACATCAGGGGCTCAGATGCTCTAACAAGCACCGCTTGTTACCTTGTGTTCTGTTCCCAGCCCCTCCTGCCGAGAGAGCATTGTGACTGAATTACCAAGTGAGCAGAGAATCT